>NC_080026.1:128881146-130081146 GCF_030020395.1 Manis pentadactyla | reverse complement strand
TTGGCTTCTACTTGAGCACGGAACTCAGAATCACCAAACTTAAGAGGCAAAAAGGATCTTTGACATAACTTAAGTCAAGTTGCTTATTATAACTGGGGAGACAAAAGCTCATAACAGATGTGCGTTTTGCCCATTATCCCACAGCTAACTAGGGGCACAGCCAGTCTGATTCCCAGGTCATCACCTGGGTCTGGGTCCAGTGCTCTTTGTGCCCACCTGCTGCTCTTTTAAAGGCCTCCCCCGCTCCCGAGCTGGAGCTAGAATGTAACATTCAGTATTTGCAGAGTCCATATTTGCAAATTCACCTACTTGCTAGCATGTATTTGTAACCCCAAAATCAATACTCACAGTGCTTTCATGATCATTCTGGACATGCACAGAGAGGCCAAAAATTTGAGTCACCTGATATGCACATTCACAGCCCAGGTTGAACAAGGTTACCCTCTGCCTTCTCGCTGCAGATCTCATACTATAAACAAAGGTCCTTCCTGTGGCCTATTGAACACCACTTTTTACATTTGTGTGTTTCTTTTGGTGACTGCACTGTTTAAAGCAGCACAGTGCTGAAGCCCTATCTAGCATTCCTAAGGGCAAGAAGGTTGTGATGCCACTTACAGAGAAAATGCATGCATTAGATAAGCTTCCTTCAGGCATGAATTACAGTGCCATTCGCTGTGAGTTCAATGTTACTTGATCAATAGTATATATTAAATAAGGTGTCTTTAAACAGAAACACACATCAAATGAGTTTATGTATTAACTGGATGACAAGATTCTCATGACCAGAGGATCACAGGAACCTAACCACGTATTTCCTCTAGGAGTAATGGCTCATTATTTGCTAATTCAATACTCATGGCAACTTTATAGACTCTAACCACTGTAAACAATGAGAATCACCTGAATATCTGACTAGGACATCAACACAGACAGACCACAGAACAAAAATATTAAAGCAATACAGAAAAGTTAGGAAGATCACATTCAGGTCATGAGCAGATGCATCTGACAGATGACACAAGTCTCTGTGGGGACCCACCCTTGTCAGCAGGTCTTAGTTTATTAGTGCTTATGGGGCAGAACCAGGTTCCTCAAGAAGGCATTGGGTAAGTGTATCACATGCCTGTTACTGAGCACCGGACAGGCCAGTATTAGAAAATGTATCATCAAACCAATGAAGGTTTGTGGAAGCAAACAGAGTAGCTAGCCTCGAAATTTCAAAAGAGCAGAATGGCAGCTGATAAATGCATTAGTCTCTCTACCTCATCTCCTCTGTCCCACAAATGCTACCATGTTTGGATTCACTCAGGGCTCCCCTTGGCTGAGTCTCCTGTGACCCTGGCAGTGGCAGTCATCTTTGATTCTTGCAAGAAAAGCAGACTGAGAAGCCCTCTTGCTGGGAAGCCACAGTAAAAAGTAGTTGTTAAAAACTGCACTGATGCTCAACATTTAAATGCATATTCATGAAAAATGTTGTACATCAAAACCAATGTAATATTGTATATCAACTATATTCCAGTCAAACAAATAAACATACCTCCATTTTCTGGGCTCAGACAGACACACTCAGTACAGACCAACCTGCAGTTCTTGTTTTCTATTTAGCAAATATGTGATCCCCGTGACCTATCTGAAAAATATCATTAAAACTTGAAAAATAACATCTGTACAACGTTAACAGTCTCTGAGCTTGATGATTTTTGTTCCTGCTTGACAATGTTCCCCTGCTGGATTTCATAAAAACTGACTTCAAATAGGTAATCAAGTCCAAACAACTCACATAGTTATCTGTGAACTCAATTAATAGAAATAATTGTCCTGACAAGTGTGTTCATTCTTAGCAGGAGCCCTGGGTGTCCCTCAAAGCCTGTGGAAATGGGGTGTCCCACCTCTAGTGGACCCTGTGGATCCACCCAGAAACTTCACCATCTAAACCCAAGGGACCACAGACCCTGATCGTGGTTACTTCTGCTCCCGAAATGACTGTCTCAATGGGAAATCCTACATTTGGAGGTTTACCACGTCCCTCAGCCAAAGAACGGGACTGACTTCTCCAGCCTGCTCTGTAAGACCAGCACTCCTGGCTTTGCTAAACACTGGCCTTGGCTGTTAACACCCCAGTGCCTTACAACCATTACTGAAGCAAGAGGTTCACCCTGGGAGATCCAGAGGTAAGGATTTCTGGGGAAAGTAACACAGACACAAGCCAGAGGTTTTGCTGTTCTGCTTCATTAGTTCTCTTACTGTTTTCACTATTTATGCTTTACATTTAAAACCATAAACAGAATTTAATAGTTATCAATTTATAAATATTATATATAAATAAATGATAAGTGAAATTATAAATAAAACATTTTCATTTGTTTTGTATTTATGTTTTCTATTTTTCTAACTGCTTCTACTGTTTTAGTATCTGCAGTTATTTCTTATCCCCCTGTGTTCATTTCTGCAAAACCCCATTTCTGCCATTTTGCTGAGGAGCATCTGTCATCAGATCCAGGACACAGCAAAGAGAAATATAGTCAAGTTAACTCTGGGTTTACAGAAGGCTAAAACCAGATCCTGTAATTACCAGCCCACAAAAATAATATTCTTTATATTTCTGAGCTCAGAGAAGCAGATTGGACAAAATGCAGGTTTTTAAATTACTGGAAGTTGGTATGAAATGGTTTGGTTTCAAATCATAGACTTCAGAGCTCAGAGGACGTTCCATGCTTTCAGTTTCTTGCAAAATGTTTCATGTTTAAATCATGTTAGCCACTGTCCAGGGACTTGAACGCTGACTTACGTTGTTGCGGTTATAACTAAAAATTATAACTTACTGGCAGAAATGCAAGACAGAGTTGCCGGTCGCATCTCAGTTTCCAAACTGAGCCCTTCAGAATCTCGGCACAGCTCTCCGTGCAGCTACCAACATGGAATCACATTCTAAGATTAAATCCATTTGTCATAAGGCACAAACTCTTGACATTTCCAAGAGACACATCCTGAGCTCTTCTGAAATGCCTACACTGATATTTTTTTACTGCCACTCAGATCGCATAGTTTTTTCATTGAACAGAGTTGTTGCAAAGATTAAATGGAATATTGTATTAAGTTTCTCTGATGTAATCAGTCAGGATGTGTCACCTTCTAAACTGAATTCTGCAAGCCACTCTTTCAGACTAAGTCAACACCTATTGCCTTCAGGAAGATTAAGAACTGCTCTGTATCATGGAGGCCTAAGGTACTTCATGGGTGGTCAGCTTGGAGGTGCATCAGCACATTACCACGTGTGTCCCAGGGTTGATGCTCCTCTACATGTGGGTCTCTGGAGGGGACTCCAATCCTCCACCGCTCTCGGCCAGAGAATCAGGGAGGTCTTGGGCCCCTCAAGTGAACAAAGGCCCCCAAATGAACACTCTGGAGGACCCAGGGTCATCCACAGAGAATACAGAGGATCCAAGAGACAAGCAAAAGGCAGAGATGAAAACCTGAAGATGGAGGCACACTCTCATCACAAGGAGAGAACCACACGCCCAGCTCCCACCTGTCCCTAGACAATCTTATTGGATATATCCTGACAGCTCTCAGTTTATCCCAGAGCTGCAGAGCATAAAGATGCACCAGTCCATAGCCTCATCTGAGCTCACCTACAGGTGCAGGAGACAGTTTCTGGCATGGAGCACTCACCACCGCCAGCACCTCCTGTAATCCAGCCCACGGGAGCTCGCTCCATTCCAAGAAGAGCGACAGACTTCACAGCACCGCCCCCCTCCCTGGGCAACCCTCAACCACATGCAGACAGAGTCTGAGGACAAATGCCGCAGCCTCCCTGCCCTCTGCTGGCATGACCCTTCAGAGGTGCTCCAGAGGGTCTGCATGAGACTGAGGCCCTGATGCCCATAGAGGTACCCACCACGAGCACACTCTAAGGGCTCATCTCCCTCCCCACTGCCTGCCTCTCTTGTGCTTCCTGATATGAACTCCCAAACAAACCACCTGCACTCAAATGCGTGTCTCAGGATCTGCTTTAGCGGGGACACAAATTGGGGAAGGTCATTGTTTCCACTGTACAGATAAGCAAGTGAAGACACGAAGAAATAGACTCTTGCTCAAAGTGAGTTGTTTTCTTTGCATTTTCCCCAAAGACTTAGGGAACAACAGACTGCTTGGGGGTCATTTCTCAGGCAATTCGGAGCTCTGGAGGGAAGTACAGGACAGCCTTAGCCACAGAGCAGGGAGGGGAGTCCCTGGTCCTTTGCTCCAGGTGCAGACAGGCCACACCCCAACACCCATGGAGTCTATACTCTCAGGAACTTAATCCATACCCACGAGGCAAAGGCACAAACTGTTGCAGTTCACCTGTTCAGCCTGGACAGCAAAACTCCAGACCGCAGAGAGGCAGCTAGACTCTGAGGAGACCCCTTCTGAGCAGACAGCTGTGGCAGCCATGCAGAGCCTCAGCAGGCCCCAGGGTGCCTTCACCTTCCCTCAGAGAAGGCCAGCTTTGAGTGCCAATACACAAGTCCTCCTCACATAGGAATTCTTTGTCTGTCTAAGCACATCCAAGTTAATTGGGTAAGAAAACCATATTCTGAAGCTCTTAGGAATTGCAGTTTAGTCCAAAGTAGAAATTCCCTCCCAAGTTCTGGGTGAAAACCAGTATCGCCAGAGCTCAATCTGTCCCATGAATGTGTTCATTTCAGGCTGGCAAGAGGGTTATAAAATGGGATTTCCCATGAAAATAGGGATTTCCAGTTTCTCTAGAAAATCAAAGGAACTGGCCATCCTAGGCCCACACTCCCACCTGGCAAGCATTTTGGCCAGAACCATATAATGGCTGCCTCCTCTGAAAGGTCATGTGCCTCTGGTTTGCCTCAGTCCCCACTCCTCCTTACTGTCACCCACAGACCCCTTATCTCCCTGTTGCTATTTGCCTGGCTCCAGTAGACATTTCAGTTTGAAATCTGTTAAATTTTGGTACATATCACATTTAAGTGTGCACACTATTTTATTTATGCCATTTGGAAATAGATGAAGTTATACTTTTTTTTTTTGTAGATAATTATTTTTTATTGAAGGGTAGTTGACACACAGTATTACATTACATTAGTTTCAGGTGTATAACATAGTGATTCAACATTTATATACATGACAATTCTAGGTACCAGCTATCACCATACCAAGCTGTTACAATATCTTGACTATATTCATTACATCCCGGTTACTTATTATTTTACCATTGGAAGTGTGTACTTTTTTTGTGTGTGTGTGAGGGCCTCTCTCATATTTATTGATCAAATGGTTGTTAACAACAATAAAATTCTGTGAAGTTATACTTTAAAAATTATATCCAAACAAACAAAAAAAATGCACTTGACCCACCTTGGAACTTCAAAAATCCCTGCACTCCATTTTCAGTAGGGCCCTTATCAATACCATGATCCTGTAATTCTAAGATGCAACCTGCCTAACACACCATTGCCGCCGCGCACACCATGTTTTGCTCCCTTGTAGTTTCAGTGAGGGCTGAGCTTCTCTTTAAGGCAGAGATCAGGGTCCTACTTGTCTAGATCATATGACAAAAGGACACACACACAACATTGCAACACCTAGTATTTGGGAAGATGGTTAAGAAAAATATAGAAAGAAAAGGCTAAGGAAAGCGATGCTGCAGAAACAAACGACAAGTCTGATGTGCATTCAGTGCCAGTGTAGATTGTAAAGAAAACAGCACTGAAGAAAAAGGTAGAGACGATATGATAGACACAACAGGATTTAAGGCACTGTACCAATCAGGTAAATGAAAATGCATACAAAACAATATTAAATATTTCCAAAGATGCATGTAAATTTAAGGACATATATATAAATCCCTTAGCGTCCCTGAAGGGACAGAGGGGAATGGGGAAGCAGGACAACACAGCAAGCGTGCGGGCCTTGCCCACACTGATGGTGACAGTGAAGAAAGTAACTCAAAGCTGTGCCTGAGGTGCAGTGGGGGGGAAGGCTGGCAATTCAGGAAGTTCCCCTTCTGCAACTCCCTTGGAGGAAAAAAAAAAAGATATTTGCTCCTTTCCTGTTTATTTTTAGTTGCAAATGAAAGTGACTGCAAAGAGACTATCAAAAAATAGGTAGTAAAAACCTGAACTACAGGAAATGCCCAAATGTGTTAACTTGAGGACACAGAACTGAAAAGCCAGCCCGGTGTGAGTTCCCGAACTGCAGATTCAGGCCATGAGACAGCTCCCTCCCGGCCCCCAGCTCATTGCTTGACCATCCCTTTCTGGCCAGACACGGCATGACTGATACCACTACGTATCTTTCTTTCATTCCAAGCTATCACTTTTTTACCTTAAATACCGACTGTGGTCATGGCCCTAAATAATAACGTGCATGATATCATGGTTTTGGAATGTGCCAGTTTTATTTTCTTGTTAAACATTGAGATAAACATGAAACTATTAAAATGTTTAAATGCCACTTATATTATATCAAATTGTCTTACCTAACATATTTGTTAGGGTAATGCCAATTACTATAATAAATAAAGTAAAAAACATAATGATCTGATGTTTATTTCTTGACAGTCCTGGCCAGGTGAACTGGACAGCAGGACCATCTTCCTGCACAGATGGCTGCTGAGGTCACGGTGGGGGTTTTGTCCATTGCAGCCAGCCTGGAAAAGAACACGGGAGAGCATGCTGGGGTTGGCCCTGGCCTGAGGGGGGCACCCACCATACCCACTCAGATCCCTTAGCTAGAATTCAGCCCTGCAGTCATACCTACCTTCCAGCCGGGCTGGGGAATGTGTAGATCAAGGAAGAGGAGAGGAGAAACCCTAAGCTGGTCCATTATATATAAATCTATTCCTCACTAGTGTCTGGGCATTTTGAAGACAAAAAGAACAACTTTTGCATCTTTGTAACCTCTCATGATGCCTTGTCGGCAGTTTGGTGAAATAAGTATTTGTTGTATGGTCGATGGAACAATCCTGGGAGTGTGTGCCCTTTCAGGACACCTGCATTCCACTAACCAGCATAGATGTTCCACCCTGTCTCCTGCTGTTGCAAGAGCCAGTTTAGTGGGAAAAAGGAGGAGCCACCAACATCCAGGGAGCTCCAGGTAAGACAGGATTCTGTCTAGTGGGAAACCCTAGTGCATTGTCACAGATATTCTCCAAAAACACAAAGACAAGGATGCTAGTGATTTACTTCTGGGCAGCAGGGAAAAGAGTTAAGGAAAACTTCTAGAAAGCAGGAAAAATGCCCCATTTGGCAACAGGGAAGAGCAGAGACAAAGAGATTTAGAATCTAAAAGGCAGCTTCCAAAATCAACAAACTCCATTTTACGCAATTAAAACTCAGAGTGGAAATGGGGGAGAAAAGGAAAAGTAATTTTCTTGTGATTCACTAAGTCCAGGAGGATATGAAGTGTTACACAGCAATGTTTCAAACTGTGTCCTGAGAAGAAGTTAGTAAAAATAATTTATGAAATGGAAATTGAGTACAGAAAAAAGGAAATAAATGCTCCGAAGCAGACACTGCCTGCAGTGCTTTGATGAGTCAATAATTATTTACAGTTTAGCAATTGTATGATGATAAATAGCTGATGAGAAATGTCTTTTAAGTGTATCAGTTTTTATAGCAGGAATACATGTTGTCAAATCATTTCCTAGCCACCACCACAATAGAGTGACTACTGCAAGTCAATGAATGTTTTGTTCCTAGACAGGAGGCAGGAATAAGAAGTGTATCCATTCAACAAATGGCTAGTGTACATCCTCTGCACCAGGCACATGGGAGACTAGCCGTTTTCTACTCCTGCTGCAGCAAATTACCACGATTGCAGTGACTTAGAACAACACAAATATGTTCTTACGTCCTCTGTATTTGAAGTCAGACACAGGTCTCCCATGGCAGAGGTCAGATTGTCAGCAGGGTGCGTCCTGTCTGGAGCCTCCAGGGGAGATCTGTTTCCTTGCCTTTCCAGTTTGTAGAGGTCTCCCCCATGCCTTGGCTCACAGCCTGTTCCTCCATCTGCAAAGCCAGCAATGGCAAACCAAGTCCTTCTCACGCCACCCTCCCATCGCTCTGCCTCCCTCTTTGGCCTCCCTTTTCCTCTTTTAAGGGCCCTTCCAATTACTTTGGGTCCACTGGATAATCCAGGATAGTCCCCCTATTTTAAATTTCAGCTGAGTAGCAGCCTAATGAAATTAAGGTTAATTAAATTCCCTTTTGCAGTGTTTTACCAACTGAATGTGCCCCCACCCAAATCCATATGCGGAAATCCTAACCCCCAAAGTGATGGTATTTGGAGGTAGGGCCTTGGAAGGTAATTAGATCATAAGAGTGGAGGACTGGTGAATGGAATCAGTGCCCTTATAAGAAGAAGACAGAGAGATTTTCTTCTGCCAGGAGAGAACACAATGAGACGTCAGTAGTCTGCAACCCAGAAGCAGGGGCTACCAGGACCCAACCACGTTGGCACTGGACTTCCAGTCCCCAGAACTGTGAGGGATGTATTTTTGTCACTGAAGTCCCAGCAGACGGTATTTTTGTTATTGCAGCCCCAACTCACTAAGACACCATGTAGCCCAGCATAATTACGGGTACACGGCTAGGACATGGGCATCTTTGTGTGGAAGTGTTACTCTGCTGACCACGGGGATTATGCTGAATGAACCACAAACCCTGCTCTTAGGATCCTTACAATCAAGGACAGGCAATACCTCAGAGACGTTACAGGTTTGGATCTAGACCACCACAATAGAGTGACTACTGCAAGTCAATGAATGTTTTGTTTTCCCAATGCACACAGAAGTTATGTTTACGCTATACTGTAGTCCATTCAATGTGGAATAGCATTATGTTTAAAATTAGTACATACTTTAAAAATATTTCATTGCTAAGAAATGTTAACCATCATCTGAGATTTAATAATAGTGGAAAATATTGAACCATTGTGAGAATTATCAAAATGTGACACAGAGATGTGAAGTGCACAAATGCTGCTGGAAAAATGTCACTCACAGACTTGCTCGATGCAGGGTTGCCACAGGCCTTCAATCTGTAAAAAGATACAATATCTGCAGAGCACAATAAATGAAGCACAATAAAACAAGGTGTGCCTGTAAAGGCAATGTAGCGCACTCCATAATAATAATGGCCACTAACAGTTATTGAGTACCAGCTTCTGTTCTGAGTGTATATATTAACTGAAGAGTTGGCAAACTACAGCCCACCACCTGTTTCTGAGAATAGTTTTATTGGCACACAGCCACGTCCATTCATTTATGTATTGTCTCTGGCTGCTGCTTGCTACAATAGCAGTATTGAGTAGTTGTAACAGAAACTATATGACCCACAATCCTAAAATACTCACTAGACCTTCACAGAAAAAAGCCGGCAAAACCTACGTATTAGCCTGTGATGTCAGTATTCTTATGATGATGCCCACTTTACAGATCAAAACCCTGAAGCACAGGGAGGTAAAGTAACTTGCCTCAGATCACACAGCTCAAAGCAATAGAGCCAGGATTGGAATGCTGATTAATAACACCTCTCCAAAACACCGATAAGCCAAAGCTCCACTTAAACAAGCCAGTGCAGAGGCTACAAAGGAAGCAGGATCCGCAGAGTTTGGAGGGCATGAGTGAAGTACTCATACAGAGGCTCATGTGTGTACTAGGCACTGCTCTAGGAACTCTGGGAGCACTTTCTCATAAGAATTCTCCATAGGTATCATTATCCCCATCTTAGAGAGGTGGGAACTGAGGCTTACGGTTCTCTAGCTGGTCATGGCAGACGCAGCCATCAGGCCCAGGCCATGGTCACACTTCCAGTGCAGGAAATCAAGGAAGGATGCCTGGCTGCCTATGTTTAAGTTGGACTTTGAAGAATGGATGGGATTTTGAGGGTCAGAGCTGAGGCTGGAGAATGGGATATTCCAGGGAAACAGACAGCAGAAAAGAATTCTTGGGAGTGGAAAAAACCACTCCATGTGTTTGGCAAATGGTGAGGAGCTGGTCTGGCTGGTTAGGGTTGAGAACTTAAATAAGGGAGCAGAGGACATTGGATTGGATCAGTGAGGGAGCATAATTATGTCGGATCTTGAATGCCAAGACAGGGAGTGTGATTCTATTCTGAGAAAAAAAATATTCAGGTTGGAGTTTATTTTTCAAAGTCTGGGGAAAGAGATCTATGGTGACAGTAGGAGAAATGGAAAGACTAAAACGGGCACTTTGTAACAGAAGAATCACAGGATGGTGAGCGAAAGAGAAGGGCAAGGAAAATGATGGCCAGACATGGGTCTTGAGCTAGAAGCTGGTGGAACAGGGTGATGTGATGAAATAAGGAGATGGGAGAAAAAGCTGATTGCAGAGAGTAGATGACAGATAAAGAGCTACTTGGTTTGGGTTTTGTGGTGTGCAGGATCCTAGCATTACCTCCAGGTAGGCTCATGCAGTGGAGAGCTAGGTATGCAGAAACAGAGCTCAGAGACACCCCTGCATTAGAAAGAGAGGTCTGTGTGGGGAGGTGATGGTTGGAACTGGGGAACTGGATGACACATCTGGTACAACACTCACTCTCTGTGATCTCTGCAAGGCACACACATTCTGTGGATTCTCACTGGCATCATCTTTGGTCAGGAGTGGAGACCAGTGACTCACATGTTGATGACATTTTACAGGATGGCCAAACTACTTACACAAAGCCCCCAGGAATGTCCACATGGACTTGTGACAGTAAAATCAAGGGCTTTTCCTCCTTGCTCCTTTCTCAATATTCCACCATAACCCTTGACTAGTCCTTCCCCCTGGAAGCAAAGTTCAGTCCTCACCACTGGCTGACGCAATTCCAGAACCGAATATATCCTACATAGGGTTGCGGTGGCTGGCCTTTTTCCACAGCAGCTCTTTCTCTTTTGGTATATTACAAAATGACTGCCCTGTTTAGATAGGATAATTAACCAATGAACCTATGACTGGATTATGAACTTTTGCTTAAGTCATTAACAATGTATTTAGCATGTTTGTATCAATGTGCATTTAAATGTGTCATCTCAACCTGTCCCTGTGAGACTCAGGATGTCAGGGTGGGCATGGGATCATTCCAGTTTCACAAATGGAAACAAATTGAGGCCACGGGTCTCTTGGAGGCTCCTCAATGTCACCTCGCGTTCTGTTCTGTCCCCTGGGCCAGCAATTTCACAGCAGCACTGAGGCCAGTGAGGCAGACTGAGCGTCTGGGTGCTGACGGAGCGATCAAGTCCTATGCTGTGCGTGTGATCATCGCAGGTGCTCTAGACCACGCACTGGTCTTCCAATAAAGGGGTTTTGTTTTTAAAGAATAAGACTATAAAATTCTAAAGGGAAGATATCTGCCTGGCACTGATCAGCTTGCAAGCTATTCTCTGTTGCCTTGAATTTAACAAGAATAAAAGTTTTACACCAAATGCAAACTTTTTATCTGTATTCCCGTGGGTCCTTTTTAAAAATGCTCTTCATTTATACTAGTAATGAGAACATATGTTCTAAATAATTCCCATGTGGACAACTGATCATAAACAGCTGACCATTATAATAGTATGACGGTGCCTTCAAAACACATTGACTTAGAGAAAAGACTTCAAGGGGAAAAAGAATTTTCAAAGGAAATTCTGCTACTTTCAAGCAATCTGAAAGATTTATGAATCCAAGCCTGCCTTCTACATTTAACAGATCACTTGTATGCCTTCAAAGGGAACTCACTTATCTTTACCTCATTTTAGACAAAATTAAGTGAAAGGAGGTATAGAGTAAGACTCAAATGAAATATTTTGATGACCAAAATGGAGATGGGGAAAATTCACAAATTTATCTATTGATAAGCCCAGCAATAATCCATTGAATCAGAATAGAAAAAATAGACTGCAGTGTGAGATCAGCTTTCTAGCAAAGTTGCCCAAAAATTAAGGTGGCCTCCTGGGAGCTGGAAAATTCCCTTTCACCAGAAGCATTGAGCTCATTAAACTTGCTCTAAGGATAATTCAAAATTCAAGGGGAAGCTGAACCAGGTAACCTTGGAGATGTTTGCATCACAGACTCTTTCTGACTCTAGGAAGAAGGGGATCCTAAATGGATAGCTCTCCAAATTATTTTGATCTATGACTATTTTGTTAAAGAATCTCTGACACTCTAGAAATCTAGGGCTATGATTTTATAAAGGGATGTAGTCATTCATCCAACCACATGCATTGAAAACCTACTATCTTCCAGGCACCTTTTTCTATCATTGATTCAACAAACATTTATTGAAGGTTTACCATATGCAGGCCTTGTACTTGACCCTGGCAACATAGTGTTGCTCATGGGGATGAGACAAATACATGAATAGGATAAATGTAGGTATTGATAAGGATTATAAATAAGTAACATAGGGTGATGGCAGCAGGAGAGCTAGTGCCTGAGGGCTCCTTTAGATTAACAGCAGGCCCCCCTGAGTGGTTACCCTGGGCTGATAACTGAGTGTGAGAAGTGAATATGTAGAGGGCAGAAGCCAGAGGCAGAAAGAGCAAGTTCAAGGCTGTAAAGTGGGGAAAGGATGGGAAGGTTTGTAAGAAGACCAGGGTGGCCCGAGGGTAAGGAAAATAAGGTGAGGTCTGAGCAGGGGTAGGAGCCAGGTCAGGTGGGGCCTGAGGGCTGTGGTAAGGAGTTCAGGCTTTGTTCTGAGTTAGACGGACAGCCAGGAGAAAATTCTAAGCAGAGGATCCCACCGGTCCCTTCCCTTGGGATTACATGAAAGAATGTGTACAGAAGCCTTGAATTTGAAAGTAGGCAACGGGAGCATATCTAGAAACAGAGTGAGCAGAGGAAAGTAGAAAGATCCTGGGAAGGGCTGGGAGAAGACTTGCTTTCCAGGAAGAGTAAGTCTACAGACCGGTGTTTGATCGGTGATCAGAGATGGCTCTGCACAGGGAGAAAATGTACATCAAGGAAGGATGAGCTGATCCTGCTACTTGGCAGGGTCCAGAGTGGGGAGGGGTCCGGAAGGAGGAGCCACCTCTCCTAACCCCTCGTTCTGAAATCTCCAGATGGCCTTCAGCATGCTTGAGGTCCCTTAATGGGGACAGAAGAGCAGAAGAAATCACTGCAGAAGGAAGGCCAAAGATGCCCCAAGTCAAAGCCACTCCTTAGGCACCAAAAACATCTCCCCCAGAACGATGGAGAGCGACTGTGCTAGAAAGCCATTTGCTCTTTATTTACTATCATAAAGGAATGTGTGTCTTCAAACCTAGCAGGAACCATCATGACATCAAAACTGTAACTGGTTCGTAAACACAGCAGTGCTTAACCCAAGAAACGCTTGCAGGAGTGCAGCAGCACAAAGGAGGCAGGCCACGCATTTGGACAGGCCTCAAACATTGGGCTTGAAAGCTGTTTGACCTTGCGCAAGGGGCTCCAGCTGGCTGGGCTTTGGCTTTCTCTTCTGTACGATGGGACGGTGCCTGCTCTCCGAGTTGCCCTGTGGACTGGGGGACACGTGCAAACACTCAGCACAGCGCCGGCAGGGGCAGCTGCTCGGTACAAGTTCTTCCCTTTCTTCTCTGCGGGATTATCGGCAGTTGTTCCTTAACTTGCTCTTTTCCTCTTTTTACAGATATTTTCAGCCAGGTGAAGGTGAAGAGAGACACCCTGGCACAGCTATGCAAAACAAGATTGAAAAACAATGAACTCTTCTCACCTAGCAGAGTGCCTGGCCCAGCAGGACCACAGGGAATGCTGGGGGGTCTCTGTTGCTGCTGGTGCTCGAAGGCTAACAAGTAAGCAAGACTTCCAGCCACAGGCAGCTCCTCCCAACCTTGAAAACATCTGAAATTTGATCCTTTAACCAAGAAGCCTACATCTAAGGCCTAAGCAGATCTTTCTTCATGGAAACACGCCATTTCCGATGATGCTACTGGTCCCCTGAAAGTTAGCCCTTACTTTCCATTTCCCTCACTTCTTAGAACTCTTAAGAAACCTTCCCAGCCTCTAATCAGGGAGTTTGAGGCAGAATTATGCAATTAGGTCCTGACATCCCCCCATAAGAAGGTAGGAAGACCAGAGGGGAAACAGAGGCCACAGAGACCTTTTCCCATCACAAAACTGGGCCGCATCTGTTTCTTTCATAGGAGTCAAAAAGCCACATGCCAAATACCCTTGGCACTGGATAGAAGATTTAATAACTCACTTTGTACTACTAGGCAACGGGGCAAATTGATCTAGAGAAACAAGTCCTGCCAGTACCTTGTTTTCCCAGTGTGGGTCTTGACCAGGTAACAGCCCCAGGCCCCTGCCATGATGCCCAATATTATCTGTCAGAATTGAATTAAATCAGAGAAGAAGCTTCTGCAAAATCTCCTTTAAATAAAAGCATCAAGTTAATAACAAACAGTGGGGGAAAGAAATTGCTGGCGGAGGTCGCAATCCCAAGCCATGTACTTGTACAACAGCAAAATAAACAGAAAGCGTATACATTTTAAAATCCAAGTGAAATTAAGTGTTTTGCACGACAAAACACAAAGGAATTCCTCACAGATGGATTGAGTGAATGAAGGATCTTATTTCTTTGCAAAATAAAGGAAGTGCCTGTTTTATCACATTCAGGTTATTTCTTTAAAAATATTCCTTTACTTCACAGTCCATGACGCCCATTATAGAGCAGGCTGCAGGAAGGGCACGGTAGAGATGAGGTTCCTAGTGTCACCCGGCTCAGTGCTAGGGCCTTACCCACATACCAGTCCCCAGGGATTTTCAGGCTCCCCAGGCTCTTCCTGGACCCAGTATGCGTACAATTCCCTGAGGCCTACTTGTTGGGAAAGAGAAAAACAGTGAGGAAGTAGGTGGATGATAATCTGGGCTCTTTGCTGAGTCTTCTAGAAAACTGAGTTCAGAAACTACAAGGGGAATGGTGGTTCTACTGCACAACAGCCCTCAGATCACTCGTGGGTAGTGAGAGGTGCTGAGGACGCCAGCTACAGGGGACGCTGTTATTTTAGTCTCTCCAGCAGCACTGCCCCCTCCCCCTGGTACTACAGCCCCTCCGTTCAGTGAGGAGCCCTCTGCCCCTCCCTGCCCACCTCATCACAAAGGTCAGAGGAGCAAGTCGGGCATTCAGTCCCTGGGCCTTTGCTGCTAGTGCCGTGAGGAAAGATCGTGCCTTTCGGGATCACTAAGCTAGCAGGCTGTGAGTCTCAGGCTGTGGATGGCTATCTCATTATACTTCTGGTTTTAGTAATATAAGTTCAAAATCGTGTGCTTCCAAAGATGAAAAATTACTATACTTCATGAAATGTCTGGGCATTTTATGTTGTCTTCCATTCAGTTTCCAAAATTAATTGCAGTAGAACTATATGTTTCCAAAGTATTGAACTGAATAAACAGCTTTTAATATCTCAATAGATTTTTTTCATGATTTTTCCTCTAGTTTTCTTGTACCATAAAAGTTCATGATCCTTAAACTCTAATAGGATTATATTGAATCCTCTAAATGCTATCAAATCTCAAACAAAAATGGCTGCCCTTAATGCTTTTCTACGTCCTATTCATATAATGACACATTCATAAAGCACATGTGGGGACAAAAAATATATATATATATAACTTTTTTTTAATATGAAGAATGTAGTCCTTGCCTCCAGTTTAATAGAGCTGATTCACTTTCTGAAGAACATCCTAAGATCATATCCAACCAACCAGGAACATCTTAGTAATTAGTGTCTTATTTGCTCAAATAAAAATGCTAGTGCTTTTGCCCAAGGGTAATGACAGAAGTTATAGAGCAGGTTGGTAAATGAAATCCACAAAGTTATAGATACAAAAATAAAATAATACTGAGTTACTGTGTATGGAGGCTACTTTCCAACGTTAATTGCAAAAAGTGTGCAAGAAACTAAAGATGTACAAGAAAGAAAAGATGAAGACATCAGAAATTTAAGGGAAATGACAGAATGAATCAGAAATTTCTAAGTGAGTCAATTTTACCTCTCAAAAAAACTTTAAAAATTGATACTTCAAATGCTCTGAGAGTTCATATAAGCTTCCATTTTTCCTTTCTTATCTGTAAAATGCGGACATCATTCCCTTTCCAACCTACCTTGAAGACATAAGAAAATTTGTAAGATTAAAATACACAGGCTAGAATGATCCAATATGGCAACGGATTTGAATTGGAGACATCATATGAACTCATGTTTAGCTTAATATAGGTGCAATATTTGCATACAGAAATATTTATAGATGTACAGATTAGTATACACAAAAACATTTCCTTGTTCTGTCAGCTGAGAGGGCCTGGAAGCAATGGCACTCCAGTGTCAGTGAGTACACCGAGCACCGACATCTTGGTTTCTAATACCACTCTCCCAAAAAAGGAACCACTCTCCTTGGATAAATGTCTGACTCTAGCACCAGGGCAAAAAATACACAAGATGAGCCTGGAGTATCTTGTAGTGCCAAAAATAAGGACATGCTAATAAAAGAAAGAAAACCACACTGATGGAGTTGAGCCCAAGGGACACAGGAATCAACTGAAAGAGTTCCCAATGGCCAGAGCTGGAACAATTTGAGCAAGAAAAGAAATTAAGTATTGGATTATAGTCAGGGGATAAAATAAATACCCATGAGACCATACTGATAAAAATAAATAAATGAGAGAGAAAATACATAAATCCCTGCTCCAGAACTGTGGATTGCAAATACTGACTTCATTCTGAAGAGTATAGTTCAGAAAAGAGGAAAGAAAGAGTAACTTTACGATGGAAAAACCTAAAACTACTTTAGCCAAATGATCAAAGCCAACATTAACAGTAAGTCATGTTGATAATCTGTACCCTTGATTAGATGTGACGAAAACAGGACTTTACCTCTGTGGTTTTTCCCACAACAGAAACAAATAACCCTGCTCTAATCATGAGAAAAACATCAGTCAAATCCCAATCGAGGGACATTCGATAAAATACCTGATGAGTATTCTTCAAAACTGTCAGGTGCACCAAAAATTAGTCTGAGAAACTGCTACAACCAAGAGGAATCTAAAGAGACATGTCATTTCATGTATTGTTGCTTGGAAAATATTAGTTCTTTGAATAACATAGATATTATGAGTGTTATTACATTTAATCACACAATACCAAAAGAAGTCATGTTCATTAATATCTCCACTGGCCTTATCAGAAAAGTCTTTAAGAATTGGGAAGCTGGCAAGCTCATGAGGATAGATATGTTTCCCAAAATTCTAATTTTTGCTTGGAAACTCAAAATTTTTCATTGATAGAAAATATTGAGTTTTTTTTTTTTTTAAGAAACAAGCTCCTTTGTTTTGTTTTTGAGTAAATATATACCAAATGCCCAGGTTTGTCTACCAAAATGGTTTGTCTACCAGTTATTTTTTCCAACTAAAAATGGTGTTCCCTGAAAAGTACCAGCTAGCTTAGCTCATACCTCCAACAACCATGAAGCATTTCCTTGTAAAATCATCCTACTTCGGTTTGAAAGCAGAAGTACACTCTTCCCATTCTGTCACACGAAATATTAAAAAAATGAGTACTCAGGGCGGAGATCTCATAAAATTTTACTTCAGCGTAAGGGCATTCTCAAGAGAAACTGGCTTTTTTTAGACTGTGCATGCATGACCGTAGGGAGTACAACGACTAACACCAGTTTGGCGCCACTGCCTTGGTTCAAGCTAAGTAAGGCACCAGCAGTTTTACCACCACTGCCTTTGCTCCTTCAGTGCTTTTCAGACAACCTTCACATTTCACTCTGGGGCATCTGACCATCTAAGGCAGTGGGATCAATGATAGATACAATTAGTGGTAACAACAGGAAAACTGGTTTTTATCTTTACCTCTTCAGACAATTCCCCTTGGAAGTTGAGAGGAAGGAGAGGAAATTTTAGGGTGCTAATGCTTCCTCTGGGTGACATCATGTTTGAGCTTTTGTTTCTTGGTTAATATGGAATGTCAGTTATTGTAGTGGCCCTTCTGCTTGCAAAAACCTACAGGTATCTTTATTCATAGACTTTCAGTCCTGTTTCTGTTCTTACTTCAAAGGTCAAATGCTACCTGGAAATCCATAATTTGCTTTCATCCGTAGCATATTTACTCTCTCAGATATTCAGCTGTATGTAGAAGATCTTTTAAATTGGCAGTTTCCATTCCAATTTATTATTTATTTATGACTAAATCCTATATTTCAGGTCCAAACCCATTTACAAAAAGAGAGGATAAGGGTCCCTTTCCTTGGGCCGCTGTTCTAGCCAGAATACTGCTTGAAAGTTTCCTGGAACCTATTTTTTAACTGTCCTATTGATTCATCATCATTTTGTTTGCAATTTTGAATCTTTGTCCAGTCTCCTCTTTGGGAAAGGCTTCTGCAATGGCCTTAATGGAACATGCAGCCCATTTTTCTTACCCTCTCAAGGCCATTATTAAATTATGCACCACTGGGTTATTTAAATTCTCTCTTTGTGTTTCCCAGCCCATGCTTTCCACCATTTTCCCCTTCTAAGGGGCATAAAAATCAAATGAACTAGTTGGTACAGATTTGATAGTCCAGAACAATAAATATCCGACAAAAATCTCAAATTCTGCAGTAAATTTCTGTTTCATTGAGGTTTAATTTTTTTTTTAAATTATAGCCCTTTACTCACCTCTAGACCATGGTAAATTCAGCTTCTATACATCAATATTTTGGTTGAGCAATTTTATAGTATGATAAAATGTGACTGTTCTTTACTTGAGAAAACCCAGAAGAAAAGGTGACTCATTTAGGAGGTCAGAGGAAGGAACAAAAGGAAAAGAAATATTGTCAAGTGGGTGATGAAGATAACACAGAGACGGGGTGTGCAAGGAGGGCAGGTCCACGCGGTTGAAGAGGTGTGAACTAAAGCTTTTTTGACAAAGATAACCTTGGAGTCAGCATTTTGCTTTGTGGGGTCCTGGGCTTATCAGTTTTAAAGAAGCAGCTCATTGAACTGTTGGATATTATTATTATTTCCTAATTTTGATAGAGTCTTTCTTAAATGTATTAATTTTGACATGTCAGAAGTTTCCCTAAATGGCCATTGTTATTCTAAACCAAAAATACATTTGCCATTGGCCAAGGTAAGTACAAATATTAAGATTCCAGAGCAACCAGATGAAGGAAGCAAGGTCTCCATGAGGAGAATGAGACTTAGACATAGACTAATAAACATGAGGCCTAGAGGAGCCCCTGCAGTAGATGACCAGGCAATGACTGACTCTGGAATATGAATGAAGTGAAACAACCTCCAACTGACTTGACAGTCTTTATAGAAATTTTGAAGGGGATCCAAGACAAACTTTAACTACTCATCATTGCATGAGTTGGCCATCAATCAAGCAGACCTCCACCCATTTGTCTTCAAGATTGGTTTGGATTGGACAGTAAACTTTTGGGGCTGACATCTGCAATCATCTCTGCAGAGCTCTTCTTCACAGATTCAACAGATACAAGATAACCAAGGAAGTAATAAAACACATTAGACATTACTGTACCCATTAGACATGTGCTGTACAAATAATTGAAAAAGCAAAGAAACCAACAGAAGAATAAGTAGTATTCAACAAAATAGTCAACAAATATTTTGCAACCATAAACCAAAACTTCCAATGATTTCACACATATACTAAGTCTGACTTTTTACAACAAATTCTGTGCCTAGAACCCCAGAAGTCCGATTTTCTTAAATCAATTTTCCTAAATAAATCCTAAGATACAAATCATAGAATATCAAAATAAATTCTGTAGCCAAAGTTCACTGAAAAAAGAGATTGTTACGAATCATAGGCTAACAAAGTTAAGTTCAGTAACAAGAACAATGAAACCTGTTAAAGCCAAAATCATTGTAGAGACAGACTTACCTGGCAGCAGATGCAAAGGACAAATAAAATCTGGGCACAACTAGCCCAATAAATATGTCATAGACTCAAGAAACCCATGGAATGCTACGAAGTGAGCATCTTCAAAATTATTTTGATGGAGTCTGTCAAAGGACATCAAAGGATGAGACCCATCATTTAAAATCTGAATCTAAAATAATTAAGGGAGAGTTACGCTGATCACGTGAGACTTCACTGAGCAAAGCTAAGTGCTGACTGTCTACAGAGTATGGGGGAAGATGCACAGAGTGGGAAGACATTGGCCTTAAAAATGTGTTTTGTGCCTCTTGCAGATGCTGGAGTGGATTGACATCAGTCTAAGAAGTGTGCTCACTGGGGTGAGTCCACTGCCAAGTGACTAACTTCCATAGAGTAAGGCTGTCATTGATTGGTTGGCTTTCAGAAATATGCTCCCTGAAGCAAGTTGTCATTGATTGATTTGAGGCCAGTTCTGGTATTTAATGGTTACCATGGCTATAAAACTGTCAATCTTTTCTTAAGAGTGTAGGGACTTTTCATTCACAATCTCTGCTACAACCTCCTGATTAGATTCGCAAAGAATTAAAGGGAAATGACATTACTAACTCCAAATAGATTATACCCATCTCTTCCTGTCTCTGTGACTGGCGGCTGTGTCCAAAGGAAATGAAATAAATCTGGCTGGTTTGCTTTCCGTGAAATCATGCTATTTGCTTTATGACTTCCTTTGATTTCCAGGTGGTTGCAGATTGATTAATAACTTCTTTCTGCTTTTTACCATGGTCCCGGGCACAACTGATGAAGAAATAGGTAGTTTTTGTTTTCTTGATTCTTCCTCTCACTTTCCTTTTTCAAAAGACACACGTCTTTCACTTTTGCAGTCCTCTTGGACCTCTGCTGATCTTCTTGGCTTCTTCTAAGTGCTGGTTAGTGCCTTTGCATTTGGAGGCCAAATCAATGAACATACAAGCCAGCCAGTTCTGCTGCTGTGAATATGCCCAACGTTTCAAAACGGGGACATGCTGGGTGGGGAACAGGACATATCCAGGCAAAACAACTAAAAATGCACAACTACATGTTTTCAATGCCAAGGGAGTTGTAGAAACATTAAGTAAGAAAAGAGCTGGGAGGTGAGATAACAACGACACTGCCCCAGGAGATTAGGTAAGTGTCAGAGAGAAGATGGGATTTGATCTGGTTCTAAAAAATCTACTAGTATTTCAATAAGCAGAGAAGAAGAAGCATTAACATGGACAACAGAACATTCCAAGAAGTCAAGGTGGGTATTTGACTAAATGAATTTAAATTTATTTATATTTACAAATATTATGAAGAGGTTATGTTTCTGGTAACTATGTAGAAAGTTGCAAAAGACCATTCCCTTTGTCTAACAACCAAACAAGAGGGATAAGCTATCAATGCATAGTGAACCAAATTTCAATTCTAGATAATGACCAGCCTTTCAGAGGAGAAAAGAAACCCATGGCTGTTCTCCTCCCTATCTAAGCAGCAAGAGGAAGAAGACTCCTCCAAGGCTGGGAATCAAGAGGAACGAGCCAAACCCTGAATGAACTTCTAATGGGCATGTGTGACTGGAGTGACCGATTAGAATTCCAGAAGCCCTGGCCCCAGAGCAGGTCTGCCTACCCGCACATGCTTCTGCACTGAGTGCTCAGGGGGGCATACTAAGAGCCGGGGACAGAACAGAACTGAGGGATGTTTCCCCCGAGGCACATAGGGCCTCCCCCTGCAAGACAGCCAACCCCTGAAAGGTGGGAAGAAGAGCAGGGAAACTGAGAAAAAGCAATCCAAGACACAAAGGCTTTCAGCTGAGAATAGCTGGAGGGCAGGGAAGAAGAGCTACAGTAACCTCCCTAAAGCATAACGGGAAGCAGACACAACCCCCCAACTGCAAAATGCCTAGGGTAGCACTGGAGAACAAAGTGAGGTCTCTAGAATCTCAAAAAGCTAGGAGTAGAGGGTAAAACAGAGAGAATGCTCCTAGCATTAGGGAAGCAGGCCGTTCAACTGGAATAAACAAAGAGACCTCTGGATCTCAGCAGTGGTCAGACCTTAAGCCCCACAGATGAGAATGTCTCAATCCTACTCACAAAACATTTGAAGCTTGTGATGAACTGAAAAGAAGCTAAAAAATCTCAGACTTAGCTCATGCACAGGTAAGACTGACTCAATCATCCCAGTCTAGCAGCCCAAAGCAAGAAAGTACATGCCCTCTTCGGGAGGTAAATTTTGTTTACTGAAGTCCCTACTGCTGTTTTATACAAAATACCTGGCATTCATCAAAAAATTACAATACACACAAGAAGCAAGAAAATGTAATACATGAAACAAGAGAAGAAATAGTCAATAGACACAGAAAGAGAGATGGCCCGGAAGTTGAAATTGTCAGACATAAACTTTAAAATAACTCTGGTACAAATGCCAAAGGATCCAGGTACAACATACAAACATTCTAAAGCTTCTCATTATCTTTTGCTAGTAGTTTTTCTTTCCTTTAACTTATGTCAGCTTCTTTATGGTATATATTTGATGATTAATTTGCAAAAGCAAGATATTTCTAAAAAGTCAAGGAAAATTAGGTATGCTAGACCTAAGTTACCTTGGGACATAAATTGGAAATTCTTACAAGTTTCAAAATAAAAACACGTGGACCATAATGCATCTATATCTGAGTTACTATAATGTAACAATATGCCCAACCTATAATCTCTGTGGCCTGCATTTACAAGGGACTGATAGCTCATCTCTTATCATATAAAGTAGCTCAAAACTCTTATTAATAACTCTTGTTAAGTCGTTAAATGGTATGCCAGCAGTCACATGACCAGTAGTTATCATTCAAACCAACTCTTAAACAGATAAGTTTGTTGTTATATGCAAATACTTCTGCTTTATTAATGACCAATATGCAAAAGGCGCTTTCCAGTTCATTTTACTTTTTAATCAAAGATAAATTAGAGAATAAGATGATCTACCTTTGTCCCAGATCTTACAGAAGAAAACCATGACTTTGCAATAGTTAAATTTACTGAGTATAACGAAGATTAATTAATTGGCACCATCAAGGGAAGGGAAGACCGTGTTTTACTTCATTAAACTCCAAACGTACTGATGGTAAAATTCCAGGCCTGTGATTCTTACGTCTTCTTCCCCTACAGACCTTTGGAAGTGTTATAACATATCATGCTGATCAGTGAGATTTTTCTTCCAGAATTCACAAAGATAGATTGTATTTCACTGTGCACATCATCTTTACATCTACCTTCCCTAAAAAGGAATTATTTACTGTTTAATCATCCTTTAAAAAGTCTGATGAAAGGTATGAAATAAACACAAATCAAAAAATTCAAAACCTTTTTAAGAGTCCAAACTAACCTTAGTATTTTATTAGTTACTGTATAGAAACAATTTCCCCAAGTTGATCATTATAATTGGAAGGAAACAAGAAGAAAAACATTCAATATCTCGAAAGATGTGTAAGCTCTCAAGATAATTTACAAAATCAAAGTAATTTTGGCAACCATTCCCAGACTTACTTGTGTCATGAAATGTCTCTTGTTGTTTCTTTTCTGTTTCATGAATAAATCAGACCTCTTTCTCATTCGGTTTCCTCAATGGGTCCCCCCTGCAAACTGTAGCAGCCACTTGATTAGAAAACACTCCCGCCGGCCGTAGATACATGTATTCCAATGGCTTCCTTTGGGTGGCCATCAGCATCCTCCACAGGAGAGGATGGGAAGACAACAGTCTCTAAACCAATTTTCCCCTACTGTCTGTCTCTCTGGTCTGCCACTTAGTAGGACTGTCACACATTCAATGCAATGCCATGTATTTCTCTTGGTCTTTATGAAACCTGAAGCTTATGGGAATCCCAGAGGTGCTCTAGAAATGACTTAGGGTAGAGTGGGGGAGAGGGAAAGAGGGACTTGCAGAGAGAAAGGAGACAGAGACTGAGATAGTACAAGAAAGAGAATGGTTTTCTCATTAAAATCAGGCTTTAAAAATATTTTGAAATCTAAATTATAGGGTGGCAGATTCTTAGGAAAAGGGAGGTTTACTTATATTTTTTCCACTTCAGTTGTGTACCTAGTATCCATGTCATTCATGAAAATCATACTCACAACGTGCTTTTAAGAGCTGAGCTAACATCTGCAAATGTCAAATACTTCCTCCTCCTTCTCCTCCTTCACCAACATTTCATGTTTTATTCTGAGAAAGAGAAGGGGGGACACCACTCATGTAGGGGGGGGGCATGCCCTAACTGTCTGTGACAGTCCTGAGTTCCATAAACCCTGAAAGCCTGACCAAAAATGTCCTTTTGTGTCCAGACGTTTGCCGCTGCGTCAGTGTTCTGCCTCCTTCCCTCCCACTCCGCCCCACTGAGCTGAAGGTCCCTCACTTCGCCCCTGAGCATGTTGAATGGTCTTCCTCGCCTTTCGCTTCCCTTCCCCCACTGGAGGAACCCCACAGCCTTGAGCGGAGATTCCTTCTTGGTAACAGACTTTCACAGGAAGGATGTGGGGCTGGGGAAGGGCAGAGAGAAGCAGGAGCGCCTGAGTGGGGCTGGCGAGAGGCTGGGCCTGAGGTTACAGCCTATCCCTGAGGTGCAGAGCGCCTACCTCCACACTGCTTTTGCAGTTAAGAATGCAGCTAGGGTGGCTGGAACTCAGGGTGCTCAGGTTGGGCCCTATGCATGTGGAATGAGGACCTGAGAATAGAGTCTCCCACCAGCTCTAACATTCTAGAATGTGGTTCTCTAACATGTCGTCACTCAACATTTGGTATTTAGGGCAGAGTTGCCAGATTGAACAAATAAAGGTACAGATACCCAGTTCCATTAGACTTGCAGATAAATGACAAATTTTTTTGGTTTAAGTATGTCCCATGCAATATGTGGGATATACTTCTACTAAAAATGTACTTATTGGGTATCTAAAAATTCAACTGGGAGTCCTGTATTTTATCTGGCAGCCCTCATTTAGTGCATAAATCATAAATAATCATTAATATGCTTGCCACTTTCTGACCATTGGCTATGACTAGGCCCTGAGATTTACAAAAATGATCTCATTTGATGCCTACTGCCTTATGAGGGAGGTAAAGACAGAGGCTTCCAGAGACGAGGTGCTGAGCTAGAGAGCAGTGATGCTAGAAGTCCAGGCTTGACGAGCTGCAGCTATTTACAGACTGTCACTTAGACATTGTTACACTACTGAAAATGCATCAGATATCTTTTGACATTATGCACAGAACTCTCTTTGTCTCTGGGGAGAAAAATTGGGAATCGGAGGTGAGAGAAAGAATTATTTTTCATTGTTTATCTTTCACCTGTACTGCTGGAATTGTTTTTTTAACAATGTACATGTAATAACCTACTTTTTCTCATTTATATAAAGTTAGTCTGAAAATAAAGGTGGTTGCAATAGTCAGTTTTGGTGAATAGATTTTTATCAACTTTAGTGTTTTGTCAATGAAAGTGGCTGTACCTATTACTACTAATGTGATTTTATTTCTTTTTGTTGGGAGTATATTCCCTGTTCCGAACATGGGCCTTGGTTACCCACTGATGATTAATAAATAGTCTCACTTTCCCATTCAAGGACCCTAACCAGTTAAATCAGGAGAAAATGCCCAGGGAGGCTCTGATGCAGGGTTTTCCATGAGCTGCATGGCCTGTGTATCTCCCTGAGGCAGTAAGCAGATCTTACTTGGATGAATGACTTACCCCAGGGCGTGTTTAGTCTCCCAAACGGAGTCCGAGGGAAAAGCAGGAAACTTCTCCTCTGCTTCCCGGACCCACTGGGTGGAGCCTTTCATCTGACTCCACTGACTGGTGGGAATCTTATTAGTGGCTCCAAATGTCAGCTGTCACATCCCCCATCCTCAAGCCCAAGGTATAAGACTATGTACCAGCGGAGTCAGCTTTACATTTTAAAGGAGAAGAAGATACTTTCATGAGAAAGGAATGTCATGGTGACAGAGTTGTTTCCTCATAAGTGGACTTCAACCCTTCATTGCTAGTTATCTCAGACACACATTTCTGTAGTCAGAGAAGAAACAATCACTTTTTTTGAAATTCTGTTCGCAACCTACACCTGATCATTTTTGCAAAGTCCCACTAAGTCTTAAAAAACAGAAGTCAGCATTGAGAGGGGCGGTAGATAGAGGGAAGTGAACACTCTCCAAGCCATTTAGGTAGGTGCTCCTTGAGCACCGTTTGTGGTAAGTGTACAAGCACAGCGCAGTCAGCAGCTCCTGTCCTGCCCACACAGGTGTGAGGCAGGTGCTTAGAGCACCGGCTAATCCTCTAGACACTTGCAAATGCCAGCCTCAGAGAAAGCACCCCAATCAAGCCTCCCTACAGTTCACTGATAAAAATTAAATCCCACTAATAAAACAGGGAATATTCAATAGCACAGAAACACCAATGGCAAAATGACAGTAAGCTTTACATGTGCATGATTTATAGTTTAGAATATAGAGTGTACAGGGCAAAGAAAGGGAGAAAATGGTTAGCACCTTCTCCGGGACAACTGAAGTCATGTGAAAAGCAGAGAAATATGGACCTGATAGCTCTCCACTGGCATCCAGGCCGATCTTAGGATTCGAGACACGGGACACCTGGTTTCCCTCCCTGCTCTGCCACCATTTCCTTGGGAAGTACGTGGATCAAGTAAGGCAAACAAACCTACATTCGTATATAGAATCATGACCCTTCCAAGCTCCGTCCTCCCAACCCTGCTTTGTGGTTTTCGTAGCACTTACCATCGCCCAGCATATCACATGCTCATTCATCCCATGACAGCCTCCCCCAGAGTACCAGTGAGCCTTCCGACAGTAAAAGCTTTGTTTTGTTCACTTCTAAATCCCCAACTGCTGGCACATGGCAGGTCAATCAAAAATGTGTGTTGAGTGAATGGATTCACCCCTTCATTCACTGAGCACTCACCAGGCATCTGGGGATTTTGCCACGTTATCTGCATACATCTGATGACTGGACAAACAATATATGGCATATCCATGCAGTGGAATACTTTTTGGTCATAAAAACAAACGAACTACTGGTCCATGCTACAATACCAACGAACCTTGAAAACATGCAGTGAAAGAAGCCAGACACAAAAGGCCACATGCTGGTCAATTCCATGCAAATGAATTGTCCAAAATAAGCAAATCCATAAAGAGAGGAAGTAGAGTAGATTAGTGGTTGCCAGGGGCTGCCAGTGGGGTTGGGAGGATGGGAGGTGATAACTTAAGGACACAGAGTTTCTTTGTAAGCTGATGAGAATGTTCTAAAACTGACTGTGATAATGGTAGCACACTTTTGCCAACAAACTGAAAACCACTGAATTGTACATTTTCAATGGGTGAAATGTATAATATGTGACTTACATCTCAATAAAGCTGTTACAAAAATAATAAAAACCTGACCTCAGCATCACACCAAAATTCACACTCCTGCCTTTTTTTGTGCCTTACTTCTCATCAGATTGACTTTTCTGAGAAAAACCTACTAACAGAAATGCTAATGACGAATATTTTCCAACCACTCCTGTTTGTCTAAATCAGTCCTCATAAAGCACGAGTGGACCCCTTAATGGGCTCACTGTCTCAGGTAAGTCACTGTGTCTACATCATCCTCTTTTCCTGGCTGCAGGACGGGAATTGGACTAAAGTATAATATGTTTAGACCTGACTGTCACAAAAGAAAATGCAGAATATAAGAATATTCTAGAATTGCCTGGCAGGGAAGAGTTATAACTTTAGCAAGCAGAAGGTTTGATCTGATTTCTAACCCACTTGGCAACCAAGTGATGAAATGTTGCCGGCTGTCACACTGTCGGCTAAGTTTTCAAAAGCAGTAGAATTAAAATGCCACACCTATTTTTTTTTTTAATGCAGAGTGATTTTTAAACGTAAACGCCTGCTAGACTTTCCTGTTCTCTGCACTCTTTAATCTCTCTGTAACATTTAAAAATATTTATCCAAGTTCTAAACAATCCAGAATGAGAGTTTTGTATCCCCCCCCCACCCTTTCTCCTTACTCTCCTGGCTCCGCCTGCAGATGGGCCACCCGGCGTCTCCCTGGAAGGCTAGGACAAGGCGCTATCACAGCCCCGGGCACTCGGAACTCTCAGACAATATCTTTGCATCAAGATGCAAAGAAGCAGCACATTTCCATCTTTTTAGACAACAGTTCCTGCAATTCTTCTTGGAACTGCAAAGAAGGAAAGTGGCTGCAGGGTGGAAACAGAAATCTCTGTAACAAGATTACTCAGCTTTATTGACTTGCAGAAAGTCAGTCTTTGGTGCCAAAAGAAATCTGTCATATTCTGTTTTCCCCTATTTTTGAAGGAAAAAAATAGCCTATTTTTCCATTGGCTTTGAAAATAATGAACCGGGAAAATTTGGGGGAATCATCAGCTCCAAAAGATTCCTGTTCCTCACTTGGTAGGATCAAGAAAACATCAAGTCACACTGTGCCTGTGAGGTCCCAGAAGGCAGAGAGGGTCTCTCAGCATAAGCATCCCCAGTGTGGGCTTAGCTCCGGGCTGGCCACTGGAGACACCACATGCCTAGGACTCTGTCCTGCTCCACACTTGTTTACATAAATGCGAGACTACAGTTACGACATTTCTCTGACAGCGCAAGGGCAGGGCTTGGCAACCTCCGCTCTGACATTTTGGGCCAGATGCTTCTTGGCTGCGGGGCTGTCCCAGGTGGTACAGGATGTTTGACCGCGTCCCTGGCCTCTACCCACTGGATGCCTGCGCTCTGCCAGTTATGACAAGCAAAAATGTCTCCCAGAACTGACAAATGTCCCCCAGCAAGTGGAATCACATTGCATTAAAGCTATAACGGGGGTAAATGTGAAGCTCTAGAAGGGTTTGGAGTGGTTAAATTCAAGAGGAATGGAGGCAACATACTTCTCTGGGACTTTACTCGGAGGCCGTCAGAGGACAAATGGGGCTCAATAAAAGTTGCTTCTGGCTGATTCCAAGAAAGAATAGTGAAGAAAAAATGAGTATTGTTCTGAAGAGCTACCAGAACATAAGGGGATTTGAATAAGCTACTGAGGCAGCCAGGGCAGGAAAGTCTTATTAATAAGAGCATTTGCGTGATGTGAAGTCTGTTGACTGCGCTGGCCCAGCTCCCACTTGGTGAGAGTCCGGAGCCAGGAATGCAGGGACTCCCCCAAGGGTCGGGAGCTTGGGCTAGGAAACTGTTCAACTTTCCTCTAATTCCAAGCTTGTATAACATGACACTTTTCCAAGTCTCCCCCAAACCAAGCCTTTATGCCACTGCAGGCTGGGAGGAGCTGCGTTCAAGATGCCCGACCACCTGTGTGTGTGGGGACAGAGGCCCTTTCAGAGGTGGGTGCATAGGGAGAGGAGCAGACAGGACAGAACTGCAGAGAATGCCACCACTCCCCATACATGCAGCACCCAGGGCCTCATAGCATCTAACAGCAGCCCAGCTCCCAGACGAAGGAAAGTCAAAATGCTGTGTTCTGTTTTATATTCAGTGCCTTAAATCTCTTCCCCAACTTAAATGAAACTAGCAGAAGGAGGGGAGTCCATGCATTAACAACAACTCACAAAGGAAATACATAAGGAGCAAGGTAAGTGAGTGTTCTCCTTTTCCCAGAACAGCCTCCCAGGGTCAGGGAGAGTGGCTGAACAAGCATTCCATGCATGGAGGCCTACATTGTATTAGAAGGGCAGTTTAATTCATTTTTACGAACATGCTAGAGATCTACAGCTCTGATCTCCAGGGTAGTAAAATGAGGTGGCGAATGAGAAGAACATAATTTAGCCAGCTCAGTGAATGAAAAAACCATTGCAAATGAAGCAGTCACACCGGGTAATTAAATAAACTGGACCCATAGACATGATTCACCAACCCTCCATGACAAAGTTGCCTCCCTAGATTTGACTTTTACTCTTGGAGCTTCTTTGGGTGTTGAAATTACTTCTTAGCTTCTTATTTCTTGGTAGCCAAATGGACTGTTTCTCCAGCAACCAATCACTTGGCAAGCATCAGATCTCCTCAGATGTGTTAAGCATGGGAAAAGGATGGAAAAGATAGACTCAGGTCCCTGTCCTTTTGCAGCTGCAAGTCTAGCAGGAAAGATGGACATTAACCAAAAATGCAGTGGGTATGGTCATGAAAACACAGAATCTCATTTAATCTGGGGAAGTAAGAAGTTTTCCTGTGGAGGTGAGACCTAAGGATAAGCAGGTATTAGCTGAGCAAAAAGGCAGGGGAAGAGCTGATCCCCAGTGGAGGTGGCAATATGGACCAAAGCTCTCGAGTGGAAGAGAGCACGCCATGTATGAGGACATGAGAAAGTTCCAGAAGGGCCAAAGTGATGGAGAGTGGAAAGCAGGCATGAGATGAGACCAGAGGCATGGACAAAGCCCAGATCATGTGGGTCATACTTGGCATGGGGCCACTGAGGGCACAATCTCTGTCCTCAAGAAGTTCACAGGCCAGTGGGAAAGACAAAGAGACCCACTATTATGATGCAGTGAGAGGTGTAATGGGAATGCCAAGGAAGGGGGGACGTTGGCCTGCTGGGGCCAGAACGATGACAGGAGGTGACACCCAAGTTGGGTCTTGAAGGTTGGGCATAGGTTTCTAGGTGGCCAGGGGACAGGGAAAGGAAAGGCATTCCAGGCAAAAGGGAAATTTAGTTCAAAGGCATGGATGACAGAAGGAAGACACGCTTGGACAATGAGAGCAGTTTTGGGTGTGAATAGGAGCAGATGGTGAAATGTGAAAAGAGATTAGGCCTCATTATTTGGCACTCTGTGGTCATTATAAAATTGAAAATATATGAGTTACATTATCTGTGTGTTTTGTGCTTACTTTCAACATTGCTCAGCAATTCAGATTATGTTTATGAAGAAAAGCTACACTCCTAGCTTTCAAGAAGGTGAGTGCCCTCTCCTGTCCTATCCTGGATTCCTGAAGGACATTCACAGACATTTCTTCCATCGTGTGACCAGCAGTAGAAGAGACAGACCCCATGGCAGGCTACCACCAGTTTGTCCTGGACCTCACGGCCGGAATGTGTTTTTCCCAGATCTTCATTCAGTGACATCTTGTTGACAGATTGAAATCAGCCATAGAAGGAATATTTACATGATGGAAATGGGTTAAATAAAAATAAGCACTTCTTTATTTTTTTGCAGAGCCTTCTACTGAACATTTACCAGGAAACCATTGGACATATCTCACTAAGACACTCTCTCCTGAGAACTACATGGGAATCCAAGGGACAGTCTAAGCAAACGTGTAATCTCCCCTCTCAAGAGCTGAAGTCAGGATGAAGAAGGCAAGTTACAACCCTGCTCTCCTCCTCCTGGCTTTGGTTCTCCTCTGCCCCATGGCATAAAGCAGACCTTTCTCTGAAACACACATCCTTCTCTCTCTCCAACATCCAACATAGGGATGTAGTAATGGAATTCTACTCATTGATGTAACTGCTTCATAAAGTTGAGAGATCGGGAATGAAGATTTCTTTCATAAATTATAGTTTTAATATTTTACTGTACAGAACATGTTCATAAAACCTCAAAGACCTAGCTTATATGGAGATCAGGGCAAAATTAGAAGAAAAAGGCCTTTTTAAATAATTATCTTTTTTTTTGAGACCAGAGGCTCAAGAATGCCATGATTAGATTTTTCCCATGGCCTGGAAAGAAAAGAACACTCAGTTAACCATAAAGCATGCCTCTCTGAAAAAGTCATTGCTCCTGATTACCAACCAACAATTACAAGACACACATGTATTCTGGTGTGTGAGCCATGGGACATTGAAGTCTGCTCACTGATGGTACTCTTATACCAAAGGTCACGCCCACAAGACAAGGCACTCAATATCTTTTATCATTTTTATCAAACTAATCACCACTTCTAAGTTATAGTATATTTCTGTACCTCTGAAGAGCTATTTGGCCTGAAAGTTCAGGATTTATAGAGTGCTGACCCAATAAACAGACATTATGAGCAACAGTTATCTAGTTAGCTAGTGTGTCTTAAGGTTTCAGGTACAGTTGGCCTAAGCTTACCAGTCAACGAAGGGTAACTGATTTACTTTTCAGGGGTACGTTAACCCAATTTGGACACCATGGAATGCCTGAAAAATAATTCTCCAGTGCACTAAACAATCTCCTGGATCTACTAAAGTGCACTATTCACATTTAGGGTATTATATTGCTCACTTTTGTCATTGCAGTATGCCAGCCAGTTTTTCAAATGACATTGTGGAAATGGGATGTATTTTTAAAGGGAAAGATAAAAAACACCTCTCCAAAGGGGACGTATAACTCTCCTCACCACTTTCAATCCAATTCTCCCTCTACCACCCCCTGAAACTGAACTTTCCAGGAGGGCCCCCGAGACCTCCTAGACTCCAATCCAGAACCCCACTCTCCATCCTCCTCCTCCCGAGTCTTTCAGCAGCAATTGAGAAAATTCACATGCACACACACATACACACATTTATGAAAAATTTCTCCTCCTCAAGCTTTTAAGACCTTGTTTGCTGCTGGCTGGCTTTCCACTTCTTTGCACTGCTTTTCTCCTTCCTATTATTAACTCATTTCCCTCCCAGGCTTTCTCCAGGACAGGGTCTGCCCGTGGCCCTCTGTCATTCTCTCCCTGGGCTCTCTCTGGGGCACTCACACAGCCTCCGCTCTTCCCTAGAAACCCAGTGACAGCTGTTCCCAACACTGCTTCGGCGCTTAAACTTGACCTGTGCAGGTCCAGCTCATTTCTTTCCCTCGGAACAGCACCTCCAGGCTTCCCGATTTCTGCCCCACCATGCTGCAGGCACCCAGGCCCAAAATCCAGGGGCCCGCCTGGGCTTGGCTTCCCCTTGAATCCCTTCCCGGCACTCCTCCCACCCCCACTGCCCTTGGTCCCGTGCGGACAGCTGTGATGGCCAGCCTGGTCCACTCTCTTACCTGGCCTTCTCACCATTCTCTCTAAGCCAGCCCTGAATGGCTGCACTTACAATTAAAAGGCCAGCAGAGGGGCAAGCCAGAATGGCTGCGTGTGGCATACAAGGTTACTTTGGGCTGCAGAGCACCCTTTCTGTGTCCTCTGAGAGCATCCATTGCCTACTGAATAGACTCTCCTTCCTCTTCCCCAGGATTCAAGAACCTCCAAAAGAAAGACCCGACTGACCTTCCCAGTCTTATCTCACATTATTTCTCTACTTAGGAAATCTGCCCTAGAACAGTTCAGTCTGTTTCTCTTCCCTTTGCAGGCACTGTCCTGCAGCTGAGCTGACGCCACCACCACCGCCACCACCACCCGCCCTCCCTGGAAACGCACACACCCTTCAGTGCTCAACTCCAGGGGCTCCCACCCACGAAGCCCACCCTGACCCTCCGTCAGGACGAGCGCTACTTCCCTGGGCCTGGAAGCTTGGATTGGATTTTTTTCCTTGGATTGAGGGTTTGGTTTCCTTACCTTTCAGCCCCTCCTAGACAATAACCTCCTTGAGTAGAGGAAACATGCCTTGATCCACCTTGTCTCCTGCAGGGTATCCCTTGGGCTAAGTATTCAAGCACTGCTCCTTTGACAAAGGGCTCATCTAGAGGGCTTCTGGGCAGTCAACCCCGTTATGTTTATTCTTGGACCAAAAGTTCATGGAAAAGGATCCAGAAGGGACACCAGCCTGTTGAGGGCTATGCAAGCCATACCTAGCATGGAACAGAAGTAAAATCTCACTCACACGTTGTTTGTCCCCATCAAGGACTCGTGATACTCTGCTCTTTGTCAATACAGGTGGTGGCACCTCTACCTTAATTCTGAGACTTGGACTCTCTTCTTAGCAATTTTTTTAAAAGCCTGTTTTACTCAATCACATTAGTCAGGCATTTGTTTTCTTCCATTTTGAGCAGAATTGATCAATTATAGGCTACCTTTGCCTACTTTTATGATATTCTTTATTAATTTATGAAGATACAATGCGTGTGTGCAAAAGAGTAAAAAAAGAGGAAAATCTGGAAGAAAAGAAAGCCTAGGAACCCTTCCACAAGTTACAAACCTTTAAAAGTTGTGACACAAGTTTCCTTCTCAGAAACACCTACTTTTACAGACAAAGAAAACTTTGATAAGAAAGCTTATTATGAGAATAAAAAAATGACGAAGACTTCATCTGAATTTTAGTCAATTGCAGCCATGGTTACAGCCTAGGATGGTGTTTTTTCTTCCTGTATAACATTAGTGTCAGGCTGTGTAACAGTTTTATAACTCCTTTAAGGTTCCCGGACCCAATCCCAATGTGTGTGGGATGGGGAGATGGGTCTCCACACACACACAACCCCAGGCAATTCTCAGACACCAGCATGGTGTCCAAGAGCTCATCTCAATTCTGATGCTATGGAGACGGCAGCAGATTCCCAGGTTAAGGGCTCTGTCCTGCAAGACTGCCCTCCACCCCCGATTTCAGACGCCGGTCGCCAGCCCCAGGCAGTTCCCTGTGCTTCTGACCCACCAGCTGTGGGTTGGAGGCTCCCAACAACCTCCCGCTTAGGTTCATTTCACTTGCTAGAGCGACTCACAGAACTCAGGAAAACACATTTAGCAGTTTAATAAAGGACACCATAAAGGACACAAGTTAACAGCCAGATGAAGAGATGCACAGGGCAAGGACCCAAATAAAGTAGCTTCTATCCTTGTGGAGCCTGGGGCCTGGCTCGGTGGCATGTGGAAGTTTCTGGTTCCCTGCTCCACCCGATAGAGAAGCTGGATCCAAGAGAGGATAAACCTTCCCAGGGGTTTTCATGAGGGCTTCATTGCATAGTCAGGATTGACCACATTATTGGCCACAGGCTGACTCAACCTCTGTGCCTGTGGGTGGGGTCCAAAAGTCTCTCATTAACATGACAAAATGCCCATTTCACCTTTAAGACTCTGCAGTGTTTTCAGGAACTGGGGATGAAGACACTGGGAAGTATATATTTGGTCATATGAATGACCAGATATGTATTTCTTATGACTCATGATATCACACAGCCCTTTATTCGTATCTCCTACTCACGTTCATATGCTCAAAAGCAGAGCCAGTCTGCAGAAAACAGTTCCATTTACATTGAGCCCCTAAAAGCCTCTGGCTTTTCATCAGCTAGGGGCCAGCGGTGACAGGCCCTACCCAGCGGTGGGGCTACTGTCCCCAAAGACTTTAAAATGCCAGCGTGCGCTGTGAGCGGCCACGAGGCAGACAGCTTGCCGCCTTTTCTCAAGCGCACTGCGTTCATCCAAGAGCACCGAGGGGCCAGGGCTTTCGACATACGGGGAAATCCTGTCACAATCTTAGTGATGTCTCTGCTGAGAGTACATTCCAGAAGAACCCCGGCCCAGCTAAGACTGCTCTTCCAGTCCTGGCCCACGCCTGGAGGCTTAAGAATTGAAAAGTGGTGTAAGCACAATTCCTCGGTTCCATCAGAAGGTAGAGGAGGTGAGAAAGGAGGAAATGACCCTACTTTAAGGAGCAAGTTTTACCCAGGGAGGCGATAATTTCATTTGAGAAGAGTGGATAAACAAGAAAAAATGATGGCAGCAGGAGACAGAGCATAAACAGAAAGAAAAGGCAAGGAGAGGAAAAGGAAGGTGCAGAGAAGGAAACCGAGAAGCTGGTGGTCCCGCCCCCAGCCCTCCAAGACCCTCCAAGACCCTGGGAAGAACTCTGCAGCCACCCGCTCCTCACACCGGAGAGCTATGCAGCCCTGAGCAACCCCCACCCCCTCCTCCAACTCCCAGGAGGACCCTCTGAGGTCCTACAGGGCTCCCCGCCAGGGCGAAAGGGACAGCCACGAGGACAAAGCTTGCCCAGGGGTGCAGGGGCCCCGCGAGTCTGCCCGCATCTCCTGCCCCGCCCCGGAGCGGGGGCTTCTTGGAAGGTGCCCCTCTCATTTTCCCTCCTGAGCCCACATCTTGGGATGTGCGCTAAGCTGCCAGACCCTCCGGGTCCCACCTCCTCGTGCTGCTCTCCCAACGCACAGAAGTGCCCCAGGACAGCCCCCAGCTCGTAAGGACAAAGAGCACATGTTCTGGAGCAACGGGAGAGTCATCCCAGCAGGCCCTCGGTCCTCCCGCTCCTCCCAGACTTTCTGGGGTCTGGAGGGTTTAGGGTTTATTTCCTACACCACTGCTTAGTGCAGGGTTTGTTTCTAGGGTCTCCCACCTAGAGTCCACCCTAGATCACACAGGCATATGGACACACACAGACAGACACACTTCAGTGAGGGTCTGTTGACTCAATCCAGGGTAGCAGTGTTCTGTTCATAGGTCGAGAGGATAGGCGGTGATCTGGGCAGCAGCCAGCAGAGACCAGTGGCAGGGAGCTCGCCCAGGACGAGGTGGCATGTGGAGGCCTCAGGCAGACACCAGCCTTCCCCTCCGACCCTGCGATGCTGCCACAGCCCATCCCACCCATCCCCGGCGGCACAGTGTGCGCGTACGGCCCCTGTGCTCTGCTGGGACAGTCCAAGTGCCCAGAATCCTAGAAGCCGGAGGATGAAATACATCCGTCGTACCTGCTGCTGTACTCTGCATTTGCTGATCAAGGCCGGGGGTACAGCCTCCCTCAGAACAACACACATTGGGACAGAAGCTAAACAATTCGGGTAACACAGTGGAATTATCTCCTTCCAAAATGAGCTTAAAAGAAACCACAGAAGTCCTGGAGACCTAATTCACAACCTGGGGACTATAGTTAATAATAATGTGGCATATACTCAAAATCTGCCGAGAGAGTAGATATCAAGTGTTCTTCGCACAGACACACACACACAGAGAACTATGTGAGGGGCTGGATATGTTAACTAACTTGATTGTGATGACCATTTTACAATGTATGCATATATCAAAACGTCACATTATACATCTTAATACATGCAATATTTACTTGTCAATCATACCTAAATACGGTTGGGAAAAAAACACTGTGGTTCTTAGCTATCAATATCCTGGCTCCCCATCTTCACCTCCTTGGCCCCCCTGCCCTCTGGCCAGATGGCTGCATCCCCAGCAAGGCCACCTCTGAGATGAGCCAAGCTCTGGGATAATGGTTGAGGTGGTCATGACACCTGGCCATGCTCCAAAGACAAAGCTACCTCAGGGTCACTCAGATTCCAGCAGCCCTGTGGTTCTAGACTCTTTCTCCAGAAAAAAGAAAGGAAGGAAGAGAGATGCCACTATAGACAGAGCAGTAGGCAGAGCCAGCCTGGGGCTCTGGTGGAAATCCACCCCAGAGCCCAGCCACGGTCACCCTCGGCCACTCTGCCCGCCGATCCACCAGCCTCCTCTCTCAGTTGTCCACATGCCACCTCTGTCTGGACACCTGTTTCAGCCACTTTGCTGATGGTCCCTGGCTGAGCCCCAGCAGGGACCCAGGTCCCCAGATCGGAGGATGTTAGCAACTGGTTGGCAAGAACGTAATTGCTCTCCTGTGTCCACAAGACTCAGTTGATTGTCTGGCAATGGCCTTGGACTTTATGAGTCGGTTCTGTCGGGGCTGGAGGAGGGTGTGCTTTGCCATGATTCTCGGAGGTGGGAACTTCCTCCTATACTTCCTCTCAGGCAATAGCAGGTCAGAGCTTCAGGCTGCCCTTCCATTTATCATTATTCATGTGTTACTTCCCATGATCCTTTCAAGAGCCCCATTACATTGGGAGGACAGGTGAGGAAAGTGAGGCTTGGGCATTAGCCCAAGGTCACACAGCCAAGTCTCTTCACTCCTGGTGCCACATGTGTCCCAGCACCACACACCATGTGGTCAGACTGGCTTTCCTAACAGTTACTCTTGGGTACAGATGTAAAGAAAACACATTGGTTTTCCAGAAAAAAAAAATCCACTTTAGGCACCACTGAGCTTCCCTTGATGAGATCCCGTAAAATAGCGAGCAAGAGTCAGCTGATGACGGGAGAGGCTGGGTCAGTAAGTGAGAAGATGAGGAAGCTCGGAAGGAGCCGCCACGTAGCCGACGCGGACTCTACGCTCTGGCTCCCTGCCCCGGGGACCCCTGCCCCGGAGACAGCGCCCCTCTTGGCCCCAAGGCAGCCCGGCCCAGGGCGAAGCTGCTCAAGTCCTGACTGCAGCCAGCACGCCAGGGTTCCAACAGGACTTGCTGTCATTCTTCTGAATGTCGGTGCTGGGCTCAGAATGTCAGCCAGAAATGGCTTTTAAAGTATGCGTTGCGATACCGAGCGAGCGTCCATGTCAGGTAGCACCCAGGATATCACCGCAAAATGACTTCAGTCACCAGAACACTTGTCTCTCAAGATGCTCTGCGTTTCCAGAAGCAAAACTGTTAGTTGTGAAACGCCCAGCTTGTGAAGAATAGATCCCGTCCGTTCCAGGAACGGAACGGAAAAGGCCCCTATAGTCCAGGTGGGTTTTCTTTCCCCTGACCAGATTTTACATCCAGAGATGGGCTGTAAAATCCTGACATGCATAATCTGCAGATGAAAGAGAAGCAGCACCTCTTTGCAGAAGCTCTTGGGGGATTTGTCCCAGGGTGCATGAGACTGGAGAGCCCACAGTCTAGGCGAGCTACAGATTTAAAATTGATCTGATGTCACTTCTCCGAGGAAACTGCGAGAGCCCAGGAAAAACAACCTGAAGCAAACTGAACAAGTACACACATGAGGTCGTGTGTAGAGTGTTAAACATTATTTCCGAAATATCTATCATGAACCCAGAACTGTATCAAGTGCCATGGATGTTGAGTGGGTTTGAGGCCAGGGGTGTAGGTGGCAGGGCCCAGCATCTAACCCCTTCCCAAATGGCCCCGGGCAAGAATGGAGGTGGGGGAGCAAAGGTTCAGAGGAGAAGGGCCAGGAGCACCATGCTGCATCACAGTGTGCGGGCCAGCCCGTCCCCTCCCGAGGCCGAGAGCCCAGCCCTGCCTCCCCACTGCCACTGGGGCCGAGCTGGCCCAGCAGCCAGGGAGAGGTGACCCTGCTGTGCGGCCTCCAGCCTGGCCCCACCCCACCAGCGCTGCGCAGTCCTCCTGGGACTGTCCCTGCCTCCCCAGCCCAGCTGCCTCACTTGTCGCATCCTGGGAAGGGCCTCTGGGCCCAACATGTCACTAAGTGAGAACACAGAGTGTCACTTAGAGCGGAGTCTGAGGGGGACAGTGATGTGCTCTGGGTGACCCGGCCTATTGGAGCAGTTTGAACCCCAGCAGGTCCAACCCCAAAGCTGCTCAGGTGCCCCTGCCGCCTGCAGGGGCCCTGGGTCATAACAGTGTGGCAGCAGTGAGTATCAAGGACACACCAGGGCTGGAGGCCCATGCTGCCTGCCCTTCCCAGGGCCTGGCCTCCAGCTCTGCCATGTGCAGCTGGCACCTGCCTGTCACCCGTGCACAGAGGGCCTGGGTGTCCGCCCTCAGCCTCAGCCGGCCCTCGGGGGCCTGCTTCCCCACAGGGAGATGAGAGCCCCTGGTTCTGTGCTGATACTGGGCTGGCCCCCTGCCGTGCCTGAAGGAGAAACAAACGCCATTGCTCCCACACAAAAAATTACCACCACAGGCCGTTTGTAACATAACTTGCTGAAAAATTTAAAGGCACTGTCTCTGCCCTCCAGAAGATTAAAGACTAATTTGAGTAGAATAGTGAATACTGTTAACAATTCTCAAGGAAAGGAGTCTCAAAGGTAAAATTTTTTAAAAAGAAAGAAAAACAAGTTCTTGGGAAAAACTCAAATTATCACAAGGACAAATAAATAAAATTCTCCTCTGCAATTCAATGATTCCATCCCTAGGTTTATGATACCCTAGAGCAGTTAAAATCACATAAAAGGGAGACATACGTATAAGCCAGCAGCCCCAACACAATTTCAATTAACCTGAAGGTTTAAAAGGGGTCACATCACACAAGGCGCTTTTTTGAAGGCTCAAGAGATGGCAGAACATGACACAGCCACAAAACCAAACCAGCTGTGGTGATGTCAGCTCCAGAAACCCTGGAAACCTGCTTTCCTTTGATGGTGAACAGCCTCTTGTGCAGTGAGACCTGGTCTGGTGGGCAGCTTTCCTAAGGCCAAGCCCTGGGGAAAGGAAACCTCACCACCGATGGTTAGTTCGAGATTATGAAAGGAGCTTCATTAGGGCTTCCAGAGGAAGAGGTGATTAAGCATGTTGAAATGCAAGCATTCGTTGTGTTCGGGAAAGCACTCACTCAGAACCTGCCACTTCTTGCATATATTCAGAAAGCCAAATACCTCTGGCACATTCACATTTCAAGTTTACAGTTTTGCACCTGACAGCCTCTTAATTAAAATATTAATCACAGACCTTAAACTGATGTGCCTATTTCCGCAATGTGTGCATTGTTTTTCTTCCTCCAGCCCCCTGGGTCTCAGGAACACTGGGAAGCCATCCGGAGCTGGAAGGAGAGGGGCAGTGTTTCCCACAGCCTTTGCCTGAACACCGTACCTCACACTGATTTAGAGTTTGGGTCTCAAGGCTACCCAAAATACAGAGCCCCATTTCCTTCCCATCTCTGAGGATCACATTCCAATTTCAAAAGCACAGAATTGCCAATCACATTGACTTTTTCTACTTTGAATTCATTTTCCATGATCGTATGTGTGAGATACTGTGGAAACCAAGGATAATGCCTGGAACAATCATAACTGCCTTACTTGGGACCAACTAAAGAGATTCAGGGAACGTCTGTCTTAACACAACAAAACTTTGCTTGAAATACGTGAACACACACATGGGTATGTGTGCACACGTGTGCGCACTTTAAAGTCTTGGCAGCAGGTAGAATAGAAATCAAGTGGTAGGAAAGTCAACCAGTTTCCATCTCAGTGACTGTGTGTGCACATACTTCTACTGAGCTACAGGGGACAGGAACCTGGCCCACTATTTCATGCTTACCTAGATGCTTTCTCTTGGAATTGAAAAGCAATTTAATCACATTACTTGGACTTCACTGCAGTGGTGAAACACTTTCTGAATCATCTGAAGCCAGAATAAAAGAAAGTTGTACCCAAGACCATTCATCTAAGCAAACCCATTTCATCTAGAATTTACACTAAGTTAGAAAAACAATTCAAAAGGATCACATACCCCAAAACAGCTGAAAAGCCATAAAAAGGAGAAGAGAAACAAAATAAAAAGACAAAAATAAAATTTACCCTTAGAAGTCATATCCCCAAATATGAGGTATTTTTATTTTTTGGTATTGCTTACTTTTTTGGAATATTCTTTAAAATATCTATCTCATTTCCTAGGTGGTGACAGCTCTTTCGATAGGAGTTCTGCTGATGAATCCAGGATATGGCCAGATCTATATCCACTTTTATGTTTTAAGCATGAAAGTATTTTAATGTCTACCTAGAACACATTATCAGCGTAGCACTGAGGAAGAATACTTCTAGATTCAAAGACTTCTGAAATGAATACAATCCCATCACATTAGCTTAAAAACCACAGAGAGTTTTTGTTTCCTTACTTCAGTCCTTTGAGTTTTGTACCTTGTCTCTCAGGCAGGGGCAATATCCACAACAAGGAGTGCTTGGAAAATCAATTCATAGGATGTCTTTGTCTTGCTATGAAAAGTGTTTTTTTCCTCCTAATGACATAACGCACAGACTGTTGGTTTCAAGCTAATTTAACCTCAACATCTTTAATTAGGTGGTATATAACTTTGCTCCCTAGAATGTAATTGCAAACTTGAAAGGGGCCCCCCAAATGCCCACTCATGGCTATTGAGTTGGGAACCATGTCAGAGCCCTCAGCAGAGACCCTGTTCTGCCTGCCGGGCAGGCTGCCAGCGTTCCACCTGCTAGTCCTTGCTTAGGTCTAAGCTGATGTTTTCCTCATGCATCCCATGTAGTACTTGCCAGGGAAATGCAAGGGAAAATAACTTTCCTGTTCTCATCCTCCCTTTCTGGAACTTGGCCCACTTAGAATATTGCTTCCTGATCCATCCAATAAGTTAAAATCCCAGAGGCACTTAACAATTAAAAGAAGGGACCAGAGGCATTCAGTTGGAACACATACATGGTGTATGAAATCTAATTATTCTTTTTCATGGGCTCCATATTGCTCATGTTGCCCAACTAGAAATGGGAACTGCCACAGAATTTGACCTGTGCAGGATTCTTACCTTCATTCTACTAGAAGAGAATAAATCAGGAAGTTTTTATTCTTATTTTTCTTCCCCTAAAAGAAATTTAAAATTTAAAGCCACAAAGAGACTTCAAGTTCACACTGAAGTCCTCTGTGCTGGGAGCTATAGATCATGAGTGGGCATTCACACATCCTTTCCAGGGACATTCAGGCTGGACCAAACTAGGGTGTTTGGTTTTCACGGCTCCCACAGAGCTTAGCTCTGTTTAGCATCATCAGGCAAGGAACCTATCATAATTTGGCAAGTTCAGTCAATTTCCAATATATTCTTCTCCTAAAGTCTAAATATTGGCCAAGCAATCTTACCATCACTTTACCCAAGAAACAGGCTAGTTGCCCACTCCCAATACACTTTCTCCCAGCCAATATGTTCCTTTTCAAAAACCTCAGCTGTGTACTGGGTGGATATGTATGAATACCACTTGAACCAGGCATGCCTGCATATCCACCAAATTTATAGATTAACATCAATAATAAAGTAAGAAGAGCACCCAATAATTAAATACTTACCATGTGTACTTTACAGATATTCTCTCATTTTTCTCTTCATATCAACCCTACAAGGCTGATACTATTTTATCCATATTTCACAGATGAAGAAGTTAAGGTCCAAAGAGGTTTAATAAGCTGCCATGGTCACATAACAAGTGAATAGAGCAAAACCAGGATTCAGACTCAGGCGTCTTTGACTCCAAGGCCCGCCCTTGGCCTCTAGTCCGCCTCTCATGGTTCCTGATGTGCCCACTGGTGCTCTCTGACCCTTCTCACTCCCTCTGCACTGGCCTTGTTACCTCCACATCTGCTCAGAGTTCTTCCACACCTTCTTAGCTTTCCCTGGAAGCAACTAGGTTCTCCCCAACTACAACTCAGATTTCACAGCACAACTGGGTCATTATGTGTCCCAGCTCGACCCAGTCCCCAGAATGTTCATTGTCTGCTTTGCAAACAACAGTCCTGCCAGTTCCTCTAAGACCCTGGATACTTCATCATAATATTATCTCATTGAATCCCCCACAACATCCTTAAAAGGGCACAGATTTAACCCTATTTTACTAGAAATTGAGGATCAAAAAGGATGAATGAAGTGACTCAGATCACGCAACTGAGTTAGTGGCAATTCTTGGATTTGACCCCAGAATTTGCATTGTTTTCCCCATTACTCTTTGGCACACGATAGGTCTCCAATAAATGGTTGTTGATTAACTCACAGAGATGCCATTCTCTCTACCACAACTTTTTCCATCTGTAGTAATTTCTAGTTCAAAAACAATTAAAATTCTCTAAAAATTATCTGCTCAGCTATGAATAACAAGCACCTCCCAAACTTCAATGGCTTAACCCAACAGAAGTTAAGTTCTCACTCATGCATCCAGATGACCCTCAAGAAAAGTGTCTACCATATGGTGCCTCAGTGCTGACTTCCACATCAACCCACAGATGCCACATCAGGAAGAATTAGGAGGAAAGCAAGCATCAGCAATTGATGCTTCCACCCAGAAGTGACACAATTACTTTTGCCCACAGTCTGTTGGCCAGAGCAAGTCACATGCCCAAGCCCATCTTCAAAAAAACAGAGTAATATAATCTTCCTGGTTGTCCAGAAGTGAGAGAAACCAGATGTCAAGAAAGTAGTAATATCTACTACAACCAGTGAAAAAAAATGTGATTTGAGAGGCAACATGATTTCAAAGGTAACATGAGAGATTTGAGAGGTAACAAAGTCGTGCAGCTAAAAAGGGCAGAGTCAAGACCCAAACCTAGCTTTATCTAAGATCTGAGTGTCCTTAACTACCGCACAATTCTCAAGAGAACTATATCCATTTTATATGCCACTGTTACGCCATATGAATAGTAGGCACTTAGTGCTCACTGGTTAGTGGCTCTGCTGATCTTGGCTGACCTCACTCACTTGTCTGAGGGTTGCCAGCTGATAGCTGATCTAACTGGTCTTGGTTGGGAGAAATTGGGTAACCTGACTCTGCTCCACCCGCCTGCCCTCCTCCAGCGTACTAACTCAAGCAGTTTTCACTGCCACAGCGGAGGTACAAGAGCAAGCAGGCCCAAAGCAAGCCACAAGGTGGAGCACAGAGCTGGAAGTGGGGCAGGAGGGGGAGGATCACTGTAATACTAGGTAGGAAATGTGGTGAAGAAATAATCTAGGTATATGCAGACTTTTTCTGTAAAAAGCCATGTAGTAAATAGTTTGCTTTGGGAGGGGCGGAAGATGGCGGCGTGAGTAGAGCAGCGGAAATCTCCTCCCAAAACAACATATATCTATGAAAATATAACAAAGACAACCCTTCCTAGAATAAAGACCAGAGGACACAGGACAATATCCAGACCACATCCACACCTGCGAGAACCCAGCGCCTCGCGAAGGGGGTAAGATACAAGCCCCGGCCCCGCGGGAGCCGAGCGCCCCTCCCCCCAGCTCCCGGCGGGAGAAGAGCAGGCAGAGCGGGAGGGAGACGGAGCCCAGGACTGCCGAACACCCAGCCCCAGCCATCCGGGCCAGAGTGCAGGGCCCTCGATACTGGGAAAACAGGGCAGCAAGAACAGTGAGCAGGCACTGGAGGCTGGGCGACAGAGGACATAAGAAAAGCGCGCGACCATTTTTTTTTTTTTTGCTTTTTTGCTGCTTTGTTTTGGCGAGCGCTTTTTGGAAGTCTTAAAGGGACAGGGACCCCAATACTAGGGAAACAGGGCAGAAAGACCGGTGAGCAGAGGCCTGAGGCTGGCACTGGAGAATAAAGAAAAACGAACGACCACCTTTTTTTTTTAATTAAAAAAAATTTTTTTTTTTAATTAAAAAAATTTTTTTTTCTTGTTTTTTTTTGTGGTCGTTGCTTTGTTTTGGCGGGTGCTTTTTGGAAGTCTTAAAGGGGCAGGGCGGGTCACTTAATCCAGAGGTAGGGAATCCGGGATCTCTGGGCACCCTAACCCCTGGGCTGCAGGGAGCAGGGAGGCCCCATACGGAGATAAATAGCCTCCCAGCAGCTCCGGCTCCAACGCGACTCCACCATTTTGGAGCAGCTGCCCGAGCCAGGCCACGCCCACAGCAACAGCGGAGATTAACTCCATAGCAGCCAGGCAGGAAGCAGAAACCCTGTCTGTGCGCAGCTGCACAGCACAAGCCACTAGAGGCCGCTGTTCTCCCAGGAGAAGAGGGCCACAAACCAACAAGAAAGGAAGTCCTTCCAGCCGTCACTCGTCCCAGTTCTGCAGACTATTCCTATCACCATGAAAAGGCAAAGCTACAGGCAGACAAAGATAACAGAGACAACACCAGAGAAGGAGACAGACCTAACCAGTCTTCCTGACAAAGAATTCAAAATAAGAATCATAAACATGCTGACAGAGATGCAGAGAAACACGCAAGAAAAATGGGATGAAGTCCGGAAAGAGATCACAGATGCCAGAAAGGAGATCGCAGAAATGAAGCAAACTCTGGAAGGGTTTATAAGCAGAATGGATAGAATGCAAGAGGCCATTGATGGAATTGAAATCAGAGAACAGGAACGCATAGAAGCTGACATAGAGAGAGACAAAAGGATCTCCAGGAATGAAACAATATTAAGAGAACTGTGTGACCAATCTAAAAGGAACAATATCCGTATTATAGGGGTCCCAGAAGAAGAAGAGAGAGGCAAAGAGATGGAAAGTATCTTAGAAGAAATAATTGCTGAAAACTTCCCCACACTGGGGGAGGAAGTAATCAAACAGACCACGGAAATACACAGAACCCCCAACAGAAAGGATCCAAGAAGGGCAACACCAAGACACATAATAATTAAAATGGCAAAGATCAAGGACAAGGAAAGAGTGTTAAAGGCAGCTAGAGAGAAAAAGGTCACCTATAAAGGGAAACCCATCAGGCTAACGTCAGATTTCTCAACAGAAACCCTACAGGCCAGAAGAGAATGGCATGATATATTTAATACAATGAAACAGAAGGGCCTTGAACCAAGGATACTGTATCCAGCACGACTATCATTCAAATATGACGGTGGGATTAAACAATTCCCAAACAAACAAAAGCTGAGGGAATTTGCTTTCCACAAACCACCTCTACAGAACATCTTACATGGCCTGCTCTAGATGGGAGCACTCCTAGAAGGAGCACAGCACAAAACACCCAACATATGAAGAATCGAGGAGGAGGAACAAGAAGGGAGAGAAGAAAAGAATCTCCAGACAGTGTATATAACAGCTCAATAAGTGAGCTAAGTTAGGCAGTAAGATACTAAAGAGGCTAACCTTGAACCTTTGGTAACCACGAATTTAAAGCCTGCAATGGCAATAAGTACATATCTTTCAATAGTCACCCTAAATGTTAATGGGTTGAATGCACCAACCAAAAGACACAGAGTAACAGAATGGATAAAAAAGCAAGACCCATCTATATGCTGCTTACAAGAAACTCACCTCAAACCCAAAGACATGTACAGACTAAAAGTCAAGGGATGGAAAAACATATTTCAAGCAAACAACAGTGAGAAGAAAGCAGGGGTTGCAGTACTAATATCAGACAAAATAGACTTCAAAACAAAGAAAGTAACAAGAGATAAAGAAGGACACTACATAATGATAAAGGGCTCAGTCCAACAAGAGGATATAACCATTCTAAATATATATGCACCCAACACAGGAGCACCAGCATATGTGAAACAAATACTAACAGAACTAAAGGGGGATATAGACTGCAATGCATTCATTCTAGGAGACTTCAACACACCACTCACCCCAAAGGATAGATCCACTGGGCAGAAAATAAGTAAGGACACGGAAGCACTGAACAACACAGTAGAGCAGATGGACCTAATAGACATCTACAGAACTCTACATCCAAAAGCAGCGGGATATACATTCTTCTCAAGTGCACATGGAACATTCTCCAGAATAGACCACATACTAGGCCACAAAAAGAGCCTCAGAAAATTCCAAAAGATTGAAATCCTACCAACCAACTTTTCAGACCACAAAGGCATAAAACTAGAAATAAACTGTACAAAGAAAGCAAAGAGGCTCACAAACACATGGAGGCTTAACAACACACTCCTAAATAATCAATGGATCAATGACCAAATCAAAATGGAGATCCAGCAATATATGGAAACAAATGACAACAACAACACTAAGCCCCAACTTCTGTGGGACACAGCAAAAGCAGTCTTAAGAGGAAAGTATATAGCAATCCAAGCATATTTAAAAAAGGAAGAGCAATCCCAAATGAATGGTCTAATGTCACAATTATCGAAATTGGAAAAAGAAGAACAGATGAGGCCTAAGGTCAGCAGAAGGAGGGACATAATAAAGATCAGAGAAGAAATAAATAAAATTGAGAAGAATAAAACAATAGCAAAAATCAATGAAACCAAGAGCTGGTTCTTCGAGAAAATAAACAAAATAGATAAGCCTCTAGCCAGACTTATTAAGAAGAAAAGAGAGTCAACACAAATCAACAGTATCAGAAACGAGAAAGGAAAAATCACGACGGACCCCACGGAAATGCAAAGAATTATTGGAGAATACTATGAAAACCTATATGCTAACAAGCTGGGAAACCTAGGAGAAATGGACAACTTCCTAGAAAAATATAACCTTCCAAGATTGACCCAGGAAGAAACAGAAAATCTAAACAGACCAATTACCAGCAACGAAATTGAAGCGGTAATCAAAAAACTACCAAAGAACAAAACCCCGGAGCCAGATGGATTTACCTCGGAATGTTATCAGACATACAGGGAAGACATAATACCCATTCTCTTTAAAGTTTTCCAAAAAATAGAGGAGGAGGGGATACTCCCAAACTCATTCTATGAAGCTAACATCACCCTAATACCAAAACCAGGCAAAGACCCCACCAAAAAAGAAAACTACAGACCAATATCCCTGATGAACGTAGATGCAAAAATACTCAACAAAATATTAGCAAACCGAATTCAAAAATACATCAAAAGGATCATACACCATGACCAAGTGGGATTCATCCCAGGGATGCAAGGATGGTACAACATTCGAAAGTCCATCAACATCATCCACCACATCAACAAAAAGAAAGACAAAAACCACATGATCATCTCCATAGATGCTGAAAAAGCATTTGACAAAGTTCAACATCCATTCATGTTAAAAACTCTCAGCAAAATGGGAATAGAGGGCAAGTACCTCAACATAATAAAGGCCATCTATGATAAACCCACAGCCAACATTATATTGAACAGCGAGAAGCTGAAAGCATTTCCTCTGAGATCGGGAACTAGACAGGGATGCCCACTCTCTCCACTGTTATTTAACATAGTACTGGAGGTCCTAGCCACGGCAATCAGACAAAATAAAGAAATACAAGGAATCCAGATTGGTAAAGAAGAAGTTAAACTGTCACTATTTGCAGATGACATGATAGTGTACATAAAAAACCCTAAAGACTCCACCCCAAAACTACTAGAACTGATATCGGAATACAGCAAAGTTGCAGGATACAAAATCAACACACAGAAATCTGTGGCTTTCCTATATACTAACAATGAACCAACAGAAAGAGAAATCAGGAAAACAACTCCATTCACAATTGCATCAAAAAAAATAAAATACCTAGGAATAAACCTAACCAAAGAAGTGAAAGACTTATACTCTGAAAACTACAAGTCACTCTTAAGAGAAATTAAAGGGGACACTAACAGATGGAAACTCATCCCATGCTCGTGGCTAGGAAGAATTAATATCGTCAAAATGGCCATCCTGCCCAAAGCAATATACAGATTTGATGCAATCCCTATGAAACTACCAGCAACATTCTTCAATGAACTGGAACAAATAATTCAAAAATTCATATGGAAACACAAAAGACGCCGAATAGCCAAAGCAATCCTGAGAAAGAAGAATAAAGTAGGGGGGATCTCACTCCCCAACTTCAAGCTCTACTATAAAGCCATAGTAATCAAGACAATTTGGTACTGGCACAAGAGCAGAGCCACAGACCAATGGAACAGACTAGAGAATCCAGACATTAACCCAGACATATATGGTCAATTAATATTTGATAAAGGAGCCATGGACATACAATGGCGAAATGACAGTCTCTTCAACAGGTGGTGCTGGCAAAACTGGACAGCTACATGTAGGAGAATGAAACTGGACCATTGTCTAACCCCATATACAAAAGTAAACTCAAAATGGATCAAAGACCTGAATGTAAGCCATGAAACCATTAAACTCTTGGAAGAAAACATAGGCAAAAACCTCTTAGACATAAACATGAGTGACCTCTTCTTGAACATATCTCCCCGGGCAAGGAAAACAACAGCAAAAATGAGTAAGTGGGACTATATTAAGCTTAAAAGCTTCTGTACAGCAAAAGACACCATCAATAGAACAAGAAGGATCCCTACAGTATGGGAGAATATATTTGAAAATGACACATCCGATAAAGGCTTGACGTCCAGAATATATAAGGAGCTCTCACGCCTCAACAAACAAAAAACAAATAACCCAATTAAAAAATGGGCAGAGGAACTGAACAGACAGTTCTCCAAAAAAGAAATACAGATGGCCAACAGACACATGAAAAGATGCTCCACATCGCTAATTATCAGAGAAATGCAAATTAAAACTACAATGAGGTATCACCTCACACCAGTAAGGATGGCTGCCATCCAAAAGACAAACAACAACAAATGTTGGCGAGGCTGTGGAGAAAGGGGAACCCTCCTACACTGCTGGTGGGAATGTAAGTTAGTTCAACCATTGTGGAAAGCAGTATGGAGGTACATCAAAATGCTCAAAACAGACTTACCATTTGACCCAGGAATTCCACTCCTAGGAATTTACCCTAAGAACGCAGCAATCAAGTTTGAGAAAGACAGATGCACCCCTATGTTTATTGCAGCACTATTTACAATAGCCAAGAATTGGAAGCAACCTAAATGTCCATCAATAGATGAATGGATAAAGAAGATGTGGTACATATACACAATGGAATACTACTCAGCCATAAGAAAAGGGCAAATCCAATCATTTGCAGCAACATGGATGGAGCTGGAGGGTATTATGCTCAGTGAAACAAGCCAAGCGGAGAAAGAGAAATACCAAATGATTTCACTTATCTGTGGAATATAAGAACAAAGGAAAAACTGAAGGAACAAAACAGCAGCAGAATCACAGAACTCAAGAATGGACTAACAGGTACCAAAGGGAAAGGGACTGGGGAGGATGGGTGGGTAGGGAGGAATAAGGGGGGGAGAAGTAGGGGGTTATTAAGATTAACATACATGGGGGGGTAGGAGAAAAGGGAGGGCTGTACAACACAGAGAAGGCAAGTAGTGATTCTACAACATTTTGCTATGCTGATGGACAGTGACTGTAAAGGGGTTTATAGGGGAGACCTGGTATAGGGGAGAGCCCAGTAAGCATAATATTCGTCATGTAAGTGTAGATTAGTGATAGCAAAAAAAAAAAAAAAAAAAAGGGCAGTTCCTGTGTGGTAACCTCCAACGAGTTCTACACAAGGGTATAAAGGGCATATAAAAGTGTAGGCAAAGGGTCTGTTTGTGTTTATACAGAGGATCAAAGCCTAATTGGGCTACCCCGAAAATGAACTAAGATACGATATGAAAAAGAACTTCCAACATCAGCACTCTCTGGAAGACTCATGCCAGAAGATGATCATCAAAAAACCCCAACCAAGATCCACGCACTGCTACAGCTGTAGATGCACTCATCCCACCAGTTCCTGGACTTGCCATGGGAATGAGGAAGGAGATATCTAAGCTGACCTGTGCATACAGTAAAACAACAAAATTGGACTGGATCTATACTGTTGGAACTCAACCAAGAATTTGGAGAAGTGTAAATTGTAGCGCTCCAAAGTCTTACAACTACAAACTATTTTCTGTTAAAAGAACATATGGCATGTGAACAGTCCCCAGGAATGGGTTGTTTTAATTTGTCTGATGTCTCTCAGACTGTTCAAGTTCAGTTGGACAATATCCACCATATCATAGATAAGTTTTCACAAATGCCTAAGGTGCCTAACTGGTTTTCTTGGTTTCACTGCAGATGGCTGGTAATTACAGATATGCTTTGGTTATGTAACTGTACTCCTATTATGTTAATGTGTGTGTGCAATTTAAGTAGTAGCTTAAAACCTATACATGCTGAAGTTACTCTACAAGAAGATATATCAAAGAAATAATCAATCTTCCCATGTTTTCTTCCGCCTGCTACTTCTATAGCTTTTCTTCTTCCTTCCTAATTACAACCCTTAAATAGAATTCGTGCCTCGTATCAAATTTACCGAGTATCATAATTCTTCCAAGTGGTAAAGATACCTCAAGACAAATGCTGGGCATAGAAGCCACAGGGCATAAATATGCAAAGAAGTAAAAAGCTAACTTTTTCAAACAATAAGGCTTCTCTCTCACTTACCAACTTCACATTTCCCTGTATGGCCCCGGAAGATGACTGGTTAGCCAGAGACGGGTAAGATTCCTCAAGGGAGGAACAACCTAAGACAGGCACAGTCGCAGGGGGGCCATCAGGTGAGAAATTGGGGATCAACAGAGGTGAGGCTTAGAACCTCACCCCCCCGTTCTGAGAGAAATCTTCTGCATATGTGGATGTTTTATTGCCCTGGTCTAGCTTGGATTAACACATAGTCTACAGGCACACACCTGATCATCTACATGTGCTCTCTTACAACACTAAACTATGTTTTCTACCTTTATCTTGTATCTACCTACCACTTCAGCATTTTATTAAAAATAATAATAATAAAGAGAGAAATGTGGTATCCACATATAAATCAAGTATAAAAACCAAATGAGTATTCATATTTGAACTGACTGTTTATAGTTCAAAATGCATGAGCAAAACCGAAAGTTTCTGTGATGACTGCCCTTGTACTGTTCACTATGTAACTTATTCATTATGTAAGAATTTGTTCTACATGTAAAAACTTGTTTATTATGCCTCAGAAGATTGGAGACTGACAAAAATTAGGCTTGGGGTGGAATAATGATTGTGCATTGAGCATTGACTCCCCTATACAGAATTTTATTGTCGTTAACAACCATTTAATCAATAAATATGAGAAATGCCCTCACAAAAAAAAAAAAAAAAAAGAAGGACAGACTTCCAATGGTAAAATAAATTAGTAACCGGGATGTAATGTATAGCATAAGGAATATAGTCAAGATATTGTAACAGCCTGGTAGGGTGATAGCTGGAACCTAGAATTATGTATATAAATGTTCTACCACTGTGTTGTACACTTGAAACTCATGTAATGTAATACTGTGTGTCAACTACCCTTCAATAAAAAATAATTATTAAAAAAAAAAAAAAAAGAAGTAAGTTAAAGTCTCCCATTATGATTATAGTTTTGCACTTTTTAAAATTCCATTGTTTTTTGCTTTATGTGTGTTGAAGTGATACTGTTTTTGGTATTCCAGGGCTACGAGAAGTGTGTACAGCTTGGAACTGCTTATTGTTCCTTTCAGGATAATGTATTGTCCTACGTTATTCCCCAAATGCCATTTGCCTTAAATTGTGTTTTATCTGGTCCTAATATCTTGTCACTATCGTTATTTAGGTTTGTGTTTGCCTGATATATTTTATTTGTTTACATCCCTTGATATTTCTGTGTGATTTTGTTTAAAGTTGTGTCACATGTAAGCAGAATATAGATGGATTTAAACATTTAAAAAAAAATAGTTTGCTTTGTAAATCATACTGTTTTCTTTCACGGCTATCAACTCTGTGATTGTGGCATGAAAGCAGCCATAGACAATAAGTAAACTGATGGGTGTGGCTGTGCTCCAGTAAACCTTTTATTTAGAAACACCAGCAGTGGGCCAGATTTGCCACGAGAGCTATAGTTTGCCAACCTGAATTAAAGCCATCACTGCTGTATTCCACAAGGTGTTCTAGTCCTAATTCTGGAACTATCTGGTTGTGTGGTCTTGACATCACCTTTTTCTCACCTGACCTTAAATTTTTCCTTTACAGTGTGAGGAGGTTGGAGTAGTTCTTTAGAACTACAAAATTCTTACATTCACAGAATGTATATTACTATGTAAACCAAAAGATACATCCTACAATCTAGTTGAAAAGATTATTGGCCTGAAGAGAATATTTATTGTGTTTGTACTTAGTATTACTGCTCACCTGCACAGGCTAAAATTCTATGATTTTACTTGAACAAGCGCTGTCATGCAAGAGATACTGATCAATAGCAATATCATCTTGGCTCCGTCAATGTCAAATAGATTTTTCCATCCATGGAAGCAGGAAGTCAGCCAGATATGCAGAATGAAAAACAAACTGACACTTTTAATGACAAATGGGTAGCAAAGCTTTATTGATTACAAGAATAAAAATGAAATCCTAGGGAGTTGATGCTGGGTGATATTAACGAAGGTTAAAAAAAACATACAATTAACTGATCTGGAAGGATAAGCTATAGTGAGGGACACTATGAAACAGGAAGCAGGCATCTTCAGGGAACACAGTATTTAACTGAAGGGTATTCTGTTTATCATCATCTTCTTCATTGGCACCTAAATAGCATGTAATTCAGTGCACTGCAATATCATAGGAGGATATTTTTGCTTTTATTCCCTCCATTAATCTTCCCTGTCAGGCTGTTGCCAGAATTACAAATAGGAATATTTATGCTAATAGCTGCTACAAGGAGAAAAACACATGTGAAATGCTCTGCAGCTCTCAGTAAAATCAGGGCAACATGTAGGTTTGCAGACAGCTAACTCTCTGCAGCTTTTTATCAGTGATTCCCAAGGGTGGTGGGATTTTTGCCCCCAGGGTCCATCTGGTAACACTTGGAAGTGTTCTAATTGTTCCAACTGGAGGAGTGCTACTGGCATCAAGTGGGTAAAGAACAGGGATGATACCAAAAATCCTACACTGCACAGGACAGACACACACAACACAGTATTATCTAACCTAATGCACTGCCAGTGCCATATTTGAGAATTCTGCTTTCCAGAGTTGAAAAAAGCATCAGCTGACAGTGACTGGAGCTTTTTAATCACTGGGAACTCCAGATCATGATCATGCATCACACAAAAACAGCACATATTTAGACCACCCCCAGGAGACTTTATTGTGTAGCCTAGCAACATTTCAAGGCAGGTGTGTAGTGTCAAAAGATTCTGCAGAAGTGCTAGAGAAAAGCACCATACCTATTTCTAGCACTTTTTCTAGGTAGGTCACAGATTCCAAAACCTATTCCAGAAATAATAAATGGCTCAAAATACTGAAAAACTCAATGGGACTAAAATATCATTTTTAAGTATAATAAATGCCTTTATTACTGAGTTACATAAGATACTATTTTTTAAAAACCTATAATATCAAGAGTTCAAAATAAAAATCATAAACATGCTCAGGGAGATACAGAAAAATATTCAAGAACTCAGGAATGAATTTAAGTTGGAGATCCAATCATTAAGAAATTCCATATCTGAAATGAAACATACAATGGAGGGATTTAAAAGAAGATTAGATGTAGTAGAAGAGAGGGTAAATGGAATAGAAACAAGAGAAGAGGAATACAAAGAAGCTGAGGCACAGAGAAAAAAGAATCTCTAAGAATGAAAGAATATTGAGAGAACTATGTGACCAACCAAACGGAACAATATTTGCATTATAGGGGTACCAGAAGAAGAAGAGAGAGAAAAAGTGATAGGAAGTGTTTTTGAGGAGGTTAATTGCTGAAAATTTCCCCAATCTGGGGAAAGAGATAGTCTCTCAAGCCATGGAGGTTCACAGATCTCCCAACACAAGGGACCCAAGGAAGACAACATCAAGACATATAATAATTAAAATGGCAAAGATGAAGGATAAAGACAGACTTTTAAAAGCAGCCAGAGAGAGAAAAAAGATCACATACAAAGGAAAATCCATCAGGCTATCATCAGACTTCTCAACAGAAACCTTACAGGCCAGAAGGGAGTGGCATGATGTATTTAATGCAATGAAACAGAAGGGCCTCGAACCAAGAATACTCTACCCGGCAAGGTTATCATTTAAATTTGAAGGAGGGATTAAAAAATTTTCAGATAAGAAAAAGTTGAGAGAATTTACCTCCCACAAACCACCTCTACAGTGCATTTTGGAGGGACTGCTATAGATGGAAATATTCCTAAGGCTAAATAGATGTCACCCAAGGGATAGACTAAGAGTACAGAATGTGATTCATAACATACAAAGAATGGGGGGAGGAAGAAAAAAGAGGAAAAAAAAAAGAACCTTTAGGTTGTGTTTGTAATAGCACACGAAGTGAGTTAAATTAGACTGTTAGATAGTAAGGGAATTACCCTTGAACCTTTGGTAACCATGAATCCAAAGCCTGTAATGTCAGTAAGTACATACCTATCGATAATCACACTTATCTGTGGAGTATAACAACAAAGAAAAAACTGAAAGAACAAAACAGCAGCAGACTCACAGAACCCATGAATGGACTAACAGTTACCAAAGGGAAAGGGAGTGGGGAGGATGGGTGGGAAGGGAGGGTTAAGGGGGGAAAAGGGGCATTACGATTAGCAGACATAATGTAGGAGGGGGCGAGGGGAACACGGGGAAGGCAGTATATACAGAGAAGACAAGTAATGATTCTATAGCATCTCACTACACTGATGGACAGTGACTATAATGGGGTATGTGGGGGGGACTTAATAATAGGGGGAGTCTAGTAACCACAATGTTGTTCAAGTAATTGTACATTAATGATATCAAAATTTTAAAAAAAACCTACAGTATCAAAAGCATTGTGGATATTTTCTAACCAAAGGACATCATACACAGTGAGAGAGTCTTCATCTCATTTGAATTATGTCTTGACAATCACATGCAACATCAGGTTTTACTGTAACTTGTGATGTATCTCCAACAGGATATAATTTATCAGCGGGTCAAAGAGCTGGAAAATTAATATCTGTTTAGCTAAACAGATCACATCTGTTAGCAAACTTGTCCAAATAACTTGGCATCCTTGCATATAACATATGTAGACAGAGACCATCTATCATTTGAATTATTTCTGGAACCCACAGGCTTGTTTCCTATGCATTGTGTAGAAACATGTATGTGCTTGCAAACCTGCACACACTTTGTATGAATTCTTTATGCACAACTTGTTGTTTGTTTGTTTAAAGTGAAGTAAGCACTGAATCATGACTTCTACAACTTTCTTTTAGTTCTGTTTCTTCATTGCATTGTCCTTCCACCTTGCCAGCAACTGGTATCATTCACACTTCAATTCACTCCTAAACTACTCCAGGTAATAAGGTCTCAGCAAAAGCAGATAGAGTGTTTAGGATTACATTTCAGGGTCTGATAAAAAGTTCCTGCATATGTTCCCTAGTGCCTCATTAACCAAAAAAGAACTCTCTATTCCACCTTTCAGGGACTTCCCCAAGCAAAAGCATGTATCCTCATGGTGAAAAAACATAAACTGGGGGGTCAAGTCAATCCGGGTCCAAAACCTATCTCGATCAATTCCTGGCTGTGATCTTGGACAGATAGCATACCTCTTTGATCCTTAGCTCCCTACATGGAAACTACAGACAAAACTACCTACTTCTTGGGACTGTTGTGGGGATGAAATGAGGTCACACTTATAAAGTAATGAGTTCAGTGTCAAGCACACAGCCCTCCGTAAACGTTGGGTGCCATCAGGAGATACATGAAGTCTGTCAGGTCCTCCATCGAGTCTATTTTGAGCATGCATTTTGGGCTTGACCCTGTGCTGGGGGAAAAAAACACATTGTTCACCAAGTGTCACTGAGGAAACACACCTGGAACAGGTGAAACATCCAGAGAACAAGGCAGGAATGCTACATTGAATGGCACACAGCAATGATGCTGGAGATCAGAGATCAGGAAGACCGGCTGGAAATTCCGGGACATTAATACACAGGAAACTCTCAGCCAGTGCCTGACCCAGAACAAGTGTGCAAGGAATGCTGGCCGTTATTATTAACATTGTCATCCACTGTGAAGGGCCATGGGATGGCTCAGCCACCTGGCCGCCAGCCCCCACATGTTATTGGAGGACAAAGGCTCCTGCAGGAAACGGTCACTTCCCTAGTGGTTACTTGCCCCAAGCCTTTTTCATTATTCCTCGTTTCCTTCTCTATATTGCTTGTTCTCTTTCTCTTTCTCAGCCTTTGGCTCTGTTTGAGTTATTTGATTTACTATTTGCTAAACAGGCAAACCTATTCTTTTCCTTGCTAAATTTTATAATTCTACAAATGCTGATGACAGTGATCCCAAACACTATAAACCCTCTCCAGGAAGTCTGTAAATCTATTCAGATTGTTTCTGGATTATGTATCATCTAGCAAAAAACATTGGGGATTTTTGGTGTTTTATCCTTTTCCTTGTTTTATGTTTGGCTCAGTTTCTTTAAAACAAAACACTTATTACTAGAGAAATGAAGCTGCTAGCATAAAATTGTCTAGGCATTAGGGTTCTCTCATTAAATTCAGAAAATGGCAACAATCTTCTGAGTGATTCAAGTTGCACTGGAAATGCTCTCGCAGTCATTTGTCCCATCACGGACGTTGCCCATTGCCAAGGACTCAGTGCAAGGCAGCCTGGGTCCTATCTTTGGCCTTGGCATGCTGGAAGCAAAGTACACCAGAGCCAGGAATAAACATAACAATGACTTGTTCAACCCCACATTTAACAGAGGGGAAACTGAAGCCATGAAGATGCGACCTCAACTTGGAAGAAATAAAGATGTCTCTTCAGGTGAGAGGATAAACTATGGTTCATCTAAACATTGGACTGTTATTCAGTGCTAAAAAGAAAATGAGCTACCCCAAGCCATGAAAAGACATGGAGGAAACTTCAGTGCATATTACTAATAGAAAGATGCCATTCTGAAAAGTCTACATATTACATGATTCCAACTATGTGACATTCTAGAAAATGCAAAACTATGGACACAGTAAAAAGATCAGGAGGTTAAAGGAGAGGGAGGGATGAATAGGCAGAGCATAGATTTTTAAGTCAGTGAAAATACTGTTTAATAGCATAATGATGGACACATGGCATTATACTCTTGTTCAGATCCACAGAATGTGCAACACCAAGAGCGAATCTTAATGTAAACTATGGACGTTGGTGATAATGATGTGTCAGTGTAGAGTCATCAATTAAAACAATTAAAAATTAAAAAGTTTTATACTCTGGTGGGAGAAGTTGTTGTCGGGGAGGGTCTACATGTGTGGAGGCAGGGGGCATAGGGGAAATCTCTGTACTTTCTGCTCCATTTTGCTATGAATCAAAAACTGCCCTATAAAAAGTCTTTTATTTAAAAAGGCAACATCGTACATTGCTATGTGTATCCACCCACTGCTGGCCAATACAACACTATCCATTGGTCCCTCAGGGAAAAAAATCAACCCTCCAACTCCTAAAGCTTCCATATCTACAGACTGCCCTTGAAAAAAGTGTCCCTTCTTCTCAGTTAGCTCACCTGCTTCTTGAACTGAAGTTTCTTTAAAAACAAACTCCATTTGGCAAAAGCTTGCTTTTTCCTTCTGACATCCATGGGGCATGGGATGCTGGTGAGGTCAAGTTAAGAAGCTTTTTTCACGTCCTAAGCCCAGACTCACCAAGACTGCCCCATCTGAACCTCACCTAACACCCCAAGTATCGTCCTGTGTCCAAACTTCATTTAGTTTTAATTCTAGCAAGCATCACATGACCCTTTCTTGCAATTGACAAAAGTGTGTCTCCTAGAACTGATTTCATGAACTAGACCTGTTTATGCACCACTCCAGACCTTCCCCGACCCTCCTGCTTTCCAGGGCTGTTCTTGAAAGGGCTCACACCGCCCCTTCTGCTGCCATCACATAGGAGCCCCATATGTGGCATCAACTAGCAAAGTCTACTCGGCCAGCACACTAGCCAGAACAGACCCACAGAGGCTCTGTCTCCACAGCACCTCCCTGGAGTGGGTGGGGGAGTGGCAGGAAACAGCAGGGGGTGTTGGTACCCTGTAGGACACACTTCGAGCCATGAAGCCAGGAGACAGGAAGCAGCCAGCTGGTAACCTCTGGATGGTTCTGAGATGCAGTGACTCTGTGCCTCTGCTCCAGTAATGTCCCACAGTTTTCTTACAAACTCTGGCTACTCTGTAAAACACCACTATGTATTTAACGTCATTGCTTGCCTGGGGATTTCACCACAACCAGCCCAATAAAGCTTTAGAACAGGGGTCAGCAAGCTTTCTCTGTAAATGTCCAGAGAGTAAATACTTCAAGCTCTGCAGGCCATACAATTTCTGTCACAACTACTCAGTTCTGCCACTGTAGCCCAAAAACAGGAGTGACACAATCCATACATGAGTGGGTGTGTGTTCAATAAAACTTTATTTATAGACACTGACATTTGAATTCCTTAGAATATTCATATGTCACAAAATATTCTTCTTCTTTTAATTCTTTTCCAGCCATTTAAAACTAGAGAAACCATTTTTATGCATGGGTCATACAACACAAGCAGTGGGCTAAATTTAGACCCTGAGCCATTGTTTTCCGACCCCTGATTTAAATCACTGAGTTGTTGGGTTTCTTAGCTTACAAATTATACAAAAACAGGTGACATAGGCCAAAGTTTACCAGTCCTGGCGTTAGCATGTAAGCTTTGCTTCAAACCTATTTTTCTAAGATCCCAGGCTAAGACACACCACAATCATAATCCTTAGATGAATTTTTTAAATAATAATAAAGGGGAAAAACCTTTTTTAATAATCCTCTGCAGTAACCCAGGATCCCAAGTTACTGGATCTGCAGATCCTGTCGGGAAAGCTAAATTCCTGCCTCCTTCCTGCAGGTGATCAGCTTCCATGGCTCCTTTTGTGTCCAGCACTACCTTTCTTCCCCATTTCTCTTTCCTTGAGTATAAGTTTTATTCCCTTTAAGGTCAAGGAGCATTGGTTAACCTTTTGTATCCTCTACTGGTACCTCTTACACAATGAATATTTATTGCTCAATGAACATGTGTTGATTTTCATCACAGAAGGAGCAGGAAGACAGCTTTGGTGATGGAGCTGAATTTCTACATCAGAGCTGCCTAAGGAGGTAATAAGTTGCCTTTTGGCAGAAGTGAGTTTCTCATCATATTTGGTGTTCAAAACAGGGTATCAGACCCCTGGAAAGGATGCTAAGGATTCAAGAATTTACCCCTAGGGCGGAGGACTGGACTTCCTTCCAGCCCCTAGGGTCTGTGATTCCCCCCACAAGGCAAAAGAGAACCATCTGTAAGAGGTAAAAGGGGAGGAATGAGAGAACAGCATTGGAATGCCCACCATGTGCTAGACACTGTACTGAGAGCTTCTCAAATTAATAATAATGATAACAATAAACATGTATTGACCCTATACTGTGTGACAAATTTGTGCAATGTGCTTTCACAACCTAGTAAAGGGTACACAGCTAGAAAACAAAACAAGAACCAAATCACAGTCTGAAGGAACCCAACAGTCAAGAGTTAACCCACTTCATCCTTCCTCTCGAGTGGGAGGTTGGGTCACACCATGAAGTCTTCCTGTATCTTGATGGGACCCTATGTCAGACCACCAAAAAAGTGACATTAATGATCATGTCTTTTCTTGACTTAAACTGAGGTCTATTATGATGCTTCAGCCGAAAGAACATTGCAGAGGATCAAACTACTGAAGAAAAAAAAACTGTAGAAAAGAGCTTTATGGAAGATAGACTCGCCCCAGGGAACTGGGCACAGCTCACAGCAAACTGCATCACTGCACTCTGCTAATTAAGAATGCTTAGATGGCAGCTTGTATCTCAGGGGGCCACTGCAGGCAAGAACCATGGTGTTTCCATTGAGCCTGAAACAAGTACTTTGTCATTAAACTAATGTATAATTTATGTGGGCAAAAACATGTCTCCTGTCTTTCCAAACCAGATAAGTGGCAGCACGGAGCCCCAGCTGTGCACCCCAGCCCCTACATAGAGAAATACTATTCCTATAATGGTCTAATTTTTGTTTTGACCTGGAGTCCCCTTACAACATCACCTAGGTCGGATGATCTTTTTGGGCCACCTGCCAACAGCGAGCTAACATGCTGCTTCGGGGAGCCTGAGAGAAGGGCTACAGTTTCTGCAGCCACTCAGCTCGATGCCTGTAAACCAGCCACACCAGCCCGAGGGGCATGAACAAGATACCCTGTCCTGTGGTTGCCGACCCAGAGAAGCAGTCAGGCTCAGGGTCCCAGGAACAGACCAAGCCTGTATGCCGGGGCATCTGGCTTGAGGCTCAGGACCCTTCCTGCACTCTGCTCATGGTCCTCTCACCACACGAGCATCACTTGCTTTGCTGTTGTCTTGGAGAGACTGAAAATGCAAGTCCTCGCAGCCTCTCCTGCAACCCAGGTCTGCTGCAGGACTGCAGCGTACTGAAGAGGCGTAATGAAGCAGCTTCTCCTCTGCATTAGCTCAAGTCACTGCGGTGACCCAAGAACAGCTCTGGCAGCCCATCCATCTTGTCACCTCCACCAAAGTAGGCATCAGCTCTCCCTCCCCAGGGCTCCTCCATCCTCAGCTTTCATCCTGTGATGGCCTCCATTTAGGCTACCCTCCACGACTCACATTAAAAACTTTCCTGGAGAAAGAATTTGCTTTATCAGCTAGTCATCTCCCAACATGGAGTGCCCTACTGGCTAAAGTTCCTGAGCCAGGTCACTTGAAAGGCCACCACTGGTCTATACACTGGTTCCTATTTCAGCATTGTTGATGTAATCTGGGTGCAAAAGATTTGGAACTGACCTGGTATGAGGCCACTCTCCTTACATCCAACACACCCAATCTGGGTTTTTTTAGCTAATATTTATCAAAGACATACTATGTCATGCATTTGACATACATACCCTCATTTAATTCTCACAACAGTCCTGTGAAACTAGTACTAATGAAAACAAGATGCACTGGGCTGGAAATTTGGGTGGGGTAGAGGGGATATTCTCTGCTCAAAAAGACTGCCCTGCAGTGAAACATAAAGAAAGGGGTCTGCCTATCATTTGGATATTTAAAACCATAAGAATAAAATAAGACAAGAATATAGTTTTAACCAATAGAGCGAAGGGCTCAAAGAGAGTTTAACGCAAGTTTTAATTTATTTGTATGTTAATACTATATGTATTCAGAACAATTTATGAACGTATATGTCTTGACCCTAAAGTCAGGGTATAATGGAAGCTGTTCCATGTTTTAATGTCATTAAGAACTGTAAGCATATTAATTAAACATCAGTTGAAGATGGAGGAAGATACGACTTCATACCCACTGAGACAGCTAAATTCAAAAAGACAGATAATAACAAATACTGGTGAAAACAGGTGAGGTTGTAAGATGGTACAGCCACTTTGGAAAACAGTCTGGTAGTTACTCAAAATATTAAACACAGAACTACCATATAACCAGCAATTCCCCTCCAGTTATCTACATAAGAGAAATGAAAACATTTACCCCAAGACTGGCACGTAAATGTTCATAGCAATGTTATTCATAATAGCCAAAAGGTGAAAACAACCCAAATATCCACCAACTGATTAATGGATTTTTAAAATGTGGTATATCCATGCAATGGAATCTTATTCAGTAATAAAAAACAAAAAGAAGTACTGACACATGGTACAACGTGTTGACACTTGAAAACATCATGCTGGGTCAAAGAACCACATGCTATATGATTCTGGTTATACAAAATGTCCAAAATAAGTAAAGCCACAGAGACAGGAAGTAGATGATTAGTGAGGAGAGAGAAAAACAGAGTGGCCTTCAATGGGTACAGCGTTTCTTCTGGGAAGTAATAAAAATGTTCTGAAGTTAGAGATAGTGATGGTTGCACAATTCTGCAAACAAAGCAAAAACCACCAACTTGCATTTTTAAAAGAGTGAACTTTACAGATGTAAACTCAATAAAAGTGTTATTGAGAAAAGAAAAGAAAGCATAGAGAGATATGTGGTCTTGAAAGAGCTACAACAGGGAAAGGCCCTAGGATAGGAGCGGATTCACATTTGAGTGTCCTAAAATTTATACAGTTTGGGGAATCCTCTTCAAGAAAAATAATTTTTAAAGTAGAAAAACATTGTACAGCAATGTGCATAGAGTTAACAATACTATATATTACACTTAAAATTTTGTTACCTTTTAAGAGGGTACATTTCATGTTATGTTTTCTTACCACAGTTTTAAAAAATGCAAATGCAAAACTAGATATTCAAAAGGAGAGAAGAAATGACAAATTATGATATTTTAAAATCTGGAAAACATCCAGAACCATTTATAAAAGCACATTTTTTATTACTAACTGCCTATCATGTGTCAATAATCCTATTTTCCTCCCTTACTGGTTGCATAGCTTGTGTTCACCTTCATATGAGACAACGACTTTATTTTCTAGAGAGAGAACAGAGAGAGTTGTCTTTCCTCTAGCAGAGTTGATACAAATTATTTTTTATTATATACAGAACCCAATTTCCCCTCCTCAGGATGGGTTTCCTGCCTTCCCAGAACACCCTCCCCAGAGATGGAGGATGGATTTTTATCTCCTCTTTGAGCACTTTATATTCTATCCCTGAACTTTCCAACACCAGCCAGGCTGGGCTGGTGAAGATGTGAAGCCAGCAGTCTCATTCTGCAGAAAGAAGTGTCAACAAGCTTGACCGTTTGGGGAAAATAATTTGACAATAGGTATTAGAGATCCTTCTAAATTCCACCTCTTGGAATTTGTCCTACGGAAATAATTCTAAATGCACAAGCACAATCTAAACGTCCAATGTAGACAAATAATAAAATAGATGATTACATCTAATCAAATGTTGGTGCCATTTTAAATGTTCATAAAAATAATGTAATAATATGGGGGAAATTATACTAAAGAATGGGGTGATATAAAATAGTGTAAACAATATGCCTAGAATGAAATTTGTTTTTAAGCTTGTGCTTAAAGAGAAAAAAACTAGAAGGAAATGCACCAAAATGCTAAAATGATTGTGTTGAGATAGGCTTTTTAAAATTTTCCCTATCTCACAAAAATTTCACAATAAACATAAGGTTGCCTAATAATCCAATCTGCTCCCTGCCTCAGCTCATAGAATTAACCATCCTAAATATTAGCAAAGCAGCTGGCTCCTTAGAGAGGGCTACTATGATACATAAATGTGAAATATCATTATGATTTTTATTTTGAAGCTCTTTTACCAAAATCATCTGTTTACACATAGCAATATGCTGGGAAAAAAGTTAATCCAGTTGAATACGTTCACCTCTGAAATCATACTGCACATTTTTTTTCATGAATTTGCGTGACATCCTTGCGCAGGGACCATGCTAATCTTCTCTGTATCGTTCCAATTTTTTAGAATATGTGCAGCCGAAGTGAGCACCATACTGCACATTTGATCTAGCTTTCCTCCCATGTCTAGAACCTCCATTCAGTGACTGCTGAACACACAGTTATGGAGTCAGCACTGTCTATGCCATCTGCTGCATACTCTCCCAGAGTTGTGAATCAGAATGACTCAACAAGTGGTACATGAAGCTGCCAAGAATTGTCAGAGGTGTGTGTTATTGTAATAACAATCTGGTGGTGGCAGTGGAGCGGAGGAAACAGGAATTTGTTTTCATAGTTATGGTGTAGCAGCTACTGGACCAGAACTGCTGGAAGAAAGGAAGAAAAGAGAGGACAAAAATGCTACTAACAGTCAGTGATCAGCAACTCACAACTTGGTTATTCATAAGGAAAGTGTGTGGTCCACCATATTTTAAACATCTAAACATCACTGCAGAGAGAGAATTCCATTTAAGCCCAGTTAACTTTGGACTTTACACTGTGGGATTCTACAACAGCCATGTGATTTAAGGGAGGTGAGAACCACATATAGGAAGCTGATTGCACAAGCTCATGGTTCATGGGAGCCTTCCTACATCAACAGGTACAAGACCAGAAACAGAGCTAAACCTTAGCTGCTGAGCACAATAGAAAGAACCCCCAGCCTTGGAATTAAAAAGATTGGTTCAAATCCAGCCCCAGCCACCTACTAGCTGTGTCTCATTGGCAAGATGCTTAACCTCCCTCAGCCTCAGTTTTGTCATCAGTAAAGTGGGAATAATAATCTCTGTCTCACAAAATTCTTAGGAGGATCAGAAATGATACATGTAAGCATGAGTTACCATACGACCCAGCAATTCCGCTCCTAGGAAGCTACCCAAAAGAAGTGAAAACATAAGTCAATACAAAGACTTGAATATGCATATTTATAGCAGCATTATTCATAATAGCCAAAAAAGTAGAAACAACCCAAATGTCTATCAGATGAGGAATGGATAAACAAAATGTGGTATATGCATACAATGAGATATTATCCAAGCCAGCCTTTAAAAGGAATGAAATACTGACACATGCTACAATGGGGATGAATCCTTAAAGCATGCTAAGTGAAAGAAATCAGACACGAAGACCACAGTTATATGATTCCATGTATATGAATGTCCAGAATACACAGTTCTATACAGACTGAAAGCAGAGGGAGGGAGCCAAGATGGCAGCATGAGTAGAGCAGAGGAAATCTCCTCCTAAAATCACATATATCTATGAAAATATAACAAAGACAACTCTTCCTAGAATAAAGACCAGAGGACACAGGACAATATCCAGACCACATCCACGCCTGAGAGAACCCAGCGCCTCGCGAAGGGGGTAAGATACAAGCCCCGGCAAAGCGGGACCCGAGCGCCCCTCCCCCCAGCTCCCGGCAGGAGAAGAATAGGCAGAGCGGGAGGGAGACGGAGCCCAGGACTGCCGAGCACCCAGCCCCAGCCATCTGGGCCAGAGCGCAGACACAGTGCATGCGCGGGGGGCCCTGGATACTAGGGAAACAGGGCAGCAAGAACAGTGAGCAGGCACCGGAGGCCTGGCGCTGGAGGACACCAGAAAAGCAAGCGACCATTTTTTTTTTTTTTTTTTGCTGTTTTGTTTTGGCGAACGCTTTTTGGAAGTCTTAAAGGGATAGGGACCCCAATACTAGGGAAACAGGGCAGAAAGACCGGTGAGCAGATTACAGAGGCTGGCGCCAGAGAATAAAGAAAAATGAGAGGCCACTTTTTTTTTTTAATTAAAAAAAATTTTTTTTTTGCGGTCGTTGTTTTGTTTTGGCGGGTGCTTTTTGGAAGCCTTAAAGGGGCAGGGCGGGACACTTAATCCAGAGGTAGGGAATCCGGGATCTCTGGGCACCCTAACCCCTGGGCTGCAGGGAGCAGGGAGGCCCCTTACGGAGATAAATAGCCTCCCAGCAGCTCCTGCTCCAACGCGACTCCACCATTTTGGAGTAGCTGCCCGAGCCAGGCCACGCCCACAGCAACAGCGGAGATTAACTCCATAGCAGCCGGGCAGGAAGCAGAAACCCTGTCTGCGCGCAGCTGCGCAGCACAAGCCACTAGAGGCCGCTGTTCTCCCAGGAGAGGAGGGCCACAAACCAACAAGAAAGGAAGTTCTTCCAGCCGTCACTCGTCCCAGCTCTGCAGACTATTCCTATCACCATGAAAAGGCAAAGCTACAGGCAGACAAAGATCACAGAGACAACACCAGAGAAGGAGACAGACCTAACCAGTCTTCCTGAAAAAGAATTCAAAATAAGAATCATAAACATGCTGACAGAGATGCAGAGAAATACGCAAGAGAAATGGGATGAAGTCCGGAAGGAGATCACAGATGCCAGAAAGGAGATCACAGAAATGAAACAAACTCTGGAAGGGTTTATAAGCAGAATGAATAGGATGCAAGAGGCCATTGATGGAATTGAAACCAGAGAACAGGAACGCATAGAAACTGACATAGAGAGAGACAAAAGATATCTCCAGGAATGAAACAATGTTAAGAGAACTGTGTGACCAATCCAAAAGGAACAATATCCATATTATAGGGGTACCAGAAGAAGAAGAGAGAGGAAGAGGGATGAAAAGTATCTTGGAAGAAATAATTGCTGAAAACTTCCCCAAACTGGGGGAGGAAATAATCGAACAGACCACAGAAATACACAGAACCCCCAACAGAAAGGATCCAAGAAGGACAACACCAAGACACGTAATAATTAAAATGGCAAAGATCAAGGACAAGGAAAGAGTTTTAAAGGCAGCTAGAGAGAAAAAGGTCACCTATAAAGGAAAACCCATCAGGCTAACATCAGACTTCTCAACAGAAACCCTACAGGCCAGAAGAGAATGGCATGATATATTTAATACAATGAAACAGAAGGGCCTTCAACCAAGGATACTGTATCCAGCACGACTATCATTCAAATATGATGGTGGGATTAAACAATTCCCAGACAAACAAAAGCTGAGGGAATTTGCTTCCCACAAACCACCTCTACAGAACATCTTACAGGGACTGCTCTAGATGGAAGCACTCCTAGAAGGAGCACAGCACAAAACACCCAACATATGAAGAATCGAGGAGGAGGAATAAGAAGGGAGAGAAGAAAAGAATCTGCAGACAGTGTATATAACAGCTCAACAAGCGAGCTAAGTTAGGCAGTAAGATACTAAAGAGGTTAACCTTGAACCTTTGGTAACCACGAATTTAAAGCCTGCAATGGCAATAAGTACATATCTTTCAATAGTCACCCTAAATGTTAATGGGCTGAATGCACCAATCAAAAGACACAGAGTAATAGAATGGATAAAAAAGCAAGACCCATCTATATGCTGCTTACAAGAAACTCACCTCAAACCCAAAGACATGTACAGACTAAAAGTCAAGGGATGGAAAAACATATTTCAAGCAAACAACAGTGAGAAGAAAGCAGGGGTTGCAGTACTAATATCAGACAAAATAGACTTCAAAACAAAGAAAGTAACAAGAGATAAAGAAGGACACTACATAATGATAAAGGGCTCAGTCCAACAAGAGGATATAACCATTCTAAATATATATGCACCCAACACAGGAGGACCAGCATATGTGAAACAAATACTAACAGAACTAAAGGGAGAAATAGACTGCAATGCATTCATTCTAGGAGACTTCAACACGCCACTCACCCCAAAGGATAGATCCACTGGGCAGAAAATAAGTAAGGACACGGAAGCACTGAACAACACAGTAGAGCAGATGGACCTAATAGACATCTATAGAACTCTACATCCAAAAGCAACAGGATATACATTCTTCTCAAGTGCAAATGGAACATTCTCCAGAATAGACCACATACTAGGCCACAAAAAGAGCCTCAGAAAATTCCAAAAGATTGAAATCCTACCAACCAACTTTTCAGACCACGAAGGCATAAAACCAGACTGAAAGCAGCTAATGGGACAGCATCAGGAATGGAAACTAAAATTGACTGTGGTGATGGCTGCACACATCTGTGAATATCCTAAAAACCGTAGAATCATACACTTTAAGTGGGTGAATTGTATGGTATGTAAATTATATCTCAAGAAAGCTGTTATTTTTTTAAAAAGAAACAATATGTGTAAAATGCTTAGCATAGTTCCAGGTAATCGGTAAGTCATGGTTGTTAGTAGGTCTTTCATTCACTTACAAGTACCTTGTTTCTCCCCTTCGAGAAAATGGACAATAAAATCTCTCTAGCACAGTGTGTTTCCTGCTCAAAAGGTGGTATTAGAAGCAGAATTGCAATCCTTGAAGAGACTTTCGAGTTTTCCGTTTGCTCCTTTTTACAGATGGGAAAATGAAGGCCCAGAGACTGATGTTCTTACTTGAGGAGCCTCAGGTAAGGGACAGCTGGGCAGCATGTAAAGGAGGAAAGTGGACTTGGCACCTGCAAACCAAGGCAAGAGCAAAGGCAGCAAAGATGAGGAAGCTGGTGAGCTCTGGGTTCAGGGTGTGTCCAGAGGTGGCTCGGGCGCCAGGCTGGACAGCGGAGCGGGGCAGCTCCTGAGGCATGCTGGGAGGGACACTCCCGGGGTTGAGATGAGGTTTATCCTGGGGCCAAACCAGAAGCAAGGCCAGGCTGGACTTCCTGGCAGTCTGTACAAATAAAACTAAGCCTGTGTCTAGTTTTGGGCAGCATCCCATGAATATGACTCTCAGGCTTCCAAATTTGGAGAGTTTGGGGCGAATGATTTGTCATCAAATATGAGTCATATGGCATCCCAGAAGTTCCCTCTGCAGGGGCTCAGAGAGCAGCCGTCCTCCAGGGCCACAAAACCAGGTTGGAACAACGAGACGCCCACAGGGCTGCCCGTCTGCAGGGAGCTCCTGCTGCCGCACACAGTCAGAGTCCACAGACAGAGAAGTCAAATAGTGGTTTCAAATAAAAGCCCCAAATCTAAAGTCTCAGCATCTAGGGTGCAGGTGTGGATTTGCAACTTGGCTCCTTTCCAGTGGGCAGGTCTCAGTCCAAGGAAAGCAGCCATGTGGACACACTGATTTAAACACAGTTAATGATTCTCCCAAGTCCCCAGCACCACTGAGGAGTCCGTTCAGCACCTCATACAGACCAGGGTCAGTGCCACAGAAAACGTGGCAATATCTGGAAACTGTAGGGTCTGCTAACTGCAGACCCAACATCTGTTTGTTCCTCCTTCCTTGTCTGGCAAACCTAACTTGGTTAAAACCTAACGTTATTAACAATCTAACAGGCCATATGTCTCACCCTCTCTTGCAGCTAGCTGAGCTCACGTGACTATATTCTAACTAATGATACATAAGTGTAAGTGTCCTGTGAACTTTCCCAGAAGTGCCTTGAAGAGAGGTATATGGCCTTCTTTTTCCCCCTGTTACCCAGAACTCAGGTGTAAAGACTGGAGTCCAACAGTCAAACACAAAGTTGAGGGCCACACTCTGGTCAGCACAGGAGTGACTGGAGAAGGGCCTGGAGCCCTGGTAACTCCACAGAGGTACCATGCCAACCCTAAACTTCCTTCCTCCACACCTTCTATGCACCAGCCCCTGCACCGTCCCATATACAACCACAGCCTGGTGGGGAGAGAGCCCAGACAGGAGAGCGACATTTCCCCTGAGCTGTCTTTTTTTGTCTTTACAGAATAATCATCCCAGAATTGAACCTTCTCCTTTGTCAGGCTTTGTGAAGAGAACTCAGCTTTTGTTCACCATCTCAGTTATTATGTCCTATTTCAGCATCCCCAGAAACATGCACGTGATGACTCACAGTCTGCTACCTGCATGTCAAGCAGGTTTTAACCATACTGAATGGGCCTGTTGCAGCTGCACTGTGGGGCTGGAGTGAGGGGACATTTGCAGGTACCCACCCAGATGCCCCAGGCCCCCTGTCTGGTGCTGCGTACCCACACTCCAGCTCCTGTGTGCTCTGCTGCTGAGAGCTCCCAACTACAGCCTGCTCAGAGGATTCCCCTTGGGCTATGGGAGCTGCCTCATGCATGTGAGGAGTGGAAATATCTGGGCCTCTGTGTCCACCAAGGAGGCCCTAGCCAATGGCTGACTGGTGCAGGCACCCAGCTCCCTTTCTTCCAAGAGACAAACTCAGAAATGCAATCCACACTCCACAGCTCCCCTTAGAATCAGGCTGAAAAGGGCTTTTGCTTGGATCTGTCTCCTTCCTTGTTCTGCTTCCCCAACTCCCTGCTCTGAGCGTGCATCTTTCACAAATCACTTGCGCCTGAATCCTGGGCTCAGGGTCTGTTTCTGAAAGAAAGGCATGCCCAGAGGTACAACCAGAATTATCATCAAGCTGGATGTAAACACTGACACCTGGATCACACACACACCTCTGTCTCAGCTCTGCACACACAGGGCCGTTGGTGGAAAAAAGGACAAATCCCAGCTGAGGCATCAGCTGCTAACAGGCTGTAGTCTGAAATCCTACTCATCCCGCAAAACACCCCCACACAAGTCTGAGTCTGAAAATTCACCATTAGAGACTCATTCCTTTGGTTAAAAGGCATTGTATCTCTAAACCTCCTCTTTTAAGAGCTAAAAACAAATACCTAACTGTTATCAGACGTTAATTCCTTCGTGGGAAGTGATTTTATTAGGAGGCTGACATAAAGGTTCTCCTTGTTAATGTAGCTATAGGATGAAGAAATATTTTTAAAAGGAGATACTCTGAGGAATGGAGAAGTGAGAGCTGGGAGAGCAGACAGAAGGGAAGGAAACAGGAGCAGACAGAGGAGTTTATAAACAGGAGCTGAGGAGCCAAAAGTAACTGAACCTCTTTATAATTTTAAATCATAGAATTTTAAAACTGGCAAGAAACCTGGGTATCATCTAGCACATGGGTTTCTAAGTAATGTTGGCAATTTACTTTTCACATAAATGTTCCTGGAACCCTAATATTAAAAACAGGTGAAAGGGAAGTTGCTTTAGTAACACACAGAGGAGGCTCAGCGCTCTGCACGCCTGGCTCCCCCAGGCAGCCCCTTGGTGTAACCGAGGATCTGAGACTTCTCCACACGCGCTGGCAACTGCTGCCCCGCACTTCTCTGTGGTCTGAAATGGTTCCTATTGGTGTTAAATCCTTACTATAATAACAGCTACCATGTACTGAGCAACTAATACTCAATGAAATGCCAGCACTGTGAAATGTAAACACTTCACAAGGATTCTCTCATTTACTCCTCACAATAACCCCTCTGGGGTCGATATCATTATTATTCCCACTTTCCCAATTATGGGGCACATGGGTTAAATAACAGCTAGTAAGTTGGAAGCAGGATTCAAACCCAGGCTATCTGACTCCACAGCAGCCATCATGTTTCTGCTAATTTGTCCTGCCTGTCCCGCAGACACTGAGACCAAGGCTGATCACAGGAAGTGGTCTGTGTGCGGTCAGGAGGTTGAGGGCTGCGGATCAGGACCCAGACCTGGGAGTGCTGACCCCCAGCCTGGGGTTCATGGGAAGAAGCCCCAGTCTGTGGGTGGTTCCCCAAGCCTTCAAGTCCAGATCCCTGCCAGCCCCTCAGTCTGCTGTCAGCCTCCCCTGTGCCCATCTTGGTTGTGCACCTGGACCACCAGGTCCTGAAGACACTGCACTCACATCTGCAATCCCTTTCCTCGACTTGTCCCCAGAGAAGGGACTCCCAGGGAAGCTCAGCCTTCATCTCCCCCGCAGGATGCCATGGGGCTCCCCTGACTCCCCTGGCCCCCCACATACACCCCACCCGCTGGTGCACCTTTCCTCCTCACCCCTCTAACTGGGCACATGCTCCACTGCACGGAAGCGTCTGCACTCCCGGACATGTCTGCCTCTCCCTCTAGCCAAAGCTACAAGTGTGAGGCCCACACGTTACTCACCTTTGCACCCTGAGCCTAGCACAGAGCTGGCACTGAGGCACGCTCCATGGAGACAGAATGAATAAGTCAATGGTCATTGAGATTACACTCAACAATAACTGGCTGTCTGGCTGTCGAGTGTATTTTGGATGCCCCCCAGTTTTTTTATTTCTCTAAGTAAAAAATGCAGTCAAAAGTTAAACAAGAATTGCTTTCTTTACAAAAAAAAAAAAACACTGACAGCAGAATGATTAAGTATATACTTTTGCCCATGGACTGCATGCCCTTTTCTGAACATGGAGCTCCACTCAATTAACACATACTAGATTCTCCACGGCTCGTCTGACCTTCAGCCTCACAGGCAGAAGGGACAGGCGCAGCCACCCGGCCACTCTTGAGCTCCCCACCCGCATCTCCATCAAGCGGTGACTGACCCCCTCCTCTCACCCCCCAGGACCAGGGTGCCACGGCCTCTCCAAAGCAGCTCATTCTCCTGAAACATAGTTTTGAGTGCTAAAATAAATCACAGCAAACAAGGAAAAGCAGCCTGTACTCAATAATCTGCCTCTGTGTAATTCTTCCCCAGTACTTCCGGTTCACACCCTGGTCCGCTCAGATCCAGGCTTAACCCTTTTCTAGAAAACAGCCCTCCAGAACCCTTTCCAGTCCCGTCAGAATCTTTGGATTAAATATTCCTTGCTCTGCCCCCACCATCCTGACCGCCTTCCCAGCAACTACGGCTGTGCACGACTCCCCAGGTGGCACAGACCGCTGCTGGTGGCACCACCCAGGATTACGTCCGCTCCTTAGGCAGCTACAGCCAGTGTTTCCTTGCGGAGCTCCTGGTCAACCAACTCCTTCAAGTCTCTCTCCCTCATGCTGCTGCCCAGCCGTGTCCCTCTTTCTCTAAACAGGGCAGCTAGATTCATGGACCTTAACTATATCACTGTCAAATTTCCCTTTGTTTATGGAATTGCGGCAGACACTGCTAGCTGTTGGTCAAAATCCATTTCCTCTTCTTCCCAGGCACACAGATCAATTACACTTCCCGGCCTCCCTTGCAGGTAGGTGTGGCCATGTGACTTAGTCCAAGACAACATATGGTGAACACAAGTCAGGTACTTAAGAAACAAGTATGACAACAGAATAACAATACTTAGTAGGAATGTTTCTCTTTATAGAGGAACACTGGCTAACAGGTGAGGAAGAAATGACAGAATATCACCCCTTCACAAACCCTTCATGAAATAATGAATTTATAATAGTGATCATCGACAGTCAAAACACACACCAACATCTATGATTTGCCCCCAAAATCAACCTGAGTCTGGACAAGACCCTAGATATAATTATCAGTTTAGAGGAAATACGGAGGAACATGTTAAACCACACAGTGGAGATACAATCAGCAAAATCCAGACTCTGGGAAACTCTGCAGGACAAATGACCAAACAACAAATAAATCACAAAGGTCAACAGTGGGGATGGGGGGCCTATTAAATTAAGTGACATCTAAGAGACACATCGACCAACTGCAATGGTACCTCCTTGATTCAAATAAACTATGGAGAGGGAGAGAGAGAATATGAATCAGTGGAATTCAAACACCAAATAGATATTAATGATATTAAAGAACTGATGTCAGTATTCTAGGAGTGGGATAATGATGTTGTATTTATGCTTTTTAAAAAAATAGAGTCCTTCTCTTTTAGAACTGCATACATCCATATAAAATAACATGATGTCAGAGGTTGGCTTCAAAATAATCTAACCGGGGAGGGGAAGGAAGTAGCCGGAGAAATATAGATTAAAGAAGAATGGCCTTAAATTAATCATTGTTGAATCTGAATGACGAGTCTTTGGGATGAACTTTGGTATCTCTCTCCTTTTGTATATGTTTGACATATTCTGTACTGAAAAAAAGAGTTAAAAAAAAAAGCACACTCTTCCTCTTTGGAAAGCACATCAGAGGCAGACGTTAACGAGGCCCTGAGGACAGAAGGAGCCACGAGATGGAAGGAGTTAGGGCCTCAGGAAAGTTACCAGCCAACCATTTGTTGGCTCGGACTGTTCAAGTAAACCAGAAATAAATTTCTATTGTGTATGAGCTACTGTAACATTTTAGGTTTACTTGTTTCCATAGCCTCTTCTACACATAAAATACAGCAATAAATACTTTGGCCTTAACCCATAACTTAACCTATGGGATCTTTCCAAAATTAATCTTTCATGCCAATCACTTTCCCTCCTTTGGTTATGTGTGCATTGTAGCATTTGCGCTTTGAAATGAAAATGCCAAGCATTTTAAAAGGCTAGACAATGTCCTATAGCCACCATTAGGAACCTTCTACAAGGAGACCAATTCAATTAATCAATACCCTTTGAGAAGTGATTCTGTTATGAATCCACCTGAGTATACTAACCTCTGCCACAGCAGCGCTCTGTCAGGAGATTATTAGGTCCCTGTCAGAAGCCTTGCTAAACTCTAACTGGGTAATTGACAGTTGGCTCTACTATCTCTGTTAGAAAAGAAGGAAATAAGATCAGCTTTGAGTATATTCCTAGTAAATCCACACTAAGTCTCTGGATCACTTTCAGTTCTAAGTGGTCACAAGTAATTCCCTTAATAATTTCCTTAATTCTGGAATCTCAACTGGTTTCGGTGACCAAGCTCACCATTCTATAATTTGTGAGAGAAAGCCATCTTTCCCTTTTCAAACATCAAAACTGTTTTTTGTAGGTCTCGAAACCTCCAGCACATAGCCATCTTCCACAATTCCTCAAATCCACACACAGTGGTTGGTGACCCCAACTGGAGATCCCCTGGGAAATATTTCTTTTACCTCAAAATACTTGAAATCATTTAGAGAAACAGGCTCTTAGCTTCTATTCCCTTTTTCTCAGTATGGATTCTATGATTCTTCTTGAGAACCTCTCCCTTAAGAGAAAAAAGAAGGAAAATAAGAATACAGCCATTCTACTTCCCCTGCGTCAACTATGTCTACTGTGTGCGTCTTCCAGAGCAGTTCGCTGTTTCCCTTGGAAAGAAATGTCAGATTCCCAATTCCTTGAGTCTTTCTACCTCCCGTATGTATCCCAGCTCAATGCCAGCTTCTCGGGGAATTGGTGCGGGAGACACACCAACAGTGGCACACTCTTTACCAGTAACTAGGGCTGGCCTCTACCCCCCCAGTGGGCGAGAGCACCGGTTTCAGAGCAATGCCTTTAATGCCAGGTCAAGGCTGGTGGACAGCAGGGATGTCCCATGCTTTCCCTTCAAACCCCAGGCCCTACTAACCCAGCAGCATTAGGTCAGAGAGAGAAAAGGAAGAATGAGCAAGGAGAATGACACAAAAGAGAGAAGTGAGGCGTCAAAATCCATTTTACTTGCAATTCCTCCCATCTAAACCTCTTCTTCTAAGAATAATAGCATTGTTGTGTGCACCTCAGGGATCCCTTTTAGTTCAGGCTCACACCAGAAAGCCATCCAAGGAGCAGAGGCAATCCTGGAGTGTCCCCCAGAGAGCAATGCGGCTAATACCCTTGAACCCAAGCCATCCTTGTCGGTCTTGCTGTGCATATCACTAGAAAGCCCTTGGCAATTTTCTGTCAAATCTTAAATCATTCTCGACTTTGACCTTTCTGATGCTATGTTTACAGTGTCATGCTCAATTTTGTGCCTTTCCTCTCCTCTTTTTGGGTGGCCATTCATTTAAGTCCTATGTCCCTCTTCAGAGATGCCTTAAATGTTTCCATTTCCCTCCCCTCTAACATTGATCTTGTGGTGTCTGACCATGGAATTGTGCCTATACTTTCTCTAAAACTTGCATAATCACCTCCTTCAAGTCTACAACATGCACCTTATGTCCTGCCTTTCTCTGATATCAGTAGGATGAAGGTGGTGATCAAATAAACAAAGCCAGTCAGAGATCGTTTTTAAACCTGCAAGAGCTGGATGACTCATGTGGGAATCACGCTGGGGAAAAAAATGCAACATTTCATCAAGGCCAAAGGGCTTTAGAGTTAGATGGGAAAGATATTTACATATTTTAAGAGCCAGTGAAATGCAAAATCCAATCAGGCATCAAGTTGGGTGGGACTCTACGTAGAGAGAAGCATGAGGCAATGCACAGTGCGCAACACGAATCCAAGGACATGGGCTAAGTGAGCACATCCCTCTTGGAGCTGTGGAGTGTTTGACAACACACCTTCATAAATACAGTGCTCAGGGCATCCTGACGCATATCCAGCAGGGTTCAGATCAAGATCTGGTCATGGGGCCAGCTGAGAAGGCAGCTCCCATAATTGTATGTGGTGACATATTAGTTTTCTTAGTAGGTTACCTTTCAATCTCAGGAATAGTTAGAATTAAGTTTGGAATTATTTTTAATTTGCCAGACTTAAAATAGTCAGGTGTGTGACTTGGACATAAAGGTAGAGGAAGAACTGATGTTTCTGTACACAAAAACCACCCTTGGGGACACCAAAGACACATCTTTTTCCTAAGGTTGCCTCCCCTGTCACTTCACTGTCCCATCTCCCCTCAGGACTGGGATGCGGATGAGAGTCCAGTGTGTGGCTCTGATGGATGACCTCCATCCGGACCAGCAAAGGACTGCTCAGACACTGTGTCTCCAGCTAAGCCCCCCGCAGGCAGCAGCTAGTTAATCCCTGAATCCTGCCTAGTGTACCTCAGGGCCATCTGGGAAATTTGCATCCATTTTTTTTCCACCTGGCCCTGTGGAATCCTTGCCTGAAAACACCCTGATGACTCAGTTCTTTCATCCTCACATGCATGGTCCTAAATGGCTTTCCTCACCAGCCCTGCCGATTTCCGAGAAGGGTTATGCATTGTTTATATTTAGCACAGAGCCAGCTTCACTCTTAGCAGGACTATTTCCCTTAAATAGGAGCTAGTTCCCCTTTAATAGCCATAGGATCTAGCATTGCAGAATAAAGTGTTATTGTTCACTTACGAGAGTGTAGAATGAGATCATTCAGATAATTGAATAGATAGTAAGACTATGGATAAAATCCACTATTTGCCTGGAAAGCAGTCCAGCACGGCATTTGAGCACGCCATCTTCCAAGGTTTGAACTCTGACCAAGCTACTTCCTAGCTACGTAGCTTTGCTTGACCTCTCTACCCTCAGTTTTCTCATCTGCAAAATGTGTCCAAAAATGGTATTTCCCAGCTAAAGCTGTTAAATGATAGAAGCCACAGAAGCACTTAGCCCATTGTCATGCATAGAAAGAACTCTGTGGACGTTGCAATCATTACAGATGCGGCGGCATTTAAAGACTGCCCACTGCTCACAGGAGAGACAATCCAGACTTCACTGCACGGGTCCACCTCAGTCTGAAATTTACCGTAAATGACTGAACAGACTGCATCCCCCCATCATTTCCAGGGTCCAGCTAAACCTAGCTCTGAACTAAAAGTAACCACGATCTGAAGCAAGTGCAACTTCAAGAGAAAACAGAGCAAATTCAATGAGCCTGTGTACAATAAGTCTTCTGGGTCTGTCATTTGCCCTCTATCTTGTAAACTCCTAGAAAGTGGAGACTCAAAACTTTTTAATCAAAATTTAATTAGCACCTTGCAAACAATAAGCACTCAGTGATTAGGAGTATAAATGAAAAAAGTCTGTCTCCATCACCTAGTTATGAGGAAGCCCAATCCTCATCCTTATTCATTAAAACCAAATCCTCCAAGCTCGTATCCAAGAGCCATCCAGCAAAGAACTCTCAGAGCTCTACTGAGAGCCCCCGCTCCTGTCCACTTTCCCTCACTCCTCCCCTTATTCAGCTTCCATCTCCTCTGAGAGAACCTCATGGTAGGAAATAGAGAATTACTTTTTAATTGGAATATCTAGAAAAATTCCTGGAATGTGAGTTCCATTGTTCAGGGACATGCTAATAGTATGTACATTTTTGGTAATTATTTCACCCTCTCCCACATCAGGATTTGGCCTGTGGGCCTCACATCAGGCATTGTTCTTACAAACCCCTATCAGACTTTTCCTGACAATATCATAAAAATGTCATTTCAAACAAGCTCTAAGCTTATCCAATAATTTTGCAAAGTTGCTGTCCTACCAAGGACAGCGCCCTCTCCAAATGTGTTTAAGGAAGAAAACCCAAGCCCTTTGCAGTTTACACCTACAAATAAAATATTAGAAAAAACTCATGTTCCCAAATCCGGGAGATCTGTGGATGCCATCAGACAGTTCAGCCACTTCAATGAAAGTCTGACATGTCAAAAACTCAGGGGCATTATCTTGTTTAATCTGGCTCCTTAAACAGCAAGGTTTTTCTTTCAATACCTAGAGAATCAGGAACAAACTAAAAGAGATTGAGTTCAGCAACAAATGGCACATCACATTATTTCAAAAGCAATAACTAAGGGTGGAGAATGTCAAGTTTATCCAAACATACAGAGTTGAACTGTGAAATGTGAACAGACATATTTGAATAATGCCTTAGAAGACTGTCTCCCAAGGTCAGGAAAAAGGAGAGCAAGTGAAGTCTGGGTCTACCAGAAAACACCTGCCCAAGAATCAATGGGCATAATACTCCTAAGGAGTGAAGAGATCAGAAGGTGAAAGGTCATTTGCTTGTGTATGTGTGTGTGTGTGTATACATACAACACATACAATAGAATACATATATATACACACATATACATGCACACACTATATATAATATGCATATATATAAACATAGTATGTGTATATATATATACACGCACACACACAGTATGTACATATACAATGGAATATTCTGCCTTTTAAAAAGATGGAAATCCAGCCATTAGCAACAACATGGATGAACCTAGAGGACATTATGCTAAGTGAAATAAGCCAGACATGGAAAGACAAATAATACACAATCTCATTTACATGTGGAATCTAAAATAGTCAGACTCATAAAAGCAGAGAGGAGAATGGTGGTTGCTAGGGGTTGGGGGTGGAAGAAATGAGATATTGGTCAAGGGGCACAGAGTTTCAGTTATGAAAGGTGAATAAGTTCTGGAGATCTAGTGTGGCGATAAATAAGAGAGAGCTCTGGCTTCATGGAGCTTTATACTGGCAAGCACTTGTCATTCCATCGAAAAATCAAACCCTAGGCTCCACATGATGGGCAGGGATTCTTTTCAGGGATTTTCATGAAAAGGAAAAGCTGGACAGAATGCAACAAACAAAATGAGCAGCAGGAAGACAAAGCAGTGTGCACGGTGTACTCTCCATGGACATGGAGCCATATGGTCCACACACTTGTGTTGCCTGGTCCCAAAGCTGGTATGTGCCAGTTTGGGGGGCTCTAACACTGTTAAACATCCAAATCTCACCCCTTTCTTCAATCTTCAATTCTTTGCTCAGAAAATAATGTTCTTGTCATAATTTGACTTTCCAGATATGGCAGAGACCATTCATTACGTTCCTAATACTTATTTTCCGCTCCTTTCTTAATAATAAAATATATTCCTCATTATATGGCCACCTATAATGAAGACTACATTTCCCAGGCACCCTTGCAGTCAGGATTGTCACATGACTTAATTCTGGCCAATGGGTGTGAAGAGTTATGGGCCGCTACTGGGTCTCGCTCCCATTTCCCCTTTCTTCTTTTTTTTTTTTTTTTTTTCCTTCTCCCTGTCTGGAAAGCAGAAAGGGCTGGGGGCATTCTTGGACTATATAGATGAGGGCACACCCAAGAGATGAGAAATAAATAGAATAGAAGGAAACTGGGTCCTTAAGGTCTTCTCTAGGCTTAGACTTTTATGCAGAAAAAAATGAACTTTTATTACATTTGAACTACAATGAAATTTGGATCGTGTCTCATTCAATTGGACCCATATCCGGACTGATACACCATGTAAACTTCTCTCTACAGGAAGCCGCACACATTCACCCCTCTTACGGTCCTGTTTCACGTGACTGATACACGAGTGGTCAGCCACAAAGCTGCTGCCCTCCACAGCCCGCCCGCCAGCCAAGGCTCGGAGCAGATTCCCCAGAGTCCAGGTGCCTGGGAAGAGCGATCGGGGCCAGCCTCCCAGCCCAACAGCAATAAAAGCAGCTCAAGTGGCATAAAGAATGTTGAGACATTCCCGTAACACTGGTTTTAGAGGTGCTGCCAGGACTCCCTCAAGGAATCCGAATAACCAGAGGGGCTCTCTTGCCATCTCCAAAGAGATGAATGTTCATCTGCCTCCTTCCCCCTTTTAACAATGGGTGGCTGAGTGACTTGGTCAGCATGCTCACAGAAAGGGCAGTCTTCCTCCTGATCCATAATGCCCGGGTGACCAACTTGTCCCAGTTTGTCAAGATTTTCCTGACGTTGGTACCGAGCATCTTGTAGTCCATAAACTCCTCAGTCCCAGGCACCCAGGGACAGTTCGCCACTTTACATGATGCAGTCCTGGAGTGTGGACATGCATCCACATCCTACTTGGACTCCTGGAGCACCTTGTGGATTATCTTTATCATTTCACTCAACCCACTGTCACAGTATACTGTACACACACCTGTGAGCTCCTCCCAGCTCCCATCACAGTGCCTGGCTTACTAAGGGATTCTTGAACTCAATTATATTCTAGTGGGTGCCTGTGTGTTTTCTACTCTTAAACTACTGAAATACCATCATTGGTACAAAAGAAAAATGACATCATAGGGTGGTGACAGAAAAGTGACATATTTAGCAAAACACATTTGGAAGTTAGGAAATAATGAGAAGTATGTCTAATGAGCTACTCTAGATAGGAAAAGTTTAGACGGCAGCAGTCCAAACCCTGCCATTTCACTAAGCCTCCTGAAGAGTTATTTTGATTACTGACATCTCCTGCTATAAAACTCGGGAGCAAGATCTAAAGCAAATTATGATTAGGCATGCTTCAAAAGGCAGGGGCACAAAAGCCAACTAATAAGGACAGACCATTTTAATTAAGATTGGTTCTGGGCTTCACTCCTGGAGTTGGGGCATAAATCAAATGGAGATGATTGTCACCCGAAGTTTGTCCTTATTGCTACCCTTACCACACTGACCTGCTGTGACTACTGTCATCTGCCTACCTGTCTGTTATTACTCTGAGACCAGGGGTTCCTGGAGGGCAGGGACACCTGCCACCGTGCTAAACATGTGGCTAGCATTCAATCAATATCCATTGTGATCTATTTTTTCTCTTACAATACTTATGACAACAGATGTGTGTGTTTTTTCCTCAAAATAACCAATTCAACTCTCCAGACATCAACTGGATATTCTTCAATTCAGTTTAATTTGGACACTAAGTGCAGAACCCACAGGTTAAGAACTTAGTCTATAAGACAGCCCCACATCAGAAGCCACAAGTCCTGGCTGCCCATACTTCTGACCTACCAGCTATAAAGTCAGGGGGTTCCCAAAACCCATTCCTCAGGCTCAATAATTTGCTAGAATGGCTCCCAGAACTCATGAAAGCTCTTCGCTTACTATTACAGTTCATTATAAAGGATACAACTCAGGAGCAGCCAAATAGAAGAGATGCATAGGATAAGACACGCAGGGAAATAAAGGACAAGGCTTCCACGCCCTCTCCAGGCACACCCCCCTCCCAGCACCTCAATATGTTCACCAGCCTGGAAGCTCCCCAAAGGCCCAAAGTTTAGGCATTTTAAGCAGGTCCTATTACCTAGGCAAGGCTGATTAAGTTATTGGCTTTGTTACTTAAGCGTGATTGACTAAAACCTTGGACATTGGTGATTGACTCAATCTCCAGCCCCTCTCCCAGGAGGTCAGGGCATGGAAATGGAAGTTTCAACTTTTCTAATCATGTCTTGGTCTTTGTGGAGACCAACCCCCATCCTGAAGCTAGGTAGGGCCTCCAGCCATCTCATTAAGCACACAAAAGACACTTTCCACTCTGGAGATTCCTAGCCCTTAGAAGGGCTTATGTCAGGATCCAAGGACTAAGACCAAATATTACAACAAAAATTGCTCCTATCACCCCATCACGAGGGTTTTAGGAGCTCGGTGCCATGAACCAAGGACAAAGACCAAATATATATTTCTCATTAGATTATAAAATCACATCCATGGATGTCATCAGTTTTCTCAACTCCCAGGTCATTTTCTGGACAGACTAATGCAGGGGTAAAAAGCAACAACTCCCCCAGACTGCCTCTGAGCACTTACTTTCCTGACCCATAAAATAGCACCTAACTCACAGTATTTCTGAGGATTAAATGAGCTACATGCAAAGCCTCTGGAACGCTGCCCGGCATAGAGTAACTGCCACAAAGTGTTGCTACTTCTATTACTTCAGTAATATGACTATCTTTGCATTGTCAAATTTTAAGCAACCTCAAAAGTTTGTTTTTTTAAATGGTAAATGAACAAAGTAAGTTACAACAGAGTATGCATGGAAGGATACCATGTATGTAAGAAAAAACATTTATGTACACTGAAGGTATCTAGAACATGGCTTCCAGAGAGATGAGGGGAGAACGAATGGGAGGAAAAGGGTAAAAGCAGGAGGAAGATAAGCAGAGCTATCACATTTTGCTCACTTCACTCCTGTACGTGAATCTTTTACAGTAGGAATCCATCATGTCTCATTTATGGATTTAAAAACTAAGAAGAAAACAATTACAAAAATTGACCCCAAAATATCATGCTGACCAGGGTTGTCCTACTCAAAACTCATGAACATACCAGCACCCAACCACTGGACCAGCATTTCCAGCATGACTGTTGCGTTCTGGGCCTCACTCTGGCCCTCAGCTTCTCATCCTCTGCACCAGTGACGTTTGGGCAGCATATTCTGTCTCATGGGGGTTTCTCCTGTGCATTATGACTGACAGCATCCCTGGCCTCTACCCTTTAGCTGCTGCTGGGACTTCCCCACTTGGGACAGCCAAAAATGTCCACAGATATTACCAAACATCCTGGAGTTGGGGGAGACGGGAATCACGCTAGTTGAAAGCTACTGTTTGCCCATTTTATGAAAATGAGCCAGTGATTGCCACCTTTTTTTAAAGGGGCTGCCAACTTTATGGCTCTTGCTGCTGTGCAAAGCCAGCATCAATCTGGGTCAGGGAGGAAATGCGTGGAGAGCACGGAGCTGGACCATGAGCTAGATCCACGAATTCCCTTCTGGGATAGAGGCAACCACCAGAGGAACATCATCCACGGCCTCTCAGCAAACATTTGTCTCTACCAGGACCTTAAAAAACAATCCACAATGTTTGGTTTGCAAAACAAGCCTTTCCCACATCTGCTGCTGCTCCCCTTCAGGCTCATAAGGAAATGTCATCTCTTTCCCCTGGGTCCAATGCAACAGTGATGACGGTTTACATTTATATTATCTGTCCTGCGAGAAGAAGATGCGAAGAGCTAAACCACACAGGGAACTATTGACAAACTATCAGAAATCAGAAGCCCCGGAAGATGGCACCTCCGGGAATGGTTTGGGCAGCTGAAGAGTTAGAGCTGAGGGCAGAGTTTCTCTCATTTGGGCTGCTAGAGTATTCCTTCTCCCCTTCCTCATCCACCCCTCGGCCTTTTCCTCTCCCTCCTCTCCCTCCCCTCCCTCTCCTTCACGAGGGGAAATTGAGCCAAGCTGGGGGCTCTGGGCAGGAAGTGTTAAGAACTTCCAGGTGCCAGATCTCTCTCTGAGCTGACTTTGCGTCCCTGCAGAGGAGAGACTAACCTGTAGGCGGAAGCAGCCCTAGACTTAGCAGCAGCAACTCCGGTCCGCTGCAGCTCTCCCAGGTGCGACCTTGGGTGAAAGTTCTCAGCCCCCCTGGGCCTCAGTTTCCTCACTTATGAAATGCACAGAAACTGTATGTGCTCCAATGACCTCGTAGGGCCATTCTAAGAAGCCGGAGGCACGGTGTTGGTGTTGGGCTCCATAAATTGTAGGACATCACTGGCTCAACCTCTGATACAAGCTGCTGTGGCCCTAGGACTCACCCCCTTCAACAACCATGGGCCTAACAATCCCTAGGAATGAAAATAAGACCAGCAAGAGAAACTTGAACAGAATTTTTGGCCATGTAGCATGTCCTATGGAATGGGAGCTAAGATTTCATAAAGATGTGTAAGTGCTGTCGGGCAGCTGACTCTGGGAGGTCTCTCCCTGCACAGTAGGTGAAACCTCAGGTTGGTCAGGGGAGGGTTCTCTGATCAAGAAAGAATTCTCAGACAGATGGGGCTAGTGCAGGTAAAGAAGGAACTCATTAAGGCAGGAGCAGCAGTGGATGGCAGCAGCCATGCAGGCAGCGGAGAACAAGGAAGAGCAGAGGGAGGAAGGCAAGGTCATTGAGCTCCTGCTCAGCACAGGGCAGATCCCCTGCCAGCTCCTAAAGCCAGGGTCATCTGGTGTCCAGGGTGTACTTGAATCTGCAATATGTGGGAACTAAGCCCCTACCACCCCAGGATTTGGGGAAGCCACAGAGCACTGGATTGAGATTATGTTCTGAGAACTTCCCAAAAGCAAAGAAAGGAGACTTCTGGGCAGGCTACTAAAGAGCATGATGGTACAGCCACAGTCCTGCCCAAGTCACCCAGGCGACGGGAACTTGCAAGCCCAGATCAGAGATCTCAGTAGCCCCTCCCTGTTTGTCTGAAGTAGGACAGAGAGAGTGAAGACTTGTGCTTAAGTCTAGAAAATTGAATGAAATAGCAAAGTAACAAAGACACCACTGGACGAGCACAGAGAGATTGAGCAGCAAGAAGCCTTTATTTAAGGCAAGGTACCCACTCAAAGAAAGTGGAGTGCAGGCACCCTCAGAAAGGAGGCACTTAGGATTCTGTCTTTTCAGGCTTTAAGAACAGGGCAAAGGGCCACGGAGGAGCATAGACTTGACCTGTGGTCTCATGATGTCTCTCTCCAGTGAGAGACACTCTGTCACCATCCACGGTCAGTCCTCTAGATATTCTGTAATATAAACTTAACACAAGTAATCCATTGATCCTGTTCTTCTCCAAGACAGTGGTGACACTCAAGCGCTGGGAACATATCATTTAGGACTGCTCGCCCTGTCTGAGGATCAGGTGAGTTGTTGGCTAATTACCATAAAATATGTTAGGAATCTTACCTCCTAACTCCCTGGTTTTTAAAATGGAATCTTAGCCTTAAGATGTTCTATTCTTACTGTATAGTTTATATCTCAGCATTTTTCATCATAGGCAGGAAAAATTAATCCTGATGCTTGTCCCATGTCCCTGCCCTGCCTCAGGAGCACCAACATTATAGCAGATTTCCAAGACCTCTCCCGATTTGCTCCCTTCAGATACAACACAGTAACCACATCAGAAGAGGAAAGAAAGGGAGGGCGGGAAACCTTCCAGGGGACAAAACTTCACTGCCACCTGTCCTTCTGTCAAGGGGCCCAGAGGCCTTGTGTCCTCCTCTGCTATTCCAAAGAGACTATAATGGACTCCTTAATAACATGTCAAACCTCAAAAGTCCTAAATTTATAGCCCAGGTGGAAGCATATATCAGTTTTACACACAAACACACACATCCCCATACAGCCTTATTGCCCACATATTAATGCTGAATTCAAGGTATGGAAGCAAGGTTATCTAACAGAGGTAGCCTAACTCAGTGAGCTAGCTGGGAAGGTGCAGAGACAGGCTGGCATCCCTCATGTGGCGTCCACGCCTGCCCTACTCCGGCACAGGATGGCAAAACAGCTCATGCTGCTAAAAGGAAAGTGTTTCTAGATCTGCCTGCTGAGTAGATTCCAAAGGACAGAGCCTTACCTTTTGGGAGTGAGAAACTGAGACTCTACAATTCGACCAGACTCGAGAGCAATAGCAGTACCAATGCTATTACCACCCACTGAGACTAATAATGTGCCAGGCACTGAGCTAAAAACTCTTCACATGGTATTTCATTTAATCCTCCTTAAACAAATAAGCAGATGAGGACACAGAATCCAAAAGACTTGTCCAAAGCGACACCATTTGTGAGTGGCACAGCCAGGACTCTACACTGGTCTGTCCAAAGTTTTAACCTTAAAACAAAACACGCACTACATTCGAGCTGCCACCCAGGCTCTCCCCAGCGATCAGCTGCAGGCTACATAATTCATCAATGTTACCTGGCAGTGAAGTCACAAAGCCGCTCTGCAAGCTCTCCGGATGGCTCAGTCCGACTAGGGCTGCTTCCCGGCCCCTACTTAGGAACATTAGGTTGGGTGCTCCAGACCAGGCAACAAATGACCTGTGTGGAATATCCTACATTTAAGGGACCAAATAAATAGTTAACCCCAAAATTAAATTCATTTCCTGTTTAAAAATCCAAGGATTTTGGGAAAACCAAGAGTAGGTTCTTTGAAACACTGGATGAAAAAGACAAAGCCCTTGCAAAACAATTCAAGAAATAGGGGGAATATGTATGGTGATGGCTGTTAACTAGACTTACTGTAGTGACCATCTCACAATATATACAAACATTGGATCATTACGGTATACACCTAAAACTAATATAATCTTTTATGTCATGTATACCACAATTAAATGTTAGGTTCTTTTCTTTTCAAAAGAAACAAGAGAAGGGAAGAGAAGAGAAGGGAAGTAATAAATATCAGGAATGAGACTGCAAACATAAGGGCAATTAAAATGATCAAGGAAAATAACTGCACAGGCCAATAAATTGAATACTAACATGAAATTAATGACTGTTAGGAAAATATAAATTACCAAAACAGACTCAAGAAAAGAGTAGAACTGAACAATAACCATAGAACTACTGGGAAAAAATTTACCGAACACCCACTGTAGGCCCAGGATGGTTTTGCCCACAAATTAATTCAAAGAACAGTTCATTCTTACACTGTTCAAATTATGACAGAGCACCAAAGAAGATGAAAAACCTTTCCAAATCATTTTGGGGGGTAAGCATAATCCTAACTCAAAATACAATTGTTTTAAGTACAAAGGAAGTATAGACCTACATTACCAGCAATATAAGCAGCAAAACTTTACATAATATATTAACAAAATGGATTTGAAAGTATATTTTTGAAGCACAGTGACCAAGTTGGGCTTATTACAGTTATTTTATGATGGTTTAAAAATCTGGGATGGTTTAACAACAGGTAATCTATTAACATAATTCATTATGTCAGTTGATTACAGAAGAAAAGAAATCCACCTGCTTAGTTTGACAGATGCTGGAAAAGCATTTCATAAAAATTCTATATAAAATTAAAATAGGAAAGAACCCTAAATTTGATAGAATATTCGTATACCATTAACAAATATCATATTAAACAAGGACATAGTACTCAAGCTAAAAACAAGGAAAGATCTCTGACATCACAAATGTTCTTCAACATTGTTCTTGAAGTTCTAAAATTATTATTTATAGATTTTATTACCAGAAATCTAAGCACCTCAACTAAAAATCTTTTAGTACAAAAGCATTCAGTAACACAACTGGATACACGTTAAATATAGAGAAAAATCAAAGCTTTCCTTTTCCACAGCAATAATCAGTTAGATGACCAAATGGGATAGTACATCACTCTCAAAATATTAAAAACATATAAAGTGATGAAAAATAAAACTAATAAAATAGAGACTTGTTATTTAATAATCAACAGGATGTTGGTGTTATTTAATAATCAACATATTTAATGGTTTTTTTAATTTTTTTAATTCAATATAGAATCAGTGGATTTTGTGGCTACAAGAGACCTTAGAAATTACCTATTCTTAACTCTCTTATTTACTGAAAAGCAAACGGTTACCCAGAGTTTGAACAATCTATGATTCATACAGCCCATAAGAAGCCAGATAAAAATCCAAATCCAGTCCATTGTTCTTCCCACTATATTTTGCTGTTGAGGGAAGGATTTGAAATGCCAAAAACAATATTCGGAATGCCCTTTGATTGAAGAAGAGTCATTTGCAAATGCCATGGAGATTAGAACAATATGTGACTGTTCTCCTACCTTAAATTGTTTTGTGAAACAAGGGTCTACAGGGCAGAACAAATGCATTATGTTCTTCTGTCACACCAAACTGTACACAATTAGTGCTTCTCAACGGTCATTATGCTATTTCTGAAACAATAAAACTTAGTGACCGTGAGGATTCCTGGTAGCAGATTACAGTGCATCTCAATTGTAAGTTCCCCACAGTGTCAGTTTAAATCTGTGCATGGTGCTGAAATTAAAATGAAAAATGTTTTGAATTTAAAACTATCTCCTTTCAGTCATATGGAGAAGCTCCTTTATTAAATCTGTTTCTAGCATCGATACAGTCTCATGATAATTCATTTTTGAGAGAAGAGAAATTCATCCCTGGTTCATAAGCCTGGCCAAAGAGCCTTTCAGTCTTGCATTTAACGACATCAAGAAAAGCAGAGAATGAAAGCTGCCGTCTCCTCTGGGGCAGTTCTAAGACGAAGGCTCGTGAGTGAAGATCACTCAGGGTCTCAGATGCCGTAGACAAGTAAAGACAACTTACAAATCAACTCTAGAAAGAACAATAAATCCAGGAAGAGACTAGCTGTAATACAAATATGAGATGACCCTCCAATTGTAAAAACAAAAACAAAACATTTTCTTACCATCACCTTTATGAAAGAAAGGGTGCTGTTAGTGTAAAAAGAAAAACACCACACTTTCTGAGTTTAAATCCCAAACTTTTTGCTAACCATATTTCTCCATAAAAGTAAAATACATATCAGTTGCAGATTAAAAATCAGGATTCTAATATGGACCATACCATTTTCTTTTGGGAAAATTGCTTCTCTTTTTCCATACCCAACTGTTCAAAAACATGTAAGTTGGACATCTGTTGCTTTAGCTCCATTTCTTCATGTATACGTTAAGAATATTTCCTATGAGGTTCTGCACCTTTCCATCCTGAGTCATGTGATTTAGGCAAAATTCACACATACACACACACACACCCTCACCCCGTTAGTAAATACAGCTAGACCACCAGGAGGGGCTGAAGGGAGATCCAGCTGCCATTCTCTCCGGGAAATCAATTCCCCTCAAAAAAAACCACACACTTCCTGCAGGGAGACCCCTATGTTAAAGGAGGCCACTTCTCCAGAGAGAATCTTTCCAAGTCAAAGCAAACTCAGGCTGTCTTCCTCCACTCATGAGCAATCAACTCCATCAGACCTCGTTCCACTGTCCCTCTACCTGCTCCCAGTTCAGGGAGAAGCAGCCACAGGGAAAGAAGAACATACTTTCTGAGCAGATTAAGCCACCATCCCCACTACATTCCAGGTCCCTGGAGCCATAGCACACTGACGGGGAAGAGTTTAAATCAGCTACAGATTACAGTTCTAACTCAGACTAGACCAAGTTGACAGTAAGCGAAGTTAAGGAATTTGCCCAGGATTTTATGAAGGGACAGGAAAGTACAAACTGACAAGGTATGGCTAGAGGCAATGACTGAAAGAAATAAAAATGATTTCTTGCTTATATCCTCACTGAGTTTGACAGATTACAGCTTCTTTTATTTTAACACCAAAACCATGATAGCACAGAAAAAAGACATCAAAAGCCTATAAATTTTTTTTAAACCCCCAGAAGATAGCAGATAGAGTTAGAGTAGTAGAAAAACCAGAACTAAGAACATCCCACCCAAGATCCCTGAGACAAATGAGGCTTCATCCCAAGAACTCTAGAGAATTTCAAAGTAGCAGAAGAGAAAAAACAAGGGCAGGAGCCGGCCTAGGAGCCGTGATCAGGGCGATTTGTTAAAGAGCTGCATTCAGACCCACAGTGACAGAGGGCTAATCAGGGCCTGCCTGGAGCTGTTGAGGGAGGGTGGGAATTGATCTCAAAGAGGCACAAGGGAACTTCCCGGAGTAATGAACATGTTCTATATCTTGATTGGGATGGTGTTTGCACAGCTACATAGACTGTACACATTAAGTGGGTGTGTTTTGTTATATGTAAACTATAAATTAAATGGGAAACAAAATGAAGACCAACCAAATGAGAAAAGCAAAGACTATTCAGTCAGAGCTTGCTACAACAAGGGAGTCAGCCACCATCACTTGCATTTGACAGAGACTCAAAGATAAGCAAATGGGCAGGAAAGCTTTATAGTGGAAAAAAGAGAAGCCTTCAGGTATGCTGATTAGAAGCCGTTGGCCTAGGGAAGCTGGCAGTGGGCTAACTGGAAGTGGAGCACCCTCTGAGCTTCAGTAGGGGTGAATATTTGGCTTTTTCTGGTCCTAAATTTGAGGTAGAGACAAAAATTAAGGAAGCTGTTAAGTTACTGTCAAATCCTGGCCAATTGTTACAGAAGTTACTGTTTAGCTCCCTGAATTGTCACTAGAGATAACAACCTGGTTCCCTGTAAGTCTAATTTAGAGCAGGCTGGCTTCTTGGGTCATTTATTGTAGATTAGCAATTGGCTTATATTAAGGATTTGCTTCCTTGGCATGTAGGTACTGCAGGCTGTGGGTCAAAGTTCTATTTTTATATATATGGTCTGAACATTGTCTATTTGCATATTCGGTCTCTCACTTAGTAAAGTTGTTTCTTTATTAAAAAAAAGATTTAAGAAACATATTAACAACTTGAAATACATGGATCTTCTTTGGTTCCTGATTCAAACAGTTGACAAAAACAAAATTATAGACAAGTTGGAAAATAAGAACACTTATCTGGGTATTTTATGACTAAGGAATTGCTGGTTATTTGGCGTATGTGTGGTGATAGTATTGTGGTACATTTAAAAAGGGGAATCCTTCTCTTTTAGATTCGTCATAAAATGTTTTCAAATTACATTATATAATGTCTGGAACTTACTTCAAAATCATTCAGGGGATATGTAAAATGAAAGGAGATATAAAGGAAATTAGATTGGCCACAATAATTGGGTGATAGACACAAGGGGATCATTATACTCTTCCCTTTACTTTTTTGTATGTTTGAAATTTTTGTATTAAAAACTTAAAAATAATTATACATTAAAAGGACTGAAAGGAAAGTCATCAATATATTAAGTTGCTAATGGGTTTTAGAATTATTGTGATTTCCATTTTTTTCTCCATGCTTTTCTGTTATCAAAAGATTTTTTAGGACATGAATGCCTTAGGGTTTTTTTTATTGTTTTAATATCATCCATCCTTCAAGGGCTAACTCCAGTCTTCTCTCTCCAAGAGCCTACCCTTACTTACCCTTCCCACCAAAGGTTTGCTTCTCCCACTGAGCACCTGTAAAAGGGACCACTGCACCTTCCCATTAGCAGTTGGCATGTGTTACCTTTGGCTATTTATTTTACATGTATTATTATTGCAGTTTAGAAGTTTCCAAGACCACCCACAGGTTTAATTTTTCATTAGAAGGACTCACAGCACTCAGAAAAGTCATTACACTCACAGTTACAGTTCATTACAATGAGAGAATTCAGATTTAAAATAAAATCAGCCAACAAGAAGGACTCATAGAGTATCCAGGAGAGACCACGCTCAGAAAAGTCATTACACTCACAGTTACAGTTTATTACAATGAGAGAATTCAGATTTAAAATAAAATCAGCCAACAAGAAGGACTCATAGAGTATCCAGGAGAGACCACGCATGAGCATCCGGTCGTCCTCTCCCATGGAGCCATGTGGATAGTACTTACTTCTCCCATCAACAGTGTATGGCCACACACAGAGGACTGGCAACCAGGGAAGCTCACCCTAGCCTGGCGTTCAGGGTTTTATTTGGGGTTCGGTCATGTAGGCACGGCTGTCCACCTATGTGCCTGACATCCAGATGTCAAGCTGATACTGTGTGACCCGATGCCCTCACCACAAATCATGCTGATAGCATAGACTAGCTGGTATTACCCAAGGTCCCCAAGTAAACAAAGATCCTCTTCCCAGACAAGATATTCCAGAGACTTAGAAGTTACCTCCCATGTGCCAAGCCAAACCTTCTTTTGGGCAAAGTTAATCCCTTACTGAAAAATTATCCTCTCATTTAGATTTTCTAGCTCCTGAGAGCAGAAATACCATAAATTTCCCCATATTCTTATTATTTGGCATGTGCCTTGCACAGAGAAGAAAAATGGGCCCTTGGCCCACAGACACTCACAGAGAAAGGACAGATTAAGACTCTGTTAGAAGTTGAAGAGCCAATGGAGTTAGAGCTTTCCTCCATCAGAAATGAGTTTAGGGATGACAAAATCTGTGAGAATGGGAAGGAAACAGCTCAGAGAACTGAGTGAGAAGGAATTTGGGGTAAGAATTCAAAAGGCAGGCAGAAAATAGTACTATTTGAAGTGAGGTCTGCCAACCTGCAGCTGACCATCATGTGGGAGCTCATTAGAGAAACAAATCCTCCGGCCCTGCCCCAGACCTGCTGAATCAGAGTCTGTTGGGTGAGGCCAGTAATTTGTGATTTAACAAGCTCTCTAGGTGATCTTATCCCCACTGAAATGTGAGAAGCGCCAGTGTAAAGAATAGACATGTTTTCCTCACATCCTCCATGGCGCAGCAGGATATCATGAAATAGGAATGAGGAAGGTCCAAGAGGAACCCACCGAGGTGATGACTGTATGGTTGCACACTTGGAAACAGCAGTCACTGGGGTAAAGAGGGTCACAGCTCCAAAGGCACCAAAGGGTCACTTCACTGAGCTACTCAGAGCCCACATGGGTAACCAAGACACTAACCAGGAACATTGCACTCCAGTGAAAGGTCAGAGTGTAGAGACTTGTCAGTAAAAACAAAATGTGTCAAGGTCTTTTAGCTTTCAGAATGAACCATGTTGCCCAGTTGCTCCAGGGAGCCCTCTGCCATCTCTCACAGGCAACCAACTGGGCTCCTACCAGCAACAACACGCTGATCCCTGAAGTCAGCAACAGAACACAAATCAAGGACCTAAGTGATACATCAACTTAAAAGTATTAATGAAAAATTAAAGGGCAATGTTTTATAAATGCTAAAACACAATTTGGCTTGGACCACTACTTGGCTTAACAGCTCACTTTTCTTTCTCCTCAAGCTCAGGTTCTCATGTGTACCCAGTTTATTAGAAAAAAAAGACAGGAGCAGGGAAATTTCCATAACAATGATCTTCTCTCCTCCTAAAGATACTCTTAATCAATGAGCTGACAATATAATGGGCTGCTCATTAGATCCTTCAAGAATATGAAGTCCCAGCCAAGTGAGGGGGCTCTGCTGAGCCTGAAATCAAGAAAACCACCGAGGGAGATGTGAAAACCCCTCTCAGAGGCTGCGGCAGATCCTCTTATAAAGGAACTGTCTGGGTGATGTACTCGACATTTTGCAGAAGATTATCATCAACTTTGTAAGCGTAATAAGTTTCATTTAGGATTCTTTTATACAAAGAAAAATGAATAATGAATTTGTTGTTTTGATTATGTAGCCTAAAAAAAAAAAACATACATTTAAGTCATGTATGTGTTTTAAAGTAAATGTATCAGTAAGTTATTGCTGAATAAATAAACCCTCCCCAAAATTCAGCGGCTTAAATAGCAATCAGTTATTGTTTGCTCACATGTTTGGGGTTGGGGAGTGACTATTCCAGTCTGCCCTCAGCTGGTACAGCCCTGCTCCCCACGCCTCTCATGCCCCTTGGACTAGTGGGCCACCCAGGCACAGCATTCTCATGGAGGTGGCTGAGGCATAAAAGGGTCAAGTGGAAACCCACAAGGTCACCTGACCTAGGTTCAGACCTGGCACCGCCACTTCTGCCTCATTCTAAAGGCCAAACACAAGCACATAGTTAAGCCCAAAGTAAAGGGCCAGGGAAATGCATTCTACTTTCAGGGAAGAAATCCAAAGTCACATGACAGAGGGTATGGATACAGGTTGGGGTCCATAATGCAATGTACCATAAGGAAGAATGCATTTTCCCCATAATGCGTATTAACAGAAGTTTCCTCCTACAACTGGACACACTTCCTTCATTTATTTTCAATTATGAAAATATTTATTTAAAGGTGATAGGAATACATGTGGCTCTAAACTACCTTCCCAGCCTCTCCGTGAATGCCCTAGCTTGCGCAAACCTTCCAGTGGAACCCAGCTGGCCAAATTACTGATTTCCAAATATAGCCCATGATTCTACACCTTCTCACCTTTGCTGAGAATGTGGTTCTCAAACTGTTTTTCCTGGACCAGCAACACTGGCATTACCTGTGAACTGGTTAAAAACACAAATTCCTAGTCCTTGTCCAAGACTTATTGGATCAGAATCTCTGGGGTTGGAGTCCAGTAATCTGTTTTAATAAGCCTGCCAGTTAATTCTGATACATGTTTAAATATAAAAAGCACTGGCTTAGAGTACCCCTCCCTAACCTCCTGCCCTTGAAGAGGACACTTGACTCTGCTCCTATTTTTAAGCCTAGTGCAGATACCCATCTAGAATGCTCTCTGCCAGCACCTCCCCCAGCTAAAACTGTCTCTCCACTTCCTAACTCTCATAGCATTTATCACTCATTCTGTGAATTATTATACTGTGAATACACAGTAGTATAACATTTTCATATTATTGTATCTTAACTCCCCAGCCAACTGTAGACACTAGTCATCAGGCCATTTACCATGGAAGTCAGAGGACCTAAATTCCAACCCTAGCTATGCCCCTTACTAAGTACATGGTCTTGGGATAGAGCAGGGACATGGGGCAAGCATCAGGGTTAACTTTTCCTGCCTATAATGAAAAATGTTGAGATATAAATAGTAGAGTAAGAATAGCAGGGACTCCATCTTAAGGCTAAGATTCCATTTTAAAAACCAGAGAATTGGGGGCTAAAATTCCTAACATACTTCATGGTAATTGGCAAAACATTGACCCTAATTTGGATCAAGACAAGTGGTCCTGAATGATATGTTCCCACTGCTTGAGGGTCACCATTAACTCAGAGTAGAATAGGATTGATGGATTCCTGGTGTTAAGTTTATCTTGCAGAACATCCAGAGGGCTGGCCATAGATGGTGGCTTGAAGTCTCTCGCCTAGATAGACACCATGAGGCCATATGTCAAGCCTCTACTCACCCTGGCCCTTTATCTCATTCTTGAAAATCCTTAAAAGACCAAATCCCAAACCTTTAAGCACATCTCCTTTCTGAGGCTGCCCATATTCCCCTTTCTTCAAGTGTGTACTTCGCCTTAAATAAAAGCCTTTTCACTTCTCAACTTACTGCATTTTGTCTCTGTACTCCTCCAGTGGTATCTTTGTTACTTTGATATTTCATTCAATTATCTAGATTTAAGCATTAGTGTTCTCTCTCTCTTTGTTCTACTTCAGACAAGTAAGAAAAGGCTTATATCAAGATCTCTGATTTGGGCTTGCAAGTTCCCATTGCCCTGGTGACCCAGATGGCACTGCAGCTGTATAATGATGCTCCTTAGGAGCCTGCCTGAAAATCTCCTTTCTTTGCTTCAGGGAAGTTCTCAGAACATAATCCCACTCCATCCAGTGCTATGTAGCTCCCCCAAATCCTGGGGTGTTAGGGGCTTAGTTCCCATGCCATGAAGATGCAGGTGGACACTGGAGGCCAGGTGACCCTGGCTTTAGCAGTTGGCAAGGGATTCGCTCTATGCCAAGCAAGAGTTCAATGAACTTTCTTTACCGCCCTCTGTTCTCCCTTGCTCTCTACTGCTTGCACAGCTGCTGCCATTCATTACTATTCTCACTTTAATGAATTCCTTCCTTACTGTAGCTCCAGGCTGAAGAAGGTTCCAGTTCTGGACAAGTTCACTCTGGTGATGAGACTGAAAAATGACAATGGAACATGGAGGGTAAAAAGGGGCTTATACTAAGCTTTATTCTCACAGCCAGTAGGTCAAATGCTAGAATCCCATCTGCCTCCAGGGCAGTCTGCAAGTAGCAAGTCCATCTCTGTCTCTGCCTCTGCTCTAGCCTCTGCCTCAGGTCCTGCCTCCACTCCAGCCTCTGCTCTTGCCTCCAGCCTCTGCTCTTCTCTGCTCTTTGCACCAGGCAGAACCCTTTTTTAGCAACGCAGCCAGTAATGGCTTATTGCCAATGGGTATGCAAGCTTGCACCTGTACAGCAGGCTAAGTATTACATCATTGGATGCACACAGCGGGCAAGTAGATTAGGATCGGGTGAGGATCCTAGCCTTGGAACTTCCATTTTCCCTACACTTACCTACACTTGTCAGACCTGTACATGAATTCTTTCTCAATCAGAGTCAAGAACCCTCCCTAGTCCGGTTGCGGTTTCACCTGAAGCTGAGCCCTCCCCAGATGCAGCTGCCCAACAAGAGCCTTAACCTCTCTAAGACTCAGTTTTCTCATATGAAGATAGAATTGATAATACCCACTCACTCCACAGTGTTGATGCAAAAATGAAATACCACTAAATATAAAGCACTTGGCACAGTGCCTGGCCCACTGCCAGCAAGGTATCAGGGACACTTAGGGCCATTACTTCATCTTACAGCATCTGACCCACTGCAACTGAGCATGTTAAATCACTCATTAAGCATTTGTTCTGTTTTAAATATAATCAGGATTTCATTCTCTGGACCTGCTCTCTTCAGGAGTTCAAAGTTTTCATATGCCATGCACTATTCATTTTCACTAACTTTCTTTGGCCACAAGAGCAGAGCTCTGAAGGAGATCCAAGACCTCAGGACATTACGGTCAGTGAGTTCAGTCCAATCCCCATGTGCCTGTCTTAGAAATAAAAAGCAAAGACATTTACAAAATCAAAATCTCCTTGGGGACATTGTCTCCTGGCCCTGTGCCTCCATGAAATTATGTTTACAAGAGACAGCAGGCCAATTCCTCAGTTTAAGGAGGATGAAGCTGTCGATGTTCAGCTGTCATCGGAGCCATATGAGGACACAGTGATTCCCAATATCAGCGAGAACTAAATGCCAAATTATCCCAGTTAAAATCATCCCCATCAAAGAGAGATCTCCAACTAGAGCTTTTTGAGCTGACTCGCGAGCCATCGATGTGTTAGTCATTGTCATCCTGTACCTTTGGCTAACTTGACTTCTTTGTGAATGCGCCTGAGGTTCAAGCTGAATAGACGGTGACTCATCAAAAGAGACAAAGAGAATTAAAATGCATTTAATTACTAAGGGATTTGAATTTGTTGCACCTAAGAATTTAGAGATGTAAACTCTAGTTAAAAACATGATAGAGAAAACATTTGGAAATGTAACCATAATTATTTTCATTCTAGTCTAAAGAAATGCTAATTATGAAGGTAGCTTTTGTAAAGAAATAATTATATTTTGGGGGAAAAGGTTTGATCACTACACATTTGGAGACAAAGGATTCATTTGCTAGCAGATAATGCAGGTGTCAGAACTGTTTCTAGGGAACAACATGATTCTGCTTTTAAAAATATATATTATGACAGCCCTGTGGAAACATTTACACCTTTTTGAAGGATGTCCAAACACTTGGAATTGGAAGTGCCCGAAAAAAAGACAGTGATCAGTTTTTCATTTCAAAGGATGAATGCTGGAAGTGACAATATCGACGCTTACCTGAGTCCCATGCTCCTGGGAAGCTATGACTGAGAAACCCCCACTCGCTGTGCTCTAAGAGAGGCTCACAGGAAAGAACCACCCTTCTCTAGCCCATTCCACATCTCTACCAACCTCCACCCTTCCTCTGTGACTCCCTTATTTTATGGAGCCCCAATTTTTCTCCCTCTTCTTTGATATATTCCCTCAATAATGAACATTCTCCCTGTTGTAATGGGCTACATAAAATCATCTCAGTTGTCCAGGGAACTCTGTCCTTGACAGAAGGAAACAAAAATCTCTCTTTCTCCCCTTGTTTTCTCCCAACTAAAAATCAACAATAAGTTGCTAAATCTGCCTCTACCTGACACCAGGTACAAAACTGAAAGTTATATTCAATGAGCCAACTCAATGACATATTTACACCTAACTTAACTAACTTTAACCAATCTATCTGTAATCACTTTCTAGCTGTTTGGCTTAAGCACAACTGTAGGTACTGCCTGTTAGAAAGCTCAGCTCTTCGTTTTTCTATGACTGTTAGGCAGGAAAGTAGATATGAGCAGGGTGGAGAGACAGTTAAGGCCAGTAAAGCCCACTACTCAAAAAGTTAACCAGTGAAAACTAGGAACCCAGAAAAGATAGAGTTAATCAGTTAATCAGTTAAAGCTCAAAAAGCCAGGAGCAACTTGGCCTGGAAATGTTTGAATATTCCCCAGATAAAGGAGGGTATCTCAGCATAGCCCATGTCTTTATTGTGTTAATATGCAGGCCCAGCTTATTTCTTTAACTTTTCCTATATGCTCTTTTTCCTCCTTCAGCCCTAATCAATATGCAACCTGGGCAGCTAATTTAGCAAGCAGGCCCAGCCATAAACAACATAGCAAAAGGCAGGAATGATTCCATCTTAAAGATAAGATTGCATTTTAAAACCCAGGAAGTTAAGAATTAAGATTCTTAACTTACTCTTTAGCAAACAGGCAATAACTCAGCCCATCTTGGAAGCCGGGCAGACAGTCTTATTTGATAGGCTCCCAGACCAAGAAGATGGTATCTCAGGGAGAAAGCAGAGCAGTAAATTTATTGTGTTAAGTTAATTTTAAACATTCAGGGACCACTTAACAAGTCCACACCCCTAGCCCTTTGTCACATTCCTGAAAAATCCTTAAAAGCGGGAACCCCCAACCTTTCATTGTGCTTCTCTCTCTGAGGTCACCAGCATTTTCTAAGTGCGTAACTTTAACTTTTTCCCAATCTTTCAGCACACCTCTCTCTCTGAAGAAGCCCACACTCCCCTTTCTCTGAGTATGCCCTTTCTCTCTATAAATAAAACTTCTACCTTTCAAGGCACTTCTCCTCCCTGAAGCTGCCTGCACATTTTCTCTCTTTAAGTCAGTAACTTTGAATAAAACTTTTACTCTGCTTCACTACTGTGTCTCTGCCCTTCAGTTCTTGGTTGCAGCAGGGACAAGAACTGAGGAAAATACACAATGCCTCCCTAACATGACTGGAGTACTGCCTGGTCTTGTTAGATAAAAGTTCTTCCAGTTAATGCCCATCTCTGGTCCGATGTCAGCCACCTCCTCACCAACTTCCTCACTGAACATGGCACCTGCTCACAGATGCTCCAAATGATACACTCCTGAGGCTCCTTGCTGACCATCTGACTACCCCACCCCAGGCCCTGCTGATATCCATCTGGGGAGAAGACAAAATTCCCAGAACAATTAAGGGGATGATTTTATTCAAGCTATTGTTATAAAGAAGATGTCCATTAATGAGGAATGTGTCAAAGAAACACAAGGGGGCCTGAGTTTTCCTAGAGGCAAGTAGCTAAGGGAATCATGAGGAGGGTGGAAGTGGGTCTTATCTTGGAATATTCTGGAATATGTGAGAGCAGAGTGGTCATTTACAGGTAGAGCTTCCTCAGAATACAATAGGCTGGGAGATTTCTCACTCAACATTGTCACTAATGCCTGAGTCCCCATCATCTCCCCAAAAACTAAACCCGATCCTGGCAAGCCCCTTGCAGGCTGCCATGTGCCAAAACAAAAACAGTTACTTTTAAAATAATAACTGCCAACCTTCATACAGCGATGCTTTGTTTTCTTGAAACAATTGAATTTTGACTAATTGGGCACTCTCAGAATGGTTTTTCAGCAAACTGGCTTTCAGAAAGGTGACCCTCTTCCACACGGTGGTCCCTAAGATCAAACAGACATTGGTGTTTTTGTCTCTCTCCTTAAGCAAATACTGAGGTCATCAAGGGTCCTGACCTACAGTTGCCAGCTCTCTACCCACCAGTCTTACCCCAGATCCAGGGAACCCCCTATAAATATCAGCTGATTTAAAACATTCTTGTTATAAATCTATCATTCATTCATCAAGGAGAGTTATTTTCCAGCTCTGAAAATCTCAAATACATCAGCTGTATTCAAACCTTACATGCCCAGAGGTGACAACAGCCAGAGAGTTTGGGTTTTCCCTGGCTCCCCACATGTGGGGAGATTCAGTTATATATCACAGCGAGCGCAGAGCACAGAAGTAAAACAAAAACCTAGACAAAACTGTAAGCAGAGGCCCTGCAATATTCCATGTGGCTGATTTAATAGCAAAGCCCCAGGCATAAAACCCAGGGTTTAGACATCTGTGTTTCCTCAGAACAGGACGAGATCCTCCCAGTACCACATCTAGGAGAACATTGCCCCACGTGCTGAGAAAGAGGCTGCCGGTAACCATGGTGGGCTTGGACAATGGAGGCAGAGCTCCAGCATCACACAGCCATGGAGAAGATTCTCTCACAGAGAAAACTGAAAGGAAGCCCAGCCTGCCAAAGCAAGCACCTGATAGATGCACAGCCCTTCAAGCCACTGCACAGTAATCAGGGCCCCGGGGCACAGCCAGAGCCATGAGACAGGACCACGCACAGCGAGAGAAGACCCCAACTTAGACTCAAACTGTTTCTTTAACCACAGAGGCGAAGGGTTATTGCCTTTACTCCTCAGTAAGGAGAACTCCTAATGTTCCGTCAGACCCCACTGTTGATGACATTTGAGAGACCGTATATGCAAACAGACGAGAGCCAGGCCGTATCTGATGGTAGAATTCTGACCCACCGCCTCTGCAGGAACCTGCCCAGATCGCTCAGGGCTTGGTCAGTGACTGCCAGCTTCCAAGTCAGGACTCTCCAAGAGAAAGTTGTGGAAGAACAAAATATATGACTTTGGCACTAGGACTCTTTTGAGCTGGGGGCAATTAAGAATCGACATATATGTATATGAAGCCTTACCGGAGCTTCCCTTCTCTGGCTAAAAGCGGAAACTTCTGAGAAATTAAGACGGCCATAAATCCCTTCTCACAGGGAAGTTTCATGGCCGTAAGGAAGACAGGAAGTTGGTGCCGAGATGGACCTGCATAAATAACCCTGATCTTCCATTCGTCCCCCCCATGTATTTGCCTTCCTGCAGCTTGCTGCCCTTGGAAGCCTAAAACGTTTTTCCTTTGCCTCGTTACTTCTCTACACATTTATTGTTTTTTGCTAAAATGCTACGTAAGCCCAAGTGCTGAGCACCCCCTTTGAGCACTCACCGCTGAGGTTTCTCCTGCAGGACGTGTGCTGCAGGCATTAATAGACTGTCTTTCTCCTGTCAGTCTGTCTCAGTCTAATTTACAGGCCCCCAAGCTGGGGGACCTAAGGTAGGTAAGAGGAAAAAGACTTTTTTTTCCTTTCCAGTGTACTTGACTATTGGAGTCATTAAGAGAACCTGTTTTGCAGGAATATTGTGAGGATTAAGTGGGTTTACATGCATCAAGTGCTTAGATCAGCACCTAGTGTTACTGGAGACAGGTTCTTGGTCTCGTCTCAAGAAAGAATCCAAGAACAGATATAAAAAGCGGTTGAGCTTTAAGGGTTTATTTGGAAAACAAGAGTATAGAGGAAAGTGAAAGTACATGCCCAAGAGTTGGTGACCCAGAAGCAGTCTCCTCACCAAGGGAAAAACAGGTTTTTTTATGTAAGGAGAGATGAATATTTATTATTTATTTATTAATATTCATTAAGTGGGGATAGGCATCAAAGGGAGCAGGTGAGGTCTTCTTGGAGTCCAGGGTCGCTCCACCCTCACATCAAGCAGGGGAGTTTGGGGCTGTATTTGGTTCTCATCGGAACTGTCATGTTGCTGGGAGGCATGATTTTTACTATGTAAAGGATGGAGGGGCCTGTTTTTACTATGTTAATGAGTATATAACGTATTTTGGGGTGTAGCTTGGGTCAACTTCTCCACGTTGGAACAAGTCTGTCGCAGCTGTATTCTCAGTCCCCACATCCCGGGAGAACAGCTCACACAGAGTGTGTAGAATATAGGCATCCAGCCCAGTGTAAACACCGGCAGACGTGCCCACCCCGCCTCCGTGCTCATGCCCGGCTACCTACCCACTCTAACGCTAGCAAGTAAGAGTGCTGTTTAGATCGCTATTTCAGAGCACAGGCTTGTTAGTCTCAACTCACGCTTTTGTCCTTGTCATAAAGACCTCAGCCACAGCCTTCCTCTGATATCTATATATTTGAATACTGGGCCTAAATGGGCCCTACTAGACTGGTTGAATTCTCTCAGGGGAATCCTTATCAGGTTTTGCCCAGTTTGAACATTGGCCTCTTGAATTCATTTCAATTTGACTTAATTTTTTTTAGACGTGCTACGTGTCACAACAGCAACTACACAGTGAAAGCACTAAAGGTGTGTCCCCAGACAGTTGAGTCAGAAGGGGAACCTGCGATTAGACCCAGGGCACGGAGAAAGTCTGCTGTCCAGGGTGAGAATATCCTGGCACACATTTCTCCTGGGACTCTTGCTCGGGTAAGGCATTACAGCATTATCGTCAGCAAGGTCTCCAAATCCGAGGTGCCACTCAACACCACCCCTCTCCCCTCTCCCTGCCACTGCCGCACCTTATCTCAGGCACAGGACAGCCCCTAGCACCTCTCTGTGCAAGTCATAAGGAGGAACACAAACCCCTTTCAGTCTATAAGGCCAGCTTTGGGTTATTGCAATGTGATGTACATCGTTGACTTTACCATTTTGGCAAAAATATCTCTTTAACAAAGTACGTGTTTTCCAGTCAGCTGATACACGAATAGGTTCTGCCCCAACCCCCACCCTTTTTGTCCTCGCTCCCTCCCTCTCTTTCTCTCTCCACACCCCCTCTCTCTATTCCCTGACACCTCCTGTGGAAGGCTGAAAACCTTCAGAACAACTCCAACCGAACCAAAAGACAGAATGTTCTGGACACACAAGATGTCGTCACAAACAAGGAGACATCCAAATAGACAATTGGCCAGGCTAGATAAGGACTATCAGAAGGACTGAATAGTAACTCTTTCAAAGTCAGAATTATTATTTTTTATAGGCTTCTTTCAACCTGTTGTTTATAATCAGGAAAATAATTTATTGAGCACCAACTGGATATATGCCACATTGGTCACAAAAATGTGACCCTTGCCCTTACAGTTTGTTTTAATTTTAATTAAGATCTAATTCAAATACCATAAAATTTACTATCTGCCTCCAACTCTGAACTATAACTGTTACACTAACCAACTTGGGACAGTGAATTTACCCATTGAGTTCCCTAAGGGTACACTTTGCAATCATTTTGAAGTGACAAACGAGATACAAAGTTAGGGACAAAGACTGTGTTGTGGTCCAGCAAATGCCTCCAACGGGCCCCCTGCCTCACCACCCCATCTCAGACCTTCAAAGCTCCTAGGTCCCAGCCACACACCTGCCCTCGGTGCCCTCTCCACCAAACCCTTCCTGCCTTGGGCTGTGCTGTGACACTGCCTCTTTCTGAGGGCTCTTCTCCCAGACCTTTGCAGGCCAGTGTCTTGTTCAGGTCATAGGCTTAACACCCCTCCTCAGAAAGACCTTCCCCCCTTATTCAATCTGATGACCTCCCCTCCCATGTCATCCTATCTCCCTCTTTAGGCACTTAGCCAAGCTTGTAATTATCTTTTTATCTATTTATTCATTTACATCATTCCTCTCCATCATCCACCCACTAGAAAGCAAACTCCAGGAAGGCAGGAGTCCACCTCTATCACTAACAGTACAGTGCACAGTGCAGGACCTCAGTAATGCACACAGTGAATGAACATGCTTTCGGTGTCCTTCTAGCTAAGACCAACATAAAACTTTGGGGCTTTACCCATTATCTGTGCATTAGAACAGATCCAGAATTGTTTTCTAAGGAAAATTTTGGCTCTGCTGACATGTGCTTCTATAACCCACCTCCTTGGATAGGTATGCCAGCCCTCAGTTCAGGCACAGGTCCTGGTCAGACTCACCAGTTTGAGGGATGCTCACCCTTTCTCCACCCCAGGAACCTACCCTTAAAGGGTGATTTAGTTGATGCTACATGGTCATTTGTCAGAGGGCTGAACATCAAACTCACTGCTACCCTACACTTAGCAACTCTTAGTCGCAAGACATACTGTTGGCGGAGGCTGCCTGGAGAACAAGCTGTCCATTTTCTTCTTACATTTTAAATGTACCCTTTTCAGTCAGCCAGACCCACAGAAAGAATAATGGAAGTACTTTTGCTTCTGAAAAAATAGTTTTTACTAAACTCTACTTTTTCACTGTATTATTGACCTACATTGAAAGATACTGAGAGAACCAACCCTGGGAAGCTCATTATATATTATTACATATTCTATGTGAATGTTCTGAGGATATTATTTGCTACACCACACTGGGCCTCCTATTGAAGACTCACAGGAGAAATTTCTCAGGTCTTAGAAACAAGAATAGCAGTGTTTCTCTGAATCACTGGTTTGTTTTTAATCTCTTATATGCCATGAATCTTGTTTATTCCTTTGTTTTGGAGGCTAAGAAGCTCACAGACACACACCTGGGATCACACCATAGGCACTTTCTGTGCTACCCCTACCTTGGACTTCATTGGCTTTCTTATACCCTTATTTGCCTTTGACCCCAATTTCTTCACTCACCTTTTTTTTATCTTATTTAATTTAACTATATTATGGAGGGTCTAATGTCTTATGGAACAAGGCACGGAATCTATATAAATACATTTAAGGTTTTGGCAGTTTGCTATCATGTGATATGGGGGTGCATTTTTATGGGCCGACTTAAAATATGGACCTCTAGCATTCCCAGAGTTTGGTTCTGAGGTTCCTAAGGTCACCCCCAAGACTACTGAGACTCCACCCCAGCAAGAAGTTCATGTCATGACCTTTTGGAAAAGATATTCTAGGATGACAGGAACAAAGACAACACATGGGGGCTTCCCATATGAGCAGCAAGTCGGATGCGTTAGGTCAGATGCTCCAGGTTCAGCTGTCCATCTGCAAAAAGCTGCTTGTTCCAGGGGTAACTCTTTTCGGTGCTCAATAAGTGGGTTTCAACACTCCACTCCATGCATCCCCTCTACAACCCCAGCTCGCCCCTCACTGCCCTGTAGAATTCTTCTCTTGTGTCCATCACCAGCACACCCCCAAATCCCTCAGCCCGTTCTCAGAACACTTCCTTCTTGTTCCTTTGGGAATCACATGGCCTCTAGTCATACTCCTTCTCTAAAGCCAAGGCCACCATCTGGGAGGGCTCAGAGGATGCTGTCCACATAGTTGACGATGCCGGACCAGGATCATGCTACGTGACCCTGGGGAGACAGCCCTGGCTGCAGCCGCCCGAGAGGAGGCTGCTCTTCCCTCTGCACTCCGCGTCCCCCAAAGCCTGGGGGTGCTGAAGCTCTTGGGAACAGAGCACCCCCTACCAGACTGGGCCATTCCTTACCACATTCGCCTCCCGACCTCCGGCCGCTCCTCCCCTTCACTAATGACTTCCACACGCATCTCATCTTTCTCCTCCCACTACTGTTACAATTATGCTGATTTCAATGTCCACCTGCATGACCCCACCCCACACTCGGGCCATCCAGGATTTTTCTTTTGATCTAAGTTTCAATCATTTTTCCTTTACCTCACCACAACCTCATAACTGAAGTCATCACCAATAATGGTGCCACCTCCGAAATCTCAGTGTCAAATATCCAACTCTTTCTTTCCATGCACCTTCCCCAGAACTCCCCCTCCAGTGAAGGCCTCATTCAGTCCACACGGAGCTGACCATTGTTTGCTATCCGGAAACCACCCCTGCCCCATCCTCACCTCCTTGCCCACTCCAATTCCACAGTCCAGCATTAGAAACCCTCCCTTGCAAATGTCCTTACCTCTCTGGGTTTTTCTCTCCTTTCATTGTACTCCGTTAGCAAAATCCAAACCCTGCTGACCCCAAGCACATAATGGAACATTTCTGGAGAGACTTACATGGCTGGGATGACTGGAGTCACTTCAAATTTTTATGCTCACTAACATCAAATACGCACTCAACACTAACAGGCACTCATCTACACTTCCCAAATAAATGTGCTTTCCCACCCTCGGGTGCCATAACCTAAGATGATCTAGGCCATAAGTGAGCATCGTTTCCCAGGCTACCCAGATGGTGGCTGGCTGCCAGGGGAGTCTGATTACAGTAATCAATCAGATTTTGCAGGACAGCGTGGGGGCTCAGCCCCTCCTGCATTTCTGGGGCTCCCCAGGGGCACTTAACGTGTGCTCATGTTCCGTCCTCTCAACATTATCCTCTTCATCCTCCTCTCATGAGATCTGCTATCCAAATGCCACTTGAGCTGGTGCCTGCAGCTGCACGGATCGGATGCCTTCAGGATGACGCTGTAGTGGAAAAGCATTTTGTCGGCTTAGGGCTCCTCCCCGGTCCCGGTAGTGCCCATAGGGCTGCATTCACAGTACCCGCAGCCCTAGAAGCAGGCATCCAGCTTGGACTCAGCCAGCCAGACTCCCGTTCCCCAGCAGCAGGCCTGTCACTCAGAGCTCTCCTCCACAAATAATGAGAGAGAAGAGGTATCATTCCACTGAGTCTGTCATCCTGGAAGGATGTACGTCTGGAGCACAGGCCGCATGTTTCTTTAAAGTGAGGCCAATCCTCAGAGAGATGGAGCCCAGGTACCACCACTTGTACCTCCTCATCCATCCAGGCCTGGGCTGGACAGGAACAGCCCCAGTTCGTCACCTTTGCAATGGAGCCAGTGGATGTGGGTTTCTTCATTTGTAACCAAAATATAGTTGTCCATGCCAAGAGTGCCATCTCCTGGTGCTCTTGGTCCTGTTCCCCTCCAGGAGCAGAGCCCGCACCCAGGTCCCTGGGGTCTTCGCCACGCGGGCCACCCTGTTCCACGCAGGAGAGGCAAGGGTGCCCTCCTCCCGGTACCACACGCTGAAGTGCAGTTTGCTCCCCAGAAGCTCACCAGTTCCTGCAGCATCTGCCAGCACTCACACTCTCTGCAAGGCTGAGACCGAATTCTTGAATCTGAATTGGAGGCAAATATGCAAGGGGCTTGCTGTCCTCCATGCAGGCTGTCCCTCGGCTCCAACGCAGAAATCTCTCCGACCCCTTCCAGTCAATTGCCATCCACCCACCCTTTGTCACTCATGTTCAGGCACGTCTGAACACCAGGTGCAGCTCCGTCTGCAAATGCGCACACACACCAACACACATCCTTCTAAATTTAAAGTAATGAGAAAGAAGCAAGGGAAAGGTTGTAGAATGTTTTGATTGGAAGGGTCAAGAGGAAGGAGATCCATGCAAAGACAATGAAGAGAAGAATAAATATAATAACTTGAATGACTTTTACCAGACATAGAAAGAACAGTAAGTTCTTCTCCTCAAATGCCATCCAAAACAAAAGTGCCCAGCCTCAATTTAAAAACAGCCTAACTGTAGTTTCACACGGTTGAATTCATTGCCTAATTGGCTTCTGCTGGGTAATCCCTCACTTTTGAGGAATTTCCCCTCCTCTTTATCCACAGGCTTGCAACGGGAGCAGCCATGCTCACACAGGACGACCTCCCTCCCGTGCCCTGACCGCAGGCCAAAGCTGCTACCCAGGAGTTTGTACTGAAGACCAACAGGCAGCTCGGCCTCACCAGGGTGGGTGCGGGGGAGTTCTGTGTAAACTGCAGCGGCTGTTAGCAGAAACTGTCTAGCTTCTGGGTTTCTGGCTCTAATCCATGCTGACACCCAATCCCATCCCCGTTCGTGGGTTCTGCCGTTGACCCCAATACCCTTCCAATGAATTATTACTTCAAAAAGATACCTAATGAGCCAAAGATGATTGCTAGAGAAACATGCAATGAAAAGAGCAAAGGATCCTAAATAAACAATGAGACCAAATCCGAGTCTACAGGGAAGGAGAGGTCCTGGAGGCTGGGTGACAGACATGGGACCAGGGCACAGAACTCTCCCCAAAACTAATAATGTCAAGATGACAGAGAAGAGCAATTACCATGAGGAAGAAAGCCAGCACCAGCAAGCGTCCTAGCAGCACTTGAAAGGGGCCAGTTTTAAAGTTAAGGCTTGGGGAATCATCAGGGACTGCCTTATCCTAAGTGCCCTGCTTCCAGAAAGCAGAGTCACATAAATCATATTTGACCTTGTGCCTACACACCCACCATGTGTCAGGTAAGTCCTGTCATCAGTATTGTCCCACAGGTGGCCTCCCTTACTTAGGGCTCAAAACTGTTCCCAAATCTCTCAGCTAACAGCACCGCGTCGGAGAGGAAGGAGCCCAGGAAGTGGCAGAGGGGGAAGACGTCTTGCAAAGTGTCAGTCACCCCCCCAGTGCAAGGGAGAGAAATCACCATTTAGCTTCCATTGCCTGATTACCTTACTGAATATGTAGAAGGATAAGAAGAGAAAAAGGGAAACTAATGAGAGAGAAGCAATTTTCTAAAATGAAAACAAAAAGTCAGCAGTGCCCAGAAGTCTGGTCCCATGCGTCCTGTGTGTCAAAAGACCTTTCTGGGACTTCCTGTGCCTATGATGGGGTCCAAGACCTGTACGTGTGGCCCCCGCCACTTGGCCCACTTCCTCAGTGACCCGCCCAACCTTCCCTTCCATGCACCAGCAACATCAAATGCTGAGGGCTCCACACCTCACCACGGGGGCCCCCCACCTCTGTTCCCGGTGGTCAGCCTCCAACCCATCTCCCTCCTCGCTGAGGCAGATTTGGTTTCCCTGAGTTTGTTTTAGTCACTTTGCTCTTTTCACTTCAAGTTCGTCTAACAATCAACTTCACCTCCTTAGATGTCTCTTCCAATTAACACTCTCCACTGCAACAAATAAAAACTGCTTGAGCTCCCTTCAGCAGAGAAAGAATTCACTGGAAGGATACTGCCCTCCAACCCCACCTGGCTCATTCGGCATTTCATTCCTTCAGCCCTCAGGTCATGGGTCCCCCACCCCAGAAAGCCTTTGGGGCCCTGCTGGGTCACGTGCTGCACCTGTGTGTTCCCACTGTGCCCTGCACAAAGTGAGATCGTGAGCTCCCTGAGGACAGGAACTCCATCCCCAGAGTCAGTACCTTGTATGACTGGTCTTGGGAATTCAGTAAATGTCTGTTGGACACAATGTATGAATTATCAAGAAGGCAAATTCTTGCTGGTGACCTATACAATGGATATTAATCACTGTCAACCACAAATGTTTTTTTAAATTCGTGAGCAGTTGTTCTTGCTCACAAAATCCTATTTCTTAGCAATCAATTCGAGTCAATTTCACACACATTCATCTCTGGCACCTTCTCCTCCAGCAAAGCAGATTTTCCATTCAAATTTGGATTTGCTCTATTTATCAATATTACGTTGCTCTGGAATATGAGGCTGTTCTCACTGTGGACTCAAAGTTACCTGGTGACATGAACAATAATTAGAAACTAATGCTTCAGATTTCAGGATGTTTCACTCAAAGAACTCAAGTTGAATGACATCTTGGCAGTTACTTAAATAACAATAAGAACCTTTTAGTGCAACCTTACTTAAGTAGCTGGGACTGGGCTAAGCATTTTCCATGTATGATCTCATTTAATCCTCACAATAACCCCGAGGAATTATTGTCATTTTATAGATGAGGAGGTTGATGTTTAGAGAGGTTAAGTAACTTGCTCAGTATGATGCAGATGGTAAGTGGTAGAGCCCAGAACCAAGGATATCAGATTTGAAATCATCCAGAGTTCATATCTATGGGGCCTGAGAAAAAGACACTGAGAATGGGTGTGGTAAGGATCCAAAAGGAGGGTGAGAAGATTGACTGAAAAACAAGTGCTGCATTTCATTATGTTCCCATGCAACTTTTTATTGCTCTAAGAATATTTGTTTCTTTCATTATTCTATTGTTGTCGATCATAAAACTGGAAGCTGGATCCTTAGGCTAGGAGCGACTGGGAGAGCATTATTCTTCACTTCTCCATGGGAATTTGATATAAGACCGTACATCTAAGACCACATTAGGAATCTCTTGAAAGCAGTAAGTTTGCAGACTAGATTACCAGTAGTAAAGCAAACCATCTTGAGGGGTTCAGGAGGTCTGTGTTCTCAGAGACTAGAATGCAAACTGTAAATCAAAAAGACTTCTAAAAATAAGGAAGGCTCTTTGAGGGCTCCCTCTGGACTCAGTAAGCTGAGGCATTGTTCTACACAACCCCACCTGGGCTTCCTATGGACACATCCCTAAAAATTACAGCTATGCTCTAACAAATATCCAGCGAAACTTTCATTCAAGTTAACTGACATAGATGGGTCAAAAAATGACGTCTGAGTCTGAGCACATATCTGCTTGACTGGTTCTCATCCAGGTAGATTTCTCCATTGAGTCAGAAAAGAAAAGTTTTAAAAGCACTGAGACCAGGTTTTTTTAATGCATGAAAAGAACATATCAAAAATTAATGGGAGAAAATAGGTCAGCTCCTATTTTTCCTTAAGAAAAAGGTTTCAGTGGTAAGGCCTTGGAATATGCCATACAATGAAAAATACTACCATTAGAGGAATTGAAACTGAGGCCTAAGGGCTTCCTCCATCGTTGATTTCCTATCTCTCCAAGTGACAGGAAATGTGGCTTATTTGTAGAATGCCACTGTGGATTGCTTCGAAGAAAGTTGACTTGAAAAAAATCTATTGAAATAAAGACAAATGTTTTGTGGAGGGAGAGTAATACAAATGAAAGGAAATGTTTAAGTCCCACTGAACTGCTGATGATTTTTAAAAATGGTAACTGTAAAGTAAGGCAGGGTTGGAAATAGTACTGATTATTGTGTATTACGCCGTGCGTAATTAATCTCCAGAACCAAGGTGTGCCAAAGGGCAATAGAGCAGAGCCAGTCCAGGCTGCACCACTAACTTACCAATTAACAGGAAATTTCTTTCTCTCTACAGTTCCTCCTGAAGATTTATCATTACTCTTTTGCCATGTGTACTACAGGCTGACTTTTCCCAGAAAAAGAATGCTGCCATGCTATGAGTTGCCACATTAATGTTCTTTGTTCTTGTGTCTTATTTCGAAGCAAAGAGCTCAAGCAAAGGTGGAAATAGCCCAGGTGTCTATCAGCAGATGAATGGATAAACAAATGGCATCTCCACACAATGGAATGGTATTCAGCCTTAAAAAGGAATGGAGTTCTGAAATGTGTCACAATGTGGATGAACCTTGAAAACATTATGCTGAGTGAAAGAAGCCAGACACACCCACAAAAAACACATATTATATGATTCCATCTATATGCAATATCTACCAGAATAGATAAATATGTAGAGCCAGAATGCACCTGATGGCTGGGCAAAGGAGGGACTAGAGAGCAGTTGCCTCACAGGTACAAGGTTTCCTTGTGAGGTAATGAAAGTATTTTGGAACTAGGTAGAGGTGGTGATTGCACAACACTGTGAATGAACTAAATCCCATTGAATTTTTCACTTTAAAATGGTTAATTGTATGTTCTGTGAACTTCACCTCAATCAAAAAAAATTTGCCATAAGACAAGGCATTTACGTTTTTTAAAAAATGCAATATGGAAATTTCAATGCAAAAGTAAGAGTTGGACAGTGTGATACATGCTTCCACTAAAAACAAAATTACGAGAGCAGGCCTCCTGTCTTCCACAGCCCTCAAAAGTGGAGCATAAAATCTTTGGGATGGGTCATAATCTTCTGAGGAGATATGGACATAATCAAAGAACTATGGGTTTAGTTGAGGAAAACTTCCAGCCACCGTATTCTACCCACGAACTGCTATGCCAGAAACTTGCAGATGGCAACACCTCCCAAGGTCCTTTCTTTGAAGGTGTGGTTTGTTATGTGTGTCTCTTGTTGAGCCCCTTCGGGATACAAGATCAAAGCTGTCCCTCCTCGCCACCAGAGACGGCTCGCTGGCATCATGGACACACGGGGCACCGCAGCACGCCCACAAGCACCTGAGGTCTAAACCTGCCCCCACACCCAGGGAACCACCTCCCCACAGAGAAAGAGAAAGGCCTGCATTTTAACTACATCAGGGAAGCTGAGAAAGCTGGACAGCTCTGGGCTGCTCCGGGCTTCACGAGATTTGCTTTATAGCATGACTGCACAAGACCCTACTCAGAGGAGACTGTGACAAAGAAACAGGCCCAAAATGGAATCACCTTTGCTAAGTCCCACCAAGACCCAATCAATACCTAACTGCAGTTTCAGCCTCTCCCGGGAGTGGAATTTAAGACCAATCAGACTAGAACTTCCAGGCAGCATGAATGAGGTAATCTGTATAATAAGACCCCTGCCCTGCACCTAAGAGAAGGTGGCCTTGCCTGAAATAATCTTTTCTTTTCTTTCTCTAATAACTTCCTTGTCTTGCCAGCTCTCCATTCTGTCCAGCTCCTCCAGCACCCTTCTAGCTCATGAGTCATTGAATAAAGCCTTTAATCTTTAAATGTACTTGGTTAATCTTCAAATGTTCTTGGTTAAATTCTTGTTCTTTAATAAAAGGTACTATACACGAGACATATATCAATTATGAATCCCAAGCCTTTCTCCCCAGAAAGTAATACCTGAGCTTTTGAAACTGCCTGACCTGTAAAATGATTTATCGGGCCTTTAAGATAACTCTGCCAACCATGATCAGAATGGCATCAAGTTGGATTAAGCATGTTAGAAGCTGAGCAGCTAGAAGAAAGAATGGATGTGTTTCCCAGCACAATTCTTTCCACATGGGATGATCTGGGAGCGTTGCCTGAACACACTGCCATTACTTACACACACTTTTCAAGCTGAATATTTGCTCAGGATAGTGCCTGAAAAATAGATATATCTGAGGGCACACAGAAAGTAATCCATGAGCATTTGTGCAAGGAGAGAGGCAAGACCTGAATGCAAACCCAAAAGCTCCATTTGTGCAGCATCTTCACTTAGAAATTCCTAGATATTGCAGGGGGGAGAAAATCTGTCAGTGTACACAGGAAAACACACAGGGCTATTCATCCTAAAAGCTACTTTACCTTGGGGCCCACTTTCAGCAGGTGCAGGTACACAATGCACCATAATACATACAGTCCAAACTGTTTGGAGTTTCCAACAACAGGGCAAACTCCTGCTATTACCTTCCTTGAGAAGAAGGGAAGAAATAAGCCAAGAAAACAAACACCTGTACATCACATTGATGATTAGAAAATCAGTGAACAAAACAAGCCCCAAAGATTGGATACCATTATATTTGTCTTCCTCTCCTCACTGTAGAATTTTCTGCACATCTTTGCAGAGGGAGGAGTGAGGGAACGCATCAAAATAATAAGGTGCTGACAGTTCATCTCTACTTGCCTCCAGCCGTGAACACAGCATTCCACTCTAAGTATCTCCGTTCACGTCACGGAACATGATAAAGACAGAGGTTCTTACATAGAGAAGGATCTCCTGAGTTTGTCAACTCTCCAGACTTTTTACAAAACATTGTTTATGTGCAACATCTAAAGAGGGGATTAAATGATTTTATCAGGCTCTCAGAGAGATCCCTGACCCCAAAAAAGCTCTAGACTCTTTATTTGAAATGCTCCCACGAAAGACGGAATGAGCAGAAACGACTTTGGATTCACGCCTTGGAGTTGCCGCCAACTTCACCATATTTAGAATTTCATTCCATTGGTCTGTTCATCCCATTTTTGTTGTGTCTACTAGGTGCCAGGATAGAGGGTAGGGCAGAGAACCATTTTAACACTTGAAACCAGGTCCCCCCAAAATGAGGCAAACATCACACAGGAAGACTCACAATGGGAAACCAAATCAGGGATGTTTTAGGAGCACACCGCTTGCTTTGAGTCAGAGGTGACTGAAGTTGGCCTGGCCCAGCCAAGATTTGAGTTCGGGTCAGTATTAGTTGGAATAAACCTCTTAAACCCTTCAGCCTTCCCTGAGTTTAACCTACACAGGTAGATAGAGTGCTGTGAGAAGGTTACAATTTAAATTCACATCACACATCTGCAGATAGTCACAAGACTAAATTAAGTCATTAGCATATTGTCATCTCCCAAGATTCTAACCCTACGTACAATTTTTTGACAAGCCGACTGTCGATTTGTCTCACATGATTCCAGATGGAACCAGTTCTCTAGAAACTGCTCTGCCCAGATTCTGTCTCATCCACACGAACCCAGAAAGCATGAGTCAGACCCAAATGGGCTGGGTTTTTTTAAATCATGCTCCATAATGGCAAAAGCATGGAGGTCCCATAGAGATCCCCCTACCCGCAAACCAGGTGTTCTCTCACCAGCTGCTGAGAGATTGTCTAGGCTCAGAGACGTTTAGATTCACACGGAACGCAGCACAGCTGCATGGGAACAGAACCAGTGCTGTGGCTGCAAAACCCACACTCCCACCTGACGCCATTCTGGGTAAGGGTCATTCCACTTTACAGATAAGAGAACAGAGGCACAGTATGTCCACAAAGTGGCTTAGTACCCACTGGTCAGTGTTCTTCCCATTCCTCCGTTAACTGTTAACCATAACAATGAGTCAGCCCTAAGGCAGGATTTCCTGATCAGCCCCAGGCTGGATGGTGAGGCTGGCCCCGTTGGGCTCTCCGTTCTTCACCCCAGCCAGCCCCTCCCCATCCACTTCGTCCCCAGCTACCCATTCTCCAAAAGCATGCTCTCTAAGCACAGACTCCTGGCCCTGGAAATTGCCCCACCTCCTGGCACGTCCCTAAGGTTCCCTGGCACTTGTTCTGTCATTTCCAGGTACGGCAGAGCTGTCCTCCACAACTAGCCCTTTTCCTTCTCTGTGGCACCTTGGGGACCAAGCTTTCATCTTGTTTCCCAGGAGAGGGGAGTGTCGGTCTGACAGTAAGGCTCCTGGGGCAGTGATGGCGCCGCCAGGCGAGCCGGTGCCGGCCGGGAGAACACTGACCTCCCAGCGCGGCACATCTCCTCTGGGCGTTTAAGCCACTGGTCCCAGGCTCGCTCCTGCCAGCCTCTCCTCCACCAGATGCAACAAGAGGTATTAGTTATTTGTGTTTTCTCTGCCTCAAACCCTGAGGGGGGTTTAATTAAGGAATGGAGACCTGCCTGCAGAGCAGCGGCCACGGGCCGTGGAAGCAGGGAGGCTGGAGGACCTCCAGAGAGGGCAGGTCCTCCAGGCGCACGGAGAGGTGACACCTCCAGGGCCTGCGTGGGGCAGGCCAACGGCACAGCTGCCTGACGCCGGCAGCTCTGCGCAGGTGCACTGGAGAGACGCTGTTGGCAGGCACATGACCGACTGTGCATCTTATCAGGACAGTGTCTGGGTCAGCAATACAGGTGGCAAAAATGAACCACAAGCAGGTCAACAAGAAGAAGAGTTTCTACCGGGCACCACACTCTTGAAAGGGCCCCTGCCACTGTGGCCCTCCTTCTTCGGGGCTTTGGGTTCCCGAAGAGGATGTGGGCAGTGGCCAAGATTAGAGTGAGGTGTCAGAACCAAACTGCCCTTTACCGGTCTCCCGACCACGCAGATCGTGGACCCAGCCCACCGGGCTCCGAACCCGGCTGGCGCCATCTGCGGGCCGCTCTGCGCGCATCGTCCCCGAGGCAGGCAGCGGGGTGGTGGGAACAGCAGCTTCCCGGCGGGGTTGTGGGGCCCTTGAATGAGTCCAGGGCTTAGAGCGGTGCCAGTCAAGCAAGCACTAGAGAAAAGGTTTGCTCTTTCTATCATTTCTGGTTTCTTCTAACAAACCTTGTGTTGCCTGTGTCCTTCCAATCACAAGCCAACATCACATTTCATTTCCCCAAAGGCACGCAGCTACAAATGAGGTATTCTAATGCAAACAATTCACTGACTCCAAGGAGAAAATACGGTTCACTAACATGGATACACAAGGTTGGGATGGAATAGTATTTTTTATCTCATCACTAAGATTTTCAGCTTCAGTTGTCATTTTCAGACAAAATCCAGAATTCTATAAACTCTGTCAATGTAACATGTCCTTGTTCCACCTAGCTGTGGTCTTACTTTACAGAAATCTAGTATTTAATTTCAACCCTTGCTAACATAAATAGAGAAAGAGCAACAGAGAATTGAGAATAAGAAAAAGTAACTACACCACTTGGTAGCCCCTTGTTATGAGTTGAATTGTGTCCCCCAAAAAATCTCATGTTCCAGTCCTAACCTGCAATATGTCAGAATGTGACCTTACTTAGAAATAGGATCATTGCAGAAGTGATTAGTTAAGATGAAGTCATCCTGGAATACAGTGGGTCCTTAATTCAATATGACTAGTGTCCTAACCAAGAGGGGAAATCTGAACACAGACACACACAGGGAGAAGGCCACGCAAATATGAAGGCAGAGATCAGGGTGATGCATCTACCAGCCAAGGAATGCAGATGATTGCCAGCAACCACCAGAAACCAGGTCAGAATCCTGGAGCAGTTCTTCCTCTCCGCCCTCAGAAGGAACCAATCCTGCTGACACCTGGACCTTCGACCTCTGACCTCCAGAACTGTGAGACAAGTTGTGTTGTTCGAGCCACCCAGCTGGGTGAGCAGCCCTAGCGGACTAACACACCCTTCCACAACAAGAAAGTGAAGGCTTACAGGAAAGGTAATAACAACACTACGTGGTCCATCAATAAACATGGATTTGTTCCACAGATTTGTTTCTGGGGCTACAGTGGTCCCGCCACACAGACACCCAAGCCTCAGCACCGGTTCCCTGCAGCCAGGGCGAGTGCTTTGGAAAGATGAGGGGGAGCCACGAAGAGCTTGGCCATGGCCCAAGAGGGATCTGCATGTAACCAGGAGCAGCTGCACATAACTGCAGAGCCAGAGGTGGCCACAGTGACAGACGCAACACCATCAGGAGTCTGGCAGTGACGGAGGAGGATCCTGCCAGCTTCATATGCCAATGACAATGTTGCTGATGCAAAAAATATGAAGGGAAAACATTATCTAGTAGCAACTGGCATGACATCTTCTAAGACATTTTGCTAAAATTTGGTGTGGGCAACTACCATTAAACCCCAAAGGTTATGCTCCAGTAAGACTTGGGTCACTAAACTGGCTTCAGGTGAGGGCAGGGTCTATTAACTGCAGTTTTCCATCCAGCTGAGCCAGTGGCAGGGCAAGAGAACAGACCTTAAGGACAGGATAGAAACGTCTAATGGGATTTCTTAAGTTGTTTACAAGATAAGGTGCTTAAGTCCACCCCCAGGCTCCCCTGGGAATTTTCCAGTGACCGCCCCATTGATCCTTGGCACTTTGAAGAGGCATTTAGGAGACAACACAGTGAAAAAGGAAAATGATGAACTGAAGCTGGGTTAGCCCAGAAATTATTTTATGATACTTTTCCCATCATCGATCGCTCTGATTGCAAGAACGCAGCCTGAAGCCATGTAACGCTATTCCCTGGAATAACACGGGCCTAAAACCGCAAAATGTTTGCTACATTCCTACCATCCCTGTGTGGGCAGGGAGGTGTGTCTTGTCTCACAAGCGCCACTGGAGGTGTGCACCTCCCTGCCCGTTTTAAAGGTGAGCAAAGAAAGCTCTAGAGAGCCCCAGTCACTTGCCAAGGAGGGCAGTGATGTGCTGGGGAACGTGGATTCTCACCCCACCTTTCCAGTTGCCCTTTGCTCCAAAACATGCTTACCCAGCCCCTTCGTGCCCCCCAGTCAGCCCCCAAACTGGGATTCATATTGATTGAAACACACTATCAAATTTCCTTTATATAAGATTTTTCTAGAATGAAAACACCTTTTCTTCATGGATTTTGTAACCAAGTTTCCCCTGTCGGATCACAACCCCAAAAGCACTACTGATCTCCTCTCTCACATTTGGACCCAGACAAAGAGGACCTTCAAAAGCTGCTTGGTCACATTCTCCCAAATCCCCATTCACAGGGCTATGATTTTACAGCCCAAAGGAGCCCACATTTTTCCTAGGGGGCAGAAATCTACTGAATTCCCAGTTTTTTATGTTATGCGGTTTTAATTCCATCCAACTGTGTTCTGATTCTATACACATTTAGTTACACTCTGTCTTCAGGCTGCTGAATTATATTTTCTTAAAGTTCATGAATGATGGCTTATGTACAATGAAATTCTATGTAGCTATTAAAGACTGCAGTAGATCTGTATATATCAAAAAGAAAATATGTTTATAGTATGTCAAATGAAACTAAGCAAGAAGGAAAACAGCGTAAACATATGTCTATTTTTATTTTTTAAAAAATAAAAGATCGTTATACTTAAAGAGGTACCAGATTTTCACACAACTACACAATGGCAAAAATAGGGAAAGGAGCCCCAAGGGACAGGGAAATTCTGTGGTCAGCTTTCCACTGATCATCAGGGGACCATCCTGAGAAAACGTTACTTAGTTTAGCCAATGGGCCAGCCAAACTGGCACTCAGTCTTTGGTTCACTGAGAGTTTTTATCATGAACAGGTACTGAATTTCATCAGAGGCTTTTTTAGCATGTGTTGAGATGACCCCAAGACTTTTCTCCTTTAATCTGTTAATGTGGTCATTTACATTGATTGTATAATGTTAAGCCAAATCCAAGTCGTTAGGTGATTTACACATTTGAAGGATGCAGGGTTTTGCTTGCTGATATTTTCTTTAGGATGTTTCTGACTATGTTTATGAGTGATTTCCTTTCCCATTCAGATCTCATCAGGTTGTGTAATCAAAGTTCTCCAACTCTCAAGCGACTTAAGGATTGTCCCCCCTTTTCCTATATTCTGGAATAGTATGTGTAAAATGAATTATTTTTCTCTCTCTTAAATATCTGATAGAGCTTTTCAGGACAAACCATCTGGGAATATCCTTTGTGAGAAGATTTTTAACAAATGGTTCAATTTCCTTAGATTATAAAACTATTTGGTATATATTTCTTCTTGAATAAATTTTGGTGGGCTATATTTTTCTACAAATTTGTCCATTTCATCTAAATTTTAATTTTCACAGGCTTGAAGTGGTTTATATTATCTTACAATGCCTGCATTTTTCACTGCTAATATTAGTGCTTCTCTCATTTTTTTCTAGATCATTCTGACCAGAGATTTAAACAACTCTTTAGTCTTTTCAAAGAACCAAATTAGCTTTGTTGATCTCTCCATAAAAAATGGGCTTTTGTTGCTGTTACTCTAATGTTTTCCACCATTTTAACATCCATTCTTAAGCTTCACTTCCATCACTTGGACTCTTCCTATGAGTTTATTCTACTTTGTTCTACTAACTTAAGTTTGATGGTTAGTTCATTAATGTTGAGCCTCTTTTTTTAGTATCTTAAATGTTAATATATTAAGTATATGATATGTATCATATATTATAGGAATATATCACATAAGACTGGTATCCTCATCAGAGGAGGGGAATTGGGGCACAGATAACACACAGGGCGAACACCACGTGATAACAGAGGCAGAGACTGGAACGATTCATCCACAATCAAAGGAACACAAGGATTGCCAGCAACTACCAGAAGCCAGGTGCGAGGCGAGGAACGGCTTCTCCCTCACAGCCTCCAGAGGATGCCAACCTTGCCAAGACCTTGATTTTGGACCTCAAGTCTCCAGAACTGTGAGAGAATAAGTTTCTGTTGTGGTATTTTGTCACAGCAGCCCTAGGAAACTCCTACAGGAAGGCATGGCCCAGGCCAAACAGGTGCCAGTGCAGTAGTCATGGAGGTGAGATACTATGAATGGCAGCCCCCAATACATGCCTGGAGGAGAAGACAGGGCTGTACCTCAAAAAATGGGGAGGAGCTCCATTAACAAAGTCAGGAGGGCCAAAGGGGGGCTGGGCAGGAAAGCACAGCAGCCACTACATTGATATACACTGTCATCATCTTTGGCTGGATTTCCTGAAGGTGAAGAGAATGGAATGTCATTTTGCATTGCAGAAAATGCTTATTTCTTCTTCCAAAGAGTACAGATTCCTTCACCCAAAGTCAGGAATCTACAAGCTACTACAATCTGAACAGTTTTATTCTTTAAATAATGATTGAAGTAGCTTGATTGGCTTTGACACTCAGGGAGCTCATGGATTCATTCAGTTGTATGATTCAGCTGTAAGAAATGTTTTATTAATTACACAGGTACATAAAAAATTAAAAATTAAGTTCCTGTGAAGCACATATTCTATTTCACTTACCTATCAGATTTAACCTTTATCTTGGCCATAAAATTCAAATTATGCATCAAATATAATAAAGATCTGTTCCAAAGAATTGAAATTAGTTGTCATTTTGATGTGCTTTTAAAGTACTTTTAATTGATAACATGCTAATATTAAATGGTTGGTTCAAAGATAGCAAAGCATTATTTATGAAGAGTGATCTTCAAGGAGACATTATCAGATGGCCTTGTGCTTAAAGAGTCTATTTCAAGGCAGGCCCCACTGCAGTTAGAATTCTAATGAACCACACAGACAGATTCCTTTAACAGCTTGAGTAGCAAGGAATGTTCTCCACAACTATATTCACTTTTCAAATGCACAGCTTGCTAGTGTAGGTTAAAGGTAAGAAAATTAGCTCCGTGAATATGCATTCAAATCAGTCAACAAACAGAACCTACTGAGACCTAACTCATAACAGCTAACGCGTCATGTGTCAGGTATGTGCTGTGGATATCAACCAAGTTAATTCTCACATCACCCCTATGGGGTGGGTACTATTATCCCCCATTTTACAGAAGTAAACTGAGAAACAGAGAGGTCATGAGACTTGCCCAGATCACCCGACAAGGCGCAGAGCAGCAGGGCTCTGACCTGCACTAGCCCCAGAGTCCCTGGTCTTCACCTGCTCGGGACACAGAGACCTGACCTCCAACCTTCAGGGGTCTCATGAGATCTCTGATGAGATAAACCCTGTCCACATGAAATCATCGGACAGTGTTTGATGGCACATGGTGCAGTGATTCATACAGAAGTCAGCCCTAGAGATCAGCAAAGTGTGTGATGATCACTTTAGTGGTCAGGGCGGGTGGGAAAGGAGGAGACTGGGCCTGGAAGGACAGACAGGGGTGGGCTACGGACAGCTGGGTTTGGATGTTCACTACCCAGAGTCACCACTTGTCTCTTCTTGGCCGCAGAACAGTCAGCTGTCTCCTCTCACGTAGCATGGACCAAAAGCCATAGGTCAGCAGGAAACACATGAAAACCCACCCAGGTGAATAGCTGCAAACCCCTGTACCTGGGGTCACCAACTCACCCTGGTTTTCTGGACTGTCCCAGTTTTAGCACTGAAGTCCTGAGTCCCAGGGACCCTGAGAGTCCCAGGCAAACCAGATGGTTAGTTGCCTGCCTGTTAGATTCAAATAAGAGAAAGACAGCCTTTTGAAAAGAAACAGTTTAAAACAAAGCCTACACTATGCACATATTACCAAATAAAATTCATGTGACCTGCTCACCTTTTCTCTGTGCCCTCCTGTGATTCCAGCCTTGCTCAGTTTTTTCCAAAGGATCACAGGGCCAACCTGACTAATCATGCCTTTGTCTCCTCAAACAGACCATACACTCTGTGGAATAGATTCAGACTATGAACACTGATAACCTTCTGACCCAACTCAGCTTTGTATTTAGCTCCTTCTAAGGAAGACAGGTGGCAAATAAACACACAATTATGTTGTCCCATCTGGGATCATCTCAGGTAAGGGTCACACTGTCAATCAAAGAGAACAGAATTGGATCCTAGACATCTGGTAAACAGAGAAATAAATATTTTTACTTTTCATATCAACGAGAGGGCTACCTCATCTTTCTGTACTTGATAAGAATTTATTCTGCAGTGAGACTGTAATTTAACCCCTAACATGCCCTCTCTGATGGGCAGCAAGCACTAACTTCCTGCCATTTCATATCTCCAAGTTCAGTGTAAGTGCCCAAGTTCTGGTTTATTTTAGGTTCTCCTAAATACAGACACAGACCTGAGTTTGGATGGCACAGAGCATCCTTATAGAAAAACATAACTGAAGATTTAATGCCAGACTAAAAATTCTCTTCACTGCAAATGGGATCTGTATGCCCCAAAATACACACCAGCCACATGACATTCTTTCATAAGAATTTTATTTCTGAGGTACCCAATGCTTTTTACTCTCCTGTTGTAGTATCTTCCCAAACTTCAGTCATTTAAGACAGTGTGGCACTCACAGAAGGATAAGCACAGACATCAATAAAATAGAATACTGTCCAGAATTAAGCACATACATATGTGATCAATTGGGTTTTAATAAAGGTGTTGTGGCAACTCAATGGGTAAAAAACAATCACATCAACAAGTGGTACTGGAACAACTGATCACCCAAAGGGAAGAAAAAAAAAAAGAAAACAGAACTTCAGCTTTTACTTCAGACCACACAGAATAAAAACAACTCAAAATAGATCATAGACCTAAATATGAGGATTAAACTATAAAACTTCTAAAAGAAAACACAGTAGAAAATCTTAGAGTTTGCATTCAGCAAGGATTTCTTAAGCAAAACACAAAAAGCTGGACTATTTTTTAAAATTAGTAAATTGGACTGCACTAAAATTTAAATCTTTTGCTGTTCAAAAAATAAAAAGGCAAGCCAGAGGCTGTAAGAAAATATTTCTAAAACTTAAATCTACCCAAAATATATAACAAACTCTTGCAACTCATTAAGAAGACAAATGGGCAAAAGATTTGAACAGATGCCTCACTAAACAAGATACATGGACGGCAAATAAACACATTAGTCATCAGGGAAATACAAATTAAAAAGCACAATGAGATACCACTAATCACACCCACTAGCATAGCTAAAATTTAAAAGACTTACAATAAGAAGTGTTGACAAAGATGTGGAGCAACTTGAACCTTGTATACTGCTAATAGGAATGTAAGATGAAGACACTTGGAAAAACAGGCAGTTTCTTATAAAATTAACATAGAGCTATTATAAGATCAACCAACTCTACTTTTAATTATTTACCCAAAAGAAATGAAATCATATGTCCACACAAAACTTTCATGCAGATATTCAAACTCTTGCAACTCAGTAAGAAGACAAATGGGCAAAAGATTTAAATTTCAATGCAGTCCAATTTACTAATTTAAAAAAATAGTTGCAGTGGAAAGCAATACTAGTCAGCAATAAAAATGAACAAACTATTGACACACAACAACCTAGCTGAATCTGAAAAATATTATGCAGACCATGGCTCCATACATTTGAAATTCTAGAAAATGCAATCAAATGTGTAGTGATAGAAACAAATGGATGGTTGCCTGAGGCCAAATGTAGAGAGAGAGATTGGCAGTTAAGAGCACAGAAAGGGCATGCACGATACATTCTGTCTTGGTAGTGGTGATTGGTATACGTTCACCCTATTCACCACAATTAAAATTGGTGCAATCTGTTTTATGCAAATTTACCTCAATAAGGTTGATTTTTAAATAAAAAGGGATGGGATGGGAATTACCAAGAAGAGACATTAAAATACATACTGGCAGCAAACTGAAAGTTTCTTCCTTAATCAGGGGACAAAAGAAATAAAAAGAGGGTAACTTTTCATTATTTGAATCAATGTTTTTAATGTCTAAAATCAACTAGGAAAACATAGTGAGCAGTACCGACCTTTGTGATTTCAACTATCTCTGGAAAGAGCTTCCCTTACACCCATTTGGGGTTCAGATTTTGGATTATCAGCTAACAATTTAGCAGGAATTAGCTGGTAGTCGTCAGAGAGGGCAGGCTTTATGGAAGTGGAACAGAAGAGAGGAAAAGGCTATGATTTCACCTAAAGGTTCAGGAGAGCACCCCCAAAAGCTGTGAGGAGAAGGGAAGTGAAGAAGCTGGGGGTAAAGAGAAGAGAGACGGCAGAAGCTTCTGTCCTCTTAGTGCCCAGCCCCTTGGTCAGGCTCAGACTCCTGGCTGTGCTCAGGGAGTTGACAGCTTGGTTTCCCCACAGGGCAACCTGGGCAGGTTGGGGTAGAGCAGAGAACTCAGCAAGAGTATTCCAGAATCAGCAGCCCTGGTGGCCGAGAGGTACGTACTCTCAGACCCAACCCTAACATGTACATGGCTTCAGGCTGAACGTTCAGATGGACGCTCCTGTTCCTTGTGACTACATATTTAAAGTTATAAATCAATCCACAAAACTGAATTTATTATTGCACACATCAGGGTGTTCAATTAACAGTCAGTAATGTTTGATAAGCAACAAAGTTATACATCATAAAGTACATTTATTTCATAAATTCTCTTTTTCTTGACTTAAGTAAAATCACAATTATATTTTTGCAGTCAAAATTTTCAATAATCTTGTGTGTCATCTATAATAATCAAAATGTAACAATACTCAAAGTGTACAAAATTTCAAAAATGTTTTCATTTAAAAATGTAAGTTAAAAGAAAAAAATAGAATTTGAAAATTAAGGTTCTTTTCATGCTTTCAAAATATGTTGTCTTTCTTCCAAAATATTCTAGAGTTGGAAGGGTATGTACAAGCAAAATAAAAAATTTAATCAATGAACACAAAACTTGTAAATCAAAAGTACTTAAAACTGAAGTTTTAATTTTTGAAAATGTAATCAAATATTGTTAAATATATTGGTAAAATTATTCATAATTCTAGCATTCAATTTCCATCTAGTTGCCTATATAAAGAATAGATACTTCAGGGGGGCGGAAGATGGCGGCGTGAGTAGAGCAGCAGAAATCTCCTCCCAAAACCACATATATCTATGATAATATAACAAAGACAACCCTTCCTAGAATAAAGACCAGAGGACACAGGACAATATCCAGACCACATCCGCACCTGAGAGAACCCAGCGCCTCGCGAAGGGGGTAAGATACAAGCCCCGGCCCCGCGGGAGCCGAGCGCCCCTCCCGCCAGCTCCCGGCGGGAGAAGAGCAGGCAGAGCGGGAGGGAGACGGAGCCCAGGACTGCCGAGCACCCAGCCCCCGCCATCTGGGCCAGAGTGCAGGGCGCTCGATACTAGGAAAACAGGGCAGCAAAAACAGTGAGCAGGCACTGGAGGCTGGGCGACAGAGGGCATAAGAAAAGCGCGCGACCATTTTTTTTTTTTGCTTTTTTGCTGTTTTGTTTTGGCGAGCGCTTACTGGAAGTCTTAAAGGGATAGGGACCCCAATACTAGGGAAACAGGGCAGAAAGACCGGTGAGCAGAGGCCTGAGGCTGGCACCGGAGAATAAAGAAAAACGAACGACCACCTTTTTTTTTTTTTTTCTTTTAATTAAAAAAAAATTTTTTTTTTTTTAATTTAAAAATTTTTTTCTTTTTTTTTTTTTTGGTGGTCGTTGTTTTGTTTTGGCAGGTGCTTTTTGGAAGACTTAAAGGGGCAGGGCGGGTCACTTAATCCAGAGGTAGGGAATCCAGGATCTCTGGGCACCCTAACCCCTGGGCTGCAGGGAGCAGGGAGGCCCCTTACGGAGATAAATAGCCTCCCAGCAGCTCCTGCTCCAACGCGACTCCACCACTTTGGAGCAGCTGCCCGAGCCAGGCCACGCCCACAGCAACAGCGGAGATTAACTCCATAGCAGCCGGGCAGGAAGCAGAAACCCTGTCTGCGCGCAGCTGAGCAGCACAAGCCACTAGAGGCCGCTGTTCTCCCAGGAGAGGAGGGCCACAAACCAACAAGAAAGGAAGTCCTTCCAGCCGTCACTCGTCCCAGTTCTGCAGACTATTCCTATCACCATGAAAAGGCAAAGCTACAGGCAGACAAAGATCACAGAGACAACACCAGAGAAGGAGACAGACCTAACCAGTCTTCCTGACAAAGAATTCAAAATAAGAATCATAAACATGCTGACAGAGATGCAGAGAAATACGCAAGAGAAATGGGATGAAGTCCAGACGGAGATCACAGATGCCAGAAAGGAGATCGCAGAAATGAAACAAACTCTGGAAGGGTTTATAAGCAGAATGGATAGAATGCAAGAGGCCATTGATGGAATTGAAATCAGAGAACAGGAACGCATAGAAGCTGACATAGAGAGAGACAAAAGGATCTCCAGGAATGAAACAATATTAAGAGAACTGTGTGACCAATCCAAAAGGAACAATATCCGTATTATAGGGGTCCCAGAAGAAGAAGAGAGAGGAAAAGAGATGGCAAGTATCTTAGAAGAGATAATTGCTGAAAACTTCCCCACACTGGGGGAGGAAGTAATCGAACAGACCACGGAAATACACAGAACCCCCAACAGAAAGGATCCAAGAAGGACAACACCAAGACACATAATAATTAAAATGGCAAAGATCAAGGACAAGGAAAGAGTGCTAAAGGCATCTAGAGAAAAAAAGGTCACCTACAAAGGGAAACCCATCAGGCTAACGTCAGATTTCTCAACAGAAACCCTACAGGCCAGAAGAGAATGGCATGATATATTTAATACAATGAAACAGAAGGGCCTTGAACCAAGGATACTGTATCCAGCACGACTATCATTCAAATATGACGGTGGGATTAAACAATTCCCAGACAAACAAAAGCTGAGGGAATTTGCTTTCCGCAAACCACCTCTACAGAACATCTTACAGGGACTGCTCTAGATGGGAGCACTCCTAGAAAGAGCACAGCACAAAACACCCAACATATGAAGAACCGAGGAGGAGGAACAAGAAGGGAGAGAAGAAAAGAATCTCCAGACAGTGTATATAACAGCTCAATAAGCGAGCTAAGTTAGGCAGTAAGATACTAAAGAGGCTAACCTTGAACCTTTGGTAACCACGAATTTAAAGCCTGCAATGGCAATAAGTACATATCTTTCAATAGTCACCCTAAATGTTAATGGGTTGAATGCACCAATCAAAAGACACAGAGTAACAGAATGGATAAAAAAGCAAGACCCATCTATATGCTGCTTACAAGAAACTCACCTCAAACCCAAAGACATGTACAGACTAAAAGTCAAGGGATGGAAAAACATATTTCAAGCAAACAACAGTGAGAAGAAAGCAGGGGTTGCAGTACTAATATCAGACAAAATAGACTTCAAAACAAAGAAAGTAACAAGAGATAAAGAAGGACACTACATAATGATAAAGGGCTCAGTCCAACAAGAGGATATAACCATTCTAAATATATATGCACCCAACACAGGAGCACCAGCATATGTGAAACAAATACTAACAGAACTAAAGGGGGATATAGACGGCAATGCATTGATTTTAGGAGACTTCAACACACCACTCACCCCAAAGGATAGATCCACTGGGCAGAAAATAAGTAAGGACACAGAGGCACTGAACAACACACTAGAACGGATGGACCTAATAGACATCTACAGAACTCTACACCCAAATGCAACAGGATACACATTCTTCTCAAGTGCACATGGAAAATTCTCCAGAATAGACCACATACTAGGCCACAAAAAGAGCCTCAGAAAATTCCAAAAGATTGAAATCCTACCAACCAACTTTTCAGACCACAAAGGCATAAAACTAGAAATAAACTGTACAAAGAAAGCAAAGAGGCTCACAAACACATGGAGGCTTAACAACACGCTCCTAAATAATCAATGGATCAATGACCAAATCAAAATGGAGATCCAGCAATATATGGAAACAAATGACAACAACAACACTAAGCCCCAACTTCTGTGGGACACAGCAAAAGCAGTCTTAAGAGGAAAGTATATAGCAATCCAAGCATATTTAAAAAAGGAAGAGCAATCCCAAATGAATGGTCTAATGTCACAATTATCGAAATTGGAAAAAGAAGAACAGATGAGGCCTAAGGTCAGCAGAAGGAGGGACATAATAAAGATCAGAGAAGAAATAAATAAAATTGAGAAGAATAAAACAATAGCAAAACTCAATGAAACCAAGAGCTGGTTCTTCGAGAAAATAAACAAAATAGATAAGCCTCTAGCCAGACTTATTAAGAAGAAAAGAGAGTCAACACAAATCAACAGTATCAGAAACGAGAAAGGAAAAATCACGACGGACCCCACGGAAATGCAAAGAATTATTGGAGACTACTATGAAAACCTATATGCTAACAAGCTGGGAAACCTAGGATAAATGGACAACTTCCTAGAAAAATACAACCTTCCAAGATTGACCCAGAAAGAAACAGAAAATCTAAACAGACCAATTACCAGCAACGAAATTGAAGCGGTAATCAAAAAACTACCAAAGAACAAAACCCCCGGGCCAGATGGATTTACCTCGGAATTTTATCAGACATACAGGGAAGACATAATACCCATTCTCCTTAAAGTTTTCCAAAAAATAGAGGAGGAGGAGATACTCCCAAACTCATTCTATGAAGCTAACATCACCCTAATACCAAAACCAGGCAAAGACCCCACCAAAAAAGAAAACTACAGACCAATATCCCTGATGAACGTAGATGCAAAAATACTCAACAAAATATTAGCAAACCGAATTCAAAAATACATCAAAAGGATCATACACCATGACCAAGTGGGATTCATCCCAGGGATGCAAGGATGGTACAACATTCGAAAGTCCATCAACATCATCCACCACATCAACAAAAAGAAAGACAAAAACCACATGATCATCTCCATAGATGCTGAAAAAGCATTTGACAAAGTTCAACATCCATTCATGTTAAAAACTCTCAGCAAAATGGGAATAGAGGGCAAGTACCTCAACATAATAAAGGCCATCTATGATAAACCCACAGCCAACATTATATTGAACAGCGAGAAGCTGAAAGCATTTCCTCTGAGATCGGGAACTAGACAGGGATGCCCACTCTCTCCACTGTTATTCAACATAGTACTGGAGGTCCTAGCCACGGCAATCAGACAAAATAAAGAAATACAAGGAATCCAGATTGGTAAAGAAGAAGTTAAACTGTCACTATTTGCAGATGACATGATACTGTACATAAAAAACCCTAAAGACTCCACCCCAAAACTACTAGAACTGATATCGGAATACAGCAAAGTTGCAGGATACAAAATCAACACACAGAAATCTGTGGCTTTCCTATATACTAACAATGAACCAACAGAAAGAGAAATCAGGAAAACAACTCCATTCACAATTGCATCAAAAAAAATAAAATACCTAGGAATAAACCTAACCAAAGAAGTGAAAGACTTATACTCTGAAAACTACAAGTCACTCTTAAGAGAAATTAAAGGGGACACTAACAGATGGAAACTTATCCCATGCTCGTGGCTAGGAAGAATTAATATCGTCAAAATGGCCATCCTGCCCAAAGCAATATACAGATTTGATGCAATCCCTATGAAACTACCAGAAACATTCTTCAATGAACTGGAACAAATAATTCAAAAATTCATATGGAACACCAAAGACCCCGAATAGCCAAAGCAATCCTGAGAAAGAAGAATAAAGTAGGGGGGATCTCACTCCCCAACTTCAAGCTCTACTATAAAGCCATAATAATCAAGACAATTTGGTACTGGCACAAGAGCAGAGCCACAGACCAATGGAACAGACTAGACAATCCAGACATTAACCCAGACATATATGGTGAATTAATATTTGATAAAGGAGCCATGGACATACAATGGCAAAATGACAGTCTCTTCAACAGGTGGTGCTGGCAAAACTGGACAGCTACATGTAGGAGAATGAAACTGGACCATTGTCTAACCCCATATACAAAAGTAAACTCAAAATGGATCAAAGACCTGAATGTAAGCCATGAAACCATTAAACTCTTAGAAGAAAACATAGGCAAAAACCTCTTAGACATAAACATGAGTGACCTCTTCTTGAACATATCTCCCCGGGCAAGGAAAACAACAGCAAAAATGAGTAAGTGGGACTATATTAAGCTGAAAAGCTTCTGTACAGCAAAAGACACCATCAATAGAACAAAAAGGAACCCTACAGTATGGGAGAATATATTTGAAAATGACACATCCGATAAAGGCTTGACATCCAGAATATATAAAGAGCTCACACGCCTCAACAAACAAAAAACAAATAACCCAATTAAAAAATGGGCAGAGAAGTTGAACAGACACTTCTCCAAAAAAGAAATACAGATGGCCAACAGACACATGAAAAGATGCTCCACATCGCTAATTATCAGAGAAATGCAAATTAAAACTACAATGAGGTATCACCTCACACCAGTAAGGATGGCTGCCATCCAAAAGACAAACAACAACAAATGTTGGCGAGTCTGTGGAGAAAGGGGAACCCTCCTACACTGCTGGTGGGAATGTAAGTTAGTTCAACCATTGTGGAAAGCAGTATGGAGGTACATCAAAATGCTCAAAACAGACTTACCATTTGACCCAGGAATTGCACTCCTAGGAATTTACCCTAAGAACACAGCAATCAAGTTTGAGAAAGACAGATGCACCCCTATGTTTATTGCAGCACTATTTACAATAGCCAAGAATTGGAAGCAACCTAAATGTCCATCGATAGATGAATGGATAAAGAAGATGTGGTACATATACACAATGGAATACTACTCAGCCATAAGAAAAGGGCAAATCCAATCATTTGCAGCAACATGGATGGAGCTGGAGGGTATTATGCTCAGTGAAACAAGCCAAGCGGAGAAAGAGAAATACCAAATGATTTCACTTATCTGTGGAATATAAGAACAAAGGAAAAACTGAAGGAACAAAACAGCAGCAGAATCACAGAACTCAAGAATGGACTAACAGGTACCAAAGGGAAAGGGACTGGGGAGGATGGGTGGGTAGGGAGGAATAAGGGGGGGGAGAAGCAGGGGGGTATTAAGATTAACATGCATGGGGGTGTAGGAGAAAAGGGAGGGCTGTACAACACAGAGAAGGCAAGTAGTGATTCTACAACATTTTGCTATGCTGATGGACAGTGACTGTAAAGGGTCTTATAGGGGAGACCTGGTATAGGGGAGAGCCTAGTAAACATAATATTCGTCATGTAAGTGTAGATTAGTGATACCAAAAAAAAAAAAAAAAAGGGGGCAGTTCCTGTGTGGTAACCTCCAATGAGTTCTACACAAGGGTATAAAGGGCATATAAAAGTGTAGGCAAAGGGTCTGTTTGTGTTTATACAGAAGATCAAAGCCTAATTGGGCTACCCTGAAAATGAACTAAGATACGATATGAAAGAGAACTTCCAACATCAGCACTCTCTGGAAGACTCATGCCAGAAGATGATCATCAAAAAACCCCAACAACGATCCACGCACTGCTACAGCTGTAGATGCACTCATCCCACCAGCTCCTGGACTTGCCAAGGGAATGAGGAAGGAGATATCTAAGCTGGCCTGTGCATACAGTAAAACAACAAATTTGACTGGATCTATACTGCTGGAACTCAACCAAGAATTAGGAGAAGTGCAAATTGTAGCGCTCCAAAATCTTACAACTACAGACTATTTACTGTTAAAAGAACATAAGGGATGTGAACATTCCCCAGGAATGGGTTGTTTTAATTTGTCTGATTTCTCTCAGACTGTTCAAGTTCAGTTGGACAATATCCACCATATCATAGATAAGTTTTCACAAATGCCTAAGGTGCCTAACTGGTTTTCTTGGTTTCACTGGAGATGGCTGGTTATTACAGGTATGCTTTGGTTATGTAACTATACTCCTATTATGTTAATGTGTGTGCGCAATTTAATTAGTAGTTTAAAACCTATACATGCTGAAGTTACTCTACAAGAAGATATGTCAAAGAAATAATCAATCTTCCCATGTTTTCTTCCGCCTGCTACTTCTATAGCTTTTCTTCTTCCTTCCTAATTACAACCCTTAAATAGAATTCGTGCTTCATATCAAATTCACCGAGTATCATAACTCCTCCAAGTGGTAAAGATACCTCAAGACAAATGCTGGGCATAGAAGCCACAGGGCATAAATATGCAAAGAAGCAAAAAGCTAACCTTTTCAAACAGTAAGGCTTCTCTCTCACTTACCAACTTCACATTTCCCTGTATGGCCCCGGAAGATGACTGGTTAGCCAGAGACGGGTAAGATTCCTCAAGGGAGGAACAACCTAAGACAGGAAGAGTCACAGGGGGGCCATCAGTTGAGAAATTGGGGATCAACAGAGGTGAGGCTTAGAACCTCACCCCCCCTGTTCTGAGAGAAATCTTCTGCATACGTGGATGTTTTATTGCCCTAGTCTAGCTTGGATTAACACATAGTCTACAGGCACACACCTGATCATCTACATTTGCTCTCTTACAACACTAAACTATGTTTTCTACCTTTATCTTGTATCTACCTACCACTTCAGCATTTTATTAAAAATAATAATAATAAAGAGAGAAATGTGGTATCCACATATAAATCAAGTATAAAAACCAAATGAATATTCATATTTGAACTGTTTATAGTTCATAATGCATGAGCAAAACCGAAAGTTTCTGTGATGACTGCCCTTGTACTGTTCACTATGTAACTTATTCATTATGTAAGAATTTGTTCTACATGTAAGAACTTGTTTGTTATGCCTCAGAAGATTGGAGACTGATGAAAATTGGGCTCTTGGGTGGATTAATGATTGTGCATTGAGCATTGACTCCCCTATACAGAATTTTATTGTCGTTAACAACCATTTGATCAATAAATATGAGAGATGCCCTCACAAAAAATAAATAAATAAAAAAGGACAGACTTCCAATGGTAAAATAAATAATAACCGGGATGTAATGTATAGCATAAGGAATATAGTCAAGATATTGTAACAGCTTGGTAGGGTGATAGCTGGAACCTAGAATTATGTATATAAATGTTTTATCACTGTGTTGTACACTTGAAACTAATGTAATGTAATACTGTGCGTCAACTACCCTTCAATAAAAAATAATTATTAAAAAAAAAAAGAATAGATACTTCATGCATGTTATATCTAGGCCTACATATATACAAATTTAAGAATAAGATGCACTGTTTTTATATTGGGAAATATTCCTCAGCTGCCATGCAAAGCGACTGCAAACACTGTGTTAATGTATGAGGATCTGTGGAACTAAGAATTGGAACACAAAGAAAAGCAAGAAAATGAACACTTGGCACCACTGGGAAACAATAAGTCTTTACACCAGAATCCATTGTAAGTTAATTAAAGATAAATTAATTAAATTGTCTTTAGCTCAGTGCTCTGCTGCTCAAATCACTCTTGCACTCCAAAGCAGCTCCAACCGGCAGCAGCTCAGCCCGCGCACCATGCCTGGCATTTACGGGCAGCTGCCTCTCAGGGGCACAGGGCAAGAGACTTGGAAAAGCATTTCCCTGGGGCCTGCACGGAGCCAGTTACAAAGGCAGGTGTTTGGGGCTTAAATTAATGTTTAGATCGGTGTTAAATCATGCTATGGCCAAGTTGAAAGCCAGTTCCTCAGTGACCGAGCTGCCCGCTGCGTGTGTACGTGTGATGCGCAGGACCGCCCAGCACCGGGTCAGGGCAGGGGCAACCGTCCGGCTCAAGGAGCAGCTCTGCCTGCGATAACTTTCTTAAATGTTTAGTCAGATATATCCACTTGTTTTCTGAGGATCTGTTAACTTAATTTTTAATTATACAAGTAATTTGTGAACATTTTTCTTTATTGTAAGAGTATTTAAACATTAAGGATAAGGTTAAAATGCAACTTTTTCATCTACCCACCTCACCGTAGTAAGTTTGGCTCTGAGTTTCGCACAAATCATTCCAAACGCGTTACATTATAGCAGTAGCTAACACTTGTGACACATTTACCCTGTGCTAGACATTGTTCTAAGCACTGTACACCCACCATCTTTTTTTAATCCTTGTAACAACCTCATAAGACAGCTTTACATACATATATGCACATATATTTTTATATATCCACATATATTCATACATATGTTCATATATATGCATAAATTCATATAAAGGATCTATAGCAGTGTGTGTGTGACACAAAATATATCACATTTAAGGCTTAGTCCTGAAACATTTTGTTCTCCAAATTTACCTTGGAGACCTACTCGTGTTGGGGCATATAGATCGTGCACGCCTTCATAACAGTAAGAGGTGCAGGTAAGCAAAATTTGCTTTGGGAGAGAAACAAAAGTTTTCTAAACACCTTCAGAATGTTCCTTTTACTAAGCATGAAATTCTAATTTCCTGCTTTTTAATTGGTTTTCATTTCCGAGATACACAGTTAATTAGCCACCAGGTGAAAGGTCAGCTGCACAGCTGGTCAAGGCAAACGCTTTCCGGTGCAGAAACTACAATTTGCTGAGCGTAATTTTTCTCCCACTAGACAGCTCTCCAAATGAGAAAAGGACAAAAGTCCCACCAGGCTATTTCAGGATGGTTTTCTAATAAATACATATGAAGGAGCAGAAATTGTAATGTCCATACAAGTATTCTTTAATTGAAGAAGCTCCTCCTACTCTGGACTAAATTACTAAAGAGCAGAAATTCATCTCAGCCTCCTCTCCTTCCCAGCACTACACCCCAGTTCCACCAGCAATTTTGTCTCGCCTTGTGGATTGTCAGAAGCTCCCTGATGACTGCTCCTTCTTCCCCAGGCTCACTTTCTTCTCCACCACATCAACAGATACATCTCTTCCTGAATGTAAGTTTCAACTTGGTATTGGAAGAAAAATAATCTCAGTATTTTACATTAATATGTGAATGGCTGACATGGCCCCTTTTATAACTGTCCAAAGGATGGCTTGTTTTAATCCAAAGTCTCTATTTGGCTAATTGAGGCTGGTTTAGGGAGAGATTCGGGGACAGAGAGAACACTCAACTACTTATTTCTCTTTATAGTTATCAGTAGGGAAGACAGATAAGCTCATTAATATTTATGAGCATCAAACAGGCTGGGACCAGAGAGTAGTGCAGAGGAGGCTGACAAATAAACAAAGTAAACATCATGAACTAACCAAGGCTGCTGGAACCATAACCCTGCAGGCTAGAGATGAAAGGAGAAATGGGGCACAAAATATGCAGAGATTTAATGAAAATGGATATTTTTTATCCTTTTGTCTTTGTGACAGCCAAGTACAATGTAACTCCTCTCTAAATCAAGGATTTGGTTTTTCACATGCTAGAAGCTTTCTGTTTCTTTATGAAAAGAAGTACCAGGATAATTTTTTTCTAACACTTATTTGCCCTGAGATTCTCGTTAGGGAAGCTTTAGAATCAGGAAAATAAAATTCCTTAACACCTGGGCCATCAAGGTCCATGTCTAAGTAATTCTCTGTGGTTTTAAGGCTCTCACCCTTATGCATAAAGCAGTTTTCTAACATTCACTCCCAGCTGCTCTAAAACAGAGATCCAGGACACCTCAAGCCGTTCTGTTAAGGTTAATCAGCAGAAACATCGTGTGCACAGGCTCCATGGGGGCACTGAATTCTGGGCAATCTGCCAGGGACACCCACAGCCCTCCCCCGGCCACTCTAGCCCCATCTCTTCCCAGACTTCATGCACCCCAGCAGCCTGCATGGTCCTCAGTTTGTCATAACCGAATGAACACACTGCCTCTGGTCCCCCACAGCCCAGGCAGGAAGTACCTGGCCCACACTGGCCTGCTCACAGACTGACTCCAGGCTTGGCAGTGTGCAGGAACACCCCCTCCAGATGGCTTGCCTTCCCTGAGAAACTGCCATTTCTCTGGTAGCCAAACCCAACTCTTCTCCCTGCCACCTTTTTTTCTGGCACAAGCTTCCTAAGCTGCAGGCCCAGCAAATGTCCCGCGGGGCCCTGAGCTGTGCTGCTGAGCATACTCTGAGTTGCCCACCCATCACTTGGCTACCACCACCTCCAGGCAGCTCTCAACACAGGGAGCCAAGCTGCCTTCTCAACAAGAGAAGTGCAGATGGCACCCGGCTTTGACTGAGAGGAGAGCAGGACTGGTCCCCCCGTCCGAGGGTGGGGATGATGTAAGCTGGCCATCCAAAATAGTCTAACATCGTGGAAAAGGAAACAAGCCTCATAACTGGGTATGTCTGTGTTCTAGTCCCAGCTCTGCAACCCACCAGCTAGGGGACCTTGAACTTCTCTGAATCTCAGTTTCCTCTTCTGAAAAATGGAGGTAATAGTCAGTAGTTAATTTTAAATCCTTGTGAGAATTAAGTGAACTAATGCATGTGAAACCTTTAGTGCTCCATAAATGTTTGTTGTTCTCATTATCCAATCAGCATTCAGTGTGGGCAACTGGAACTACCAAACATCAAAGAGTGATTGTGCAGGAAAACCTACACTTTAGGCCCAGGACAGGAAGCAAACTGGGGCTGTGCCCACGGTGCACTGCTGCAGGTAGAAAATGAAGGGGGCACGATGGGGCCTATTCCTGAGGTCCTACAACCCAAAGGTAACCAGTAAAAAGACAAGAGGAAATGCATGTGGGGGAGGTCAACACACACCACACTTCCAGAAGGAGTGGTTGGTTTTCCAAATAAAGCCCATTTTAAAGGCTGGGACTCCTCCTGTCAAGAGTGCCTTGGTCCTAGAGGCACTTACCAGTGTCTAGCCTTGCTCCAGACAACTTGGTTCAAAGTAGCCCATGCATGGAACATGAAAGGGAAATCTCCTGCACTATTCCCCCATTCCTACTAGAAAATGTCCATTTTGTATTTAAAATATTAAAGAACTCCTCTTCAAATCTGTGCTTAGCATGCAGGATTCTATATTACTTGAAAAATGGTGCTATACAAATACTCTTTTTAAAAGTCCATACAGCAGTGGTCCTCAGCCTTTGGCAAACATTGAAATAGCCAGGGGATTCCAAATGCTGATTCTGAGACACCTCCAAGATTCTGAAGTTAGAAATGTGGTTCTAACAAGGGCTCTAGAAGATTCTGCTGTAAGTAGCCCATGGATCATAATTTTAAAAACACATTACAACCTAATTCTCTAGAAATATCTGGAAAAGCATTTTACTAAAAAAATATATGCATAGGCTGGCTTCTTCAGGATCAGAGGAGAGAGACGACCCTGGACTGCAGCTTATTAAGAAGAAACAACAAGATGTGCTTGGTTTCTTAGAAGCTAACAAAATAGGATTTGAAGAAAAAGATATTGCAGCCAATGAAGAGAATCGGAAGTGGATGAGAGAAAATGTGCCTGAAAACAGTCGACCAGCCACAGGGTACCCCCTGCCACCTCAGATTTTCAATGAAAGCCAGTACCGTGGGGACTATGATGCCTTTTTTGAAGCCAGAGAAAATAATGCAGTGTATGCCTTTTTGGGCTTGACAGCCCCACCTGGTTCAAAGGAAGCAGAAGCACAGGCAAAGCAGCAAGCATGAACCTTAAACATCCTGCCTTAAGCATCCTGAAAAAGGAGTCTCCATTGTTTTTATAAATAAAATAGCAAAATTATCTTGGCTTCAAAAGAAATAGGCCTAATGTTGAAATAATAGATTAGTTGGTGTTTTTACATGCAAACAATCAAAATGAATGCATAATTAAAATGTGAGCATTATGATGAGGAGTATGGGAGATGAACATAAAATTTTAAGTAGATGTCATGGAATAGTATTTTTACCTGTCAAAACATTTTATGTACTTTCAATGATTTTAAAAAGAAAACATTTGTCCCCCTTTTTTGGTATCATTATTACAATTTAAGTATATATGTAGCTGCACATTGAGAAATTTAAAAAGGAAAGAGTGAAAGAATATCTCTTGTTTCCTAATTGCATCATTACTTTTAGTGAACAAAAATATGTTCACTTTTTTGATGTGATTTAAAAGTAGTGGCAGGTAACATTTATGATATGTCAGGCATTGCAATTTCCTGTAGTAATTATAACTACCATTGTTTTGTAGTTCAAACTTCCGTGTACTGAACCACAGGTTTTCTAGGTTTCTAAGTGTAGCCTTTCATTGCATATTTCAGTGATCAGAACAGATGACCTCCCACATACACAAAAATGTATTCAGTTGTCAAGTTCCTTGCTTAACCACACAGTTGTGATGGAATCATGTCTCTAAGTTGCTTGCCTCAGTGAAATATGCATATGTATGTTGTAGTAGTGGGATAGTGAGTAAGTTTACAATGGCATCCTTTTGCAAAGAACCTCAGACTTTTACTTAATTATTATAAAATAGCTTGTCATTCATTGCTCAAGACATTTTTCCTCAGAACTTTGCTAAAAAATTCTCAGTGGTTTCTCCACTTAAAAAACCTTATGGTTATGAATACCACTATCTCTCAGATATTTGACCTTTTTGGTTCAGCTTAGGCATATGTTGTGTGTCTATGTTATTCTAAGTGGAGAATCTTTCCTGTGCCCCGATTTCAGTGAATAGCACAAGGATCAGATAAAAGGCTCAATTTTTAAAATGTTAACTTTGAAAATTTCTAAGAAGACAAGAAACAGTATGGACTAAGTCATTTACCCAGGAGATATACATATCGTACTTTAGCTACATACTACTTTATTACTAATAACAAACACCTTTTACTTTAAATTACTTTATCATATCATTTGATGTGTACAAGTCTGTGCGGTTTGTCAAAATCAACATACAGTGAAGACATGGCTTTGTTTACTGAGATTCAAATTTGATGCTATGCTTTAAAATAAACTCAGTACCTTTAGAAATGTAAAAAAAAAAATATATATATATATATATATATATATATGCATACAGGCCAGAAGCGGGTGGTATGATATACTCAATGCAGTGAAACAGAAGGGCCTAGAACCAAGGACCCAGCAAGATAATCATTTAAATTTGAAGGAGGGATTAAATAATTCTCCAATAAGTAAAAGTTGAGGGAATTAACCTCCAATAAACCATCTCTACAGTGTATTTTAAAGTGTATCTGCTCCAGATGGAAGTATGCCTAATATTAAATAGCTGTCACCAGAGAAAATAAAACCACAGCAAAGGAAGTAGACCAACTAAATACTAACCAAGTACAAAATTAAATCAGCTACCCACAAGTCAGTCAAGGAATACATAAAGAATACAGAATATGACACCTAATGTATAAAGATTGAAGGAGGAAGAAAAAGAAGGGAGAGAAAAAAGAATCATCAGACTGTGTTTATAATAGCACAATAAGTGAGTTAAGGTAGATTGCTAGATATTAAAAAAGCTGCCCTTGAACCTTTGGTAACCATGAATCCAAAGCCTGCAATGGCAATAAGTACATATCTATCGATAATCACCCTAAAAGCAAATGGACTGAGTGACCAATCAAAAGACATAGAGTTACAGAATGGATAAAAAAGCAAGACCCATCTATATGCTGCTTACAAAAGACTCATTTCAAACCCAAAGACATAAACAGATAAAAGTGAAGATAAACAGATAAACAGATGGAAAAAGATATTTCATGCAACAATAGGGAGATAAAAAGCAGGTGTTGCAGTACTTGTATCAGACAAAATAGACTTCAAAACAAAGAAAGTAACAAGAGATAAAGAAGGACATAACATAATGATAAAGGCGCCAGTCCAACAAGAGGATATGTCCATTATAAATACCTATGCACCCAAAAAAGGAGCACCTACATATGTGAAACAAATACTAACAGAATTAAAGGAGGAAATAGAATGCAATGCATTTATTTTAGGAGACTTCAATACTCCACTCACTCCAAATGACAGATCCACCAGACAGAAAATAAGTAAGGAGACAGAGACACTGAACAACACATTAGAACAGATGGACCTAACAGACATCTATACAACATTCCATCCAAAACAGCAGGATACACATTATTCTCAAGTGCACATGGAACATTTTCCAGAATAGACCACATACTAGGCCACAAAAAGAGTCTTAGCAAATTCAAAAAGATTGAAATTGTACCAACCAACATCTCAGATCACAAAGGTATGAAACTAGAAATAAATTGTACAAAGAAAACAAAAAGGCTCACAAACACATGGAGGCTTAACAACATGCTCCTAAATAATCAATAGATCAAAGACCAAATTAAAAACAAAGATCAAGCAATATATGGAGACAAATGACAACAACAGCACAACACCTCAACTTCTGTGGAACACAGCAAAGGCAGTTCTAAGAGGAAAGTATAGAGGAATCCAGGCCTATTTAAAGAAAGAAGAACAATCCCAAATGAACAGTCTAAATTCACAATTATTGAAACTGGAAAAAGAAGAACAAATGAGGCCCAAAGATAGTAGAAGGAGGGACATAATAAAGATCAGAGAAGAAATAAATAAAATGGAGAAGAATAAAACAATAGAAAAAATTAATGAAACCATGAGCTGGTTCTTTGAGAAAAAAAAAAACAAAATAGATAAACCCCTAGCCAGACTTATCAAGAAAAAAAGAGAGTCTACACACATAAATAGAATCAGAAATGAGAAAGGAAAAGTCACTACAGACAACACAGAAATACAAAGAATTATTAGAGAATACTATGAAAAATTATATCCAAATAAACCAGAAAACCTAGAAGGAATGGGCAACTTTCTAGAATAATACAACCTTTCAAGACTGACCCAGAAAGAAACAGAAAATCTGAACAGACCAATAACCAGCAATGAAACTGAATCAGTAATTTTAAAACTACTCAAGAACAAAACCCCCTGACCACAGAGATTCACCACTGAATTTTATCACACATTTACAGAAGACCTTATACCCATTCTCCTTAAAGTTTTCCAAAAAATAGAAGAGGAGGCAATACTTCCAAAATCATATGATGAACCCAGCATCACTCTAATATCAAAAACAGGCAAAGACACCACAAAAAAAGAAAACTACAGACCAATATCCCTGATGAACACAGATGCAAAAATATTCAACAAAATATTAGCAAACCAAATTCAAAAATACATCTAGAGGATCATATACCATGATCAAGTGGGATTCATCCCATGGATGCAAGGATGGTACAACATTTGAAAATCCATCAATATCATCTGCTATATCAATTAAAAAGGACAAAAATCACATGATTATCTAGATAGATGCTGAAAAAGCATTCAACAAAATTCAACACCCATTCATGATAAAAGCTCTCAACAAAATGGGTATAGAGGGGAAGTACCTCAGCATAATAAAAGCCATATATGACAAACCCACAGCTAAGATCATACTTAATACACTTAAAAGCTTTTCCTTTAAGATCGGGAACAAGACAAGGATGTCCACTCTCCCCACTTTTATTCAACATAGTACTGGAGGTCCTAGACATAGCAATCAGACAACACAAAGAAAGAAAAGGTATACAGAATGGCAAGGAAGAAGTTAAACCATCACTGTTTGCAGATGACATGATACTATACATAAAAAACCCTAAGGAATCCACTCCAAAGCTACTAGAACTAATATCTGAATTCAGCAAAGTTGCAGGATACAAAATTAATACACAGAAATCTGTGGCATTCCTATACACTAATGATGAACTAGCAGAAAGAGAAATCAGGAAAACAATTCCATTCACAAATGCATCAAAAAGAATAAATTACCTAGGAATAAACCTAACCAAGGAAGTGAAAGACCTATACCTTGAAAACTACAAGACACTCTTGAGAGAAATTAAAGAGGACACTAATAAATGGAAATTCATCCCATGTTCCTGGGTATTAAGAATTAACATTATCAAAATAACCATCCTGCTTAAAGCAATCTACAGATTCCATGCAATTCCTATTAAAATACCAACAGCATTCTTCAACAAACTGGAACAAATAGTTCTAAATTTCATATGGAACCAAAAAAGACCCCAAATAGCCAAGGCAATCCTGAGAAGGAAGAATAAAGCAGGGGGTATTACGCTCCCCAACTTCAAGCTCTGCTACAAAGCCACAGTAATCAAGGCAATTTAGTACTGGCACAAGAACAGACCCATAGACCAATGGAACAGACTAGAGAGCCCTGATATAAACCCAACCATACATGGTCAATTAATGTATGATTATAGAGCCATGGATAGACAATGGGGAAATGACAACAACTGGTGTTGGCAAAGGACAGCTACACATAAGAGAATGAAACTAGATTACTGTCTAACTCATACACAAAAGTAAACTTGAAATAGAGCAAAGATCTAAATGTAAGTCATGAAACCATAAAACACTTAGAAGACAACATAGACAAAACTCTCTTGAATAGAAACATGAACAACTTCTTCATGAACATATCTCCTCAAGCAAGGGAAACAAAAGCAAAAATGAACAGTGGGACTATATCAAACTAAAAAGCTTCTGTACAGCAAAGGACACCATCAGTAGGACAAAAAGGTATCCTACGGTATGGGAGATCTAATTATCACCAGAATTTTAATGGACTCCTGGGTAGGGATGAGGTAATTTCTACTGAGTTATCAAACTCTCAGTGAAGACCTACTGTGTACCAGAAATTGATCTGAAAGCGAGGAACACAAAGGTAAGATGCATATTCATAACAACAAATGCTGGTGAGGATGTGGAGAAAGGGGAACCCTTCTACACTGCTGGTGGGAATGTAAGCTAGTTCAACCATTGTGGAAAGCAGTATGGAGGTTCCTCAAAAAACTAAAAATAGAAATACCACTTGATGCAGGAATTTCACTCCTAGGAATTTACCCTAAGAATAAAGGATCCCAGATTAAAAAAGAAATATGCACCCTTATGTTTATAGCAGCATTATTTACAATAGTCAAGAAATGGAAGCAACCTAAGTGTCCATCAGTAGATGAATGGATAAAAAAGAGGAGGTACATATACACAATGGAATATTATTCAGCCATAAGAAGAAAACAAATCCTACCATTTGCAACAACATGGATGGAGCTAGAGGGTATTATGCTCAGTGAAATAAGCCAGGTGGAGAGAGACAAGTACCAAATGATTTCACTCCTCTGTGGAGTATAACAACAAAGCAAAAACTGAAGGAACAAAACAGCAGCAGACTCACAGAACCCAAGAATGGACTAACAGTTACCAAAGGGAAAGGGACTGAGGAGGGTGGGTGGGAAGGGAGGGATAAGGGGATTAAGGGGCATTATGATTAGCACACATAATGTAGGGGGGTCACAGGGAAGGAAGTATAGCACAGAGAAGATAAGTAGTGACTCTATAGCATCTTACTGTGCTGATGGACAGTGACTGTAACGGGATATATGGTGGGGACTTGATAATGGGGGGAATCTAGTAACCACATTTATATATATATATATATATATGTGTGTGTGTGTGTGTGTGTGTGTGTGTGTGTGTGTGTGACTTTAGTAAAAAGATCCTTCCAAAGTGGAAATCATGTCACTGTTATCTAATTATCACCAGAATTTCAATGGTCTCCTGGGTAGGGAAGAGGTAATTTCTACTGAGTCATCAAACTCTCAGTGAAGACCTACTGTGTACCAGAAATTGGTCTGAAAGTGAGGAACACAAAGGTAATATGCAGCTCTAGCCCTCCAGAAGCTTGTTGTTCAGGGAAGGAATTCAGCTGGGGGATGCTGCTGACTTACTTGCACTTGTTCCCTAGCTAAGCCAGACACCAATTAGCCAGGCACCCTTGGACACAGAAACTTTTCTAGGGCTCTGTAGAGAGAGAATGGGAGGGAGAAGATAACTCAACAATACCTCAGGTTTCTTCTAACTCTAAAAATTCTATGCCCTCACTAAATACATAGGTATATTTCTGTAGTCTACCTAAATAGCTACAATCAAAAAACTCTTCCAAGTAAGAGCATATGACATAATTGCAAAAGATCTGCTATCTTACAAACGTTTTTAAGAATGAAATTGCTAGGGAATACTATGAAAAATTGTATGCTAACAAACTGAATAACCTAGAGAAATGGACAACTTTCTAGAAAACTACAACCTTCCAAGCCTGACCCAGAAAGAAACAGAATATCTGAACAGACCAATTACCATCAATGAAATAGAACTGGTAATCAAAAACATACCTAAGAACAAAATGCCTGGACCAGATGGCTTCACTGCTGAATTATATCAAACATTTAGTGAAGACCTAATACCCATCCTCCTTAAGTTTTCCAAATAGTAAAAGAAGAGGGAAGTACTTCCAAACTCATTCTATGAGGCCAGCATCACTCTAATACCCAAACCAGGCAGACACCACAAAAAAAGAAAATTACAGGCCAATATCCCTGATGAACATAGATGCAAAAATACTCAACAAAATATTAGCAAACCAAACTCAAAAATACATCAAAAAGATCATCCACCATGATCAAGTAGGATTTATTCCAGGGATGCAAGGATGGTACAACATTCGAAAATCCATCAACATCATCCACCACAACAAAAAGGACAAAAACCATATGATCATCTCCATAGATGATGATAAAAACTCTCAACAAAATGGATATGGAGGGCAAGTACCTCAACATAATAAAGGCCATGTATGACAAACCCACAGCCAACATTATACATAACAACGAGAAGCTGAAAGCTTTTCCTTTAAGATTGGGAACAAGACAAGGATGCCCACTCTCCCCACTTGTATTCAATATAGTACTGGAGGTCCTAGCCACAGCACTCAGACAGCACAAAGAAAGAAAAGGCATACAGATGGGCAAGGAAGAAGTTAAACTGTCTCTGTTTGCAGATGACACTATATTGTACATAAAAAACCCTGAAGAATCCACTCCAAAACTACTAGAGCTAATATCTGAATTCAGCAAAGTTGCAGGATACAAAATTAATACACAGAAATCTGTTGCTTTCCTATACACTAACAATGAACTAGCAGAGAGAGAAATCAGGAAAACAATTCCATTCACAGTTGCATCAAAAAGAATAAAATACCTAGGAATAAACCTAACCAAGGAAGTGAAAGACCTACACTCTGAAAACTGCAAGACACTCATGAGAGAAATTAAAGAAGATACCAATAAATAGAAACATCCCATGATCATGGATAGGAAGAATTAATATTGTCAAAATGGCCATCTTGCCTAAAGCAATCTACAGATTCAATGCAATTCCTATCAAAATACCAACAGCATTCTTCAACAAACTCGAGAAATTGTTCTAAAATTCATATGGAACCACAAAAGACCCCAAATAGCCAAAGCAATCCTGAGAAGGAAGAATAAAGCAGGGGGTATTATGCTCCCAACTTCAAGCTCTACTACAAAGCCACAGTAATCAAGACAATTTGGTACTGGGACAGGAACAGACCCACAGACCAGTGGAACAGACTAGGGAGAGCCTGATATAAGCCCAACCATACATGGTCAATTCATATATGATAAAGGAGCCATGGACATACAATGGAGAAATGACAGCCTCTTCAACAGCTGGTCTTGGCAAAACTGGACAGCTACGTGTAAGAGAATGAAACTGGATCACTGTCTAACACCATACACAAAAGTAAGCTCAAAATTGATCAAAGACCTGAATGTAAGTCATGAAACCATAAAACTCTTAGAAGACAACATAGGCAAAAATCTCCTGAATATAAGCATGAGCAACTTCTTCCTGAACACATCTCCTCAAGCAAGGGAAACAAAAGCAAAAATGAACTCATGGGACTACATCAAACAAAAAAGTTTCTGTATGGCAAAGGACACCATCAACAGAACAAAAAGGCATCCTACAGTATGGGAGAATATATTTGTAAATGACATATCTGACAAGGGGTTAACATCCAAAATATATAAAGAACTCACATGCCTCAACACCTAAAAAGCAAATAACCCAATTAAAAAATGGGTAGAGGATATGAAGAGACAGTTCTCCAGAGAAGAAATTCAGACGGCCAACAGACACATGAAAAGATGCTCCTCATCACTAATCATCAGGGAAATGCAAATTAAAACCACAGTGAGATATCACCTCACACCAGTAAGGATGGCCAGCATTGAAAAGACTAAGAACAATAAATGCTGGTGTGGATGCAGAGAAAAGGAAACCCTCCTACACTGCTGGTGGGAATGTAAGCTAGTTCAACCATTGTGGAAAACACTATGGAGGTTCCTCAAAAATCTCAAAATAGAAATACCATTTGACCCAGGAATCCCACTCCTTGGAAAATACCCAAAGAATACAACTTCTCAGATTCAAAAAGACTTATGTAACCCTATGTTTATCACAGCACTTTTTACAATAGCCAAGATATGGAAGCAACCTAAGTGTCCATCAGTGGATGAATGGATAAAGAAGATGTGGTACATATACACAATGGAATACTATTCAGCCATAAGAAAGAAACAAATCCTACCATTTGCAACAACATGGATGGAGCTGGAGGATATTATGCTCAATGAAATAAGTCAGGCAGAGAAAGACAAGTACCAAATGATTTCACTCATCTGTGGAGTATAAGAACAAAGGAAAACTGAAGGAACAAAACAGCAGCAGATTCACAGACTCCAAGAAGGGACTAGTGGTTACCAAAGGGAAGGAGTGTGGGAGGGCGGGTGGGGAAGGAGGGAGAAGGGGAAAGAGGGGTATTATGTTTAGTACAAATGGGGTGGGGCATCACAGGGAAAACAGTGTCACACAGAGAAGGCAAATTGTGAATCTGTGGCATCTTACTACACTGATGGACAATGCCTGCATTGGGGTGTGGATGGGGACCTGATAATATGGATAAATGTAGCAACCACATTGTTTTTTCATGTGAAACCTTCATAAGAGTGCATATCAATAATACATTAATAATAAAAATGTTAAAAACCATGAAATTACATCCTATTCAGGCAGTGCTAAAGAGAATGGAAACCAAAAGCTCCTTTCCAAGGCCTTAACCTAGAGTTCCTCTGAAAGTTCCCAAGAGAAATGGAGTAGTTCTTTTTCTAGATGTACATACCCCAACCTAAACTATTCCATATATATTATGGAATATTTGCCTTCAAGGACTGTAAGCTAATTTATTTACACTACCTTTCAAAGTAACTTTCTTTGTGACAAATCATAGTGAGAACTTGTGAAAAGGTATTTCAAAACTAATGAGACTTAAATATTTCTAAAAACAAACTTACCTGAAACCCATTCTATCCAAAAACTACAGACTTTAAAAGCAATACATTTCATAATAATTATTTGCTGCACAATGAGACTCACCAAGTACTTCTTTTAAAGAAACTATTTCATGGCATCATAAATAAAATTTTATCTATAAATCATTATCTTTACACAACTTTTCAGAAACACACAATAATAATAGTATTTATTCAGTGCTTCATGGGGAGACAGCTTAAATCCTTGAGGTATTTTGACTTATTAATCTTAAGAAGACCCTCCCAGGCTTGGTACTACTTTTTCCCCATTTCACAGATGAGAAAAATAAGCTCAAAGTGGTTAAATAACTTGTTTCAGTTCACACAACAAATAAGGTGGTAGAGTCAGGAATCCAGAACCTACACTATTACACTAAAAAGGTGCCCTGCGAGAATAGAACCTAAGGGACACTCAGGCCACCAGCTGATCTGATCATTGTCTTTAGGCTCCTCGAGATGTTACATCATTGGGATTATCTATGTTGACCTTTGAGGTCCAACTAATCCTAGTCTGACTGAAATTTTAAAAGATAATATCTCCCTGATGGATGATGTCATCAAATGTCATCAATTCATAATTTCCCAGACTTGTCATTTCTGTATCATCTGTGTGATTTTTCCCACATTCATGTATCACCCAGACTATTATTTACTTGATACTTTCATTTAAATCATCTACTTTATTTCAAATGAATTATATAGTATCTTTGAATTCACTGATTTGGTGTGCCATATTTTTTCAACTAACTTTAAAATAAATATATAGCCACTTGAATTTATGTACTAGTGGCAGTATATGCCACAGTAAGGAAGGATATACTGCATTTGAAAGTCTGAGGCTTCTAAAACTATGATAGTTGAAAGATATCAACAGCAAGGTATTTACTGGAAGTCAATAGGAACCTTGTATTTACGAGAATGTCTTTACCAACAGAAACAAACACAAGAATAAGTTCAACCCAACCATCTGTGACTTTTAAATCTCAATCAATTGTCATGAAGAACTATGAAGAAACAAATACGGTCCCAAGGAAGTTTCTGTGGCCCTCTATGGCATGGTTTGTCTTCACATTAAATGTAACATAGTATATCATTGGGAATTGGATCTTCTTATTCTCTATTTTACCCCCAAATTAGCAAATTTTTCTAATTGTCAGATATTTGAGTTGACTTTGAAAGGGTAACTGCCCACTGTTCAATGAAGGCCAGGGTTTTAAAGTCTCCACTGGTCTGGGAACTAAGTTACTGACACTTGGAACCTCTAGATTCTTGTGAGAAAGAATTCTCATCAAAAAAATGACTTTTATCATAACACATCACCCAGTGACAAGAACATAAAGAAGTGAAGGCAGCAACTATGGCCACATTCCATTCACTCCTTTTCCTTATTATCCTCATAGAATCAGACCTAGTCATAGTTCTTCGAGTCCTGAGAGCTGGTTAATCCCTCAAAAGAAAAGGATGATGAGCCAGAAAATGGATGAATTGCAGTTAACACTGACAGTCATGAGGCCACAACATATTTCCTGTTTGACTTTGTAGGCAGCTTTAGAATGTACTGAGGAAGCAAGAGAGATATATATCAGGGCGGGGGGGTTCTGATTTTTTTCTGTATAACTGTCGTCTTTATTTCACATAAAAAAGGAGGAGTTTTATATAATAATAGAAAATCCAACTGTACAACCTTCTAGTTTTATAATTTATGCTACCATTTTACTCTGTTCGAAAAGATAAATGACATCATAACATTCTTAAATCAATTTAGATTTGAATTTTGGTTAGGAAGGTAAACGTGACCACTGATATTTCCATAATAAGTTTAATTTCCATTCAGCCTCTCTTTATAAGACCGCAGAGCTTGTTCCTTAAGCCAAATCCCATTAGCATACATTAAAAGTACATCCAGAAGAATAGTCCCCTTTTGTTTAAGTGTTTTAAAGTCAGCCTATCAGTCCTGGTAGACAGTAAACTAAAGGAAGTTTAATATAACTACTCAACTGGTTGGTCCATAAATCACATAATATAGGCTAAGGACTTTGTGATTTCAGAGACAGATTTTTAAAATCTATTAAAAAACAATGTAACCTGATGGGTAGTTGAAATTTTGTCCTTACCTACAGTGCCATAGATGTCAAATGCAGCCCACAGATGTGAGTTTTTCCACCTGCGTAGAGTTTTGGAAAATTGAGTTAATTTTCCACAATCAAAAATTGGGAAAGTTCACAGAAAAAAATGCAGATTTCAAACTATACTTTAAAAACACATTTCTGGCAACACTGAGCCCACCCTCCCACATGTCAGGGTGAGAGGAAGGGAGGGAGAAAGCACAAGTCCAGCTAGTGAAAGAATTGAGAGCCCCTGAGAAGTCACCTATTCTTCTTTCAGCAGCCAACCCAGTGTTAATTTCTTGCCACCATCCTTCCTAGGAATGGATAATGTTTGGAAACAATGTGCTGCCAGGTGAGATTAGATTGTCCAACTCTCCCATGCTTCCAGACACCACCAAAACTTATCAGATAAGTTAGAAGCCAACTCAGAAGCTATCCTTACAGAGTTTCTGGGAAGCTGTTCAAGTGCAAATTTGGAACGTATGAATGTGCAACTACAAACATTGAGATATGAGACTCATCACATCTTTCATTTAAGTCAACTTAAATGCAGGTAGCACCTCCTAAGCAAGCCATGATCATCACACAGAGTATGGCTGTGACAGGGTGGGAATTAATGAGCATGGCAGCAGTGTACAGGAGGACCATCCTTGCTCCCAGGGATCCTCTACAGACATCACTGCTCTCATGCGGTGTCTTGGAAACCATCTCACTCACGGTAAGTGGCCAGCCCAATAAGACTGCTCTCATGAACTGTGACCCCAAGGACACTAGTTGGTTTAGCATGGTGAGCTCATTAATTGAGCCAATCTGGCAACAGCACAGGAAACAGGAAGAAAACATTGGAAATCTATGGCCAACTGCCTATGGGAAAGAACAGCTAAGTGAAAAAAGGATTTGCAGCAGTATATGTGTGAAGGAATATCTAGAAGGATACACACCAAATGTGTACACTCACCCTCTGGGAAGTGGTCAGGAACACTGGGAGCTTACATAGTTCGCTCTGTTAAACTTTTTATAGCAAGCATATGTTGCTTTCATAATTATAAAAGCTTTTTAAATAAAATATTTGTGAAATATTAAGTATAAGTTACTCATATAATATATCCTCTGTGTAGGAATATTTACATAGGAAAAAGCTTATCTCTAGGTGGTGAAATGGTGAACAATTGTTCTCTTCTTTATAATTGTTGGTACCCTCCAAATTTTCTACTTTCATTATTTGGAAAAAAGGATAAATTTTAGCAGTATATTTTAAGATAAATTTTTGTTTTTTTAATCATCTCTCACACTCACTCCTAAAAATTAATTGAAACAGAAGGCTCCCACTTGCCTCCTGCCAAGCCCAACCAATTTTCCGTATCTTGTACCCCACTACAAATTTCATCACTCAAAGCTATCCATCTTGAGACAACATCTGTTGACATGGCCAATAAGTGACAACATTTCAACCAAATCTCAGCATTAAGATTGGCCCCGAAGTAAATGTTTAGAGGCAGCTGGCCCCTAAATGTAATGTTCATCAAGCTCCCTCAGTGCCCCAAATGTTCACACCCATTGGGTTCATTAGTCCTGTGACTCAAAGATACATCTCGCTCAAGATGACTACAGACCATCAGGTAAAGAGCAACGCCCACTCCCCCAATCCAGAAGTCCTCTGTTATGATATGTCCCAGTCTGGGAATGGTGGTGCTTCTAATGCCTTCATCTACAGTGGATTCTGGATAAAGAGAGTATGGCCAATCTCTACTAGATAATGCAGCTGAACAATGTGCAACCTTCACTCATGAAACCTATTCCTGGGGCATTGTCTTAAAACCAATAAACCTCTGAAGAACATTCTTGATATGAAAGATAGCCTATGGGTGCCTGGGAAAATTCCTCAAAAACTCTTTAACACAGAAAAATTCACACATGCTAAATCCTAAAGATTACCAAGTAACAGAAACATATAGTCACAGTGAAATTTCTGTACAAAGTTGTGCCACTTGGAATTTGTCTCATCATTTAAGGGCACATGAGACAACAGGAGGCTGCAAACACACGCACATGCACACACAGAGGCTGCAAGTGAAGAAATGCGGCAGGAGGCCTTGTGAGACAGGAACCGTGCTCCTCGGCCCCATGCTTCCTCTACCCAGTCTCTGGATCATGGAAAGTGGGCCATGTTCATGTCCCAGAGACTATGACCAGATCAATTCCAGAGAACAGAGTCAACAAATTACTTGCTCTTAAGTTCAAAAGGCATAATCCAAATAAAAGACAGAAAACACCTGAAAAGAGTTGTCAGCTGGTAGAAGTGTTCCTGTCCCATAGCCCCCAGGCCCACCCTTGGAGCTAATTAGGAAGGAGGCAGAGAGTCAGAGAGGAAGGAGGGCGCTGGAGAGTCTATCGTTGGGCCCTGCTCCAGGAGAGAAGGTGCTGAAGGCTGGTGGCAGAGACCCACACAGATCAGAAAGCCCAGGGCAGACGGAACCAAGTCTTGCCTGTCTTGCCTGGAACTAGGCATCTTCTACTTTGTTCCCTGTGCCACAAAGGCCGGGAAATAACAGCACAGGAAGGGCAGCCAGGGTGGTCTGGAACCGAGAGGGTCCTCAAAATTGGCCACAACCCTCCCAAAGATACAGAAAGACAAGAGGAAGAGAACCGGGCTTTCAAAGAGCTCCTGACATGTGTGGTCACGTCAGAGCCCTCTTCCTACAATTTCAGTACCCCTGGCGCCGACACAAGACATGTGTCCACCTGGTCACGGCGGTGCCAGCTCTCCCCCTTCGGCTGAGGGGGAAAGGGGTGTTTGTCCCCAAAGGGTGGAGAAAGCAGGGCTGGGAAGATTGGGAGGAGGGGGAACCCCTTTGGGGCCACTGCAGGTTGGGTTATTTTGGTTGGGCACTTTTTGGGACAGTCAGAGGGGCAGGAGGCTTGCTGACACCCACAGGCATGTAGAGACCTCCAGGAAGGATATGCTGAGCTCACTGTCCACCATTCCTGCTGGGATCCTTGGCCCTGCTACTGGCACTTAAGCCACAGGATCCCCAGGGAGGTATACAGTTAGGTTCTAGATCTGCCACGAGCCAGCTGGGGAATGTGGACAGGTAAGGTACGTTCTTGGGCCCTACTTGCCTTGTCTGTCAAGAGAGATGCAGGAACTTTCCAGGGCTTCCGTAAACCACACAAAAAGCCTCAGTAAAGATAGCTATTCCTTTGTCCCTCTTTCATAAATCACACAAAATGCCTCAATAAATGATAGCTACTCCTATGTCCCTCTTTAGTAAACCACATAAAAGGCCTCAATAAATGATAGCTACTCCTATGTCCCTCTTTCTGACACCAGCTGGAATTCTCTGAATCCTTCCAGCAGCATCCTTACAAAGAGAGTTAACACAGCAAAGTATAAAGGCCAAACACTATTTTACTTACGCCACGGCCTCCTCCCTCAAGTCTGCATTTAACAAAACTGCAAGTAACTCTTTGCCTTAAAAGTACGTAGGAAATGTGCAGGGAAATATTTTTTTGAAACTTACTTCAAAATGTGTTTAATAATCTATTGATCTTACTATTTACCAGGCATTTGCAAGTACTTTATAGACATAATCTTATAAAGGGTCCTCATTTCATAAATGAGGATGAGGAGGTAAGCATTACTGCCTCTGCTTTACACATGTATAAGCTGAGGCCATTAAGTTTCAAGAAGTTATGTCATTAAAAAAAGAACAATAGGTACTGTTTATTAGGTATTTACTATATACTAGACACTACTCCATTAAATAGGTATATATTTGTGCACCTGGCACATACTAAGAATTAAACGTGTGACAATGACTTAATATGATTAGGAGTTTCTCACTTACTCTCTCCCTAACAATCCTAAGTAGGAACTTGTATTATCCTCATTTTGCACATGAAAAAATCAGGCCACAGGGAGGTTAAATTACCTTGGTCACATAGTTCCTAAGAGGTGGTACAGAGATTTGAACCCCAAGAGTCAGATCTCAGCTACTATAATCTTAAGTTCTACCTCACAGCTCGTGAATGGTAGATGCAGAATTCAAACCCCACATCTGTCTGACTCCAAAGCTCTTGAGCACCTTGATTATTTTCAAGGGCCATAATTCATTTACTTGGAGAAAACTCAGTCAGTTTCTTTGTTCTGGTGGGGGTTGAATTCACACTGACCCCCTAGGCCCTCTGGAATATCTATGTGCTTATTCCCAAGTCTCCAGGGGGCAACTCTGTGCCAGGCAGACAAGACAGGCTGTGCTGTTAAGGTACCGTGAATAATATAGTCACGTCCATCTGACTTGAGTAATGCTGCTCTCAACATTCAGACATCCTAGTTTCTGAAGCAAACCTAATTTGCTCTCCTAGTGTATGTGACTGCTCCCTCCTCCAAACCCTCAGAGTATTTATTGAACTTCTCATGGAATTTCTCATATCCTGACTTCCATTATGGTTATTTAAAAACTGGTCTTCTCACCCCTTCTCCAGTGAAGCACCTTGAGAACTATATTGCTGAGATGGATTTGGCTGCTTTATAAGAGACATCGCCAAATAACAAGGGCTTAAACAAGATGGGTGTTAGCTTTTCGCCACGTAATCATACAGGTGCAGGACGTGGAGCTGGAGCGCAGCTCTGCTACACTGTGTAATGCAACCCAGGGACCCCGCGTCTGTGACTCCGCCATCCATCCTCAGAGGATTGCCTTAATCGGTCTACAATGGCTCAACACCTTGTCTACATTCCAACAGGTGAGAAGGGGAACAGGTGGCAGAGAGGGCAAGTCCCTGCCTTCTACAGACAGAACCAAGTGAAAAGTTATTTTATTATCAAAGAAAGGGAGAGCATATAGTGAAAGAAAACTAGCTATCTCAAGTGACTGTGACTCAAGAAATACATTCAAAAGTGTTATGAGCCTGCAGATCTTTCTTTGTTCAACAAATATGTATAAAATGCCACCTTATGTCAGACACTGAGCTCTTCATTGGGAATCCAGTGCAAGGCGTTTACAAACAATGGATGAAGAAATGAAAGAGCCCTTTTGTGGAACAGCAACCTGGAGGTACGGCCATGAAAATTTCATGAAGGCAAATAACTTAAAATACGGACACAAGTAATTTCTTCCCATAGGAGGTCATAGATAAAAACAGACATATTCAAAGCTGAATTTTTTGTGGCTTGCTGAAAAATACAGAAAATCAATTATAAAGAAAGTAAACATACAGACCTAATTTATTGGGCTATCCTGCCACTAGCAAAATATATTACAGAGTCCCAATCCTGAATTTTTACTGTAATGGCTTTTTCTGTATCTTACTCTGAGATACATTTTTATTTTTTTCCTATACAAAACAAAAAAACAAAAACAAAAAATTGACACAGGGTAGATAAATATACAGGTCTAAAATTGAATTCTTTCTGTGTCTTCTTTAAGATAAACATTCAAGGGATTTAATCTGGGAGAGGAGCCAAAAGTCCAGCTCCAATTTATTATTTCTAAATTACATATAAAGCACCACATAAAGCCTTTAACGTCAGTTAAGCTGCCACTGGAATGTATTATTGTTTTCAGCCATAGACGTCACCAACCCGGCTTTTCTCATTTTCCAAATTCCATTAAGACGGAATTTCCCAGATAGTGTCATCACCCCCTCCACCTCTCCCACCATAAAAAAGTCCAACAAATGATTTGCACTTAGCATTTTAATTGAAATGCCAATAGTAATATTAAAGCATGAAATTTTAAAATTCAAATGTTAAGAGATGGATGGAAGTTTTGTACTACACTAAAATGGAGTTGGACTCAATTAGAATAGTTTTCTGAACTTAGGCTTTAGGTTTCAAAGAGGCAAAGGTGAGTCCCAGGAATCTGTATTTTCTTCCCTCTTGTTGTTAACTTGTGATGTTTTTCTCTGTATACATTGCTCCTGAGAGCCTGACTTTATTTCTCCTTCCTCTCCTTGGCAGCCGACACACTGTACTTACACCGCGTGCTGCTTCTAGGGGAGCACCACTGTGCCCGTGCTGGCAGCTCCCTTCCCTCCAACTGCATTAGGCGTGACTGGAAGGAATAATCGCTAGGCACTAAATAAGAATTCTTCATCTAGAGGAGGCTGAGCATTTTCTTTTAGAATTTTGTAATTTTCATTGCATGTAACTGAATTGTATGCATATTTGTTCAGCTAGTGTAGGGAAAGTATTTGGCAGTGTGTCTTGCAAATACTTACGATTGGTTTAGGACTTAGTATAATTAAGGCATAATTCTAAGTCCTCTGAGGAATACTAAGACTCATTCATTCATTAAAAATAATTATGGATCATGAACCATGTATGTGTGCCTATGTGTGTGAATGAATATATTAATTCAACATATATTTTACAGACCACCTACTATGTGCCAGACATCATGCTAGGTTTATAAAAGCAAACACAGTCCCTACCTTCATGGACTTTACAGGCTAGTGAGGAAGGCAGACAACCAAATCATTGCACAAATATATGTAAAACTAATTACCAAATGGGATAAGTTTTATAACCCTTATAAAGCCTGGGTTCCTGCAGTTCAATTTCCTAGCAGTGTCACAGTCAAAAAAATACAACCAACAAACAAAAGTAATTTCAGTGTAGCTCAGATCTCTGTCAAAGTGATGAAAAACAAGGAAAGACTAAGAAACTGTCACGCCAGAAGGCTGCAGATATATGATAGCTAAATGTAGTATGGTGCCCTGGGTGGGATCCTGGAATAGAAAGAGAGCATTAATGGAAAAACTTGTAAATCCAAATAAAGTAAGGAGTTTGGTTAATGGTAATGTGCCAGTGTCAGTTTCTTAGTTTTAACAAATGTACTGTGGTGATGTAAGATGTTAAAAATGGTGAAAACTGGATGAGAGGTGTATGGAAACCCTCTCTACTATCTTTGCAACTCTTCTGTAAATCTAAAATTATTCCAAAATAAAAAACATATTTAAAAAATGAACTCATATCTTTACTTGAATTCTCAAAAACTCATGGTGATACCCAAATACAGTAATAGTTAATACTTACAATCATTTGTGATTTACCTTATATTAGTTGTATGTTGCTGTGTAACAAATCAACCCAAAACTTACCAGCTTAAAACAACAGACACTTATTATCCCACACAGGTTCTAAAAATCAGGAATCTGAGGGTGGCTTAGCTGAGTGCATCTGTCTCAGTCTCTGGTGAGGTTGCAGTCAAGCTGTAGGCTGAGGCTACAGTCATCTCAAGGCTCAGCTGGGACTGCAGAACCAGACTCCAAGCCCCCTCATGTGGTAGCTTTTAAGCATCAGTTTCTTGGCTGGTTGTTTGCTGGAGGCATCAGTTCTTTACCACACCAGCCTCTCCACAAACATGGCAGCTGACCTCCCCCAAAGCCAGTGATCAACAGAGCAAGAACACAGACCCAGGACAGAAGCTGCAGTCTTTTTATAACCTAATCTCCAAAGCGACATATCATCACATCTGCCATATTCTATTCATTAAAGGCAAAACACTAATTCCAGCCCACACACAAGAAGAGTGGCATTAAGCTCCACCTCTTGACAGGTGCAGTATCCAAGAATTTATAGACATGTTTTTAAAAGTACCACACCTCTCCTTCCTCCAAATAACCCCACTAAAATTACAACAAACAGCATAAATCCTCAAGTACAAGGAAAACAGAGGAGACAACAGCAACAATTGAGAACCAGGAATTCAGGACATCAAACCAAATGGGACGTACAAGCAGGCTGAATCATAAGCCAAGAGTGGGAAAAGCCATGAGGTCACATAATTTGTACCACAGAACCTCAAAAAGACTCATAAATTGGCAGTGCCAGGAGCCTCTGGAAAATTAGGATGAAAATCTGTTTAAGGAGTAGTTAGCACAGCTCCCCACTCCTAAGGTCTGGCCTGTGCATGGTGGCTTCCTTCCCAAGGACATGATATGGAAATGAGGAAAAAAGGGAAACTTTTACAATGAAGAAACCTGACAAGCACTACCTCATCCAGGTGATCGAGAGCAGCATCAACAGCCAGAAGTCATGTTGACAGCATGCACACTGATACGAGGTGATAAAAATGGCCCTTCATCCCTGTGGTCTTCCTCCCAATAGCCCATAACCCCAGTCTTACGTGGAAAGTATCAGACAGATTTCAATAGTGGGACACCCTACAAGACTTTCCCAGTACTCCTCAAGCGTTGCCTCAAGGTCATCAAAAACAAGGGAAGTCTGAGAAACATCCATAGTCAAAAGGAGCCTAAAAAGACAGGACAGCTAAATGCAATATGCTATCTCAAATGGGATCCTGGCATGGAAAAAGGATATTAAGGAAGGAATAAAGTAAAGAAATGTAAACTATGGACTTGAGTTAATAATAATGTACCAGTAAAAATAATAATAATAATGTACCAGTATCAGTTCATTAACTGTAACAAACATATCACACCAATGTTAGACGTAGTGGGAACTGAGCGAGGGAGATCCAGGAACACTCTCTACTAACTTCTCAGTTTTTCTGTAAATCTAAAACTGTTCAAAAAAGAAGTGGTTAGATCCCCTAGATGCCATCCCCAACTCTGTGCAACCCAGCAGCTGCCCCCGCCCCACTCAGGCAGAAAATTCAAGGTTTATTCACTGGTGTGACTAAAACAGACCCAGGCACCAGCCACAGCTGAAAGAGTAAGATACTGAAAATAAGATTAAGTAAGAGTTTACATATTAACGTTGAAACACTAAGCTCTCCTCCCTCACTCAGAACCCTGGGGAAACCAGGTTTCTATGCCCTGTGAAGGAGATTTAAAAATTCTCCTCTGGCCAAATCAAAAGACACAAAGATACTAACTTAGGAGAGTAGAAAATCTCCCCAGTGAAGTAACCCATTTCATGGCGAGCTCACACTGAACAAGTTCCATCCCACACCTGGGGTTATTAGTGCCTCAGTCTTAAAAATCACCACCAGGCGAAATGACAGTCTCTTCAACAGGTGGTGCTGGCAAAACTGGACAGCTACATGTAGGAGAATGAAACTGGACCATTGTCTAACCCCATATACAAAAGTAAACTCAAAATGGATCAAAGACCTGAATGTAAGCCATGAAACCATTAAACTCTTGGAAGAAAACATAGGCGAAAACCTCTTAGACATAAACATGAGTGACCTCTTCTTGAACATATCTCCCCGGGCAAGGAAAACAACAGCAAAAATGAGTAAGTGGGACTACATTAAGCTGAAAAGCTTCTGTACAGCAAAAGACACCATCAATAGAACAAGAAGGATCCCTACAGTATGGGAGAATATATTTGAAAATGACACATCCGATAAAGGCTTGACGTCCAGAATATATAAGGAGCTCACACGCCTCAACAAACAAAAAACAAATAACCCAATTAAAAAATGGGCAGAGGAACTGAACAGACAGTTCTCCAAAAAAGAAATACAGATGGCCAACAGACACATGAAAAGATGCTCCACATCGCTAATTATCAGAGAAATGCAAATTAAAACTACAATGAGGTATCACCTCACACCAGTAAGGATGGCTGCCATCCAAAAGACAAACAACAACAAATGTTGGCGAGGCTGTGGAGAAAGGGGAACCCTCCTACACTGCTGGTGGGAATGTAAACTAGTTCAACCATTGTGGAAAGCAGTATGGAGGTATATCAAAATGCTCAAAACAGACTTACCATTTGACCCAGGAATTGCACTCCTAGGAATTTACCTTAAGAATGCAGCAATCAAGTTTGAGAAAGACAGATGCACCCCTATGTTTATTGCAGCACTATTTACAATAGCCAAGAATTGGAAGCAACCTAAATGTCCATCAATAGATGAATGGATAAAGAAGATGTGGTACATATACACAATGGAATACTACTCAGCCATAAGAAGAGGGCAAATCCTACCATTTGCAGCAACATGGATGGAGCTGGAGGGTATTATGCTCAGTGAAATAAGCCAAGCAGAGAAAGAGAAATACCAAATGATTTCACTTATCTGTGGAATATAAGAACAAAGGAAAAACTGAAGGAAGAAAACAGCAGCAGAGTCGCAGAACTCAAGAATGGACTAACAGGTACCAAAGGGAAAGGGACTGGGGAGGATGGGTGGGTAGGGAGGGATAAGGGGGGGAGAAGTAGGGGGGTATTAAGATTAACATGCATTGGGGGGTAGGAGAAAAGGGAGGGCTGTACAACACAGAGAAGGCAAGTAGTGATTCTACAACATTTTGCTATGCTGATGGACAGTGACTGTAAAGGGGTTTATAGGGGGGACCAGGTATAGGGGAGAGCCTAGTAAACATAATATTCGTCATGTAAGTGTAGATTAGTGATACCAAAAACAAAGCAAAAAAAAAAAAAAGGGCAGTTCCTGTGTGGTAACCTCCAACGAGTTCTACACAAGGGTATAAAGGGCATATAAAAGTGTAGGCAAAGGGTCTGTTTCTGTTTATACAGAGGATCAAAGCCTAATTTGGCTACCCCGAAAATGAACTAAGATACGATATGAAAAAGAACTTCCAACATCTGCACTCTCTGGAAGACTCATGCCAGAAGATGATCATCAAAAAACCCCAACAAAGATCCATGCACTGCTACGGCTGTAGATGCAGTCATCCCACCAGTTCCTGGACTTGCCATGGGAATGAAGAAGGAGATATCTAAGCTGGCCTGTGCATACAGTAAAACAACAAATTTGACTGGATCTATACTGTTGGAACTCAACCAAGAATTTGGAGAAGTGCAAATTGTAGCGCTCCAAACTCTTACAACTACAGACTATTTACTGTTAAAAGAACATAAGGGATGTGAACATTCCCCAGGAATGGGTTGTTTTAATTTGTCTGATTTCTCTCAGACTGTTCAAGTTCAGTTGGACAATATCCACCATATCATAGATAAGTTTTCACAAATGCCTAAGGTGCCTAACTGGTTTTCTTGGTTTCACTGGAGATGGCTGGTAATTACAGATATGCTTTGGTTATGTAACTATACTCCTATTATGTTAATGTGTGTGCGCAATTTAAGTAGTAGCTTAAAACCTATATATGCTGAAGTTACTCTACAAGAAGATATGTCAAAGAAATAATCAATCTTCCCATGTTTTCTTCCGTCTGCTACTTCTATAGCTTTTCTTCTTCCTTCCTAATTACAACCCTTAAATAGAATTCGTGCCTCATATCAAATTTACCGAGTATCATAACTCCTCCAAGTGGTAAAGATACCTCAAGACAAATGCTGGGCATAGAAGCCACAGGGCATAAATATGCAAAGAAGTAAAAAGCTAACCATTTCAAACAATAAGGCTTCCCTCTCACTTACCAACTTCACATTTCCCTGTATGGCCCCGGAAGATGACTGGTTAGCCAGAGACGGGTAAGATTCCTCAAGGGAGGAACAACCTAAGACAGGCACAGTCGCAGGGGGGCCATCAGGTGAGAAATTGGGGATCAACAGAGGTGAGGCTTAGAACCTCACCCCCCCTGTTCTGAGAGAAATCTTCTGCATACGTGGATGTTTTATTGCCCTTGTCTAGCTTGGATTAACACATAGTCTACAGGCACACACCTGATCATCTACATTTGCTCTCTTACAACACTAAACTATGTTTTCTACCTTTATCTTGTATCTACCTACCACTTCAGCATTTTATTAAAAATAATAATAATAAAGAGAGAAATGTGGTATCCACCTATAAATCAAGTATAAACACCAAATGAGTATTCATATTTGAACTGACTGTTTAGAGTTCATAATGCATGAGCAAAACCGAAAGTTTCTGTGATGACTCCCCTTGTACTGTTCACTATGTAACTTATTCATTATGTAAGAATTTGTTCTACATGTAAGAACTTGTTTGTTATGCCTCAGAAGATTGGAGACTGACGAAAATTAGGCTTGGGGTGGATTAATGATTGTGCATTGAGCATTGACTCCCCTATACAGAATTTTATTGTCGTTAACAACCATTTAATCAATAAATATGAGAATGCCCTCACAAAAAAAAAAAAAAGGACAGACTTCCAATGGTAAAATAAATAAGTAACCGGGATGTAATGTATAGCATAAGGAATATAGTCAAGATATTGTAACAGCTTGGTAGGGTGATAGCTGGAACCTAGAATTATGTATATAAATGTTCTACCACTGTGTTGTACACTTGAAACTCATGTAATGTAATACTGTGCGTCAACTACCCTTCAATAAAAAATAATTATTAAATAAAAAAAAAAAATCACCACCAGATACTGGAGGAAACCCTTCATCTGAAAGATGCCAAGAACAGTGAAAAACTGTTTAGAAGAAACAGACACTACAAGGAGAACAGAAGCTTCAAAGCCATACTTAATATTCTCAGAGCAATAAGAGAATATTTTATCTCCATGAAATAAGAATAGGATGCTATAAAAATGAATACAAAGAAGAACAAAAGGGCTCTTAGAAATTAAATTTTTAGCAGCCAAAATGAAAAACTTAGAAAATAAAATGAAAAAGGGATGAAAAATAGAGGAATATGAAGAACAGTAGAAGTAGACCAGTCCAGGAGGTCCAACACCCAAAAAATAGGGGTGCCAGAAATAGTACAGAAAAACCAAAGGGAAGATAAATAATTTATTTATATTTCAAGAACAGTTTCCAGAATTTTAAAGAATGTGTCTGCAGATTGAAGGGGCCAGCTGATAGTGGATGCAAACAGAACCACACTGAGAACAGGATCATGACATTTTGAAACATAAGCAACACAGTCTAGCCAAACATAATTCCCTTCCCTTTGCCATGACTGGCTTAGAAGAGGGCATGCAGTACAATCCTAACGAATGAGACATGACAGGAAGTGTGCTTTCTGGGAAAGGTTTCTTAATAACCCACACAGATGCAGGAAGAGACTGCCTTTTTGCTGCTTCTGGATGTCTGGAACTGCCTTAGCCATCTTTGAACCACAAGAGCAGACAGCCAAAGAGGACACACATGGGTAAGCAGGTCTGGTCTTAAATCTGACTCCAAATCTCATGTTCTTAACTTAGCTCACAGTCTACACTGAGAGACTAACCAGGGATAAGAGCCTGAGGGAAAAAACCATAACTGCACTCCTATTATGTTATAATAGTTCATACACCAAGTGCCTGTACTTAGCTCTTGGCACTTTTCTGGACCCTCTGCAACTTGAACTTGTATACTTATTAGTACTAGAAACTGTCGATCATAAATTTTTGTACATCAATAGCCTGGAAATTATCATAACAGCAATTACTGGTTTAGCCTACAACTCATTCAAAATGTCATCTAATAACCAAATACATTAAGAAGGCTCTTTCACTTTCAGGATCACTTTTCATTCAAGAGATTCAGCTTTTAGGCCTCTGGCTGGTTAAAGTCTAGTATTACTAAAGAGGCCAAGATCATGAATTTAAATGTCCCAGTATACCACTTAAATCAGCTCCACTGTCATAGTCTCCATCATTAACTTCAGTAATTTTTCAAACCTATTAAATCTGACTCTAAAACAAGAGGCAAGTTTTATGTGACCAAAAAAAAAATAGGGTGGTAGTCGAATTGGGGGGTAGGGGGGAGAATCACCTATTCCTGGGGAAAAAAACAATGTAGTCATGATAGTAGTTAGAGAGGATCCTCTACATAACAGACAAGCTATGTGCTTTAGATTCAGGCAACAGTCCCACTGGATCTAATGTGTTAAACACCTCCTCTGATTGGGTGACACCCAGACCAACAGCTCTGGCCAGGTCACTCTCCTAAATCCCAAGCCTTTACAGCCAACTGCGACTGTACATGTCCTGAAGGTCCTATGGATATCTCAGGCCCCACCTATGGAAAACTGATCTTGTCTTACCTCTCAAACTATACTTCTTCCTATATTTCTGATCTCAGTGAATGGCTCTCTGCCCTGCAACAAGGAGCCTAAGGCAAACCTTAGAAATCATTCACCACTCCCTGTCCCTCAAAACATACATTTCCTCCTAGGTATCCCTTCACTTGGACCCCTCCTCTATATCCTAATCTAGGCATCTCCTTCCTGTTCTTCTTTCTAACTAGACATTCTACTCCCAGTATCTTCTCTACAACCTACCTCCATTGTCATCAGTTAGACTAAAATGCAAATCTGCTGTGAGGAAGCAAAGGAGCAGATAGGTATTCTGTCCATGATACAGGCCAGGTAGGTGTGTGCTTTATCTCCTAAATGGAGAACTCTAAAGGATGTTTCAAAAACGCGAGAGATAATAAATGTTTATTGGTGTTTTAAAAAAATAAAGATAAAAGAGCAACACTATGGAAAAAAATAGAGATCATTATTTACAATCTTGGGTGGAGAAGGATTTCTTAAAATATGTATGGAAATAGAAGGAATATTAACTCTGTTGCAACTCTATTCTCTGGTTAACCACAATGGTGCACTTATCTTTAAATTTAGGTCTTTAATCCACCAGGAACTTACTCCTGGATATGTTATGAGGATCCAACTTTTTTTCCCAGATAATAACCCAATTTTCCCAAGATAACTTACCAAATAATCGCTCTTTTCTCTATCTCTATAAAATATCAGGTTCCCATATGTTCCGGGTTTATTTCTGGGTGCTCTTCTGTTCCAATGGGCCTGGTTTTGGCCTGGTTCTATCTGTTAATATCTCATAATATAAGTCCCCTTTCTTTGCTTTTTCCCCAAAAGTGTTTTATTCACAAAACTTTATTCATCTCTCTAATTTGTAGGATCAGTTTATTAGGTCCTCTAAAAACACTCTTGGTATTTTAATGGGAGTTGTATTGAATTTATAGATTAATTACGTGAAAATCAACAGTTTTACAATATTGTCATCCCAGCCATAGTTCTTCATTTATTTACATCTTATTTTATATCCTTTAATAGGGTTCCAAATTTTTCTTCATAAATATCTTCAGACTTTTTATTATGCTAATTATCAGAAAATTTATAGGTTTGTGGGGCTTGGGTTGTTTTTTTTTTTCTTTTTTAATTGGTATCTTTTTATTTTCCAAGTGTGTTTAGTTTTCAAAAGAAATCACTTTCCATACTACTTAACATTGTTTTATTACATTTTTATGGTGAAAATTTTAAATTATATTTTTCTTGTCCTTCATCAAGTCAAATATATTTCTTTTTTTGATATCATTAATGTACAATAACTTGAACATTATGGTTACTAGACTCCCCCTATTACCAAGTACCCCCTATCTACCCCATTACAGTCACTGTCCATCAGCATAGTAAGATGCTATAGAATCACTACTTGTCTTCTCTGTATATACTGCCTTTCCCATGTCCCTTGCCACTACATTATGTGTGCTGATCATAATGCCCCTTTTTCCCCTTATCCCTCCCTTCCCGCCCACCCTCCCCAGTCCCTTTCCCTTTGGTAACTGTTAGTCCATTCTTGGGTTCTGTGATTCTGCTGCTATTTTGTTCCTTCAGTTTTCCTTTGTTCTTATACTCCACATATGAGTGAAATCATTTGGTACTTGTCTTTCTCCGCCTGGCTTATTTCACTGAGCATAATATCCTCTAGCTCCATCCATGTTGTTGTGAATGGTAGGATCTGTTTTTTTCTTATGGCTGCGTAATATTCCATTGTGTATATGTACCACCTCTTCTTTATCCATTCATCTACTGATGGACACTTAGGTTGCTTCCATATCTTGGCTATTGTAAATAGTGCTGTGATAAACATAGGGGTGCATCTGTCTTTTTCAAACTGGGCTGCTGCATTCTTAGGATAAATTCCTAGGAGTGCAATTCCTGGGTCAAATGGTATTTCTATTCTGAGCATTCTGAGAAACCTCCATACTGCTTTCCACAATGGTTGAACTAGTTTACATTCCTACCAGCAGTGTAGAAGGGTTCCCCTTCCCCCACATCCTTGCCAACATTTGTTGTTGTCTTTTGGAGGTTGGCCATCCTAACTGGTGTGAGGGTGATACCTCATTGTGGTTTTAATTTTCATTTCTCCGATGATTAGCAATGGGGAGCATGTTTTCATGTGCCTGTTAGCCATCTGAATTTCTTCTTTGGAGAAGTGTCTGTTCAGATCCTCTGCCCATTTTTTAATTGGCTTATTTGCTTTTTGTTTGTTGAGGTGTGTGAGCTCTTTGTATATTTTGGATGTCAACCCCTTATCGGATATGTAATTTATGAATATATTCTCCTATACCGTAGGATGCCTTTTTGTTCTACTGATGGTGTCCTCTGCTGTACAGAAGCTTTTTAGTTTGATATAGTCCCACTTGTTCATTTCTACAGTAGAAAGTTCTACTGATTTTGTACCCAAACCTTGATGAACTTTTAATTCTCTTATTAGTTTTAATGCTTTATTTACTCTTTTGGGTTTACTGTATAAATTCTCAGAACATTTATATACATAGGCTGATATCATGCTAAAGGAAGGTGGTTCATCCTCCCAGTTGTTTGGGCTGAGCCATGATGCTCTGAGCCATGCACTGTACACCACTGGCTGTTGTTGATTGGTTAGGAGTGGGTATATGACCAGTTCTCACCAGTGGAGAACAGTTTTCCAGGCAAGCGAGCAGAAAAAGCAATCCATGAGGATCCCCACCCTCTTTCTTCACCCTTGCTTTCTACCTTTAGATGAGGACGATTCTCTCTTCAACTCTGTATTAGTTATGATTTAGGTTCAGCTGCATCTAACAGAGACACAAAAGTGGTTTTAAAAAGCTAGAAATTTATTTCTCTCTCATGTAGAAGTTGGGATGTTGGAAGTCTGGGTCTGGAAGTATGGCTCTACAGTCATTTAGGACCCAGGCTAGTCCACCAGCCTTAGAATGTGTCCCTCATCCTCACATTCAATGATGCTCTTGACATTAAGTCCACATTCCCTGTAGATACACAAAAGAAATGTCTCAAAATATTACCCACACCGCTCCTATTTACAACCTACTGGCCAAAACGTCATTACAAGGGAAGCTGGGAAATGTAGTCTTCATTCCAGGTGGCCATGGCCTCAGCTAAAATTCAAAAACTCTTATTATAGAACAAGAGGAAAAGGACAGCTAGAAGATGCTATCATATTTTTCAAGGCCTCTTACTCTTTCTCCTCACCTTACCGTGTTGGCCAAGACCTCTGATTCTATTTCATGGGATGTTTACCATGGGGGTTTTTTGTGCCTACCCATTTTCAAGTGCTGTTTAAAAAATATATTCAAATGACCATGATTTTCCTTCTTAAGTTTAATATCATAAGTTATACAGAATCAGGATGTTTCTGGATACAAGTAATAAAATGACCAACTAGAATAACTTAAATAACAGAGATTAATCATTTTACATGACAATAAGGCCAACAAGGAAGATATTAAGGTTGGTTGACTCTCTTGGATGTCCCCTCATGGTCACAGTCCAAAGATCATTTCTTCACGTAATTCTGCCTAAAAGCAGAAAGCAAGGATGAGGAGGGTGGGGATCCCCACGGATTGCTCTCTCTTTTCCCTTTCCCAGCAGACTCTCCCCCTTGGTGAGTCTGGTCATAAACCCACTCCTGAACAATTAACAACAACAGGCAATGGGATTACGTTACATTACAGCGCAACCCAAACAGCTGGGAGAAAGAACCATCTTCCTTGAGCACAATGACAACCTATGTGTAAAAATAAAACTGAGGCTACCAAGAAGGAAGATAATGGTTGTTCAGTGAGATATCATGAGGGTCTGGACATACTTTGGTAAGATTTTCTGCTGTTAACCATCCTTTCATACTCGAGATAAACCCATCCTGTTCATAATGTGTTTCTTTTTAAATACACCATTGAATTTCATGAGCTGGTATTTTTATTTTAAGATTTTTGCATCTTTGTCTGTATCTGAAATTGTAACCGTTCTCTTCTCGCCCTGTCCTCATCCAGTTTCCCTATCAAGATTATACTGACTGAATAAAATGAACATAGCTACTTTGCCTCTTTGACTGTTTTCTGGAAAAACTTGTATAAAATATTAATTACCTCTTGAAAGTTTGGTAGAAGTGACCACATTATTTTGCAAAGGGAAATTTTGTATTATTAAAACATCTTTGGTGGTCATCCATCTATTTTATGATTCTATTTTATTTGCTCCGTTTTTTTTTTAAAAAAACGCTTTCTACATAAATACCCACTAAGTTTTTGTGTAATTTATTATACAGCAATAGATGATTAACACACCCCTATATATTCTTTAGCCCAGGAATTATTTTGTGGTACATTTTTAAATCCAGTCATATAAGATTTGTTTTTAGCTACTCCTCTGTATTAGTTTTCTCTCGCTGCTGTGACAAGTTACCACCAGCTTAGTAGTTTTAAAACAACACAGGTTTATTTTACAGTTCTGAAGTCAGAAGGTGGACACCGCTGATCTCACTGAGCTGAAGTCAAGATGTCAGGAGGGCTGCGTCCCTTTCCAGAGCCTCTAGAGGATGTTTCCTTGCTCCTTCGGGGTGCTGGCAGAATTCAGTTTCTTGATGGTATAGGACTGAGACCCCACTTCCTCACTGGCTGTCAGTTGAGGGGCATTCCCAGCTTCTACTGGCCCCACACAGTTCTTGGCTTGTGGTCACCTTCCTCTATCTTCAAAGCCAGCAGCGGCAGATGGAGCCCTTCTCACACCTGACTGTTCTTCTGTAGCCCCATCTCCCTCTGCTGAGAAAGGTTCCTGGGTTTAAGGTGTTGGGCAAACTGAGCTCTGGTCCAGCCGTACAAGCCAAGGTTTGCTACGGCCCTGGGGGGCGCCTCCCAGCTTCTGCCTGGCTCAGCCAGGGCAATGCGAGGGAGAGAAAAGGCCCTGAGTAAAACCCAGTCCTCGTCCATCCTGGCTTTGGTTTCCTGCCCTGCCAAACTGCAGACCCCATGCCCAGCATCCAACACTCCTCTTTGTCCAAAGAGCTTAGGGCCATTTGCAGAGTGAGCCTGTGAGCATCACCCCACTGCCTTTCTCCTCCCAGGTGTCTCCAGGGGTGGGATCAGAAGGAATTGTTGGCTTCCTTGACCAGAAGAAAAATTCTGAATAGCCTGTAACAGAGACTTGTTATTCTTGCAAGAAATCGTGCAACTGTTCGTTGCATATAAATCAACTTTAGATTTTGAGGCTCTCCTATGATTAGGCTGGTGGGGAATATAAGTCTTTTCTCTATTTCCAACATGGTTCAAAAAATTTTAATATATATAAAGTGATACTGTCAAAATCTCCTTCCCACCCCCATTATAACCACTTATACTGGTTTCTTTCCAGTTTTATTATATATATGTATATATAATATATAATATCCCATTTTTTTTACAGTCTTATTTACTTCCTTTTTCCACGGAGGACAGCATACTATACAATCTACTCAGCATTTTGCCTTTGTTGCTTCACTTTAAAATGTAGTTCTTTCTCTACAGAGAGGTTGATCATTTTTACAGCTAAACAGTATTCCATGGTGTGGAGGACTGTGATTTATCTAACCATCTCCCACTGATGACATCAAGGTTGTTTACAACGTTCCACCATTACAAATTATGCTGCATTGAATAACAGAAAGAGTTTAAACAACAGGGGGAAATGTAAAAAATGCCAAGGCTTTTCATTATGTGAGAGTTTCCCAGTAATTTCTTCTTCCTACTGCATTTTTATTTTCCTGGAAGCCAAATGCTGATGCTTTACTGCAGTTTGCCCATTGCTCAGGGGCATTTTAGCAGTTGGAACTACACAATAAAATAGAAAAATGTACATTTGTGGAAATACTGAAAGTAGTAACAAGAGCAGCAAATCTCACCTTCGTCCAGTGCCTTCCGTGGCCCCTAGTGCTGAGAGGGCAAGTTTCTAGGGGCTTTGCAGGCTCAACACACAATGACACGATCAGATGCAGACGCAGCAGCCTAAGCAGCCCAGGGTGTGCTAGTCAGGCCATGCATCCCATAGCTACTAACTCCTTGAAAGGCACACAGGACTTTTTCCTCAACCCACTGATATATACACCCAAAAGAACTGAAAGCAGGGACTTGAAGTGGTATTTGTGCACCCATGCTCAAAGCATTATTCCCAATAGCTAGGGGTAGACGCAAACCCAGCGTCTGCTGGCTGATGATTAGATAAGCAAAATGTAGTATATACATCCAATGAAATGTTCAGCCTTAAAAAGGAAAGAAATTCTGGCAAATACTACAATATGGATGAACTTGAAAGCATCATGTTAAACGAAATAAGCCAGTACAAAAGGACAAATACTATATGATCCCACTTACATGAGGTATCTATAGTTGTCAAATTCATAGAGACAGAAAGTAGAACGGTGGATGCCGGGGTTGGGAGGAAGGGGATGGGGAAGGGGAGTTTCAGTTTTGTTAAGATGAAAAGAGCTCTGGAGATGGATGATGGCGAAGGTTGCACAATAATGTGAACGTACTAAATGTGACTAAATTGTACATTTTAAATGGTTAAGATGGTATGTTTCATGTTGTGCGCATTTTACAACAATTTAGAACTTTTTTAAAGAGTTGAAAAAAAAAAACTATTGGCAGCCCCTTGACTGATGTTGGTCTTTCTGTATAAGCAATTGTAAGCAGAGCCTTTTCTGATCATTTTTCTCCGTGATCCATGTCTCCACAATTAGTGAAGGGAGTCCTACAGATGTTATGAGGATGACCGTAGTGAAAACGCAGGTCACTACTAATCAGGCCCCACTGAGCCAGGCACTAAGCGAGACTGCTTACTTTAGCTCGTTTAATCCTTACTAAAGCTCTGCAAGGCCAATATTATCTGTGTTTTGCAGATGAGAAAACCGATGTTCAGCAAATCCAACAAAAACAAGGGATTATTAGCACTAAGAACAAGGGGTTAAGATGGATGGGCATGAAATAAAAATAATCAGTACCTTCCCATGTACTAACAATAGCCAACTTGAAATTGTTCTAAAAAAATCATCCCATTCACAGCAACAAATAAAACTACAAATACTGGAGAAGCACTGTAAACAGCTACTGAAGAAATACAAATAAGAGCAGGATTGGGACACAGGGATGGAGTGAGAAAACTCACTTTTTACCTGGTACAATGGACTGACATGTATGTATCCCCCAAATTCATATGTTCAGTCCTAATAAATGTGATGGCATTAGGAGGTGGGGCCCTTGGGAGGTGATTAGGCCATGAGGGTGAAGCCCCCTGCATGGGATTAGTGCCCTCATAAAAGGGACCCCAGAGAGCTCCTCCCTCACCCCTTCTGCCTCGTGAGGACACAGTGAGAAGACGGCCCTCTGTGAACCCGGATAGCCCACATCAGCAGAAACTCGAACTACCCAGGCCTCCACATGGACTTCCCCACCTCCAGAAATACATGAAATAAGTTTCTGATGTTTAAAATCCATCCTTTTTATGGTAGTTTGTTACAGCAACCTAAATGATTAAGACACTTATTATTACCTCTGTATAATCTAATTTTTGTAAGTTATTTTAACAATAAAAAGAAGGTATTAAGATAAAAGTGAGGTTAAGAAAATTCTCCAGAGTCAGGATTTGAAAGCAAATAGTCTGAATCCAAAGGATTCCTTTATACTCCATCCACCACCCTCAAATCCACCCAGGAAGACCCGTTTGTTCAAAGATCATTGTCAAAATGAAAACACAAGACCTAAAATCCCTGTGGTCCACAGGCATGCCGTGCTGGGACTCCAGTGTGACTGATGTTGGTATAAACAGTTTTCTGATTTAGGAACTTTCCAAGCCAAGGCCACGGAGTGGCACACAGGGCGTGGTACTTGGGGACAGAATTGGTGGGAGGTCACAATAGACAGTATTCTATGTGAGTGGCACCCTCTGGACCACAAATCAATGCAGAGCCATTGCTCTGGGCCCAATTTCCTACCCAATGTCCCCAGTGACTTGCTCATGTTTCTCCCCGCCCAGGCTTTTTAGACAGACCCTTCCTCATACTGTTCACCTTCACCCCTGGGCACAACCTCTGCTTCCCGTCTGCCCTGAGCCTTGCAGCTTTGGACCCACCCTGTAACAGGCCAGACTCCACTTTTGCGAGAGAAGATTCCAGGCAGCTCCTAGGAGGGCTCCACAAATAACCCACCCCTTACCTCTTTGGAAGAGCACATTCTCTGCAAGAATCCCTCTCAATTTTAATACTTAGTTCCTTCCCAAATCCTCAGCTCTTTACAAGACTCACAGCAATGCATGGCCCAGAACGTGCAGAAAACAACACCCAGTTGCTCTTTTGTGCGATTTTTTCTACTCCTCACACCCAGATTTCCAGTCCACTGGGCACACACACCTTTTATACATATACATTTTATGTACAGCAAATTCTTCACATACGGTTGAATTTCTCTAAAAATGTAACATTTGCAAAGCACACTTGCATTCTTGTTTCACTTAGCCCTCACAGAAACCCTGTTAGGTAGACATATGATCTTCCTGGACAGGCATCTATGCATAAACAATGGTAATAATACCTAGCATTATTGAGTGCTGTGTTTTAGGCAATATGGTAATAATACACATTGTCTCATTTAACCTTCAAACCACTCTTAAGTCTCTTTTAAGAGGGCATTAATCCCACTCAGGGGGCTTCACTCTCATGGCCTAAGAGTTATTATTACCTGCACTCTACCAGTAAGGACACCAATGCTCAGAGATGTTAAGTAACTTTCCCAAGGTCACACAGCTAGTAAGTGGTAGAGCTGGGATTCCAACCCAACTCTTTGAAGTTCTTTGTTACACTGTCATTCAGGTAGATATGGTGATAGAAATGCCAATGCACAGTGAGGGAGGAAAGAGAAAAATATATAAAATTCAGAAATGAATGGATTTGGTAAGCACATAAATCTGGACAAAGGACCTGGAGCTGAGGTAGTATATTTACAACTACTGATGCTATTTAAGCAGCATCTACACTGTGCCAGGCCTAGGAATTTTGTGTGTGCTTCTTCTTCCTAGATGTGTGACTTGACGGACAGTCAAGTCTCCCAACTTCCCCAATGCCCACTTTTGTCACTTGTAAAATGAGATGACAATGCCGAATCGCAGGGCTGTTCTAGAGATAAACGAGAGGAAGCACGAACGGCGCTCAGCATGGGCGCAGCAGCTTTGAAGGCTGTTGTAGGGCTATGATCGGGGTAGTGAATCATTTAGGGCCCCTGCTTAGGAGTGAGGCCACCTCCCCAGAAGCTTCCTACCCCCACCCTAGCCATCTGTCTCCCCCAGAGCGCTGAGGAGTACATAACCATCCCTAAACTGAACACTGGCAAAGGGATAAGTGCCATGATAAGATTAGACTAATCATTTGGGGCAGAAAACAGTCCAACCAGTCCAAATACACTTAAAAGAAATTCTTTTACTGTTTAACTTGAGCATTTCTAAAAATATTAAGAGATCCAATGTGCAACATCCAGCAATATTTCTCTTACCCCTTTTCTTGTCCCCCCTAATTTCTGTGGATCCCCTCAGTAGACCCCAGAGCTCCCAATTCCCGCTCTTGGAGCCCCTCAGCACTACACTGACCTAACCCCACTGACTGCTCTTCCTTCCCTCCAGTCTGCTCTGTGGCCCTGAAGTCATTTTCACTCATGTTTTTCTCTCCCACCCAAACCCAATTTAACAGAAAATCCCATGGCCTCTACCTTCAAAATCCTGGTGGTCCAGGATCTAGCCACCTCCCACCCTCCCCTGCTACAACAGGGGTCACCCCACCACCCTCTCTCCCTGACCCTGTAAGAGCCCTCCATGTGGCCTCCCTGCTTCTCCCTTACCCTGTAATGGATGCCATGAAGTGCCACCCAGATCCACCTTCAGACCAACCATCCAGTTGGCATGATCCCATGTCGGCAGCCACAGGGTCAAGCCCCGACAGACAGCCCAGCTGTCGGTGCAGACAACTATGGGGGAGGGTTCCTGAGTGATCACGAGCCATACTGCCCGCAACTCAGCCCACTGACTGCTCTTCCTCTCTCCATCCTCCATCCATATTGTCTCAGTCTTAGGGTGGAAAGCCACAGCCCTCCACTCTGGGGGCTGCCCACGACCGGAGCCGTCTGTGTACCAAGCATCTTCAGGTATAGGGGCTTTTCCCTCCTGATAAGGAACCTCGGCTACCAATGGCTCAAAAGCAAGTTCTTCTTGCTTTCCACCCAGCTCCACCTCCAGCTGCCAGGAGGGTCACCTGCCAATGGCTCTCAGGAGAGTGCCTCGCAGGAACTGCCCCCTGAAGAAGCCACCCAGCCTGAGCTCATGCTCCCTCCTGGGAGCAGCCCACATGTAATGGCTGGTCAATGTGGGGACATAAAGTCTGGGCCCCTTGCTGCAATTCAGGACCCCCCGAAGGCCATCCTACTGAGCCAGAGCTGCCACGGCACCACGCAGGCCCCTCCCCGCCCACCTCCCTCGCTCTCCCCAGACCTTGCTCCCAAGGGCACACCCTGCACTCGTTCCTCCCTGTCAGTCTTTTCTGGGAAGGTTCAACTATGACACCCCCTACTGGCCTTTCTCACTAAAGCAGCCAGAAGGGTACTTCGAAAACGTAAATCGCATCATGTCAAACCTCTGCTCAGATCTCCCCAGTGGCTCCCCATTTCTCTCAGGATAAAAGTCGAAGTCCTAATAATGGTTCCAAGGCCCCAGCAATTTGCCCATGACCGCTCCCCTCCCACAGCCTCCCAAGGCCCCTGCCCTACTGGGCAGGCCCCGCCTGGGAGCCTCAGTTCACACACAGTGGGCTGCTGTCCCAGCTCTCTCCATGCTCCTGCCCTCACCGCCATCTAGTCTCTTCTCAATATCACCTGTGCACGAAGGCAAGCCTGCCCACCCTTCTCAAGTTATGACACCTGCCCAGCATGTTCATCTCCCTCAGGTGCTTTGTTTTTCCGTCCCATGCATCATAGTCTAGAATACCATCTGTATCTCTTGATTTATGTTGATTGCTTATTGTCTACCTTCCTTCCCACGAGAATGTAAGTTCTCAAGAACAGAGATCTGCTTCACTCACCGCTGCATCCTAAGTTCCTAGAATGAAGCCTGGCTCCTGACAGGCTTGCAGGAAATCTTTGCAGAATGAATGAATACAAGCCTGCATCACAAAAGCCTATATTCTCCTCCTAAGGCAACAGCAAGTTTTCTGTCATTTTGGGAAAGAGGAGGAAAAGTTATCCATTCTCTCATCTACCTGATAGCAGAAGTCTACCTTTTAAGTGAAGATGGCCACCAAATGCAGGACCCAAATTTATAATCGTGTTAAAATCATTTCTGCCTAGCAAAAAATAAATAAATGGTGCCTTTGCCCAAAGTAAAGGCTTGGGGCCTTTGTGGTTGTTATGAGGACTAGATGGGGTCTTGGCAGGGAAACAGCTTCTCCCAGTGCCTGACACACAGTTAGGGCTCTCTGGAGAGCAGACTTACATCTTTAATTTTTATGAGTGCTCCTCAGTGCTAATCCAGAAGAGCCAAAATATCAGAATGGTTAATGCTAATGGTGGTTGGGTTTAGTCTTTGATATTAAGTGACATTTATTCTCCAGTTTTCTGCAATGTAGCTAAAATTACAATTTAAATTGGATAAATATGCATTTGCCCAAGAAGGAATACAGCATGAGGAAAAAAACTGGAGTAAAATACCTAGTATGTGGAGACATAAATATCACATATGAATTCCTATGAATGTATTTTAAAAATGCATTAACTGAGAAGTCAGATTAACAGGAAGTTGAATCAGGAATACAGAATTCAATTAATGGAAATCGTTATTAAAGAATTTCCTGATAGAGAAAATGGCACATTTAATGCATTGATTTTTTTTTTTAAGACAGAAATAGGAAGCAAAGTTTAAATTGGATCAGAGTAGTGATAGCAAACTTTCTATAAGGAGAAAAATCCTTTAACCAAATCCAGATGGTTTATTCGATCCTATCAGGGTCTGATTTCTCTGGCTCTTTGGAAACTTTTCAAACTTTGATGTTCCCTTCTTCCTTTGAAGGGTGTAGTTCACCAACTCTTGTATATACTTAAAGAGATTGATTTTTAAGCTCTCTCCTCTGATATAAAATGTACACCACCTCCTCTCTTTTCATGTTCAGTTCCCACTGGGGCAAACCAGGCACAAAAAGTTTGAAGAAGCCTTAGCTATTATTAAAGAAGAAATATGTGGCTGCATGTCAGGCTGAAGAAATGGGTCAAGGAGATTTAAATAGAAACCCATCCATTATTGTTTTTTTTATAAGTCAAACACTTCACATCCATGAACTCATGTAAAATCTCCTAACCACCTTAGAAGTGTATAAATTAGTGTTGTGATCCTTATTGTACATTTTGGACACTAAAGCTTTGAGAGGTAAGATTATGTAATAGTGGTGGAACAAGAACTTGAACAGGAATAGACAATGTTTCCAGAGCCTGTGCTCTTTAGCCATTATCCTTTACCCCATCTGGCCTCTCCACGGGAGATCTGCCAAGGAGACTAGGCACTAAGCAGCTCTCCCCTGGGATTAGGATTATAAACAAAGGTGCACCAAGAGGAGAACAAACAACAGCTCTGGGTGCACAGTGACCTAAGGGCAAACAAAAGCTGTTCTTTGGAAAATGTCCCCCAAAGGGAGATGTGTCTGGTGAGAATTCTTAAGGCAAAGCTGTGGAAATTCACAGCAATGGTAGTTGCCCACTTAGGTGAAGGTCTGCTCAGTGGAAGACATTCTTCTGTTGGAGGGTGTTAAGGGGTGATTTAAAGCCGCCCAGCATTTTCCCGTAATGTACCTTAGTGTGTGGCTGTCTTTATATTTATTTCGCTTAGAGTTTACAGTGTTTCCTGAAACCATTCCAGTTTTGGAAAATCCCCATTATCTCTTGAAATATTGCTCCTGTCCTCTTCTCTGCCTGCCTTGTCTTCAAGGACTCCCATGGTGTTTTACACTCCTTCCTGTTTTCTATCCTTTTCTTCCATGTTCTTCACTTTAGTTCTTTCTGACCTACCTTCCAATTCACTATTCCTCTCTTCAACTGTCTTGTTGTGAAACTCACTGTTGAACTCTATCTTCCATTACTGTATTTTTCAGTTCTAGAATTTCCAGTTCTCTACTAGACATCTCCAAATTGCCGTCTGATTTCTTGATGATACTAATCACCATTACGTTAAAGTCTGTGTCTAATAACTCCAATGATCAGCTGTAAGTCTGTCTTTACTGTGTATTTTACTTTTGTTTTCAGTCATATGGGCTGGCTTTTATGTATGAGAAATTACAGAAAAACTGAAGCTCTAGGTAATGTTATATTCCTCCCTAAAGAATTTATTTTGCTTCTTGCGGGCAGTCCAGTTAATGGTAAATCACCTTAATTCAACCAGGGATTAAACTGACTTAAACCTGAGCTCCAGTCTTTGTGAGGGTTTCTGTACTGCCGGCTCATCCCTATCTGAAAGAGTAGGCCATCAGAAGTCCCAGCTGAAATCTTGGGGTATTCAGCGGAATCCCTCATCCTTGGTGTGCTCTAAAATGTAATTTTTGTGCCCTCCGTCCCGTAAGAATGCCAGAAGCTCCGCTCTCGCCTCAACTGTATCTTCTGCTTTGGCAATTACCTCAAGGGGAGAAATGGCACCAAATGTCTGTCTGACTTACTTTGCTGAAATTCCTTTCTCTCTGGGATCTTGGTCCCTCAAGTCCTTGCTTCTTTAGTAGGTCTCTGCTACATTCAAACATTATGTTTTTATATTTTTTCTAGTTATTTTTGGTGAAAGGGTTGGTGTCTAATAAGCTAGTCTCCACCATTACTGAAAGAGAATTCCCCCTCATGGCATTGCAAATGGAAAATGTGATGAGTTGAATACTGAAACTTGGGGGGGGGGGGGTAAAAAGCCAACAAGAGAACAAGTATATTCCAGAAGTCAAGACTGCTTGTCAAAAGGAAACACTGGACAGCTACTCAGCTCTCCCCTTCCCCTTCATATGCATAATTTGGATTTAAGAGCTTTTGGAAGGTAAATTATAGAGAATCTAAGCAAGTTTGTGAGGAAACAATACCTACAGCCAATAACTGTCTTTTCTGATATTAGAGAGTTTTATGTTCAAGGGCAAAATTCATTTTTAAAAAGAGTAAATAAATGAAATGCCACAGATACTGCAAACGAAATTTAAAATATTGCTAACACTAGGTACATGAATCAGACCAGGTACTAAAATAAGACATATGGATCTGAATGAAAACAAATAAATGCAATACAAATCAAATACACAGCATAAACAAAATAATTCAACGCTTTCTGAAATTTAAAGCCTTTCCAGAAGATGCAAAAAGATTCCGAAACCTGATTTTTAGCCTTATATGATCATATGTGCAAGCCACATTTAAATGGCATCCACTGGTCAAACCAGTTGGTGGATTTAGATTAAAAAAACCAAAACACCTTTTTGTAAACATTTCCCTTGTAGGTGAATCAGACTTGAAAGCCCTGGTAGGTATGTTAAATGGCCACTGTGTTCTAACAGAGGAATACTTTATGGAATTCACATTTTCCATAGTGGTCTCTCTCCTATTTTTTTTATTTTTGGTTCTTTAGCAGAGTTAGTTTTTGGCTGAAAAAATAGAAAACCATTTTACTACCTAAGGCACTAAGACTTAAATCTCTACTTTGATGGATACCAATACTGCTGTTCAGAGATCAGAATTTTGAGGAAGATTTTGAACCTTCAGAGAAGGTGTACAAAGACTCAAATTAAATGAAGTCTTATTTCCTTAGTGACTTGCCATTCGATTTGACCTTAGAGAAATCTTATGTGTTCAGTGACTAAATTTTAAAACCTAATTCAAATGTTCACAAAGCTTTCTCTGAATGGAAGTTCATCAAGAGGTTGGTCTACCTGATGTATCTATTTTTCTAACCATACACACACACACACACACACACACACACACATGTATGTACATATACACATACATATATTTGGAAAATTGGAAACAATCCAAAAATCAAATAATAGGTGACTGGCTAAGTAAAAAATTTTTTAATTTTATAGAAGATTTGTTTAATAAAAGAAATAATAAATGAAAAAAGCAAGTTCCAAACATTATAATGGGATACCATTTTTATATGGAAAAAATGCAAAATGGTGAGGGTAGAATTATGTGTGATTTTAATTTTCTCATTTATGCTTCACATTTTCCAAATATTCTAATGTAATGTGATACCAAGAGCTATTTCATACATACACGTTTTAGGGCCTGTCAGAGTCACCTACATTATACTGATAAATAATATACTTCCCTAGAAAAGCAAATAGTGCCACAGAAGTGGGTACTAGGAGTGGGAGACTTGAGTCCAAATCCCAGCACTGTCACCCACAAATCTAAGTCACTTTGGAAAAGTCAAATCACCTCTGAAACCTTGGTTCCCTCGTCTGCAAGGATGGAGATGACCATCCCTGTTCTGCATTCCTCCCTCAGTCAGCATGAAGATCAAACGCAACACAGTCCATGAAAGCCTTCCAGCAAGAGGAGAGGGCGATTAGAAACAAGGAATAATTATAACTACTAATGAAGCTCTTACAGTTCCTGTGCATCTGACTCAAGCTTATAAAGTTCAGGCTCTGTATTTTACATCAGTTAAGATATCCACCTTACTATGCACCTGTTCCCTCAGATACAAATGCAGGACCCTGCATGGAGCACCAAAGCAGGAGTACTGGCCAGGTAGATAGCACCAGCCAATAGAGAAAAATGTTTATAAAACCTACAAGAGTGAAGAATCAGCTGTCGCAGGCCCCCAGTGGCATGTTGACAATTGTTACATGAGGCAGAAAAAGACAAGGTAAGGGTGTTGCGAGAGACACATTCCGCCTATGGAGGGCAGCGTGAACGTTTCTAGATGATAACAGTGCTCTCCCTTCCAGATCCACTAAAAAAAAAAAAAAAAAAAAAAAGAGTATCAACAAGCTAAAAGCTTTTCTCCAAATGTTGGAGGAAAAGCTCTAAGTAAAAGCTTGACTTTTCATCTCATTTAAAAATTTCTTTCATCATCTGACCATAATTCCACGAGTTAATGTATCTTGGCAGGTCACTCCACTTTTCTGATCTGTTTTCTTACCTATAAAATGGACTTGTGCCATTCCTGTGCAATAAACGTCAAAGTGACATACGAAGCTATAATTCAGTTTTGGATTCCAGATGGATGCAAATGGACTGTGGAGCCTGGACTCTCACACTGCTCTTGTCATTACCTGCACAGTAACCAAGCCTCTGCCCCTCTCTAACCCTCAGATTGCTCAGCACTGGTGAGGGAGTTTCTGAGCCCACAACTCAGCCATGGTTCGAGCTGTGTACACCCACACTTCTCCCACACTGATCTGTTTATATGTAGGTGCCCACTCCACTACTTCGGGTGGCATTCTCCTGACATGCTGGCCTTATCCAGATAGTGCTGCCAGCCTGCCACTGACATGGAAGCATTGGCCTTGTTGTTACAGTTACAAAAACAGGTTTGCACCCATTTGTCCTCAGGCTCTTACTGTCCAAAAAGACTCCTTTTAGCCAAGACAAGAGATTGTGAAGTTTCAAGTCTTCTTCCCTCTGCTCCTTTAACTTCTTCCCCAACTGACCATCTTAAGCTACACAGAACATCTGTTTCCAGGTTTTTACCCTGTAACTCTCCCGTGAACAATCCAGTGCATGTAAATCTTCCAACAGTTTCTTTTTTCTAAACATTATTTCTGAAAGTGAAATTACTGGTTAAAATTTAAAGATCATTTTAAGGCTCTATATACATATTATACCAGATTATTTTCTGGAAAAGAAGTATCAATTGATACTCCTGCTAGCAATGTAAGAAGCTATGTGCCCATCTCTCTTTTTTTTGATACTTTTAGTTAAAGTCCTTTTTTACATTTTTTTGTATTTCTTCCATTACATTAGTTTGTATTAAAATAAGTAATGAGGATGAACATTTGAAGTGTACTAGTTTTTTGGGTTTTGTTCTGTTTTTCTACTGAATTATCTGTTCATGTCTCTTACATAGTTAAGTTGCTGTAAGTTAACCATAGGAAAATCTGTGAAGCAATTTCCACAGCTATAAAGGGTGTGAGACTTAATTCTAGATATAAAATAAAAAGTGACCATTTTTGCAAAATAGAACATCTATAAAATACTTTATCAAAACCACACAATGAAATATCACCTCACACCAGTCAGAATGGCCACTATCCAAAAGACAAGAAATAACAAGTTTGGTGAGGATGAGGAGAAATGGGAACCCTCCCACAAGGTTGGTGGGAATGTAAATTGGTACAGTCACTGTGGAAAGCAGTATGGAGATTTCTCAAAAAACTAAAAATAGAAATACATACAACCTAGTAATTCCACTCCTAGGAATTTACCTGAAGAAAACAAAATCCTGATTCAAAAAGATATATGTAACCTTATGTTCATTGCCACATTATTTACAACAGCCAAGATTTGGAAGTTTGGACCAAAGTGTCCATCAATAAATGAATGGATAAAGAAGAGGTGGTACATATATACAGTATAGTATTATTCAGCCATAAAAAGAAATCCTGCCATTTGCAACAACATGGATGGATTTAGAGGGTAGATGCTCAGTAAATAAGCCACATGGAGAATACCATGGTTTCATTTATTTGTGGAGTATAAAAACAAAGCAAAACAAAATGAACAAAATAGCAGTAGGCTCACAGACACCGAGAAGTGACTGCTGGGTACTGTGGGGTCAGGAGGGTCGGGGTTGGGGTAGGTGAGTGGGGTACATGAGGGCGATAGAGGCACAAAATCTCAATCATAACGTAAGTAGGTCACAGGGATGGTAGTGCGGCATGGAGAATATAGCCAATGATTCTGACACATCTTCCTATGCAGACAGACACCAACTGCACTAGTTGGGGTTAGGATTTAATAATGTAACTGTTGAATCACTGTGTTGCATACTTGAAACAAATATAAGGTTATATATCAACTACAATTTTAAAAAATCAATAACCAGAAAAAAATAATAAATAATAAAAGCTTTAAATATTCACTTCCCTTTGGGGTTTGGCAAATGGGAACTTAGTTCCGGTTTACTGCACATGATCACTCATGCAAGTCAAGGAAGCTTTCCAGGACTTTAAGATACGCCAAAGAATAGAGCGCTGATGCTCTACAGCCAGCATCGAAGAAAGCAGTAACAGATGCGGCTCTGAGATCCAGCCTGCACACTGGATTTTTCTCTGCTTATAAGCAGCCCATGTTTGACTGAAGATGCCCAAGGATCAGAAACCTTGAACTTTACATGTTTCTTCTGCTGAAGACTTACCGAGACTCAAAACCACTGATTCAAAACTGCTGTCTTTTGACAACAGTTGAGGTAAACTATCATTTTCAGGTAACAAAATATTGTCATTTCAGAGAGAATAAAACCCCCCAGGGAATAGGCAATAAAAAGTGATGACAGAGGGAGATATTCATAGACAGTCATTCAGACTACAGCCACACTGGATTCAGATGCTGACAAAACTGATTTGGGAGAGTGGGAAAAATGTAGGGACATCTAAGGCTTGATTCTAAATTTCTTAGAAAATGAAAAGTAGCATCAGAAAATGAATTTTGAAAGAAGTTAGGTGAAAGGTGTTTGAGCTAAAAGAAATGAGACATAGTCTCAGGGAGAAAAAAGGCACCTTTGTATCACAGCCATGTTCAAAATGCAAGAGGCAGAGTTGCCTAAGCAAATGCTGAAGGGGTAACAAAATCTCTCCCTTTCATACACATTCCCAAAACACGACCTAAAAGAAAATTTTAGAAAGGAACCCTTCAGAACAAGCAAACTAAGGATTTCTGGAGGGTAGCCAGAAAAGTCTATCTAGTAAAAGCTATTGTGGGTATTATTTAAAGAAACTTACTGTTTTGACGCAAGATGATATTTTAGGGATAAGTTTTTTATCTTTCCACAAGGAAAGCTTTTTATTAAAGTCTTTTTTTATTCTGAAGAACAGAACACATTAAATCCAGGTCCTGAAGGGTGAATGTGAACTTCCCAGCCCAAGAAGGACACCTACCCAGGTAACTATGTTTTGGAACAAGGCACCTCCTTCCCTTGCCAGCTGCTTGCTGAAATCTATGCACGCAGGGAACGGGAGTACACAGGCACGGGCAGCAGGTGAAGACACTGGTTACAGTCTCTTTCTCAGCTTACGGATGTTCCCCTGGGCCAAGATGTAACTGTGAGAAATTTTAATGCCAGCATTCCCACTCTGTGGAGGAGGCCAGGCTGAGGACAACATGGAGAGGGTGCCGGTGCCAGGGAAGGAGAGAGGAAGAGGAAGAGGATGTGAACTAGTATTTCTGTTTGCCTCCCTTGAATGATCTGTGGGGGCAAAAGATGGAATCCCCGGTTAAGTCATTTCCCCGTTAGCTGTGCTTTTTGATCAGGACATACCTGAAACCAAACAGGGTAAAATCAATGTCACTGAACTATCAACTGAGGAGCACCGGTTCAGGGAAAGCAGCGCCCACTCAGGGTTTCCTTGGGGCAGAGGTTCTGGGAGATGGGAGGCCAAGGCTCTGGTTTCTAACAGTGGCAGGGACACATAGCTCAGGGCAACACAGCAAACAAAGGCAAAGCAAATTGCAAGAATGAGTAACTGGCTTGGTTCATACAAAGGGAGTAGAAGGCAAGGCCACAGAGAGACTAGGGAAGATGACAAGGGAGGACATGAAATTCTGAACAGAAGCCCCAGGTGGAAAAGGGGAGCCAGGGATGGCTTTTGAGGACACGCTGGGAGGGCAGAGGCCTCAGGAAGGACTGCTGGGTCAGGATGGTATCTTGGCTCCACTGGGCTTACAGAAAACCAGAGTGGTGGAAGTGGGGATGCAGAATCACCCACGGGAACAATAAACCCTGGCAGCGCTCAGAGAGAAACTCTGGGTGGGACAAAGACTAGGACATGTTCTACACTCTTGTATGGACAAATAATCCATCATGCATTTATCCCTCCCTTTTCATTCAAAGGCTATGAAAACATCTAGGTCCTATTTAGACCGATATTTTGGAATCTTCATAACATGAGGCTTACCCCCACATCAAAAAAGGCGCACTTCAAGTAAAAACAAAGCAAAACATCCTTTTCTTTCAATAGTATTCTTTGAAAATGTTCTGCTTATGGGGAAAAAAATATGAAATGGGCTTTGTGACTGCCTATGTGTTTCCAAAAAGAGGCAGGCAGTAAGTGTGCAAGCATTTGAAAGAACCACTTTCTCTAGTAGAGGCTTCCCTGTATTTTTGTTTTTGAGGTTTAAGCATACTTTATTCTGCCCCGCCATGAACTGTTAAGATGGTTAGATTCTACGAGCCTCCGTTCTCACCTGTGAAATGGGGTGGATAATACCTACCTCCATCAGGTTTCTGCAAAGATGACATGAAAAAGCTTGCACAGCACCTGAAACACAGTCGACACCCAGAAAACAAATGCCTCTCGCCCCCCGTATGCTCCAGGGAGTAACATTCAGAGAACTATAGTAGCCAGGAGTCAGAAGTGTTCCTCAAAATAGCTTTGCAACTCCTAATTAATATGCCCTGGAAGGAGAAGCAAATGAGTTTCAGAGAAACAGCTGGGCCTGCATTTTACGAGGCACAGGAAGGTAATGCATTTGAGCTGGTAGCAAGCACTTTCCAATATTCCAGATTGCACGCCTTTCAACAAGAGTGAATGCTGGTAAGTGGCTATAAAAACAAAAGGCACCACTAGAAATGTTGTCTTTAAAACACTTTTAATAAAAATCATACTCAGCACATCATAAAGCCTTTTACATTTCGTACCTATTTCATTTCTACAGTTGTCCAGGTGTGTGATGCTCTTCCCCACCTCACGTCTTTCCACGTGTCCTGAATGCACCTGCCCCTTTCACCGAGCTGCTACTACTTACCTGTCCTTCAGTTCCCTCCTCAGAAAGGCCGTCCCTGACACCAGCACTGAAGCTAGCGGGAGGGTGCATGGGGAGTCATACACCATTCTCTATGCTTTTGAGGATATGTAAAAGTTTCCATAACAAAGTCTCTTAAAAGTCACTCTTTAATATAAGAAATGAAAGAAAAACACGGTGAGTCACCCCAAGTACACCTATTCCACCTGTCCATGAACCCAAACCGCAGCTCCCTCCCTAAGGCAAGTGCAGCACTGACCTACCATCTCATCACTGGGTCCTGCATAATCCCCAGTTTGCTTTATATGTCATCATACCATTTCATATACCGAGCATATATTATGATGGTTTGCTGTAATAGTAATCATATACACTGCCCAAAATCATTTCACATGATCTAAGAATAAAAAAAGGAAATGTTTAATGAAGAGGCTGCATTATATTTCATGAGCTCCCACTAGTGCTAACAACATGAAGTCATTTTCAAAGTGTTCTGGGGAGCCAACAGGTATGAGAAAATCTGCAACAAAGTTGATGTTTTAAAGCAGGAAAAAAATATATCAGGGAGAAAACGGGTTAGAAATTAGGAAAGAAAAACAAAATAAGCTGAGAGCAGAGAATTAAAGCACACAGAAGTTCCTCAAAGGTGATTTCTCAGAGTCCACTGACCTGCACGAAGCAAGCAAATAAACATGGCCAGCAACCCCCCCAGCACCCCAACCCAACTGGTTCCACAGCTGCTCATCCTGCTTCCCAATGACCTGCCCTCCTCAGGCTGCCACACCCCACACACCTGCCAACACCAGGTCTCCAGAGCTGCTGTAGAGCCTCTCTGGTAGCTCTCAGCTACAAGAAACCTGGCCAGAGGACAACCCAGGGAGGACAGCAAGTGGCAGTGAGCTGGAAGTGAAGGGTCTCCCCTGACCCTGAATGCTCAAGGTAAAAGAACAGCGACGATATCATTAGCTGACATTCTGACTGCTTCCATGTGCTCTGGCTGACACACACACTGTGAGTTAGGTCTCACAACAACTCTAAAGTTGAGGCATTTCATGACAGAAGAAATGGACCAAAAACAAAACACACTTTGCCAAGACGTTAGAAGGAAAAGACCTTGTATAAGGACCCCCAGCTAAGACATAGAGCTTAGTCACAAATAAGAGCACATGGGTACCAGAGCTCTTTATTATGCTACCAGGTTTCTGTTAAGCTCAATTTGGAGGTAAAATCCGGACAATACTGATAAAATATTACAGAAACATCAAGGAGACATGCCAGCTGACAGTTCATCCAGTGCTTTGCAGAGAGATGGACAACAGCAGGACCATGTCAGCACCTCAGCTCATAGAGGAACTGAATCCTATCAACTCTCCTTAGAGGACCCAGCCCTGGGGAACTGACTCAGACTAAGCCAGAATGCCAATTTATAAAGTTACTGTAACTTGGATAAAAACAAGAACTGTAACTTGGAAGAAAACCAAAACACTCTGTGTCTGCAGTTCAATTCATCCTCCCCCAGTGAGCAAAATCTACACAGGAAAAACAAGTCACCACCAGAATGCTGCTTAGTAAACCTAAACACTAAGGTACAGCACAAAGGTAGTAAGAGGCCACAAGTCATAAAAACCTAACACAATGGTAATATAAATACCAAGACCAATCATCCTGGGTTTTCTGGAACAGTCTTTTATCTCCAGTTCTCTATTTAAAAGTCAGACCATATGCTGTGAGTTACTATTTCACATATATGATCATCCATGCTAGAATAGTGGTTATCTACTCTCTAATCTCATTTTCAAGGCTCTATGTCAAATCACACCTTTCCAATATATACTTACCTCAAAAACCAAAATCATTTGTTTAATTTATTTTTATTATAATCACCCTCTGGCTTTGAGAAAGCACCCTTGTCTGATAGATGCAAGAGACATACAAGCCTGTCAGGCCTGGAAAGTAGTTTCCTCTCGTTATGTATATCATGTTACCAAGTCAGACCTGGATTATCACCAGTTTTATGATGACTGTTTGACCTTTGATTTCAGATAACTGACACTTTTTAATTTGTGTCTTAACCTCTGCATATAAAAACCCTTTCAAAATAACTATAGACTTGACTTACCTCATCTGGGAAAATGAGGGCATTAATTTAAATTAGGGGCTTCCAGCGGGGAATGAACTGTCCTTCGGGAAAAGGGGGAGATCAAGCTTTACTCAATAATTATATTCTCATCTAGTTTATATACAGAAATGTAGTGAAAATTTTCATTTGTAAGTGTTCTGCACTGATCTGTATGATCTCCCAAGGTCTCTTCCAAGTGCTAAAATGTGTTTTTTATTTTTTTAATTCTTTCAATCAACAGATATCTGAAAAGTGCCTTACTATGTGACAAGACTTCGTGCTAGGCATGATGGTTACAATAGGAACCAATATGCTAATAAATGCAGATTCTGCCCCGCAGGGGACCTACTAACTGGTTGGTTTTTGTTTAAGAAACTGAAGAGTGATATAAATGTATGTCCACAAGCAGACTCACCAAAAACTCTAATTTAAGTTTCCTCAAGTGTTAAAATAAAATCACAAGACTCCTGAAACTCGACTGGTACACGTTTCTTCTATGGACATTGTTTCAATATTTCTTCTCCTCTGCCCAATATTCAGAAGACGGAGGCTGAATAATACAGACAAAACAGTTGTAAATTGAAAAATCAAACTGGATTTTATTAAAATATACATAAATAGCCCTCATTTTTCTTTATTTCATCAGTTTTGGGAAGTTAGTAGAAATTAAGTGAGAAATATAGATCTGGTATAGAGAAATGAAGACCAAAAGGGAGTAAGTGAAACTGTAGACCAGCCCAGTTCTGCCACTAAGCAGTCTGAGAAAGGCATTTAGTATATCCTCAGTTGTAGAATGAGGTGGTGGCTGGGGGGGTCAGTTGAAACTCCAAAATTCTACTGTCCTAATTCTATTATTGGGAACAAATGTTATGTGTTAACTGTATATATTAGGTCCTCACAATGAAAAGTAAATGAACACTGAACTCTTAGGAATACTTTCAAGAAAGAAAAGAGAAATACATAAGTTTGCTGCTTTAAAAAATGCATTGCTATTATCATTTTATTCACACTAATTAGAATATATACACAAAAAAATGCATCATTTGTTGCTTTCAAAAAATTCTATGTTCCATGAGAACTATGTAAACAGTGTAAAATGTTTCTGCTGCATAACAAAAGTATCAGCATTCCATGTAGTATTAGGAAAATATTTAAGGTAATTTGAAGTTATAGTAAAACAAAGTGAAATATTATAGAACAGTCTTTCATGGAGTATATTATCTAGAAGCAATACATTCAAACACTTTGGTGTAAGTGAAATTAATACAAAGCAAAAAAGCCAAAAACCAAAAAAAACTCTACTTTGGTTCTCACATTAATTGGAACTTTAGCAATGAGGCCACTGCACAGCTACTTCAGACAACAAGATGGAAAACCTCTCATTTGCCCCCCTCTCCTATGGAAATGGACATGCTGGGAGAGCGCCTTCTAGGACTTGTGTACAAGTAAGCAGCATTCTACTTCTTTCCACAACTGTTCTCAGAAACAACTCAAAAGGCTTCATAAAAACCTTACATTCAACTTGGAATAGAAGTGATCTTGGTTATTAATTCCCTTTAACAAATACAAATGGCCCCACATTAAAGCAGCTCAGAACTACAATTCACATTTAAAGTAGAACAGAAATTTTTTAAGAATCATATTACTATAATTTCTCAAAAGTCCATACTTAAAGTACATACTACATTAATTTTTAAAAAGTTTAATAGCCCACTGACAATAGCTTTTTAAAAAATAGGAATAACCATCTGCATGCTACAAACATTTCTTCATTGATATCACATTATTACTTTGATAACTGTACAATAAAACTGATCTGAGTTTTTAATTGCATCATTTTAATTACATTTTCTCACCTATACTGTCCAAATGTGGTACTGATTTTTTCATTGTCTTTGTGTTCTGTATGTTTTCTTTATAAGTGAATCCCTACATTTGAGAATTATATCTGAGCAACTGTCGAAGAATCACTTTTCTGTCATCCATCACAGGAGTAAACTGGAGATGTCCTCTGAGGATTTTCTCAGCAATGTAATTTATACTGCGACTTTCTGGAAAAACAAGAAAGTCTTTAAAAGAAAAAAAGAATCCTTGGTGATCTTCACAAACTTATAGTAATAATGTAATAATGCATTGTTATTCCCCTGTGAAGTAAAAGAATACACTGTCCAGTGCTCAACTTTCCTGAACAAACACCCTGAACTGCCTCCAAAGAACCCACCCAGTGAGCAGTCCTCAGACAGGCCTTCCAAAGGGAAAAAAGTGCACCAGGAAACATTCAGTGAGATTAACTAGCATGATAATCTTCATAACAAAAAGAGTAGACAAGATAAAAGATAAAATGTTGTTAGACTAATCTGAGGTTTTTAAAATAACAATCCTAAAAAGGACTACAGGAGAAAAACATAAAAGAATTATTCAGAGAAACTGATCTATGTTTGACTGAACCATGTATAAAAGAACTGTTGTTATTCTAAATTATTTTATAATATTAGTACAGTATTAGAAACTTAAAATCTTGCTTAAATTTTCCAGCCAAGTATAAGAAGAAACAAAACAATGAACATTGAACAAACTATGTGTAAAATGAAAAGGTACTTGGTTTTTCATATTAGATGATACTAAAATCCTATGACTATACTGTTCCAGTTTTGTTTGTTTTGCTTAGTTTTGTGGAGAGTGTCAGGACGCTTATATTATTTCAAAATTCATTTGGAACAGCTAAGACTATAGTATACTAAGAACTTATACTGCCAGATAGTACAATCTGTAAGTTATAATCGCTAATACACCACATTTCACTGATTCTAAGACACCATCAATTTTAAGACACACCATTAATTTTTGTACCATGCAGAGAAAAGATGTCCATGACAGGGAGTCTAAAAGTAGACAGAGACCCTCACAAAGAGTGGGGACACTGAATGACTATGGCCTCAATGAAGGGTAAAAAAACAACTCTTTCAGAAGGGACAACAAAGAAGTCTGCAAACCTCTACCTTGACAATGAGAAGAAGGGGAAAAAGTTCTTTATATTTGAACTAGTACCCCCACCCCTGCCCAGAAATTTTGTGGCCTGAATTCACACTACAAGTGTAGTCCCAGAAAAATCCAAGAGAAATTAGCTTAAATAGTCTCAGGTTGGTAATGCCCCCCAGTGACTGGCAGAAGAAAATGCAAACCATCTCAAGAAGAATTCAACTTCCATCCAGGCAACTGCTGATTTTAAACTGCATTCCAAAGTTAAAAATGCTACAATATAGAAAAATAGTACTTGAATTCAGTGAAACAGGGTAGACAGATAAATATGTCAGTAGAAGAGATGTCAGAAACCCTAGAAAACAAATACTGGGTATATGATAAAAAAATACCAAACAACAGAATATAATAAATACATCAAGCCAATGACAAAACTGTACCTTATTCAACATATGGCACAAAAAGCTTTTAACCATTTAAGAAAAAGTTAAATTCCTCTCTATACCATTGTCTTCTGAACTATAAAGTCAAATGAAAAACAAAACCATGTAATAACAAAAATAAAATAGATGTAGTTACCTATATAATCTTAAAAGACTGACCTACATATTTTCATTCTATGTTCTCTACCCAACTCCCAAATAATCGAAAGCCTAAGCAAAAATAAAAGGCAAATCTCAAACTAGAAAAATATGTATGCATTTGCAATGGCAAAAAGTTTATATCCTTAAATACTATAATTATAAATCACTAAGAAACAAAAATATCCCACACCTCTAGAAAAATTCACAAAGGTCAAGAATGGTAATTAACAAAAGAAATAGAATGGCCAGTTAAATATACCAAAAATGTTCAATTTCACTAGCAATGGGAATGTAAAATGGTAAAACAATGATGTAACAATTTCTGGCTATCAAATTGGCAAAATTTTTTTAAATGGTAATAATACCCAGTGTTGGCAAGGGTATAGGAAAACCAGCACTTAAGAGTGAAACTCTAGGGTGCCTAACTGGTTTTCTTGGTTTCACTGGAGATGGCTGGTAATTACAGGTATGCTTTGGTTATGTAACTATACTCCTATTATGTTAATGTGTGTGCGCAATTTAAGTAGTAGCTTAAAATATATACATGCTGAAGTTACTCTACAAGAAGATATGTCAAAGAAATAATCAATCTTCCCATGTTTTCTCCCGCCTGCTACTTCTATAGCTTTTCTTCTTCCTTCCTAATTACAACGAATTCTTAAATAGAATTCGTGCCTCATATCAAATTTACCGAGTATCATAACTCCTCCAAGTGGTAAAGATACCTCAAGACAAATGCTGGGCATAGAAGCCACAGGGCATAAATATGCAAAGAAATAAAAAGCTAACCATTTCAAACAATAAGGCTTCTCTCTCACTTACCAACTTAACATTTCCCTGTGTGGCCCCGGAAGATGACTGGTTAGCCAGAGACGGGTAAGATTCCTCAAGGGAGGAACAACCTAAGACAGGCACAGTCGCTGGGGGGTCATCAGGTGAGAAATTGGGGATCAACAGAGGTGAGGCTTAGAACCTCACCCCCCCTGTACTGAGAGAAATCTTCTGCATATGTGGATGTTTTATTGCCCTTGTCTAGCTTGGATTAACACATAGTCTACAGGCACACACCTGATCATCTACATTTGCTCTCTTACAACACTAAACTATGTTTTCTACCTTTATGTTGTATCTACCTACCACTTCAGCATCTTATTAAAAATAATAAAGAGAGAAATGTGGTATCCACATATAAATCAAGTATAAAAATCAAATGTGTATTCATATTTGAACTGACTGTTTATAGTTCATAATGCATGAGCAAAACCAAAAGTTTCTGTGATGACTGCCCTTGTACTGTTCACCATGTAACTTATTCACTATGTAAGAATTTGTTCTCCATGTAAGAACTTGTTCGTTATGCTTCAGAAGATTGGAGACTGACGAAAATTAGGCTTGGGGTGGATTAATGATTGTGCATTGAGCATTGACTCCCCTATACAGAATTTTATTGTTGTTAACAACCATTTGATCAATAAAAATGAGAGATGCCCTAACAACAACAACCAAGAAAAAGTACACACTTCCAATTGTAAAATAAATAAGCAACCGGGATGTAATGTATAGCATAAGGAATATAGTCAAAATATTGTAACAACTTGGTATGGTGATAGCTGGTACTTAGAATTATCATGTATATAAATGTTGAATCACTGTGTTGTACACCTGAAACTAATGTAATGTAATACTGTGTGTCAACTACCCTTCAATAAAAAATAATTATCTAAAAAAAAAAAAAAAAAAAAAAAAATAAAATAAAATAAAATAAAATAAAATGTTAAAAAAAAAAAAAAAAAAAAAAAAAAAAGAGTGAAACTGACAGCAATATACTAATAGAAGTGGACTTTAACACCTCATTTACATCAGTAGGCAAATCATCCAGACAGAAAACCAGGAAGGAAACATGATTCTTAAGTGACACATTACACCAGATGGACTTAACAGATAAACAGATGGTCCCTGACCTACAATGGTTCAACGTACAATTTTTCAACTTTACAATGGTGCGAAATTGCTATGTATTCAATAGAAACTACACTTCAAATTTTTAATTTTTACCTTTTCCCAGGCTAATGATATGTGGCACAATACTCTCTCATGATACTGGGCAGTGTCAGTGAGCCAGAGCTCCTTTCTCAGCCAAAGCAATCACAAGGGTAAACAACTGATACACTTAAAACCCATAAACCCATCTGTTTTTCACTTTCCCTGTAGTATTCAATTCACATTCAACACTTTATTATAAAAATAAATTTTGTGTCCTCTGAGTTTGCCGAACTGCAGGCTAACCTAAGTATTCTGAGCACATTTAAGACAGGCTAAACGAAGCTATGATGTTTGATAGATTAAGTGTATTAAATGCATTTTTGGTAATTTCAACTTATAATGAGTTTACAGGACATATCCCCATCCTAAGTCAAGAAAGATCCATATACAGAACATTCCACCTAAAAACGATGGAATATACATTCTTCTCAAGTGTACATAGAACATCCTCCAGGACAGATGTTAGGCCACAAAGAAGTCCCAGTCAATTCAAGAAGATGGAAATTATATCTGGCATCTTTTCTGAACACAATGGTATGACATTAGAAATCAGTTACAAGAAGAAACTTGGAAAAACTACAAATACATGGAGATTAAACAGCATATTACTGAACAACTACTGTGTCACAGATGAAATCAAAGCAGAAATAAAAAATACCTAGAGACAAATGAAAACAGAAATATGACATACCAAAATCTATGGGATGCTGGAAAAATAGCTCTAAGAGGGAAGTTCATAGTGATACAGGCCTACCTCAAGAAACAAGAGAAATCTCCAATAAACAATGCAACTTTATACCTAAAGGAACTCAAAAAAGAAGAACAAAGCCCAAAGCTAGTAAAAGGAAGAAAATAAAGATCAGAGTGAAAATAAAAGAAATAGAGACTAAAAAGACAATAGAAAAGATCAATGAAACTAAAAGCTGGCTCTTTGAAAAGAAACAAAATTGACAAACCTTTAGCTAGACTCACCAAGAAAAAAGGAAAGAGGGCTCAGGGAAATAAAATCAGAAATGAAAGAGAAGTTACAACTGGTAACAGAGAAATACAAAGGATAAGAGACCACTATGAACAATTATATGCCAACTAGCATATTGAACAACTTAGAAGAAATGGATCAATTCTGAGAGACTTAGCAGTCTTCCAAGACCAAACCACGATGAAATAGAAAATCTGAATAGACTGATTACTAGCAAAAAGATTTCACCAGTTATCACAGACCTCCCAACAAATAAAAGTGGAGGATCAGACAGCATTATTGGTGAATTCTACCACACATACAAAGAAGATTTAATACCTATCCTATTCCTCTCAAATTCTTCCAGAAAATTAAAGTGAGGGAACACTTCCTAACTCATTTTATGAGGCCAGCATTACCCTGATACCAAAACCAGACAAAGACATAAAAAAAGAAAATTACAGACTAATTTCCCTAATGAACTTAAATGCAAAAATCCCCAGCAAAATATAAGCAAACCAAATTCCACAATGCATTGAAAGGATCATAACCACGATCAAGTGGGATTTATCCCAGGGGTGCAAGGATGGTTCAACATTCACAAATCTATCAATGTGATTCACCATTTTTACAAAATGAAACATGATCGTCTCAATAGATGCAGAAAAGCATTTGACAAGATTCAACATCCACTTATGATAAAACCTTTCTAAATAAAGTGGGCACAGAAACAACATACCTCAACAAAATATGACAAACAAAATGTTGTTTGAAAGTTAATACCATACTTAACAGTGAAAAGCTAAACACTTTTCCTCTAAGACCAAAAAGAAGGTAAAGATGCCCACTCTCCCCACTTCTACTCAACATAATACTGAAGTTCTAGCCACAGCAATTAGGCAAGAAAAAGAAACAAAGGGCATACAATTTGGAAAAGTAGTAGTAAAACTGTCACTATATGCAGATGATGTGATTCTATATATTCTATATATTCACAGATATAAAGAACATAGTAAGACCTAGTGTCTTACTATGCTGATGGACAGTAACTGCAAAGGGGTAGTGGGGGGGGCTTGATAATATGGGTGAATGTAATAACCACAATGCTGCTCATGTGAAACCTTTATAAGATTGTATATCAATGATTACTAAATAAAATAATTAATTTTAAAAAAAGAACAGATCAGTGGTTGCTAGTGGGGAGTGAAGTTAGGGGTGATAGAGTGTGAAAAGGGTGAAGAGGATCAAGAAGTACATACTTCCGGTTATAAAATAAGTAAGTCATGGAGCTATAACATACAGCATGGGAAACTGAGTCAACAATACTGTATTAACTTTGTATGGTAAGTAGACTTATTGTGGTGATCATTCTGCAATGTATACAAATGTCAAATCACTATGCTGTACACCTGAAACTAAATAATAATGTATGGCAATTACACTTTAATAAAAAAAAAAAGAAAACCAGCACTTACATATTGATAGTAGATAGGAGAAGTGAGCAACCTTCCTGAAATGCAATTTAGCTATAGATACGGATCAAAAGCATTTTATAATGTGTAATATTCTTAGATCTAACAATGTTACTTCTAGGAATTTACCCAAGCAGAGATGTACAAAAAGTACACAACTAAATGTCAAAATTATTTATAATAGTGAAAAAAATCAGGAAAATCACCTAAACACCCAACAATGATGGATAAAATAAGTATTTTAATAATAGAACTACAAAATGGAATATAACCCAACTATTAAATGTCATGTATCACTGAAGCACTGCTTAATGTATTAAAAGATTAGAATAACCTAAATGCCTATCAGTAAGGAACTACTTAACAAATTACAGTGTAACAGTCCGAAGAGTAGGATACAATCATTGAAAAGAATAAGGCATGCTTATGTTCTGATATATATTATTGTCTCTGCTTGAAATCTTACCCCAGATATCCACCTGGCTCACTTCTCAAAAGACACTTTATCAGTGAGGGTGATAAAGATCCCTGGACATCGAATATACCATAGCAACTTGCTCTCATCCCAAATGCACTCCCTTTCCCCCCACCCTGCTACTGTACTTCTACCACATGGAACACCAATGCTGTTACTTACTGTCTATTCTCCCCCCGAGGAAAGATCATTAAGGGCAGACTTTCTGTGGTAGACTACTGTGAACCCCAGGGCCTACAGCAAGTACCTGGCACTTAGTAAGGTACTAAACAAATACTGGATGGGTGCATGGTAGACAGATCGATGGATATGGAAAAAACTCAAAGATATGAAGATACAAAAAGAACAGTGTGTCTACTTTGCTATAATTTTTCTTTAAAAAAGATAAAATCAGACAGTGGGAGCCAACATGGCGGCATGAGTAGGACAGTGGGAATCTCCTCCCAAAAACATATATATTTTTGAAAATACAACAAATACAACTAATCCTAAAAGAGAGACCAGAAGACACAGGACAACAGACACAATACAACTACACCTGCGAGAGCCCAGCGCCTCGCAAAGGGGGTAAGATATAAGCCCCGGCCCGGCGGGACCCGAGCGCCCCTCCCCCCAGCTCCCGGCGGGAGAAGAGCAGGCAGAGCGGGAGGGAGACGGAGCCCAGGACTGCCGAACACCCAGCCCCCGCCACCCGCACCAGAGCGCAGGCACAGTGCATGCGTATAGAGGGCTGGTAACTAATGAAATAGGGCAGCAAGACCTCTGAGGGGGTGATGAAGCTGATGCCCCTGTGACAAAGAAAAGCGGAGGCTTTTTGAAAGTCTTGAAGGGACAGGAATTTAACAGCTGGACGGAAACAGCATAGGCCACAGCCCAGTGGCAGGAAATTACAGGGAAAACCGGACGCACTAACCCCCTGGGCAACAGCTCTGAGACCCCTCACGGAGGTAAACAGCCAAACAGCACCCCGGTCCATTACCCCTCCGGGCGCCGCGAAAGCAGAGAAACAGCCTAAGGCAAACCCAGCCCACAGAAGGGGAGATCCATCCATATCGGCCAGGCAAGACACAAAGACCCAGCCTACACGCAATTACCCAACACAAGCCACTAGAGGTCGCAGTTGTCCCAGTAAAGAAAGGCCAGTAGCAAGTGAAAAGTTTGGCCCTCCCAGCTGACAGTAAAGAGCACCTGTCAACATGAAAAGGCAAAAAAATATGATCCAGACGGCTTCGGCATCTGCTACATCTTCCCCTGAGAAGGAATCTGGGGAGATAGATTTAGCCAGTCTTCCTGAAAAAGAATTCAAAACAAAAGTCATAACCATGCTGAAGGACTTGCAGAGAAATATGCAAGAACTAAGGAAGGAGAACACAGAAATAAAACAAGCTCTGGAAGGACTTCAAAACAGAATGGACGAGATGCAAGAGACCATTAATGGACTAGAAAACAGAGAACAGGAACGCAGAGAAGCTGATGCAGAGACAGATAAAAGGATCTTCAGGAATGAAAGAATTTTAAGAGAGCTGAGTGACCAATCAAAAAGGAATAATATACGCATCATCGGAATAGCAGAAGGAGAAGAGACAGAAAAAGGGATAGAAAATGTCTTTGAAGAAATAATTGCCGAAAACTTCCCCAAACTAGGGGAAGAAATGGCCTCTCAGACCACACTGGTACACAGAACTCCCATGACAAGGGATCCAAGGAGGGCAACACCAAGACACATAATAATTAAAATGGCAAAGATCAAAGACAAGGAAAAAATATTAAAGGCAGCCAGAGAGAAAAAAAAGGTCACCTACAAAGGAAAACCCATCAGGCTATCATCAGACCTCTCAACAAAAACCCTACAGGCCAGAAGAGAATGGCATGATATACTTAATGCAATGAAACAGAAGGGCCTCGAACCAAGACTACTGTATCCAGCACGATTATCATTTAAATATGAAGGAGGGATTAAACAATTCCCAGACAAACAAAAATTGAGGAAATTTGCCTCCCACAAACCACCTCTACAGGGCATCCTACAGGGACTGCTCTAGATGGGAGCACTCCTAAAAAGAGCACACAACAAAACACCCAACATATGAAGAAGGGAGGAGGAGGAATAAGAAGGGAGAGAAATAAAGAATCATCAGACCGCGTTTATAATAGCTCAACAAGCAAGTTAAGTTAGACAGTAAGATAGTAAAGAAGCTAACCCTGAACCTTTGGTAACCATAAACTTAAAGCCTGCAATGGCAATAAATTCATACCTTTCAATAATCACCCTAAATGTAAATGGACTGAATGCACCAATCAAAAGACACAGAGTAATAGAATGGATAAAAAAGCAAGACCCATCCATATGCTGCTTACAAGAGACTCACCTCAAACCCAAAGACATGCACAGACTTAAAGTCAAGGGATGGAAAAAGATATTTCATGCAAACAACAGAGAGAAGAAAGCAGGTGTTGCAATTCTGGTATCAGACAAAACAGACTTCAAAATAAAGAAAGTAACAAATGACAAAGAAGGACATTACATAATGATAAAGGGCTCAGTCCATCAAGAGGATATAACCATTATGAATATATATGCACCCAATACAGGAGCACCAACATATGTGAAACAAATACTAACAGAACTAAAGGAGGAAATAGAATGCAATGCATTCATTCTAGGAGACTTCAACACACCACTCACGCCAAAGGACAGATCCACCAGACAGAAAATAAGTAAGGACACAGAGGCACTGAACAACACAGTAGAACAGATGGACCTAATAGACATCTACAGAACTCTACATCCAAAAGCAACAGGATACACATTCTCCTCAAGTGCACATGGAACATTCTCCAGAATAGGCCACATACTAGGACACAAAAAGAGCCTCAGTAAACTCCAAAAGATTGAAATCCTACCAACCAACTTTTCAGACCACAAAGGCATAAAATTAGAAATAAACTCTACAAAGAAAGCAAAAAGGCTCACAAACACATGGAGGCTTAACAACACGCTCCTAAATAATCAATGGATCAATGACCAAATCAAAATGGAGATCCAGCAATATATGGAAACAAAAGACAACACCAACACTAAGCCCAACTTCTGTGGGACACAGGAAAAGCAGTCTTAAGAGTAAAGTATATAGCAATCCAAGCATATTTAAAAAAGGAAGAACAAGCCCAAATGAATGGTCTAATGTCACAATTATCGAAATTGGAAAAAAGAAGAACAAATGAGACCTAAGGTCAGCAGAAGGAGGGACATAATAAAGATCAGAGAAGAAATAAATAAAATTGAGAAGAATAAAACAATAGCAAAAATCAAGGAAACCAAGAGCTGGTTCTTCGAGAAAATAAACAAAATAGATAAGCCTCTAGCCAGACTTATTAAGAGGAAAAGAGAGTCAACACAAATCAATAGTATCAGAAACGAGAAAGGAAAAATCACGACGGACCCCACAGAAATACAAAGAATTATTAGAGACTACTATGAAAACCTAAATGCTAACAAGCTGGGAAACCTAGGAGAAATGGACAACTTCCTAGAAAAATACAACCTTCCAAGACTGACCCAGAAAGAAACAGAAAATCTAAACAGACCAATTACCAGCAACGAAATTGAAGCGGTAATCAAAAAACTACCAAAGAACAAAACCCCCGGGCCAGATGGATTTACCTTGGAATTTTATCAGACATACAGGGAAGACATAATACCCATTCTCCTTAAAGTTTTCCAAAAAATAGAGGAGGAGGGGATACTCCCAAACTCATTCTATAAAGCTAACATCACCCTAATACCAAAACCAAGCAAAGACCTCACCAAAAAAGAAAACTACAGACCAATATCCCTGATGAACGTAGATGCAAAAATACTCAATAGAATATTAGCAAACCGATTCAAAAATACATCAAAAGGATCATACACCATGACCAAGTGGGATTCATCCCAGGGATGCAAGGATGGTACAACATTCGAAAGTCCATCAACATCATCCACCACATCAACAAAAAGAAAGACAAAAACCACATGATCATCTCCATAGATGCTGAAAAAGCATTTGACAAAGGTCAACATCCATTCATGCTAAAAACTCTCAGCAAAATGGGAATAGAGGGCAAGTACCTCAACATAATAAAGGCCATCTATGAAAAACCCACAGCCAACATTATATTGAACAGCGAGAAGCTGAAAGCTTTTCCTCTGAGATCGGGAACTAGACAGGGATGCCCACTCTCTCCACTGTTATTTAACATAGTACTGGAGGTCCTAGCCACAGCAATCAGACAAAACAAAAAACTACAAGGAATCCAGATTGGTAAAGAAGTTAAACTGTCACTATTTGCAGATGACATGATACTGTACATAAAAAACCCTAAAGACTCCACCCCAAAACTACTAGAACTGATATTGGAATACAGCAAAGTTGCAGGATACAAAATCAACACACAGAAATCTGTGGCTTTCCTATATACTAACAATGAACCAACAGAAAGAGAAATCAGGAAAACAACTCCATTCACAATTGCATCAAAAAAAAATAAAATACCTAGGAACAAACCTAACCAAAGAAGTGAAAGACTTATACTCTGAAAACTACAAGTCACTCATAAGAGAAATTAAAGGGGACACTAACAGATGGAAACGCATCCCATGCTCGTGGTTAGGAAGAATTAATATCGTCAAAATGGTCATTCTGCCCAAAGCAATATGCAGATTTGATGCAATCCCTATGAAACTACCAGCAACATTCTTCAATGAACTGGAACAAATAATTCAAAAATTCATATGGAAACACCAAAGACCCCGAATAGCCAAAGCAATCCTGAGAAAGAAGAATAAAGTAGGGGGGATCTCACTCCCCAACTTCAAGCTCTACTATAAAGCCATAGTAATCAAGACAATTTGGTACTGGCACAAGAACAGAGCCAAAGACCAATGGAACAGACTAGACAATCCAGACATTAACCCAGACATATATGGTCAATTAATATTTGACAAAGGAGCCATGGACATACAATGGTGAAATGACAGTCTCTTCAACAGATGGTGCTGGCAAAACTGGACAGCTACATGTAGGAGAATGAAACTGGACCATTGTCTAACCCCATATACAAAAGTAAACTCAAAATGGATCAAAGACCTGAATGTAAGTCACGAAACCCTTAAACTCTTGGAAGAAAACATAGGCAAAAACCTCTTAGACATAAACATGAGTGACCTCTTCTTGAACATATCTCCCCAGGCAAGGAAAACAACAGCAAAAATGAACAAGTAGGACTATATTAAGCTGAAAAGCTTCTGTACAGCAAAAGACACCATCAATAGAACAAAAAGGAACCCTACAGTATGGGAGAATATATTTGAAAATGACACATCCGATAAAGGCTTGACATCCAGAATATATAAAGAGCTCACACGCCTCAACAAACAAAAAACAAATAACCCAATTAAAAAATGGGCAGAGGAACTGAACAGACAGTTCTCCAAAAAAGAAATACAGATGGCCAACAGACACATGAAAAGATGCTCCACATCGCTAATTATCAGAGAAATGCAAATTAAAACTACAATGAGGTATCACCTCACACCAGTAAGGATGGCTGCCATCCAAAAGACAAACAACAAATGTTGGCGAGGCTGTGGAGAAAGGGGAACCCTCCTACACTGCTGGTGGGAATGTAAGTTAGCTCAACCATTGTGGAAAGCAGTATGGAGGTACATCAAAATGCTCAAAACAGACTTACCATTTGACCCAGGAATTCCACTCCTAGGAATTTACCCTAAGAACGCAGCAATCAAGTTTGCGAAAGACAGATGCACCCCTATGTTTATCGCAGCACTATTTACAATAGCCAAGAATTGGAAGCAACCTAAATGTCCATCGATAGATGAATGGATAAAGAAGATGTGGTACATATACACAATGGAATACTACTCAGCCATAAGAAGAGGGCAAATCCTACCATTTGCAGCAGCATGGATGGAGCTGGAGGGTATTATGCTCAGTGAAACAAGCCAAGCGGAGAAAGAGAAATACCAAATGATTTCACTCATCTGTGGAATATAAGAACAAAGGAAAAACTGAAGGAACAAAACAGCAGCAGAATCACAGAACTCAAGAATGGACTAACAGGTACCAAAGGGAAAGGGACTGGGGAGGATGGGTGGGTAGGGAGGGATAAGGGGGGGTAGAAAAAGGGGGGTATTAAGATTAGCATCCATAGGCGGGTGGAAGAAAGGGGAGGGCTGTACAACACAGAGAAGACAAGTAGTGATTCTGCAACATTTTGCTACACTGATGGACAGTTACTGTAAAGGGGTATATAGGGGGGACCTGGTATAGGGGTGAGCCTAGTAAACAAAGTATTCGTCATATAAGTGTAGATTAATGTTAAAAAAAAAAAAAAAAAGCAGTTCCTGTGTGGTGACCTCCAATGAGCTCTACACAATGATATAAAGGGCATATAAAAGTGTAGGCAAAGGGTCTGTTTTTGTTTATAAAAGGATCAAATATATTAGGATCAAAGCCTAATTTGGCTACCCCGAAAATGAACTAAGATACGACATGAAAAAGAACTTTCAACATCAGCACTCTTGGGAGGACTCATGCCAGAAGATGATCATCAAAAAAACCCCAACAAAGATCCACGCACTGCTACAGGTGTAGATGCACTCATCCCACCAGTTCCTGGACTTGCCATGGGAATGAAGAAGGAGATATCTAAGCTGGCCTGTGCATACAGTAAAACAACAAATTTGACTGGATCTATACTGTTGGAACTCAACCAAGAATTAGGAGAAGGGCAAATTGTAGCACTCCAAAATCTTACAACTACAGACTATTTACTGTTAAAAGAACATATGGGCTGTGAACAGTCCCCAGGAATGGGTTGTTTTAATTTATCTGAATTCTCTCAGACTGTTCAAGTTCAGTTGGACATTATCCACCATATCATAGATAAGTTTTCACAAATGCCTAAGGTGCCTAACTGGTTTTCTTGGTTTCACTGGAGATGGCTGGTAATTACAGGTATGCTTTGGTTACGTAACTGTACTCCTACTATGTTAATGTGTGTGCGCAATTTAATTAGTAGTTTAAAACCTATACATGCTGAAGTTACTCTACAAGAAGATATGTCAAAGAAATAATCAATCTCCCCAGGTTTTCTTCCGCCTGCTACTTCTATAGCTTTTCTTCTTCCTTCCTAATTACAACCCTTAAATAGAATTCGTGCCATATATTGAATTTACCGAGTATCATAATTCTTCCAAGGGGTAAAGACACCTCAAGACAAATACTGGGCATAGAAGCCACAGGGCATAAATATGCAAAGAAGTAAAAAGCTAACCTTTTCAAACAATAAGGCTTCTCTCTCACTGATCAACTTTACATTTCCCTGTATGGCCCCGGAAGATGACTGGTTAGCCAGAGACGGGTAAGATTCCTCAAGGGAGGAACAACCTAAGACAGGCACAGTCGCAGGGGGGCCATCAGGTGAGAAAATGGGGATCAACAGAGGTGAGGCTTAGAACCTCCCCACCCCCGTTCTGAGAGAAATCTTCTGCATACTTGGATGTTTTATTGCCCGTGTCTAGCTTGGATTAACACATAGTCTACAGGCACACACCTGATCATCTACATCTGCTCTCTTACAACACTAAACTATGTTTTCTACCTTTATCTTGTATCTACCTACCACTTCAGCATTTTATTAAAAATAATAATAGTAAAGAGAGAAATGTGGTATCCACATATAAATCAAGTATAAAAATCAAATGAATATTCATATTTGAACTGTTTATAATTCATAATGCATGAGCAAAACCGAAAGCTTCTGTGATGACTGCCCCTGTAATGTTCACCATGTAACTTATTCACTATGTAAGAATTTGTTCTCCATGTAAGAACTTGTTCGTTAAGCTTCAAAAGATTGGAGACTGACAAAAATTAGGCTTGGGGTGGATTAATGATTGTGCATTGAGCATTGACCCCCCTATAGAGAATTTTATTGTTGTCAACAACCATTTGATCAATAAATATGAGAGATGCCCTCACAAAAAAAATATATATATGTATATATATATACACGCACTTCCAATTGTAAAATAAATAAGTAACTGGGATGTAATGTATAGCATAGGGAATATAGTCAAAATATTGTAACAACTTGGTATGGTGATAGCTGGTACCTAGAATTATCATGTATATAAATGTTGAATCACTGTGTTGTACACCTGAAACTAATGTAATACTGTGTGTCAACTACCCTTCAATTAAAAAAAAAAAAAAAAAAAGATAAAATCATATGTGTGTGCATATGTGTTAGCAGGTGTCTGGAAGGATACACAAAACTTAGAACACTGGTTGCCTCTAAGCGGATGTGAGAAAAATCACACAACATTCTTAAGTTGGAAAAAAACTGGCTACAAAATGGCAAATAGTAATGAGAAATGTATCAGACTTAGAAAAGGCTTAGAAGGATTAACTTCTAACATTTTAGGTGATGTCTGCTCCTTAGTGTTCTTCTGTATTTTCCACATTTCTGTATGAGGCAATATTATTTTTTTATAATTTTTCTAATTGCTTTTTAAGTTTATAGAGCATTTGTTTAGTAACAGCACCTGCACTGGATCCTAAGACACGGCAATGCTCTGAACTGCCTCCACAGTCCCCACTTTGAACCTCCAATCCCAACCTAGGGTACTCCTCACTGCTATAATTCTCCAACCTCATCCTACCACTAATCTCTCACTTTTTTCATTCTCCATCACCTCCCAGAGCTTCCTTGTCTTTCTCTTCCTATCTTAGAGAGCAAAACCCTAATCCTAGTAAACCCAAACATTTGCTTACCTTAAGCCTCACCCAAGTCATGGCTGGAGAAGTCAGGGAATTGTGCTAACAGTACTCAGTTAAAATGTATGGCCACAATAACAAATGGGCATTCAAGCCTGCAATCTAATCCCGCCTGAGTACATTCTTTCCTCACATCTCCCACAAGCCCTGGAGTGGTGACCTTACTCGCACACACATCAGAGAGGAAGCTGAAGTAACCAGAGAACCCTCCTCTTCCCACAACCAATTTCACCCATCCAAATCTGTGCCCACACACTCTACCTTCTCTGGTACTATGAAAGACGCATCCCAGCTCCTCTACTAAAGGTAACCCTTCATTTTGCTCTGGCCCTGTCCCACACCACCTTTTCAAGTATTTCTTCCAACAATTTTCCCCTTTTGTATTTGCATTATCTATTTCTCCCTTAATACTAGACTGTTCTTGTTAGGAAACATACCTTAATATCGTAAAATGTCACTCTGTCTTATTTCTATTACCCTTACAACAAAACTCTTTACTCTCTGATCCCTTACCTCTCCTCAACCCACTTTACCTCTGCCATGACATTAAAATAGCTTTGCTCAAATATGAAAACATGGTCACAACCAAAACAGTAATAATTATGACAACAGAAAAAAAAAACAGTTTGCTCAAGGTTACCAGTGGTGCCCTATGTCCTCCCCAAGCCAATGTGTCAATTCTTGGTCCTCCTCTTACTTGAGGAGGACTCTCTCCTTGAAGCAATCTTCTCTCAGCTTCTCTGGGATCACAAGCCCCTGAATTTTCTTTCACCTCATTGACTCCTTCTCCACAAGACCTCTTCTCTTCACTTACATATTCCTAGGTGATCACATCCAGCTTCTGGCTTCAAATGGCAATTATATGCTGATGATTCTTCAGCTCTGAGGTTTCTTCTGAACTTCAGACCAACATCAACTACTGACTTGCCAAAACAGAACTACTGATTTCCCATCCCCATAGCCCTCGAAAAACCTGCTCCTTCCACAAGCCTTCCAAGGAAAAGGGACCACCACTCACCCAGTTGCTCAAATCAACATCCTGAGTCACCCTTACCTCTTCTTTCCCCTAAAACCCCACAAGGGACTCATCCGCAGTCCTGGACGACTCCACCTCCAAAAGAGATCTGACTTAAATCCTCTTTCCCCATCCTTACCACTGCATCCCCAGTCAGGGTCACCACCAGCCCTAACTATTCTCCTTCCTCCATCAATAGCCTACCCTCCACCCAGCACCCAGAACATTCCTTCTGAAGTCTAAACCAAATCATATCACACCTCTTCTTAAAAACATCCAATGTTTCCATCCCACGTAGACAAACTATTTAACACCTTACCAGATCCTGCCTCTCTGACTCTCCGCCCTCTGTTCTCCCTTTCATTTTACCCTTAGCCACGCTGGTCTGCTTTCTGTCCCACACACATGACATGTCTGTTCCCACCCCATGGCTTTACAGCTGTTCTTTCTGCCTAGACTGTTCTTCCCACATCTTCAATCCAACTCCTTATCATTCAAATTTCAACTCAGAGGTCATCAACTCAACAGGCCTTCCCCAGAAGCAACCCATCACTCTAGACATCTTCTATTTTATCTTCTCCAAAAATTACCAGCATCTGAAATTTACTTATGGATCAGAGTACAGGTTCATTGTGGATCTCCTCCTAGTAGCAGGTGTATTTCTTAAAGGTGACGATGCAATCTTACTTATCACTTATTCCCACCATGAAAATATATGGTAGGTACTAAGCAAGTATTTGTCAACCAACTAAATGACTATTTTATAATTGAAAATCTGGACTAGAGTAGCTTTTGGAATTTTATTAACTTATTTTAAAACTATATTACCAGAAATGATGAGAACTAGTAAAACTGTATCAAGAATCTGAATATGAAACGGCTTTTACCTACTCTAATGACTAAAACTCCCTAATATTAAGAATTATCTAAATGTCCATTATTAGGAAACTGCCTAAATAAGATGGGCTATAGTCATAAAATGTTTTACGACATAGCCATTAAAGAGAATGAAAAAGATCTACATGTGACTGTAATGGGGTATGTGGGGGGACTTGATAATAGGGGGAGTCTAGTAACCATAATGTTCAAGTAATTGTAATTGTACATTAACAATATCAAAGTAAAAATAAACAAACAAATAAATGATCTACACATGCTAAGAGAGAAAGTTGTGCAAGCTATACAGCTGGTTAAAAACATCACATTGCAGAACCATATATTCAATGGAAAGCCCTTTGTAACGTGCATAAATATCTGATTGGATATACACATGAAAATCTAAGGAAATCCTACTAAAAGTGGTTACCTTCCAAAATAAGAAGGCAGCTGACCTTATCACTTATTATTATATAATGAAAAAGTGCCAGGAACTACTTTTGACTTCAGCAATTTAAAGCTCACCAATTGTATTTCACTCTTTCAAAGGTTTTAAAATTTTAGCTTTTTAAAAACACATTATCTATCTAGGGAGGAAAAACAGGTGTCAGGAGAAAAGTCAGGAATACAGAGTGTGGCCGACTTGCACACTAGCTTATCTATCCCTATTCGTTTCCTCTGTAATAAATATTGGGAATTCTTAAAACATTGCTTTTATGACCCTTCATGCAGTTTGGAACTGGGGGGACACATGGGACGTGTGGCACAGGCTTAGTCAGTTAGCATGGAGTGATAGGGATAGGCTTTTGTTTTCCTAATGAAAAGGGACAGATGTAGCTGACTGCCCTTCCCTCCCTTAGTCATGCCTTGAATATAGACATGCTATCCGGAACTGTGGGAGCCATTTGTAACTATAAGGCAGCAAGAGCCAACATGGAGATGAAAAGATGCAAACAATCTGCTGGCATCATTCAACAGACGGGCCCTTCCCATTATATAAGAAATATAAACCTCTTTTGTTTAAGGTATTGTGAGTTAAGTTCTATTACCTATTGCCAAAGGAATATTCCTGGGAATCTATCTTCAAAAGAAACAAAATAAAAGAATTCAAATTCTATGCAGAATTAGAAAGAAGATTTAAACAAGTCAAAAAAGTAGATGCAAACTCCCTTCTTTAATGTCTCTATTCTGAATTTCTTTTAAAAGATTAAAAAAAAAAACTCAGAGAAAAAAGAAGAACATTATAGTCAACCTCAACTCCTCCACAAAAAAGATGTCAGAAAGAAATATCCAGAATTAATACACACAATAAAGATAAACTCACACAGTGAAACTGAAGTTTAATCAATGCTGGGGCTGTTCTGGACTAATGTTCATTGTTCGGTATATTTCTTTAAGTAACAACAGGGCAGTATCTTCAGATTCCCTATTATGAGAAAAGAATATTTACATAAGAGAGACTATTAGTAGATATTAACCTTTATGCATAAAGGTGGAAAATGCAGCTTTTGTTCTACTGAATTCTACCTAAGAAAAGCAAATGAAAATAAAGTAGTATAACCTCGAAAGTTGTCCTTAAAAGCTGGATGGATAACAACCAACTCCAGAAGAGCTGTATTGCAATGCTCCTTGGTGACAGGGGGATGTATAAAAGGATGGCTTTTCAAAGTCCCTACCATCCCTCTCTGTGAAAGGAGTGTGCAAGTACCAAAGGCCTTTGGTTAAAGGCAGATGACATACTGCCATCTCGTGGATAACCACACTAGAGGAGGAAAACAACATGGGTTTATTTTGAATCAAAGAAATTCTGAATACGTGGGTGTTCAAACTGATACCCATAACAAATGATAAATGAGGAAATGAGTCTCATTAAAACTGCTTTATGTGCTAGCACCTAAAGGTCACATGAATGTTATCAGAGATGAAAATACTTACCAATAGCATAAATGACTCTGAAGAGCGAAAAGATATTCATTAAAACTCTCTATTGGCTTTTCTTGAAGAACATAGTCAATTCGGCGGCCTCCATTTAGCATTCCAACCTTTCCTAAGTAGTCCTCATCCTTGGGAAAATCTGGACTTTCAACAATCTTTTCTGCTAGAATTTAAACCATTTCAATATCAAAGTCAATCACTTAATCATTATCCTTTGACTTTAGCTGACTTTCTGGGCTCAACAGAATATTGCTTGACACACGTAGCAACCTGGGGAGCTACCAGGCTCACTTCCCATTCCTCCGAAGAGCCAGGGGAAGAGGGGCTGGTTACCCGAGAGAGAGGAGAAAGAGCCAGCGAGCTGACAGAAGTTTTGAAGAAAAGGGGTGAGAGAACATTGCAGAAAGAAAGGAAATAGAATTAGAATCTGAAAGTCAAAAACATCACGGCACAATGACCTGACATTGCATCTAAGTCTGTAACAGCCAAACAGCATCAGGAAGATCATTTCTCACAGTGGGTCTTTAAAATGCCTGACTACAAACTTTGTTCTCAACTCTGAAATTTCACTCTGGCCTTACGAATCTTGACAAAATTTAAGATTCAGAGTAAAAAGTTCAGCAACTATCAGGCAAAAACGTAGTGAGAAAGGACAATAGTGTATCATCACATATTTTCCTCTGTAGGAAGAGCCTCTACATTTTAACAAAAAAGACTAGAATGGAAAAGTATCATTAAGTAATTTGTGTTATGTTCACAAATAATATTCATACTAAAAATGCCTCAAATGTCAAATTTACCTTCAACTACTTGTTTTTCTTCTTCTTCTTTGATTTGATTGGCTACCTTCTCCAATTCTTCTCGCAATTGAGTTGAAGAGGTATGAGCACGAGCAAACTCATTCAATGTCTGCCAAGCACTTTTCAGAGAGCTAATAAAACCCTGCTTCAAATCAGATCCCATACGAGAAAGACTTTCTTTCAGCTCTAAAGAGATGAAGATGATACATCAAGTTGATTAGTCAATGGGTAAAATTCTGCACCACAAATATGAAAACTAAAGTTAACACTATTCTCAGACAAGACAAAACCTGTTGTCTTCTCTTCAATGTCAAATATATGGAGTTTCTCAGCCAAGAACTCTCAACACATTAAAGTGTTTTGAGGAGTCTTAATCTGTCATTTTTTTTATCTGAACTTGATCCAGCCAAAACCTATAAATTTCCTCTTTCCAAAAAAAGGAGTTCAAATGTCATAAAAAAATAAGCGCACTCATGTGCTTTTTTTTACTCTAAGTTAAAAAAACAGACCCACAAGATTAAAAAATGACTGTTTTTCTAATCTACAATGATGATATAGCTTTGAAAATCAGAGATTCTGATTTAACCATGATTTAAACTTCTAATTTAAAAAGGAAGAAACTCCTGCCCCTGGATTTTTCCTTTGTTTAATAAATCCTATTTGAATTTAAAGGACTGTATATCAAATTTCTCATTTGACCTTTAAAAGAGTTAAATATTTTTTAAAAGCATGATGTAAACCACACACAAAAGAAAAAAATACTTTCAAAAAAAAGGCATGCTCATTTTTCCTTCTCTTTTTTCCTGTTGCATTCCCATCCCTTCCACCTGAACTTTTTAACTGATAGATTAGCAATACACACCATTAATAGGCATAAGAGAAATCTAAACCCTCTTGGAATTGGCAATTATGCTTATCAAACTTTTTTAATAGGAAGAGTTTGTCTAGCTAGCGAGGAAATAAAAGCTCACTTGACTTAGTCTCAGATTTATTTTTTGATGGTTTGGTCATTACTTCCAATGTTACTCTGGCTCCCAATTCCAAAAATTATAACCAAATTCTATCAAAATCTATGCAACTCATCACTTTATTACCGACTTCCTCCAATCCTAACTATCCCAACAATTAGAACATTATCACAGAAAAGGGACTCATTCATAACTTTAATAACTCCTCCAAATATTTAGCAAACAGACTGTGAATACAGTAAGCACTTAACCTTAATTCCATCAGAAAGGACTGAACTGTTAAAACTTTTATAATTCATTACAAATGACAGGAAAGACAGAAAGGACATAATTTATTACAAATGACAGACGATACAGTGAAAGAAAGGAAATAAGTTTTTATACAGTATTTGCTTTTTACCTAAGTGAAGTCTTTTTCTGCCTTTGTGATGTGGAATGAGAACTGCTTTTAGGTCCAAATCTGGAACAATCATAGGTTCTAATCTGTATGCCACTGGATCAAGCTATATAAATAAAAGAATTGGAAATTTATGAAAAGCTATTTTGAGTTAGGTATCTTAGTTGGGTAAGAAAACAGATAACTGGTAAACCAGTTTTTTTTTTCACATTATTCAAATACTGGTAATTATAAATAGACACTCAAGTTTGTGGGTAAAACTACCCTGCAAGCAAAACAATAGAATTATTTCCTTGAACAAAGGCTTTTTGGTAGGAAGTTTACAGGAAAGTATCAGGCTGTATCTACTAAGACAGAATGCTGAGTTGTACAAAATCAAAATTAGTATTAATTCCTAGGAAGTAAGAATCCGAGAATCTACTAGGATAAAGAGAACCAGTGCTTCATCCTCTTCAAAACAGGAAATAAATTCAGTTCACTCACTGGATGATAAATATTGAAGAATCCCTTACAGGTAGGAAGCCTGTAGTTCTCATCTATCTTATCCACTCCTCGAATAGTGAGAAACATACCAATTGGAGATCCCAAGGCAAAGAAAATCTCAGGTTCAAAGTCTAATGAGTTGTAAACAACAGAAACCTAGAAAAAATTAGAAGAAAAAAACAACAAAATACGATCATTCTCATGTTACATAATACAAAATGCAAAAGCTCAAGCTTTTGCATTAAGTAGTCAAAACTGCAGACTCTAGAATCAAACTATCTGGGTTTGAAACCTGGCTCCACATTTTACTATGTGACCTTGGGCAAGTTTCCTAACCTCTCATGCTTCAGTCTGTTTCCTTATTTATGAAACAGGGATTATAACAATACCAAACTCATAATGTGGATGAAAAATAAACTAATCTAAAGTTCTTAACACAGAACCTAGCATATTTTAAGCATTCAACAACTGTTAATTCTACTCTAACTACCAACCTAATTTGTTAGGCAAGTTTCTTTCCATTAGAATGATTTGTCCCAAAAGAGCCTCTGTTTTGGGGTAGCTTGCATGTAGCCTCTCAGCTCACTAAGAACTGCCAAAGGTAAGAGAAAGCACTGCATTCGCATGTCACACAATAGCTTACAGAGCTCTTTCATGTGTTGCTCAGTGGCAAGATATGTGCCTTTGTTACTTTAAACAATGGTTGGCATAATCCAAGAGCATGACAGAGGTCGTACAGCAACAATCATGATGCACTTCTCAGATGAACATAGTGAAGCTCAGACAGGTGACATCACTTACCCAAGAGCACACAGCCAGTGGGTGGCAGAATGAGGACTTCTAATATCAAAACCAATGCTCTTTCTACTACACTAGGCTGCCTCTTGTAACAAAATCTAGATTTGACATCTCTTGGCTTGCCTTCTATCTGCAAACCCAATAGTTTCTGCTACTGAGGAGGGCCACACAGGAGGTACTCTCAATTTTATGCATTTTCCCCGTTCCAGAAAAAATAAGGTGAAAAGAAAAATGACAAACTGGAAAAAATACACTATGTATGACAAAGGGCTACAATCCTTAGTATATAAGGAATTCTTAAATATCAGTAAAGAAAAAAGTAACTCTGTAGAAAAATGGGTGAAACCAGTACTTCACAAAAGAAAAATGCCTACAAAACATGAGAAAATAACTAACCTTTCTAACTGCTTAAAGAAATATAGTGAGATACCATTTTCCCCACAAGGTTACCAGAGATATAAATGAAGTACTAAAAAGAAAGTGAAAATCTCCTATTTTCATGAAAAGAGAGTTACAAGAGTGAGCACACTACATCCTTTTAAAGGTGAGATAATACCAGAACCAGAGATGGGAGGTGATCTTATAAACAGCCGGTGGGAGCACAGGCTGGGCAGCAATAACCCTCGTGAGCACAAAGTTTTCATGTGCACATTCTTTGGCCCAGCTATCCTACTTCTACTTATTTAACTGAAAGAAATAATAAAGAATGTATAGAGAAAATTCACTTAAAGCTGTTCATCACTCTTCCACTTATTTAACTGAAAGAAATTACAAAGAATGTGTACAGAAAATTCACTTAAAACTGTTTATCACTGGATTGTTTAAACAAGTGAAAAATTAGAAATTGCTTACATGTCCAATGTTATGGCCTGAATTGTGTCCCCCAAAAAGAGATACATACCAGTACCTCAGACCTTACTTGGAAATAAGGGTACAGGGAAAGGGGGTAATCAAGTTAAAATTAGGACGGGCCTTAATCCAACATGATTGGTGTTATTACAAAAAGGGGAACTTGGACACAAGACACAGATACACACAGAGGGAAGCTGATGTGAAGACCCTGGGAGGATACCATGTAAAAATGGAGGACTGGGTGATGCGTCTACAAGCCACGGCACACCTGGCAGAGCAGCAGAAGCTAGGAAGAGGCCAGGAAGGATCCTCCCTGCAGGTTTCAGAATACGGCCCTCCTGACACCTTGCTCTTGACTCCCAGCTTCCAGAACGGTGGAAAAACTAATACATCCATTGATAAGTAAAAGCTTCCAGAATGGTAAAAAACTAATACATCCATTGATAAGTAAATGACAAGAGTAGGTCATTGTCTGTCCAGCGAAACACAGTAATCATTAAAAAATGAAGTTGTAGAGGAATATTTACTAACATGGGAATATATTCACAATATACTGTTCAAAACAGCAGTACACGGTTTTAGTGAAACATTATACATAGCATTTTCCCAATTCTGTTAAAGTATGTGTAAATGAAGTCTCAAATAAAAATCCAGAAATCCTTTTTCAAATAGTTAACAGTAGTTAGTTCTGATTAAGGAGATTATCAGATGCTATTTTTTACTCTTCTTTTGCTTAACCAGTATTTCTTGGCTTTCTTGCAATGGATGACACACACTGTGGCTATTGTTTAGACTGCACAACAACCCTTTAGTAACAGATACTACCTGCCCACCTTGGCCCATCCACCATGGAAGTGGCATGTGACCTGGCCTGGGTAAATCAACCTGTGCCCCATCTCAGACAACAAGAATTGGTCCAGAATGAACTTGTGACTCAAACCAGGTCAAGTAAAATCCCTCCTTAATATTTTCCTAACTGAACATGCTAAGGGAGATTCCTTTTCCTCTGTGTTCATAAAAGTGTAAGGAGGTAAGTCCAGAGCCACCAACACCCATGGTTCCAGTTTCATGGAGAAGGCCAACTGCTAGAGAGGGTCACACAGTAACAGTGTCCTGGTGGCCTTGAGCCCCTGACTCCACACATCTCCTTCTACACTGATTCTCCATGGTTAGGCGAGGAAGTATCAGCCTTTACTTGCTAGAATCTATTCAAATTTGCTCATGTTTAAAAAGACACATTTTTAAGATGGAATTTTTATCAATGAATTGGGCTTCAAAGCTTGAACAGGCTGTAGCAAACATCCAGTTCCATTTTCTGCATTCTTTAAATCAATCATGAACTCACTTATGATGATGGAACTTTATAATATAAACAACTATAAATATACTGAAAATAACATTGTCTAAACAGATTCTCATTATTCTAAGCCATTGAGACACAAGCATATTAAATTATACTACTAACTGCAACATTATCGACTACTTGATCCATTTCTGTGGGAATTTTTCCCTAAAGAACGAACTGTGAATACAATTATGTTAAAAAACATAAGTTGAGTGAATGCAACAAGTTTTTCTCACAGAAACTTAAGTATATTCTGAACATAATTTACTAATTAGTGCCACTTCTGTTGCTAGAGGCTATGAGACTAAGGCTATAAAATTAGGAGTAGTGGAAAAACTGAAATAAAGACAATTTCAAAATTAGATAATATGTTCAGTACATAGTCAATCCCTTATTTCGCACAGTATGAAAGAAGCATACAATTTTTTAAGAGAAAATCAGTTTTCTTCACACACCCCTAAAAGATGAATAAGTATTTTAAGAATTTCAAGCCAATCCAAGTAATAAAGATATGTGATTCCAACATAAAATATGCAGCCCTAGTCAGTATGTAAACTTACCTGTCCAGTGCCAACTTCAAAAGACTCATAATTAACATGCACAGAAGAAACATAAGCACCGACTGGAAGTTTCCTCTTGGAACCGTTAGATTCTGAGGGGAGAGAAGCCATTTCTTTAGCTTTCTGAGCACTTTGCTCGTGTACTTTTGTTGAAGCAGCCATCATTGCCTTCTTTTCTGATGCTGCTTTTTTCTGTTCCTGTGAAATATCAACATTTCAAAACATAAATTTGAGGATAAGTTCAATTAACAGGTGCCACTACAAAATTATGCTACTTCAATACTAAGGAATGATTAGTAACTTCTAAGGCACTACAGTGGCATTACAGTGATTAGAGAAATGTCCTTTTTAGAGACACATACTAAATATTTAAGTAAATAATGCCATACTGCCTATAATAAACTAAGAGGCAAAGAAAAATACAGCAAAACAAGTACAATGAAGTCTAAATATTGGTTATCATTATGCTATCTGCTCTACTTTTCTATATAACTTTAAATTTTAATTATTAAAAAGTAAAAAATTTCTTTATAATTTCAACTTTAGACAGTTTAAAAGTACTATATAGTTGTAAAATACACACTTTCTATAATGATGTGTATTTTAGAAGAAATTCCCTCATTCAACATATCTACACCTATTTTGTCTGCGAGGAGTCCTGACGAATTTTCCTCAAAAGCATTTTGGGAAGAACAGATAAGTACACTGTAGTATACCCATACAATGGAATAATTACTCAGGAAAAAAAAAAAAGGAATGAGCTTGAAATGATCAGCTATTGGATGTTTTTGCTCAAAAACATTATTTTAAGTAAAAGAAGCCAGATACAAAAAAGTACATAGTATTGATCGATTCCATGTATATGAAATTCTATCACAGGCAAAACTATTCAGTGGTGACAGAAATCAAAGAATAGTTGAACAGAGAAGGGAGTTGACTAGAAAGAAGCATGAGGGAGCTATCCAAGTAACATAAATGTTCTATTTCTTGTTTTAGGTGATGATTACACAGATGCAAAACACTGTCAAAACTTACTGCATTTAGCACAGCATGGAGAAGACAAGTAGTGACTCTATAGCATCTTACTATGCTGATGGACAGTGGCTGCATGGCAGGGGCGGTGGGGGACGTGATAATATGGGAGAAAGTTGAAACCACAATGTTGCTCATGTGAAACCTTCTTAAGAGTATGTATCAATGATACCTTAATTAAAAAAAGAAAAAATACTTATTGTACTTAGCACGTAAAATCTGTGCATTTCCATAAGTAACTAAGTAAATAAAAGCTTTGGGAGCATCTATGGAACAGGTGTATCTCTGTGGTAATAAGATCCATTTATGTCGGTTTGTGTTCACACCTGCTACAGCTGCAAATATGTCAAAGGAATGTGACCAGCTGTTGTGGGTGGACTTGTCCATTCCCCAAAAGCCCATGTTTCAGAGATCCTCATTCCCCAGGAGGTGAATGGCTGCAAGAGCCTCTGTTTTAACAGCTGTCAACAGTGCCTAAACAAAACATCTGGCCAAATTGATCCTGTCTATTAATGAATTCCAAATAGTAGGAATTCAGGAAACAAGTCCAATTGATTAATTCAAAAGGCAATGAAGAAAAAAGAACTGCCAACTAACTTGGAACTGATTTCAGCACTAATGTTTTAGAATGTTCGGTTATCTCTGCCCTTTGGAGGCAGTGCAAGATTAAGCCTAAAATCCAAAACGAAAAACATGTGCAGGGTTCTTCAGTTTAAATTTGTTTTCTCACTCAGAAGTACCTCCTATCACATTCACAGAACTTATTTAACATTCTTAAATTGCTAAGAGAGCTGTCTATATAGATCACAAACTGTCCTACCGGGAATTGCTGTTTTGTTTTTCCTAGACACATGCAATATATTTAAAATGAAGTGAACCAACACTCACATACTTTACTATCAATATATCCAACATTAAAAACTATTCCTTAAATGAAAATCACTAAGATGGTTTACAAAGGGAAGAAATGCACTCGGGCTACAAATACTTGATCTCCATATTATAAAATAATTGGCTAATTTCGGTCCCACGATTTCAGTTAACAGCAAATCAACAGGACACACAGTATTATCTTATTAGTGATCTGGTGGCATTTACTGACTGTATTAAATGTAGAGCAATCAATGACAACACAGGAGAGAAAGTTTCATAGTTCATCCAGAGCAATTACTTTTAAATTTAAAAAATAACTTTGTACAGACCTTTACTCCTTTTAAAACATTCTTATACCATGACTTACATATCCAAGCAAGAGTATATAAATCTGACTCCTTCTAGAACAAGAACTATAGAATAGTTTCCTACTCCTTTCCTTTTATTACAGAATAAAATCAAGGACATGATGTAGTGCCTGAAAACACAGCTTCCCATTTCTTGTTTTTGTTTCTGCAGGCTTGGGCTTCACTGATGTGCACATGAAGATAAATGTGCTTATGCACGGAGCACCCAGCCTGACAGGAAGGAACGATACCAGTGCACTTGGTCCTGATTTCACTTAGACCACCATGTTCATCCTTGGATCTACCTCAAGGGCTGCTGCGAGGCTCAAGTGAAATGGACAGCTGCCTGTATCCTGAAAGCATATGATTCAAAATACAGGGATACAGGGAAAGTGAAATTAAACTCAACTACCAAAGCTAATAACCTCTTTATCAACTCTGACTCTTCGTCACCCTCAATCAATTCTCAAAAACAGTCCTATGTCTAAAGGTCTTCTGAGTTGTATCCTTCTTTTCTATTTCCTATTACATGCCAATCCTCTGAGTCACTGCGGGATTGATGACCACTCTAAGAATCCTTAGAGCCTCCAGCTTCATTGCCCTTCCAACTCCACCTCTGCACTATAAGCAAGTGAAAGCTAAAACACCAGCCATCAGTGCCCCAATACCCCACAGTAGTGGTTCTCAGTGTCCCCTCAGAAACTGAACCAAAAGGTTTACTGCTGCTAAAATGAAACTCTAGCCCAACTCACAAAACAATTTTAAAATATTTAAAATTAAGTTAATAAAGAATTATTTCTATAAACTGTTCCAATTTTTTCCCTTTAGTACTATGTATCAGCTGATAGCAAAAACAAGCAAATATCAATGGAAAAACCAGGAAGGAGCCAATGTGCTCAAAAATACAATTATTACAGACACATTTGTCAATGGCTGAAAGTTTATAGTGTGGTTTATGGCACAAATTTTTTAATTTTAAAATTTCTAAGGTTAAGACTTAGGTGGATGACTTGATCATCTGCTAAATCATAACTGTAATAGAATTAAAGCAGGAGCAGGTCAGCATTTCATGTTTACTTAAAAACGCTGTGAGTTTTATGGCCATAAGAACATGCTTGAGAACGACTCCCTTACAAGAGAAAACCCAAACTTCCACACCTGCCATTCAGGCCTCCAGGACCCTGTGACCCCATCCTATCCCCAGCTCACCTGCTGTTTCAGCAACAGGAAAACCCAAGTCCACTCCTAGAAGGCCATTTCCCCTGATCTACCTCCCCTTCAAGCTCAAATATCAATACCCTGGGGAAGTCTTCTCTCACCAACCCAACCCTTTCCCAGCCCTCGTGTGGCTATGACAGTACACACAGCACTTTTCTACAGGGCTAATGGGTCATCACTGTGGTCAAATCTCCCCTTAACTGGACCACTTATCCTCAGTTCACCTCCAAACCCCCAAAATTGAGCAGAGTGCCTAACCCAAAAGGTATTCATAAAATGTTAACTAATTCAACTGCTTAGGCTAATCATAATGAGTTCACCTTATGACTTTATAGTTACATTACATACAAAGAAGCATATACACAGTTCCAGTATGTTAACATGAATATAAGAACCACAGAAGTTCAAAAGATAGATCAACAAAGACCATACTAACAAAAACAAAATAGCCACCGTAAGTACTAGGTTTTCTAATTAAGCATTTAGAAGAATCTCTGCAAAATTAATTTGATTAGCAAGTGAAATTAAATGGCCTAAGTAAAATTTTCCCAGTTGTTTCCATTCTTTCCAAATGCTTTTTAGTTGTTGCTATTGTTGCTTTGTTTTGTATTGCTAAAAACTTTTGCTTTTTAGTTTTTATTTATTAAGATTTGAATGGGTGTGTTCTCATCTCCTTAGTGAATGAGGAGATTGGGAAGAAAAAAAAATGAGCTAATATTTATTGGGGACTAAGCTTCACATGCACGACTTTGTCCTCATTACAACTCTAAAAGGAAGGTATTATCTTGCCCATTTTAGAAATGAAGGAAATCGAGGATCAGAAAAGTTAAGCAAATTGCTCATCAATATGTAGTTAATAAGTGGTTGAACTGGGAATTAGGGTGACCAATTTATCTATTTGTCTAAGACTCACCCAGTGTTTACACTGGGAAATCCCCCCAAATACCAATGTTAAAATTGAAACTCCTTCATTCTGGTAATTCTCTCAGCCTTGGGAAAACCAGGATGGTAGGTTATCCTAATTGAAATTTAATCCAGTTCTGGCTGATCCCAAAGTCTGGGCTTCCATCTACTCCACTACTGTGCCCTCAGAGAGGAAGAACACTAGCTATCGTTACCATAATGTTATTACAAAAACTTCCAAAATACAAATAAGCTAGTCACAGATGAGTTCTGGTTTCTTCTTGAGGGCAGAAATGAAGTTTACCAGTTTAATCGCTTTATGTTTTACAAAGTTAGCTATCTTCTTTCTGGGTCCAAGGGGTATGCCCATTTCCTTCAGGTCATCGACTGTACACATAAGCTTTAAAAGAAAACAAACAAGCATATTGATTAATCTAGTGATAAATGAACTGGAAATTAAATAGGGAAATTATAAAAACAAAGCATATCATCTAGAACAATTAAGATCCACTCTTTTTTAAGTTAATTTTGTTTTTAAATCACAGAATAATTTAGGTTGTAAACTCCTAGGCCTCCACATCTAAATCATTCTATCTACTAATTTTTAACAGAAAATACATGCATTGCACAAATTTCAAAAGCTATAGTGATGTATACGATGAAGTCTCTCCTGCCCACTCCTGTCCCAACCAACCACTTCTCTGAACAGCAATGTCAGCAATTTGCTCTCCTCCCAGAAATCATCTGTATATGGAGCATCTAGGTTCTTCTGTGTGCCATACAACAGGACTGAACTTTGCTCCTTTTACATACCTTTGAAATCAGTTCACAAGCAAATAACCCGATTAAAAAATGGGCACAGGATCTGAACAAACACTTCTCCAAAGAAGAAATTCAGATGGTCAACAGGCACATGAAAACATGCTCCACATCACTAACCATCAAGAAAATGCAAACTAAAACCACAATGAGATATCACCTCACTCCAGTTAGGATGGCCAACATCCAAAACACAGACAACAACAAATGTTGGCAAGGATGTGGAGAAAGGGGAACCCTCCTACACTGTTGGTGAGAATGTAAATTAATTCAACCATTGTGGAAAGCAGTATGAAGGTTCCTCAAAAAACTCCAAATAGAAATACCATTTGACCTAGGAATTCACCCGAAGAAAACAGGATCACAGATTCAAAAAGACATATGCACCCCTATGTTTATCGCAGCACTATTTACAATAGCCAAGATATGGAAGCAACCTAAGTGTCCATCAGTAGATGAATGGATAACGAAGATGTGGTACATATACACAATGGAATATTATTCAGCCATAAGAAGAAAACAAATGCTACCATTTGCAACAACATGGATGCAGCTAGAGGGTATTATGCTCAGTGAAATAAGCTGGCTGGCAAAGAAAGACAAGTACCAAATGATTTCACTCATCTGTGAAGTATAACAACAAAGCAAAAACTGAAGGAACAAAACAGCAGCAGACTCACAGAACCCAAGAATGGACTAACAGTTACCAAAGGGAAAGGGACTGGGGAGGATGGGTAGGAATGGAGGGATGAGGGGATTAAGGGACATTATGATTAGCACACATAATGTAGGGGGTGCATGGGGAAGGAAGTATAGCACAGAGAAGACAAGTAGTGACTCTATAGCATCTTACTACACTGATGGACAGTGACTGCAATGAGTTACGTGGTGGGGACTTGATAATAGGGGGGAATATAGTAACCATAATGTTGCTCATGTGATTGTATATCAATGATACCTTAAAAAAAAAAAGAAATCAACTGCACATCAGGTCTCTGACACCACCTCATTCATTCAACTACACAGGCATTCCATCACACTGAGGCCCCATGAATGATGTCACCAGCGACCTCAGAAGGTATTTCTAAGGTTTTGCTATTACAAACAGTGCTGCAATGAGTCTCCTTGCAGATACTCTTATGTGACTATTTCTCCAAAGGAATTATTCATGACAAAAAAGAATTCTACCTGGGGCAAAAAGGTATGTATTTTTTATATTTTAAAAGATATTGCCAAATTGCCCTCAATTGAGGCTGTACCAATTTACATTCTTACCAATATTTAACAATGCCTACTTTCCTTCATCCTGTCCACAGAGATCACCAAAGTCTTTACTTTTGCCAAACTTGTAGATTAAAAAATTTACCATACTTTTAGTTTCTATTTTCCCTTATGAATTTTCACATAAGAAGCCATTTGTTATTCCTGTTCTGTAGATCACCTGTTCATATTTTGACTATTTTCCTGTTGTGTTGATGGCCTTTGTGTAACTAATTTGTAGGAGCTTTGAATAGTATGAAAATAAGCTCTTTGCTTACAATGTGTGTTCCAAATATTCTTAATCTACCACTGGCCTTTAGATGTTGTTTATGGTGGCTCCTACTATGTAATTTTTCATTTATGGTTTCTGGATTTTTTGTCACACTTAGAAAAGTCTTCCCAGATTATATATTAAAAAGTTCCCCTGTGTTTTTCAATTTGTTAAACATTTAAGTCTCTGCCTTATTTGGAATGTATTATAAGAGTGTTTGAATCATTCTTAATTTTCAATCTTATACAGAGGAAAAACAATTTTAAACAAAAAAATGAGCAAAATTATTATCAGTACCAGAGACTCCATATCAATCTTTTCCCTTTCAAAAGTACTAATGTATTCAGAGAGGCTAAGTGCTTCCAGAGTTTCTTGCAAAGTTAGGACTTCCTCATTTTCAACATCAAGTTCACAAGACTCATCCAAAGTCAGCTTTGGCTCTTCAGGCATCTTTAAAAAAAAAGGCAGGGGAACATTGCAAAGCTCAGAAAAACTCCCACAAAATGTCTTTTGATCTACAGAAAATCTTAAATTTTGTTCTACACACAAATCATAATTTTAGGTAGTTTGTCACCCAAAGTTTAAATACTCTGAAAAAAAGGATATAAATGTAACAAATCACTCATGCACCCATTAACTTTTTTTAATCATAAAACTCTTATATTTAAATTTATAATCCTTAAGGAAGAAGAAAAACTCAAACAATAAGCTACATGATTCTATTACCCTGTAAACTTCAGTGTATTCTGATATATAAAAACATTTCAGGGAACAGTTTAGGTTTTGGAAAACTGTGCAGCTCCAACTCTAAGTCTAAATGTTAACTGGGTCATACCTGTTTTTCCTGAAAATGTGGCTGCTTCACAACTCCATTAGCAACAGCAAAAGGCCCAGCAGACTTTGATAAATTCAAATCATTTTGATTAGACAGGATGTCAAATAATATTAAAGAACCTGAGAAAAAGAAGCATTTTACTTTATAATGTACTAAGTACTTTCATAACACTAAATAAATTTTTTTTCCAAAATCCCAAAGCATTAGTCATACAAAAGTTAGATGTTAATCAAGATCTAATAATCAATATTCTTGTTTCATCAAGTAGAAGAAAGTATTCATTATAGTCAATAATACTGTGATTATCTTTGTATGGCAAATTGTTGGTAACTACACTTATTGTGGTGACTATTTTTTAATGTATAAATGAATCACTATGCTACACACTTGAAACCAAAAATAATATTGTGTATCAACTATATACTTCAATTAGGTAACTCATAGAAGCGACCAGCAAAGGCAGAATCTAAACTCAAAGCATTCATTTCTACCCTTTATAAAATTTAAAGTTTCTAATTCTAAATCATGGACTAACACCACCACCCACACTGAAAGCAGTGACGGCTCAACAAAAATTTTGTAAAATGTGGATATTTTGCAGTTTTACCTAAATTGTGACCAGCAACAGAGACTCCTCCTTTGAACTCTGGGTTCCGACTTCTAAAGAGTGCATGCAGGCGGTTTATTTCCATTCCCACTTTTTCAACAATTGTCTGACAGTAGGTGGGGCTATTGTAAAATAAAATATCTAGCAAGGTTTCATTGGTAAAGTGACGAAACCGACCAATACTTGGTAAAGTGATTTTCTTAATATTCCTGTTTAGAAAAGAAAAAAAGTATACTGAGTCAGTATCCACCTTAAACCATGGATTTTTAAAAATTCGGACTCTGATTTCTAAAACCATAATGAGTAAAAGAATGTGAGACTAATTATGAGTTCCTCCCGTAGCCAATCATTATAAACAAACCAAGATAAAGCAAATAGTTATATATGCCTATAACTGTACTATGAATTTGGGGATTCTCAGAAAAGTTATCATACAAAATGAGGCCTATACACAAAATGAGGCCTATACAATGATTTTGTTTTTAAAGAGGAAAGCCTGCTCTTCTATTTTTCTTCCAATTAATTGGAAATCAGGATACGTGACAAAAATGGTGACAGAAAAAACACAGCGCACACAGCAAGGAGTAAGAAAAGAGCTTCATAGAATGAAAATCTTTCCTAATTTGAGAAAGGCCACAGCAAAGTTCATGAACTTTCCACAGAAAAACAAAACACCCTCATAATAGGACCTAAGTAGAGTAACAGATGAAATAAGACAGAATGCTGTTTGTAGAATTAGTTTTATTAAACCATGTGCCCTGAAACATGATGTTCACTAAAATCCAGATAGGCTATTAGCCCTGTGTCTCAGCATAAATATTAACTTATCTGTGGTTCTCAACTGGGTGCATTGAAAATTGAGTGGGGCAATTTCAGCTGTCGCAGTGCCTGGTGAGTGCTGTTGGCCTTCAGTCTAAGGATGCCAATGTCCCTCCTACAATGCCCACAACAACCCTGCACAACAAATAATTATCCTGCCAAGTTAGTCTCTACTGAGAAACAATAATCTAAGTTCATGGTTTTCAACCAGGGACAATTTTACCCCCAGGAGACATTAACAATGCCTGGAGACATTTTGGGGTGATGGTAGAGGCCAGGATGCTGCTTAACATTCCACAATGCAGGACACCCCAACTCAACCACTACAGAGCAGAAAGGTATTTTGAAACTGGCTTAAATTTCTTAGAGTCTCTTAAAATTATTTACCATAGGAATGCATATATATGCATGCACATGCCCCCCCACACCAACAAACATAGAGTAAAGCAGCGTATAAACTTAATAGCTAGTATTTAATCATATGTCAGAGGAAATATATAATTAAAATAAATATATCTGTTGAAGTTATAATAAACTATTTCATTTTATGGTTAAAATTTTGAATCTAAGTTTGACTACTGTGAAAAATGAGTTATCAAAATCCACCAACCTGTCAACACCTGTGGCATGCCCACCCAAGGAACTATGCCAGTGAACCGGAAGGAACTCCACTCTGCTTACTTTCCCATCATCTAAAGATTTCTTGAAATGTGTCTGCAGCAATTTGAGAGAAACCATCCTAAAATCATCCACTTAAAAAAAAAATCAGGGAAGACAAATTGATTAAATTCTCCTAACTTAATGGGTAGTTACCAATTTCCTCAAATATGCCTACATATTTTATAATAAACTATTCAAGGCAAAAAAAAGAGGATGACAATATTAGTCCAAAAAAGAAAAAATTCAAACTTGAGGAAGGTGATTAATTATTTTAGAGGAATGTATAAATGACTGAAAAATATTAGTTTAACAACACTTTTGGGAGGCAGCATGGCACTCTGGGTAGACTCTGGAATCAAACTACCTGCCACAGGATCCCGGTTGGTGGAACCCACAGACCTGGATACAGCAGAGGTTAACTGACCCCTATGGGCCTCAACTCCTCACCTACTAGTGGGTAACACTGACAAGCACCTCTACCCCAAAGCTTTATTGTGAGCGCTGAATGATGTAATACATGCAAGGTACTTAGTACATATCACATAGTCAATAAATATGAACTATTATACAGACATAAAAATAAAACTTCAAACATGTAAGTAAACCACACAGATTCATAGCTCCATTGAACAACTTCTTACAACTAATTCACTGTAAATAAGCCCAACACACACGCGCTCCTCATTGTTGGAACTGCTTAGACAGAGGCTGTTTATCAGAAAAGCTAAATTATCTCCAAGATCCCTTCTAACTATTCAGTCTAAGACTAAGTTATATATCTCCTAATAGCAAATCTAGAAATTAGTTTCTCAGTGATCATTTAAATCTCTTACAGTTCTTCAGCTAGTAGTAAACAGTTGGAAACTATCTTTAAAATGAACAGTTAAAAGTTCTTCCATTAATTCTCAAATCATTCCACGAAATAAAATGACTAACACTTACCACATCCGATAATGCTTCTAAAACGCAAGTCACACACAGGTCCAATGCCATGCACCATGAACACCAAATGGTCAACCTGAGGCATTTCCCCTACAAAAGAAATATATATATATATACACATACATACACACACACACACACACACACAAGCTGGGAAATTATTTGGATTTTCTTATTTGAATAGCAATATTCTAGATATCCCTTTTGCCATCACAAACTTGCCCAAGAAATTCATGACTCTTCCAAGCCAACAAGAGAAGAACAAACCTCATAGTCTGACTTGGCAAAGAACAGTGAACGAAATCAAGACGTGGAAGAGGCAGGCTGCCTCTGGTCCCTGAGTCTAACAGCATATGATGACCAGCAGTTTTGTACCTTAAAAGCCCCACCACCTTATGATTTCTTCAGAACACCCCACATGGAAAAGCAATTTGCCAATATAAAACTTTTCAATCTTTTCCCAAAATCCTTCCCTTTGATTTGTTAGATTCACACTCACTATATAGGAACATCTCTAAGGTAAATCTACTATTTTACGTTCTTTATTTCATTCACTAAGAATACATTTATTCCATAATTTCGTAAGACAATGAAACAAACATGAAGTATGTAACCGCCAATATAAAATCCATACTTTAAATAGCGTGATAGCAAACCAATGACCCCATGAGTCAAATCCTGCTCACTCCCAAAGAGTTTTACTGGAACACAGCTATGCCCATTGATTTACATGCCATCTACAGATGCTCTCACACTACAATGGCAGAGCAGATGTTACAAAGTCCATTTGCGGGCAAAGCCCAAATTATTTACTATTTTGGCCCTGTTTGCCAACTTCTGCACTAGAATAATACAAACTAGATGAAGCAGGACAAAACAAGGCCAGAAATACTACAAGAAGCCTAGTTTCAACCAGAAAAGTGCTTCTTCATAAAAGTAAAAATTTTATAATCTGTATTACCTGGTTTGTGTATCTTCAACAGAATTCTAAACTTCAAAACAAAAAAGAAAACAGATATGGAAGTAATAAAATTAAAAAGAAAGATGTGCACCAACCTGGCTGATTTCTGCAAGTTATGGCAAGTAATCTTAATAATTGTTTCTTTTTTCATGGTTCTAAAAATGATGCTCAATAAAGTCTAAAAACAACCTTGGTCCTAAATAAATTATACACACCAGCAGGAATTTCATCAAGGTTATCATCAACTCCACGCTTTACAACCCTGGGCCTTGTCTGTCCATCTTGCGTGGTTCCCCATTCATCTGGCACTGATGAAGGCTGGAACTGAACAATAACCTTCAAGATAAAACAGAAAGATTATGACAGAGCTCACTCCAAATTCATTTTCACTAAAGACCAAATAATTTAACTCAATACATAATAAACTACTTCGTAGTATGGAAAATTCCTAAGTATAAACAATATAAATATAGTATAAATATAAAGAACTAGTACTGTTCTCCCAAACCAAATTTGTAACAGTCCTGTTAGTATTCATTAGCTATTGAAACAAAGCAAATCAATACCATTATTCCAATGCTTATATTCGGAAAATAACAACTAAATCAGAAGCAGGAAGGGGCAGAAGATGGCGGCGTGAGTAGAGCAACGGAAATCTCCTCCCAAAACAACATATATCTATGAAAATATAACAAAGACAACCCTTCCCAGAATAAAGACCAGAGGACACAGGACAATATCCAGACCACATCCGCACCTGAGAGAACCCAGCGCCTCGCGAAGGGGGTAAGATACAAGCCCCGGCCCCGCGGGAGCCGAGCGCCCCTCCCCCCAGCTCCCGGCGGGAGAAGAGCAGGCAGAGCGGGAGGGAGACGGAGCCCAGGACTGCCGAGCACCCAGCCCCCGCCATTCGGGCCAGAGTGCAGAGCGCTCGATACTAGGAAAACAGGGCAGCAAGAACAGTGAGCAGGCACTGGAGGCTGGGCGACTGAGGGCATAAGAAAAGCGCGCGACCATTTTTTTTTTTTTGCTTTTTTGCTGTTTTGTTTTGGCGAGCGCTTTTTGGGAGTTTTAAAGGGATAGGGACCCCAATACTAGGGAAACAGGGCAGAAAGACCGGTGAGCAGAGGCCTGAGGCTGGCACCGCAGAATAAAGAAAAACGAACAACCACCTTTTTTTTTTTCTTTTTAATTAAAAAAAAATTTTTTTTTTTTCTTTTTTTTTGGTGGGCGTTGTTTTGTTTTGGCGGGTGCTTTTTGGAAGTCTTAAAGGGGCAGGGCGGGTCACTTAATCCAGAGGTAGGGAATCCGGGATCTCTGGGCACCCTAACCCCTGGGCTGCAGGGAGCAGGGAGGCCCCTTACGGAGATAAATAGCCTCCCAGCAGCTCCTGCTCCAACGCGACTCCACCATTTTGGAGTAGCTGCCCGAGCCAGGCCACGCCCACAGCAACAGCGGAGATTAACTCCATAGCAGCCGGGCAGGAAGCAGAAACCCTGTCTGCGCGCAGCTGCGCAGCACAAGCCACTAGAGGCCGTTGTTCTCCCAGGAGAGGAGGGCCACAAACCAACAAGAAGGGAAGTCCTTCCAGCCGTCACTCGTCCCAGTTCTGCAGACTATTCCTATCACCATGAAAAGGCAAAGCTACAGGCAGACAAAGATCACAGAGACAACACCAGAGAAGGAGACAGACCTAACCAGTCTCCCTGAAAAAGAATTCAAAATAAGAATCATAAACATGCTGACAGAGATGCAGAGAAATACGCAAGAGAAATGGGATGAAGTCCGGAAGGAGATCACAGATGCCAGAAAGGAGATCGCAGAAATGAAACAAACTCTGGAAGGGTTTATAAGCAGAATGGATAGAATGCAAGAGGCCATTGATGGAATTGAAATCAGAGAACAGGAACGCATAGAAGCTGACATAGAGAGAGACAAAAGGATCTCCAGGAATGAAACAATATTAAGAGAACTGTGTGACCAATCCAAAAGGAACAATATCCGTATTATAGGGGTCCCAGAAGAAGAAGAGAGAGGAAAAGAGATGGAAAGTATCTTAGAAGAAATAATTGCTGAAAAGTTCCCCACACTGGGGGAGGAAGTAATCGAACAGACCACGGAAATACACAGAACCCCCAACAGAAAGGATCCAAGAAGGGCAACACCAAGACACATAATAATTAAAATGGCAAAGATCAAGGACAAGGAAAGAGTGTTAAAGGCAGCTAGAGAGAAAAAGGTCACCTATAAAGGGAAACCCATCAGGCTAACGTCAGATTTCTCAACAGAAACCCTACAGGCCAGAAGAGAATGGCATGATATATTTAATACAATGAAACAGAAGGGCCTTGAACCAAGGATACTGTATCCAGCACGACTATCATTCAAATATGACGGTGGGATTAAACAATTCCCAGACAAACAAAAGCTGAGGGAATTTGCTTTCCACAAACCACCTCTACAGAACATCTTACAAGGACTGCTCTAGATGGGAGCACTCCTAGAAAGAGCACAGCACAAAACACCCAACATATGAAGAATCGAGGAGGAGGAACAAGAAGGGAGAGAAGAAAAGAATCTCCAGTCAGTGTATATAAAAGCTCAATAAGCGAGCTAAGTTAGGCAGTAAGATACTAAAGAGGCTAACCTTGAACCTTTGGTAACCACGAATTTAAAGCCTGCAATGGCAATAAGTACATATCTTTCAATAGTCACCCTAAATGTTAATGGGTTGAATGCACCAACCAAAAGACACAGAGTAACAGAATGGATAAAAAAGCAAGACCCATCTATATGCTGCTTACAAGAAACTCACCTCAAACCCAAAGACATGTACAGACTAAAAGTCAAGGGATGGAAAAACATATTTCAAGCAAACAACAGTGAGAAGAAAGCAGGGGTTGCAGTACTAATATCAGACAAAATAGACTTCAAAACAAAGAAAGTAACAAGAGATAAAGAAGGACACTACATAATGATAAAGGGCTCAGTCAAACAAGAGGATATAACCATTCTAAATATATATGCACCCAACACAGGAGCACCAGCATATGTGAAACAAATACTAACAGAACTAAAGGGGGATATAGACTGCAATGCATTCATTCTAGGAGACTTCAACACACCACTCACCCCAAAGGATAGATCCACTGGGCAGAAAATAAGTAAGGACACGGAAGCACTGAACAACACAGTAGAGCAGATGGACCTAATAGACATCTATAGAACTCTACATCCAAAAGCAGCGGGATATACATTCTTCTCAAGTACACATGGAACATTCTCCAGAATAGACCACATACTAGGCCACAAAAAGAGCCTCAGAAAATTCCAAAAGATTGAAATCCTACCAACCAACTTTTCAGACCACAAAGGCATAAAACTAGAAATAAACTGTACAAAGAAAGCAAAGAGGCTCACAAACACATGGAGGCTTAACAACACGCTCCTAAATAATCAATGGATCAATGACCAAATCAAAATGGAGATCCAGCAATATATGGAAACAAATGACAACAACAACACTAAGCCCCAACTTCTGTGGGACACAGCAAAAGCAGTCTTAAGAGGAAAGTATATAGCAATCCAAGCATATTTAAAAAAGGAAGAACAATCCCAAATGAATGGTCTAGTGTCACAATTATCGAAATTGGAAAAAGAAGAACAGATGAGGCCTAAGGTCAGCAGAAGGAGGGACATAATAAAGATCAGAGAAGAAATAAATAAAATTGAGAAGAATAAAACAATAGCAAAAATCAATGAAACCAAGAGCTGGTTCTTCGAGAAAATAAACAAAATAGATAAGCCTCTAGCCAGACTTATTAAGAAGAAAAGAGAGTCAACACAAATCAACAGTATCAGAAACGAGAAAGGAAAAATCACGACGGACCCCACGGAAATGCAAAGAATTATTGGAGAATACTATGAAAACCTATATGCTAACAAGCTGGGAAACCTAGGAGAAATGGACAACTTCCTAGAAAAATATAACCTTCCAAAATTGACCCAGGAAGAAACAGAAAATCTAAACAGACCAATTACCAGCAACGAAATTGAAGCGGTAATCAAAAAACTACCAAAGAACAAAACCCCCGGGCCAGACGGATTTACCTCAGAATTTTATCACACATACAGGGAAGACATAATACCCATTCTCCTTAAAGTTTTCCAAAAAATAGAGGAGGAGGGGATACTCCCAAACTCCTTCTATGAAGCTAACATCACCCTAATACCAAAACCAGGCAAAGACCCCACCAAAAAAGAAAACTACAGACCAATATCCCTGATGAACGTAGATGCAAAAATACTCAACAAAATATTAGCAAACCGAATTAAAAAATACATCAAAAGGATCATACACCATGACCAAGTGGGATTCATCCCAGGGATGCAAGGATGGTACAACATTCGAAAGTCCATCAACATCATCCACCACATCAACAAAAAGAAAGACAAAAACCACATGATCATCTCCATAGATGCTGAAAAAGCATTTGACAAAGTTCAACATCCATTCATGTTAAAAACTCTCAGCAAAATGGGAATAGAGGGCAAGTACCTCAACATAATAAAGGCCATCTATGATAAACCCACAGCCAACATTATATTGAACAGCGAGAAGCTGAAAGCATTTCCGCTGAGATCGGGAACTAGACAGGGATGCCCACTCTCTCCACTGTTATTTAACATAGTACTGGAGGTCCTAGCCACGGCAATCAGACAAAATAAAGAAATACAAGGAATCCAGATTGGTAAAGAAGAAGTTAAACTGTCACTATTTGCAGATGACATGATACTGTACATAAAAAACCCTAAAGACTCCACCCCAAAACTACTAGAACTGATATCGGAATACAGGAAAGTTGCAGGATACAAAATCAACACACAGAAATCTGTGGCTTTCCTATATACTAACAACGAACCAACAGAAAGAGAAATCAGGAAAACAACTCCATTCACAATTGCATCCAAAAAAATTAAATACCTAGGAATAAACCTAACCAAAGAAGTGAAAGACTTATACTCTGAAAACTACAAGTCACTCTTAAGAGAAATTAAAGGGGACACTAACAGATGGAAACTCATACCATGCTCGTGGCTAGGAAGAATTAATATCGTCAAAATGGCCATCCTGCCCAAAGCAATATACAGATTTGATGCAATCCCTATGAAACTACAGCAACATTCTTCAATGAACTGGAACAAATAATTCAAAAATTCATATGGAAACACCAAAGACCCCGAATAGCCAAAGCAATCCTGAGAAAGAAGAATAAAGTAGGGGGGATCTCACTCCCCAACTTCAAGCTCTACTATAAAGCCATAGTAATCAAGACAATTTGGTACTGGCACAAGAGCAGAGCCACAGACCAATGGAACAGACTAGAGAATCCAGACATTAACCCAGACATATATGGTCAATTAATATTTGATAAAGGAGCCATGGACATACAATGGCGAAATGACAGTCTCTTCAACAGGTGGTGCTGGCAAAACTGGACAGCTACATGTAGGAGAATGAAACTGGACCATTGTCTAACCCCATATACAAAAGTAAACTCAAAATGGATCAAAGACCTGAATGTAAGCCATGAAACCATTAAACTCTTGGAAGAAAACATAGGCGAAAACCTCTTAGACATAAACATGAGTGACCTCTTCTTGAACATATCTCCCCGGGCAAGGAAAACAACAGCAAAAATGAGTAAGTGGGACTATATTAAGCTGAAAAGCTTCTGTACAGCAAAAGACACCATCAATAGAACAAGAAGGATCCCTACAGTATGGGAGAATATATTTGAAAATGACACATCCGATAAAGGCTTGACGTCCAGAATATATAAAGAGCTCACACGCCTCAACAAACAAAAAACAAATAACCCAATTAAAAAATGGGCAGAGGAACTGAACAGACAGTTCTCCAAAAAAGAAATACAGATGGCCAACAGACACATGAAAAGATGCTCCACATCGCTAATTATCAGAGAAATGCAAATTAAAACTACAATGAGGTTTATCACCTCACACCAGTAAGGATGGCTGCCATCCAAAAGACAAATAACAACAAATGTTGGCGAGGCTGTGGAGAAAGGGGAACCCTCCTACACTGCTGGTGGGAATGTAAGTTAGTTCAACCATTGTGGAAAGCAGTATGGAGGTATATCAAAATGCTTAAAACAGACTTACCATTTGACCCAGGAATTGCACTCCTAGGAATTTACCCTAAGAATGCAGCAATCAAGTTTGCGAAAGACAGATGCACCCCTATGTTTATCGCAGCACTATTTACAATAGCCAAGAATTGGAAGCAACCTAAATGTCCATCATAGATGAATGGATAAAGAAGATGTGGTACATATACACAATGGAATACTACTCAGCCATAAGAAAAGGGCAAATCCAATCATTTGCAGCAACATGGATGGAGCTGGAGGGTATTATGCTCAGTGAAACAAGCCAAGCGGAGAAAGAGAAATACCAAATGATTTCACTTATCTGTGGAATATAAGAACAAAGGAAAAACTGAAGGAACAAAACAGCAGCAGAATCACAGAACTCAAGAATGGACTAACAGGTACCAAAGGGAAAGGGACTGGGGAGGATGGGTGGGTAGGGAGGGATAAGGGGGGGAGAAGTAGGGGGTTATTAAGATTAACATACATGGGGGGTAGGAGAAAAGGGAGGGCTGTACAACACAGAGAAGGCAAGTAGTGATTCTACAACATTTTGCTATGCTGATGGACAGTGACTGTAAAGGGGTTTATAGGGGAGACCTGGTATAGGGGAGAGCCTAGTAAACATAATATTCGTCATGTAAGTGTAGATTAGTGATACCAAAAAAAAAGGAAAAAAAAAAAAAGGGCAGTTCCTGTGTGGTAACCTCCAACGAGTTCTACACAAGGGTATAAAGGGCATATAAAAGTGTAGGCAAAGGGTCTGTTTGTGTTTATACAGAGGATCAAAGCCTAATTGGGCTACCCCGAAAATGAACTAAGATACGATATGAAAAAGAACTTCCAACATCTGCACTCTCTGGAAGACTCATGCCAGAAGATGATCATCAAAACACCCCAACAAAGATCCACGCACTGCTACAGCTGTAGATGCACTCATCCCACCAGTTCCTGGACTTGCCATGGGAATGAGGAAGGAGATATCTAAGCTGGCCTGTGCATACAGTAAAACAACAAATTTGACTGGATCTATACTGTTGGAACTCAACCAAGAATTTGGAGAAGTGCAAATTATAGCGCTCCAAACTCTTACAACTACAGACTATTTACTGTTAAAAGAACATATGGCATGTGAACAGTCCCCAGGAATGGGTTGTTTTAATTTGTCTGATTTCTCTCAGACTGTTCAAGTTCAGTTGGACAATATCCACCATATCATAGATAAGTTTTCACAAATGCCTAAGGTGCCTTAATGGTTTTCTTGGTTTCACTGGAGATGGCTGGTAATTACAGATATGCTTTGGTTATGTAACTATACTCCTATTATGTTAATGTGTGTGCGCAATTTAAGTAGTAGCTTAAAACGTATATATGCTGAAGTTACTCTACAAGAAGATATGTCAAAGAAATAATCAATCTTCCCATGTTTTCTTCCGCCTGCTACTTCTATAGCTTTTCTTCTTCCTTCCTAATTACAACCCTTAAATAGAATTCGTGCCTCATATCAAATTTACCGAGTATCATAATTCTTCCAAGTGGTAAAGATACCTCAAGACAAATGCTGGGCATAGAAGCCACAGGGCATAAATATGCAAAGAAGTAAAAAGCTAACTTTTTCAAACAATAAGGCTTCTCTCTCACTTACCAACTTCACATTTCCCTGTATGGCCCCGGAAGATGACTGGTTAGCCAGAGACGGGTAAGATTCCTCAAGGGAGGAACAACCTAAGACAGGCACAGTCGCGGGGGGGCCATCAGGTGAGAAATTGGGGATCAACAGAGGTGAGGCTTAGAACCTCACCCCCCCTGTTCTGAGAGAAATCTTCTGCATACGTGGATGTTTTATTGCCCTGGTCTAGCTTGGATTAACACATAGTCTACAGGCACACACCTGATCATCTACATTTGCTCTCTTACAACACTAAACTATGTTTTCTACCTTTATCTTGTATCTACCTACCACTTCAGCATTTTATTAAAAATCATAATAATAAAGAGAGAAATGTGGTATCCACATATAAATCAAGTATAAAAACCAAATGGGTATTCATATTTGAACTGACTGTTTATAGTTCATAATGCATGAGCAAAACCGAAAGTTTCTGTGATGACTGCCCTTGTACTGTTCACTATGTAACTTATTCATTATATAAGAATTTGTTCTCCATGTAAGAACTTGTTTGTTATGCCTCAGAAGATTGGAGACTGACGAAAATTAGGCTTGGGGTGGATTAATGATTGTGCATTGAGCATTGACTCCCCTATACAGAATTTTATTGTCATTAACAACCATTTGATCAATAAATATGAGAGATGCCCTCACAAAAAAAAAAAAAAAAAAAGGACAGACTTCCAATGGTAAAATAAATAAGTAACCGGGATGTAATGTATAGCATAAGGAATATAGTCAAGATATTGTAACAGCTTGGTAGGGTGATAGCTGGAACCTAGAATTATGTATATAAATGTTCTACCACTGTGTTGTACACTTGAAACTAATGTAATGTAATACTGTGCGTCAACTACCCTTCAATAAAAAATAATTATTTAAAAAAATAAATAAATAAATCAGAAGCAGTACACCTTCATCCTAAAAAATGTGACATAAAATCCAGGTGACATAAGAAATTAAGGAAAAGTAACCTGTAACAGAAGAATCACTTTCTCATAAAAATATTTAATGCAAAATCACCTAAATAGCAAGAGTCCCAATTAATTTACAAATTCAATATCAATGCCAAAAACTCATTTATCCACCACTTTTTAGGAAGACATAGTATTCTATTAAGTCAACTGTATTAAACTTAGCCTAGTGTCATACAAAGATTTTTCTTAAAAAAAAAAAAACAAAATGTATGCAAGATAGTGTGTAAAATTTTTGTATGTAAAACAAACAGGTAGGGGGAAGAGGCTCAAGATGGCAGTGTGAGTAGGGCAGCGGAAATCTCCTCCCAAAACCATACATATTTTTGAAAATACAACAAACACAACTACGTCCAAAAGAGAGACCAGAAGATACAGTACAACAGCCAGGCTACATCTACATCTGCAAGAACTCAGCATCTCACAGAAAGGGTAAGATACAAGGCTGTGACCCAGCGGGACCCAAGCACGCCCCCCACCCCAGCTCACCAGCGGGAGGAAAAGAATCAGAGTGGGGAGGGAGTGGAAGCACAGGACTGCTAAGTAACCAGCCCCAGTAATCTGCACTGGGAGCACAGATACACATTGCATGGTGTACTGGACATTAGAGAAACAGAAAACTAAAATCCGAGACGGAGACTGAGAGTGGGTCCCCACAGCTGGCTCCCCTGGGACAAAAGAAAAGCGAGTGCTTTTTGAAAGTCTTAAAGGGACAGGGGCTTAACAGCGGGACGGAATCATCCCGGCACACTCAGCCCAGCAGGCTGGGAATCCTAAGGAACTTCTCCACAGATGCTGAAAAAGCATTCGACAAAATTCAATATCCATTCATGAGAAAAATCTAAACAAAGAAATACAAGGCAAAGACTCCACTCCAAAACTACTAGAACTGATATTGGAATACAGCAAAGTTGTAGGATACAAAAGTAACACACAGAAGTCTGTGGCTTTCCTATACACTAACAATGAACCAATAGAGAAATCAGGAAAACAATTCCATTCACAATTGCATCAGAAAGAATAAAATACCTAGGAATAAACCTAACCAAAGAAGTGAAGGACCTATACCCTGAAAACTACAAGACACTCTTAAGAGAAATTAAAGGGGACACTAACAAATGGAAACTCATCCCATGTTCTTGGCTACGAAGAATGAGTATCGTCAAAATGGCCATCCTGCCCAAAGCAATATACAGATTTGATGCAATCCCTATCAAATTACCAGCAACATTCTTCAACGAACTGGAACAAATAGTTCAAAAATTCATATGGTAACACCAAAGACCCCGAATAGCCAAAGCAATCCTGAGAAAGAAGAACAAAGTGGGGGGATCTCATTCCCCAACTTCAAGCTCTACTACAAAGCCATAGTAATCAAGACAATTTGGTACTGGCACGAGAACAGAGCCACAGACCAGTGGAACAGATTAGAAACTCCAGACATTAACCCAAACATATATGGTCAAATAATATTTGATAAAGGAGCCATGGACATACAATGGGGAAACGACAGTCTCTTCAACAGATGATGCTGGCAAAACTGGACAGCTACATGTAAGAGAATGAAACTGGACCATTGTCTAACCCCATACACAAAAGTAAATTCGAAATGGATCAAAGACCTGAATGTAAGTCATGAAACTATAAAACTCTTAGAAAAAAACATATGCAAAAATCTCTTAGACATAAACATTAGTGACCTCTTCTTGAACATATCTCCCCGGGCAAGGAAAACAAAAGCAAAAATGAACAAGTGGGACTATATCAAGCTGAAAAGCTTCTGTACAGCAAAGGACACCATCAATAGAACAAAAAGGTATCCTACAGTATGGGAGAATATATTTGTAAATGACAGACCCAATAAAGGCCTGACGTCCAAAATATATAAAGAGCTCACCCACCTCAACAAACAAAAAACAAATAATCCAATTAAAAAATGGGCAGAGGAACTGAACAGACAGTTCTCCAAAAAAGATATTCAGATGGCCAACAGACACATGAAAAGATGCTCCACATCCTAGTTATCAGAGAAATGCAAATTAAAAGCACAATGAGATATCACCTCACACCAGTAAGGATGGCTGCCATCCAAAAGACAAACAACAACAAATGTTGGAGAGGCTGTGGAGAAAGGGGAACCCTCCTACACTGCTGGTGGGAATGTAAATTAGTTCAACCATTGTGGAAAGCAGTATGGAGGTTCCTCAAAATGCTCAAAATAGACTTACCATTTGACCCAGGAATTCCACTCCATGGGATTTACCCTAAGAATGCAGCACTCAAGTTTGAAAAAGACAGATGCACCCCTATGTTTATCGCAGCACTATTTACAATAGCCAAGAATTGGAAGCAACCTAAGTGTCCATCAGTAGATGACTGGATAAAGAAGATGTGGCACATATACACAATGGAATATTATTCAGCCATAAGAAGAAAACAAATCCTACCATTTGCAATAACATGGATGGAGTTAGAGGGTAATATGCTCAGTAAAATAAGTCAAGCGGAGAAAGACAAATACCAAATGATTTCACTCATCTGTGGAGTATAAGAACAAAGGCAAAATTGAAGGAACAAAACAGCAGCAGAATCACAGAACCCAAGAATGGACTAACAGGTACCAAAGGGAAAGGGACTGGGGAGAATGGATGGGTAGGGAGGGATAAGGGGGGGAAGAAGAAAGGGGGTATTATGATTAGCATGCATAATGTGGGGGGTGGGAGAAAGGGGAGAGCTGTGCAACACAGAGAAGACAAGTAGTGATTCTACAACATTTTGCTATGCTGATGGACAATGACTGTAATGGGGTTTGTGGGGGGGACTTGGTATAGGGGAGAGCCTAGTAAACATAACATTCTTCATGTAATTGTAGATTAATGATTACAAAAAAGAAAAAAAAGAGAGAGAGAAAGAAAAGGGGGATTACTCCCTGATAGGATAAAACTAACTGCAAATCAATGATTAATGCATGCTTTACATATCCTTAATTTTGATCTTTTAAAGGGTGTCAGATGATCAGCTAGGGAAGTACATTTTTCTGATAATAATCCTTTCTCTTAAAAAAAAAAAAGCAGTTTCTGTGTGGTGATCTCCAATAGGTTCTTCACAATGGTATAAAGGTCATATCAAAGTGTGGGCAAAGGGTTTGTTTGTGTTTATACAGAGGATCAAAGCCTAATTTGGCTACCCAGAAAACAAATTAAGATACAATATGAAGAACTTCCAACATCAACATCCTCTGGAAAAGTCATTCCAGAAGATGATCATCAAAAAACTTCAACAAAGATCCTGGCGCTGTTGCAGTTGTAGCTGCATTCATCCCACTGGTTCCTGGACTTGCCATTGGAATGAAGAAGGAGATATCTAAGCTGGCCTGTGCATAGAGTAAAACAACAAATTTGACTGGATCTATACTGTTGGAACTCAACCAAGAATTAGGAGAAGTGCAAGTTGCAGTGCTCCAAAATCATGTGACTACAGACTATCAACTGTTAAAAGAACATACGGGATGTGAACAGTTCCCAGGAATGTGTTGTTTTAATTTGTCTGATTTTTCTCAAAATATTCAAATTCAGTTAGACAATATCCATCATATCATTGATAAATTTTCACAAATGCCTAGGGTACCTAACTGGTCTTCTTGGTTTCACTGGATATGGCTGGTAATTGTAGGTCTGCTTTTGTTATGTAGCTGTATTCCTATTATGTTAATGTGTGTAAGCAATTTAATCAGTAGTTTGTTAAAACCTATACATGCTTATGTTACTCTACAAGAAGATATGGCAAAGAAATCATCAATCTTCCCATGTTTTCTTCTATCTGCTACTTCTATAGCTTTTCTTCTTCCTTCCTAATTACAACCCTTTAGTAGAATTCGTGCCTCATATAGAAAATTACCAAGTATCATAATTCTTCCAAGTGGTAAAGACACCTCAAGACAAATGCTGGGCATAGAAGCCACAGGGCATAAATATGCAAAGAAGTAAAAAGCTAACCTTTTCAAACAATATTGCTTCTCTCTCACTTACCAACTTTACATTTCCCTGATGGCCCCGGAAGATGACTGGTTAGCCAGAGACGGGTAAGATTCCTCAAGGGAGGAACAACCTAAGACAGGCACAGTCACAGGGGGTCCATCAGGTGAGAAATTGGGGATCAACAGAGGTGAGGCTTAGAACCTCACCCCCTGTTTTGAGAGAAATCTTCTGCATCTGTGGATGTTGTGTTTCCCTTGTCTAGCTTGGATTAATACTTAGTCTATAGGCACAGACCTGATCATCTACATTTGCCCTCTTACAGCACTAAATTATGTTTTCTACCTTTATCTTGCATCTACCTGCCACTTCAGCATTTTATTAAAAAATAATAATAATAATAATAATAAGGGAGAAATGTGGGATTCACATATAAATCAAGTATAAAAATCAAACGAATATTCACATTTGACCTGATTGTTTATAGTTCATAATGCGTGATCAAAACCGAAAGTTTCTGTGATGACTGCCCTTGCACTGTTCACCATGTAAGAACTTATTCACTATGTAAGAATTTGTTCACCATGTAAAAACTTGTTCGTTATGCTTCAGAAGATTGGAGACTGTTGAGAATTAGGCTTGGGGTTTATTAATGATTGTGCACTGAGTCCCCTATACAGAATTTTATTGTTGCTAACAACCATTTGATCAATAAATATGAGAGAAGCCCTCTCAAAAAAAAAAAAATCAAATGAATAATCATATCTGACTTGATTGTTTATAGTTCATGATGCATGATCAAAACTGAAAGTTTCTGTGATATGACTGCCCTTGCACTGTTCACCATGTAAGAACTTATTCACTATGTAAGAACTTGTTCACCATGTAAGAACTTGTTCGTTATGCTTCAGAAGATTGGAGACTGTTGAGAATTAGGCTTGGGGTTGATTAATGATTGCGCACTGAGTCCCCTATACAGAATTTTATTGTTGCTAACAACCATTTGATCAATAAATATGAGAGATGCCCTCTCAAAAAAAAAAAGAAAGAAAGAAAGAAAGAAATACAAGGCATCCAGATTGGTAAGGAAGAAGTCAAACTGTCCCTATTTGCAGATGACATGATATTGTACATAAAAAACCCTAAAGACACCACTCCAATACTACTAGAACTAATATCTGAATTCAGCAAAGTTGTGGGATACAAAATTAATACACAGAAATCTATTAGTTTCCAATACGCTAACAATGAACTAGCAGAAAAAGAAATCAGGAAAACAATTCCATTCACAATTGCATCAAAAAGAAAAAAATACCTAGGAATAAACGTAACCAAGGAAGTGAAAGACCTATACCCTGAAAACTGTAAGACACTCTTAAGACAAATTAAAGAGGACACTAACAAATGGAAACTCATCCCATGCTCTTGGCTAGGAAGAATTAATATTGTCAAAATGGCCATCCTGCCTAAAGCAATCTATAGATTCAATGCAATCCCTATCAAAATACCAACAGCATTCTTCAACCAACTAGAACAAATAGTTCTAAAATTCATATGGATCCACAAAAGACCCCAAATAGCCAAAGCTATGCTGAGAAGGAAGAATAAACCAGGGGGGATCTTGATTCCTAACTTCAAGCTCTACTACAAAGCCACAGTAATCAAGACAATTTGGTACTGGCACAAGAACAGACCCACAGACCAGTGGAACAGAATAAAGAGTCCAGATATTAACCCAAACAAACATATATGGTCAATTAATATATGATAAAGGAGCCATGGATATACAGTGGGGAAATAACAGCCTCTTAAACAGCTGGTATTGGCAAACCTGAACAGCTACATGTAAGCATGAAACTGGATTGTCTAACCCCATACACAAAAGTAAATGCAAAATGGATCAAAGACCTGAATGTAAATCATGAAACCATAAAACTCTTAGAAAAAAATTTGGTCAAAAATCTCTTGAACATAAACATGAGCAACTTCTTCATGAACATATCTCCCCTGGCAAGGAAAACAAAAGCAAAAATGAACAAGTAGGACTATATCAAACTAAAAAGCTTCTGTACAGCAAAGGACACCATCAGTAGAACAAAAAGACATCCTACAGTATGGGAGAATATATTCATAAATGACATATCCAATAAGGGGTTGACATCCAAATTATATAAAGAGCTCATGTGCCTCAACAAACAAAAAGCAAATAAGCCAATTAAAAAACGGGCAGAGGAGTTGAACAGACACTTCTTCAAAGCAGAAATTCAGATGGCCAACAGGCACATGAAAACATGCTCCACATCACTAATCATCAGAGAAATGCAAATTAAAACCACAATGAGATATCACCTCACACCAGTTAGGTTGGCCAACATCCAAAAGACAAACAACAACAAATGTTGGCAAGGATGTGGAGAAAGGGGAACCCTCCTACACTGCTGGTGGGAATGTAAACGGGTTCAACCATTGTGGAAAGCAGTATGGAGGTTCCTCAAAAAACTAAAAATAGAAATACCATTTGACCCAGAAATTCCACTCCATGGAATTTACCCTAAGAATGCAGCAGCCCAGTTTGAAAAAGACATATGCACCCCTATGTTTATCGCAGCACTATTTACAATAGCCAAGAAATGGAAGCAACCTAAGTGTCCACCAGTAGATGAATGGATAAAAAAGATGTGGTACATATACACAATGGAATATTATTCAGCCATAAGAAGAAAACAAATCCTACCATTTGCAACAACATGGATGGAGCTAGAGGGTATTGTGCTCAGTGAAATAAGCCAGGTGGAGAAAGACAAGTATCAAATGATCACTCATCTGTGGAGTATAAGAACAAAGAAAAAACTGAAGGAACACAACAGCAGCAGAATCACAGAACCCAAGAATGGACTAGCAGTTACCAAAGGGAAAGGGGTTGGGGGGTGGTGGGTGGGAAGACAGAGATAAGGGGATTAGGGGTATTATGATTAGCACACAGAATGTAGGGTGGTCACGGGAAAGGCAGTATAGCACAGAGAAGACAAGTAGTGACTCTATAGCATCTTACTATGCAGATGGACAGTGACTGTAATGGGATATGTGATGGGGACTTGATAATAGGGGGGAATGTAGTAAGCACAATGTTGCTCATGTGAAACCTTCGTAAGATTATATATCGCTGATACTTCAATAAAAAAAAAGCAAAACACTTGTTATAAATATATCTCCACTAAAAAATGAACATTTATCAAACACATTCAGCAAAAAATTATTAAAGTGAACCTAACACTTTAACATCTTAAACAATATCATTACCTTTGGATTGTGCATAACAATTGTCTCTCCACTAGGAAACTCTAATCTTCGGTGCCACTGATTTGTGGTTATAGCTTTTTTATATTCAGCCTATAATAATGGAAATAACACATAATCCAGTAAGACAAATCTATACCACACTGAGAAAGTGTGGAAGAAAATTAAAACTGTTATGGTAATAAAAATAGTAGCAACTCTCATGTTACCAACTGGTTACCATATATGTTTATCACTTTACATACATTACCTCATTTAATTAATTACTCTTACTCATTCCTAAATAATATTACCCCATTACACAGAGACAAAAACAAGGTTTAGATGGTCTAGGGCTGCCACAGACTGAGTGGCTTAAAGCACCTGAAATGTATTGTCTCAGTTCTGGAGACTAGAAGTATGACGCCAAGGTGTCTGCAGGGCCATGCTCCCTCTGAAACCTACAGAGGACTCCTTCCAGGCCTCTCCCTAGCTTCCAGCAGACTGCTGCCAACCTTCAGTGTTCTTTGGCTTACAGATCCATCAGTCAAATCCACTAATTTCACAAGGCGTTCTCCCTCTATGTCTTCTTATAAGAACACCAAGCACATTGAATTAGGAGCGCATTCTATTCCAGTATGATCTCAACTAATTATATCTGTAAGGACCCTATTTCCAAATACAGTTACATTCTGAGGTACTGGAGGGTTAGGACTTCAACACATCTTTTAGGGTGTGGGGGACACAATTCAGCCCCTACCAGACATTAAGTTCACAGTTGCACGAGACTACACTCTTTTACTGCTCTGCTAGGACAGTATCACCTTTATAATACTGAGCAGTATGTATCATCTGGTTCTCACTAGATTTCTCACTTCCTAATCTCCTCTGCCTCTTCCCTGATCTGGTTTGTTTCCTGGAAAAGGCTGAACAGGAGTTAAAGTCTCCCTAGGTAAAGAACAGTCATGTGCTGTTGAGATGTGGATAGCAATCCCACCCTCAAAGCGTGTGTCACCCATTTACAGTGCGCCCTTGAACAATGTGGAGGCTAGGGGCATCAACATCCCATGCAGTGAAAAATCCATGTATACCTTCTGATTCCCCAAAAACCTAACTACTAATAGCCTATCACTGACTGGAAGCCTTACTAATAACAACATCTCTAACACATATTTTGTATGTTAATATATTATATACTGCATTTTTACAATAAAACTAGAGAAAAAGTGTTTTTTTTCAAGTTGTTGCAAATCTACAAAAATTCTTTCAATATATTTACTAAAAAAAAATACCGCATACAAATGAACCTGCATAGTTCACACTCATGTGGCTCTAGGGTCAACTGCATAATCAAATACAGTTAAGATAAAGTGTATATGCTTTCAGATACTGCTTAAACTTGAAAATATCTGGAAGTGTATACGCTTTCAGATACTGCTTAAACTTGAAAATACTTTAGTTTCAAAATAATAGGACCAAACATTCACTGTGGGATATCCCTTCAGTTGAATCCTACCAAAGTTATTAAAAATTACAGTAATTTAAAAGTTTTAAAAATACATTTTTTAATTATTTAGAACTAAAATGAAGCTATACATATAAGCATTCCTTTATACATTTTCCTTATTCAAATAACTAAAACTAGGTTTTAGGAGACTTGCCTCCTAAAACTTGGTATTTCTAAGAACAAAATTAATTTTATGCTCTTTAACTCTTTGCTCTCCTTAACTGGGTGCTGATTCTGCTCTAAATCAGTGTTTTCCAAACTGTGAGTCATGACCACTAATAAACTGTAAAATGAATGTTTTAAATAAAATAGAAAGTATCAAAGTGAATGACACTTAGTAAAGGCAAGTACTATTCTGTGGTACTTTGGTACTAAAACAAAACTTCGTTTTTAGTGGTGTGTTAAGAGCTGGCCCATGCCAACTCATGAGAGCTAATCTCATTAGAGTTAATCACACATATCTCTTCCCATCTCTGTCCAAGAACACCACGGTTAGCTTAAAATGATCATGGAAGGAGTACTTACACCATGGAAATCAGCAAATGCTATAAATCGGGGGCTATTTTCCCTGAAGAGCCAGTTTACCAAATACCACTGTTTCTGATAAATAAATGTATGTGTGTGTGTCTAAAATGTGCATACTAAATCTCAATGTACAATGTATTTCTTACTATGGATTGAAATGGACAAAATTTGAAGCCTCTGCTCTCAACAAGCTTCTTTTCCAATTTATTTAACCCCAACTAATCACTGCCTTACCTTAAACCAACACTTACTTTTGGTATTAATTTGGCTATAGAACAGCATTTCATTGTCACTACTACAGATTAATATTTCCAAAGCAGGCACAATTGATAATACCTAAGAACTGCATTTATAATTTTTTAAAAAAAGCAAAATACTCCACAAAAAAACATCTATGCTACTAATATTGTTAGAAATAGGTATGTATATGGATAGATAGCAGTCTAAGAAAATATTTCTTAAGTGTAAAGTTTGGTTTGAAAAGATAATAAGACTGATTAATTTTTTCTTCTATTCATTATATTATGGTTTACAGGGACAAAAAATTTTAGTAATTATATTAGTCAGCTGTTAAACTTGACTGTCAGCTCCTAAAACAGAACATAAAGCCTAGTCCACGCTTGAAGCTCTTCAAAATATCAATCTAGGAAAGATTAACATTTTAGAGGTCCCTTTTAATACTAATATTAGTGTTGTTTTAATGTTTAACGTTAACGTTGGTTATCAAAGTTGGTTATCCATTAAAAAATAGTAACTAAAATGTTCTCTTTCTCATTTCCCATATATGCAATTGAATTCAACTTATTTCAAATATTTAATATACAACTATTAAGTAAAATTATCACAAAAATTAATGTAATTATATAAAACATTAGCCACCAGTTTAAAGATGGCTAATAAGTCTCATGATGTTTGTTCCTAGTCTGTTTTTTATTTCATAAATTAGATGTGAATTTCAAGCCTTTTGCTGAATATTAGCTTGAAAAGCACCCACATGCTTGGCATGTATTGTCTACAACAGATCCCAGAGGTTTGTTACAAGTACCTTATTAGATTTGTGATGTCCCCTGAAAAACGTTCTACCTTAAGACACTGAGGCCACGATCAGCACCTCAAAAACAGTGGCACCACTTAAAAAGTGATCTCCTGTGTGAAAAATATAAACAAAGTGGGCTCCGTTGTGCCAGTGGTGTTAAAGAGGCACCATTGTATACAGGACCTACATTTTTTTAATGAAAACGTAAAGGAATAAAGACCACGTACCTCTAGTTTTTCACTGAACTCCTCTGTATAGGGAATAAACCTGCTATCTGTGTCCCCTTTGTAAAACCACGTACAGCGTCTCACTTCCGCTGGCTCCTCTTCCCAGTACACGGCTTTCCTCACTCGGTCATAGAGGTAAACATCGTAGCGCCCTCCATCCGTGCCTAGAACCACACTCTCAGGGTCTGGCTGGACTGGAGCAGAAAGTCCACATTTTAAGCCAAGAGTTACAAGGCATATTCAAAGTAATAAATAATGAATATGGTCACTAGTCAATCCTTAAAGACAAAGAAGCTCATTTTTGTTTAGAAATAGAAGTTTAAAATTCATGTGTGCTACTCAAAATAATGACTCTCCTTAAGTGAAAAAGAAATAGCCACAGCATAATTTCAAAACATGATCATAAAATAATTCAGTAACTAGTGGGTTTTTTTAAGTCAAAGCAGCAATGCTCCATGAAGTATGTTTCTGAAGGATATTAATAGGTGATTTTTCAGCCCCATGATGAAGTATCATCAGGGTATACAAACACGTTTCTATACTGCAAGCCTTCTCAAGCCTTACATGCTCCTGGACCCTCTATGTCTCAAGAGGTGGATGCAGTTAAACCAGTCCCAAAACTCATCTACCACAGAACAAAGCACCTTTTTTTCAGAGTATCTCTGGGAACAAGAGTTCCACAGAAAAGCTTTATAAGTGCCCCATTTATAAATAATTATAAATGAATTAGGGAAATAGGAAAATTGATGCCAGGATTACATGAATTACTCTACACAGAAGAAAATTACTAAAACATTTTTTCGACCAACTTATTCAAATAAGGTGACTTACTTAGGACTTGTATCAATAAAATCATCCTAAGGGACAGTGTCTGGTGGGGTCTAGAAGGATTAAGGAGTTTGACATTCACAAAAAGCAGGCCAGGGATAACTACTCCTCATTTATTCTCTTCCTAAAACCAGATACAAATAATGCACGATCAGTGCTTACCTGAATTATAGATTTCTTCAAGATTCAAAGAGTCAAACACACTGAAAGGCATCCACAGTTGTTTGTATTCTACCTCCTTGCAGTAAAACCAGTGGGGTTGAACAGGTTCGTATTGGTTTTGAAGTAGAAAAGGAGGCGGCCCTTGCAGAGAAGGACCTGCAGGTCTAGCAAGTGCCTGCTGCTGTGTCGGAGGGGGCAACCCTGACTGCACTGGAGGAGGACCCTGGAGGGGACAAAAAAGTTTGGACTGTCATGTTTGTCCAAAGGAGCAATGCTGTATATGCCTCAGACCCCAACAGCCATTAGTAATAATTTTCATATGCATATTTCTGGATAACTATTTAGTTTAATAACTAGATCCTAAAGCAATTATTTTTTTTAATCTAGCAAAACCCCAAATCAGTCACAAAGTGAACTGGACTTTCTCAAACTGATGGCAAAGTAAAGTAACACTTTTACCACCTTTACAGAAATCAATCTAATAATATGTCTCCTGTAATTTATTTAATCTTTAAAATGTGCATAGTCCTTGACCTAGCCATTTCATTTCTAAAAATTCATCCTATAGCTATGATTATGCAAACAAGTAAAAACTGACCTACAAAGATGTATACCAAAAGGTTATGTATTATAGAAAATCACTGGACACTAAATGTCTAACAGAAACCTGATTAAATTATCTTTTACTCACATAGTGGAATTCTCTAGAGCCATTAAAAATGTTTTAAAAAAATACCCTTTTAACATCTAAAATATGTTCACAAAAACCACATATAATGGTTATCCAGAAAAACTATATGTTTGTTTTTGTAGAAAAATGACGAGAAACATATAACAAAATGAAAAGAAGGGTTATCTAGGGGTAATTTTTATTTACTTGATTATTCTGCATTCTTCAACTTTTGTGCCCTGAAAATATTTTTAAAATCAGAATACAAGTATTTAAACATTTTTAAACTAAAAATCATTTTGGAATGTAGTATCAATGTTAAATTTACTGAGGTTGATAACCATACAGTACTAATGTAAAAGAATGTCCTTATTCTTGGGAAGTACTGAAGTATTTAGGAGTAATATATTTAAGTGACCTCCAAACGTTTCTCAAAAAAATTGCACATATACAGAGTGAGAAGGGAAAGCAGGGAAGAATGCTTAAACATGTGGAAGTGCACATACATACACAAACAATACAACAAATGGGGTAAAAAGTGTTAATGACAGATAAATCTGGGTTAAGAATATTGGTGTGTTCCTTGCGCTGTTTTTATTTTTTTAACTTTTCTTTAAATTTGAAATTATCACTTTTTGAGATAGAATCGTAAATCTAGAAATCTTTTCAAATATTTAATCAGTGAACTAGTATATTCATTTGTACTACATGCTATAAATCTGGTTAGTTTTCAATATGCTGACATTCAACATTATCAAGAGTTTGGTATTGATACGATTTAAATTAAACAATAAAATGAAGCCCACTCTGTCTCTAAGAAAGAAGTTAGGTTCCACTCTGTAATACAGCTATCTCCGCCACACTGGGTTGAGTTCTGAATTCTTCTATTTAATCAATTCCCTTTTTTTAATTTAGTTGATTTCCCTTAGGAAGTCAGCTGAATAATTAGCTGGGAAAAAAAACAAGGGAATTTCATAAAATTTACTCAGTGCAAATGTTATTCCATCACCCTCCTGAGATAAAGTTTGACTGCCTAGATCCAAATTTCATAAATGTAAATTAATTACTGAAGTAATTAATTTTAGTTCCTGTAACTGAATGTTTTGATTGAATAGTATAAATAAAAAATGAGAAGCTGGCAGTCTGTTAATAATTGCTTTGACTCTCATATGTTTCCGATGACCTTATTACTGGTATTGTACACTAAAATCTGGAAAATCTGGCATGTAGTTAACTTATTAAAATCAATTACTACTTCATAAATAGATATGATAAAACTAAAATATGAACCATTCCATGAGATACCTTTAAAACAATGTTTACTTCAAAGCATGTAGCTTACAAAGAATAGCCTCTGAAAATAATCTGCAATTATATTGATTATTAAAAAAGCAGTTTTAAAAACACAGGATGAGAGAGAGATTACAAATTAGCATGAATACTTAGGATATAAAAACATATCTCCATACCGGTGGCAGAGATCCTGGAGGCAGCTGGTACATCTGAACAGGGGGTCCGGAGGGTGGAGGATGGGTGGGGTGGCCTGGTGTTTGGCACTGCTGCAGCTGTGGTGGTGCAATATAAGGATTAGCCTTGCTGCTTTCAGGGGTATGGCGATACGGATTGTATCCTTGCTGCGGTGTTCCTTGGGACAGGCTCCCAAAATTAGAAGGAGGGAGATTACTTGGCTGAGAAGGCAGGTAAGCATTTATTCCCATCTGTGAAGAGGGTGAAGCACCATAGTGAGCCTTTGAAATGGATGGTGAAAATGCATTCAACACATCTTGGGATCCAGTTGTAAAAGCGAGAGTAGCTGGGGGCTTGGAGAATGCTGACTGTTCAGCGGAAGCTGCTGCAGTTGTTATCGGTGACTGTCCAATATTCCCAAAAGGATCACTACTGTTCGATACCTGAGAGAAGTAACTAAATGTCTGTGGGGTAGATGTGTGAGCAGAAGTCTGACCAAGAAAGCTGTCCTCCTCACCAACATCTGTGGAGTCCTCTGAAAGGGAACGGGAGAGCATTCTATAAATCTGTAGATATGATTACACAGCAGATCTAGCAACGATACCTCCTATCGTACTGTTATATTTCGGCATTACAGAAAAAAATTTAAAAGCTTTTTTGTTTTTTCTTTGAAAACTTCGGTCTTTGACATAAAAATCTAGAAAATGAGAATAAGAAACAACAAAAAGAAGGAAAAATTATACTTCATTCATAAGCCCACCTCCCAAAGACAATCACCGCTAACACTGTTCACATTTTGGTATATACCCTTCCTTACTTTTTAAATAAATACAAATCGTTATGTGTTACTTGGCTTGTAAATATATGTAAGTTACACATATTTGTACATAGAAGCTTAAAATAATAGAAATAAAAATCTATACCGACTTTTTTCCATGTTATCTTGAATTATTTCTGTGTAATTACGGAAACTAAAGTTCACGTATTAACTCTATTGACAAGAAGGGGTGTGTCAGGACTCTTACCTACAAAGCACTCATTGTACAAATGAACATGTGGCATTTGTACTCCCAAGGCAAAGTAGGTCAACCATTAATTGCCATCCCTAAAATCACAGTGTCACAAACAGATAATTAATCATTAGAGAATGACAAATCGCTAGGAAAGTCATTTTCTCACCAAAGGAAGTTCTTCGTACTTCCCTTGGCCAAATTGATCTTCACTGACAGTATTATCAACAACAAACTATTTCTCTTTTCTACTCCCAAGTTACAAAATAAAAACATTTTCCCTCTACATGTTTCCAAAAGTCCAGCCTACTCTTCCTTACTAAACTTTTATGACTCTCAGCTTGTTCAAACTTTCCTCTACTCTTCCTAACCTTTCCTTCTCCTGTCTCATTCCCTCTTATCTCCTACTGTGAGAGGCAGGGAGCCGAACAGAGGGGTGGACCCATTCCCAGCACACAGGCACACCTTGATCCCTGCCCTGGACACCTGCCAAAGGGGGCCATCTTTCAAGCTCTGGGCTCCTTAATCTCTGCTGAAGGCGGCCATGGCTCACAGTGATTCTGGTTTGGGCTTCTAAGGTGCTCCCATTATATTTCACACACAGCAACTTAATTTAACTAAGGCATTCCACTATGCAAAATACTCCTCTCACTTTGTCTTTGTAACTAAAAATAAAACACAAGGTCCTTTGTCTGCTTGTATCACTCTGCTTTTCTGATGTATTTCCAGTTCCCACCCTCTTTTCAGACAGTGAACTGTCTCAACAACTAAAAGCATGGAAAAAACCTCTGTGGTATCTCTCATCCCTTAAAGCAACTTGTAATCAACCTTACTGAAGAAACTTTTTTCTGATTAGCATCAACTACAAATGAAACACTGATCTCAACATGCTGCCAACCTCATCTCAGAGGCACTTCCTAATTACACGTAGCCACATATGGCATCAAGACCTGCAACTTTAATGAGCACCTGTATACTTGTGACATTCCCAACTCTGTTTCACAGGTGTTCTAGAACCTATTTTCCAACTGTCTCCTCAATACTTTTGCCAACTCAGCCACATACACCTCAAGCTTAGTAAACCTAAAATTGACTTTTATCATCTTAACCACCCCCTCTATGTGTTCCTTTTACCACCTCACTGTCTCAACAGATGTTTGCCAACATCCATCCATCCACTCAAACCAGAAACCTGTCTTTCAGACTCCTCCCTCTCTTTCTTGCCCTTCATTTAATCATTCAGATCCTCATTCCAGAAGTATGTACGCAGCGTTCACCATACACCAGGCAAGGAGCTAGGTCTTGGGCTACAAATGAAGAGAAGAGGCCCCTGGGCTGACAGAGTTGACAGTCTGGCCTTCTGGGAGGCACCAAGTCCCAACAACCTTACAGTCTAACCAGCTCTCACATCTGTTCCCTGCCCTTCATACCCAATGTGGCTAAGCAGGGCAGGAGTGCCATCGCTCCGCTCCCACTTGACTCCCAGTAGCCTCCAGACTGACCAATTTTGCTCCAGTCAGCTTTACTCCAGTGCAAGCTTGGAAAACTCCAATCTTTCTGAAGCACACCTCTAATTTCAGGCCTTATTTAAAATGCTTCAAAGGCTCTCCCACACCCCAGAGGATGAACTACAAACTCCTCAGTATGGTATATGAGGCCTTCTGTGATCTGGTCCCCATGGACCACTCAAGCCACTCCCCTCACACAGTCTGTTTGCACTGATCTACTCGGGCAGAGACGGAGTGGGAGAATGTGAGCACACCTTCCACCAAATCCCACCAAATCTGCAGGTTTTCTCCCACACCTCCAGACTTTTAAATATGACTGTCTCTCCAGACTCCCTAATTTCTATGTACCTTTCAACATTCAACTCAAGAATCACCTCCTCTGTGAGGCCTGGAACCCCCAGTTTTCATAGCAGCCTACTTTTTTAATTCCTCTTTCCAACTCTTGTAAACCTACATCACCACTGCTCACACAATTGGGTACATTGTGTATCACATACATGCTGTCATTGAAAGCAATGCTATCTGCTCTTCCGTGTCTCCCTGACATCTCAAACAGGGACTGACAAATACAAGCTGTTCAATCCTTGTTTGCTAAATGAATGAAATTGCCTATGTGTCTCTTTCACTGACATGATTAACTGTTGCTTCTAATGAGACAAGTTCTTTTGTCTCTGAATGGGTCTCTAGTGGTCAAATCTTTTTTTAAGAGGTGGAATAATACTTGTTATAGAATTATAGTTCAAAAACTATTACTTTTATTGTTAAAATAAGCTATTGCCAACAAGAGTTTTCAAAACAGGTATAATTGTCCTATACTTGACAATGAAAATGTTTAGCATTAATTGACACACAAAAAACAAATACTAGATAGCAAGGAAGATGGGCATGAACTAAACACTTGTGAAACACAGGATGATACAAAACCCCGTGTACGGCCTCATTTATTCCCACAACTTCCCAAAGCATTCTGCTCCAGCCATGAGAACCTTTCTCCAACAATGGCAAGGCCTAACCTTTCAGCCACACTGTCAAACTGAGACAGACAAATTCCTCATGCCCATCCTTTCATTCATTCAATATCTATTGAAAACCTGGTCTACAGCACAACTCCAGGCACTGTTCTAGGTACAAGTTCCTGCTCTCATGGAGCTTACATTCTAGTAGGATAAGAGAAACATATGTGTACATGTCAGGTGATGATAAGCACTAAGAAGAAACATAGCACAAGGGAAAGTGAACCTTCAAGTACAGCTGCCTCCAGTTTGCCATTCCTCACTTCTCCATGAAACATTCCTTAGTCCTTCAAGCAAGAATAAATTATTCAATTGGAAAATATTCAGTATTTCTGTAGGATCTATGTGCTAGGAACTAAACAAGATCCTAAAATAAAAAAATAAATCATAGCTGCAAACATCACCAAACCCACAGTCCAAAGAGGCAGATATGCTCATGTCACAAACATTTTTATATAACAATAGGTGTTGGGTGCTACATTCAGTGCTTTACAAAAATTCACTTCACATTACAGCTCAGTGAGGCCATACATAAATGAAACTGAAGCACAGAGAGGTAAAAGTAACACGCCTGGTCACACAGGGCCAGGGCTGGAGCAGTCTGTGGTCCTAAACACCATGCTCTGAGTTATGCCACATAAACCTTAAAAAGCAATCTCCCTGGATAATAATAAAGATAGGAACAAAAAGCTAGAGTGCACAGAAGAGTGGGGACCTAAGAGGAAGTAATGCACTGTTTTGAAAGATGAGGACTGCACTTTGTACCTCCACTTTGCACCTGCACAAAAGGTGTTTTAACAAAAATTTGTGTAAAACCAGTGCAGGAATGCTCAGCACTCGGAAGAGGGTTCCTTTGACTAAGAGCAAGCCTCATGACCTGGCCCCTGCACCCAAGATCCCAAAGCCCTGGGGCCTCTCAAACCTGGCAAGTGATGACCCAGGCAAGCTGCCCAGAGGGTCCTGTCGAGGCAGAAGGAAAACCTCTCCTCTGACGCTGGTCACCCCACGCTCCCTGCCCGCCACCCCGCAATCACCCCGACAGGTCCCCCTCCCCCGCCCTCCTCTCTACCTCCGGGCAGGAGCAAGGAGGCTGAGGCAGCGGCGGCTTGGGTGACTGGGATGAAGGGCACGTTGAAACTGAACTCCGTGGCCGAGGAAGAGAAGAGTAAGTTAGTGCCCGACGAAGAGGTGGAAGCGGCGCCGCCGCCACCGTTAGGTTTCCTCTCGGCCATGGCTGCGGCCCACCGTCCGTTACACGTCTTCGGACAGCCGGTGCAGCACCACTGGCCGGAAACCGGTCACACGGGGGCCAACACACTTCCGCACTTGCGCACAAGGGCCGGAACTCGGGCGGCTGGCCAGTGGCTTCTCCCTTCCCCTGGGAGGTGACGCCAGAAATAAACATGGCGTCGTCCGCTTCACGCCCGAGCCCTAGCACGTGACACGCTCTGCCGCGGACGCGGAGGCTGGAAGCGGACGCGAGGGCGCTTCCAGTTACGAATCCAGGTACGAGCTGACACTGAAAGACATGAATTGCGGAGGGCTTCCCAAAAGTACCAGACGGACCCTTGAACTGGCAACGGTTCTGGCGAAAGAGCCTAAGCCCGCAGGAGGAGGTAGCGGAATGCTGCCCACCATGGGCCATTGTAGCCAAGGCGGAGCCAGACTGCCCCACATCTAAACCTGTCCACGTGTCTCTGGACTGCGCTGAACTCTGGTCGTTGGCCCAGAAATTGAAATGGAAAACTTTTGAAATTTTTAAGCCATAGGTAGAAAAAAGTGTTTAAAAGAGAAACCAGGGAATTAATTAAGGGGTGTGATTTATTAAATAGTTTTAGTATGTCTATAATAACAAGTAGTTCAATCCAAAATGCACTACGGATGATTTGGATATAATTGTCATCTTTCACTTAGAGATTATTAAAGAAAAAAACAAATAATTAGCTTCTTGGAAGGTGGGAGAAGGAAATGGAAGAGATCCCAAAAGAAGCTTTGAAATGATGAAACATCCCTCACCGCAAGCTGTTCACACCTATACAGAACCTGCCTATATAGCATTTAATGTGTTTACTGTCAAAGGAAAAGAAAGCCAGACACTAGTTATATAGCAGTAAGGCTAGATCTTACCCAGTAAAAACTATTGCAATAGGAAAGAGGGTACATAGTAAACTGAACTGAACCTCCCCAAAACAAAAGGCTGGAGACTTTTTAAAGACTGGGCTGTGCTAAAGGTGCCAAAGGGTGCTGGCCCATGTGATTGGGCCACCTAAGTTTGTTAATTGGCACATATCTGGAGGAGAAACAAACTTCTCGTATCTTTGTGACAGGAAGTGGCACAAGCTAGAGCAGTGCACCCACCAAACTGGGAGGAGACTGCTCTCCGCGCCCGAAGAAGTAAGCTCTAGTATTACAGCTTTACATCTCAAAGGGGCGGAAAAGGGATTTATAATTGCAAGTTTTCAAAATACCTGCTCTGAAAGGAGGTTCAGAGTCTCCTATCACCAAGTTTTGGCTGAAACAAACAGTAAATCTTCCTGGCAGTGTTAAGCTTTCTCAGGTAGATATTCTAAGGGGGATTGGGACTAGCTTAGGGACTTGGCCTTACCCTAGAACTTTGGTCGAGAAGAGTCTTTGTTAATACAAGGGGTGGGCAAGGCAGTATACTAAACATGAAGGTGCAGTGATGTGTAAGACACAAGATGCTTCCTTCTTGGAGTTTGGAGTCTGGTGAAGAAGACAGACAAGTAAACCCATAATAACAATAAACTAAAAAGTGTGATGAAAGTTGTAGAATTTCTCAAAATGTGTTATGTGAAATACTGACACTCTCTATGGAAGGAGCTATAAAGGTCTATGGAGAAAGATAGCAAATATTTCAACCAATCAAACCATCAACAAAGGACCTACCCACTGTGGAATGACATGAAACGCTTCCCCAAAGACAAAAAACATTAAAGTTGAGAACTGAAAGAGTGAATTGAAGTTAACTGGAAAAACTTGGGGGGAAATTGCTGGAGGAAGTAGTAAGAGACAATTTCACTTAAGTTACAATATGCGGGGATACCCTGAGATGCCATGGTTGGGTGTTAAGAGAAAAGTAGTTGAGAGTATAGCTGGAGCCCAGTGAGGAACTTGTGAAGTTGGCAGATGAGAATGAAAAGTAGACCAAAGCCAGATTCAGGGTCTTACAAGCAAAGAGCAAAAGGGAGTCAAAGAAGAGTTTAAAGGATGGTGGAGAAATAACATTCGCTCTGGAAAGTCCACTCTGACATCAGAGTAATAAAAGACATAATGAAAGAACAAGGCTGGAAGTAGGAAGAGCAGTTGGCAAGCTGCTGCAGTGGACCAGAAGAGCAAAGACGGCAGGTCAAATCAGAATGACTGCAGTAGCAGTGGGCAGAAAGAGGAATAACTTCTGGGAAAAGATGTCAGGTTGAACAAAGGTATCTTCATTTTCTTCCTTCTGAAACTGTTGAAAATAAAAATAGGTTTGTCTGGTTTTTAACCCCATAAGGATGAGAATGGGAGAAGATTCAACAGCAACAAGATCTGGGAAGGCACCAAAAAAAAAAAAAAAGGACCAGTAACAGATGAGTTAGCAAACTAGTAATGGGAAAAATCCCACATGCAACTTTATTTGCACCATAGACCCACCAAAAATTTTAGGACCTGATAACCTCAGGGTCCTCTGGAAGTCAAAGTGAAGCTGGAGAGAAAGGTCCTATAATTAAGATTGGTTAAAACTTTAAGAAGCAGTTAGATCCCTTCCTCAACTCTGAGTAACTGAACCACTGTCCATCCACTTTCTGGGAAAAATTCTGTAAGTTTTCCCTTCTGGAGTGGGTAAAGCAGAAGGAAAATTTTAAAAATACGTACATACTGAATACTAAATCAATCTCTCCAACAACCTCAGTCCAATTTTTCCATTGAGCTCCAAGAACAGTAGCTGCCAGGTCCTCAATCTCTAGGAAGAAAATTAGAAGAATTTTCTTTGGGGCAGGGAAATGAAAGATGTATAGATACTGAAATCAGGGTTCCCCAGTAAGACAGCTAAGCCAGATTGCCCCTAACGAAGTTCACAATCAGCAAGCCCCATGTACAGGCTCTGAACTCCCAGTCACCTTTTAGTCCTCACACTTGTAATATGATCACCTCATACTTGAGATCATTTAAATCAAAGGTAGATACCAAAACAAGACACACATAGAAGGAACAGGAAATGGCAACTGAAAGAAACAGCCCACACAGGAAGAAAAACTCTTGAAAAAAATCAATCAATAATATCCTCAGAAGGCCAAAAAAATCTGCAACTAAGAAACAAGATCAGGGTGCTATTTTTTTTTAATAATTATTTTTTATTGAAGGGTAGTTGACGCACAGTATTACATTACATTAGTTTCAAGTGTACAACACAGTGGTAGAACATTTATATACATAATTCTAGGTTCCAGCTATCACACTACCAAGCTGTTACAATATCTTGACTATATTCCTTATGCTATACATTACATCCCGGTTACTTATTTATTTTACCATTGGAAGTCTGTCCTTTTTTTTTTTTTTTTTTTTTTTGTGAGGGCATCTCTCATATTTATTGATCAAATGGTTGTTAACGACAATAAAATTCTGTATAGGGGAGTCAATGCTCAATGCACAATCATTAATCCACCCCAAGCCTAATTTTCGTCAGTCTCCAATCTTCTGAGGCATAACAAACAAGTTCTTACATGTAGAACAAATTCTTACATAATGAATAAGTTACATAGTGAACAGTACAAGGGCAGCCATCACAGAAACTTTCGGTTTTGCTCATGCATTATGAACTCTAAACAGTCAGTTCAAATATGAATACTCATTTGGTTTTTATACTTGATTTATATGTGGATACCACATTTCTCTCTTTATTATTATGATTTTTAATAAAATGCTGAAGTGGTAGGTAGATACAAGATAAAGGTAGAAAACATAGTTTAGTGTTGTAAGAGAGCAAATGTAGATGATCAGGTGTGTGCCTGTAGACTATGTGTTAATCCAAGCTAGACCAGGGCAATAAAACATCCACGTATGCAGAAGATTTCTCTCAGAACAGGGGGGGTGAGGTTCTAAGCCTCACCTCTGTTGATCCCCAATTTCTCACCTGATGGCCCCCCCGCGACTGTGCCTGTCTTAGGTTGTTCCTCCCTTGAGGAATCTTACCCGTCTCTGGCTAACCAGTCATCTTCCGGGGCCATACAGGGAAATGTGAAGTTGGTAAGTGAGAGGGAAGCCTTATTGTTTGAAAAGGTTAGCTTTTTACTTCTTTGCATATTTATGCCCTGTGGCTTCTATGCCCAGCATTTGTCTTCAGGTATCTTTACCACTTGGAGGAGTTATGATACTCGGTAAATTTGATATGAGGCACGAATTCTATTTAAGGGTTGTAATTAGGAAGGAAGAAGAAAAGCTATAGAAGTAGCAGACGGAAGAAAACATGGGAAGATTGATTATTTCTTTGACATATCTTCTTGTAGAGTAACTTCAGCATATATACGTTTTAAGCTACTACTTAAATTGCGCACACACATTAACATAATAGGAGTATAGTTACATAACCAAAGCATATCTGTAATTACCAGCCATCTCCAGTGAAACCAAGAAAACCATTAAGGCACCTTAGGCATTTGTGAAAACTTATCTATGATATGGTGGATATTGTCCAACTGAACTTGAACAGTCTGAGAGAAATCAGACAAATTAAAACAACCCATTCCTGGGGACTGTTCACATGCCATATGTTCTTTTAACAGTAAATAGTCTGTAGTTGTAAGAGTTTGGAGCGCTACAATTTGCACTTCTCCAAATTCTTGGTTGAGTTCCAACAGTATAGATCCAGTCAAATTTGTTGTTTTACTGTATGCACAGGCCAGCTTAGATATCTCCTTCCTCATTCCCATGGCAAGTCCAGGAACTGGTGGGATGAGTGCATCTACAGCTGTAGCAGTGCGTGGATCTTTGTTGGGGTGTTTTGATGATCATCTTCTGGCATGAGTCTTCCAGAGAGTGCAGATGTTGGAAGTTCTTTTTCATATCGTATCTTAGTTCATTTTCGGGGTAGCCCAATTAGGCTTTGATCCTCTGTATAAACACAAACAGACCCTTTGCCTACACTTTTATATGCCCTTTATACCCTTGTGTAGAACTCGTTGGAGGTTACCACACAGGAACTGCCCCTTTTTTTTTTTTTTTGCTTTGTTTTTGGTATCACTAATCTACACTTACATGACGAATATTATGTTTACTAGGCTCTCCCCTATACCAGGTCTCCCCTATAAACCCCTTTACAGTCACTGTCCATCAGCATAGCAAAATGTTGTAGAATCACTACTTGCCTTCTCTGTGTTGTACAGACCTCCCTTTTCTCCTACCCCCCCATGTATGTTAATCTTAATACCCCCCTACTTCTCCCCCCCTTATCCCTCCCTACCCACCCATCCTCCCCAGTCCCTTTCCCTTTGGTACCTGTTAGTCCATTCTTGAGTTCTGCGACTCTGCTGCTGTTTTGTTCCTTCAGTTTTTCCTTTGTTCTTATATTCCACAGATAAGTGAAATCATTTGGTATTTCTCTTTCTCCGCTTGGCTTGTTTCACTGAGCATAATACCCCCCAGCTCCATCCATGTTGCTGCAAATGATTGGATTTGCCCTTTTCTTATGGCTGAGTAGTATTCCATTGTGTATATGTACCACATCTTCTTTATCCATTCATCTATTGATGGACATTTAGGTTGCTTCCAATTCTTGGCTATTGTAAATAGTGCTGCAATAAACATAGGGGTGCATCTGTCTTTCTCAAACTTGATTGCTGTGTTCTTAGGGTAAATTCCTAGGAGTGCAATTCCTGGGTCAAATGGTCAGTCTGTTTTGAGCATTTTGATGAACCTCCATACTGCTTTCCACAATGGTTGAACTAGTTTACATTCCCACCAGCAGTGTAGGAGGGTTCCCCTTTCTCCACAGCCTCGCCAACATTTGTTGTTGTTTGTCTTTTGGATGGCAGCCATCCTTACTGGTGTGAGGTGATACCTCATTGTAGTTTTAATTTGCATTTCTCTGATAATTAGCGATGTGGAGCATCTTTTCATGTGTCTGTTGGCCATCTGTATTTCTTTTTTGGAGAACTGTCTGTTCAGTTCCTCTGCCCATTTTTTAATTGGGTTATTTGTTTTTTGTTTGTTGAGGCGTGTGAGCTCCTTATATATTCTGGATGTCAAGCCTTTATCGGATGTGTCATTTTCAAATATATTCTCCCATACTGTAGGGATCCTTCTTGTTCTATTGATGGTGTCTTTTGCTGTACAGAAGCTTTTCAGCTTAATATAGTCCCACTTACTCATTTTTGCTGTTGTTTTCCTTGCCCGGGGAGATATGTTCAAGAAGAGGTCACTCATGTTTATGTCTAAGAGGTTTTCGCCTATGTTTTCTTCCAAGAGTTTAATGGTTTCATGGCTTACATTCAGGTCTTTGATCCATTTTGAGTTTACTTTTGTATATGGGGTTAGACAATGGTCCAGTTTCATTCTCCTACATGTAGCTGTCCAGTTTTGCCAGCACCACCTGTTGAAGAGACTGTCATTTCGCCATTGTATGTCCATGGCTCCTTTATCAAATATTAATTGACCATATATGTCTGGGTTAATGTCTGGATTCTCTAGTCTGTTCCATTGGTCTGTGGCTCTGCTCTTGTGCCAGTACCAAATTGTCTTGATTACTATGGCTTTATAGTAGAGCTTGAAGTTGGGGAGTGAGATCCCCCCTACTTTATTCTTCTTTCTCAGGATTGCTTTGGCTATTGGGGTCTTTTGTGTTTCCATATGAATTTTTGAATTATTTGTTCCAGTTCATTGAAGAATGTTGCTGGTAGTTTCATAGGGATTGCATCAAATCTGTATATTGCTTTGGGCAGGATGGCCATTTTGACGATATTAATTCTTCCTAGCCACGAGCATGGGATGAGTTTCCATCTGTTAGTGTCCCCTTTAATTTCTCTTAAGAGTGACTTGTAGTTTTCAGAGTATAAGTCTTTCACTTCTTTGGTTAGGTTTATTCCTAGGTATTTTATTCTTTTGGATGCCATTGTGAATGGAATTGTTTTCCTGATTTCTCTTTCTGTTGGTTCATTGTTAGTGTATAGGAAAGCCACAGATTTCTGTGTGTTGATTTTGTATCCTGCAACTTTCCTGTATTCCGATATCAGTTCTAGTAGTTTTGGGGTGGAGTCTTTAGGGTTTTTTATGTACAGTATCATGTCATCTGCAAATAGTGACAGTTTAACTTCTTCTTTACCAATCTGGATTCCTTGTATTTCTTTATTTTGTCTGATTGCCGTGGCTAGGACCTCCAGTACTATGTTAAATAACAGTGGAGAGAGTGGGCATCCCTGTCTAGTTCCCGATCTCAGAGGAAATGCTTTCAGCTTCTCGCTGTTCAATATAATGTTGGCTGTGGGTTTATCATAGATGGCCTTTATTATGTTGAGGTACTTGCCCTCTATTCCCATTTTGCTGAGAGTTTTTAACATGAATGGATGTTGAACTTTGTCAAATGCTTTTTCAGCATCTATGGAGATGATCATGTGGTTTTTGTCTTTCTTTTTGTTGATGTGGTGGATGATGTTGATGGACTTTCGAATGTTGTACCATCCTTGCATCCCTGGGATGAATCCCACTTGGTCATGGTGTATGATCCTTTTGATGTATTTTTGAAATCAGTTTGCTAATATTTTGTTGAGTATTTTTGCATCTACGTTCATCAGGGATATTGGTCTGTAGTTTTCTTTTTTGGTGGGATCTTTGCCTGGTTTTGGTATTAGGGTGATGTTAGCTTCATAGAAGGAGTTTGGGAGTATCCCCTCCTCCTCTATTTTTTGGAAAACTTTAAGGAGAATGGGTATTATGTCTTCCCTGTATGTCTGATAAAATTCCGAGGTAAATCCATCTGGCCCGGGGGTTTTGTTCTTTGGTAGTTTTTTGATTACCGCTTCAATTTCGTTGCTGGTAATTAGTCTGTTTAGATTTTCTGTTTCTTCCTGGGTCAATCTTGGAAGGTTATATTTTTCTAGGAAGTTGTCCATTTCTCCTAGGTTTCCCAGCTTGTTAGCATATAGGTTTTCATAGTATTCTCCAATAATTCTTTGCATTTCCGTGGGGTCCGTCGTGATTTTTCCTTTCTCGTTTCTGATACTGTTGATTTGTGTTGACTCTCTTTTCTTCTTAATAAGTCTGGCTAGAGGCTTATCTATTTTGTTTATTTTCTCGAAGAACCAGCTCTTGGTTTCATTGATTTTTGCTATTGTTTTATTCTTCTCAATTTTATTTATTTCTTCTCTGATCTTTATTATGTCCCTCCTTCTGCTGACCTTAGGCCTCATCTGTTCTTCTTTTTCCAATTTCGATAATTGTGACATTAGACCATTCATTTGGGATTGCTCTTCCTTTTTTAAATATGCTTGGATTGCTATATACTTTCCTCTTAAGACTGCTTTTGCTGTGTCCCACAGAAGTTGGGGCTTAGTGTTGTTGTTGTCATTTGTTTCCATATATTGCTGGATCTCCATTTTGATTTGGTCATTGATCCATTGATTATTTAGGAGCGTGTTGTTAAGCCTCCATGTGTTTGTGAGCCTCTTTGCTTTCTTTGTACAGTTTATTTCTAGTTTTATGCCTTTGTGGTCTGAAAAGTTGGTTGGTAGGATTTCAATCTTTTGGAATTTACTGAGGCTCTTTTTGTGGCCTAGTATGTGGTCTATTCTGGAGAATGTTCCATGTGCACTTGAGAAGAATGTATATCCCGCTGCTTTTGGATGTAGAGTTCTATAGATGTCTATTAGGTCCATCTGCTCTACTGTGTTGTTCAGTGCTTCCGTGTCCTTACTTATTTTGTGCCCAGTGGATCTATCCTTTGGGGTGAGTGGTGTGTTGAAGTCTCCTAGAATGAATGCATTGCAGTCTATATCCCCCTTTAGTTCTGTTAGTATTTGTTTCACATATGCTGGTGCTCCTGTGTTGGGTGCATATATATTTAGAATGGTTATATCCTCTTGTTTGACTGAGCCCTTTATCATTATGTAGTGTCCTTCTTTATCTCTTGTTACTTTCTTTGTTTTGAAGTCTATTTTGTCTGATATTAGTACTGCAACCCCTGCTTTCTTCTCACTGTTGTTTGCTTGAAATATGTTTTTCCATCCCTTGACTTTTAGTCTGTACATGTCTTTGGGTTTGAGGTGAGTTTCTTGTAAGCAGCATATAGATGGGTCTTGCTTTTTTATCCATTCTGTTACTCTGTGTCTTTTGATTGGTGCATTCAACCCATTAACATTTAGGGTGACTATTGAAAGATATGTACTTATTGCCATTGCAGGCTTTAAATTCGTGGTTACCAAAGGTTCAAGGTTAGCCTCTTTAGTATCTTACTGCCTAACTTAGCTCGCTTATTGAGCTGTTATATACACTGTCTGGAGATTCTTTTCTTCTCTCCCTTCTTGTTCCTCCTCCTCGGTTCTTCATATGTTGGGTGTTTTGTGCTGTGCTCTTTCTAGGAGTGCTCCCATCTAGAGCAGTCCCTGTAAGATGTTCTGTAGAGGTGGTTTGCGGAAAGCAAATTCCCTCAGCTTTTGTTTGTCTGGGAATTGTTTAATCCCACCGTCATATTTGAATGATAGTCGTGCTGGATACAGTATCCTTGGTTCAAGGCCCTTCTGTTTCATTGTATTAAATATATCATGCCATTCTCTTCTGGCCTGTAGGGTTTCTGTTGAGAAATCTGACGTTAGCCTGATGGGTTTCCCTTTATAGGTGACCTTTTTCTCTCTAGCTGCCTTTAACACTCTTTCCTTGTCCTTGATCTTTGCCATTTTAATTATTATGTGTCTTGGTGTTGCCCTTCTTGGATCCTTTCTGTTGGGGGTTCTGTGTATTTCCATGGTCTGTTCGATTACTTCCTCCCCCAGTGTGGGGAACTTTTCAGCAATTATTTCTTCTAAGATACTTTCCATCTCTTTTCCTCTCTCTTCTTCTTCTGGGACCCCTATAATACGGATATTGTTCCTTTTGGATTGGTCACACAGTTCTCTTAATATTGTTTCATTCCTGGAGATCCTTTTATCTCTCTCTATGTCAGCTTCTATGCGTTCCTGTTCTCTGATTTCAATTCCATCAATGGCCTCTTGCATTCTATCCATTCTGCTTATAAACCCTTCCAGAGTTTGTTTCATTTCTGCGATCTCCTTTCTGGCATCTGTGATCTCCTTCCGGACTTCATCCCATTTCTCTTGCGTATTTCTCTGCATCTCTGTCAGCATGTTTATGATTCTTATTTTGAATTCTTTTTCAGGGAGACTGGTTAGGTCTGTCTCCTTCTCTGGTGTTGTCTCTGTGATCTTTGTCTGCCTGTAGCTTTGCCTTTTCATGGTGATAGGAATAGTCTGCAGAACTGGGACGAGTGACGGCTGGAAGGACTTCCTTTCTTGTTGGTTTGTGGCCCTCCTCTCCTGGGAGAACAGCGGCCTCTAGTGGCTTGTGCTGCGCAGCTGCGCACAGACAGGGTTTCTGCTTCCTGCCCGGCTGCTATGGAGTTAATCTCCGCTGTTGCTGTGGGCGTGGCCTGGCTCGGGCAGCTGCTCCAAAATGGTGGAGTCGCGTTGGAGCAGGAGCTGCTGGGAGGCTATTTATCTCCGTAAGGGGCCTCCCTGCTCCCTGCAGCCCAGGGGTTAGGGTGCCCAGAGATCCCGGATTCCCTACCTCTGGATTAAGTGACCCGCCCTGCCCCTTTAAGACTTCCAAAAAGCACCCGCCAAAACAAAACAACGCCCACCAAAAAAAAAAGAAAAAAAAATTTTTTTAATTAAAAAAAAAAAAAGTTTTTAATTTAAAAAAAAAAAAAAAAAGGTGGTCGTTCGTTTTTCTTTATTCTGCGGTGCCAGCCTCAGGCCTCTGCTCACCGGTCTTTCTGCCCTGTTTCCCTAGTATTGGGGTCCCTGTCCCTTTAAGACTTCCAAAAAGCGCTCACCAAAACAAAACAGCAAAAAAGCAAAAAAAAAAATGGTCGCGCGCTTTTCTTATGTCCTCTGTCGCCCAGCCTCCAGTGCCTGCTCACTGTTCTTGCTGCCCTGTTTTCCTAGTATCCAGGGCCCTGCACTCTGGCCCGGATGGCTGGGGCTGGGTGTTCGGCAGTCCTGGGCTCCGTCTCCCTCCCGCTCTGCCTGCTCTTCTCCCGCCGGGAGCTGGGGGGAGGGGCGCTCGGCTCCCGCGGGGCCGGGGCTCGTATCTTACCCCCTTCGCGAGGCGCTGGGTTCTCTCAGGTGCGGATGTGGTCTGGATATTGTCCTGTGTCCTCTGGTCTTTATTCTAGGAAGGGTTGTCTTTGTTATATTTTCATAGATATATGTTGTTTTGGGAGGAGATTTCCGCTGCTCTACTCACGCCGCCATCTTCTGCCCCTCCCCCAGGGTGCTATTTTAAAAAGAAAAGAAACATTCAGGTAACAAGAAAGTCAGTAGAAGGAAGATAAATACAAGGAAATTTCCCAAAAAGTAAACTTCCTCCACAGATACACACATGGAAAGAAGGAGAGATGTAAGAAAAGTAGAGTACAAGGCAAGGAACTCCAATGTCTGAATACTAAAAGTTCTGCAAATAATAGAGACAGAGAAAATGCAGAACAGGGAATCATTAAGAAAAACATTTCATTTCCACAAATGAAGAATGCAAGTTTCCAGACTGAAAGGGTTGGGTTCCCAGTACAATAGTTGAAAATAGACACAAACCAGACCACTGGAGACAAACAGAAGATCCTTAAAGTTTCCAGAAGGATAAAAATAGATCAAATGCAAAGGAACTCAGCTCATAATACTTACCTGTCGAGCACACTTTCCACAAAAGCAAATGGAAGAAGGCAAGGGGCTCCACCAAAATAAAGGAATAAACTAAGAAAGTCATCCTGTGTGGGATACAAGAAACATGATGTCCAACACAGGTGAACAGGGGAATGCAAGCTGTTTAACAAAAAGACCCTAAGATGCAATGGCTCAAACAAAATACAAATTAATTTCTCACTCACGTAAGAACACACGTTGAAGTCCAGCTTTTCATCTCAACATAGGGCTTCCAAGGTTGCTTAGTTGTTGCCAGCAGGAAACAGCAGGAAAGGGTCAGAGCAGTTCAGGCACAAATATCTTCTCTTAACAAGCGAGGCAAAAGTTGCACAAGGCATTTCTGTTCACATTCCACCAGTGAGAATTTCAACAGTAGGCACTCTGGGGGCAAAGGAGCTGGGAAATACGGGCCCCACCTGAGTAACCACATCCTAACTATAATTTTCTGACTATAGAGGAAGGTTTTGGGTGGGAAATGACAATCACCACCACAGTCGCCCTGCTGGCCACCAAACACCAACCTTTCTTCCCAAATATAGAACGCACTCCCTCACCAAGGGAGGCAACCAGCTGCATCCAGCTTGAAAGTCCAGGATCTCTGGGACAGCTCAGCCCTTTCCATTGTGTCCAGATGCGGTTGATCACAGGCTGTGACTGTAAGACGCCCAATGGACAGTCATGAAGCAAAACAGAGTAACTGCAGTGGACACTCCCACTGGGGAAAAGGAGGAATGGAAAACACAACAATCAGTGTTCCATAGAATGATTGATGAATGCCTATTTAGAAGGCCATAGAAATGATTGATAAATGAAATGCCTATCCTCCTAGGCATAAATAGAAAATACTCCCTGCCCTGACAGTGAAGAACTTTTACAGTTTTTCTGGGTTACCTCTGGTTTGGCCCTCTGGAAATACCTCCCCAGGTCACAATCCTCCATGACCCTGGCTTTGCCCTGTGGGAGGTTTTTCTTTGTCCATGACCAGCCATGGCCATATCTAAAGTGACATTAGGAAGCCTGTCCTCTCTCGGGGCTGTATACAGCTTTGGTGATCCACTTCCTGCTGGCACAATGTTGGGGCCTGAGACCTGCATTAAAGCCAGAACACTGGAAGGCTTTTTCAGGCCAGGCTCCTGGTATTTTAACTTTCACTCAGTTCCATGTTCTTCCGTGTCTGACCTGAGTTCAGTTTTTTCTCAGCCCAACGGTGGTTAACTTCAAGCCACCTGAAACAATGGGCTTAGGTGGGAAATCTGTGATCTGGCTTTTGCCACAGGGCTAGATCCTCTAGTTTATAAGCTTACAGAATCGTTGAAAATGCTTTTGCACAACATTCTTACCTCGTCTGATTTGAATACCAAATTGATTGACTTTTTCCTATTTCTCCTATGCATCTACTCTGGTAGCTATTGAGCACTAGAATGTGGCTATCTGAACTGAGATATGCTTTAAGTGTAAAATACAAGATTTCAGAGTAATGCTAGCAGCTGTAACAGAGACCTCAGAATGCAATATTCATATAAAAATCCAGGATGCCTTTAACATAACTTCATCCTAGTCTTTACCAACCCATCTGTCAGAAAGGGGAAAAGAATATAACCGTGGCCAAATCTTTTCTAAGAAATTGAGGTGGAAATTCCAGACATCTCGCTCATTCAGGATTCACTGGTAAGAACAGAGCCCTACCTAGCTGCAAAGATGGCTGGGAAACATATTCCCTAGCTGGCAACCAGGCTCAGCTATACCTCTATAGCTAGGAAATAAAATTCTTCCCTGGTCAACCTGTCTATAGCTATGGAAGAAGGAGGGAACAGAGTTTTTCAAACTCAATGAAAAGATGAAAGAGGAAAAAAGAATCTTTAGGATACTGATGGTAGGAGATCTAGGAAGACAGTTTTGCACCAGAAGTAGAGAGCAACAAGTCCAGATTGGAAAAGGTCAAAAGGCTCTGGGAAAGAATCCAAGAAAATGAAGTATATAGAATTACTGATGGGTCTAAATACCTAAAGAGATTTAGGCACTTGATGGGAAGTTTGCATTATCCATTCAGTGACAATTTATTGGTTGAGCACCTATGGTATGCTAGGCACTGGTCTAGGTGCTAGGAAATAAAGCAGCATACAGATATCAAAATCACTGCTTCAGAGATTTTAAAATCTAGTGGAAATGCTAGTGCAGTTGAGGTTGACTTAGTAGTAAATACTACTATAACATAGAAAACTAGCAAATATTTAAAAGAAACATTTACTCCATCCTGGAGGCAACTACATTCAACTCAGCTGATTTTTTTCAGTATTGCTATATTTCTAATGAACATGATCACATCACCACTTCTAACTTTTCCTTTTCTCCCCCTTCGCGTTCTGTGTTGACTTCCCAGATGAAAGATGAAGACTTCTCCTTTTGATCTTCTCTGTCCTTATTACATAAATGAATCTTTCTCACCCTTTTAGCCTTCCACAAAAGTTAAATTATAATGTTGGTTAGATCAACAAATTTTTAAATTTTTGTGACTATGTAAACACTATTAATAGCCAAGTCATATAATAAGGTGAGATTATTTTAATTTTTCTGTACGAGTTTTTGTCTTCTTAAACTAGACACACTTTTCCCTCACACTTTTCACCTAGCTCTTATTTATCTTTCAAGTCCTAGTGTAATGTCACATTTTCTTTACTGGCCCTTAATAATCACTTGCAGACAGGGTTACTTAATACCCTCCTTAAAAATACTGACTTGAGGTTGGAGGGGGAGGGGGAAGTGCCATTACTGATGGTGGGGGAAAAAAATATTGCTATAGAGATTGTACCCTCATGGACTTTCCCTGGGCCACTTACACTTTCGTAACTACTTAGTAGTAGTTTCAACATGTCATGCCACAGAAAAATTAGAGGGTGAAATTATTCACATTACAAAACAATCACATTTCAGAAGGATCAACTGTCTAAGTAAAACAAGTAATTGTTTATAAATCACTAAATACTGTACAGAGGGAGGAATTAAAAGCTGAAGTGTGCCTAGCTACTGACAAATTGGTATCCAGCTGCAATTTCATATTAAGCAAACCTGAAATTATGATTTAAAAGCAGGCATTTTCAAGTCATACATTTAATTTGTGTACTACTGGGCACGAAGTTAAGATATGGGATTTCTCCATTCAGTGTCAAGGGGTTGGCAAGAATCTTTGCTATGGATGAATGAATGAACAAAGTAGTGGTAATGTCCCGGATTTGAAATTCAGTTTTCTCAACTCACCCAAACTCACAAGAGACAGATGTCAAATCTAGGATGCCAATTAATTAGTTAACAATGAGAAATATAAATCAGCCCCCTTTGCCCTACGGAAGGCTTAAGATTCAGTTCTTGTTTTTCAGCTCCCCACTTTCTAGACTCCACTGATATCACCCTCCCTCTGTTAACAACACCGTATTTTCAGCAGATGAGACCAGGGTTTTCTCAGATGCATTCCAGACCTACAGGGAACACACAGTTTCATTATTGAACTTGGATGTTTTCCAGAGTTGCTCATTAAAAGTTTACCATAGGTTTGATCTTGTGTGTATGTAGATGCCACCATCTTTATTCTGAGGCTATCCTCAGACACACCTTCTGCAGGAACCTCTCCAAGGCTCCCTGGTTGTTTCCAGCTTCTTTGAAGAGGTGGACCAGAGTGTTTTCGCAGTTATGAGCTTGGCTCAAGTAAGAACTTGTCTCTACCGCAGTGTCTAAGATGACAGCAATGGGAGTGTGAAAATTGATAAGAGGGAAGCCTCACAGAGGTGGAGTTGGGAGACTGCAGGAGGAGCTCCCAGGCCCTACCACTCCTGACCAATTGCATAACCTCGCCGCCGCTTCTCTCATCCCTCCCTTGTCAACAGCACACCAAAGAAAGACAGCTTTCCACCCACACTACACTATTTTGGCTACTTTACCACCCAGTAAGAGGAAGGAAGAGTTTCTGCCTCCCCTGGCAACAGCCCAGCCAATGAAAGACTGTTATTACAGCTCAGCCAATGAGCAGTCAAGATAGGTGAGTTTCCTCCAATGGACTTTTTCCCAAAACTCCCCCTTTCTTCTATAAAAAGTCCTCCTCTGCTTTGTCCTCCAGACACGCTTGTGGTTTTACCATTGCGTTCTTGTCGCGTATTGCAATTTTTTGCTGTTCCTGAAGAAGCCCACTTTGCTTGTAAAAATAACTGACAGCTTTATTTTTAAGCTTGGAGTCTTTCAAAGTCCCCCTTATGTGAATGTATCCAGCTGAGGGGAAAGTTCCTATCTAGGGTTTCGGACCACATACCAGAGAACAGTTGCCACCAGGAGATGGGCGTACACCATAGGCTGCTTCACCCACTAATTTTGCCCAGAGATGACGCTGTGATTCCTTTGAGCTTGTGCTTTTAGGCTGCTGCGAACTCTGACGTGTGCAAGACCCCGCAGTGGGTAATCAACAAACCAGACTTCGGGAGTTTGCCCCCTCACACTAACACACGGTGCCAAATGGCACCACGCCGCTCTGGGTCTCAGAGGCGGGCCTCCGCGCGTAAGCATCGCCGAGGCCGGACGTGCCGTTCTCTTTGCCCGTCTCCAAGATGGCGGCCGCCCCGCCGCCGCGTCGCGTCCACGCCCCACCCCGGCTGTCACCCCCGCCCCCCGCGATCCGGCCCGCCCCTCCTCCCGCCCCTCGGGGCCGCGCAGCGCGCTCCCGGCGCCCCTCCCCGCGCGAGCTCCACCCAGGTCGCAGGCAGCGCGGTCGACGGCACCTATTTCCCGCCATTGTGCGAAGTAGAGGCTGGGGGCCCGCACGCGTCGCCCGCCAGTCGCCAGCAGTTCCTTGTCTGCCTCCGCTACAGCCGCCGTTCCCAGCGCGCGGGAGGCCGGGCGGCCCGCGCCCCAGGATCGCCCTGCGTGGGAGGGCGCTCCCTGCGAGGAGCGGCCGAGCCCCCGAAGAGGACCCACGGCGCAGGACGCCGGGCCGTGCCGGCCCCGGCCCTTCGGCGAGATGCCCTGTGGGGAGGATTGGCTCAGCCACCCGCTTGGGATCGTGCAGGGCTTCTTCGGTGAGTGGCGGCGCTGGGCGCCGATCGCGCGGGCCGGCGAGTTTGCGGAGCCCGGGGCCCGGCCCCACGCGGGGCTACCTCGAGGGCTCGCGCCGCCGAGACGGCCAACCGGGCCTGCTCAGCGTGCACCGAGACACCCCGGCCCGGCCGCAGGTGCTTCCCACCTGCCCGACTCGGGATTCGCGAGCTCCCGAGGTTACGCCACGAGCTGCGGGCGGCGGCCGTGATTGCCGGCCTCGCTCCCCTGGGTGGCATCACTGGGGGCCCGAGCCCCGCATGCGGCCATCCTCCGAGCGGTCTTCGGACCTCCGGGAGGCCTCGCAGAGATGGGGTGAAGGAAAAGCACTTTGCCTGTGGGAAGCCTGCAGGATATTTCAAAACTTCCGGTGTGTCGGGGGAGTGCTCGCTCGCGGCAGAAGTTGGCTCTAACTACTGTATTACACGCATCCTTTCTTTTCAAGATAAGACTTGGTGTAAGAGCTTAATTTTTCTGTTAGCATGACTTTAAAACCTGCCTAACAACACATCTGCTCTTGTGCCAGAGCTAGCCAGAAATGTTAAACTGCTCAGATGAGTTCCTACACAGAAAGCTTGGAATGCTACAGGCACGCTTAGTACCTTTTACTTGTTACTGTTAATGCTACTTTTGTGCTGGGGTATACGAAGAAAAATTTAGATTTGTTTGCAGTAAATTGGGCATTTTGATACCCTCCCCCGCAATGTTTTTTTACACGTAGGAGTGGTTGGAGGCAAGTCCAACCAGAAATCACTGTAGATCGTAGCACCTGACTTGTCGGGAGGGAAGGTAGAGTTGTAGGGTGGGCTTAGCTCGTTTAAGACATCGTGGGACATTAAGTGAGAACGCCCAGTAAGAAGCTAAGTAGTCCCTAGCAGCCGAAACCACGGGCGGAAGATGTATGTTATTTCTTGTAGGAGAGACTCAACGAACAACTCTTCATTCATTTTCCCTATAATTTGAACTAATTTAGTTACCTGGTTTCCCAAGCTGAAACTAGGAGGCAGCAAATCAGAAGACGGTCTGGGTAGGCATCAGGATTAAAGCCACTGAGCACTGACAACCTGATAAAGAAGAAATGAAAAGCTATGTATATATCTTCTAAAAAGGTGGGGGAAAAAAATCACTGTATATTCATCAAGGGTGCTTTAAGGAAGAGCATATATCCCTCCAATAAGTCCATAACTGATGTCCAAAAATAATGGCCCCAAAATGTGGAATGAAGGTTAAACCTGCACGGTTGGTTTACAAGGGTGCAGATGCATAGATAGTTTTTAGAAAAATCCTTCAAAAGTAAAAAGTTTTGTTGCTTATACGGTGAAGCTCCAGTTACTGAAACTTCGAAAGTTAATGAGAAATACTCCATTACTGTAGTCTTGCTGTATAAGTGAGATAATTTTATTTTGATAAAGATTTGAATGTATTTGTATCACATTTTATGTGTGATCTTAAGGGCACATCTCATTAGTGCAGAGAAGGTATAATTTGGATATTAAACACTGACTTTACAGTATTTTGTAAATTTTATGAATTGTTGTGGGAAGACCTGGACCTTATTGATACACTCCTCTTAGAATGTCTTATTTCCCCATATAGGTTGTGTCTTATAGAAAAGAAACTAATACTGTCTTAACAGTCATGATTTTTGTAAAAGCGATCCTGAAATATAAGTATATATTTTTGCTATATTTTCCTATCACTGTGAATATATTGAATACCTTTATAATAACAGCATTACCAGTAAGTTTGTGTGAGGAGTTAAGTCAGGTGTTAAACTTGTAAACAGTTTTTGGTTTAGTAGGAAGTTGTTTTAAAATGATTTTTTTCCCCAGATAGAAAAGTAATGTATGTCTGTTGTGGTTTGTAAGGCCTTTGTTAGCTCTACCCCTGTCTACCTCTCAGACTCATCAGTACATTCCCCCTCATTTTTAACCCTGCCTTTAGGTTCTGCCCTGGCTGTTTACTTTGCTTGGTCCCTGCTTCCCGTTTCACTTCCACTTTCCTGGCTAACTCTTACTCTTCCTTGGGAACCCCTAGCTCCCTATTACTGAAGGTCCTGTGTGTCCTGGAAATTAGCATGTAAGGCATTGTTAAGATCACTGGTTTCTTAGGTTCCTTTCCTAGATTTTGTGAATTCAGAGCCTGCTGCCTTATTCACCAGTGTGCCCTCATTGTCTAGATTACACCTGTCCAATGAAAGTATTCAGTGAATGTTTGTTGAACAGAGGATCAGAAGTGGTGTCCATTGGGATGGTTACTACAAATCTCAAACTTAGGACAACCCTAGTGGACCTTACATTGATTCAGAGAATTTGTGATCATACCAGGTATGAGTTATTTTCACATGCAAATTATAATTCTTTCTTCTTGGTTCAGATAAGAAACTTTGAAATTCTGTGAATGCTCAATCATAATTATATGAGTCATAATTCATCTCAGTGAATCAGTCTGTGTTTTGAATTTGTATCTGTCGTATTACAGTTGTTCACATGTTTTTTTCCCTGTAAGTGTTCATAAAGTGCCTTCAGTCTTTCAGTTCCAGTTTAAAAGATTTTATATACAGGCCATTGAAGTCCAAAGGCTTAAATTAAGATTTAGAAATACTTCAGTTCAGCATATCTCTGTGGGGCTCTTGTTATGTGCATAAAGTAGTGGCTTTGTCCCCACAGTGATTGTTAATTTAGGGACACATATCAAATTGATGACCTTTAACAAAGGCAGGAATGTTAAGTTTAAAAAAGTTTTGTATGCTTCCTTTTTTTTAACTCATTTTTTATTTAAAAGAAATTTCCTTACTTGAACTGATAACTGTTAATTTCAGAATATGTGGGAATGCTTATCAACTCATTTCTTTCACTGTTTTCTCTTTCGATTATTGGTTGAGCCAAGATCATGATTTTTAGTTACATTCAAAGTACTTTGGTTGAATCGAACAACTAAAATAGACTAGCGCATGCAAAAAAGATCAGTAGTGTGTGGGAGGAGGGCAGGGAAGAGTACTTTATCACTAGCATTTTATAGAATTTAAAGCAATAATAATATCAACTGAAAGTCTACTTTTCTGTTGTCACCATGATTCTAAACAGATAATTCACCCCCTTTTATCTGTACCCACTGTGTCTCACTCCTACCATCCAGCCCTTGGTAGGCACTAAAATAGAGGGATTTGTTGTAAGGCTACAGAACCCAAAGGCAGAGACAGTGTCTGAGTATCCCAAGAGCCTGCTGAGTAGAGTTGAACTGGAAAGTTAGTGGGAATCCCAGCACATCTTCTCAGTTTTCACCCTTAGGCTATGTTCTCTGCACTAGAACTTTGTCTAACTCAGCCACACAGCTCCCAAATCCCCTGTTCGCAGTCCCAACCCACAGTAGTTAAAGCATCTTTTCTTAATGCCATATTCTCGGTTTAGAGCATCTGACTGGCCCAGCCTGGATTCAGGAGTACATTCATGTTAAACTTGTAAACAGTTTTTGGTTTAGTAGGAAGTTGTTTTAAAGTGATTTTTTTTTTTTATACAGGGCATTGAAGTCCAAAGGCTTAAATTAAGATTTAGAAATACTTCAGTTCAGCGTATCTCTGTGGGGCTCTGACCCAGGCACAGAGTTATGTGGGACACTGATGACTGTTGAGGGCCACACCTCAGCAGTGGGGCAACTTCTCAGAGAAGAATGGATTGGGCAGCTGTGGCAAAAGACAAATACATGCAAATGAATTTTAAATTTATAAATAACAACTTGTAGGTTACAAAAAAACAACGTGATGGTATTAAATGAAGAGTGAAAGTGTGCTCTTACCCTGCTGCAGTAACCACTTAATTGCTTCTGCTTTTAGTTCTTTTTTCTTTGCAGTTTTTCTCATTGAGATATAACTCATGTAACATAAAATTCACCATCTTAAAATGTACAATTCACAATGGTGTTCAACTATCAGCACTATCATTTCTGTCCCCCCAAAAGAAACCCTGTAACTGTTACAGTCACTCCTAATTCCCTATATCCTCTGGCACTCACTAATCTACTTCTATTGATGATTTACCTATTCTGGACATGTCATGTAAATGGCATCATACAACATGTGGCCTTTTGTGTCTAGATTTTCACTTAGCGTCATATTTTCAAGATTCATCCATGTATCAGCATTGCCTTCTTTTTATGACTGAAAATACTATTCCATTGTATGGATAGTACCACATTTTGTTTATCTGTTCTTCACGTGTGTAGACACTGGAAGGTTTTTGGCTATTGTGAATAGCGCTGCTACAAATACTTGTGTACATGTTGTGTGAATATATGTTTTCACATCTCTTGAGTTTATACTTAGGAGTAGTATTGTTGGGTCATATGGTAATTTGATATTTAATATTTTTGAGGAACTGTTGAATTGTTTTCCAAAGTGTCTGCATTATTTTATATGTCCACCAGCAATGGATGAGGTTTCCAATTTCTTAGGTCCTCTACAACACTTATTATTTTCTGTTGTTTTATTATAGCAGTCTTAGTGGGTGTGAAGTGATATCTCAGTTGTGATTTTGATTGCATTTCCCTAGTAACTAATGATAATAGCATCTTTTAATATGCATATTGGCCATTCGTATAACTTTGGAGAAATGTCAATTCAAACCCTTTGCAAAATTTTTAATTTGGGTTTTGTCTTTTTTTGTTGAGTTCTTCATTCTGTATACTAGACCCTTATTAGATATATGATTTGCAAATATTTTTTCCCATTCTGTGGATTATCTTCTCACTTTCTTGATAATGTCTCAAAGCACAAGTGTTTGATTTTAATGAAGCCCAATTTATCTTTTTTCCTTTGGTTGCTTATGGTGCCATGTTTCAAAACCCACTGTCTAATGGGAGGTTACAAGGATTCACACCTATGTTCTTTCTAGGAGTTTTATAGTTTTAGCTCTTACATTTAGGTGTTTGATTCATTTTGAATTAATTTTTGTATAGGGTTTGAGATAGGGATCCAGGTTCATACTTTGCATGTGGCTATCTACTTGTCCTGCACCATTTGTTTTTAGTTTACTTTTTGCATTTACTAGTTTATTATAAAGGGTATTGTAAAGTATATAGGTGAACAGCTAGATGAAGAGGTACATAGGGTGAAGTCCGAAAGAATCCCTCCTACAGAAACTTCTGTCTTCTGGGAACAGGGCTACCCTCCCAGCATGTAATATATTCACCAACCTGGAAGCTCTCTAGCACCTTTTGTTGAAAAGACTGTTCTTTCCCTAACTGAATAGTTTTGGCACGTTTATCAAAAAAATCATTTGACCGTAGATGTGTGACTTCACATCTGAACTCTCAATTCCATTGGTCTACTTATTTATTATGTCAGTATCATTTTGTCTTGATTACTGTAACTTTGCAACAAGTTTTGAAATCAGGAAGTGTGCGTCCTCCAACTTTGTTCCTTTTTGGCTCGTCAGAGTCCCTTGTGTTTCCGTATGAATTTAGAATCAGATTGTTCATTTCTGAAAAAAAGGCAGTGAGCATTTCGATAAAGATTACACTGAATCTGCAGTGCTTTTAGTTCTTTTGGTAATAGCAGATAAGGTTATAGACCCCCAAACTCAGACTTATCATTGAGATCATACTCTCGGTGCTTGGCTGAGTGGTCATTTTTAAAAAATACCTCCCTATTTTCTACTACAGAATTATTTTCAGTAATAATCATGAGGTGAAACTATACACTTACTAAGGTATTACATATTTAAAATTAGATCCAGACATTGCTTCTATCCCCTTCTTCTCCCATCCACCCTCATTTGAGAATTGTGTGTGTGACTTCCACTGTGTAGATGGTGTTTCTTGTTGGTGTGAGTTCTGCACTTCAGATTTGAAATGATTTTATTTTAATTATATGATTCTTTGAATTAAGAAGAACTTTCCAAGTTCCTGCAAGACAAAAAAGCTCAACTATTTACTCAGTATTTATATCAATGTAATGGTTTGAATGTTGATCTTTAGGTTATAGTTTGATATAATAATATTTTATATATACAATTGTTTGGTGACTTATAGGTGAATTCTAATAAAATTGAAATATCTGCAAAAGTCCCAAGTTAGGCAATTCTCAAGTCATGTCACTGATGTTTGTCACTAATGTGTTTTCTCAATTTATTCTTTAGTTTAAAGCAAACAACAGCGAAAGAATATATTTGAGTATTAAATATACTGTTCAAATTCAGTAAAGTATTTCATCTATGAACTAAAATTTGCACCTACTGTACCTCTCATTTCACATTCTTTCTCTGTTTTAAATACTGAACATCCTAAACATCAACTGTAACAAATGTACCACTCTGGTGGAGGATATTGATAATAGGGGAGGCTATATGGGGGATAATAAGGGGTATGTGTTTTACATACTTGTCCATAATCATGGTATAATACAGAATAGTTTTACTGCCCCAAAAAATCCTCTGTGCTCCAGCCATCCATCCCTCTCTCCCCTCTAACCCCTGGCAACCACTGGTCTTTTTATTGTTTTCATAGTTTTGCCTTTTCCAGTGTCATATGGTTGTAGCATGTACCATTTTCAGATTGGCTACATTACTTCTTTCATTTAGTAACATCCATTTAGGTTTCCTCCATGTCTTTTCCTAGCTTAATACTCATATCTTTTTAGCACTGAATACTCTGCCATCATTTGAATGTACCACAGTTTACTTATTCATTTGCCTACTGAAGGACATTTTGGGTGCTTCCAAGTTGTGGCAGTTACTAATAAAGCTGCTGTAAACATCCATATAGAGTTTCTTTTTTGTGTGAACGTAAGTTTTCAAGTCCTTTGAGTAAATACCAAGGAGTGTGCTTGCTGGGTAGTAGTATGTTTAGAGTATGTATGTTCAGTTTTGTAAGAAATTATCAAACTGTCTTCCAGAGAGTGGCTGTGCCATTTTACATTACCACCAGCAATGAATGAGTGTTCCTGTTGTTCCACATTCTCTCCAGCATTTGGTGTTGTCATTTGTTCTGGATTTTGGTGTGTAGTGTTCTCATTTTAATTTGCATTACCCTAATGATATATAATGTGAAACATCTTTTCATATACTTATTTGCCACCTATATATTTTCTTTGATAAGGTGTTCAGATTTTTGGCCCATTTTTTTCATTGAGTTCATTTTCTTATTGTTGAGTTTGAGTTGGTTGTTCTTCAATATTGTGTTGGTCATTTGGATCTCTTGCTTTTCCATATAAACTTAAGAATCAGTTTGTTGATACCCACAAAATAATTTGTTGGTGTTTTGATTGGAATTGTGTTGAATCTATAGATCAAGTTGGGAAGAATTGACATTCAATATATGGGTCTTCCTATCCATGAACATGGAACATCTCTCCATTTATTTAGTTCCTTCATTTTTTTCATTAGAGTTCAGTAAGTTTTCCTCATTTAGCTCCTACATTTTGTTAGATTTATACTAGAGAATTTCATTTGGGTAATGCTAATCTAAATGGTATTGTTTTAAATTTCAAATTGCACTTGTTCATTGGTAGTATATAGGAAAGTGATTGACTTGTATATTTTTGTATAACCTTACTTCTTACAACCTTGCCGTTATAACTTACTAGTTTTAGGAGGTTTTTTGTTCAGTCTTTTGGATTTTCTGCATAGAAAGTCATGTTATCTGTAAATAAAGACAGCTTTATTTTTTCTTCTCTATCAGTATACCTTTTATTTCTTTTTTTTTTTTCCCTTAATACATTAGGACTTCCAGTACAATGCTGAAAGGGAGTAGTGAGAGAGAACATCTTGCCTTGTTCTCAATCTTAATGGGAAGCTCCTGGCTTCTCACTTATTTTTAATTATTCTATTGCTTTTCTTCTAAATTTAAGGGCATATTCTAAAAATCTCTTTCCCTCCAGCAACTTTAGGTACCATTTCAGGGCTTTTACTTTATGAGGAAATTAGTGTCTCTATACTGCCCTTCATTGCTTCTACCCAATTTGTGTCAGTCATTGGGTTACAAAAGTTTATAATACTTTTACACTCTGTAACTACAATTCCTTAGTGCTTTGATTGTATTGAAAGGTTAAAAATCTAGTGAATAGTCTTTATAATGTGATTGTATAATTTTTTTCCCTGAAGGATATACTAGGGTATTTAGGCCATTGGGGAAGGAAATATAATCTTGTCATTAAATTATTTTTCTTTAAGGACAGTATTTCAAGAATCAAGGTCAAATCTCTTACCATATCAAAATTTATTCTCAAGCCGTAGTTTGTAATTTTTCATCATAAGATAGGTTTTACACTTTATTGAATGCTTAGTTTTCTATTCTTTTGGGTGGTCATATTTTTTTTTCTTTAATGTTTTAATGTGGTAGATTGCACTAATAGGTGTTCTGATAATAAACTCTTCTCATGTTATTGCAGTAAGCACCACTTGATTATGATCTCTTTTATGAGTACTCCATTATAATGGTTTATATAGGATTTTCGAATCTTTATCTTTTATGAACTTGGCCAGAAACTGCAAAAGTATATGGACTTAGGACTTTAAGGGGTTGGGAAGAAGAATCAGCTAATGTTTCTTTTATTTTTCTTATACTGATATTAGACATATAATGTTCTTTGGTCAGTTTGTGATAAAAAAAAGAACTAAGTCTTCCAGTCTTGTGCCAAGTTTGGCAATTAGCATTCTTTCAGAAATTTATCCATTTCATCTGAATTTTCAGATTTATTAGTATATGGTTTATAATAGAGTTTTTAGTATCTCTCTCATCTGTAGCATTTCTTCTTTGTTCCTATTAGTATTGTATTTTATTTGTATCTTATTTATTTGTGTGATTGTATTCATTCTTTGTTTATATTATCTTTCTTTTTCACCTGAATAAGCTTACCAGAAAATTTGTCTATTTTAATATTAATCATTTATATTGGTGTTTTTGCCTTCATATCATTGATGTGTGCCCTTAGTTTTATTTCTTTTCTTATTCTTTGAGTTTGTTCTATTTCTCTTTTTTTCTAGCTTCTTAAGTTGACTACTGATACACTCATCTATTTCCATATTCTTTCTTGGTACTTGATAAATGTATTCAAAGCTGTAACTTTCTCAATACTGATTAAGTATTCCACAAACAGTAACCTGTTTTGTTTATTATTGTCATTAATGGCTTTCTTTGTTATCCATCTGATATAATTTTGTAATTACAAATTCCTCTCTAAATTAAGGATTATTTGGTAATGTGGGTTTGTTTTCTAAAATCATACAGATATGAGGGTGCTGATGTTTTAAGCTTTCCTGTATTGAGTTGTTGTCACATTTTGGGTAGAGCATATACATCTGACAGCTATGGAGATGTCCTCTGTGACTAGTGCATAGAACTTTTTGTGACCATTACATGTACTAAAAAATACACTCTGTGTTTGGATGTATGTGTATATTGGGGAGCTGATTATCCTATATCTGTTATATATATTTATTTTTGTGTTTTTTGCTTGATTTACATTTCTGAGAGGGCTGTATTAAAGTCTCTAATTGTGATTGCTGTTTTGTTTGTTATTCTCTTTAGTTCTAAGAGTTGTTTATGTTCTTTGAGGCTATGCTTTTGGGTGCATGTTTCTTGTATTTTCTTGAGCAGTAGTGTGTTTAAATTTTATTTACTTATATTTGTATTATTGCATTTCTTTTTATTGAACAGAAATTTTACATCATTTTCACTAAGTTCTTCCAACATGTTATTATGTCATTTACTCAAAAGTGTTATCTTTTTGTGGATGTTCTTCAATGAATTCTCCAAATGATTCCTCTAATTTGTGCCAGTTTTTTAGGTTTGTTGCTTAATTGTCATGTTTGGGATTTTTTTCCATTGCATTCATGAGTTAATTTTGTTTCTTGGATCTCATGTCTTCCTCTTTATTGGATTCTCTTTTTAAATTTTAAAATATTTTTAAGAAAAGTTGTGTGGAAAGATAGCAAGAGATATATCACATAATGATAAAATAATCAATTCACCAAGAAGACATAAATGTAAATTCACCTAACAAGAGAGCTTCAAAATATGTGAAATAAAAACTGACAGAAATGAAAGGAGAAATAGGCAAATCTGTAATTATAATTGGAGATTTTACTACTCCTTTTTTAGTACTCTATAAAACTAGTGGGTAGAAAATTAGCAAAGATACAGAAGAACTGGACACCACTGTCAACCAGAACACCACTCAACAACAGCAGAGCAAATGCGTGTGGAACATTTACCAAGATAAGTCACATCCTGGGTCATAAAACACATTGACCTAAAAGAACTGAGATCACCAAATATGTTCTTTGGGCATAATAAAATTAGAAATCAGTAACAAAAAGATGACAAGAAAATTCAGACTTGTGGAAATAACACCTCTGAACAATTTATGGATTGAAAAGAAGCCTCAAGGGAAATTTTAAATTATTTTGAACTAAACAAAAATGAAAACACAGTACATCAAACCTTGTGGGATATAGCCAAAGATATGCTAAGAGGCATTAGTGCATTTACTAGAAGAGATGGTCTTCTACCTTACATAAGCTTCTATCTTATGGAAATAGAAGTGAAGAGCAAATAAACCCAAGTCAAAGAGAGGAAAGGAACTAATAAACATCGAGCAGAAATGAAGTTGAATACAGAAGAAAAAAAGAAAATCAATGAAAACCAAAGCTGTGGGTTGTTTTTTTTTAAACAAAAAGGATCAGTAAAATTCATAAGCCTATAGCCAGACTAGCAAAGGAAAAAAAAAGACCCAAATTACCAATATCAGGAATGAAGCAGGAGATAGCACTATGATTGCACAGACATGAAAAGGATAGTATAAGATAGTTCTGTGGATATAAATTCAACAACTTAGATGAAATGGACCAATTCCTGAAAAAACAATGTTAGTTTCTTATTTCTGCTGTAACAAATCACCACTTTGCTCAAAACAATATAGATTTATTTATAGTTCTGGAGGCCAGAATGATGGGGGTCTTACTGGGATAAAATCAAGTTATTGACAGGACTGTGCTCCGTTATGGATGCTCTAGGCAAGAAGTCCCCCTTCCATCTTCAAAGCCAGCGGTAGCTGGTTGAGTTCTCTTCACGTCTTACTCTGACTTCCTCTTCCACCTTCCTCTTCTGCATTTAAGGACTCGACATTACAGTGGACCATATAGATTATCTTCCTGTTTTAAAGACACATGATTATCAACTCTAATTCCATCCTCTACCTAAATTCCTCTTTGCCTTGTAATATAATATATTCACAGGTTCTGGGAATTAGGTTGTGGACATTGCGGAGGGGACGTGATGACAGGCTTTTGTCTGTCACAACCACGTATTATCCAGATTCACCCAAGCTATCACTTTCCTGACTCATCTCCCTCTCTCCTGTGTCTCCTACCCACACCTGTACTCTAATTTTTGTTTCTATATATTTGCCTATTCCAGGTACCTCATATAAGTGGAATTATACAATATTTGTCCTCTTCTGTCTAGATTATTTACCTTAGCATAATATTTTTAAGATTCATCCCTGTTGGCCTTAATTGTATTTTGACAAAGTACAAAGGCAATTCAATGGAAAAGAATATTCTTTTCAATGAAGGTGTTGGAGTAGTTAGATATTTATATACAAAAATGTGAGTTTTAACCTATAAATCTCATGTTATACAAAAATTAACTCAAAATGGATCATAGTTCTAAGTATAAAACTATAAGAAAATAGAAGATCTTTGTGACCTAGGGTTTGACAATGAGTTCTCAGACATACACCAGATGCACAATGCATAAAACAAAACTTGATAAATTGGGCATCATCAAAACTAAAAACTTTCTTCTACAAAAGGTACTATTAGAAGAATGAAAAGACAAGCTATAGACCAGGAGAATATATTTGAAAGTCATATAAAGGACTTGTACCCAGAATATATAAAGAAAACACAATGATCATTAACCCAGTTTTTAAAAGGAGCAAAAGACATACATAGACACCTTACTAGTTGAATATTGTTAGCAACAAGGAAAATAAGTTTAAACTGGGATGAGCTACTCATATCTATTAGAACAGCTAAAATTGAAAAAAAACAGCAGTGACAATACCAAGTACTGGCAAGGTTACAAATACATTGGCTCTCTTATACAAGGCTCATGAGAGTGCAGAATGAGGTACAGCCACTCTGGAGAATAGGCAGAATCTTAAAAGTTAATCATACATTTACCATATACTCAGTCATCCTGTTGCTAGGTTTTTACCTAGAGAACCTAAAACTTATGTTCACACACTTGTACACAAATGTTTATAGTTGTTTTGGTCATAGCTATCAAAACCTGGAGGAATGTCCTTCAGTGGGTAAATGGAAAAACAAATTGTGGTTCAACTGTACGTGGAATACTACTCAGCAACTGAAAGAAATGAAGTATTGATACACTTGTGGATTGGGTTTCCCAAGACCCCCACCCTTTTAGAGATTGCCTAGGATTTACGTGATTCAGTATGTAGTTATACTCATGGCTAAGGTTTATTACGGCAGCAAAATAAGGACACACAGTGAATCATGAGGAAAACACAAATGGGATCTATATGGGCTTATTGATTATGTGCCCCCCATGGAAAAGTTTATAGATTGGAAGACTCAGTGTTGTTGAGACGTTAGTTCTCCCCAAATAAACCTATAGATTCAATACAACCTTAATAAAAATTTCAGCAGACTTTACATAGAAGTGGATCAGTTGGTCTTCAAAATTATATAGAAATGTGTAGGATTAGAATAATTAAGAAAAACCTAAAGAACTTAACTACCTGGTTTTAAGACTTAATGTCAAGCTGTGGTGATTAAGACAGTATGGTATTGGCATATAAGGATAGACAAACAGATCACTGTAACATAGTAGAGAATCTAGAAATAGACTGACATAAACTTAGTGAGTTTATTTTTGACAAAAGTGCCAAAGCAGTTCAGTGTTAGAAAATGTCTTTTTAGTTAAATGATGCTGTAACAAGTGGATACCTTTTTGGAAAAAATGAGTCTTGACCCCTCCTATGTCACAATATAAACAAAAACTGAATTTGGTGTAAATTACAGACCTAAATGTGAAAAATAAAAAACAAAGGAGACTATCTTCATGACTGTAGGGTCATTAACCATTAAAGAAAGAAATTGACAGATTGGACTTCCATCAAAATGAGAAACTTCTCATTAAGAGACACCACTAAGAATGTCAAAAGGAAAGCTACAGATGAGGAGAAAATATCTGCCCTACATGAATCTGATGAAAGACTTACATGTAAAATACACAAATAATTAGTACAATCATTAATGCAAAAAAAAAAAAACCCCAATTTTTTAAAATAGGCAAAATTGTGAGTAGGCACTTCACAAGAGGATTTTTGGAATGGTCAAGAAACATGAAAAGTTTCACAGCATCATTAGTCATTAGGAAAATTCATGTTAAGACCATAGTGAGATAGCAGTGCATACCCAGCACAGTGACTAGGACCGAAAGGATTGATAGGACGAAGAATTGATAAGGTAGAAGAGCTAGAGCCTCGTACAGTGTTGGTGAGAGCAGAAAAGCCTATGTATATTTTATTCCTCAATCCCCCTGACCCCATAAACTAGATCAAGATTGAATGCAGTGGTGCTCAAATTCAGATGGCCAAGAATTCATGGGGAAATATGATAAAGTATATATATGTGCTTTCTAAGCAGGATTCTTGGTTGCAAATAACCCAACTTGGTCCTGCTTAAACCAAAAAGGCTGAATACTTTATCTCAGGTCACACAATTGATGCGTGAGGTAGTTGTCAGGCTCAGTTGCAGCCACATTATTGAACCGTGTCTACAGGATTGTGCCTCTGCCATGTTTTCCTCCCAGACCTTGATCACAGCGCCTCATGCAGCTGCCAGCACTCGTGCTCCATGTGTTGGTATTTCTGGTAGTGCCTGTGCCCTCATCCTTGCTCCTCATCCAGAATATGCCAAGCCCTCATACCTCAGCATGTGTCAGTGTTACCCCTCTTTCAAGGCCAAGCTCAAATACAACCTCCATCAGAAGCTCCCTTTCGGATTCTTTGACCTGCATTAGTTTCCCTTCTTTGCTTTTGGCTGTCCTTCCATCTGTCTGTAGCTAATACCTTGGTTTTGTTTCTTTTACTGTGACATTAAAAACACCTTTCTCATCATTTTACATTCATCTTTGCAAGAATCATCAGTGCAGGGTATTTCTAAGAGGGAGGAATAAGTTTCATAAAAATTATTTGCAGGGTCTTGAAGTTCATTCATCTCCTGCAGGTGACTTATTAGCTGTAAGGGGAAACATTGGCCATCACCTTGACGGGTGATCCCAGTTACCACTAAGGGGAAAGATGGACGTTGTGCCTCTGGCTGATACCATTACAAGGGCACAGCATCACAGAGAATCTGGCTGGCCACACATCGCTGCGGTCAGTCAGAAGGAAGCGGCAGACAAAGCCCAAGTGAGGGGCCTTCTGGTTTTTAAATCTTTGTTAAGGGCCTGTATTCTTAAATATGAGTATCACAAAAGAAAGGTTGAGAAGCTGTTCCAGATTAAAGAGACATGATAAGTTAAAAGCAATATGTGATCCTAGACAGGGTCTTCTGCTGGCGGGGAAAAGTGCAATAGAAGGAGCGTTGGGCCAGATAGAAATGGAATGTGGATGGTAGCAAAGATGAAGAAGTACTGCATCTATTTTGAATTTTCTGAGGTCGATACCAGTACTGTGGTTATGTAACATAATCTAATAGGAAACACACATTGGAAAACTTAATGGTAAAATATATGATGTGTGTAAATTAATCTCACACAGGTCAGAAAAACAGAGTAAATGATAAAGCAAATGGAGCAACAATAGGGGTGTTCTTTGTACTGTTCATGTGGACTTTATGGAAAGTTTGAGATTATTCCCAAATAAAAAATTTAAAAGAACACACCTTCCGCTCTTCATTTCAGGGTAGGTGTAAAGAAAAAAAATGCTATAGAGCAGTGTTTTCAAAGAGCAGTGTTCTGTACAGGTGATGGTTCCGGTGCTGCTTTGCCTGGCTCGCCTCTCCCATTCGTGGGCGCTCTCAGCTAGGCTGTTGGCGCGGGAGAGCCTGCAGGAAGGCGGCCTCGCCCTGGTCTGTGATCTCCAGCCTGCCAGCCGGGCAGCCCTGTGCTTTGTGCAAGTCACCTGAATACATGACTCACCTGCACATTGTCTATTATTATATATTTTACGTTCACCTTTGAAAAGTATATTTTTCTTTCAGCCCAAAATGAAGTTAATCGTGACTGGGAGAAGAAAGTAATTGAATATTTTAAGGAGAAATTGAAGGAAAATAATGCTCCTAAATGGGTAAGCTTACTGCTGTTTGATGGAGAGACGGTTGGGCCAATGTCCAGTCTCAGAGTATGATCTGCATACAATTTTAAACCATACAGTTGACTGTACTGCCTGCTGCCCCAAGTGTGCGAGTGTTAAAAGGCTGTGGTTTCTGTGGCCTTGTTTTCAGCTTTAATCAAAGCAGTTGAATGCTTCCGATATTGGTGCCTCTAGGTGGCAGTACCCAACTACATTACTTTCTAAAACAAAAAAATTGGTTCTTATGAGAGCTTCAATTATCTTTATTTTTAAAGGATTAGCATGTACTAGTTTTTTTCTTTTCTTTTAAAAAATTTTTCACTAAGGTATTATTGATATTCACTCTTATGAAGATTTCACATGAAAAAACAATATGGTTACTACATTCGCCCATATTATCAAGTCCCCACCCACACGCCAGTGCAGTCACTGTCCATCAGTGTAGTAAGATGGCATGTACTAGTTTTAAGAGGAGAGTTCAGAAAAGCAAATGCCTTTGCGCTACTTGAAAAGTGTTCTAGAGGAGAATCATCTTTTCACATTTTAGTCGAATGTCATTACACAAACTTGCTAGAACTCAGAAAGTACTCTTGTCCAGCAGTTACGTTACACTGACTTTGAGACATCGGCTCCTTAATGGTGCTTGGGGTATGTGTGCGTGTGCGTGTGTGTGTGTTTTGGAGTTTGGATCTGGGTGTATAGTCTGTGTATATGTGCTTTATGTTTTATAAACGATATTTTATTGACTTGTTTTCCTTTAAGGTACCATCACTAAATGAAGTTCCCCTTCATTATTTGAAACCTAACAGTTTTGTGAAGTTTCGCTGCATGGTTCAGGATATGTTTGACCCTGAGTTTTACATGGGAGTGTATGAAACAGTCAACCGGAACACAAAAGCACGTGTATGTAGTACTTTCTTCATGAAACTTGGTTTATAATTGGTAGTATTAATTTTGTCCTTGCATTATTTATGGTAGATTTGATTTGGATATACTAATAAAATACTGTTATCCTTTGTTTTGGGTCATAGGTTCTTCATTTTGGCAAATACAGAGATGTAGCAGAGTGTGGGGTATGTATCCTTAAGATATATACATTTTAATAAGCATTTTTTTCCTAAGCAGAAATTTATATATAAAAAATAAATAAATAATAAAATTTATTATTTACCTTTGGTTGATGTTGAAGTTATTTATCTTGTTTGTAAATAAGTTCTGAGAAGTCACGTTAAGTGTTTTCCTTTTATTTAAGAGTTTCTCTGATATATTTCCAATTTTCTAAAAATTTCTTAAAATGTGGTATATTGCAAATGACAAAACTGATTCCTTCACTCACCTGTGGAGTATAATAACAAAGAAAAACTGAAGGAACGAAACAGCAGCAGACTCACAGAACCCAAGAATGAACTAACAGTTACCAAAAGGGAAAGGGACTGGGGAGGGTGGGTGAGAAGGGAGGGATAAGTGGAAAAAGGGGCATTACAGTTAGCACACATAATGGGGGTGGGGGTGCACAGGGAAGGCAGTATAGCACAGAGAAGACAAGTAGTGATTCTAGAGCATCTTACTATGCTGATGGACAGTGACTGCAATGGGGTATGTGGTGTGGACTTGATAATGGGGGCAATCTAGTAACCACAATGTTACTCATGTAATTGTATATTAATGATACCAAAATTAAAAAAAAATATGAAGGAGAAAAAAACTGATACCTTTCTTTTCCCAGTATCTTTATACTTGGTTAAAAAAATTACAGGTTATGATAAATTGTTTTAAAATGAAAGGGGAAGATTAACTGAGGGCTTAACACTTGCTTAATTAAACTGGTTTAAATCCTGCCCTTTTTTTCCTGGGATGAAAAAACTTTTTAATAAATTTAAGCTTTGATAAAAGGAGGTAATAGAAACTCTTACATATCAATAGTGGCAGAAGGCAGAACACTGGATATAATAATTGTTGTGAAAGGGATAGTCTTGAGATGATAACTTAACTAGATAAGCAATTAGAGAGAAACCAGAGTCTGTCTACTTTTTTTATAGCTTTTCTGAGAGTAGATGAACAACATACAGTATTAAGTTAAATTTCATTCAGACACCTGTTCAACATGCCTGCCACATAACTGGGAAAAGTTTAGAATTTGTCTTTCATTTAATAGTAAAAATAAGATTATCAGCATGTCAAAGTGTATTCATCACAAATGTCTCCCATGTTTTGCTTTTTGTGTTTTTCATGGGGTTCTGTTGAAACACAGACTGTAATTGTCAGTTGCTGGAAAAATAACAAGTGTCACAGGTTCTCTGCAGATCCAGAATGTTAGTTTGATTAGGTTATGTGGGGCTCTTTACTCTCTGGGAGGCTGCCTCCTGCTCAATTACCGAAACTTGAAGGGATTCACGTACAAACCCCAGTACCAGCCCATTCATTCACAGTAGCTGTTGTTCTGATTAAAGTGCTCTAGTTCAGTGGGCCAATCTGGACAGAAGAATATCCCTAACTTGGAAGGTTGCCACAAAGATTCTATTTAACAGAAACGTAACTTCCTACAACTATTCAGAGTGACAGACTCAGGAAGGTCGGGCCTCCTCCGTCCCAGCACGTGAGGGTCTTCAGGTCTCCCAGCATTGGTTTCCACTAGAGTGTTTCCATGAGCGAAAATGTGGTGCCAAGTCCAATCAGGCTTTGTAAATGCTACCACATTTCTTGTCTAAGGAGCCCTTAGGCATGTGAGGCTAATATGCTAATACACAGCCTTTTTTAGTGTACAGTAATGCAATAATCTCAGCCTATGGAAATGAGAAAATAAAATAGCTGCAGCTTTCCATCTGTGACACAACCAAAGGCAGAGAGAGTTTGTTACTGTCTTGCCAAAGAGTCCTGAGGAAAAGCAACGTATACCTGGAAAAGGGGACTTTGGGCCTAGAAAGAAACAAACAGAAAATCCAGCTTGTACATGTTGTCTCGGGCTCAGATTTTATGTCTCTTGGGTGGTTTATTTCCTCTCTACAAAATGGATTGTATATTTTATTTTTCTTTTAAGGGGATTTTTTTTACCATAAAAGTAATACGTGTTTATTAACGTAACTTTTTAATGATACTTCTTGGGTCCTTTGTACCTCTTACTATATTCTAAGTATATTTGAAATAAAGAACATGTCTTTTCTAGGGAATGATATCTGATTCTTAAATCTCATGTCACAGCTATATCATAATGAGTATTTCATTAAATTCCTATTTTATAGGCTGAATCTGATAGTTTTCTATGAAAGAGACAGTGGGATCACAATGTGCTTATTGTAAGTCTTTGGAAAAAACTAATAACATCTTATTTATTCAAAAGGATTTATTTTGTAACCAAGTGGGCTGTGTATTAGGGATTTCAGGGAAGGTAGTATATTGATTATTGTGTGTGAGATGATTTTATGTTAGTTTTCTTTTAAAATATGAGTGATAGTTTGAATTTAGTTTGGATTTACTTGTTAAGTAAGTTAACTCTTAATGTGAAATATTTACTATGGCTTTGTAAATAACATGAAAATGTGATTGCTAATCAAAAAAAATTTTTTTTTCCTAATAAAATGTTTAAATACCTTTTTGTATACATTACAGCCTCAACAAGAAGTTGATATAAACTCTCCACGAACTACCACTTTGGAAAGACAGACTTTCTATTGTGTTCCAGTGCCTGGGGAATCTGTGTGGGTAAAAGAAATATCCTTTTTTGGAACTTTCTTGAGTTAAATGGTTCCTGATTATATTTTCTTAATTGAATAGACCGCAATTTGGATTTTGAGTTTATAAGAACTTAGTCTTTTTACCCCAGTGAAGTTAGCTAGTAAATGGTTCTGTTGTAACCATTGTCCTGTCCCAGTTTCTTTCACTGTAGCTTCATTTTACCTATTCTTGCATATCATACAAATCAGTCATATAATATAGAGTCTTTTGTGTCTTGATTTCTTTCATTCAGTATAATGCATTTGAGATTCATCTGTGTGTGTGTATCAGTAGTTCATTCCTTTTTATTGCTGATGGTATTTTGTTTATTTGTCTCCACTTGTTGAGCAGTTAGGTTGTTTGCAGTTTTGGACCTGGCATTTTCTTTGTAAGAACATTTTCAGTTCAGTTTTTGGACAGTTTTTGTTTGTGTGTCATTTGTGGTAAGTTGTGTTACTTAATCTCAGTATTTGAATTTATGTCAATTAGCATAAAGCTTTTCATAGTATTTTCTTATTTTCTCTGGGGGATATCGAGCAATGATCTCTTCATTTCCAATAATGTTAAGTTTTTTTCTTTTATCCTTGATCAGTGTCCCTGGTTTGTCAGAGAACTAAATTTTTACTTTAATTTTCTATTTTTTTTCATTGATTTCTGCTTTTATTATTTCCTTCCTTACTAGTTTAGTTTTAATTCTTTCAAAGTGGGTACTCAGATTATTAATTTCAATCTTCCTTCTTTTCTAATATTAGCACTTAGGGCTTTAAGTTTCTCTTACATCACTGCTTTAGTTGTTTTCTACAAATTTTGATGTTTTTACTGTCATTCAGTTCAAAATATTTTCTAATTTCCTTTGTGATCTCTGCTTTCATCCTCCATCATTGCAACAGCTTGCTTCCATTTATCCCCTCCCATTCTCTGTTCTGTTGTACTATTACTTCACTTGTGCTTATAAGGCCCACCATGTATTATTATTTTAAAATATCTATAAGTAGATGTTTTCTGCATAAATGAAGAAAAAAGAAAAAACATATCTTTTGTATATTGTGTACATATTTACCATTATCTGTCTCTCTCTGTTCTTTTATTTTTTATTGGAAATCATTTTACTAACTTTTTTTTTGTTGTAATATTAACTTGTTGGTGATGAATTCTCTCAGCTTTGGCTCAACTGGAAATATCTTTATTTCACCTTTATTTTTGAAGGATATTTTCACTGGATATAGAATTCTTGATTGACAGGTAGATCCCTCTCCAGCACTTGAATGATACTGCATTGTCTTCTGGCCTCCACTGTTTTTTGGGAAGGCTAGCCATCATCTTATTGTTCCCCCGTATATAACATCTCCTTGGCTGCTTCTAGTGTTCTCTCTCTGATTTTTAGCAGTTTGACTGTGATGTGCCATGGTGTGAGTATTTTTGTGTTTATCTTGCTTGGGCTATTTTTTTTTTTAAGTTTAGGATCTGTGTGTGGATATTTTTCAGATTTCAGTCTTTATTCCTTCATATATTTTCCTGTCCAAGACTTTCTTGTCTCATTTTCTGGGATTCCAGTCACATGATCATTAGACTACTTGTTACTGTCCTCTATGTGACTGAGACTGTGGTTTTTTTTTTTCCATTTCAGATGTTTTTTAGTTCTAGATTTTTCATTTGATTCTTCTTCATTGTTCCCGTTTCTCTGCTAGTCTTCATGTTTGACTCATATCCATCTTTTCTTTTAAAATTGTAAATTTTATAATTGTGTTTCAGTGAGCTTGTGTGCTAATTCCAGTATCCAGTTTATCTCTGGGTTTATTTCTGTTGACTATTTTTAACTCTGGTTATAAGTCATATTTTCTTGCTTCTTCATATATAACTAATAATATGTTATTGTATGCTGATATACAGCATTACAGAAATTTTTATCTGCATTTCAAGAATGTTGCGTTTGTTCTGACAGGCAGGTGATTTAAGTGGATCACTTTGACCTTGTAAGGGCTTGGTTTGGGGCTTTGTTAGGGTGGGTATGGAGTAGCCCTTCTGTGTAGGACACAGTCCTTACTTAGGAGATGTGCTGTTTCTGGGTCTCTCCTGAGTGCCTTAGATGTTCAGCAGGATCCAGTGCTAGTATTGTATGACTTCCAGCATCTTCCTTTAGCTCCCAGCCATTTAACAACTGGCAGCTGTTCTCTGCTAGGCCCCAAGGAATCTTAACTTGCACATCACAGCTTTGTATTCAGCCAAAGACCCAAACGCAATCTGCACAGATTTCTGGGTCTTTTACCAGCAGCCCCTTCCTCTCTAGTATTGTTCTACAAATTCCAGTTGCTCAGTAGCCCTGAACTGTGTGCTGTTCTCTCTACCCAGTAAAAGCAGGGCCTCCACTTCTCTTCATTGCAGTTTGGAAAATGGCCCCCAAGAGAGTTGGGGGAGAATATGGTGTTTCCCTGGTGTCTCATTCTTCTCATTCAAAGATCATAACCTTATGCTCCTTGCTATCCAAAGACATACTGTTTTCTGTCCAGTTTTTCATCTCTTTACAGCAGGGTATGGGGGCTAAACTTCTACTCTAAAGATCAGAACTGGAAGTCCAGCCTTTTTTTAAAAATACATTTTTATTTTAACCAAATTGCCAAACTATTAGTCTTTTAATAGTCATATAATTAGCATAACTCAGGCTATTCCGCTGCCAATGGTAGGCTTTTCTTAACCTTTCATTTAACGCTTATGTTAATGCAAACCAAGCTCGAGTCAGTCCTTCAACATCCTACACTCCCAGTCGCCACAAGAGGAGTTACGAAGATGATGAGGACATGGACCTACAGCCTCATAAACAGAAAGACCAGAATGCAAGTGCCAGACAAGCAGGTAGTGTGTGCAGCAGGCTTCCTGCAGACTTCTACTCTCAGTAGATTGCTTTCCAGAATTAACTGTGTGGTACACCTCTAGATTTAGGAGCTGGAGTGATTTGACAACCTTGCTTTTAAGTTTATCAGAATTATGGACAGTTCCAAAGGATTTTATAGGTCAGACCGCGTCAGTCTGAGCAATGAGGCTTTGCTTAGTGAGAAGGGGCTGCTCTACTCTCAGTTTTTAGGAGCCTCCAGTCTCAGTGGTTAGCCGGAAAAGGTCGTTTCTCTTCCTTCCTATTTATTTTTACCTCAGCTCTTACATAATATGGAAGTATAGTACTGTATTCTAAAAATGATTTATTTGTATTTGAAAACATCCTTATTTTCTTTTTGAAATAGTGATACTTTAATTAGTAAGAGTGAAAATACCAGAGGAAAAACATGAAATGGTGATATACTAGTACTTATTCCTAAAGTTTAAAGCAGATAATCCTTAGAATAGTCACAGTTCTGTTTGTTGTATTTACATACATTTGTGGTGGTTTATTTCTTAAAACACAACTGATTCTGATTCGAACAAGGAAACCAAAAGTGGAAATTTCCTAAGAGCATGACAGAATTGCATTAGTAATATATATCATGACTGATTTCACCATTCACAGTTTTTATGAGCAGTGAGTTTATTATGGCGGGTGGACGTTTGTCTTTATTTCTCCTATTAGTTTAGTCACGTCTCTTTAGCACCTTCAATCAGAGGGCAGGTTAAAGAGGGAGGAGAGGAGGTAAAACAAATTAGTCTTGCCAACTGGTATCTGTAAGATTGGGATAGGCAAATACAGAGAGGAGCCAAGATGGCGGCGTGAGTAGGGCAGCGGAAATCTCCTCCCAAAACCATATATATATTTGAAAATACAACAAATACAACTACGCCTTAAAGAGAGTCCAGAGGATACAGTACAACAGCCAGGCTACATCTACATCTGCGAGAACTCAGCATCTCACAAAAGGAGTAAGATACAAGCTGCGACCTGGCAGGACCTGAGTGCACCCCCGACACCAGCGCTCCAGTGGGAGGAGAGGAGTCAGAATGGGGAGGGAGTGGGAGCCCAGGGCTGCTAAATAACCAGCCCTAGGAATCCGCACCGGGAGCGCAGACACACATTACATGGTGTGCTGGATATTAGGGAAATGGAAAAGTAAAATCTGCGAGGGGTCCCTGCAGCCGGCTCCCCTGGGACAAAAGAAAAGCAAGTGCTTTTGAAAGTCTTAAAGGGACAGGGGTCCCACAGCTGGATGGAATCATGCCGGCGCACTCAGCCCAGCAGCTGGGAATCCCGGGGAACTCTGGGCACCCTAACCCCAGGGTGGCAGTGCAGCTCTGAAGCCCCTCACGGCAATAAATAGCCTACCGTTCATATCCCCCAGTGGTGTGGCCCCGCCACAGTGGCCGAGCAGCCTGGGAGCGGCCCAGCCGCAGCAGCTGCCCAGAGCGTTCTCCCAGCGCGCAGCCGCCCAGGCCAGACCCAGGGTCACCGACGGTGCACAGCTCCCCAGCGCAGGCAGAAGAAGACAGGGCAGGGCGTGAAGGGGCGCCGTTCTCGCAGGAGAGCACACCGGGTGCGCCTGCCTCTCCCCGCAGGGCTCTGGGCTGCCCAGATGGCTGCTCCCGGTGTGTGGGTAACTGACACAGGCAGTGGAGAGGGCCAGGGCAACTAGCAAGCGGGAAGGGACTTTGTTCTCCCAGCTGACACACGCACCACCTGCCTGCAACTACCTCTATCACCATGAAAAGGCAGAAGAATTTGGTCCAGTCCACAATCACCCAGACAACCCCCGAGAGAGAGCCTGGGGAGACAGATATAACCAATCTTCCTGAAAAGGAATTCAAAATAAAGGTCATAACCATGCTGATGAACCTGCAGAGAAATATACAAGAGCTAAAGGATCAAGTTAGGAGGGAGAATACAGAAATAAAACAATCCCTGGAAGAACTTAAGAGCAGACTGGATGAGGTGCAAGAGACTGTTAATGGAATAGAAATCAGAGAACAGGAATACAGAGAAGCTGAGGCAGAGAGAGATAAAAGGATCTCTAGGAATGAAAGAATATTAAGAGAACTGTGTGGCCAATCCAAATGGAGCAATATTCACATTATTGGGGTACCAGAAGAAGAAGAGAGAAAAAGGGATAGAAAGTGTCTTTGAAGAAATAATGGCTGAAAACTTCCCCAAACTGGGGGAGGAAATAGTCTCTCAGACCATGGAAGCCTACAGAACTCCCAACAGAAGGGACACAAGGAGGACAACACCAAGACATATAATAATTAAAATGGCAAAGATCAAGGACAAGAACAGAGTATTAAAGGCAGCCAGAGAGAGAAAAAAGGTCACCTATAAAGGAAACCCATCAGGCTATCATCAGACTTCTCAACAGAAACTTTACATGCAAGAAGAGAATGGCATGATATATTTAATGCAGTGAAACAGAAGGGCCTTGAACCAAGAATACTGTATCCAGTACAATTATCATTTAAATATGAAGGAGGGATTAAACAATTCCCAGACAAGCAAAAGTTGAGGGAATTTGCCTCCCACAGACCACCTCTACAGGATATTTTAAAGGGACTGCTCTAGATGGGAACACTCCTAAGGCTAAGTAGATGTCACTAGAGAAAACAAAATCACACCAAAGAAAGCAGACCAACTAAGAAGACTAACTAAAGGCAAAAAATAAAATCAACTACCCACAAAAGCAGTCAAAGGAAACACAAAAGAGTACAGAATAAAACACCTAACATAAAGAATGGAGGAGGAGGAATAAGAAGGGAGAGAAATAAAGAATCATCAGACTGTGTTTATAATAGCTTAATAAGCGAGTTAAGTTGGACAGTTAGATAGTAAAGAAGCTACCCTTGAACCTTTGGTAACCACGAATCTAAAGTCTGCAATGGCAGTAAGTACATATCTTTCAATAATCATCCTAAATGTAAATGGACTGAATGCACCAATCAAAAGACACAGAGTAATAGAATGGATAAAAAAGCAAGACCCATCTATATGCTGCTTACAAGAGACTCACCTCAAACCCAAAGACATACACAGACTAAAAGTTAAGGGATGAAAAAAGATATTTCATGCAAACAATAGGGAGAAAAAAGCAGGTGTTGCAGTACTAGTATCAGACAAAATAGACTTCAAAACAAAGAAAGTAACAAGACATAGAAGGACATTACATAATGATAAAGGGAGCAGTCCAACAAGAGGATATAACCATTATAAATATATATGCACCCAATACAGGATACCAACATATGTGAAACATACTAACAGAACTAAAGGGGGAAATAGAATGCAATGCATTCATTCTGGGAGACTTCAACACACCACTCACTCCAAAGGACAGATCCACCAGACAAAATAAGTAAGGACACAGATGCACTGAACAACACACTAGAACAGATGGACCTAACAGACATCTACAGAACTCTACACCCAAAAGCAGCAGGATACACATTCTTCTCAAGTGCACATGGAACATTCTCCAGAATAGACCACATACTAGGCCACAAAAAGAGCCTCAGTAAATTCAAAAAGATTGAAATTCTACCAGCCACCTTCTCAGACCACAAAGGTATAAAACTAGAAATAAATTGTACAAAGAAGGCAAATACAACAAAGAGTTTCTGTTTAGTTTCTTCAGCTGTGCGCAATTCTATTTTATAAGTTCATATTGTATTTCCTTAATGCTGAGGCATATGTTAATGTTTTTGAAATTGGAGTGTCTGACAGTAAATATATACAAATGTGATAATAACTTTATTTTTCACTCCATGAACCCCCCAATGTTTATTAAAATTAATGGTTTGTAATGACAGTGAGTGACATGTTAGAACCCAGGATCTGTGGTAATTCATTCTTATCACTTAAACAACTGTTGCTCCTCTCAGTTTCTGGCCCCTCTGTTTGAATGTCACACCACAGGGCTTTTTATACATTTGAATGCATCATATATGTGAAGTCTAACTTGTTTGTTTCTAGGCAATCATTCAAACTATATATATTTGTTACTTTTTTGTGATAAGTGTAGATAAACATGTAATTTTAAGAAATAATATGGGGAAATCCTGGATACCCCTAACCCCATTTCCCCTGATGGTAATGTCTTGTGTAACTGTTGTAGAATATCATAACAGTGGATGTTGGTATAATCCATTGACCTTATTCAGAATTCATATTTTTCTCATGTATTATTTGTGTGTGTGTGTGTATTTAGTTCTGTGCAATTTCAGCACATGTGTAGATTCATGTAACTACAACCACACTCAAGATAGAGAACAATCCATCGCCCAGATCTCTCATGCTGCCCTTCTCTGTGCACTTCCCTCTTGTCTCTCCCTTCTCCCCAAGTCCCTAACCCTGGCAGATACTAATCCATTCTGTCTATAATTTTGTCATTTCAAGAATGTTAGATGAGTGGAGTCATAAAGTAAGTAAACACTATGGATTGGCTTTTTTCATTCAGCAAAATTCCCTTGAGATTCATCTAAGTTGTTTTGTGTATTTAAGTAGTTTATTCCTTTTTATTGCTGAACAATATTCTATGATATGGCAGGCTATACATTGATTTTAATTAGTTATCAGACCTAAATTGTGACTACTTTGGGGATAGAGGGTATCTTTTAATCATATTTGTAACCCCAGCTAGTCTGATTCCTGGTATACAGTAGATGTTAATGAATATTTGGTAAATGAATTGATTGCTATATGCCAGTTTATTCTGCTTAATAAGTAGAAAAAAGATTATTCTACCAAGGTAGTTTTGTTGTCAGTAGGCCACATATTCCTCAGTTCAAAAATGTCAAAGTAACCATATTAAGTACTAACTTTTAAAAGTACTTACAGTTGAGAGTTGATGGGAGGAACTTGTTGCCATTTTATCATACGGGGAAGAAAGGTATAAATTTTTCAGATTTTCTAAATAATCTTTGTTCTTGTTACAGGTCAGAGGGCTTTGTTAGTATATATTATTTCCTAAAAAAAAAAGTAACAATCTAAAGTTTGTGAGCTCAGAAGTATCATTTATATCAAATTTGAAATGCTCTTTAGAAAAGTTCTTTATCTCTACAGAAATGACTAAGTGCAGTGCTATCCTTTGTATTTAGGGAGTGTTGGTCTTCAGTGGTGTGGAGAGCCAAAACGGTTAGAAACTGAAGCTTCCACTGGGCAACAGCTGAGCTCCCTGAACCTCTCTTCTCCTTTTGACTTGAACTTCCCATTGCCAGGAGAGAAGGGCCCTGCGTGCCTTGTGAAGGTAATCAGCCCTGATGTTGATACAGAAGTGTTGTGTGTACCAGAAATTAAATGGAAAACTTAGAATTTGTATTAGTTTTCTGTTGCTGGTGTAACAATCACCACAAGCTTAATGGCTTAAAACAAAAATGTATCGCCTTATAGGCTTTAGGTCCGAAGCCCAACAGGAACCTCCCTGGGGGTGAACCCAGGGTGTGGGCAGGGCTGCATTCTTTCTGGAAGTGCCCACAGTCCATGGCTTGTGATCCCTTCCTGCATCTTAAAACCAGCCACAGGGCATCTCCCTGGCCGTTCTTTCATAGTCACATCTCCCTCTGACCATAGGTAGGAAGGAGTCTCCAATTTTAAGGACCTGTGTAGTTAGACTGGGCCTGCCCAGGTGATTCAGAATACTCCCCATACCAAGGTCCTTAACTGATTCGAGTCCCTTTTGCTTGTAAGGTAACATTTACAGATTTTGGGGACTGGCATGTAGACATCTTTAGAAGGCCAGTTTTTTGCCTACCACGGCATTCTTAAAGAATTAAAGAATATTTGAAACACAGAGGTGGAACAATTTTTTAATTCATGTCTGCTTTCCTACATCATTTCTACCTTCTTAATATCTACTTCATTTTCACCATTTTTCCTTCTCTTATCAAAATCCATTTCTCATTTGTATTTAAAATTAAATAGGAAAAAAATCCATGAATAGTTTGGTCTCCTCTCTTGCTTATCCTGGCATTTTAATCCTGATAAACAGTTAAGTGATTCAAGTTGCCAAAATGATCAGTGTGAATTTCCATTCTTATTTATTGTGGCTTTAAATTAAATGGCACTTGAATTATGTGACTCGGGGGCCAGAATTACAATATTCTTCCTGCCATACTTCTGTTAGGTCTTACCAACCAGGAGGCTTGAAGTACTGAGGTCCATTGTGACAGACAACTTCGAAAGTTTTTTTTTTTATTGTGAAGAACCTCGTGGCCACTCTAAGTTTTCTGTTAATCCTGATGTTGCAGACTTTGTGAATAAGTCCAAAATTAGTAGTCCTGTTTTTTCCCCCCTTAGTATAGTTAACAGATTTTGAGATAATGCATGTTTCTAGTTTTAGTTGACCTTCATCCTTTAGGAAAAATCTTTTCTTTGAAGTAGTGTGGTATTTTGAAAACAGGAATTGGTCTGGGCATCAGGAGTCCCATGTTTTATTAACTTACTTCTAGTTAGCAGAATGACTTCAGGCACATACTTTACCTCTCTTAGTCCCAGTTATGAAATAAAGGTCCATTTCCTGATAATGCAGTTCTAAGATACTATTTTTATTATCACTTTAACTTCAACACTAATATTTTATGCTTTTTAGTATTTTTTAGTCCCTAACGGTGTAATTTCATGTGGTCTTCTTAGGTCTATGAAGACTGGGATTGTTTCAAAGTAAACGATGTTCTTGAGTTATACGGCATACTGTCTGTGGATCCTGTGCTAAGTATACTGAATAATGATGAAAGGTGAGTCTCACTCGCTCTTTTCTTGGTAACGTTATTTTGATCTAACTTTAAACGTGCAGAAAAGTAGGACAGTTACAAAGGACTCTCTTTTCCTTTACTCATATTTGTTGGCTGTTAACACTTGTGCCTCAGTTCCTTTGTAATTCATTTGTGCTGTCATACACACACTTTTGTCCACATGTGTACATTTTTCTGAAACACATGGGAGTAAGTTGCATACATCATGCCCCAAATACTTGAGTTCCTGTTTCCTAGGAACGAAGGCTTTCTCAGGTATAATCAGAATACAGCTATCAAAATTAGGAAATTTGTCATGAATACACAATACACCAACCCTCAGGCCATACTTCATTTCCCTCATTGTCTCAGTCCTATTCTTTCTGGCAGGTTTTTCCCCCTGGTGCAGGGTACTTCTTGCATTAACCTTGGGCAGTCCTCAGCTTTTGTCTTCTATGGCCTTGAGACTTTTTTTTTCTTTTTTACTTAAACAATGACAATTCATTTCTCACAGTTGCAGAGGCTGGGAAGTCCAAGATTAGGGTGCCAGCAAACGGGACATCTGCTGAGGGCCATTTCCCGGTCCACAGGTGGCCATCCTTTTGTCACGCTCTCCCGTGGGAGAGAGCAGAGGGCCTGGGCCCTTTTGACGGGTACAAAGCAGTTATCGGTAGACTGTCTCTCAGCTTGGGTTTTTCGGATGGTTCTCACAGTTAGCTTCACGTTACCCATTTGGGGTATAAATAGCATGTAAGTGATGTTTCCTTCCCAGTGTATTGTATCAGGAGGCATGTGATGTCACGTTGTCCCATTCCTGGTGATGCTCATTTCGATCACTTGGTTAAGCAGGTACCTACCAGGTTTCTAGCCCTGTAAAGTTAATATTTTTCACTTTGTAGTTAACATGTAATTTGAAGGGAGATACTTCGAGACTGTGTAAACATCTAGTTTCATTTAACTTTCCCCCAGTTATTTTTAGTATCCATTGGTGATTCTTGCTTGAATCGATCATTACTGTGATTGTGATTTTCGGTCTTAATCATTCCTTCTCCATTTACTTATTAGCGTTCTACCAGAAGAGAGATTTCCCTTCTCATTTATTTATTCAAGTAATGTGTTTATCTCAGCATGGATGCTAATCTGTTATTTATTTTGAGATTCAAATTCTCCCATATTTGGGTAGTGGGATCTAATGTAAACAGATTCTGGGTCCTTTCTGACATGACCTTCATCATTTCTGAATATATATTTTATGACATATTATGCTGAATCAGCCTTGTCTTGTTCTTCCCATGCTCCAGCCCTAATAACAGCCATTTTTACAAGGAGCACCAGTTTCTTTTAGTTGAGGGATAATATTTAAAAATCAAGATCTGAATATGCTATGCTCATTGGTACTGTGTTGGCTTTGCTTCTATACCCTTTTAGCAGACAGAACTAGGAAACATACACATACCCACACACACACACATTTATAAATATCTTCATATATTTCCAAGTCTGTATATCAAAAACCATGTTCCCATTCATCTGCCATAGGGAACCAATCTCAATTTCTGCTTTTATCCTTCCTGTGTTTCTTTTTGCAAAAAATAAATAGGTGTGTGTTTTACTCCCCCTTCGGCCTTACAAGAGGTGCCATGGTACATGTACTCTCTTACATTTTTCCCACTTAACAGTATATCCCCCAAATCCATATCTTCCTTACTCTTTTTTGTTTTGTTTTGCGGTTGCCAAAAGCAAGGAATCCTGCCCCCCTACTGTAGAGATAATCTTGTTGAATATTGAACATTCATGTTGGTTTCTCCATAGGAAGAACTTAATATTTTCACATTAAAAAAATGATGTAAAACAAAAATTTTAAACAACTTTAGGAAACAACAGTTCCTTAATAATAGTATATAAAATTGCTTCTCTTGGCTGTTTCTGGTTAGGATGATTTTCCTGCTTCAGTTTCTTCATTCACAGACTGAGCCAGACAGCCTGGGTAGGAACCCTGGTTTGGGCCCTTACTGGCTGTGTGACCTTGGGACTGACTTCGCAGGGCCTTGGTTTCCTCTTTGTAAATGAGGATGGTTGTAAGGTTTTAATGAATCTGTGTGCAAAGCAAAGAACACTGCCCAGCACATGGTACACACTAAAGGTGGTTTTTATCCTTCTCGTATTTAAGGAGGATAGTAATATGAATTGATGGCTCTGCAGTCAGTCTGTTGTAAAGTCTGAAGATCTAAGAAAACATTTCAGTTATTTGTTTCAATCATCTCACAATAAATCTGTCCTTTGCTAATTTATTTAGCAAAGCTGAAAAACTCACACTTTATTTTCCATGCTCACTGTCTGTCCAAGGGAGGTTATCATGTAAGACCAAAATTTAGGAGAAACAGTTAACAAGATAGAGATGAGGAATTCTTCACACACTGAATGAGATGCTTGGCTGTTGAGATAAGGACCTCAGTTTTCAAACGTGCTATGAAGGATTTGATGTCCCCAGCTGATGATGGCTTAAAAAAGAGTGTTATTCAAAATAACCCTATGAGGACATACTGCATGCTGTTTACTGCACTTAGAGCATACTGAGTAAAAATCTTACCGTTCTTGAAGAACAGAATAAATGAACTATATCATAATAGGACCTAACTAGCCTGAAGTCTATGTGCTGAAACAGTTTAGAATGAGGAGCCATTTTCTGTTCTTTAAGGAGACGCACAGGTGGGACTGTTCTTGGCTTGAAGTCTCATTTTATTTTCAGAGATGCATGTTATTTTTACTCCTGTACAGCTGCTGTGTCTGTGAGCTGATGCTTTATCGTCTCTCTATAGGGACACCTCTTCTCTCCTGGACACCATGGAGTGCACAGACACAGCCGAGGAACAGAGGGTGCACAGCCCTCCTGCTTCCTTAGTGCCAAGAATCCATGTGGTTCTGGCCCAGAAGCTGCAGCATATCAACCCATTACTGCCTGCCTGCCTGAGCAAGGGGGAGAGCGGGGCCTGCAAGCGTAAGTGCAGAGCTGGTGGCCAGCGTGTGGGGCTCCAGGGATGCTGGAGTCGGTCCCTGTTCGTCAGAATAGGTTTCACTAGTGATCAATGTTTCTGTGCCCCATTTGCCTTTATGTTAATTCTCCTCATTAAAATGAGGCCAAGAAAAAGTATCAAGCTGTTTTATTTTGAAGGTTGGCATCCCTTAGAGACTGGTATGTTGAGTCTGTCCGAGTCGTCTGCTGCCCATAGGGCTTTGCTCCGCATCACCATTTTTCCACCTGGGTTGCTCGAGAGGCGCTGGTGTGTGTGTGTCCTGACCCTGGTCCCCTTCCCTCTCCAGTCGTTTCAGGTTTCATGTCTGAGCTGTCTCCAGTCCGAGCGGAGCTGCTGGGGTTCCTCACTCATGCCCTTTTGGGGGACAGTTTGGCTGCTGAGTACCTTATATTACATCTCATCTCTACAGTGTAAGTGCTGGGTTTCTGGTGGGAAGTAAGGGAGTTTGGTGTTTTTGTTCAACGTGGCAAAGAGCAGGAGGGTTTCTGAGGTCATTTGTTTCAGTTTATTAGGCTGCATCATCAAATGGATTTTTATTGTTCAGTGTAAGAAGTGTTACACCATATCACAGACAAATTCCTTTTCTTATTTTTTCTGAGTTTCACATTTAGCATTATGATTAAATCTCCTTAAATTTAAGAGCCAAAATCAGATAAAGAACCTGACTGATGCATAAGATGTGCTCCTTTAACCTTTGGCGACCTGAATTCCGTGTGCGCACCCCGAGGCTCTGGGAGGCCCTGTGTGCGTGCACCCTGAGGCTCTGGGAAGCCCAGTATTTGCCTGTCTAACTTGTCTGTGGACCAGAGCACCTCTCCCTCTCATTTCACCATAGGTCTGTTCTCTAATTTCAAAAGTACCGTGTGCCTTCGGCAAGTTCTGAGAGCATAAGAAGGAAATAGAAATTATTTGTAATCCTTTCACTTAAAGATGATCTCCGTCAACACATTTTTTGGTACATGTTCATACCATCTTTGTCTATATAGGTTTCCGTTCCTACATAGATCTGTTATACTCTAAACACAGAGCCATGTCATGCTTTTATCATTTAATGTATATTAAACATTGTCCCTTAGTAATTCTTCAACTGTTTAATGGCTGAGCTGTTGCTATGTGAACAGGGCATGTTACTTAAAATTTCTGTGCCCCCGATTTCCTTATCTGTGAAACAAAGATAACTACCTCAGAGTGTTCAGGAATCATATGAGAAAGCATTTAAGTGCTCAGAATAGTCTCTGGCATGTAATCAGCACTTGTATATAATTATTAGCTATAATATTTTTATTGCTGTTACTCTGATAAAATAACTGATCAAAGTTTTATTTTTAATGACAACATTATGCTAATTTTTCTTTGCTTTTTTTGATGGAAATCACCTGAGTATCTTATTTGTTGATATCTTTTTTTTCTAGATATACAAGAAGAGATGTTCTTCCACTAGGAAAATTTACAGTTAACTTGAGTGGTTGCCCACGGAACAGTACCTTCACAGAGCACTTATATCGAATTATTCAACATCTTGTTCCAGCAGTAAGATCAACATAGATATGTATTATAAACCTAAGCACCCTTGAAAATCCATCCAGCTGTCTTTCATGGACCCCAGATATTTAACTTTGATTTTAGTAGATCTCATTAAGGAGAAACAAGGTCTGTCAAGCTTCATTATTTAAAGTGTATTTACTCCAAACCTTTTTACATTTCTTTTATTGCCTTAGCACAAATTTCTGTAAGTCTAACAATTGACATGATGGCAGGAATTCCCTTAGAATTGTACTCTTGGTTGATACCAATTTCTTTCTGCAATTTGGTATTGACTGTGTGTGTGCATTAAAATTGTAAATCTAGAAAACTTAAATCATAGGAGCATAATACTTTTAGCTGAGGTAATAAAGATCTTTATCACTGCTGCCCCAATTTTAATTCCAGTTTGGGAAAGTTGATTTTTTTTTTTTGCCAGGGCATCTGGAATGCTGTGTTTATGTAATAGTAAGATCTTAGGAATGGGGGCATTGCTTCTGACTAATCACGTGGCTAGGAATGCTGGTTCCTTCTTACTTGCGGAATTTAAGAGGTTGAAGCAGATCATTCATTTAACCAGTGTTTACTGAGTGTCTATAAGCACTCTTCTTGGCCCTGTAGACACAGCAGTGGACCAAAGAGACCAGCATTTCTCACACACCTTGACTCACTTTTTACACTCTTAAAAAATTACTAAGGACTCAGTTTATGTGGGTGGTTATTATCATTAATATATTGTATTAGAAATTAAAACATTAAAATATTCATTAAAAATAAACAATTACATATGAACATAAAATATTTTAGTAAAAATAACTTGTTTTTTCAAACAAAAAGTTTAGTGATATGAGTGACATTGTTTTACATTTTTGCCAGTCTCTTTAATGTTCTGGTGAATACAAGAGAGCTGGATTGTCCTGCCTATTTCTTCATTCAGTTTATTATGTTTTGATGGAAGGGTGTGAATGAAAGCTGCCTTTACACAGGCAGAAAAGCAGTTGGCAAAGGAAGGACTGTTTTAATAGCCATTTCAGATAACTAGACATTCTTTGAGACTAGACCAAAACTGTCCTCAAAGGGTAGTTGCATGTGTGACCTCAGCAATCTTGTCATACTCTGCTGTAGTGAATGCACTGCTCCACCTTGCATCTGGAATGGCTTTATCGGTGCATGATTTTGACCTCATGGGTCCCACAAAAGGGACTTGGCAACCCTGGGAGTCCCCTGGACCACGTTTTGAGAAACACTGAAATAGTCAGATTTTATTTTGAATTACTGTGGAAGACCAAGTAATAAATAAATACGCAGTATATCGCTGCAGTGCCATGGAGCAGGGCCCCGGAGGAGGGAGAGTGCTGAGCGGGGGGCCAGCGAGGAGCTGCTGCGGACAGTGTGGTCGGGGAAGGCCGCGCCCACAGGGTGTTCAGGGAGAGGCCTGAAGCGAGTGGAGGAGGCCAGGTGGCTGTGCAGGATGCGTCCCTCCTGTGCAGCACCTCTGAGGCAGCGGTGGGAGCACCACTGGGGGATGCCAGTGGAGAGGCTGGGTGGGATGAGCCCTGGGCCGAAGGGTCGGAGGTGCGGTGTGAGGAGAGCCTAGGGCTGCTCCCAGCGGGGAGGCTGAGGTTTAGGTAGCCCGGACTTGGGACAGGAGGTACATTAAGTGGGAAAGTTGCCCGAGAAGGGTGTACAAAGTTATAGCACGGACAGGTGTTTCTTTTTTGTTCTTTTTATCCTACATCAAATTTGTAGTGGCATTATTTACACTTTCACTGTTACTGTGGCCCACTCCCCGTGTTACTCGTTTATGTGTAGCTAACACTGAGTTTCAGAAATTTCTACACACTTGTCTTCCTTAACATCTTTTAGTTTTCACGGCGTATTGTTAGTGACCTGCTTATGCTTACACGGCACTAGGCTCTGCTCTACGTCACTTCCGTTTCATCGGGCTCTGCTTCTTTACAGTCATTTGCTTGTATCTGTAATATAGTTCCCTCCCGCACCCCATTTTCTTCAAATTACTGAGCCAAAGTAAAAAATCCTCCAAATTTTGATAATATATCTTAACTCTTCCACAACACCCTTCTCCCCAGCCCCAGTCTCTGCCCCCATCACACGTAGGTCCCTTCAGGCTGGAAAGGTAGAAGAGGAGGCAGGGTGCCGAGGGTGCTGAGAGGTGGGCTCGGGGACGGGAGGAGGTGCGGGTGGGTAACAGGTCCTTGGCTCTGTGAGGCCCGCGTGAGGAGGTGGCACACGGGCGGTGCCCCGCCGCGGCTCCGCGCGCTCTGCCCAGGGTTCTTCTCAGAGCAGGTTGTCCAGAAGTCTGCTGTAGTCTCTGCTGAGGAAATGCTACTGTAAATTCAGGAAGCATGGAGGAAAATTATGCTTTTCCCTCCCCATCCTGATGAATAAACATTTCATTTTCTATTTTCTTAGCCTGTGGTAGGAGAAAGAAGTTAAGCTTCTGGATATTTGAGCTTTATGTATCTCAGTTGTCTATCATTTGTTTCAGGTTCACTGGTAAAGTAAAAATTATTCTACAAGAATAGCAAACAAGACAGCAAGAATGCAGCAGCTCATAGAATCGGTGAAATTCGTATTTAGAATGTAGACAGTATTTTTGTTTCTAAGAGCTTAAGAAACTGTGACAACACTTCCTTAGAAATTGAGGTTTTTCTTTCTGTATAAAACACAGTGTTTACCCCAAATACATATTTTCTTAAAACAGGGAAACTTAGTTCCTTGCTCATTAAAAAGTTTCTCTTTGCAGTCTTTTCGTCTACAGATGACTATAGAGAACATGAACCATCTGAAATTCATTCCCCACAAAGACTATACAGCCAATCGCCTGGTCAGTGGGCTCCTGCAGCTTCCCAGCAACACCTCTCTCATAATCGATGAGACTCTCCTGGAGCAGGGGCGGCTGGACGCGCCGGGTACGTGCAGGGTGCTGCTGTCGGTTCTGACCTCCCATTACAGCCAGAGCCAGGCACGACTGTAAAGACTTCGCATTTCATAGGCGTGCCCTGTGAATTTGGTTAAAGCATATATATAAACTGGTCAGTGTGTGAACCAGCTATGTTTTGTTGTGTTGTGAAAATAGTACAGTAGAGTAAGGAAGTAGCAAGTAGTTTTTTAAAGGCTGAAAAGGGAGGAGATTTTGCCTTTAGTCATGTATTGCCTCAAAAGAAAAGTACAGAAAAGACCTAATGAAATATTTCTTACTGCCAGTGCGAAGTTTATTTTTTCAAAGAATCTCTGAAAAAAATATTTAGTATATTGGGTGGTTTGAACTAACCTCAGCTATGGGATATGTTATAAAATTACAAGAAAGCAGATGGCTTTTTCTGTGCTCACATGAGAGTTAAGACACTTTGCTGGTCATATACTTAAGAGGTAAAGGTCAAATGAAAACCAGGGTAGACTGGGTACATTTAAGGTAAAGTTGAGCATAAAATCAATGAACTCAACAATTTTATCTCTGAATAAAAATAGTTTTAGTTCTACCATATTATTTTAGCCCTGTGATGAACATACCACCTGGAAAGTAATCATACATGGGAACCTGGTTCGTGCTTTGTTGCACACCAGGTGCTAGGTATCAGATTTTGGGGGGGTCTTGGCCCCAGAAATAATATTTGTCTTGCTTGACACATACTATCTATAAAGTCTGTTGCCTAATGAACACTTAACTTAGTAAATTGGACAGTGGCTCCTATACTTTTTTAAAGCAGTAGAAACTTGATGTCTTATAATTAATGTCAACAAAACTAATTTGTTTAGGTGATTAAAATTAAGTAACTTTTCCTTGCTTTTCTAGGTGTTCATAATGTGACTGCCCTGAGCAACCTAATAACTTGGCAGAAGGTGGATTATGACTTCAGTTACCACCAAATGGAATTCCCGTGCAACATTAATGTTTTTATTACTTCCGAGGGGAGATCACTTCTGCCGGTATGAGTCATTTTGTGGAGATGACATTGGGAAGATACCTGTGTTTTTGTTTTGTTTCTTGGTACTGCTTATTAATAAGTTAAGCTTGTTCCAAAATTGTGGCTGCTGGTTATTAATAAGGGGTTATTTTGCTCTAGCCTTTGGATGACAACCTTGTATCTTTGAAGAACCAGCTATCAGCCGATCACAAGACAAGCAGAGAAAGCTGTTGGCAGCAAAACTCCCACATGCAGGCATTGAAAGTAGAAACTGTCTGTAAATTGCCTGATTAACATCCAGTCCTTTGTTCTTGCTGCCTCTATCCCACCGTTTTCTGCCAATCTTATGTAAGAAATATTTTAGAGTTCCTTTTAAAATATTCCTGATAACTTGGTAATTATTTTTATGCTTTTTGTGAACTGCTCTGGTAAATCATCAGAGTGACTGATGAAGAGAGCTTTTAATTCTGAGCCTTTTAATGATGGGAACTATGCGCATTTGTTTAAAAGATACGTAGTTTCTCTGTATAATAGTGTTCACTTGTCATTTATGAGAAACTGCCTGTGAATGAGAGTGAAATGGCCGTTTGTAAGTTTTCTGTGGGAAAGTGGTTTGCTTTATGTGGTTTCTAGAATTGCAGTTCAGTAGTAAGGTGGAGTACATTCTCCATGATTAAGGAAATATCTAAAATGTTGCAGTTAGCTGCTTTTCAGAGCTCCTTTTTGTATGTTTACTGATACTGTTGAGGAAACATAAGTAATCAAGAAAAGACTAACTTTTGTAATTACTGCTGGAGTTAGAGTGCATGTAAATTTATGTTAAATAGCAATCTCTCCTCAATAATAAGTAGTGTTTTCTAATTCCCTCAGGGGCTGATAGAGGTCATACATCCTCCTGACATTTAGATTAACTGAAGACTTTGGAAAATACCGTGTGCTGTCTCTCTTTTTAGGCAGACTGCCAGATCCACTTACAGCCACAGCTCATCCCACCAAACATGGAGGAGCACATGAGCAGCCTGCTCTCGGCAGTGCTGCCTTCCGTGCTGAATAAATTCCGCATCTATCTGACCCTTTTGAGGTTCCTGGATTATAGCATATCTGATGAAATAACCAAGGTAATTGGGGATATAATTAAAGGATTTCCCTGCTTTGAGTGTTTGATCAATTTACATTTACTGTAATTACTGATCAAGTAATTTTGCTCTTTGTTTCCTATATATCTTAGGTCTTTTTTTGTTCCTCTGTTCCTCCATTATTGTCTTTTGTGTGAAATAGGTATTTCTAGTGTACAGTTTTAATTTCCATGTCTTTTCTTTTTTTGGTATTTGCCCTTGGGACTACCGTTCACATCTTAAAAAACTACAACAGTCTCTTTAGAATTAATTCTAATGTCATCACAACATACACAGAAAAGTTTCTGCTTTATCATTCTATTCCTTCTCTCCCACTTTGTGCTTTATCATAATACAGACTGTATCTTGGTATGTGTCCATGAGTACATTTATAATGGTTACTTTATGCTGTTTGTCTTTAAAAGCACAAAGAAAAAAGACATTATGCTGCTTTTCACATCCCCCTCTGTTGTTACTGTTACCAGCGATCTTTACATGGATTCCATTTACCATGTTGCCCTTTCATTTCAGCCTGAAGGACTGTCTTTGGTATTCCTTGCAGGGCAGGTCTCTTTCAAGTGTTTCCTATCTGGCAATGTCTTAATTTCTCCTTCATTTATGAAGACTAGTTTTGCTGGATGTAGAATTCTTGGTTTATAAGCTTTTTCTTTCAGCTCTTTCAGTATGTCCTACAACCACCTTCTAACCTCTACGGTTTTTGTTGAGAAGTCATCTAGTTTCTGGTGAGAGGATTCTTTGTACACAAGGAGGCATTTTTGTTTTGTTTCAAGATTCTTTAGCTTTTGACAGTTTAACTGTGGTGTATCTAGGTGTGGATCTCTTAAGCTCATCTCACTTGGACTTTGTTGAGATTCTTGGATATAGAGATTATTGCACACTTGGGGTAAGGTTTCAGGAAATACTTTGCAAGTTTTTGGCCATTATTTCTTTAGTTTCTTTCTGCTCATTTCTCCCTTCCCTTGGTCACTCCCACGTATGCATATTGGTGCATCTGATAGTGGCCCACTTTTTAGGGTCTCTGTTCAGGTTTCCTCAGTCTTTTTGCTTTCTGTTCCAGAGGCTGAGTAAGATCAGCCCGCCCATCTTCCGTTTTGCAGAATCTTTCCTCTTTGTGCTCAAATATGCTGTTGAGCTTTTCTAGTGAGTTTTTTAATTTCATTTAGAAATACGTTTTTTAAATAATTTCTGCCTCTTTATTGATATTTTCTATTTGATGAGACATCATTCTCATACTTTCTTTTAGTTCTTTATATGTGGTGTCATTTAGTTATTTGAATGTATATAGAAAAACTGATTTACAGTTGTTGTCTAGTAAGTCCAGTATTTGGGTTTCCTCAAGGACGGTTTCTATTAACTGTTTTCCCAGTGAAGGGGGCCATATGTTCTTGTTGCTTTGTATGTGTCCTAATTTTTGTGTTGAAATCCAGACCTATTAAGTAATATGATGTGGCAACTCTGCTCTGGCCGATTCTCCCCACATCCTAAGGTGTGTTACTGCTGTTTGCTCTTGTTGCTTGTTTGGTGACTTTTATGAATTCTGTAGTCTGTTCTTTGGAGTATGCAGGGACTGAAGTGTCTGTTAGCTTAGTGGCCAATCAGTAATTACATAGAAATTTAATTTCCATAGATGTCTGGAAGCAGTTAAGTCTCCCAATCTAAGCCAAAGGGCCCTGTTACCATGTTGGGGCAAGCCTTTGAATCTCAGCCATGCAGTTTATAACTATGCTCTAGCTTTCACTTTAATCTTGCACAGAGCCTCAGGGTTATTCAAAGGAGAGACCTTAAGTCCTTCTTAGATCCTCAGAGCATGCACACAGGCCCGTGCATGCGGGTGGCCTTTAAATTCCTAGGGGGGAGAGAGAGAGAGAGAGAGAGAGAGAGAGAGAGAGAGAGTGTGTGTGTGTGGAGAGTGTGTGTGTAGAGAGAGTGAGTGTGTGTGTAGAGAGAGTGTGTGTGTGTGTAGAGAGTGTGTGTGTGTGTGTGTAGAGAGAGAGTGTGTGTGTGTGTGTGTGTGTAGAGAGTGTGTGTGTGTGTAGAGAGAGAGAGTGTGTGTGTGTGTGTAGAGAGAGTGTGTGTGTGTGTGTAGAGAGAGTGTGTGTGTAGAGAGAGTGTGTGTGTGTGTGTAGAGAGAGAGTGTGTGTGTGTAGAGAGTGTGTGTGTGTGTAGAGAGAGTGTGTGTGTGTGTGTGTAGAGAGAGAGAGTGTGTGTGTGTGTGTGTAGAGAGTGTGTGTGTGTAGAGAGAGAGAGTGTGTGTGTGTGTAGAGAGAGTGTGTGTGTAGAGAGAGAGTGTGTGTGTGTGTGGAGAGTGTGTGTGTGTAGAGTGTGTGTGTGTGTGTGTAGAGAGTGTGTGTGTGTGTGTGTAGAGAGAGAGAGAGTGTGTGTGTAGAGAGAGTGTGTGTGTGTGTGTGTGGAGAGTGTGTGTGTGTGTGTGTGGAGAGAGAGAGAGAGAGTGTGTGTGTGTGTGTGTGTGTGTGTGTGTGTGTGTGTGTCTCAAAGCCTCCTATAGACATTTCATTCCCTAGTTTTTCTTTTCAGGGTTTTGGTTAGCCTATTTGCCCCAGCTGTTATTTAATGCCTGAGGCAGCCAAGATGATCAATAATTGCTTCTGATTACTTTTGATAAATGTTCTAGGGGAAGAGGCTGTTTACACTGGAGCTCTGGACAGGCTCCCAGTCAGGTAAAATAAAAGACAACCTCGCAGATTGTTCCACACCAATCAGTCAAATGTTGACAGTTCTCTGGGAATGGTGCTTAGAAAGAGCTCTAGCCAGTACCCTCTCCAGTGTTTGCCAGGCTGTTTTCAGAGTTGCTTGGAGGAGTGGTGGGAGGAACAGGGCAAGTTTTAAAATGCCTCAAAGCTCAAAGTTCTTACTGTCTTGAATACATGCTCCTGGGATTTCTACAACTGTCTGGTTAATTTCTTGACTTTTGAAGAAGCTGATTTTGATCATTTTTGCTTGTGTTCTCATTCCCTACAATGGAGAAGAGAATTTTCAGAGGTCCTTACTCTGCCATTTTTGATGTCACTCTTCCTGTTTAAGGCATCGTTTTTGCTATACAAGTTGCTGACTTACCTATTTTCCTGGCCCTCTGAAACAAATCTGAGTTTTGTTATTTCGTTTAGAGTACTTTCATCAGTAGCATTAGTTATCTGTGTGAAGTGTGGTTCTCAGTCCCTTAACCCACATTGTCTCATTTGTCTAAGAGGCAAGGCTGACTTCATTTTTTCCATCAGTCAAGGAACCATGTTAGTTTCTTTTCCCTACAAAATGTAAGTGTCTGCTCATCAGGAACAGTTTTAAAGTCCATTTGCTCTTTTGATAAAGGCAGTTGAAGATGACTTTGTGGAGATGCGCAAGAACGATCCCCAGAGCATCACTGCCGACGATCTTCACCAGCTGCTCGTGGTAGCTCGGTGAGTGGTACGCGTCCAAGCCTGCTGCTTCAGCCAGTTAGTTATGAACCTTCTAATCTATTTCGGAGTAACTGAGGCAGACTTCTACAACTGGAAAGGAATTCTTTCCTTTTAAATAAAATGCCTTGTGAAATAGCTCACTTGGGGGGAATTGTATTTGGCGGGGGGATCACTTCCACGGAGCAGCCATACCAGTGCTTCTCTAAGCTTCAAACAGTAAGTCGTCCTCCAGACTTGACTCTCAAGAAAAGAGTCCTTTGTAGAACTCTTAACTTGGCACTTCACTTGTGTGTAGCTACCAGACCGTCCTGTCTCCCAGAATTCCTACGTCTTAAAAAAAAGAGAAAAGAGATTATCTTAGGTGTAGACTTGACTTTGTTTCTGTATTTCAAACCAGGTTTCTGTCTCTGAGTGCTGGTCAGACAACGCTGTCAAGAGAACGGTGGATAAGAGCAAAACAGCTGGAGTCTTTAAGAAGAACCAGGCTTCAGCAGCAGAAATGTATGAATGGAAATGAACTTTAAAGAGCTGATTCCTGTGAAAGATGGACAGATTGTAGCCACATTACTGTAAAATTCAAATATCATTTATACCACATTGTTTTGTAGATAATTTGTATCAAACACCAATGACTTTTCCTGAAATCCATCCTGGTAACATCTGAAGTTTATATAATATTCAGTAAGGGCTTTTACCTTACTGATTTTACGGAGCTTTTGAAGTTTGTTTTATAATAATATAAATTAGTAACAATGTACAAAAATGTATTTGATATTAAAGGTTTAATATTGATAATGTTGCTGATTATACCATTTCTATAGCTTCAATTAAGTCGTAGGCCAGACTCTGTTGAAATGCTAATATCAACTTCATTTGAAGAAAATTGTTGAAATTCTGAACTAAGAGTTGTTCACTTCAGATTTTTGAGTCTTTCCAATTAACAGTAGATCTGAATATTCAGTGGTTCAGGTTTGGGGAATGGGGTGTACTTGCCACTAATTCACATGACCATGTGAGATTCTGTATTATTTCCCAAATGTGACCACAGAAGCTTTTCCCCATTTAACAGTTGTTAACAATCTGCAAAACTAGTCAGTGGTTCCCAAACTTTTGAATTTCACAGACCAGTAAAATTTCCAAAAAATTTTGGGACAGGGCTGCCAATTTATTTTGCCAAAAGTAATCTGAAAGAAAGAAACGTTATCACTTTTTTTTTTTCCATAAAAGGACAATCTGAGAACAAGCGTAGTCCTTTAAATGGAATAAATGTAGCTTTTGGAAAGAACACTACATTGTCCTTTTCTCATTTTTCCCAGTGCATTTGGGAACCACTGTTTTATGGGACTCACTTAAGGGAATGCTGCCCTGTGGAGTTGTTTTGCCCACGTAAGAGAGCAAAATAGTTAATTTTTTTTAAATGCCTTATTTAGGAAAAAAAGTTTTCTTTTCCTAATAAATGTCATTTACTTGCTTTGATGTTGTATTTTGAACTATTTATCAATTAGTTCCAGATATGTCAGGATCAACTAACATTGTCTGCTAGCCCAGGAATGCCCATAAAATTGTAAGTAAAGGTTTTTCCCCAGACCATTGACAATTTTAACGGGACAAAAATATCGTTACCCATAGCTAGAAATCAAACTAATCAAAGTACAGTAGTATAACTGTGGCATCAGGGATCTTTGGAGAGGTTAGAACATTACTTCTTTAAGCTATCACAGTTACATATAAATTTCTTTAGTAACTTACCTATTTGGAAACATTAGAAATCAGTTAAATTATCCATAAATCACCCCCTGACCCCAGGCCTAAATTGACATTGATAACCAAGGAAACAGGGTCAGCTTTAAAATTTGAGGAATTTGTTATGCCTAATGAAGTGAAAACTAATTTAACTTTTCCTGAATGCAAATCTATTTTTATAAACTAATGTAAATAATCTGTTTATATTTAGAATTCTAACTGGTTTTCATTTTTATAATTGGTAGACCAGATCTTCCTTAAACTTTCAGAAATAAAGGCTTAACTGAGTTTGTAAGAATAAAATTCATCAGAGTAGATAGTTACCATGTGTTTATTGTGCCAATGTGAACTGTAATTTGCCAAAGAATTACATAATTTGTTTGGGCTTGCAGAAAAGTTCCCTTGAAAAGAAAACCCTTTCGAATAAATAAAACTTACAAATTACTAGTTCTTTGGGCTGTTTTTCATGAATTAAAGACTCACCCCATGTAATCTGTGTGGGAAAAGATCCTGTGTCCTCTTGGTGGAAAACTAGTAACAGGTAAACTTACGTATGGGAGGTGGTACTGCAGCAGCATCCTCCTGAAAACCCTACTCAGGTAGGAGAGGAATTCTGGGCTTCAGAAACCCTTTTTCCCTGCCTACATACTCAAGACATTACATTTGTTGATATAATGTGATGTTAATCCTATTTGAATAACCAGGAAACTGAACAGACATGTTATTACCCTGATTGGAACTAAACATCACATTTACTTTAGTTTTCAAGAACCTCTTTGGAATTAATTACTGTGGAGCTTAAAAACATTTTATCACATGATCTTGGCTTATATTCTCTTATTTCCCTTAATATTTTCAAGACCCAGAAGAAAAGCTGGTAAAGATCAGAGTAAAGCATTCAGTTTCAATGCTTGGGTTTTAAAATTTAATAGTTTGTGATACATTTTAACACTTTAACGTAATGAATATACTTCTTCAAAAGTATTAGACTGGGACCAAGTGTTCAATTGTAACAAACTTGCTTATGAATTCTTTGATTTAAAAGTCAAACCCTTATCTTAAAATGATATTCAAGAAATTCTCATACACACTGTCACTTTAAATTATAATTACTTTATTTTAAATAGTCACAAGATTAGACACCTCAAAAAAAAAAGATACGACTAATAAATAACAAAAGTGGAAATACTTTTCAAATTTACAAGAGACATAATGTTTGGCTGAGAATTACTTCAACAGAGTAACGCTCTAAAGATACCAGACAAACCAAATACTTACTTGGAATAAAGTGTGCAACTTTTTCTTCTATGGATTATAGGAGAGGCCCTGGTCAGTGGTCAGGGTTACAGTAATAAAATCAGTTTTAGCACAACTGTGCATCAGACTGTATTTTCAGTAGTTGTATGACAGTCTATATAAGACGTTAAGGAATGCCCCCTGCAAAAAATTAACAGCCTGAAGACATCTTTAAAGATTTACTAGTATTCTAATAAGTGTACATTCCTGAAAAGAGCAAAATTAAATATGTGCTGGTATTCACATCTGATACCTCAGGTTTTATGACTAAGAAGTCTTAATGGTCCTAGACTTTGGGATATACAAGGTGACGGGACATTTTAGAACTGTGTAAACAATATAGGGGAATTTAGGATCAAATGGGCATACTTTCTTGAATGTAGTGCCAATAACCCTCTTAACTCTTCATAGGGAATGATTAAGCCAACAAAACTAAACCAAGTTTTTATACTCAAATGCTTCTCTGTACTAGTAACACTTGGAAGTCACTAAAAACTAAATGTATTTACCTTGTAGAGGGTTATACCCAGAAACAAACTGACAAGTAGAACAAAAATTACGAAAAATGCTAATCCCCTAAATGTACACATGTCCATCTGTTATGCATCAAATTTCACACACTCCACCCACCCATCCCACTCCAAAAAAGGTTCAGGTTATTACAAACCAAAGTCATCTATTTCTATTACTTTCAAAGAAACAAATTGCTCCGTAGTGTATAAGATACTCAGGTTCACACATTCTAGGATGAAGCACTTGTTACCTGGCTCCCAATTCTGGAAATCTGATTAAGTTCAGACTCCTTCTAAAACCTTTCCCCAATAAACAGGATTTGTGATTCCTAGGTTCAAAGACAGTACAGGTTAAAATAGCCTAATACATGAAACCTTTTTTTTGGATTAAATAAAAGCCACAAGAGGATTCTTTGTGGCTAAAACCTAAATCTGAATTATTCGTGTCTGGCATTGTGTAAACATATTTTTAAGTTCATTGTGCTGGACTTCATTAACCACTTCAGGTTCAGCAGGACTCTTCTGAACCTTTGCCACTGCAAAGTTTATCCCCTGCGTTAACCCAGCTTGGGTAATACTGGCAACCTGGACCATGGAACTTCGAATCTTTGCAAAGGGAGAGGCTGCTCTGCTGCTGGCGCTCTCTGAAGGAGAAGGAGTTACACGAAGCCCAGTCTCCGATTCAAGCATGCTGGGTGTGGAGCCGGGGGTCTTTTGAGATAAGACTGAATGCACTGGTTCAACAGACAAAAACTGTGGGCCTGTTGCAGAAAAAGACACATCTAACTGAGACGGCCGAGAAGGTACCTGTTCTGTTGACTCAGATTGGCTTTCTTCATTAGAAACTTGATTGGTCATTTGATTTCCTTCCTCACTAGCCTGCTGAGAAACAGACATGGTTTCTGATAGATGGGTCATTTTGTTTTGTGCATCTTGCACAAATCTGTGGCAGTAAACATCCATGGGCTTGGCACAGCCAGTCAATAGGTTGTCAGCAGAAGGACTTTTCTTCAAAGGAGACTCATGGTCTTTTCCAAGGCCACTTCCATGAGCAACAGCAACCTCCGAAGGACCGTGAATGCTGATATCAGTGCTGCTAATGGACTGGGATCTACTGCCTAGTCGAGGTGCTGAAGCAATAATACCACAACTAGGAAGAACATAGTCCACTGGCCCTACGTTCTCTAAAGAATTACCTAGCTGCTTGTCTTCATCAGACTTGGAATTTGTAAGGAATTCATCAGAATGGTATGAGTCATTATCTGAAGACATTTCCCCATCAGACACTCCCTGGACTTTATTATCCATCACACCTGTGTTTTCCATGGTTTCAAGGCTACTATCTGATTTCCAAAGATTTACTTTTAAGTTTGGTTTTAGAAAGTTAACTTTCATTTCAGGTTTTGTAAAGTTTCCTAGCTTTCGTAGATTGCCAATATTTACATTGGATTTGGTCTGTTTCACTTTTTGATTTAGCGATGAAAATTTGCTCATTAAAAATTTTTTTCCCTGGGCCAAAGAGCCTTGGTTTTTAGATCTGATACCAATGATGTCTTCATGAGGTTTACTGCTCTTCCTACAAATCAGAGGAGAAAAAAGTTAGTTCCCATAGAATCCAATATATCACTCCAATTATTAAAATGAAATTCAAACCTAATTTCTTGAAAACAGTGCATTGCTAATTAATAAATTCAGATAACTCCTTGGAATTCATGCTAAAACAGTACTGTCCAATATAAATAAATATATGAGCTATATATGTAATTTAAAATTTTCTAGCAGCCACATTAAAAAATGTGAAATTTTGGTAGTACTTTACTTAGCCAATACATACAAAATGTTGTCATCTCATATGTACATATATCAATATTAAAAGATGACTGAGCTATCTTTTTCCTTTTTTGAGCTATCTTACTATTTTTTGTTGTAAGTCTTTGAGACAGTCAATGAGTATAGCATTTTACAACAGGCAGCGGGAGCCTTTGTTAAGGATGCTGCTGAGTCATCCCCAGGCACTGCTGGGAACTGGCTGGGCTGCTTCTAAGTCCAGCAAGTAGGCCACAGATGTCTCCTGCCATGTACTCTGTCCTCGTCTTCCTCAAACAGGCCACCTGGTGCCCTGAAGAGCCACCCTACGGAAACACTATCTGCAATATCCTAATTCTGCTCAGTGATGCTCTTCACAATAACTGGATTAATTTTGTGGAGTTCTTTTGGATCAAACTTTTGTAACTGATCATTGTTACTGCATGTTTCCTTCAACTGCTTCTCCCTGGCACTCAGAGGCAGAGGCAGTGGAGAAAGGATGGGCCCCAACCTGGGTCTTGTGTATTAGAATAAATTTGTTTCAAAAACCCACACCAAAATTCAGACTGACAGCACTCCCCTTAACTGCAAGGATTTTTTCAAGGACCTCCAGTGGGTTCCTGGAACTGAATAATGCTGGGCCCTCGGTACACTATGCTTTTCCTATACTTAAACAACTATGATAAAGTTTAACTCACAAATTAGGCCCAGTAAAAGATTAACAACAATAACTACTAATAAAAATTACAACAATGTACTATGTTATGTGAATGTGGTATCTCTCAAAATATCTTTTGTACTGTACTCACCCTTTGTGTGATGATGTGAGATAAAATTCCTATGTGGTGAGATGAAGGGAGGTGAATGAGGTAGGCACTGTGATATAGCATAAGGCTATTATTGACCTCCTGACAATAATACATCAGAAGTAGGACCATCTGCATCTGGACTCTGGTTGACAGGGGTAACTGAAACCGTGGCAAAGGGGGAACTGCTATAGTTGCCACATTTTAAAGAGTCCAGTCACATGCAGTAAGTGGCTACCATTTGGGGAAGCGCAGGTCTACCAACGTCTACAACCTCAACAGCCAGCAAAGGCAATGCTGACTATAAATGGGAACCTACTGCATCTCACCTAAAGCGGTCTATACACATTCCAATTCGACTAAATTCAGATGGAGGTGAAATCAGTTTTCTATGGGTTACCTTAATTTTTCTAAAAAGCTTGGTTACATTTAACATAATTAAACTCTGTTTTTCCTTTTGGCACCCCGCATGACAGCTATGAGAAAAAGTCAGTGCTATTTGCCACACGTCTCAGTACATACATTTGACTCTGGCCAGTCATACAGTATTGCTGGTCATGAGACTATTTCATAAAAATTATGATGTTAAAAGAGTAGTGAAACAGACATTAAAGTCTCTACTAACAAAGAGACTGCTGTTCTTTAGATGACTGGCTCTCTTCTCTAATAGAATGTGGACTATGAAACCTGCTCATTAGATGGAAAAAGCTATAAATTTTAATGATAAGAAATGTTTATGGGCATTCTTTTCCAAAATTCAAAAACCTAGTGTTTAAAACATATTGGTTGTTTAGTTACTTAAATATGAATTATTCGTCTCTTGAGTATATTTGAGTTTTAAAATACACAGCTTGTGGCCATAATTTAAACAGAAAGTATTATTTTTGATTCACAGAAATGTGATACCTCCCTCCCTAAATACCAACATATTAATTATCATAATGTGGTTCCTTCCCCTTGCCCCTCACCTCCTCCTCCTTGCAAATACATTTAAATAAGATAAGATTTTGGATGATAATGCCTTTATTTGTGAGAGAAAATCAAAGCAGTATACTCACCTCTCAAGTTTTTTCTCGATTATTGGTACATCTAATCCCATGGCTTGCTTGGTGATCTGTAGCATCTCTGCAATGCACTGAAGGGTATCTGAAACTCAAATATAACTGCTTAAAAATTTCTCCAAAAACATACTAAAAAAATAGCAGCTCTAACTCAGAGATCCAAAATGAAATTTGTGGTCTTAAAATTAAATACACATTGCTAGGAACAATTAATATTGTCAAAATGGCCATCCTGCCCAAAACAATACACAGATTAGATGCAATCCCTATCAAATTACCAACAGCATTCTTCAATGAACTGGAACAAATAGTTCAAAAATTCATATGGAAACACCAAAGACCCTGAATAGCTAAAGCAATCCTGAGAAGGAAGAATAAAGTGTGGGGGATCTCACTCCCCAACTTCAAGCTCTACTACAAAGCCATAGTAATCAAGACAATTTGGTACTGGCACAAGAACAGAGCTACAGACCAATGGAACAGCCTAGAGAATCCAGATATATATGGTCAACTAATATTCGATAAAGGAGCCATGGACATACAATGGTGAAATGACAGTCTCTTCAACAGATGGTGCTGGCAGAACTGGACAGCTACATGCAAGAGAATGAAACTGGATCACTGTCTAACCCCATACACAAAAGTAAATTCAAAATGGATCAAAGACCTGAATGTAAGTCATGAAACCATAAAACTCTTAGAAAAAAACATTTGCAAAAATCTCTTGGATGTGAACATTAGCGACTTCTTCATGAATATATCTCCCCAGGCAAGGAAAACAAAAGCAAAAATGAACAAGTGGGACTATATCAAGTTGAAAATCTTCTGTACAGCAAAGGACACCATCAATAGAACAAAAAGGTACCCTACAGTATGGGAGAATATATCCATAAATGACAGATCCGATAAAGGCTTGACATCCAAAATATATAAAGAGCTCACACACCTCAACAAACAAAAAGCAAATAATCCAATTAAAAAATGGGCAGAGGAGCTGAACAGACAGTTCTCCAAAGAAGAAATTCAGATAGCCAACAGACACATGAAAAGATGCTCCACATCGCTTGTCATAAGAGAAATACAAATTAAAACCACAATGAGATATCACCTCACACCAGTAAGGATCGCCACCATCCAAAAGACAAACAACAACAAATGTTGGCGAGGTTGTGGAGAAAGGGGAACCCTCCTACACTGCTGGTGGGAATGTAAATTAGTTCAACCATTGTGGAAAGCAGTATGGAGGTTCCTCAAAATGCTCAAAATAGACATACCATTTGACCCAGGAATTCCACTTCTAGGAATTTACCCTAAGAATGCAGCACTCCAGTTTGAAAAAGACAGATGCACCCCTATGTTTATCGCTGCACTATTTACAATAGCCAAGAAATGGAAGCAACCTAAGTGTCCATCAGTAGATGAATGGATAAAGAAGATGTGGTACATATACACAATGGAATATTACTCAGCCATAAGAAGAAAACAGATCCTACCATTTGCAACAACATGGATGGAGCTGGAGGGTATTATGCTCAGTGAAATAAGCCAGGTGGAGAGAGACAAGTACCAAATGATTTCACTCATATGTTGAGTATAAGAACAAAGGAAAACTCAAGGAACAAAACAGCAGCAGAATCACAGAACCCAAGAATGGACTAATAGTTACCAAAGGGAAAGGGACTGGGGGGGATGGGTGGGAAGGGAGGGACAAGGGTGGGGAAAAAGAAGGGGGGCATTACGATTAGCATGTATAGTGTGGGGGAGGGGGGCACGGGGAGGGCTGTGCAACACAGAGAAGACAAGTAGTGATTTTACAGCATCTTATTACACTGATGGATAGTGACTGTGAAGGGGTGTGGGGGGGACTTGGTGAAGCGGGGAGCCTAGTAAACATAATGTTCTTCATGTCATTGTAGATTAATAATACCAAAATAAAATAATAAAAAAATAATTAAATACACATTTATTTGCTGCAATTTACAGAAATCTGCTACTTGGTCATTACCTTCACCACTAAAGAAAAATGTTCTAAAACAAATTTTAATGAAAGAGTAAATACAGAGCTAAAGAACCAAATCAGCTGGAGTTAAAAGTTTATTCTAACTCTTACTTGTCCGAACACTGTGCTAGATACCAAAGCAACAGCCATGGTCCCTGACTACTACCTACGAGTGGCATTTGTGGTGGGAAAAGCCCTGGCATCCATATGGCCAAACACTCAGAATTCCCATTATAGATTCCCTTACCCTAAACTACATGGGGTCAAATAATCTTGTGTAGCTGGGAACTAAATCTACTTCAAGTCTCAGATCACGAAGCTGTGTCCATGGATCATTCTGTTAGAAATGGTATGTGCTGTCCACAATGCCCCTTGGACTTAAAAAAAGCAGAAGTCATCACTGAATATTTTCATCTCTCTCCATTACCTTTTCCATCCTCTTCTGGATTGCGCATCACAGCTCTCAGTGTATGGAAATAGCCACTTGCTTCTTTGTATCTATAGTGCAGTCGCATGCATGAGAACTTTGGCTTACCAAAAAGAGTGGGTTCAGGACCTAAAGACCAAAATGAGTATGTGTAAATTTTTCCTGTAATATTCACTTCCATCTGTATCTTCAAAAGACCAACATACATTCATCAATTAGGTATTTAGCACATTCTTCATAATCTAAACAAAAGCACATAAAATATAAGCTTATGACAATTTCGTCTGATGAGACTATAAATAAAAATTCTTCAGTCTCAAATATTTATACTTTGTTACTCCCTGTTAATCTTCATAAGGTGAGTAATAAAAGAAGTACAGTTATTATTAGACTATATCCATCACCAATCTCTCAAAAATAGAAGAATCCTAAGAAAAGAATATCCCTTTGTGGTTCTAATAAAATGTTATACTGGTTATAATAATTTGATACACTCTAGGAAAAAAGACCACAATTTGCTTTCTATGATTTGGTTAGTATGTTAAAATTTACCTATTTCTATTTTTTCCAGGTCTTCTAGACTTAGCCGTTGATATTGGTTTACTTTATCAACTTCATCATCATAACTAGATAAAGGGATAAAAGCAGGATTAAAATAAAAAGTGTATTTCTAGCTTAGATATAATAGTACCATCTACTACACAGCTAAAAATCTTCCATGGCACAATACATTCTGGGGTAGAGTTAAACATAAATATTTTGAAAACTAGATGAAACATCACATACACAGTTCAATAGAAAAGGAAAATCAGTTTATAGATTTCACACTAAAATCAATTACAAAGCAAAAATCAGTTTTATAAAAACTTGTGAAATAAAAAAGCAAATCTAAAACGAAAACACATACACACACACACTGAAGCTATGTATTTGTGAAGCTATGTAACACAGCAGAAAAATCTCGATATTTAAGACCAATAATGAAAAATCTATATGATCAATACCAATGGGCACCTGCGCCAAAGACTAAAAAAATGATTCTTCAACCAAGGCCAAAAAGAAAGTGCATATTTACTTAGGGAAAAAAACCTCTCAGTTCTGGTAAGGCTATGAGAAGTACTTGTATTTCTGCTAGCAGCATTGTTTATTGGTAGTCTTCCTAGAAAGGTGGCAATAAACCACAAAAGCCATATAATTCATCATACCCTACAACAAAAGAGAAGTGCGTGCACATGTACACACGATTATCCACACAGAGACAGCTGTATCATTCATAATAACAAAAAAGTCTAAGTATTTCAATGCCTAATAAGGGGGACATACAACTATGGCACAGTAATATAAATACAGATATATGGTCAATAACAGTAAAAACAAGTGGAGTACCTGAAAACGTGGGAGATATACATAGGAACTACCACTAAATGCTAACAGTATCATATAAACACACTGATTATAACTCAAATTACATTTTCATATTGATAAAAGGAAGTCAGTGATGTAACAATTATGTAAGGTAAAGGGGTTTAATAAAGTTTCTTAAAATATATGATAAAGCCATATTCTTAAGCTTTTTGTGTTATGAATTCTAAAAAGGAAATTTACTCAAACTTAAAATTAAAAGCTTTAAATCAATAAGCAACTTACTAGGCCACGTAGTATGCAGAGTTAGAAAGCAGTAAGAGCACATCCACATCTCTGTGAGTAGCATCAGTGAGGCTAAACAGATATGACAAGAGGGAATTAAATAATTTCATTTGCATCTGCATTTTTGCCAAGCTTATTTCTACAGTAGAGCCACTTATGATAAAAGACTGGCTGGGATGGGAGGAGAAATAAAATAAGATTAAGTGAAACGTATACAATCTATCCATTTAGCAATTAAAGAAAAAAAAAAAAGGAACTCAGGGAAGGGGGTGGGTAGGTGGAGGGAGGGGCTGGAGGTGAGGAGCAGTCCCTTCTCAGAGGTGACCCAGGAGGGAAGGACTCAGGGGAAATGGGTAACTCTGGGGGTGCAGGGAGTGGGGGTGGGGAGGTAAGGAGGGGACTGGTGGGGGACTGGAAAAAAAAGAAAATGCGAGGCTGAAAATGGGGATATTCTCTAATTATATCACAACTAAATCTTCAAAATGACATTGCATATTCAGACATTTTTACAGTCATATGGAAAGCATCCTTTTAAAGAATTTTACATAAATGTTAACATTTATGTGCAAAATTGGAACCAAGCCCCAAGCTACTTTACATTTTTCTTACTATAGGTTAATTTACTTGACTTTTAAGGAACAAGTAAACATTTCCTTATTCTAAGTACGTTTTGCCGTATTTTACCTCCACTCTTAAAACTATCAGAATAAGGGTTAGAAACTAAACCAGTAGTTTTGAGCTAGTAAACCAAAAACTACAGTAAAATATATATCTTCCTAAGATTATTAATCAACAGATAGCACAGGCAGAATCTGAATTCAAATAAAACTCAAATCTAATATCCATCCAACATGAGTAACAGCCTTTCCAATGAAAAGGTGAAAATCAGTCTATGTTCTTATAATTGGTCTCGAAATTCCACTGTATGAGTAGATTTATACCTTCGACTTTCAGACCTATTTGCCAAGACTTATTAAAATGCTACTGAAAAACAAATGGAAAGCAGTCGGGGGAAACGACCACTTGTAGAAGGAATTTAAGTCAGGTACCATCTGCGTCAGAATGATGTCATTGTTTAACGCGTACTTGCAGAGAATATTTTACCAAAATCAAACTGCGGCATTTTACATCAGCGGCACCTTGCTGCGATTTGACTGATGGTCGTAATTTCAAATAACAAATTCGCCTCAGTTGTCACCTCAAGTAATATACCAAAAAATACAACAAATGCTAAGATGCCGGGACCCGACAACACATAGATGAGTACCGACCAATCAATCAACAGGACAAACCAGAAATTCAACGAAGCTGGCAGCGTCACGCGTGCCGACACGGAACAACACCGGGAACCGACAGGTGGCTTTGCACGGTAATACTTACGTGCACTGAAAACTGTCGCTTAGCCGAGCCACAAAAATCACGTCACGACACACAGACTACTATGAAGTAAATTCTACTCCTACTAATTAGTGTTACTTCAACCAAGCTTCATATTTTGGCATCGATATTTACATCAAACGTGATCCTCAGTCACAAACGTTATGTCCGAAAGAAAAAAGCACTTGGCACGGAACAGGCGGTCCGCAAAATGTCCCCCTCACCCCCCTCCCGCGCCGGTGCTGAAGCCTCGGCTGCCCCGGACTTGGCGACCTTCCCCGCCAGCCAACAAAAAGGAGGCGCGTTTTCACCACCACAGGAAGAGGAGGACCCCGGTGCGCCCGGCCCGCGGCAGCTCTGCGGAGGCCGCCCTACTCGTCCTTGGTCTCCTGCCAGTCAGGCAAGCCCTCCTTCCACACGATGAAGACAAACACGGCCAGCACTACGTGCAGCCCCACCACTGCGACAATGGTCGCGTAAAAGCCACTGTCGTCAGGCGACATTAACAGGAGACTCTGGAAAAGGAGTAGTTTACACGAAAAATACAACCCCACAGGAACTTTAACCATAAGTCCTGCAAAAAGGAGAAAAATCTTGAAAGTCGTGGCCAGGCTGCCACCCTCAGGCTTGGGCTCGGCGGCGCTGCCCGCGGCATTGCCGGTGGCGTTGGCGGGCCGCTGGGCCGACGGCGGGGGCCTGTGGGAGCGCGGCATTGTCAGTCCGTCTGTCCGTCTGTCTAGGAGTGGCAGGCAGTTAGCGCCACCTGCACCCGATCCTCCGTGCTCGCTGCTGACTGCGGCGACTGCAGCGCGGCCGCACCAAGCCCCGCCCCGCTCACGATGCGGTAGGCCGCCCACGCTGCCGCGGCACTTGCCGAGTGCGCATGCGTGCCGAGCCTCCACTAGGGGGCAGGACGGCCCGCTGGTTCCAGGGAGCGCGCATGCCCCTTCCTGAGGGATGCTCCCTACTGCTCGAGGGCACGCGGGCGGGCGGCTGCAGCACCGACACAAACAGGTCCCCTACACTATGACATGCCTAACAACACGGCTGTAAAACACTCACTAAACTACGATGCAGAGAGAAGTGGTCATCTATTCCCGGTGTAGAAAAGTGGGTTAAATACAGAGTTCGACAAATCAGTGAGCCTTGCGGAGATGCTGAGGCGCACCAGGACAGTACGTCCGACTCCTTTCATCTGAGGCTCCTCTTCCGGCCGCGGTGCCGCAGCAGGGGCTGATCACTGTCATTCAAGCCAGCTTTTCCCGCGGCAAGGCGGCTGCAAGGGAGAGACTGGAGAAGACTCAACAGAGCCGGAGAGGTCCGGCCTGTGGGTGCTGGAGGCTGTCTGCGGGCGAGGACACCGGGAAAGGAGCCACGCTTGCGTCTGAACAGAAAGAGGGCAGCCACTGAGTGCGCACCACGCGGGGACACGGCACTCCAGCCAGAGCCGCGCTGGACAGTTCCAGCTGGGCCTTTGGGAGGCCCAGAGAAGGAACCAGGCATTCTTGCTGCCCTGCGTAGTAGGCCTGCGTGTTTGTAAACTGCTCGCTTTAACTGCTTTTCTGCCAGATACTTGAACAGGCTTGGGACTGCAGTGAGGTGAGGCAGGCACTGGCTGGTCTCCAACACAAAACTTAGGGGAGTACCAAAAAAACTCAGCTATCGAAATAATTTGGTGCAGTATTTTTAAAAAAATCAAAATTGATGCAAAAATATGATGAACAAAATGTAACACTTGAAATAAAGACAGGATTCACTCCTGCAACTTGTACAACCCTATCCCACTTAGCAGCTCTATCCACTTCTGGGCCCTGAAAAGCTTTATTTACAAAAATGTGTAACAACAACAAAGACACACAGCCCAATTTCTAAAAATGGGTAAAAGATTTGAAGACATTTTTCTAAGGAAAATACATGAATGGCCAACAACCTCATACACACACAAATCCTCAACACTGTCACTAGGAAAACACAAATCAAAACCACAGTGACATACCACTTCACACCCACTAGCATGACTACAATTTTAAAAACAGAAAATAAGTGTTGGTGAAGACATGGAAAAATTGGAACCCTCATACATGGCTGGTGGGAACGTAAAATGGTACTGTCACTGTAGAAAATAGTTCGGTGGTTTCTCAAAAGTTAAACATAGCATTATGCATGATTCAGCAATTTCTACTCCTAGGCATACACCCAAAAAGAAAAACAGATGTCCAAACAAAAACTTGCACACAAGTATTCACAGCATAAGTATTTACAGTGCCCAGAATACCCATAAACAACCTAAATGCCCATCAACAGAAGAATGGATTAACAAAATGTGGTATATCCACACAATGAAATATTACTCAGCTACAAAAAAGAATGAAGTTCTGATATATGCACAATGTGCGTGAACCATGAAAATATTATGCTAAGTGAATGAAACCAGTCACAAAAGGCCACATATGATTTCACTGATAGGAAATTTCCAGAACAGGCAAATCTAGAGAAACACAAAGTAGCAGTTGCTTAACACTGGGGGTATGGGTGGATAGGGGAGTGACAGCTAAAGAGTCTGAGGCTTCTTTTTGTGGTGATAAAAATGTTCTAAAATTGACTGTGGTTATGGCCTCACAACTCTGAATATTCTAAAAACCACTGAATTGTATATGGATTTCATCTCAAAGGTTTAAAAAAAACCACATACACAGCCCAGGAGAACATGGTGGAGGCAGGCAGGTGTGGACTGTTGATGGTGCCACACCTACCACTGGCTGGCTGGCTGGAGGTCTGAGCCCCACCGCCATTCCCAAACTACCTCTGGCTGTCCTCCATTAGGGACCACCCTCTCTGGGTCCATCTCCCCGGCTCAGCTGACAGACTGTCCAAAAAGGTTCTGTAACAAACAGCCCATAAGCCATGACCACTAGACACACAAATGCTGGGCCAGGTTAAGACCTATAGACAAGGCAGCAATAGGTACAGAACAAAATGCACTTAATAGCACAGAAATGGAAGCAAAAAAAGGTGTCATCACCCATCAGGAAATGTGAGACTATTTGGAAACAGACACTGATAATCTTAATGGAAAGCACCACTTACTGAAAACCTCATAATGTGCTTGAATTTGAAAGTTTAACTTGCAGTAAAGGAAGAATGGGCTCTGCTTTTTTGCAATATGCCCCTCATCTGTATAACCCAAATGGGCCCAGTGAGCAAAGGGAAGGATGCTGTCTGGCATATGTTACTGATGATGTAAGCTATTCTTCATCAGGAGCTTTAACCAGAGAAGAGAATAGAAGACAATCACTGACTCCCTGTTATCAGAAAGCCAAACTTTATAGTGCAGAATTAAAGAAAAATGAGGAGTGCAATTGCTGGGCACTAGAGAGGGGTAGAAGTCAAAAAATCAAGAAGAAAGAGAAGTATTTCATCATGTTAATGAGGAAAAGAGAAAACTGAAGCACAACTATATTTCTGAAATAGGCACTTGGAAGCTGGGAATGTACTACTCAATTTGGGAATCTACCCAACAAGGATTTCTTAAAGACCAGGTCCTAGAAGACTAGTCTTGTTTCAGCAGTATTTTGGTACAATATAGTACCAGCAATCTGTGTTGTCCCAGTGAGTCCAGTTGCCAGAAGTCTGGGTGTTTTCATTTATCTTTTTCTTAAATGCAAGAAACTTCTGACTCTTTAACAAGTGTGCTTGCCTAAATTTTGTTGCAAGCTTTAAACAGCATACATAAATACACACTACATTTTTCTCAAACTCCTAACCCAGAACACCAACTTCACACAAGAATTACAGGACTGGAAATCAAATCAGATGTAATGTGACCTTACATAATGGTTATCAGCTTTAGAACTAAGCCTTTTGGTCATTCCCTATTCAATTACCTCCAAAGTAGAAATAAAAATACTTGATCTAAGGAAGATGACACTCTTAATAATTTAAATGCAAAGTTAAAACTCAAGCAAAATGCAGGTGTACTGCCTGCAGTTATCTCTGAATGGGAATTAAAAGTATTACCTTTTTTGGTGCTGCGTTAAGTTGAGCTGCTGCTATTTGAAAAAAACCTAAGGTACGTGAATCAAAACATTTTACCAAATGGCTTATAAGAGCACAGAAATTTTCTGCTAAATTGCAAGAAAAGCCTCATCTCTTAAATTTTAAGAGTCTGCAATTCACATCCATATATTCAGTACTAACAAAGCAAAATAATCCATGAAATTAAAGTCATAGGTTTCCCTATGAACCTGCAGTCAATATTGTTTTTTATTTCATTTTAATGTATGTAAATGCTACCTTGCATTGACTTCTTTCAAGCTTGTTTTATGCATTTATTAAAAATACATGAAATGTAAAATGAGATAAAAATCTAAACAGAACCTTTTATACTCAGAGCTTTGTCTAGAATTTCCTGAAATGTTTCTCATTCATAATATTGAAGATCATTTTAGATGTCGGCCAAAAAAGCAGGTGTTCAATCAGGTGGATATAGATCCTGTTGTTCATTATGAAGAACCACTTGACACTGGATGATTTTTATATTAGTTGGCCTATTCTTTTTAAGAAAGACCAGGACCACTTCACAACCTGTCAGAGTAACTAGCATCTCTGCACCTCTCACTGTGCTCACTTACATGTGTTAATACGGTAAACCCAGATTCTATAGGGAGAACACACAGTCAGCTGTGAACGACAGTTCCACATTTTTTCTTCAAATCAAATACTGCATTAAAATATTTATTACCGAGTTTTTAGTGCCTCCTCGATTTTGCACCCAAGACAAATATCTGATTCAGCTCGCCTTAGAAGCAGCCCTGTATCTGAAAACTGCCACGCAATACACATCCTGCCCACAGCTTTATGGACAACTACTAGCATTCATCACAAGGGCAACAGGAGAAAGTTAAGCACATTGTTACCAGGACACCACTCCAACTTACCTGGGGTCACAGTCAATGAGGGCCCAGCCCCCATGGAACTTTTCATTATCAGGCAGCAGTAACTTCATGTAACTTTGTAAAAGCTGGCTAATTAGTTCCTGGTGGCTTCTCTGATTTTCCTTATGCAGAGCTTCATGCTCCTTCTCCTTGGTAAATATGGAATACAGGTCTTCTGTCACTGGGATGCCTTGCATCAAATCTAGAGCAGAAATTATTAATAACTATCATCATCTTAGCTTACTAACACATTTTTAAACAAAAGAGAATATAAGACCTAAAACAAGAGCACTCTTAAGGAAACACAGGCATAAATCTTGCAACCTTGGATTAGGCATATTTGTTAAGATATGACACAAAAATTACAAGCAACTAAAAGAAAAAAACAGACAAACTGGACAGCACCCAATTAATTTTTTTGTATGTGCTTCAAAGGGCAATATCACAAAAGTGAACAAGAAAACCCACAGAATGGAAGAGAATATTTACAAATCATCTACCTGATAAGGGATTTGTTCCCAGGATATATAAAGAATTACCACAACTCAATAAAAAGACAAGCCAATTTTAAAACGAGCAAAGTATCTGAACAGAACTGATTTCTTCCTGGTGTGACAGGTGGCTCAAGCCTTAACAAATCATTATGATCCCATGCCCTGTAGTCGTTTGGGACAGTGAGACTGGAGGAGGCTTGGGAGAGACCTGCGAATGGCCCTACAAGGGGAAGCAACAAACCCAGGCTGCTACTGGCCTTCTTGCACCTGCGAAGAGCTCCAGCTGCAGGATTAAGATGAAGCTGATGCTGTGTAAGGCCAAACCGAGAGGGGCAGAACCTGGGTCCTTAATGACATAACTGTCCCTAAATCAACCAACAAAAGAAAAATATCTTATTTTTCCTAAGTAAACTGTTAAAATCCAATTTTCCAGTCAAAAAACACCTTATGTGTGTGGCACATGAACCCAACTTCCTTACCCTTGACTTCTCAAATTCCTAACTGGCCTGTGTCTAGGCTGCACTATTTCGTGTATGATAACTACTCAGGTTAAAAATAAGATTTTAAAGATATTCTCAAAGACCATAGGAAAAGGTATTACATTTGAACACTTACACTGAAAACTAATTCAGAACACTCTACATTTACTTTAATTCCATAGGTAATACTTTCATGAATTCACGGCGTGAATCCACTGGGCAAACTAGCCTCCATTTCCTTTTCTAAATAGTAAGAATTGGTTAGGATAATCTCTAAATCTGATAACCTGTATCAAGTTAATTCATGCTTATAGGAAAGGATTATGTGTTTGTACACAGCAAGAACTTATGATAAATGTCATATGGGGAAAGAAAATCATCTTGTTAAACATCTTGCAGTCCTGAGCAATGGAAAAACAAATAGAACATGGGACTTTTAGTTGATGAGGTTTTACCTTATTCCATACTTCAGAAGCTTCAACCCTGTCTTCTGTTACATAAATAGTAAGCTGACAAGCATATGGAAATGAGTGGTTTCTTTTGTTGCTCTGGCCTAAAAAAAATCTGTCAAATTCTAATCTTGTAAAACTTTGAATTTGATTTAATGGGTAAGATGCTCAATACAGAAACACAAATATATTATAAAACACGAACTCCCTTAATGAAGTTGGTTTCTATAAAATGTTAGTCACAGAAGGAATAACACACTTTAAAGAAAGACATTTATGATTCTTACCTATAACAGCCTGCCTATAAGCATCCTTGAATCGATTCAGGTAATACCTATTTGCTGAGTTAACTCCATCTTTCATAACTCCTGCTAACTTCCTTTCTCCTGTCCTTGTAAAGTCACCCTGTCAAAGAAAAAGTCATTTTGACAATTTATCCAAACACAAGAAAGTTCCCAAAGTCAACATAGGCTTTCATTTCAAGACTGGAATTATACAGGCTTTTACAATTTCTAAATAATGTAAAGTATCTACCAGTATTTGACGCTGACTCAAGGATGTCAAATAATTAAACCTGCCGTCTGTGGCATCTTCACAGTTAGATGGTGCTTTATTTGGCAATCTGTAGTATTTGTAAAATTTATTGGTCACAACTTATATAGCAAACACCAAAAAGATTTTCAAGTCTCAAACTGGTATGATATTCAAAACCCACAAATTTCTGATATGTGAAAATATGGACAATTTCCTAGAGTTTATTATAATTTATAGGATTTAACTTGTGGATGTGTGTAGAGAGTGCAGAGCTTTCTGTGCCTCACTGCACATTATACTCACTGTACAATGATCCAGTGAAGATTTAAGTTGTTTCTCTGTTTTTCACAACAAAGGTGTCAAAGCAAGTCCCTAGAGAGGCAGTGACTTATACTTAAGGCAAGGAAAGCATAGTCTTTTTTCTCCATCCCAATTCCACTATTTCAATCCAAGGCAATCTCAGAAAGAGGCCTTGTCCTAAAACTGGTAATTTAGGAAGAACATTTTGCCAACTATTAAATCACTCACAGGAAATATAATTTTCCAACAAGAATCTATTACACAAGACACCTGAATGCTGAGTCCAAAGAAGTTTAATATCAAAGGAGAAAAAGCATTTTTTCTAGTTTTATTGAGTTATAATTGACGAACAGCATTATGTAAGTTCAAGGTATACAGTGGGATGATTTGATGTATGCATGTATTATGTTAATATTAATGTAATCACTTCACATCACCACACAGTTCCCATGTGTATGTATGTGTGTATGTCTGGTGAGAACATGTAAGGTCTACTCTCTTAGTGAATTTCAGGTATATAATACATTGTTGTTAACTAGAGTCACAATAATGTGCATTAGATCCTCAGAACTTTTTCATCTTTTAACTAAAGTTTGTACTCTTTGACCAACACCTCCCCATTTTCCTCCACCTGCCATTAACCACCAATCCCTTCTGTTTGTATGAGTTGACTTTCTTAGATTCCACATGTAAGTGAGATCATGCAATATTTATCTTTCTCTGTGTGGCTTATCTCACTTGCCCTCAAGGTTTCACCCGTGTATTTGCAAATGGTAGGATTTCCTTTTTTGATAGCTGAAAAATATTCCAACACACACACACTCACACACTTTCTTTAGCCATTGATCTGTCACTGAACACTTAGGTTGTTTCCAATGTCCTGGCTATTGTGAACAATGCTGCAGTGAACATGGGGATGCATCTCATTTCCTTCAGATATATACCCATAAATGGGATTGCTGGATCATATGGTACTGCTATTTTTAACTTCTTGAGGAATTTTCATACTGTTTCCATAATGGCCATGCCAGTTACATTTCCACGAACAGTGCGCAAGGGTTCCCTTTTCTCCACATCCTTGCCAACACCTTTTATCTCGTCTTTTTTGATAAGTCATTCTAATGGGTATGAGGTGATAGCTCATTATGGTTTTGCTTTGCATGTCTCTCACGATTGCTGATGTTGAGCAACTTTTCATGTACCTGTTGGCCATTTGTGTGTCTTCTTTGGAAAAATGTCTTTAAGTCCTTTGCCCACTTTTTAATCACATTGTTTGTTTGTTTTGCTATTGAGTTGTATAGCTATTAACCCCTTATAAGATACACGGCTTGCCAATAGTCTCTCCCATCTGTAGGTTGTCTACTTTGTTGGTTTCTTTTGCTGTGCAGGAGCTTTCTCATTTGATGTAGTCCCATGTGTTTATTTTTACTTTTCTTCCTTATCCTTTTGGTGTCATATCCAAAAAAATCATTGCCAAGAGCAATGTCACAGCTTTTCCACTATGTTTTCTTATAAAAAAAAAAAACTATAAAGTTTCAGGTTTTATATTTAAGTCATTAATCCATTTTAATTAATTTTGTGAGTCATGTAACATAAGAGTTCAACTTAATTCTTCTGCACGTGAATATCCAATTTTCCCAAAAGCATTTACTAAAGAGACTATACTTTCCCTAATTGAGTATTCTTGACTCCCTTGTCAAATACGAATTTATTTCTGGGCTCTTGGTTTAATTCCTTCAGTCTGTTTGTCTGTTTTTATGCCAGCACCAGATTGTTTTGATTACTATAGCTTTGTAATATACTTTGAAATCAGGGAGCATGGTGCTTCCAGTTTTGTTCTTTCTCAGGATTGTTTGGCTATCAGGGATTTTGTGGTTCCATATAAATTCTAGGATTGTTTTATCTATTTCTGTGAAAAATGCCACTGGAATTTTGGCAGAGATTACACTGAATCTACAGTGTTGGGTAATATAATTTTAACAATATTAATTTCCCCAATCCATGAACACAGGCTGTCTTTCCATTTATTCATCTTAATTTCTTTCACCAATGTCTTACAGTTTTCAGTTCAAAGATCTTTCACCATCTTGATTAAAATACTCCTAATTTTATTGTTTTTGATGATATTTTAAGTGGGATTTCATTTTTCATGTAAGCTGTTGTTAGCATATAGAAATACAACTGGTTTTTGTATGTTGATTTTGCATGATGCAATTTTACTGAATTCATCTATTAGTTCTAGCAGTTTTCTGGTGGAGTCTTTAGGATTTTCTATATATATAAAAGATCATGTCATCTACCATTTTACTTCTTCCTTTCCAATTTGGATGATTTTAATTTCTTTTTCTTGCCTGATTGCTCTGACTAGAACTTCTAGCACTATGATGAATAGGATGGTAGGAAAAGGCACCCTTGTATTGTTCCTGTTCTTAGAGGAAAATTTTTAGCCTTTCACCGTTGAGTATGATGTTAACTGGGGGTCTGTCATACATAGACTTTATTATGTTGAGGCATGTTCCTTCTATACCCAGTTTCTTGAGTTTTTATCACGAAAGGATGGTGAATTTTGTCAAATATTTTTTCTGCATTTATTGAGATGATCATATGATCTTTATCTTTCACTCCATCAATGTGGTATATCTTATTTATTGATTTATGTATGCTGAACTGGATCTCCTAAAATGAATTTGGGAGTGTTCCCTCCTCCTCTTCTTTTTTTTTTTTGGATTTGATGTTACTTCTTTAAATGTTTGGTGAAATTCACCAGTGAAACCATCTGGTACTGGAATTTTCTACTTGAGAGGTTTTTGTTACTGATTCAATCTCCTTACTCATTCATTGGTCTGCTTAGATTTTCTATTTCTTCATGATTCGGTCTTGGTAGATTGTATGTTTCTCGGAATTTATCCATTTCTTCTAAACTGTCCAATATGTTGGCATAAAATTGTTCAGAGTAGTCTCTTATGATCCTATGTATTTCTGTGGTATTGGTTATAATGTCTCATAATTTTGAGTGTTCTTTTCTTCTTGTTTAGTCTAGCTAAAGGTTTATCAATTTTATTTCTTCAAAAAACCAACTCTTAAGTTTTGCTGATCTTTCTATTGTTTTCTTATTTCCTGTTTTATGTATTTCTGCTCTAATCTTTATTATTTCCTTATTTCTGCTAATTTGGGGCTTAGTTTCCTTTTTTTCTCCTAGTTCCTTCAGTTGTAATATTAGGTTGTTTGAGATCTTTCTTTTTTCTTAATATAGGCATTTATAGCTATAAACTTTCATCTTAGAATTGCTTTTGCTGCAGACTCATAAACACTGAGAAGTGACTAATGGTTACCAAAGGGGAATGGTTGGAGAAGGTGGGTGGGGAGGGAGAAGGGGATTAAGGGGCACTATAATTCACAATCACAACATAGTTCACTGGGACAGTATTACAGCAGAGAATACAATTAATAACTGTAACATCTTACTATGTTGATAGACAGTGACCACAATGGAGGGGGTGAGGGCTTGATAATATGGGTGAATGCTGAATCACTGTTTTGTGTATGTGAAACCACCATAAGATTGTTTATCAATACTTTAATAAAAATAAAAAAAGGAATTGCTTTTGCTGTGTCTTATAAGTTTTGGTATATTGTATTTCCATTTCATTTGTTTCAAAACATTTTTTCATTTCCTTTTGATTTCTTCTTTGATCCATTTGTGTTTCGAGAATGTGTTGTTTAATTTCCACACGTTGTGTATTTTCCAATTTTCCTCCTATTATTGATTTCTAGTTTCATACCACTGCAGTCAGAAAATATACCTGATATAATTACTATCTTCTTGAACTTGTTGAGACTTGTTTTGTGGCCTAACATATGATCTATCCTGGAAAATGTTTCATTTGCACTTCTGAAGAATGTATATTTTGTTGTTGGATGGAATGTTTTGTCTGTCTGTTAGATCCACTTGGTCTATAGTGTTGTTCAAGTATACTGTTTCCTGATTTTCTGCCTAGATGATCTATCCATTGTTGAAAAAGGCGTATTAAAGTCCCCCCTATTACTGTATTGTGCTTTATTTCTCCTTTTAGTTCTGCTAGTATCTGTGTTATATATTTAGGTGTTCCAATGGTGAGTGCAGAAGTTATTTCTCCTTAATTAAACAATAATTTATATATACAGACGTCTAAAGTTCAGTTTCCTTAATAGTACAATTTATTTTAAGAAATATCTTGAGATGAACTATTACCTTGAAGTAAAATTAACATAAACCTAATTTAAACTAATTAGACCATGTCCAATTGCCCAAAGAGGGAGTATTTAGTGACCAGTGACTATATTTTACATTTAAATTCTGTGAAGATTAGTTCTAGAAGATCCTCAAAAGACTATTTACTACAACCACAAAAAGATAATAAAGCATTTCTTTACCATTTACTATGTGCCAGGCAATGGTTTAAGCCCTCATGTGCATTAACTCCTATGATTACATGACAATTTTTTTGAAGTGAACCTTGTACTAATCCTGTTTTACAGATGAAGAGATGGACACAGAGAGGTTAAGTGACTTGCCCAATGTCACAGAGCTAGTAAGAAGTAGGGTTGGAATTCACATTCAAAGGAGGCAAATTAGCAACCAAATCCCATTAACAGACATGTTCTATTTTGTTTATATAAAGTTTTTTAAAACAAGTAGTTCACATAAAATTCCAGATTTCTAAATTCTCTTGAAAAACTGAGCGATCTAGCAACACTGGGCCTTCATCCCCATAAGGAAGCAGCAGAATAGCACCCTCCCAAGACAACATAAGCTCTTACGTAGGTCCACACATATCCATCTCTCCCTTTAATCTAATGAGTGGCCTGATTGAGACACATTACCTGGCCCCAGAAGCAATTTCAATACATGACCCATACCTTAGCCAAACATTCCAGAAAGGAGTCAACTGTATAGACCTACCACCTGTAGCCCACATACCTTTCTCTCAAAAGCAAAGTTGGTTTTAAACCACATTCTGTGTCCCAAAGAATGATCCACAAATGCTTGCTACAGGCATTTACCTTCAGAGCTGCTGTCCCAGCGTACTGCCTGCTGATGGAGTCTCCGTTATTGGCCCACATTATCTGATAGATCCGATTGCATTTCACTGGTAGTGGCTGTTCTGGGGGCATCACACCTAATTTCTTCAGCTAAAATGTACATATTGGTAGATTAACTACATAGGAAGCCAGCAAACTATAGCATAAAATGTATACTGTACAAAAAGGAAGCATGTTCAAATACATATTAGGACTCTTAAAAGAAATGGTGTTTCAGACTTTTTCAAAATAAAACAACACTTGAGAGACAGTCTTATGAATTGCTTCAGGTAAATAAATAGAATGAAACATTTATACTGTTCTGGTGTAATTTTTAGTATGTAGCCTCACTCTATATTTGTCTTTAAATTTGCCTATGAAGTAAAACTAGCAAAAAAGCACAATGAAATAATAAGCAGAACAGCTAAGTGCCCAATAGTTGTTAACTCTGTGCTAGGGCCAGGGTTTTAACAGATTTTTTACATAAATTATCTCATTTACTCCTCATAACAACTTTATGTAGTCAGTATCTAGACCTCTATTTAAAGATGAGGAGACAAAAATTTAGAGGGATTGAGTTTTTGCATGGGGTCAGCACCCAGTATGTGGTACAGCCAGGGCTGTGGACTCAAAAGCCTGGCTGCTGCAAAGTGACGTTAGAAGGAGCAGACTCACATCCTCTAAGGACGGTTGCTAGGTTCTATTAAAAAAAAAAAACGGAAACTGTGATAAGACTTTCCTAGAGAATTTGTTACTCAGGTGTTAGAGGGCTGAATGATCCAAAAGAGGACACTGAGTAACGGACATGATGAGTACAGGAAGCAGTTGCCACCAATTGGGGCATAAAGGGAAGAGGGTGGTTCTGTGGTGCCGAAGAAACCAACAGCCCCAGAGAGGGGGCTGCCCACAGGAAGGTAACACAGGGAAAGAAGCCTGTCCCTTCTCTTCATCCAGCCCCATGGTTTTCCTTTAGCACCTCCTACTGACAGACCCTGACATGGAGCCCACTGGCCCAGGAGAAATGTGATACACAGTCTCCCAGACCCAAACACAGAAGGAAGAGTTTGGGGCTGAGAGAAAAAAGGTAAATGAAGGCACACTGCCACCCAGTAAATTTTTAAATGTTGGGCCTCACATTTTTGAAATGATAATTTAGAAAAGGCCACTCGATTCAACTTTTTAATGAAAGTTGTGCTTTCCAGGTTTTAATAAGCAATGAAGATATTTGTATGCTGTAAATGCTCTATTGAACAAAAATTTCAGTTATTTGTTTATACGTGAAAAAACTTCAGAAAGGGATTATTTATAATCCAATGTACAACAAATTACCTGCTGTTCCATGACCACTCGTGCAATGGCAGCTTGAACTACATTGGTGCGATCCAGGCAGTCCATGCAATTAACACGAAAAATCCCTTCTTGTTTACATATTACTCCAGCTTGATCAACCCTTTTCCAAAATAATATGTGATTATTTTACAATATGAAATAGTTTTAAGTTTTCCAAAAACCAGAATCTTAACAATAATAACAGCAGTTCTGGCTATCAATTTGCTTGGAATATTATTACATGGCAGGCATTATTGAGTCCTTCATAGATGCTGTTGTTGATTTACACAATAGTTTAACAAGGAAGATATTTTTTGTCATCATTTTGAAAAACAAACAAACAAAAAACAAACCAAGGTGCAGAAAGAGCGACTTGCCCAAGTCACAGGACTGACTACTGGGCAAGCTGCCACCACCTCAAGTTGTGCTTTTCCACACATTTAAAACACCAACCTGCCCCTCCTTTTTGACTCAAAGAAGCAGTGCATCTAAACTGGCTTGAACAAACCCACTTCTCCACGCCCTGAAGGGGCAGGCAGCACTCCTTGCTCATCTCATTTCTCTGGCCACCTGTGGCCCTGAAGTCTGATCAAATGTTCTCTCCTGTCCTTTAAACAAGTTTCTTCTTCCTACGTCTCCCACCTATACTCTGAGAATCATTTTCTTTCTCTAATGATCTTGAAATGCCTGAAAACTAAGACCAAGTGTCTAAAGTGCACCTTCCCATATTAGGGGCAGTGAGAAAGAGGAGACAGAGGAAACACAGACCGCTAGACAGAAGTAAAGAATAGTCACGGAGCACTTCACTCCATGTTGCCTAAACATCCGGCGCCTTTTCCCTGTTCAAAGCTAGCACTGCCTAGTGACCAACACTCTCTCTTAAAAATAATAGGAACTGGGAAGCAAAACATGAAAAATAAAAACGCTTTCTCAGCTTGCTGCAAAATTATTTTCATGCTTAGCAGTTCTACACAAATACATATGATTTTACAAATCATGAGTCTGTCAAACTGACCTGTTATGAAATACCTACCAACACCACTTCATGTCAAGAATAATGTCATAAATGGCATCTGTTAGTGTTTGAACATTCTCAAACTTCATTCCTCGGCTAAAAAAATGCCAAAAGAAAAAAATCTTTAGTAGTATTTTTTTTAATTTACATGGTATTTAAGGAAGCTTGGAAAAATTAAATTATTACTCTAAGTACATGAGGCTAATACTACTATAAAATACAATTATATGTTTATACCTAATCTGCATTAGTAGCAAAAAGTGAAATAAGACATACTTAACAATACACTGAAATACATCACAGGTTATCAGAAGCTGCTTTCCTCAACAAACTTTCAATATCTAGGTAAATGAACCCACATGAAAGCCAGGATTATGACAAAAGAACCTTGCTTTCAGAATACACACAAGTTAAAGTTACCATCAAAAAGATTCACCAACTATTGTTTTTCCAGAACCAATTCTAGCAAAGTTTATTCATGGAGAAAGAACTATTATTAATAGACTATGAAGACAAGCCAACAGATGATTCTTAAGGGGACTCTATCACTTCTGCCAGGCTCAGACTCAAGCAGAAAGGAAAGGTCCAGAAGCTCTTTAACTGAATGGTTAAGGGAAAATGGAACTCTAAGTCTCCAAGTCATTTTTGAACCGAAAGACTGTCAATATTTCAGGAACAATTCATTTATATTTTTAGCCAAAATAAAGCCCAAATGAAAATTAAAAGTAAAAAAACGACACTCCCTCCCTTTCTAAAACTGATGAGCAAAAGAGATGTTTCTTCCCAGTAAGAAGAGAACTAAGGCCCCTGTGACTGCATAGGCCATTAAGACTGGAGCTGATCAAAGTTCACCTCAGGAAGCCCCTTACCAGTGCTCATGGAAGTCAAATGAGACATAGGTGAGGTGTGAGTGGTTAAAGAGCAACACCTGCTTCAGGAATGCATCACCGATAATCTTCTCTCTTCCTGCCTGGTCTACCAAGTTAATAATAACCTGGGAGAGGAAAGGGGAAAAAAAAAACTCCATTTAATCAGATGCTAGACTCATGATTTTTAATGGAGTTATTTGGAATTATGTCTTAGAAATATTTTATATCCATGCTTAGAAATTAATCTACTCAAGCATCAATCTTCTCCCTATAAAACTAAATTTTCATTTGTTAAATTTAGGTTTTTGAGAACCATTTATATCAATGGCATTGACAACTTTTTAATACATTATATATTTGTAATAACCCATCAGAATACATAATGAAAACAAGGTCCTTTATAATAGCTAATATTTAAAATATCTAGAATAATTTTTAACAAATATACAAGACTTGCATACTGGATACTGTAAAACTTGGCTGAAATGCATAAAAGAAAACCCAAATAAATGGAGAGACATACCATAGTGCTAAATGGCAAGAATCAATATTGCAAAGATGTCAAATCTCCACAGATTAAACTATATAGTCAACTTCCCTATTGGGAAGAAATCCTAATCAAAATTCAATCAGGATCTTTCTATGGACTTGGCAATTCTAAAATTTTTCTGGAAGGATAAATATGTGGGCAAATTTTTGAAATCGAACAGTAATAAAGGAGGACTTGCCCCACTGGAGAGCAAAACATATTCCAAATCTGTAACAATTAAAACTGTGATACTCATACTCATGTAGCAAAAGGTGAAAGACTCAGCAGGACAGGACTGACAGCCTAGAAATAGACCTATGTACACTGAGGAATCTAAGGTATAAAAACTTATCATTCTGGGAGAAATATGGACTAGTCTATAAATGGTACTGCGATATGTCTATAGAGTGGGGAAAAAGCTTACTTTAGCTCTTTACATCTCATTATATATAAAATAAATTCTACATGCATTAATGACCTAAATATTTTTTCATCAAGTTATAAAAAAGCTACAACATTTCAAATGATGTTTCCACAACTGTAGGATGGGACATGACTTTCTAATAAGCACAACACAAAAACAAGAGGACCTAAAAGATGGACAGGCGTGACAATCAAAAAATTTAAAACCTCCATACCAAATGATCATGTAAACAGCCAAAGACAACAAAAAACAAAGGCCTACCTAGGGCAATATACTTGCAACATAAAAACCAAAATGCATAGAGTGCTAATAAATTCAGTAAGAAAAAAGGAAAGTCACACACAAGAGAAAATATGAAATGAAAATTTTAAAACAGAAAACTAGTTTTTACCTATGCACAGGCAAAAACTGACTACTAAATATAGGCAGCATTGGAGAATACATGGAGAAATGGTCACTGATTCCCACTGCTGCTGAGAGTGGAAACTGATACGATCTTTTTGGGAGCAACAGAGTGGTCGGCATCAACTTTCAATGCATACACCATTTGATTGAGCCATTTCACTTCTAGAAATTTATTCTAGAAACCACACAAGTGACCCAAAGGATGTTTTCTGGAGAATGTTTATTATAGCAAAAACTAAACCTTAAAGGCCCATCAGTGGTAAAATGATTAGCTATTTATTTAATGAGATACTAAGTGGAAACAGCTGAACTGTACATATAGTACAGCCCTTTTTTGACTTAAATTTTGAATGTGTATATAAGCATGTCTCAGGATGGCTTTCACTGCAAACGACAAATCACTGACTCAGAACAAGAAGTCTGGGGGTCCAGAACTGCTTACTTCAGTGGTTACTCATACCAGTTCTTTACACCTTTTTGTTCTGCCATCCTCAGCACATTGGTCTAACACACAGGCTAGTTCTTTCAGGACCTTGAAACAGCTATAGCACCGCAAAAAATCCAGACACAAACACTACAGACGGTTCCTGCTGGTTCCTGTATCTCTTTTTATTAGAGCAGGAAATCTTTCCCAGAAGCCTCCCAGAGGACTGCCCTCCCATCATACGTCATTGGCCAAACTGCCCACAAACATACACAAGCAAATACCTAAACCAACCACTGGCTAAAGCAACAGCAGGGTTGCCGCAACAGTCAGACTGCCAGTGGGCCTGCCTCCCAGACAGCAATCACCCAGGGAAGAATGGACAGACGGACATTGTTAGAGTACAGCTAGAAACAAGGATGTGTCTGCTCAGTACACATACCTATTGAACGGATGTGTACAACAGGTCTTGAAAGTCAATATGGAGAAGAGATGAGGGTGGCGAGGAGGTTATTTCTGCTTCTTCCTTTACACAACTCAGTCTTATTTCAACTTTTACAGTGATCAGGTGTTTAAATTGTGATTTATTCTTTGTAATGATACTTGTAATAATCAGTCGCTCTTATCTGACAGCAATGACCAGTCTGAATGTGTAAGACATGGAATACAGCCAATCTGGAATTGATTTTTATATATGGTATGTAGGATAGGTATTAAAAAGCAAAACTCCAGGGTTAACAGAATAAGCATATTTTATTTTGATAAGTAATACCACTCAAAATGGCTATCCCAACTTAGATTCCCTCTAGCCATGTATAAGAACTCTCAATTCCCCAATACCTGCCTTTATTTCTTATTACCAAGCTTCTTGATTTTTAGGTGGTTTGCCTTTTAATTTCCTCTTGGAATTTAAAATGGCACAAAATTTATATATTGATTTTGGAAGAACTAAAATCTATTCAATATTTTGAGTCTTCCCTGCCAGGAACATGATATTTTCCCTCCATTCATTTAGGTTTCCTTTTTTGTTCTTCAGGAATTCTTCCCCCCACCCCACCCCACACACATGCTATCTTTTTTGTATGTTTATTAGAATTTAGGTTATTTCTTCCTATTCTACTTTATTTTGTTGTTAGAAAAATGTATTCCATGGCATTACACGTTTAGACTAGTCATTGCTAATGAATAAGAGTCACTGATTACTCTATATTAATCTTCTATCTGAAATCTGGTCATCTTATTGCACTTGTATTTCACCCAACAGTTCTTAATTGATTTTGGCTTACATGATCATATTCCTACAAATATGTACATGTATGAATATGTAAGAAAGATGGGCAGATAAAAAAGATACATATCAAATTGTTATCTCAGGAGGGGGAACTGCAGATGGTTTGTGATGCCTTTTATTTCTTACTCCCATTCTTCTCAGACTGTAATAACTAATTGACAATAGACTAATCTCTTATCTAAAAACAGTCTAAAGGAGCTGACTCAGTAATGATAATTAAAGAATGTCAAGAATACTATTGGCTTATATGTGCTCTCTCACTTCACGACAATTGCCATTTTGCTTAATCATTAACAGTACATAGTCCTTTCATTAAATTTAAAGAAAGAGATATACAACCAGTTCTAAATATGAAGGAACATTTCATTATTACAGATCAAAGCCCACCTGTTTTTTGTAAATTTTCAGTTGTTCTTCGAAATGGGCACAGAAATAGGCAACAGTGTCCTTTTCACCTACAAAGAAGTGACACAAAATCTATTTTTCCATCCCATGTTTATGACAGAAATTAGTGTCTATTCCTTCTTATTCTTACTTTTAAATAACTTATTGACAGCCCAAATGTAACAAAGATTGTCTAAAACCAGTGCTTTAAAATGAAATTCTAAGCCAGAGATCCCCCCAATTAGCCTAAAGTGAAACCCACTGCAAGTTCAAACTGTGAAATTATGACATTTGTCATTTATAATCCAGCCTACTTGTCAGAAAGGTATCATGTGGTTTATAATAAAAGAATAAAAACCCCTCTGAAACAAGGATATTACAAACTGAAGTTTAACAGAATTCTCACAAATATAAGTTTTGAGAAAGAAATATTCTGGAAACAACTTTTAAAATCTACCTCATTTAGTACTTTAATTAGATTGACATGGCTTAGCTACGCCAGTGCTAAAGTGATAATACTGGAAGAAATTAAGTTTCAATATTTAATACAGCAAACCTTTCACAGCAAGACATTTGAGTAAAGCCATCTTACCTATTTCTTGTAGATACTATCTTAAGATATTTTTACCTTTTACAAATATTGGCTACATTTACCCTTTTCCAAAATTAAGCATTTAATGTAAAGTATTCTTTAAAGAAACCACAATTTAAAATCTATGAAATAATGTTTTACTCTATTGTCAGGGAAGTTTTTATTATTAAAAATACTTAAATTTTTGAGAACCATAATTACTCTTTTGTGATTATTATATCACTATTAAATTCTGTATGAGTTGTTATTTTAAATGAAGTATGTGGCAAAGCAAATCCATATCTATAAAGTATCCAATATTTTAAAAAATATTCTCTCTGAAATCATTTGTAAGCCAAGTAATTGACATGCTTACTTTTGTCCAGCCGAGGTCTTGGATTATATCGATACCCAACCTGGCTCCAAAAGACAGGCACAGAGCCTCGTGTTTGAATAAATGACAAGGTATGATTATGAACATGAATTAACTGCTCAGTCTCCACATAATTTGCAACATTTCCGTTTTTATCTACTCCTCTTCGTTTATAACGCATTCCTAAAAGGAAATTTAAAAAGAAAACAACAATTTTTGTTTTAAGTACTTAGTCTGACTAGATACGTTTCTTAACCAATTCTATGTCTCTCAGGATTATCTTAGGAATCCAGTGTGCAATAACAGTATCACCTTACCCAAAATCCTAACTGTATGCATCAGTGCCTTTTAAAAGGTGAAGCTAAGGTAATTCCTGTGAACTGAAAAAGTGGAGTTTTCCCAAAGGTGCAAACACTCAGGAAGGATTTATTACTGTAATACAGGCTGTCGTAAGAACAACGGTATTTAGAAGCACACCCCAAGTGTCTTTCTTCTCTTCTCCATATACAGACTTCCTTTTCTTTCTCCTTTTGCTCACTCTCTCTCATTCACGTCTCTCCAAAAACTGGTCCCCAATCACAACACTATGTAGAGTCATCGGGTACTTTGAAGCCAACAGTGTTTCTGAATCCATTATTGTCGTTAGCATTTCAACACATCTGTGGGTTTCCCCCACTCTTGCCTGGAGTTGATTTTCACACTATTATATCCCTCTACTCACCTGCTCTGTGCCTACTTCGGCGTGAAATGAGAGCCACTAGAAATCGTGGATGAATGTCATCTACGCAGGTGGACTCCTGAGGGGGAGTCTCTGGGCTGCTTTTCTCATCGTCAGATGATTCATTATAATTAACCACAAGTTCTTCAATCTGCACAAAACCTTGGATAATGGGGGTAATCCAAAAGTCCACATCTGGTGTCTGAAAACAATATAGACACCATGTTGATCCTATTCTGTACAGCACCAGTGCTTTCTTAAGCCCAAACAGTAGCTAGCACCCATTTGTCAGTTTATTAGAGCAGAAACTTCCCATTCTTTAACCATGTGCTCTGATTACTGGAGAACACTAAGGAGTGAGTGAAGGAAGGGAGGGAAAGAGCGGGTGGAGGGGAGAATCCTTTCTTTTATGGTGACCATTCAAAAAGAGCTGTCTGAGAGGGACCACAGCATAGAAGCCAGACAGCCTGGGTACAAATTCAAGCTCCACAGCTTACTCACTCCAGTGAATAACCTAACCTCACCATGCCTGACATTCTGCTTTGAGAAATAGGAAAAACTATGACCTCATAAGGTTGTGATGATTGAGTAAAATGTAAAAAGTGTTTAGCCTAGTGCCTGCCTTCTAGTAAATACTTAATATAGCTATTATGATTATTCCTGTTGGTATAGAAAAAAATTAATCTTACAGGTTGATTTTCAATTCCCAATTGTATTAAGGCTTTAATAAAATACAACCAACTTCTATCGCTTTATTACAAAACATAGAATTCTACTCATTTTCTAAGTTTGGAAGAAAACTTGCTTCAGCAAGCTTAAATCCAGTAGTAAGTGAGCCAAAAAAAAATCCTTGCCATAAACATCTTATTTTAAAAACTCATCCAACGTAATCAGGAGAGTATTAAAGTTAGAGATTTAATCTTCTATGTCTTTCAGACTAAGATAGTATACTGATTCCTCAATTGACTGTATGAAGCCAAGCACTCCAGAGAGAGCTGTTCTTAATCCCTGTCTCTCCCGTCTCCACAACAGTATCTATCTAGACTAACTATCAGCATCAATTTCAAATCTACCTCCTCTTCCATAACCCTATACTCCAGGTCCTACCTCACAGTTCTGTTTTGTTTGATGGAGGCTGCAGATAAGAGCTTAGGAAGGTGGTTAGAGTTGAAAATAGTGAAGGGTCTATTGGCATTCATTATTCTTAGCATTCTTATTGTCATTTTTGTGCTGGCAATAAATGCAAAACTCTTGACAGGAACAGAGAAAAATGTGCTGCCAAATGCTACCTTTATTGCAAGTCGTCAGTTTTAAATGGCAAAGCCAAGTGTCTGACAAAAATTCTGCAAAACATATTAGAACTTAGTATGTCAACAAACAGGACAAATACACACTGTACACACCTTTATTTTTCTCCCCTATCACTGAGCTTTGGTGATGACGGTTTGATCAGCATCATAAAGAGAAGTGAGAACATTTTCATGCCTCACTCTCAGCAGAGGCATGACAGATACCCAGATACCATCAGAGACAGTCAAAATCATTTATACTACCAAGGGGGAGAAACAGCAAGAAGAAAAAAAGGTTTGCAACTTCTGAAAGGTTAAGAAAAATATGTCACCCTATTCAGCTACTTGTCCACTTTGTGTCTAAAACAATAACTGGCTCATAGCAGGCCTTCCACAAATATTTGTTGACTGACTAATGAATTAATTGTCCTGGGACAATCATAAGCTATGACATTAAGTGACCGAGTAAAGGGCAAACTAATCATTAAAGCAGAGCAAACCTCATAAAACAATCTCATCATAATCCCTGTCTTTCCTGACTCAAATACTGGCACTACTGGATGTACTCAGAGATCTGTCTATTCCAATTCCCAGATGAGGAAACAGGTAAGCTAATGACTGGTATCATTAAAGGAAAACTAGGTTTCAACATTTCCAGTGGATACAAACAAAACTCTGTGGACATTAATTCCACAGCCTTAGATTTCTAGTAGCATATGGAAAGCTGCTAAAAAGACAGGCCTGTGGCTGGACAGGGGAACAGTGAACTGCCTTAAAAATAATGCCTTGGTTTTCCCAGCTAAGTGATTCCCATTCTAAAAGGGAAAATATTATATTTCAATTTATTTTAATACAATATAAAAACATTTCTTAACAACTGTGACTGCCTCAGGATATTTTAGGAACCACTACTCACACCAATCTCAGTAAGATCTTGCATCATATATTTATTCCAAAAAAACCGGTCATCAACCTAAAAAAGTAGAGAATAAACAGTTCAGAAACGTGCTGAGTTTTCCTATGGAAGCCAAACAGGCCCATAAACTGTTCTGGAGGGCAGACCCTGCTCTGAGCTGGGAGGGGTACCTTCTGCCAGAGGGGCCGGGGGTCCTCTTCCCCCGAGTGCTGCCTCTGCACCGAATTGGTCAGATCATATGTCAGGCTGTAGTAAAAGGATTCTGAGTCCATGAACATCTTCAGCAACTCCTCAAGTAATCTTCTCTCCAATTTCTCCTTTTCCTTACTTTCCTTGACCTGTAAGAAATGAATCAACCATTACTGCAGGAACTACATGTAAAGCATCATGTGGATAATACACAACTTCCTAGGAGAAAAGTGAAAATAATTCCAAGGATATGCAGAGACAGTGCTTTAACATGACAAGTGGTTTGAAAATAAGTTTACAGGAGGAAAATTACCCCTCAATTTAAAATTAATCAAAGATGAATTACAAGCCCATATCAATTAAACTCTTACCTTTTTTTTATTAGGAGCAGACACATTGGATTTAATATGCGTAAAGGTCTTCAGTAGAAACTTTGAGTCTTCAGGAGATGGTATAATCTTCTCGGGTTTGTTAATTCCAAAATGATGCTTCTTACAGAGCTACAAAATTAGGAAGAGAAAAAGAATTTGTTATTATTAAATGCTTGTTACAAATGTTCAACTATGAGAGCAGAAGTGAATGCTACTGCTTAGGTATTGTGGTTAAAAAACAAAACAAAACCCTTAAGGTTAGTAAAAGGACCAAGTACACAACTGATAACTCAAACACAGCTGTGGTTTTAAGGATTAAAAGAGAGGATGAGCAAAGACTATGGGCAGTGTATACTTAGAATTTACAGGTGGAAAATTCAGGTTAGGATCATAATCATGCTAAATTCTTATCTAATATAACTAAAAATAAAATGTTCTGGTTTATTAATGCTCTGAAATTTGGCATCTAAGATTTAAAATACTGCAAAATACACACCTACTATGCTTCAGGGGCACTACTTTACAGCTCTCTGTGCTAAATATTCATGCTAGTTGATGGAGTGTTCGGTTAAGATGTCAAGGGTCTGTTCTACTGGGAATCTCAAAAGTTGGACACTTCAACCTCTCTCTTTCCTCCTATCCTCACACACGCTAATGAAATCAGCATAAAAACATACTTTGGGTCCAGAGATTTGTTAAATTTGAAGAAGCAGTAAGTAGGGGCTGCAGGAAATGTACAGTCCAACTGACGAAGGTGAGGAAGAGGAAGGGAATACGTTAAGACAAGAGAAAGGCACAGAGATACTAAGACTACCTGGTTAAAGTCAAGGATTTTACATAGAATTTCATGTATCAACACACTAAGCAATTATTTTGAAAAGTACACAAGGATTCTAGTAACCAAATGCAGACTAATTCCATTTTTCAACACACTAATTTTATTGCTATACTAACTGGTAGACTCCTGTTAAGAGATAACAGTTATTCTATGATTATTATTATTAGTGTCTTACTCACAAAATAACTATTATCAGATCAAAAGGCTTAATGAGGAGAACAAAACCTAGTTCAAGTTTTTATTATAAATTGTAATCAAATTTGGAAGTGGGGACAATTTTATTTGTCAATGATACCCCAATAAAGCTGGGGAAAAACTGGAAATGGAGACTAAAGATAAAACCAAGTATTCAGATGTAATAGAATCAGAGATTTTTATGACTTTCCAAAATTATGGCTATCAGAAATTCAATTCCCATAACTGTCATATATATATTACAACTTTACATTATGCCTGTCCTACCAGTGAATGCAGGGGAACTAAAGATGAAGTTTTTAGTTGCCCTGCCAAAACTGAGCTAACTTAATTTTCCTTCAAATAAGCCAAACCAGCTCCATCGTGAGTTGCTGGGGAAGGAGAGAAGAATTAGGCCATGGGCTGCTCCAGCTATTCTCTCCTCTTCCCTCTTTCTGCCAGCCCATTCCCATCAGCACAGAAACATACTGACTCTTCTCTCCTCTAACAACTTCGCTTGGGGTCGCCTCTTCCATCAGCCAGTGTCCCATTCATATTCTTCACTGCCTCCCACCCGTCCCCTCCCATTCTCTCTCCCCAGCCCATTCCCATTTGGTGTTGCCTCCGTGCCACTCCACCTGCACTACTATCTTCAGTGTGACCTTTGACCTCTGCTGTGCTAAACTCAATGGTGGATACTTGGTCCTCATCTTAACTTCTCAGTAGCATCTGATTCCGTCCATCACTCCCTCCTCCTCCCAGCTACTTGTATTCACTTGCTCCACTGCTCACTCCTTCTTTATCTCTTTTCCTGGTTCTTTGCTGACCATTTGACTCCTGGGTGTCTTGGCACCCCAAGGCTCAGTCTCTGACCCCTTTATCTATATTCACTCCCTCAGTGATTTTCCATCATTGCATGGCTTCAAATACCATCTATATGCCAACCCTTCCCTCCCAAAATCTTTCTGGCCCAGTACTCTCCGCAACGAATCCCAACACTGCCACTTGGATTTCCACCAGGCACCTCAAACTCAACATGTCCCAAACTAGACCTCATCTTCCTTCCACTGCAGTTCTCTCCTACTCTTTCCTCCCTTTGCTCACCCTACTCGGCCCACACTTGCTTTCTTGCTGCTTGTCCCCATGTCACAAATGCCTCCACATCAGGGCCTCTGTTCTAGTGCTTCTCTCTACCCCGACACCCTCCCCCCAGATACCTTACCACAGTCTCCAGCCCTGGACATTCCCCCAAGCTTTACTGTGCTCACCTTTATTTCCATAGTATTTATTGCCTTCCAACATACTGCATACCAGTTAGTATGCTGGTGGTTACTGGCTGTTCCCCCTACTATGATTACGCTCCATAATGGCAGAGATCTCTGTTGTACTGACTCACATCTCCAGTACCTTAGCAATACCTGGCACACGTAGGCTCAATAAGTATTTGTTAAGTGAGTGAATGGGTTCTTATGCTACATATATAAGTGGTAACCTCCAGATTCACACATGGACATATAAGTAGTCCTGGAAGAACCATCACTCCCCTTCTTGCATGAACGTATGTTACCCAGCCCCACCTCTACTGGTGCAGAATCACTGGCAGTTATAAAAAGATGCCCTCCTGTGAGCAATAGTTGGGTAGCAATTTTTATACAGAATATCTAGACGTATTACTAACTTTCTTATTTTTTTATTTTTTATTAAGGTATTATTGTTATACACTCTTGTGAAGGTTTCATATGAAAAAACAATATTACTACTTTCACCCATATTATCAAGACCCCACCCATACCCCATTGCAGTTACTAACACTTTCTTTAAAAAATGAAAATATGCCCCAAACCCAGTTCTAGATTGTTGCAATTTTAATATTCAAAACAGGATATTACGCATCTGTTAGACACAGTTATTCCTTAAGAGCATTCAAGCCAGCAAAACTCCCCCCCGCCGTGCCCTCCAGGAATACATACAACAGTCCTAAAGACCTAAGCATCTGGAAGTAATCTTGCAGCAGCACTCTAGTCCGCATTCCTCATCTCAGAAGCCTGGGTGTCATTTTTCTCTACAAGGCTGGTTTCCCACTGGGTCTCCTCTAGGACCAGACCCTTGCCCCATCATGCACCTCTTCTCCTCTGTTCCAACCTCTCCCTCTCTCTCTCTAGAAACCCCTTTTCTACCACCTTTAATGCCGTTCAACATTAACAGAATCTTTTTTTTTTTTAATCCATTCCTCATCCCTGGAATCTCCTCCGTGAGTTAACAGGTACAGTGCAGTCCCTGGAATTGGGAGGGCTGTACTCTGCTGGGGTAGCGCAGAGCAAAGGCTCAAGGAAACAGGTTAGGGCGAGGAAACACTCTGAGCTCAGAGCTCAGCTCTGAAGAGGATAAACCTTATCTCTACGAATGATCTCTTCCTGCTGCCCCTCCCTCTGATCTCCATGACACCAATCTCTCTGTGTTCCTCCCCCGCCTCTGACTGTTTTTGTCAGTCTTCTTCGTTGGTGTTTCTTTCTGTCTCTAGTGATGACAGTTCCCAACAGCTTTCTTCCTGTCCTTCATACTCAGTCTAGAAAATTTCATCCTCTTTCCTCATTTTAACTACCACTCTGTTAGCTCCACATTTCTAACTCCAGTCTTTTGCTCTGAGCTCATAGCCCAAGAATATAACATCTCCCCAAAACTGATACACTAGTCCTGCAAACTCAGCATCTCCAAAACTGATAAACATCTGCTTCCAAGATCTTGTTCCTTCTCTGACATGACCAAGTTTAGGCAATGACTGCACAACCACTGGATTACTTACACAAGAACGTCGGAGTCACCTTCCACAATTCTCCTTCTTAGTATCTCCCCTGCCAACCCCAACTGCTCTATGCTGACTGCTATTATGTTCATTCAGATCCTTTTCTTTTACCCAGACCACAGTTTTTCAAGGGAAGTGCTAACAGCTTAAAAGAATTCTTTACACATAATTGCCCACTTAGAGCAGGCAACCCAATGGCCTCCTTTTATGAGCTAGGGTGTCCCACCCAGCAACATGCTTCCAGTCCTGCGCATGACTCCAGGCCCACATGTAGCCCCTTTAGTTCCCTTTACAGCATAGAGGCCAAATCTTCTCCTCCCATTACTTGCTTCTGGATCCAGAACCTAGAAGGCCTATGGCTGCAGTTCGATCTACTGTTTACGGTCCATGAAGATGTTTCTCCTCTCTAAGGCCTGGCAATGTCTTATTTTTTTCTTTTCTTATAAATCTATCCTCTTCCTGGGCAAGGAATTGAGCTGATATGCGTTCAATATATCAAGTTCCTTATCAACAATTCCAAAATCCAAAAAAACGCAAACCTGAAAGTTTATTTTTAAGTTTGTACAAATTCATTTAATAGCAAAATATGCCCTGATATTGATAGTCATCATTTACCTCCCTTAGTATGCATATTCATATGATTCTTTAAAAATATTAATGTGTTAAAACAGCAGCAGACTCACAGACTCCAAAAAGGAACTAGTGGTTACCAAACGGGAGGGGCCAGGAACGGTGGGTGGGGAGGGAGAAGGGGATTAAAGGGCACTAAAACAATTCGACACCCCCAAAAAGGTTTCAGATAAGGACTGTGATCTTATCATAGTCCTCAAAGCATGACATCATCTTTCTCTATCTCTGAACAGATTTTTCTAAATAGTAATTTAAAATTAAATATGGAAACATTTTCAAAGAATAATTTTGAATAGTCCATATAGTTAACTTTAAAAAAGAAAGTATACACCACTATTTTTTAAAACATTAAATTCATTCCTACCATAAAACAGATAGAGAAAATTACTTCCTAAAATCCCTTACAGTCCTAACATGCTTTGTTCAAACAGAGCTCTTGGGATTACAACACAAGACATTGACAGGGGGATCACCTTCCCTTTTCCAGAAGCCGAGCCAGTTGTATGCAGTTTGTGCATAGGCCCTTCTCACAACCTTGATACACAAAAAGAACACCATCACCACAAGCCCCAGGGTGCCCCGCTAAATCTTCTATTATTCTAGCAACTTACATTTCACCACCAAGATTAGGGATGATGTTGGTGCTTAAGGAAAGGAAAGTAAATGCTTTTTTATCTATCTTCATCTGGAGCTACAATTTTAAACAGATATCTAATGGGAAACTAACTCTGGAAAATGGTTATCTAGTAAGGCAACAAGATACAGCAAATAAAATATGCAGGCATGAAACAGAAGCCTATGAAACTTAAAGGGCTGTTTTTTTCAAAACAAAGAACATCTATATTCTCATTTATTTGAATCCTACACATTTTTTGTACCCTTGTATATAGATCTTTTTTTTTTAATGGCACACTGCTTTAGAAAACAGTCCAGCTATTTCTCAATAGATTAAATGCAGTTACCATGTGACCCAGCAATTTGATTCCTAGGTATACATCCAAGAGAAAACAAATGTCCACCAAAAACCTGTAGACAAATGTTCATAGTAGTATTATTCCTAAAGCCAAAAAATGAAAACAACCCAAATGTCCATCAGCTAATTGATGGATAAATAAAATGTGGTGTATCCACTCAATGGGACAAAAGGAATTAGGTACTGACACATACTACAGCACATGTGAACTCTGAAACATTGTGCTAAGTAAAAAGAAGCCAGTCATAAAAGGTCACACACTATATGACTCCATTTATAAGAAATGTTCAGAATAGGCAAATTTATAAAGTGGTTGCTGAGGGAGCTGGCTTTTGGGAGAGAATGAAGAGTGACTGCTAATGAATACAGGCTTCTTTGCACAGTAATGAAAATGTTCTAAGATTGACTGGTTGTGTCCACAAAACTGTAACATACTAAAAACTACTGAATTATATTCTGTAAATGGGTGGACTGTATAGTATGTGAATTATAAAAAAAAAAAGGCAAACAAATAAGCCATATATCTGAAGTAAAAAACTAGGGATTCTATTAATTCTAGGCTCTGAAACAAAACTGCTTCTGCTCCAATTACAGAAAACAGACTAGACAGACCCTAGCAAACCCGAGACCTGTGACCACACGGAAGAGCTCAAAGGGCCTGCTGGAAAGGATGAAAGCAGCGGGTATTCAAAACAATACACAGATGTCCAAATCAAAGACAAAGTAAGAAGCCAAAAGAATTGGTTTTGCTTCAAAAAGTCTTTTTATGTGCCTAAGATTAATGTACACTTTTGAAAATAAGAGTTAACTAGGAAGAAAATATGTGAAAATGGAAAGAATAAAAACTATCCTGAAAATCTGGAAGTAGTATTGCTCCTCCAAAGAGTGTGGAGCAAACAGAAACCACTATGGAAACTCACCAGAATATTGACAATGATTCTAAGTGGTGAGCTTTTTCCTTCTCATTTACAATTTACTGTATAATAAGAAATAAAAGTATTAAGTTTCTAAAAGCTCCTTTTAAATAGAGTGAAATGGAAATTGAAATAAGAATATCAAAGATTTAAATTAACATGTCAGAAAATAATCAAGCAATTCATGATTTTCAGCATAGCTATTATCACTGTTGTAAAGTTCCTTCACCATAAAATAAGATTAAAAGGAGGGGGAAAGGCTTCAGTGCAATTTCTAAAATGATATTCTCTTGAGAAAAAGGTGTGCCAAACTATTCACTAGATCAGGATCTGGAAATACTTCTCTATAATCACATTACCCCTAATTAACAAGGGTCAGTATGTATTTTCAACTCTCAACAGGAACCATGCCTTCAATGCCCTTGATAAATGTTACAGCTTTTATGATCCAATAGTACTGTAAAAATATTCAACTATCTCATGGGGGGTGGCAGGGAAATCTCATTTTCATTTTTATTTAAACATAATCTTTCACTTGAGAGTATCAAGACAGAGAAAAGAAGTTCAAAGAATAAAACAATTCTTTGAGCTTTCACAATAAACTTTTGTGTTTAGAAATTCATTGTAAATGTTATTTCCTAACGTTCCCCTGCCCCACCCCAGGTATACAATAATCAGCTCTAAGCCTCAAAAATGTTAGATTGGTGGCCACAAAGGGCATCAGAAAACCTCCCTGAAAAATCCCAACCTTCTCTGGATGAGGAGTGGCAGTTCATTTCCCCAGGGTTGGGAATGCCAAATGTGTAAACTGATGACTGACAGGTGGACAAGGTGCTGGACAAGCTGGTGTCCTGCTTTAAATCTAACTGCCAGGACATCCAGGCTTACTGCTTTAACCAGAAGGCCAGCCCAAGGGGTGCTCCCCATCAAGGCAAAGGTTAGTGTCAGAAAGATCTTTTGATTTGTCAGCAAACCCATCCAAAAGGCACGGATGACAAATTTACTGACTTAGTCAACTAATACAACTTTTGCTAGGCTGACCGTTCTTGCCTAAAATGAAATGCAAACAAAAACTGCAAACATTCACTTTTAATAGTAAATTGCTACCTGAGTCATTTGTATCTCTGGCCCAGCAATAGTGAATAGTGTTCTAGCTCTACTATCAATAAAAGGGAGTAAGAAATACTCTGATCTTTTTTTAATTCCTTATTTTTAAAATAGAGTATTAGGGCCCTCTTCAATTCATTTTAATATTGGATTCTCAAATAACTATATTTTTATTTACCTATTTTAAACAATTTAACCCTATCCCCAAACTTCCCCTTCAAGAACTCAGCCTGATAAAACAAGGAATGAGTTGAGGGGTGGTAGGTACTATGTTCCTATTACCTGGTGTTCAGGTAACAAGGAGACAGCTCAGCAGAGTGACATAGAACCAGATGGCCTGAGGCCAGGTTCAGACCCCACCACATGCCAGCTGTGACTTAACCCTTGTCAGGCCTCCTTTGTTCATCTGTATAACATGGATCGTACAGTGCCTACTTTCTAGAGTGGCCTGAAGGATTAAATATAACAATCCACGTAACCCTTAGGAACTGCCTGGCACACCACACAGTGATCCAAACAGGCTAAGACTATGGCAGAGTGATGATATCATTGATGCCACATCCCCACACCGACAGCAGACATGCTACAAATACTTTCATGGGTTATGTTCACCAGGCAGCAGCAGTACACGGTGGTGAAAAACACTGGCCCTGGGCAAGCTCATTATTTTGGCCTTAAACCACTCTATTGTGGGCTTGGTTTCCTCCTGCATAAAGAAAAAGATTAGTGGTTTTCCTTCTTTAAAAAAAAAACAACAAAACTTTAAAATATTACAAAAAAAATACATGCTTAAAAATTTTCAGGAAATACAGACAGAAGAAGATACAGGAAAAGTTGTATCTCGCCTTCTTGACTCTCCTCTCCCCTCCAAAATTATAGTTTTCAAACTATGTGGTGCAGAGTCCTTGGCCCCTGGAAACAGAAGGTAGTTTATTTCCAATACAGGCCAAGTGGGCAGGGCCCCAAAGATCCCTTCTGCCCCCATCCCCACCTCAAACAAAGCAGCTCTCCTTTTATGCATCTTACATGTTCAATTTCACAGCTTTTGAAACAAAGGTTCCACTACTAAAATGAAGCTGGGAAACCACAGGACTAAATTCCTTTAAAGATGATTGCCAGCTCTAAAATTTTATGATTCTAGTCTATTAAACCAAATCCTCGTATTTGTGATTATAATATCAAGTTTCTATAAAATTTCCTGAGACTTCCCCTTACCTCCAGCTCAAGATCCTGAGGTTCCATTTCAGAAAGTGATAGCACAGCAATTTTGGTAATTTTACAGACCTCATGGTTTCCTGGAAGTTTGCCCACCAATGCTTTCTGCCTAATTAAAATAAGCCACCATGGAAGATCTGAAAGAGAAAAGTCAAATTAATGCCTGGTATCTATAAAGTGATACATAGAGTCCTGGCAAGCTGAAGGTAGATAATCTAACAACAACAAAATATGCATTAGACATAACCTTTTGAAGTAAAGCATGTGACAAAGATATAGAGATGGCCTTAAATACTGAAAAAGATGTTCTATCTCACTTATAATTAGAGAAATGTAAATTAAAATGTAGTGATACCATTCCCACCCCATTAGGCTGGGGAACATAAAGTATGACAACACAATGGCAAATCTGTGGGGAAACAGGCACTCTCGTTTAGGGCTTGTGGGAATACAAACACATACAAGTTCTCTGGAGAGAAATTTAGTGATACCTAATGATAAAACATAAGCACTTACCTTTTAACCTAGCAATCCTACTCTTGTGAATTCACCCTGAAGATACCCAGCAACATAAAAGCATATATACTTAAGTCTACTTACTGCAACATTTTGTAATTGCAAAATACTGCAAACAACTTGACTGCCCAGACATAGGAAAATGGTTGAATAAACTTTTGCACATCTACTTGGTGGAGTACTATGCAGCTACAAAAAAAGAACTAGAAGTGTTCTATGAACTGAGAAGGAGTGATTCCTGGATTTATTTAAGTGGATAAGCTGGTTATACTATCGATATAACATAATAAGGATCAAATGTGGATATATAAAGATCATATAATAAAGACACATTAAATCAAAATACAAAAGAATATCTAGGGTATGCCATCCTTTATGTAAGAAAGAAGATATGAAAAGACATGCATATATCTGCTCATTTGTACAAAAAAACAAGAGGGCAGATAAATTAGAAATGAGTAAGATCAGCTACCTACAGAAGCTAGGCAGAAATGGGATAGAAGAACGGGGAAGAGGGAATGATAAAAGGGATCAGAAGAAATGCCAGTTCTCTGAGTACACCCTTTTGTATAGTGCTGTCTCTTAGAACCATGGTATGGTTTCACATCTTGTCAAAAGTAAAGAAATTAGTCAAATCAACCACAAAGGCAGAGAATCCAACTCTGCTACAAACACTGTAGGAAACGGGATGGGATCGGGGGACTTCACCCAAATAACTTTATTTAGAAACACTATTTTGTAGGGGCAAAGACAAAAAGAATTATATACAATATCATACTCCAGTTAGTGAATTTGTTTTTCAAGAGGGCAGGGGTTATTAATTCCAGATTACTTTATGTGTACACTAGGACTGAGCAAATGAGAAATACATTGAGGAGAAAGGGAAGGGGGTGTGGAGATGGTAAACAAATGAAAGAAATCTTTAATAAATACAGGAGAGAAGGAAAGAAAACATCCAGAGGCCCAAAAGTTATGTTTCCAATCCAAATTTTTACTTCTCATGAAATATTTTTAATTAAATGAGAAATAGTCTAAGAAAGGCAACATGTAAAAGCAATTTTTCAGTTTATAAGGTTATACCCTTAAAAAAATACTACCTAATTAGTACCCAAAATAAAAATAATTGAAATAGTGTTTCAGGATATTATAAGTACAGAAAAATAACATGATTGATATATAATTCCCCATATGAAAAAAAAATGCTTTTTTAAAAGATATATAGTATTTCAATTTCCTCTATTTTTTCCCCCACATATTAATCAACTCTCATTTTAGAGACAGTGCTTTGAAGATGTTCTTAAGCCATTTTATAAATACAGGAGTTTGGAAGAGTTTCCATAATTGTTCATAAAGTAAGGTGGAAATTTACTCCAAAGTTTCAAGGCTTTTACACGTCATTTCATTATTATCATTAAACATTAACCAAGGACCTACCATGTGCTGGAAGTATGTCAGGCATGGATCAAGGTTGCCAAGCACCTAACATATAATAAACTTAACACATAATAAATAAAGCACATAACACATAAGTACACTGTTGAATATCAGTACTTCTTTTTTTAATAAAAAGAAATCCTTTCACTAATCATCAGGGAAATGCAAATTAAAACCACAATGAGATATCACCTCACACCAGTAAGGATGGCCAGCATCGAAAAGACTAAGAACAACAAATGCTGGTGACAATGTGGAGAAAGGGGAACCCTCCTACACTACTGGTGGGAATGTAAGCTAGTTCAACCATTGTGGTAAGCAATATGGAGGTTCCTAAAAAAACTAAAAATAGAAATACCATTTGACCCGGGAATCCCACTGCTTGGAATTTACCCAAAGAATACAACTTCTATAAGAAAAAAACAGATCCTACCATTTGCAACAACATGGATGGAGCTAGAGGGTATTATGCTCAGTGAAATAAGCCAGGCAGAGTAAGACAAGTACCAAATGATTTCACTCATATGTTGAGTATAAGAACAAAGGAAAACTGAAGGAACAAACCAGCAGCAGAATCACAGAACCCATGAATGGACTAATAGTTAACAAAGGGAAAGGGACTAGGGAGGATGGGTGGGAAGGGAGAGAGGGACAAAGGTGGGGGAAAAGAAAGGGGGCATTACAATTAGCATGTATAGTGTGTGGGGGGGCATGGAGAGAGCTGTGCAACACAGAGCAGACAAGTAGTGATTTTACAGCATCTTACTATGCTGATGGACAGTGACTGTGAAGGGGTATGTGGGGGGGACTTGGTGAAGGGGGGAGCCTAGTAAACATAATGTTCTTCATGTAATTGTAGATTAATGATACCAAAATAAAAAAAATCAAAAAAAAAAAAAAAGAATACAACTTCTCAGATTCAAAAAAAACATATGCACCCCTATGTTTCTCGCAGAACTATTTACAATAGCCAAGATATGGAAGCAACCTAAGTGCCCATCAGTGGATGAATGGATAAAGAAGATGTGGTACATATACACAATGGAATACTATTAGGCCATAAGAAAGAAACAAATCCTACCATTTGCAACAACATGGATGGAACTAGAGGGTATTATGCTCAGTGAAATAAGCCAGGCGGAGAAAGACAAATACCAAATGATTACCCTCATTTGTGGAGTATAACAATGAAGCAAAACTGAAGGAACAAAATGGCAGCCAACTCAGAGATTCCAAGAATGAACTAGTGGTTACCAAAGGGGAGGGGTGTTGAAGGGCAGGTGGGGAGGGACGGAGAAGGGGATTGAGGGGTATTATGTTTAGTGCACATGGTGTGGGGGCTCACGGGGAGTACAGTGTAGCACAGAGAAGGCACATAGTGAATCTGCGGCATCTTGCTGCACTGATGGACAGTGACTGCACTGGGGTGTGGGTGGGGACTTGATAATATGGGTAAATGTAGTAACCACATTGTTTTTTCATGTGAAACCTTCATAAGAGTGTATATCAATCGTACCTTAATAAAAAATTAAAATAAAAAAAAAAAGAAATCCTTACCACAGATTTCTTAACCTCCAGGAGTAATTTCTATTTCACACTGAACCATTTAGAGCTGGCAGTTGACCAGCCAACATTAGGACACCCTCTCCCTAGTTTATGTCTTCTTGTTGCAGTTTACTTTGGATTCATTTTACATTAACATTGGGAACTATGATTATAATAAATTACAGCAATGACAAAAAAATTGATAATGTGCATAATCAAATGTAATAAATGGTCTTTCAAATAAACCATCTAATGGCATAGTACCAAAATATAGTATTAATTTTAAACACAGAGGTTTGAAACACATAAACTTCCTTGGGAAACCAAAAGGTATCCTTTTTTTCCATTAAAAACATTGGTATTGCCAATACTGAAATTCAACTTATGAACTCAAATACATTTTAAAATAAAATACACATTTTTAGAGTTTAGTGAAATACTCAGAGGAAAAAAACCATGAAAAATTGAAGTGCTTCTTTTAAAACAATACAGATTACAGTTCAGTATACCTGGGGAGTAATGATGATTAAATCTGAGGAAATATAATGTAAATGATCTCAAACAACAGATAAATAATTTTATAAACAGCAGCCTTCCCTGTTCTGGAGTCTTCTATGTTCTAGACTTTGAGGTCAGAACTCAAAACTCAAATTCTAACTCTACCGCTTATTTGCCATGTACTTCGCAGCACAACATATAACTGCTCTGATTCTGGGTTTCCTTGTCTGTAGAAAAGGATAAAACTGCCTACCTCAGAGAGTAGCTATGAGGATTAAACAATAACTTTTACAATCCATGTTATCATTACTAAGTAATGTTTACCATCCAGCAAAACATACTGTAAAGCTACTGGAAATGAGACAATGTGCTACTGGTATAGGAACAGACAAAGGAATACTAGAATAGAGCGAGAAGACAGACACAGACCCATGTAAACATGGGCATCTACTAAATGATGATAAAGTCAGGGAACAGATGGTGTGTTAACAGATGTGTTAAAATACACACTGACGCATTTGTGGATAAATATGATATCTGGAATCTGAAATAATCTGAAATAATTTAGCAGCGGGGAGTATAGGGGCCATGGATAAAATTGTTTTTTTATAATTGACTTCTAATCAGATTTACAAAGCATTGATTTAATATGTTTCAAGTCTTTTAATATGTAGTTTCCTGTATTACAGTTTTCATTCTCACACATTGATAAAAAAGAAAAAACTAAGTGTGTAACTGATATGCAGATAGATATCTATTAGTTATAATCTAAGTAGGTAGGGATAATGAAAATGTTCTGGAATTAAGAGAGTAGCGACGGTTGTACAACCTTGTGAATATACTAAAACCAGTGACTTGTCCATTTATTTCAAAAGGTTGAGTTTTATGGCATGTGAATTACATCTCAATAAAAAAGCTTATAAAGAACAAGAACTTATTAGGAGTCTTACCTAGCAGAGAATAAAAAATTAAAAAGTGTATTTTCTGCCAAGGACAGAGATTAATCTAAGCCTATTAATTCTTGAAATGTATCAACATTAGTGAAAAGAGGTAAACAGCATCTGGAGAAGTGTTCAAAGGAGTAATTATCACAATGGAAAGAAAAGGAAAACTTTGAATTGGACACTGAGATTATTTCCAGGCAAAAAAATCACTGACTCCAGAAAACAAAACAAACAAATGAAAAACTATGGGAAATAACAGCAATCTCTATTTCTGTAATTTTTTGCCTTAAGTGAAAACACAACAACGCTCAGAAGTCTGGAAAGAACGAGCATGTTAGTTACAGTGTTAAATGATCCAAATATATTTTTCATAGTCTGAGTTTTAATACAAGAAAAATGTAAATGTACAATATCACTATTGTTTAGCAATCCCATTATCTATCAAGTATAATTCTGTAATAAAAAATTAAAAGCACCAACCCAAGCTATTGTATTAATTTATATCACCCCCAGAAAGGAACTTGGCTCAAGTAAATCTGCCACACTAAGATCTGGGCATGTGGTATAACCAAAAATCAAAGGTAACTTAGTCTGGCAAGGTCCTTAGCGTGAAGATTTTTTTCAACTTTTTAAATATATTAGAATGAGAAAAAGGTCGGTTTTGTAACCCTGGCTTCTCCAGGAAAAGACAGACAAGGAAATCTGACTTCCTCAACAAGATAAGAAAAATTATTAGGAAGTGATTATCTTGAAATTATGACTACTAGGACAAGCTGAAACAATAACCTGGAAAAGATTCAACTGCTTGTCCTATACCACTGACTGACTTGGAAGGGATTAAACAATTGCAGGATAAACATTTTCACTGAAAAAAAAAATTTTTTTTTTTCCGTCCAATTTTAGAAAAAATAATTTTTTCCTCTCTATTCGTAACTTCACCTCTAGGAAGTAATTGCATCTACACATTTCTCAGCATCCATCCTATCAACATACAGAAAAGATAAGCATTTGATCCGAGTGTCCAGCAGTCATTCCTATTAATGTTAATTATATAAGGAATATATGAATACACTTCATTTGTTTAAAAATATAAACATTACAGATGAAACTACAGTTCCCTTTGACCCTTATTCCCCACTCAATGGATATTCTTTAAATCTAATCCAAACTGCACTTCATGAGTGAAACAGTTCACTCATGTAAGATTAGCAGAAATGAGCAATTGGTTACTATTCTCGGCATTAGTCATTTTAATTTTGAGAGCTTAGAAAAACGACTTTCTTTTAAAGGCAATTTTTTTCACATGAAACATTCAAATGTACACTGATTTCCTGAGAACTTTGTTTTTGAGAATGAGCCACTGGTGGGTATTCATTGTTGTCTTTAATTCATTTTAATGCAACACAGCTTTATGTACTCTTTCAAAAGCATCCAATTTAGCTTTCATAGAAACAAGAAGTCTTTCCTTTTGCACTTAGGAGTTCATGGATTTATTTAATATCTAGTTAGACTATGTACTTACAATAGCAAGTAAAATAGGTCTGGGAACAAATACAACCCACAATCCACCAGAAAAAAGGAGGTTTCCTACCCAGTGTCCCAACAGTCACCAGCCTTCAGAGCATCCCATTCACCACCAACAGGCTCTGCAGGGGCACAGGGCATGCTGGTTCATCTGGGGAACCTGAGATTCAATTCAGAGCTTCCACTGATAGAAATACGCATGACACAGCACATATTTATGTGCCAGACACTTTAAGTCAATGGAATACTTGTGTGGTAAACATTTTGCTTTTCTGATCTTTTTTCTTCTGGCTCACCTTTTTCCAAAGACTGTTTCTACCCCAAATGGGTTCAGCAGAAATTTTTCAAGAGAAAAAAGAAAAGACTTAATTTTTTGTAGCACACAACCATAACTTATTCTGTAGGTCCTGTTTCCACTGCTTTTTTGGACACCTGCCAGTTTCTCATACTGTATCTCTCTAAACAGTAACATTATGACCAAAGGTAAAAATAAAAAGAGAAGGTGGGTCTGCAATCAACTCTTACATGTTTACCTCCTTTAGCTTGCCCCGAACAGCCAACTACATTCCTGAGAACAAAGCACTCTCTTCTCCTCTCCTAGGTCCACTGCTCCTGGAGGGCCCATGGAGGAGAGGCTGGGAAATGGTAAGGTGGAGACCACCCCGCTGCCTTATCGCTCACAGTCATGGTCCACCGTGAATGAAGGAGCCAGCACAGAATATATAATCACATCCACTTGCCAATAAATACGAACCCAAAGACACAGGTGGTACTATATACTCCAAAGTTGTCTGTAATACAACATTCAAATATCTATACTCTTGAAGGGCTTCTAAAGATGATGCCTCAGAAAGCCACAGAGGAGTATGCAATCAGAGAATGGAGATGTTAGTCAGGAAGTTAAAAGAGAATTAGGAAAGGAGATTATAGTAGACTCACCTTTCCTTTCTTCTACGTCAAGCTGATAATAAGAAAACTTAAATGTTTCTCTGTCATTTCAAACTGATGGTCTGAACAATACATTGTAGACGAATGACTCACTGCTCTTTCTGTGTACTGAGGCCATCTCTCAGCACATACAAATTCAGAGTTGTTCCATGTTCTGGTGACTTGAATCTTTTCTTATTTTTGAAACGTGTACTTCTCTACACTTCTTACTTTCAAGTCAGCTTTGATATACTAGTTTACATTAGGTTAGTGAGGCAGGGCAGACACATGGGACAAGCATCATGATTAACTTTTCCTGCCTATGATGAAAAATGCTGAGATATAAACAGTAAGGTAAGAACAGAAGGGACTCCATCCTAAGGCTAAGATTCCATTTTAAAAAGCAGAGAGTTGAGAAATAAGACAATAAAATAAGACAATAAAAAGCAGAGTCTCTAGTAATCAGACAATAACCTAACAGCCTATCTTAAGGCAGGGTAAGCAGTCTTAACTGATATGTCCCCACTACTTAAGGGTAACTACTATCTTGGAGAAGAACAAGATAAATAAATTCCTTGTGTTGGGTTTATTTAGCAGAATTAGCTGGACGACTGATAATAAAGGAAAGGAGATATGGTGTCTCTCACCAGAGATAAGCATCTTGAGACCACAAGTCAACCCTACAACCAACAACCCCCCTCTGCCCTTCGCCCCACTCCTGAAAGCCTTAAAGACAGAATCCCCAAACCTTCAGTGCTCCTCCTGAGGACGTCTGCACTTTCCCTTAAGGGTGTACTTTCAAATAAAGCTTTCTCACTGCTCAAATTATTGCATTTTGTCTCTTTGCTCTTTCTGTCTCTGCTTTACTCCTGATAAGTTGGAAGGGGCTGCTAAGAGCTCAGATTTGGACCTACATGTTTCCATCACCTGGGTGACCCAGACAGAACTACAGCTGTGTGAGCTGCTCTTAGTAGCCTGCCTGAAAATCTTTCTTTGGGAAGTTCTCAAAACATAATCTCACTCCATCCCATGCTCCGTGGCTCCCCCAAATCCTGGGGTGTTGAGAGCTAATCCCCATGCCCTGCAGATCCAAGCAGACAAAGGATGCCAGGTGACCCTGGCTTCAGGAGGTGGCAAGAGAATCTGCCCTAGGCCGAGACCTTACCCTCTTTGCCTTGGCTCTTTCCTGTTTTCTGCTGCCTGCATGGCAGCTGCTTTTCCCTGCTGCTCTTGCTTTAATGAATTCCTTCCTTACCTACACTCATCTGACCAGTTTGAGAATTCTTTCTCATCCAGAGTCAAGAACCCTCCCTGGTCCAGGTTGAGGTTTCTCCTCCTGCTTCACCTAGTGAGCAGGAGAGACCTCCCCAGAGGCAGCTACCCAGCAACATTAGCATTTGCATGGCTTATTAACTTATTACAGTCTTTTATTATTCTGTTAGTGGTTACATTGTAGGGGATGATACATAAACCCTAACTTAAGAAAGCCCAAGGTATATTAGTACTTTTACCAGTTCCTGGGCAGTGAAAAGACCTTAGAACACCAATCCCCCTTAACCTGTTTTACAATTATTGTTGTGTATTTTAATTCTATGTTAATTTTAAACCCTATGAAAAGCCAAGATCTATTTAAATTTACCAAAATACTTGCCCTTCCTGTGCATCTCCATTCCTTCCTACATCTCCACACCCCCATCTGGAATAATTTCCCCTTTGCCTGAAGAACTGTGTGCTTTTAGGATGTTTTCTTTGTCTTTAGCTTTCATCAGTCTTATTACTAAGTGCCTAAGTATGATTTTCTTTATTAATTTTTCTCCTTCTGGTTCAAAGTACTTCTTGAAACTGACTTGTATTTATAGTTGGTTTTGGAAAATTCTTGGCAATTATCTCTTCAAATATTGCTTGTCTACTGATGTCAGAAGTAAAATCTCTAGTTTCTCTTGATCTCATTTTTTTAAATGACATATCTTTAAACGATCCATAATATAATATTAACACACTATACATTCTAGACGATCTAATAATTGGGGTACCTTACTGGCTTATCTCAAGATAAATTATGTTCCCATTTGAAGGATCCTGCCTTTTAAAAAAAAAAAAAAAACACAAATCTTTGACAGGAATTTAAATTCAGTCCCATATGTGCATAAAATCCACTTTATTGGTATTCACTGCATAAGCCTTGTGGGTAAAATTGCAATATTTCCAGAATCTTTCGCCTGGCTTTAGTGTATCTCCATACTGACAGGTGTTTCCAAGGGGTGGATAGAAGTAGTTCATCTCCATATCAACAGGTAATTACTTGGGCAAGTATCTGGACTGGAGAGAGGTTGAGGGAAGCTTGCCTCTTTGGCTGGAGCCTGGTCGAGAGAGATGCAGGACAACTACTTGTAAGCAATAAATGGGTTTCTTAAACTTTATTTCTCCCTTTGACTGATTTCAGTTTCAAAGGTATTTTGCCCCAGGGTTTTTCCCCCCAGAGTTACAAGCTATTAATTGGCCATTTAGTACTTTTAAATGAATATGAACTTGAATCTTTTATAAAGCAGGTTTTATGCAAACCTATACATGTATTAAAATTTCTAGTAAAAATATGAATTCATAAGTTTAATATAACTTTCTGTTTTATATTTAAACCATTTCTATTTTTAATTTTATTAAGAGAAATGCTGACCCCTGCCCACCCCATGGGAACGGAGCACTATACAACCCTGAATGTATTCCATGGAGAATCATACATCAAGTGGAATTAAAAGTTATACTATAACACCACCACACCCTGCTGGTTTTCTATGTCAGGTACCCGGCAGCTAAAAGCACATCACACTGAGCTTCTAATACTCTCAGCAACTAAAGAGCCAATTATTAATTTGTTCATCTTTCATACAGAGTAGCTACTCAGTGTTTCTTGACTGGCTGCTCTTTTGCCTACTAAAGTTTCCTAAATCTGGGTTTATAAAAATTGACAATGACTCATAAGGATAGCATGCAGGCCAAGAGGTACTTTTAATAGGCTCCATTTCAAAAATAACAAGTGGTGATATCAGAAGCATTTCAGCTTACTCTATGACACTTAGGATGAATTTAAATCCCTAATAATGACCTCCTATAAAATAAAATAAAATAAAATAAACTCATACTCTATAAAAATATAAAGTTTTTATATCTGTAATAGTTTTAGAAAACTAAGAAAGTCTATCTTACAAAGTATCATTGGGCAAAATTAATTTCTATATAAAAGTACATCTTCCAATGTGGTACATATACACAATGGAATATTATTCAGCCATAAGAAGAAAACAAATCCTACCATTTGCAACAACATGGATGGAGCCAGAGGGTATTATGCTCAGTGAAATAAGCCAGGCGGAGAAAGACAAATACCAAATGATCTCACGCATTTGTGGAGTATAACAACAAAGCAAAACTGAAGGAACAAAACAGCAGCAGACTCATAGACTCCAAGAAGGGACTAGTGGTTACAGAAGAGATGGGTTTGGGGAGGCTGGGTGAGGAGGGAGGGAGAAGGGGATTAAGGGGCATTATGATTAGCACACATAATAACATAGGGGTGTCATGGGGAAGGCAGTTTAGCATAGACAAGACGTAATGACTCTATAGGATCTTACTGTACTGATGGACAGTGACTGCAATGGGGTGTGGGGGGGACTTGATAATGTGGGTGACTGTAATAACCACAACGTTGCTCATGTGAAACCTTCATAAGATTGTATATCAATGATACCTTAATAAAAAAAAAGTACATCTTCCACATAACTATAGCTTACCCCCTAAAATGCTAAGATGTTTTCTTATGTTTCTTGAAAACTAATATAGTTCATACTTTCCTACTTATTAACTATAACTAAGTATATTAAGCATACTAAGTATAATTGAGATTTTTATCCATGGAACAGGTTTATCATCCTACAGATAAATTACTGCATCGAGAAGAGATTAAGTATGTTTCAAGGCTGGAGGCAACTGGCCCCATGTGAGGGGGACCCACAGGCTGTAACAAACCTGGTAACCAAGTCAATTAAATGAAAAACCTTCATTTCTACTCAGATGACTAGTACTGGCCATGTCTAAGTAATGAGGACTTCCTATATTTATCAAGGATCTCTTTCCTTAAACACAATTAGACCTCACAATAATCTGACTGTAATCACTTCAAAGTGCTCCAAAAGAGAAGAAGTTCAGGAGGAATGTAAGGGAGAAAATAAATGCGGAAAGCACCTCCATACGTGGCCCACAAGTACTAGCCCCCTCACCACAGCAATCCTCTTCTCTCTCTGAAGCTAAAAACTTTTAATATCATTGCCATAGGAATCACTGAGGAACACAGCTGGAGTTTAAGAGCGAATGGGTTTATAATTAGAAAATGGCATGATGATGGAATGGCCTAAGGGGCAAGCCAGCCTGTCTCTAAAGTATCTGTGTCTGAATATAAATCCGCCGGTTAGAGATGTGTTAAAAAATAAGAAGCATGCTTAGTCTGATGAGTATTTGGAAAGCTTGGAACTGTGGGTCACATTCACATGTCTAGTTCAAGCACTGCTCCTAGCAGGGAGCTGGAACCATCTGCACCAAGGAGATGGGAGATCAGATTAGGGGAAACGGAAGTGATGGGAAAATCTGAAGCATACAGTGATGCAACAGGCCGAAGGGAGCAGAGAACATAGGGGCCATTCAGCACCTACGTCCCCAGGGAGAGAGTAAAGGGAAGGAGAAGGAAGCAAAAAAGAGCAAGAAGATGCCAGAGGAAGGAGTCTCCCACACCACTCAGTTGCCTGCTTCCAAGACCCAAAGCCATTAACAGAATAGGCCCACTAAACTATAAGCACTGAATCTTTTCAGGGCTACTAACCAGGAACCTAGTCATCAATAAAAGTCTTATCACCAAAATGAATAATTCTAAGACTCTCATGAATGATAAAATGAATATTAAAGGACTGTATTTGAATTACATTTTAAATCATTCCTATTTGGGTAGAAATGGTATGCTGCAAATAATACTGTTTCTTTAGAATATCTCCCTCAAAACAACTTTAGTATATGAAAAAAATCACGTATTAAGTACCAAAAGATAAATATACAGTTGACCCTTGAACAGTACAGGTTTGAACTGTGTAGGTCCACTTATACATAGATTTTTTTTTTAATAAATACATTGGAAAATTTTTTGGATATCTGCAAATTTGAAAAAACATCTTCTCCCTGGCCTTTTTTTTTTTGTTCATTTTTCATTTTTTATTAAGGCATCATTGATATACAATCTTATGAAGCTTTCAATGAGCAACATTGGGGTCATAACATTCACCCACCCTGGCTTTCTTTAGTGTAAGAAAATATATAAGGAAGTATATAATCTATATAACACAAAATAGTTGACTATTGATAATATCAATAAGAATTCCATTCAACAAGAGGCTATTAGTAGTTAAGTTTTTGGGGATCCAAAAGTTATACTTGGGTTTTCAACTTGGGGGAGAGGCTGACATTTACACCCCAAGCTCTTGTGTTGTTCAAGGGTCAACTGTATTTAATTTTTTAATTAAGATAAAATCAGAAGTAATGGTAACAGACCACAACAAAAGTTATCTTCCGACTTAAATGTTTATAATGGCTTCACTGAGATATAATCTATGTGCCATAAAATTTGCCCGTTTTAAGTAACATCATCATTTTAATAAATTTATAGTTGTGCAACTGTCATCACAATCTTTACATGTTTTTAATAAGGTGAGTTTGTCAGTAGACAATAAAGGCCTACTTCTCTCACAATGCAATTAACTGTACATAAAAATTAAATTTGTTATTTAAACAGAGCAGTGACTAAAAGAGGTGTGCCCCAAGAACTAGGCCTCCAGCAGAGGCTGAGAGCTCTGCAGAGGTGCTGCCAGGCTTCTCTCTTCTCCAGCATCCTTGAAGATTGGATTTCCTAATGGCTTTTTAGGAAAGTACTAAAGCAGGGCTAGAGACACTCAATCCACTCATTACTCAACTATATAAAATACTTCATGTTATTAGTGCCATAGCAAAGTCTCCACAGACAGCAGCAGACTGAGGTCACACTTTTGAAATCATGTGCATAATACATTTTACCATTTTAATGACTGAGATACCTTCACCACTTCAAAAGTAGAGAAACAGCAGACGGTGAGTACTATTTTAATGACTAGGAGCTACTGCGGTGAATTGTCCATGGCTGTTCAATACTGTGAGCAGTAATTAATCCCTAAACCAAGAGCTTCTATTGCCAAATTCATCAAGATTCCTCAGTTTTCAAATTACTTCTGAACGTATCACGGAATATACATATTTTTGCTTTTTATATTGATATTTCTTATCCTGAGCTTATCCTTGTCTCAATCTTCAAACCAGATTTTAATTTAAAGAGTTTTAGTGATCCATTTAAAGTCTCTGGCCAAAAGCAATCTTTCCATACAGATCTGTGTGAAGATACAGAGATTTCCCCAACATTACACAGAAAATAGAGAAAACACATGAATAGTGTGGGCCTTTCACACAGCTTCTTACTCTGCTAAGAAGCATCTCACCTCTCACTCCCTGCCTCTCACCCCAGCCCTGTCCACATGATCTTACTTATTTTTTAGGCCTCAACTAAGACATCACTTCCTCAGGGATACATTCCATCCAGGACCCCACTGCCCGCACCCCTGTCCATTAGGCCCTTCTGTCATGTGCTTCACAACATCCCATGCTTGTCTTCAGAAGCTGAAGTTTAGTGATAAAACTGTGTGATCTGGTAATTAATGTCTATCTCTTGGATTCAAGAGCACACTCCTGCAAGCTTCACGTTTTGTTAACCCTGCAGCTCCCAGCACTGAGTGCAGGCCTTGGCACTCAGGAGGCACTCCGTAAGTATGTGTTAAATTAATAAGGGTTTGCTGAATATTTCTGAATAGCCCCTTCTATGGGCCAGCACAGCAGGACACAGCAGTGGGCAGAGACAGCCCTATCTTCTTAAAGCTTGTCCTTCAGAGGGGACAGACAAAAGAGAGAAGGACAAAAAATGTGCAGTTACAACTGTGATAAGAACCTATCATTCTTACTTCCTCCTAGACTCACAAAGGATAAAGAATGTTGATGTTTCATGGAACTTTACTCTTCTTTCATTTATTTAGCACATTACATGTCCCCTTTACTTGCTGTTCCTCATATTAATGAATCCCAACAGATCAAATCAAAGGCAGACACACTCAAGCTGTCAAGAGGTAAACCACATTACACCCTCGCTGAAAGTCCACCTGCCTGCAAATGTCTAGGGAAGAGGCCTTCCAAACCAAAGAAAGGCGAAGGGTACTCAAAGGGTATTTCCTAGGCACCAGGGTCAGCAGAACCCTTCTCTGGCAGAGCTTGCTAAAAAGGAAGGGAAGTTGCCAGCAAAGGATTCCACAACTAAACAATACTTTAAATTCTTCCACCATACATTTTTTAAAAGGGGCACATGAATTGCGAAATATAGCCTCCACTAATGCTATTACCATACTACTAAAATCATTCCTTTCTATAGACCCCCACCATGTAGTCTTTTAGTGACATGTTAATATCATTACAGTTTCAGCAAATATTAACATTTTTGGAAAAAACAGCCCAAGTAAAAATTTGTTGAAAATTATATTGCTAGAGTTTAAGTGGTTCTTTAGTGGAATATCTGACAACTTTAAGTTACCTTTAAAACCAAGGGAAAAAAAGAAATAGCCAACATCTATTCAATGTTTACTATTACCAGGAACCATGCTAAGTACTTTATGTGAATTTTATTAAATCCCACAATAAGTATGTCAAGCAGGTGTTATCTTTGTCCTATAGTTGCAACTGATGCTTAGATGAATAAACTGACCCAAAGCATCTGTGTGATCTTCAGGATTAGTTTCCCTCTGGGGCAGGTGCCTAGTCAATGATACTTGATAAATGGCCTAGCGCACCAGGAAATATGGGTAGGAAGCAACAGCAGGAATTCTCTTTGACCTGCTTTTGTAATAAACACTCCAGTGGACGGACATTAGGTTCCTCTTATAAGTCCCCTCAAAATTCATATATTGGAGTCCTAACCCCCAGTACCTCATAATGTGACCCTACTTTAAAGACAGAGTCCTTAAAGAGGTAATTAAGTTAAAATGAGATAATTAGGGTGGGCCCTAATCCACTATGACTGGCGTTCTTGTGAGGAAATTTGGACACAGACACAGCAGAGAAAAGACAGTGAAGCCAGTGAAGACACAGGGCGAAGACAGCCATCCACAAGCCCAGGAGACAGGCCTCAGAAGAAACCAAGCCTGCCAACACCTTGACCTCGGACTGTCAGCCTCCAGAACGGTGAGGACATAACTGTTGTGTAAGCCCCCAGTATGTGGCCCTTTGCTGTGACAGCCCGAGCAAACTCATACAGTTCCTGTGTCACACCCGCTTACATGCCACAGAGCTCAGAGTTCAGTGACAGGTACAGGGCATAGCTCACCCACGCCGTTTTTTAGACTGTCAATGACATCTGTTCAAATAAACTTATGTTCCCATCTCACTAGGTGAGAATAAAAACTTGTGCATTAATATGTAGAGAATAAGTAGGAGGGAAACAGGAATGAGGAGTTTAAGTACAGATGTTTTATTCCCCTCACCCTCTGCACCCGGAGGGGCGCACCTTAAGTCTCGTCAGTTCTAACACTTCCCAGGAGCACGCCTCCCATCAGACAAGCGGATGTGTGGCCAGAGCAAGGGTTTAATGGAGCACAGGGAGGGGAGGGCTGAGGCACCTGGGACAGAGGGTGCAGAACGGGCAAGCGAGAGAGGAAGACGGATGGGAAAGACCAGGAACTTGGGGAGAGATGCACGGTGAGGGGGCTGCAGTTCTCTGTGAGGGTGACGGAGGAAGGCAGAGGGGGCCCAGGAATGGTTTCCTTTTGCTTCCTGACCACTGCCTTTCTTAAGAGCCAAACCTTGCTAGTGATGTGACAAGAGAAAAAGAAAAGTCCAGAGATTAGGAGAGTAAAATTTAAGACACTTTCCTTGCTTTTCTTTGTTTATATTGTTTCTCCAGTTCACTATCCCCCACCTGTCCCTCTTCCAAAATACTCTCTTCAATAGGTACCCCCACTGACTGTTAACCATTTTTTTTTGGTCCACAGAAAGGCGACTGGTGCAAGGAAGGGAAGTGCATGTAAACAGAGGCCAACCGCAGGAGACGATCATACTTCACAGCCTCCTACGTGCCCACATCAGCACTGGGTCACACACTCCCATGCTAGAACTTACATTTGTAAGTGCCGTGGAAGGTAACTTTTGGGGCTGCTCTGGCTGCCACTCCTACCTAGAGGGGTGGGCTTCTAGAACATGTTTGAACTCTGTGACCAGGAAGGCCCTTAACCCAAGGTGGCCATATGAGTCTCTCTCCTAAGGATCTGAACTAGACGTACTACTCAATCCTTGATGGCTAGTCAGTCTGGTGACAGTAGGGGACATCAGATGTTCATTGGAGGGCTGCAGGCACCATCTAAGAGCAGGAATTTTGTCCTACATACACAGAAACAGAGAGAGCCAAAAGAGGAGACATAGAGGGAGAAGTGGTACTCAGAGACCACCTGTCCCCAAAGTGTAAACTTAGAGCCTGTTAAACTTCTATTTCTTGGTTTTGGTCTCTTGGGTTCCTAATAAAGATCTGTTTTGCATTACCTGATAGTCTACATTCACAACCTGAAAAGCCTTGATAAAATAGTGATAATTTATCAAGTGCCTTCAGGTATCTCATTGAGACAATACCCTACAGGAGAGAAAAGATGGCGGGTAATTTTACTCATTTTACAGCTTACAAAGTAGAGGCTCAAGGGCACTGTGGCCCCAAGGCACTGGCCTCCTGCCATGCAAACCCTGTGAAGTCCCCTCCCACACTGGCTCCGGGCTTGTCTATGTGACTTCCTTGGCCAATGGGTACTGGCAAGCTCGGTGACACAGCAGAGGCTTGATAAGCCCTTGCACACTGGGACTTGTCTTCCTTGCACCCAGACACCACCCTGAAAGGATGTCCAGGTATCCAGGAGAGGGAGGAAGAAGGGAGGGAAAGAAGGGGAGAGGACGGGAGAGGGGAAGAGAAGGGAGAGAGAGAGGGAAGGGAAGAGAGGGAACCCAATCAGAGGCTCTGGGGATGAGACACATGGACAGAGATGCCACAGGAAGGACAACTGAAATGCCCCAGGCAAACCCCCAGCCCAAGAAGGCCAGCCAACAGAAGGAAAGGGGAGGAAGGGCTGCTCACAGTCAATCCACAGATCATTAGATATTATACATTGCTGTTTTAAGGCACAAACTTACTTTTACTCATGACAAAGTAAGAGATAAATCAAACAGATGTTAAATAACTTCCTCTATATCTCAAAGCTAATAAATAAAGCTTGAATACAGGTCTCCTGACTCATTTCAGTGAATTATTCACTGCTCCAAGATGTGACTAAAACTGAAGAAAAATCACTCAAAAGTTTCCTGTGCTTCATTTAAATAACAGAAAATGCATTTTAGCTCAGAACACTCAGCTATGAAATTATCCTGTCAGCATATAAATGAATTTAAAATATATGCAAGTAAATGTGGACAGGTAGGAGAGTGTTACTAAAATACTTTGTATGGTTACACGTCTAAATGCTTTTCTTCTTATATTGAAAGAATTAAAAAACTACCCAAGACAGAATATACAACAGTGCTCATAGCAGTATTATTTTCAAATAGCAAAAACAAACAAACCCTTACCCAGTGACAGGAAAAAGGAAAAAATGTATATATTCATACAAAAGTGAAAATCAGGAACTAAAGTTTCATATATCAACATGGGTAAATCTCAAAAATATCTGGGGAGAAAAAAAGTATAAAAATACAAACAGCTTAATATCATTTATATTAAAAATTCCCCAAAACACACCTCAGCAATATATTGTTTAGAGATACATATGTAATAAAGCAATAGTGCAAATCAAGGGAATGATAAATACAAATTCAAAATACATTCTCTTGAAGGGGAAGAAGCAAGCACACTTAGAAAAGGCCACAGGTTTCCAAAGACATTGTTCATGTTTCATTTCTTAATTTGGCTGGCAGATGTGTGTTTTGCACAACTTATACCATATATCTGTGATAAACAACATTTTTGTATCTAAAATATTTTGTAATAAAATCAAATTTTAAAAACAACCAAAGAATCTAGCAAAGGAAAACTAGATTGTCTCCAGCAATACGTGCTTTATAATTTACCAAAATCAATATAGCTCCTAAATGCTCGATAATTTTATTTTGAAAGAATAAAAACGGGCACAGTACAGAGTAACTGTGCCCCCAACTACATGGTAATAACGGTAAGGCTTCCTGTAGCTCGTGGCTCATACTAAAACTGATGCTAAAGGAAAAACAGGTATATAGTGCTTATATTAAGCCCTTTTCAGGATTTTCTGGAACTTGCCTGTATCACATCAATTCTCTCACCAACAAAACTCCCTCTGAACCCTGGCACAGGTGCCTGTCCTTCCAAGGGAGGGCCTGGTGCACAACCTGGGCCTTCCATCTGTTTGCTGCCTGGGGAGGGCGCCTGGAAGACAACACTGTGCAGCAAGAGACCCGTACTTTTCCCAGCCAGAATTGACTGGATCAGGAATGGACAGCTGACCCAACCCGACCAGTCGTGATCTGCCACCTGCCAACTTCTGCAGTTTTATTCCCATCCTCTCCCTTGAAATCAGTGTAGTTGCTGTATCTTTCCATAAGAGCACCTACCACAATTGTCAATTATACATTTATTTCAGTGATTACTTACTGATGTATGTCTTCCCTCCTAAACTGTAAGCTCCATAAGGGTGAGAATGGGTCAGATTTTTTCTCACCGTGTTCTACCAACTAGCCTAGTTCCTGATATACTACAGTATGCATTCAATATGTTTTCTTTTTAAAGAGGAAGAAAAGGTTGTAATATTACACCTCCCTTTTTCTAAAGATTTGTATTTCATGAAACTTCCATGGCAATACATCCATTTTAGGCCGACTCAAAGTTAAGGCAAAGGAATCAAAGCCATATAGAATCTATATTTACCCTCAAAGAAGGACATCACAGTGCCACATTAAATTTGACAAACTGAAGGAGTTCACAGAAACATACCTGAATGAAGTTGAATTTTCCCAATAACACCTTCTACCAATCCCAAACAAATGGGATTCCAGGCAAGAAGTAGATCAGTAGCTAAAACAAAATAAGAAGCAGTCATGAGAAAATATTCATCAGAAAACTTTATTAAAGCAGTATCTTTAGCAGTATATTAAAAAATTATCAATGTCCCAAAGGGCACTTATGAACATCAGGAACTGATACATTACTATAAAGCAACATGAGAAAGTCTTAAATCCGAGGACTGAATAAGGCCTCTGATAAAAGAATAGTTACAAGGAGAGAACCCAATAGTCTGACACTGCATAGAAGGAGGCAGTACTTTGGCGCCCTGCAGTGGAAGAAAGAGGCTGCTACACTACAAGAGGGCAAAGAGGAGTTACCTGCCATCCTACTGCCATAGCCAGTCCCAACGAGGCCTGGGAAATTGCCACAGGGATGTCCACTTACTGGAGCACACTCTGGAAAGTACCCTTTCCCAAAGAAGCTTAAACCAAGCAAACCCAGAAAGCCAATCTCTTTTATGTGACTTCTATAGCCAAAACAACAGGAACCGTCTCTATTTACTTAGCACCTACTATGTGCCAGGTATCCCAATAGGGATTCCTTATCTGAACCACAGAACAGAATGATTTTTGAGTGACTGTTTTCTCAATTCTCCCAATGATGGCACATAACTGGTACCATTCTAGATGAATAGGCAAGAAGCTATTTCAGTATACACAATGGATGCCTGAGGACATTAGAGCTTAATTCCCTTGTGGAACCCAGGTTGCAAAAGGCTGTTATGTATACATGGAAATAAATGTACATTCGTTGTCGTTCAATAGCTGGAAAAGATTAGCAAGAATGAAAACATATTTCTCTTGACAGAAAACTCAAATTACATTTTAATTATTACCACTTAGATTTTATTTCAGTAAAATTTTAAATCAATCTGTAATTCATGGGGTAATTACAGACTTAATAGTCTCCAAATTCATTTGAGTTTTGACTATTATATCTTGAATGTCTTTTCTGTTAATGATATACTCAGTGGGAGGCAAAAATAAAGTTGGCTTCTCTTTGTTTTTATTACAAGATTCAAAGTAAGATAATTAATTTTTTTAAAAGCCTATACTACATATTATCATTTCTAATCCTTACAACTCTGAGTTATGTTTTAGAAGTCCTATTCTACAGATGAAGAAAGGGAGCCCTAGAAAAGTAACATGGTCATATAGTGGGTCAACAGCAGAGCTGCAGTTCAAAGCCAGCTGCATGACTCACCTGGGCTCTCAACCATTCTGCTACAGTACCTCCCTCAGGACCTATACTAGAACTAATTCAATAAAACAATATTTCCATTTTAAATAACATGCATTGTTTTATAAAAGCAATACCGTGTAAAACTGGAAAAAGTAATTCATCACTCCTATCCCACACCTCAGGAATAACTTACTATTTTGCTATATTTCAGGTCAGATGTTTGTGTGCATACCTGATTGCAATACTGCAAATATCACGTTATATGCCAAATTTTTCTTATAACATCTCATGAGTATTTTCTCATGTCTTTAAAAATATTCTTTAAACTTAAAACTTCATGGCTGCATAATTTTTCATGAAAGGAAGCCCTTCCTCATTCTTGGGCATGTGATTTCCAGTTTTCCCCTATGATAAAAGTTTTTGCCTCCCACTGTGATGAATGACAATTGTCATGCAAATATTTTATTCACCTCTGTAATTAAAAGCTTTAGGACAGATTCCTAATGAAATTAGTAGGTGAAACAAAATTGTAAAGCTTCCAAGTATTACCAAATTGCTTTCTACCAAGGTTATATACCAAGTTAGATTTCTACCAGAAGCATATGAAAATGCTTAAAGTCTTGCCATCATTTAGAATTTAATTTTGCTTATTTGATGGCACTCATTGCCTAAATATGTTTCTCTTCATTGCTGACAAAATTAAATATAAAATTGGCTACTTGTGTTTTTTCTATGATTTTCTTATTCATATCATAACCATTCTTCTTTACATTCCTTATTGATTTGAGTTATTTTTATATTAAGGAAATCAACTCTTTGACATGCTTGCAAAATTTTCCGTTTTTAATTTTTATACAAATCTGTTTTACCTTTATGCTTAAAAAGTTGTTTACCCAGTATCAGTTAACTATTAATTTTACCTCTTTGTTAATTTTAAAAAATCTAAGTGTAATTCCACTAGAATTCATGTTAGTGTACAAACTAAAAACACCCTGATTTCTTTTGAAACAGTAAACCAAAATCCCTGTATCAGGCAGGCCAAGTTGTAACCCTGGACTCAGACCACAGTTGTAAGACTACCCCTTGGGTACCAAATGAGCTCTAGGAATATGGAGGAGGAAGAAAAAGTTACAGCTAAAGCAGTCAAGGTTACACAGCTACACAGAATAAATGAAACTTCAAACATACGGAAAGTAGTGTGAAAAAAATGCAGAGGCAAGTGCATTGTTCGGGAATTTGTCCCTTCATTAGAGAAACACTTACCAAGTACCTGCCAGGAACCAGGCACTGTATCAGGCTAAGAAGATACACAAATAAAGGAGCAAACAGTCTACAACAGAAGACCAAAAGTGTACAGTGGATATCTAATTGCTAAGACTGGAAAAAGTAAACTGAGGCCAATTGTGGAGAGATATGAATTAAAGACTAATGCACCTGCTGTTCCTGGAGACCATGGCAGGCAGATCATGTCATAAGTAAAACAAGACTGAAGCCAGGGATTAGGTGACAGCACTAAAAGGAGGTGGAGGCCAAGGAAGAGAAAGGAGCTAGAATGTTTATGTGTATCTGGGCTTGAAAGGACTTGGAGCTACCCTAGCTTGGGGAGTGGGGGGCAGTAGGTGGAGAACGCACAGGAGATTAACACAAAACCCCTCAAAGGAATCTATACGAAGGACAAGAAGACAGTAAAAAAATTGACACTGAAACATCTATTCTCTCCTGAATGGGAGAAGATGAGGACATGGCCAAGAAGAGTAGGAAGGAGCAAGGCAGAAAGGACAGGGTACTGCAGCAGCTGGGAGACAGGTGGATGAGAACCTCCTAACTCAATACCCTTTTTTATATTTGGAATTTTGAACCTTGTGAATGCTTCAGCCATTCATTAAAACAGAATTTTAACTTAAAAAATAAACTAGGAGAAGCTATACAGATGAACAGGTTTTGTGTTCTGATGACTAAAATTAATAGTCACTGATAATCTTTGAGCCCCACAGAGAGAAGCAGTTAAACCCATAAAGGCTGAGGTCATGATGGGATGATCAAGGAGAAATAACTAGATGTAAGAACCAAAGGAGGTATTAGAGGACAAGAAAACAGAAGACGATGAAATCAAAACCACAGGTGTAAAAATTAGCCTTGGCAATAAAGGATACCACTTTCCTCTAAGTCTGGAAGAAAAGATGAAAGGCTATGGCGGAATAGAGAAGAGAAGCAGATGAATGCTTTAGAGAGCCTTGACTCGGTAAAAACAAGAGTCGAAGTCATCTCAGCATTAGCAGGGGAAGGACAGAAGAGCCGCAGAGGGGCACCAGGGGCTTGACTTGGGGGGGAATCCAGAAAGTCAGTTTCTAAAGTGTGCTTGAAAAGCATGTATATTTTTTTAAACTCAGCCTTTTCAAGAAAAGGGGTGTCAGTCCATTAATGGGTCATGAAATCAATTTTGTAAATGAGATCAGCACTACCAGCAATGAAAGAGAATAAAACAGGAAAATTGTACCAAGAGGAAAAATACCACGAAACTTTCCTTTCTGACACATACACATATGCATGCAGTCACCAAGTCATGATTTTAAAAGTATTTGTTTTTATGGACCTTAAACATTTGAACACACTAACTTTGGGGTGAGGGGTCATTACACCAACTTTGTGGTTATTTTGTTCATCACCTATAGGTACTTGCTAACATTTGACTAATTAGCTTTTGAGAGAAGGCTGATTTTTAAGTCTCATGCTTTGTGTATTTTTTTCCACTTTTTCCTAATTTTTTCTTTGTATGTTTTAAGACTTATTAAACATATATAGATTCAGGATTATTGTATCTTCCTGGTGAACTGCTCTATTTATCAGGATGTAATAACTGCTTTTATTTCAAAGAATGCTCTTTGCCATAAAGTCATTTGTCTATCATTAATATTGTGAAAGAAACACATTAAGCATTACAAAGGGATAAATAGGAACATTGCTAATCCGATTGTATTACTTCTCCTACTCCCCACAGGCTTAGGGATGAAGTTCAAATTCCTTGAAAAGATTTATAAGGCCCTGCATGGGCTGGTCCTGTCCAACCTCCTCCAACCTCCCTCCCCCCAGTATCCTGTTCTTTCAGTATTCCAGGAGTGTGCACAGGCTGGGTCTGGAATGCTGCTCCCCACCCACTTCGGCCTGCTTTTCATTCCAGACTCAGAACAAGGGTCACTGCTGTTCCCTGACACATACCCCACTCCACCCATTCAGTAGAAACCACTCGCTTTTGTGGCCCTCCCAAACTCTGCTCATATTTCTATCATGGCACCTTATTTTGGTTCAGTGCATCTAATTATTTACTTGTCTGTCTCCCTAACTGAGCACGAAGCTTATTGAGACCTTGTCACATTTAGTTTAATGTCTCCAGTGCATGTACACAGGCAGGCTCCAAAATGCTGAATGGACAAATGGGCGTATGGTACAGGAATGGAGAGGCAAGCTGAAGTCAGGTAATTTGCACTAAATCACATCCAAAGGTTTCACTAATCTGAAGTGGCAAAATTAAAGTCATCCAGTGCCTGTCAGACAAAGACCTCAGGGCTGGCAGAGATAAAGTTACTACCCAATGCTACATAGCTTGTCAAAATCAAAACACCATTTTGCATTCTCAGTCCAGGGCTCTTTCTAACTTATCTCTAACACTCTAAATTTCCCTACTAAATGTTCTTGGGTGTAATATTCTCATTTTACATTTGTATGGGGCTTTCAGCTCCCAACATCATTCCAGCTGCACAAGCCAGAACCCAGGAGACATCTGAAATGCTTTTATTCCTCAGCAAATCCTATTGATGCTTTCTCCTCAGTATCTGCTGAGTGTTTAATTTCTCTCCATCTTCAATGCCACACTATCCTTGGGCAGGGCAGAATTTCCCCATCTGGATTACGACAAAAGCTCTTGTCTGCCCCACATCTAGCAGGTAGCTTATTAACACATATCAGGCAAGCAAATATTTATTGAATGCAACGAGGACTCTAGACAGTTTGGTACTGTGGGGCCCCAAGATAAAAGGTAGGGAGAGCTGTAAGAACAAGGCTGAAGACACAGGGACCAATTCAGGAGAACAAGGGAGGAAATTCAGGAGCCATTCCCTCCAGTCAGGGCAGGTGCGCATTTGACACTGAACATGGGAAACAGTGTGTAAAGGATGAACATGAGAAAATAAGCCACAGATCCAGGTGACAGACAGGAGTGTGCACAGAGTGACCTGGGGCTGACTCTGGAACGGGAAGGCTGGATAGAGTAAAGAGATGTGGCTGTGATGGGGGCATGGCCTGCATTCAGCTCTATTGCAGTCTGCAACCCTTCTTGGCTTTGGCTTTTACAAGGGGGAGTTCCATCTGACTTACAGGGTTTTTTAAAATGAGGATTAAATGAGAGAATTGGGTGAAAGTTCCTAGCACAAAATCTGGCCACATAAATGTTTAGCTCAAACTGGGAAGCCTATATGCATTTAAAATTCCCGATTCCTACCACTCAAAAATCTCCATAGACTTTTATTCCAAGGGTTTACATTTGACTTTAAAAAAAGAAAAAGGATGAAAGAGAAAAACTTTAATGTTTTTTTCTTATTAAATCTTATGGTAGAACCATAATTCCTGAAAGCCTTCTCAGAGTAATAGTTTATGAAAACCTCTCATTGCCTAAATATGCCCCCAGAATTCTGTTTCCTCAAAATATGAAACATCTTTAGATCTGACGTGGCTCAAAACCAGGCATCCAGTCTCAGGTCCTCAGTTCAGGTCCAGGTAACATCAAGTGAACTGCCAGCTTCCTCCCCTGCCCCAAATCCCCTATATGGGAGAGAAGCTAGAAGAGGCCGAGTCTAAAGGGAGGTAAAAATATACATGGGAAGAAGATGCAGGTATCGGTAGATATTAGTTACGTATGTAAAAATAAGTAAATGGTGGGTGTCGAGGGAGGGAGAAGAGGATTGTGGAGTATCATGATTGGTGCACATGGTGTGTGTGGGGTCATGGGAAAGACAGTGTAGCTCAGAGAAGACAGGGACTCTGTGGCATCTTACTACACTGATGGACAGTGACTGCAATGGGGTATGGGGAAGGACTCGATAATAATGGTGAATGTAATAACCACATTGTTTTTCTTGTGAAACCTTCACAAAAGTGTATATCAATGATACCTTAATAAAAAAATAATATGTAAAGGGTATTAAGTCTGGAGAAACTGTAAAAGAATATAAACAGAATGTGTAACTTTTCATCAGCAAAGAAAAGACACCTGACAAAAATTCAAGCTATCCAACGGAAGACAAGAGTTGAAAGTAAAAAAAAAAAAGCACAATAAACAGAAAACATGGATAAAGATAGAAATAACTCCTATTTTACTAATGATTATGTGTAAAGTTTCAGCTAGCCAATTAAAAGACTTTTAAGTCTCAACCTTTCTATTTACTTCTGTGTCTATTTTGTTTACCACGGATAGTAGGCACTCATTTAATAGTTACTAAACAAAATGAATAAATGAGTAAAAGTAAGCATGAAAAAGTAAATTGAAAAAATGGATTTCTCCTAAATTGCTTGTCTTCATTGACTTTTAATAAGACCAGCATCTTAAGTTTTTGCTGTTTTTAAAGGAAGCCCCAAAATACCAGTCTTTGCTATATGGCACTTTTAGTAGTAAAAGCATTTAAATATAATAAATGTTAAATGTGTGCTTTCTCACTTACCTAAAAATTCTAGGAAACTTTACCTTAAAACCTTCAACAGCTGCACATGGCTTTTCTTCCCAACAGAGAGACAAGAAACCCAGACAATAAAGAAAAACCTGAAGCAGGTAATATAACTGGAACAAGAAGAGTCTTTTTGAACTGCTGTGACTTTACTGCCTGGTACAGTACCTTGCACATATGAGACACTTCAAAATGTGTGTGCATTTTTTTTTAATCTGTTATTCTTCTCTAAAGAAATAAAACAAGCTGGCATTAGGAGAGGCTGTTGGTATAGAGGAAATGTGTAGATGACATGTGGCAGCTACAAGGCAGCCACACAGAGAGAGCAACTACATTTAGTAATGGACACCCTGTCACCAATATTAATGGCTACCCTGGAGGCAGAAGGCACTGGAAAGGCAGAGAAAATGACAGCCATGTAATTAATTGATCTGCTCCAACAAATATATTGTTTCTAATCTTTCCAATGTGAAAAAGTATATTCCAATGTGGCATACAAATTCAAATGAAAAACATTTGAAATTTGCAAATAGGTTTTAAATTCTAGGATTTTCAGTTATCTAGTAAAGAGCTGCTTACAAATTACAAGAGTATAGTATTTTTTAAATAATGCCAAAATCTAATTAGTGAAATAATTAGAAGTAACATACACCCAAAGACATAAGTGTTTTGTCATAAGCTCAACTGACCAACTGAAAGAGGTCAACATTTCCACTCTTATTTCAAATTCATTTGGCAGTACATGGCTTCTATTTTCATATGCCCTCACCTTCCTGATACACAGCAAACACTTGTCGAGTGCATGAGTCATTCATTCCAAGAGTGACTGCACTCCCTCAGCCCAAGAACAAGTCTGGGTTGTGCATGGCTGCTGAAATTTATAGGCACTTTCATTTGTGTCTTAAAATTTAAAAAAAGGTGCTAGGGTATGTATAATCAGACCCAAGTTTCATTTCCTGCTAAAGACAAAGAATATTCTTGTTCTGAAAAGACAAATCACCAAAGTAAAACAGATGAGGAAAAGGGTTCTAAAATGAGGATGTGAAAGTTCCAATTGTTACTCAGCCATGCTTCAGTTCTGAGAATTTAATCAGGCCAGTAATTTAATCCTTAAACAGGTTAAGGAATAATTTCATTCAGGTGCCATCTTACAAATGCAAAGTTTGATACACGTCTCTTTGATCTTTAATGGTAATAATTTTCCAGCATTCAACAAGCTAGAGAACTTATAGAAACTTAGAAGTTCTAACAGTTGATGACTTCCCAGTGTGAATTCCAACAAATGTCAGATCCTGGATGCCACTTACCATCATTTGGGAACTTTAGAAAATACTGATGCCTGGGCCCCTGACCTATTAGGGTGGGGCCCTGGCACAGGCATGTTCTCAATCTCTCTTAAGTGATTCTGATGTACAGGCAGGCTGAGAATGACGGGTCTAAGTGGTTATAGGTTACTGGGTGGAACCTGCATTAGTAGCTTAGTTTCATCCTATCAGTCTGACTCAAAGATGATGCCTATGCCACGTACAACTTTAAACTGTCTCACATAATAAAGAACCATAAACTGCCTAAAGATCCCATATAGAGTGAGTTGGCATAAAAGCTGGTCTAAGTTAATATAAAGAACTGTACTTTTTTTTTAAAAAGAAACCCTATGAATACTTTAAAAATGAGTTAAACTACCTGGAAAAGGGATCTTAAGAATTCCTAGACTTTTCTTATTAAAACAGAGATCGAATTACAGTGCAGTAAGACAGCCACAGAGTTTTGATCATGAAGGATATTAGAAATTTTTTAACTCTATAATAACCACACTAAAAATTATGAATCTCACAAGGAAGACAAGAAGTGACTCTCTATAGCATCTTACTATGCTTACGGACAGTGACTGTAATGGGGTATGTGGTGGGGACTTGATAATGGGGGAAATCTAGTAACCACAATGTTGCTCATGTGACTGTATATTAATGATACCATAATAAAAAAATAAAATAAAATAAATCAGTCACAGGGATGAATGGTACAGCATAAGGAATACAGTCAGTACTATTGTAATAACTGTACGGTGACAGATGATAACTACACTTACTGTGCTGAGCATTTTATAACGTATAATGTTGAATCACTATGTTGTACACTTGAAATTAATGTACTTTTAGGTCAACTATACTTCAATAAAAAAATTTCTTTTAATTAAAAAACTATGAAAAAAAAAAGTATGAGTCTCTATATGAAGCATAAAGTCCTAGTTGTTACATCTCAAGAAAGACCCAATGCAACTCAAAAAGAGCAGAAGACACCCAGAAAAACAAATTTTTGTGAAAGGTCAGACAGTGTAATTAAACCCAGGGAGAACCTGGTGGAAATGTATAAAATTATAAAAGGTGTGGACTTCACAGTACACTCAGAGTATCAGGATAGGAGACACATATTTAAAAGACATGGCTTGGGAATAAATGAAGGTTAGTACAGCTTAAATTACAACTTCCCAAACTCATTGCCTTAAAAATCTGAAAATATAACCAATTCAAACAAGGATTTGATAAATCCTTGCATAATAAATTCATAATGCATCATCCAAGAAACAGCAATGTGTTTACTATCTACCCCTCACTTTCTGTGATCCCCAAAACTGTTCTCTCATAGAGCTTTCAGAAATAGGCTCTCAGAGCTAAATCAGAGCAGAGATGAGCTAACAATTGTTATTTTTCCTTTCCTTATTTTGAAGTTCTTAACCAAGATGCATAAAATTAGCACTTTGTTTATTAAAAAGACACAACCTTTCTCCCAGCTGGAGTTTAAATAATTCCCTAGCTTTTCCTGAACACTGTTCAAAACTAACTTAATCTCTTCCGTCTAGGATTGTTTGTATAATCACTCTGGCCTCCTAGGTCCTCACCAACAGAAGCTCTGCCTTCAAACCCAATTCGCCATGTTAACTGGCCTCAAAGGAGGAACTGCTCCTAGATCAAACAAAGCCACAGCAGTGTCCTGTGGGGTATGGGTGTTGGGGGAGCAGATCTGTACTATTTCAGTCTGGCCAGTTAGGCTTTATTCATTCTCATAAACTTTTCTTTTTTCAGTACCCAGTTAGAATGAAGGCATTGTGCATACAAAGAATTATTTCTGGCAAGACAAAAAAAGTCCATAAAACTCCAATAGTGCATACAGCCAGTTTCTTCCAGGGCTTCCCACTTTACAGAGAGAAATCATCAAGAACTATTTAAGATGGAAGCTATTTTCTTCCCATTTTCTTTATTGGGAAGAAAAATAATTTTCACCACCTTTAAAAAAACACCGAGACCTCAAACTTCAAGACCCAGCTTTACTGCAGTGTTTGTCACTCTGAAACCTGTTTAACCCTCTCTCCATCATTGGCCCATATCCTTGGCTAGGGTAGACAGTGTTTTATCCATCTTTTTTATTTTAATGCAAAGTGCAGCAGACAGGTCTTCAATAAAAGTTTACTGAAAGAATAAATGACCACAGAAGTTCAGACTTGATAAAATTTGTAAGGAGAAAGAAATAGAATACTAAATAACATGGGGGGAGATGGGGCTGCTTCTTTGAAATTAACAGTCTCTGAATTACAATTTTTCTACTTCACTATGGTGTGAAAACAATGCACATTTAGTAGAAACCATACTTTGAATTTTGAATTTGGATCTTTTCCCAGGTTAGTAATACTCAGTGTTGCTATGCTGGCCAGCGGCAGCAACTACAAGACAGCCACACACGATCATGATGGAGTCACAACGAGTACACTTACGACCATTCTGCTTTTCACTTTCAACACAGCAGACAATAAATTGCATGAGATATTCAACACTTTATTATAAATAAGCTTTGAGTTAGATAGTTTTGCCCAACTGTAGGCTACTGTAGTGAGCACATTTAAAGAAGGCTGGGCTAAGCTATGATGTTAGCTCTATTAAATGCATTTTCAACTTATGATATTTTCAACTTATTACAGGGTCGTAACTCTGTACATCAAGGAAGATCTGTATTTGAAAGGTGCAAAGGGGGATAAATATAAAAGCTACTAGAGATGAATCCTAGAGGTTAAGAAGCATAACTGCTTGGAAGGGAGACTAGCAAACTTACTCTGCTGATCTCACTGGTCTGCCCACAACAGCTGTTCCCTGGAGGCTGGAATATCTTATGCTGGAAATAGGAAGGGAGAAGAATGCTTGTATCTGGCATAAAAGCACTGAGTAACAATATGGTGACGCATCATTAATATTACACACACAAATTACTAAAATTAAAAGCATTATGGCAATGTTTAAAATTTCCCAACATTTCAGTTAGATGTTATGACTGTTTCAAATCATATAAATTGAGCATCACAGAAACTGTGGAATTTGAAGTTCAAGTAAATGAAAAGCAGTTTCAAAGATTCATAAAAATGAAAGTACTTTTAAATATTCCACTACCAAGTTAAAGAAATGCAAGATTAAACTTGAAAGAATCTGAAATTAAAATGAAGTAACTTAAAAGAAAAACAACAAGGAACACTGACCTAAAATCAACCCATATTTCACTCAACCAGTCTTACCAAAGAAAGCAGGCAGGTGTAGATGCCTTTTTGTGAATGAGAGCAGTTCCTTTAAGGGTCTCACTGCAACCAGAAAAAGAGTCATCCCTAACAGAGCATGGGATTTAATTAAAATACTACCAGTGTGTGTTGTGATAGTATTATAGTGCTAAATGTTCAGTGTTTATCCTCAATTTTAGAATACTATATATACGTTACTTATTATCAACAGCTACTGATAGTATGAAAATATTTCTCTATTTTGTTAAACACACTCTAATCCAAACGTTCTTCTCAGCTCAATTTTGGCCAGTTGACACAATGATTATGACTTAGATGAGCCAACGTGTAATTATTTGTTAGAGATTCTATGATATTGCTGTTACTTCTCACTTGTGTTTGCAAGACTAGATTTTTAAAATGTTATATTTTAAGACATTTGACCAGAAATGGAACAGTTTATAAAACGATTCACAGAAAGCAATACAGCTTCTAAAGAAGTAACACATTTAAATCCCCATAAAACCGCCCCAAGGTTAGACGACGGTGGTGAGAATGCACAGATAAGAACAGCACAGCCAAACTAGTTTGATCTTCCAATTGTCTACTGTCTTTCTGCAAATACATCAGCTAATTGGGTCACAAATCACAAGGTCCAAAAACAGTAACACACCACTTTTTTTTTTTTTCGCATAAGGGCCAGCTCAAGAAACATAAAGATGTCTTTCAGTCCCATTTATTTTCATTCAAAACAAAGATTTACAGAATCCCACAGACTTAACAGGTTCTCCCCTTTTACTGAATAAAATAATGAGAAATCAGCATGGTTTTTTTAGTTGGCAAGATAGTCAGTGTTATAGTCTTCTGTTCATATATCCTCCATTTAATCCTACCAGCAAACCCTTTACCTCTCAAGGTACACGGGGCCAAGCAGGGACTAGAATTATCTCAATTCATACAATACTTTATTTTTTTTTAATTAACAGAAGAGCTGCTGTGGGCCAACTGCTAGGGACATGTCAGGGAATCTACATCTTGTTCTACTTGTGAGGCTGAGTTGGGCTGAGCAGGTAGGCTAGGGGGAGCCACGCTGCTGGGCACCCTGGAATGGCAACCAATCCTGGAAGACCAAGTGTCAGGGCACCCTGGTTACTGACACCTGAACACCCTACCCTAGGCCTTGATACTGTCCCTCTTCTGAGGCCAGCCTTTGGCAAGTCTTGGCCTCTGCTGGCTAAGGCCTGGTCAGAAATAAGCATCTATGATCCACTGACTCTACAAAGGTTTCAGAACTCCGCTCTGAAGTTGGTTTTACCCTGAAGACTTATCTTCTTCATTCCCTCTCTGCTCTATGTGCTCTGAAAGGATGCTGTGAAATTAGATCCAGGGTTCTTAGACTAGACTGGGAAAGGCTTCAGGTTGCTCTTGCTTGGCTGAAACAGTTCCCATCTAGTACATACCAATTTTTTTGCTCAAAGATCTACACTGTATTTGTTCCCTTACCAAACTTCAGATGTTCTAAAAACTTAAGGAACCAGGAGGTGGAGCCAAGACGGCAGCATGAGTAGAGCAGCAGAAATCTCCTCCCAAAACCATATATATTTTTGAAAATACAACAAATACAACTATTCCTAAAAGAGAGACCAGAAGACACAGGACAACAGCCAGACCACATCTACACCTGCGAGAACCCAGCGCCTCGCGAAAGGGGTGAGATACAAGCCCCGGCCCCGCGGGAGCCGAGCGCCCCTCCCCCCAGCTCCCCCGCAGGAGGAGAGGAGTCAGAGCGGGGAGGGAGAGGGAGCCCAGGACTGCTGAACACCCAGCCCTAGCCATCCGCACCAGAGCGCAGACACACAGTGCGTGCGTGGGGTGCTGGATACTAGGGAAACAGGGCAGTAAGACCTGTGAGCGGGTCCCCGCAGCTGGCGCCACTGGGACAAAGAAAAGCGAGTGCTTTTTGAAAGTCTTAAAGGGACAGGGACCCGAAAGCTGGACGAAAGCGCCCTGGGACACTTAGCCCAGCAGCTGGGAATCCAAAGGAACTCCAGGCGTCCTAACATCCTGGGCAGCAGCGCAGCTCGGAGGCCCCTCACAGCAATAAACAGCCTCCGGCCCATTTCCCCAACGACACGGCTCCGCCATTGGAGCAGCAGCCTGAGGGCGGCCACGCCCACAGTAACCACGGTGTTTACTCCACAGCGGCCGGGCAAGAATCAGAAGCCCCGTCTGTGCGCACCTGCCCAGCACAAGCCGCTAGGGGTCGCTGTTCTCCCATGAGAGGAGGGCCACAAACCAGCAAGAAGGGACATTCTACCAGCCGACACACACACCAGCTCCCCAAAACTACCTCTATCACCATGAAAAGGCAGACAAATTTGATAGAAAGCAAACTAATCCAGACATCCCCCTCTGAGTAGGAATCTGGGGAGACAGACCTAACCAATCTCCCTGAAAAAGAATTCAAAATAAAGGTCATAACCATGCTGACGGATCTTCAGAGAAATATGCAAGAGCTAAGGGATGAAGTCCGGAGGGAGATTGCAGAAATGAAACAATCTCTGGAAGGACTTAGGAGCAGAATGGATGAGGTGCAAGAGGCCATTAATGGAATAGAAATCAGAGAACAAGAACACAGAGAAGCTGATGCAGAGAGAGATAAAAGAATCTCCAGGAATGAAACAATATTAAGAGAACTGTGTGACCAATCCAAAAGGAATAATATCCGCATTATAAGGGTACCAGAAGAAGAAGAAAGAGAAAAAAGGATAGAAAGTGTCTTTGAAGAAATAATGGCTGAAAACTTCCCCAGACTGGGGGAGGAAATAATCGATCAGACAATGGAAGTACACAAAACTCCCAACAGAAGGGACCCAACGAGGACAACACCAAGACACATAATAATTAAAATGGCAAAGATCAAGCACAAGGACAGAATTTTAAAGGCAGCTAGAGAGAGGAAAAAGGTCACCTACAAAGGAAACCCATCAGACTATCATCAGACGTCTCAACAGAAACCTTACAGGCCAGAAGAGAATGGCATGATATATTTAATGCAAGGAAACAGAAGGGCCTTGAACCAAGAATACTGTATCCAGCACGATTATCATTTAAATATGAAAGAGGGATTAAATAATTCCTAGACAAGCAAAAGCTGAAGGAATTTGCCTCCCACAAACCACCTCTACAGGGTATTTTAGAGGGACTGCTCTAGATAGGACCACTCCTAAGACTAAATAGATGTCACCAGAGAAAATAAAATCACAGCAAAGAAAGCAGACCAACCAAAAACAAACTAAAGGCAAAAAATAAAATCAACTACCCATAAAAGCAGTTAAAGAAAACACAAAAGAGCACAGAATAAAACAACCAACATATAAAGAATGGAGGAGGAGGAATAAGAAGGGAGAGAAATAAGGAATCACCAGACAGTGTTTATAATAACTCAATAAGCAAGTTAAGTTAGACAGTAAGATACTAAAGAAGATAACCTTGAACCTTTGGTAACCACAGAATTAAAGCCTGCAATGGCAATAACTACATGTCTTTCAATAATCACCCTAAATGTAAATGGACTGAATACACCAATCAAAATACACAGAGTAATAGAATGGATAAAAAAGCAAGACCTATCTATATGCTGCTTACAAGAGACTCACCTCAAATCCAAAGACATGCACAGACTAAAAGTCAAGGGATGGAAAAAGATATTTGATGCAAACAACAAGGAGAAAAAAGCAGGTGTTGCAGTACTAGTATCAGACAAAATAGACTTCAAAACAAAGAAAGTAACAAGATATAAAGAAGGACATAACATAATGATAAAGGGGCAGTCCAACAAGAGGATAAAACCATTATAAATATATATGCACCCAATACAGGAGCACCAACATATGTGAAACAAATACTAACAGAATTAAAGGAGGAAACAGAATGCAATGCATTCGTTCTAGGAGACTTCAACACACCACTCACTCCAAAGGACAGATCTACCAGACAGAAAATAAGTAAGGACACAGAGGCACTGAAGAACACACTAGAACAGATGGACTTAACAGACATCTACAGAACTCTACACCCAAAAGCAGCAGGATTCTTCTCCAGTGCACATGGAACATTTTCCAGAATAGACCACATACTAGGCCACAAAAAGAGCCTCAGTAAATTCAAAAAGACTGAAATTCTACCAATCAACTTCTCAGACTACAAAGGCATAAAACTAGAAATAAATTGTACAAAGAAAACAAAAAGGCTCACAAACACATGGAGGCTTAACAACATGCTCCTAAATAATCAATGGATCAATGAACAAATTAAATTAGAGATCAAAGAATATATGGAAACAAATGACAACAACACAAAGCCCCAACTTCTGTGGGACGCATCAAAAGCAGTCTTAACAGGAAAGTACATAGCAATCCAGGCATACTTAAAGAAGAAGAACAATCCCAAATGAACAGTCTAAAGTCATAATTATCGAAATTGGAAAAAGAAAAACAAATGAGGCCTGAAGTCAGCAGAAGGAGGGACATACTAAAGATCAGAGAAGAAAAAAATAAAATTGAGAAGAATAAAAGAATAGAAAAAAATCAATGAAACCAAGAGCTGGTTTTTTGAGAAAATTAACAAAACAGATAAGCCTCTAGCCAAACTTATTAAGAAAAAAAGAGAATCAACACACATCAACAGAATCAGAAATGAGAAAGGAAAAATCACGACGGACCCCACAGAAATACAAAGAATTATTAGAGAATACTATGAAAACCTATATGCTAACAAGCTGGAAAACCTAGAAGAAATGGACAACTACCTAGAAAAATACAACCTTCCAAGACTGACCAAGGAAGAAACCCAAAATTTAAACAAACCGATTACGAGCAAAGAAATTGAAGTGGTAATCAAAAAACTACCCAAGAACAAAACCCCCAGGCCAGATGGATTTACCTCGGAATTTTATCAGACATACAGAGAAGACATAATACCCATTCTCCTTAAAGTTTTCCAAAAAATAGAAGAGGAGGGAATACTCCCAAACTCATTCTATGAAGCCAACATCACCCTAATACCAAAACCAGGCAAAGACCCCACCAAAGAAGAAAATTACAGACCAATATCCCTGATGAACGCAGATGCGAAAATACTCAACAAAATATTAGCAAACTGAATTCAAAAATATATCAAAAGGATCATACACCACAACCAAGTGGGATTCATCCTAGGGATGCAAGGATGGTACAACATTCAAAAATCCATCAACATCATCCACCACATCAACAAAAAGAAAGACAAAAACCACATGATCATCTCTATAGATGCTGAAAAAGCATTCGACAAAATTCAACATACATTCATGATAAAAACTCTCAGCAAAATGGGAATAGAGGGCAAGTACCTCAACATAATAAAGGCCATCTATGATAAACCCACAGCTAACATCATACTGAACAGCGAGAAGCTGGAAGCTTTTCCTCTGAGATAGGGAACAAGGCAGGGATGCCCACTTTCCCCACTGTTATTTAACGTAGTACTGGAGGTCCTAGCCACGGCAACCAGACAAAACAAAGAAATACAAGGAATCCAGATTGGTAAAGAAGAAGTCAAACTGTCACTATTTGCAGATGACATGATATTGTACATAAAAAACCCTGAAGACTCCACTCCAAAAGTACTAGAACAAATATCGGAATACAGCAATGTTGCAGGATACAAAATTAACACTCAGAAATCTGTGGCTTTCCTATACACTAACAATGAACTAATAGAAAGAGAAATCAGGAAAACAATTCCATTCACAATTGCATCAAAAAGAATAAAATACCTAGGAATAAACCTAACCAAGGAAGTGAAAGACCTATACCCTGAAAACTACAAGACACTCTTAAGAGAAACTAAAGAGGACACTAACAAATGGAAACTCATCCCATGCTCTTGGCTAGGAAGATTTAATATCGTCAAAATGGCCATCCTGCCCAAAGCAATATACAGATTTGGTGCAATCCCTATCAAATTACCAACATCATTCTTCAACAAACTGGGACAAATAGTTCAAAAATTCATATGGAAACACCAAAGACCCCAAAAAGCCAAAGTAATCCTGAGAAGGAAGAATAAAGTGGGGGGGATCTCGCTCCCCAACTTCAAGTTCTACTACAAAGCCACAGTAATCAAGACAATTTGGTACTGGCACAAGAACAGACCCACAGACCAGTGGAACAAAATAGAGACTCCAGACATTAACCCAAACATATATGGTCAGTTAATATACGATAAAGGAGCCATGGACATACAATGGGGAAATGACAGTCTCTTCAACAGATGGTGCTGGCAAAACTGGACAGCTACATGTAAGAGAATGAAACTGGATCACTGTCTAATCCCATACACAAAAGTAAATTCAAAATGGATCAAAGACCTGAATGTGAGTCATGAAACCAGAAAACTCTTAGAAAAAAACATAGGCAAAAATCTCTTGGACATAAACATGAGCGACTTCTTCATGGACATATCTCCCCGGGCAAGGGAAACAAAAGCAAAAATGAACAAGTGGGACTATATCAAACCAAAAAGCTTCTGTACAGCAAAGGACACCATCAGTAGAACGAAAAGGTACCCTACAGCATGGGAGAATATATTCATAAATGACAGATCCAATAAAGGCTTGACATCCAAAATATATAAAGAGCTCACGCACCTCAACAAACAAAAAGCAATAATCCAATTAAAAAATGGGCAGAGGAGCTGAACAGACAGTTCTCCAAAGAAGAAATTCAGATGGCCAAAAGACACATGAAAAGATGCTCCACATCGCTAGTTATCAGAGAAATGCATATTAAAACCACAATGAGATATCACCTCACACCAGTAAGGATGGCTACCATCCAAAAGACAAACAAAAACAAATGTTGGCGAGGTTGTGGAGAAAGGGGAACCCTCCTGTACTGCTGGTGGGAATGTAAATTAGTTCAACCACTATGTAAAGCAGTACGGAGGTTCCTCAGAAAGCTCAAAATAGAAATACCATTTGACCCAGGAATTCCACTTTAAGGAATTTAACCTATGAATGCAGGAGCCCAGTTTGAAAAAGACAGATGCACCCCTATGTTTATCGCAGCACTATTTACAATAGCCAAGAAATGGAAGCAACCTAAGTGTCCATCAGTAAATGAATGGATAAAGAAGATGTGGTACACATACACAATGGAATATTATTCAGCCATAAGAAGAAAACAAATCCTACCATTTGCAACAACATGGATGGAGCTAGAGGGTATTATGCTCAGTGAAATAAGCCAGGTGGAGAGAGACAAGTACCAAAAGATTTCACTCATCTGTGGAGTATAAGAACAAAGAAAAAACTGAAGGAACAAAACAGCAGCAGATTCACAGAACCCAAGAATGGACTAACAGTTACCAAAGGGAAAGGGACTGGGGAGGATGGGTGGGAAGTGAGGGATAAGGGGAATAAGGGGCATTACAATTAGCACACAATAATATAGGGGGAGAGGCACAGCGAAGGCAGTATAGCACAGAGAAGACAAGCAGTGACCCTATAGCATCTTACTATGCTGATGGGGCAGTGACTGTAATGGTGTATGTGGTAGGGACTTGATAAGGGGGGAATCGAGTAACCACAATGTGGCTCATGCAATTGTATATTAATGACACCAAAATAATTAATTAATTAATTAATTAATTAATTAATTAATTAAGCAAGTCAAAACCACAATGAGATACCACTTCACACCAGGCAGAATGGCTATTATCAAAAAGATAAGAGATAAGAAGTGTCAATGAGGAAACTCTTGCACACTACTGGTGGTAATATAAATTGGGCGGCCACTATGGAAGACAGTATGAGGTGTCTCAAAAATTTTTAATTGAAATACCATACAACCCAGTTACTTCTGGGAATTTACCTGAAGACAACAAAATCACTAATTCAAAAAGATATATGCACTCCTGTGTTTACTACAGTATTACTTACAACAGCCAACATATGGAAGCAACCTAAGCATCCATCGATAGATAAATGGATAAAATGTGGTACATATATGCAATGGAATATTAGCCATAACATAAAGAAAAAGAAAATCTTGCCATTTGTGACAACATGGGTAGAATTAGAGGGTATTATGCTAAGTGAAATAAGACAGAGAAAGACAAATACCATATGATTTCACTTATACGTGGTTATAAACGATCAAACGAAACAGAAATAGACTCAAACACAGAAAATAGACTGGTGTTGCCATATGGGGGGTAGTTGGGGGGGAGAGAGGGAGGGGGTGTGAAATAGGTAAAGAGGACAGAGTTACAAACTTCTAATTATAAAATCAATTAATCACTGTATATTTGAAACTAATTTAAGACTGTAGAGCAATAAAAAAGTCAAAAAATAAATGTACCTAAAACTTTTTAAAAATGGGGATGAAAGTACAGCATAGGGAATATAGTAATACTATTGTAGCATCTTCCTATGAGAACAGATGGTAACTATACTTGTAGTGGTGAGCATTTAGTAATATACATAATTGTAGTGGTGAGCATTTAGTAATATATATAATTGTCAAATCACTATATGTTCTATATCTGAAACCAGTATAGTACATCAACTGTACTTTAATAAAATAAAATTTTTAAAAGCTGTGTTATATTTTTGTCATTGTCATTTGTGAATTTTTGGCAAACATGATTTTTAAAAAAGGCAAAGTTCAAAATCTTTTTTTCAAGGTAAATACCAAATGACACAAAACTCTGAACTAAATATTGTTTAATAAATGCTTCTTGAAAAGAGATAAAAGTTCTATGTGGATTTCAATTCCATAACCATAATTTCTCATTCAGAAAAGTTCATAAAAATAATTCCATTATCAAAAAATAACTAGAAGAAAAGGAACACTCTTCTACGTTTCTACAAATTTTAACCGATAGCTAGTATCCCCTTCAAAGCACTGTTCACTAGGTATTCATCATTCAGAGTATCATCTCTCTGTATAGTTTACATGCTTACGAATGTTGCACAGATGACAGATGCTTTGCCATCTTTTTGTGGTCATTTGGGCTCAGAATAGAATGAAGCAATAGACAGCAATAAGTTATATAACACCATCATATCAGACAAAGCCACAGTGACTAGTGGAAGTAATTTTAAGACTGAAAATATAAGACCATATCACCCTTTGCCAACAATGGACTGTATTATATTTCTTTTTACATTTTTACATCTTTAAATTACAATCCTTATTCTCAGATAGTAAAACTCCCTTCTCAGGAGATTACTGAATGTTTACACTGTTTAACATTTTCCCTGGTAGAGAATAAAATAAACACCTGATTATTTTTCTCTAATCGTCATTCCCTTGCAAGACATGAGCATCCACGAAAAAGCCTGTGTATAAATACAGTCTACTCAGTACCCTTGAAGAAACAGAAACATTAGAAAAACATAACTCAACTGTTTAGCTAGAAGAAGTTGAAAAACATTAAACAATGTTGAAGAAAATAAGGAATACTACCTCAGAGATTCAAAAAAAAAGGTGATGCTAAACCAGATAGAAAATAACACAAGTGGAAATGCACCTTTTCTCATATTTATTTTCTCACCCAGCTGGACAGAGATTTTCCACCCCAATTAGAAGATATTCAAATCAGGATCCAAAATGAGTAATAAGCATAACACAACAATCTATGTTTATGGCAGTCATATTACTGAGACAACACTTGGACTTGAATTTAATTTATCTCAACTCAACCAAAAATGCCTTCTTCCTCCTAAGCCCAGAGATCCCAAGGTAAGTGTAGTCCTTACCTTGGAGGATGCACTCTCCACTAGGGAAGAAGCAAGTAAACTATTATTACATGATGTAGTAAGGGCTACACCCAAAGTGTGTACTAAGTTTATAAAGCACCTGGAACAAAATACAGATGACCAAAAATCTTGCCCCAGGAATGCGAGCTAGGGTGAGCACAGGGTGAGCTGGGTCCTCCCAAATAAACGAGGCAGGAAAAGGAGCTGACAGTAACAAACATTCCAGGCTAAGGAAATGGTCTTTTTAAACTTAAATATCAATACTGATTCTTCTGATGTCTCTAGGAAAAAGAAAAATCTTGCTTCGGTTTCTCAGTACAGGCAAAAACCATTAATGCCAGCAGGCTTTTTTGGTTTTATAATACTGTCCTTTGGAAAAGAAGACCTGGTCAGTAATCTATTCAGTTGAATAACCAATAGGACACCACATAAGATTTTAAATGCTGTCATTACAAACAATAGCAAAACTTTCACAAAAGCAGAGGAAAAAGATTCAATAAAATGAAGAGAATTTTAAATGCTATAGAAAAAGATCTGAAAAGCACTTATCTAATTAAAGAACCATTATTGATAGACGTTCTTTAGAAAGGATCTTGAGTACTGGATCAGAAAAACCATTTCGTAAAGTCAAGTGCATGGGATACTTCATTCACTGGCTACACTTGAACACTGAAGCTCAAAACAAGCTGTTACTTCTGAAACATAATGACCTCTTCCTTCTTCTAGATTTTTGGTGTATTTCAGACTGTGGTCTGCTAACCCCTAAGTGAGATAAACTTTAACTGCAAAGACTACAATCATTTTCTTCAGAAAAAAGTTTTTAAATTTGCCTTCTGATCTGGACTTTGAACAGATAAACAGTCATTCAAAACACATGACTTAATCCAAAATCTAGGCCCCGGTTACTTTGTGAATATTTCTGGAAGGCTTAAGCCTAAAGCTCATCCACCTTCTTTAGTCAAAAGTATAGGTTTAAGCATCCCTCCACTAGCCAGCATCCAATGATGTTGACTTACTTCACTTGAGGGGAGTAATTTATCCCCAAGCAATCACTGGGATTGGAGTTTCCCATCAATAAACCAACACAAACCAGCAGAATGACAAATAATCTATTTAAGACCCCTCCTATTCAGGATTCCTGTGACCTCACCTCATTCCATTCAATTCCACCAGCTTGGTTCATTTCCGTCCATCTTAAAAGCTGAGAGAAAAGAGAGACTAGCCCTAGAAACGGAGTCAACCAAGTCCACCCTATTTATATGTGTCTCAATTCTCTGCCCAAATACACAGGTGACCTCCTAGCGATTTCCTGAGTTTTTATGAACACATTAACTCTTGTCCTCCAAGACCGGCACTGAACATTTTAAAAAATGGTATTATTTTAAATGCATTTTCATTACAAACAAGGACTAAGAAGCCCAACTCTCCTTTTAAACTGAGGAAAGAGGCACAGAAAAGTGTGGTCTGATGAGTTGGAGATGATTTTAAGTTTAACCCCTTATCTGTAATGCTTAACCCCTTACAAACTGAAGAGTTGACTCTTTAGACAGCCTGGGGAATCTTGCAATCTAACTTCAAGCTGCACTTGAGTTCCCTACTCAAACTGGGGGCAGGGGTAGGCAAATGGTCAAATCAGGAAAAAGAAAAGAGAAGACTGGCCAAAATTAGCCTATCTCCAACAACTTTTGTCCTAAAATCATCAAGAACCTTATCTGGGTGTAGTAGTTTCTCCTCCATTCCGAATAGAGGATATAAAATGTAATAGCAAGAAAATACACCAAAAATCTACAAAAAAATAAGTTCTCCTTCATTGTTCTAGACACTAGCAAACCTCTACTCTCTGTGACCTTGAGCAAGTTAATCAACCTTTTACACCTGTCTCCTCACCTGAAAAGAGAATAGCACGACCTAGTTTGTAAGGTTGTTGTGGGATTGGGAATTACATATCAAGGAAAAGATCCTTGGAAACCATCCTATAAACAATAATTGCTCTCATAAGAAAAGCTCATTTAGACCTTTTATACTTTTCAATTTATACCATGGATTGGCCAGACCCGCAGGGTATCTAGATTACATACAAGAATCACAAATAAATTTGAAATGATATGGCAATTTATTTGAAGAACCCTATTCTCTCACTTCTAAAGTGAAAGATCGCTGCGGTGATTAGGAAAAAGGACTGGCGATCTGAAAGGGGAGGCAGAGGCCTCATAACGGAAACCGCCCCAGACTGGCAGCTCTCTGAAGGCAGCGACTGCTCTATTTTACTCACCATTAGTTTTCCTAACGCAAACTAATTGTTTCCTAAGCATCTCACACCAGCTTACAAGACACCCAGATATGGATCCGCAAACATCCTGTATCGCACAATACCGAGGCACACAAAAATGCTGAAAGTTTACATTACAATGCAGTTTAATTGTAAGAATAAAATGAAAGAAAAGGCACCTAAATAGGGTTCCTATGAAGTGACCAGCATGAAGTCACGCCTTTAATAATAAGGGACCAGAAACATACAAATGTCACAGAGAGTGTAGCTCCGGCAGAACTTCCCACAGAACTGGCGCGATCACTCTGGCCCGAGATCGGGATTCGAACCCAGAACTTGTCGCGAAGGACTTGCCGCAGGCCACTCCAGGACTGAAGAGGCCTTTAAGGCCAGGCGCGCCTCGCCCGAACTTTCCGGTGGGCGCCGGCGCGGGTCGGGACCGCTCCCCAGGGCAGCAGAGCGGACCCCGAGGCGGAGGCGCGCTGCTGGCGACGAGGGGCGCCGGCCCTTTGTCCCCGCGGAGGGGTCGGGTGGAGGCGAGCCCCCTCGCTTCGGGGAATGATGACAGTTCGCGCGCCCGCCCGCCCGAGCCGCAGGCGCCGCCCGGCCGCGCCCCCTCCGCGCCCCCCGCCTGGCCCGGCCCCGCGGGCCCGCGCCGCCGGCCTCACCCGGTCGCAGCTGGAGGCTGCCGTCGCGGCGGCTGCACCACAGCGCGCGCTCGCCCTGCTGCAGGATGTAGTGGTCCTTGGCTTGGAAGAGCTCCATGCCGGCCCCGGGCGCCGAGGGAGGCGGCGACGGCCCGGGCGCGCCCGCGCCTCCGCGGCACCGCGGCCCCGGCGGCGGCGCGCGGGCGGTCCTGGTCGCCCAGGGCCGCCAGAGCCCGCGCCTCGGGGAACAGCTGGCGAAGGGAAAGCCCGGCGCGCCGGAGGAGAACGCGCCCGAGCGACGGCGGCGGCGGCCTTGGGGGCCTCTCCCGGCCCCTCCCCTTGCCCGGCCCACCGCCTCCGCCCCGGCCCCGCCCCCGCCCCTGGCTGGCTCCTCTCCCGGCTGCTCCAGGCCCCTCCTCCCGCCTCTTCCGGTTCGCGCCCCTTCCTGCCCTTTCCCGCAGGCTTCGCCTGCAGCTTCTCCCGGGTCCTCCTCCCGGCCCCTCCCCCAGGCTCCTCCTCTCCGCCCCGCCGTCCCCGCCGGCCGGGCCCACCTCTCCGCCCTGAGAGGCCGCTGGCGGAACCCGGGCGCGCCTGAGCCAGGCCGTCCGCCCTCCTCCCGTGCGGCCTATGGAGCAGAAGCTCTTCCGTAGGGCCTCCCCTCCTGCGCTGAAGGGTTAGCCGTTCCTTCACCTGCCCTGAGGAAAGCCCGGCCCGCTGCCTAAGTCCAGCCTGAAGCGCCCTCCTCCCCGGGCCTGAGCTGCCCGCAGAGACCCAGACTGGGCGAGCCGGGAAATGCGACCGAAGGGGCCGGGCTGCGGCAGGTCTAGCCCCAACCAGGCTCTCCACCGACTGGCGGCATCTTCTGTTTGGGTATTTCCCCTTAGAACCCTTATGACGTTTTTAACAACAGCAGGCATTCAATAAATGCACATCAACTAGGAGCATATAACAATAGAAAATACAAAAATATTGCACAGGGTTCTAAGTAGCAGGGAGAAGTGAGCAAAGTTCAGAAGATACTGTGTCCCGAATTGAGCAGGATGAGTCTGAGAAGTCTGTAAAATAAGTTAATAATGAAGTGGAAGGATCTACTCTAATAAGGATAAGATGGCTGGAGAACCTGTTGTGCAAGGACGAAGCCCTCCCGAGTACATTTGAGCTTTCTACCTTGAAAGCCCAGGTGGCATCTTGAACAGAACGGGGCTTGGGAGTCTGCCACCCAGGTCCAAAACCAGCTCCCGGTATGACCTAGTTATGTGGTCTTGAGACTGTCTCTGGCCTCAGATGGTGGTTGAACCGAATGATTTTTAATTACATTTCCAGTTTTATAAATCAGTGAGTCTTTCTACTCCTATCTCCTATATTCTCTAATACCTTAACAGGAAAGGAAAGGAAAAAAATAGATGAGGTTAGGAGACAAGAAAGGAGAGGCAGTGCTTTCAACCTGATAAAATAAAAGTGAGAGGAAAGCAGGAAGGAATTCCACATTACTAATTATTCCAGCCCACACTGATTTCTTGGTTGAATTTCCACAGCACAGAAAGTCCCATGATGACAAAATGTCCTGGAATCTCTGCTAAGTACCATGCCTTCTAGGCTATCCAAACACGTCAACATTAAGGTCAAGAGGCATGATTACTGTATCAAATCTCTGTGATGTGACTTGGGCACAGAAGATAATGGAGATAAGGTAATGAGGTTCAGTGAAACCATCAGTTTTATTTATTACTGAGTTCTGCCATATGTTGATTTTACTTAGCAAAAATGAATAGATAATGAGAAAATCCTAAGACAGTATGTCCTGAAAATTATTTCAATACTTTTTAATGACTCATGCCAGATGTGGAGTAAACAATGCTACTGTAACTGTTTTAAAACAATTCATTAGACAATTAAAACTTTCCCTGATGTTTTGAATGGCTAGTTCCAACCCTAGCTACCTGTTAGAATCACCTGGGGAGTTTTTCAAACATAGCAATACTTAGCCCCAGACCAATTAACCCAGATTGAGGTGGGACTCTGGCATCAGTATTTTTTTTCTCAACTCCCCTGACGGTTTTAATGTGCAGCCAGGATTAAGCACCACTATTTTAAATGAAATTAATTGGAAAAATCTGCCTGACAGCAAGCAGCTTAGCAGAAACCAGCAGTCAATCATTAACTAATACTATTGTATGGAGTTGGTTACCTATAAATCCACAGTTAACAAGCAGAGTCCTTAGGAAAGAGAAAACCTGAAGGAAACATGCTTCTAGAATCTTTCTGACCCAGACACACACTGTTCTTTCCCTCTTCCCCTAAATGCAGGCTTGGCTTTGGAGTAGGCAGAGCCCTGGCCTGGCTGAGCAGAATGAGTGAAGTGAGTAAATACTTGGTCCTAGGTGACATCATGTCCCCAGTCTCCTGCCACAGCTGCCTTGCCTTGATCCTGTTATATAGACTTCTGAACCTCAGACCCTGCTCGCCTGCCAGGTGCTCCTGACCTTGCAGCTTCTCCACTCCCTGGCTGACCTCCCCTTGGCTTTGAGGCTACCTGACACATTCATCACTCTCTTCCAGCTTCCTAATTTAAGGCCTTCCCACCCTTGAATGGTTTTACTCAGGTTTTAGTAGAAAGTTCATGTGATGCTGTTTTTTTCAAACATGAATGACCATAATGTGTATGATATATCATCTTTTACATATATGGCATATTTACACTAACTGTATTCACCAGGGAGCTAGGTTCTGGCCAGTTTTGTGTGATCTCAGTCGTTACATAATCTTTTAGTCTCAGTTTATATATTTATTAAGAGAGATGATCACTTCCAGTCCTGAAATCAATGAATGTGAGGAAATGTGTGCACATATTTACACCTACACAAATAATGATGACAAATGACTCAACTCTGATTATCCATTTGGCCTTCAATGTCAGGTTTGACTCAGATTTGCAGGTTCTGATTAGTGTCCAGTGTCTTCTGGTGAAATTTGACTTTTAACATCATATCCTGTCCACTTGTCCACAGTCTTTGTGTTGTTTTGTCTATGAGAACTTTCTTCAGTCTTGTTTGTGTATGAGAAGTCCCCCAAAGGGGGAATTTTTTTATATATGTATTCTGACTGCCAGGAGGCTGCTAATTTTGTAAGTCAGCAGTCAGGGCAGTTAAGGGCCCAAGAGACTTGCAAGCCAGCTTTTTACATTTGACCAATCATTAGCCCATTTGTCATGGATTTGTCTGCTGGTAAACTTGCGCTACCTCTTTCCTTAACTTAAGGACAATTGGAAATTGTAACAACCATTTCGGAGCACTGTGACATTGTAAGGAATCTACGGTGACCTTGCCTGGGCTGAAACCCTCAGCATGACAAACATATATATAGTTGCTTATTTGAGAAGAATCACAGAACAAAAAGGGAGAACCACTCAGGAAAGTGTCACATTGGTCTAAAAGAAAGAGATCACTTTGTTCAATGGAGAAGACCATCTTTCCTTCATTTCTATACTGCAGAGGATTAAAAAGTACTGGCTTTTTAGTTGTATGGCATGATAAAATTGTCACAGACCCAAGTTACTGTTTTAACCAGCTATAATAATTCTATCATGTGTGAGAGGGAGAAAATGGAATGTGTTTTTTGCATCTAATCTCCTTCCTGAGGGAATATAGTGAGCCTTTTACAGTAGTAATTTCATATTTGTCTAAAGCCCGTTGTCTCTCACTTCCTTTGTTATGCATTTACTGTTCAATTAAAAACCAAAAAAGAAGTTTAAAAAATTAGTTCTAAATAAGCTAATTTGAAAAAAATGTCCAAGGTATATTTTTAAATAGAAAAGTCCAACTTGCAGCATAGTGTTTGAAGTATCCCATTTGGGTTTTTAAAAGGGGAGACTGGGAGAGATACTATGTTTTTATAAGCCCAGAACATTTCTGAAACAAAACATAACAAAGTGGAGTTACCCCTGGGAATGAAAATGGAGGGGTCAGGGTGTGGCAGTGGAAGTGAAGCAAGAACCAATGGAGGGTAGAAACTTTTCCTTTTCACTTTATATTCCTATACACTGTTGACTTTTTTTTTTAAACCATGTGCTTTTTTTTCTTTTATTATTTTGTTATCATTAATCTACAATTACATGAAGAACATTATGTTTACTAGGGTCCCCCCTTCACCAAGTCCCCCCGACAAACCCCATTACAGAAACTGTCCATCAGCAAAGTAAGATGTTGTAGAATCACTACTTGTCTTCTCTGTGCAGCACAGCCCTCCCCTTGCCCCTCCCCCACATTATAGATGCTAATCGTAATGCCCCCTTTCTTTTTCCCTGCCCTTATCCCTCCCTTCCCACCCATTCTCCTCAGTCTCTTTCCCTTTGGTAACTGTTAGTCCATTCTTGGGTTCTGTGATTCTGCTGCTGTTTTGTTCCTTCAGCTTTTCTTTGTTCTTATACTCCACAGATGAGTGAAATCATTTGGTATTTGTCTTTCTCCGCCTGGCTTATTTCACTTAGCATAATACCCTCTAGCTCCATCCACGTTGTTGCAAATGGTAGGATTTGTTTTCTTCTTATGGCTGAGTAATATTCCATTGTGTATATGTACCACATCTTCTTTATCCATTCATCTACTGATGGACATTTAGGTTGCTTCGTATCTTGGCTATTGTAAATAGTGCAGCAATAAACATAGGGGTGCATCTGTCTTTTTCAAACTGGAGTGCTGCATTCTTGGGGTAAATTCCTAGAAGTGGAATTCCTGGGTCAAATGGTATTTCTATTTTGAGGAACCTCCATACTGCTTTCCACAGTGGTTGAACTAATTTACATTCCCACCAGCAGTACAGGAGGGTTCCCCTTTCTCCACAACCTCACCAACATTTGTTGTTTATCTTTTGGATGGTAGCCATCCTTACTGGTGTGAGATGATATCTCATTGTGGTTTTAATTTGCATTTCTCTGATGACAAGCCATGTGGAGCATCTTTTCATGTGTCTGTTGACCATCTGAATTTCTTCTTTAAAGAACTGTCTATTCAGCTCCTCTGCCCAATTTTTAATTAGGTTATTTGCTTTTTGTTTGTTGAGGTGTGTGAGCTCTTTATATATTTTGGATGTCAACCCTTTATCGGATCTGTCATTTACGAATATATTCTCCCATACTGTAGGGTACCTTTTTGTTCTACTGATGGCGTCCTTTGCTGTACAGAAGCTTTTCAGCTTGATGTAGTCCCACTTGTTCATTTTTGCTTTTGTTTCCCTTGCCCGGGGAGATATGTTCATGAAGAAGTCGCTCATGTTTATGTCCAAGAGATTTTTGCCTATGTTTTTTTCTAAGAGTTTTCTGGTTTCATGACTCACATTCAGGTCTTTGATCCATTTTGAATTTATTTTGTGTATGGGATTAGACAGTGATCCAGTTTCATTCTCTTACATGTAGCTGTCCAGTTTTGCCAGCACCATCTGTTGAAGGGACTGTTATTTCCTCATTGTATGTCCATGGCTCCTTTATCGTATATTAATTGACCATATATGTTTGGGTTAATGTCTGGAGTCTCTATTCTGTTCCACTGGTCTGTGGCTCTGTTCTTGTGCCAGTACCAAATTGTCTTGATTACTGTGGCTTTGTAGTAGAGCTTGAAGTTGGGGAGTGAGATCCCCCCCACTTTATTCTTCCTTCTCAGGATTGCTTTGGCTCTTCGGGATCTTTGGTGTTTCCATATGAATTTTTGAACAATGTGCTTTTAATGCTTTAAATTTTTTAAAAACCTAGTTAAATGTGTGTGTGTGTGTGTGTGTGTGTGTGTGTGTGTGTGTGTGTAGAACTCATTCTTCTACCACACACACAAACATATTTTTAGGTAATTTATTACCCAAATATCAAGGACCTTTTGTCTTTATAAGTCAGGAGTCCAAGGCATAGCTCTTTTTATTCTTCATACACTGCTTAATATTTTTGAGCTTTCCCAACACCTTAAAATGCTGTCAAAGCAAGGTATAGTTAAGTATATAAGCCATTTTTCTGCACTATATACTCTTTTAGATTGAGTATAAGGAGCAGGATTTTTTCCTTAACATCTTTTCTGAGCCGTGGCAACAGCAGTGGCTTTTCTTGCTCTCTGCTGATTCCAGGTCTCAGGCGGATGGCTTGGGGCCTGTACCATCTTAAATCAATAAATTGTCAAATATGCCTTCTGTTGGATAATCTTGTTAGTGATTTTTCAAAGAATATTTTGTACTGCAATTTTGTACTGCACCAGAAAACAATGGGTGGGGGTTGCTCCTGTGCAAACATGGTGTATCCTTGGAAAAGCTGCCCACTAGATTTTAAACTTATTGTTTCATCTCCTGGTTAAAGAAAAATAACACCTCTCAGTGCTTCACCATTTTTTGAGAGCAGCATGTAGTGACAAGGAAATGCAGGGTTTTGGTTATCCTAATACTGCTCATCCTTCTCTCTCAGTATTAACAGCAATCCTTCAGTGAGCCTGAAGGGTGTGTGGCCCCTGACTGGATAGGCAGGGGAGGGGGTACATAGCTGGGGGAGTAAACTATGGAATGTGATTTGCGAAGTCTCCAGGATTATGTTTTTAAGGTGGCTCCTGATGGGTAACCAGAGACCAGCTGCAGATGTGGCAAATATATTTTCAAAATCTGGCTCTCTAATTTTAGGATGGAGATGCTGTTACTGCTTCTCCACTATGGCAGGATGCCGACATTTCAGTTGCATGTAAGTGTATGTCATTCCTCACAATTGATCTTCTGTTGAGGACTTAATCAAGTAGAGATTCTAGGTTGCAGGGGTTATGCTTACAAAGCTACAACCCAAAGGACTCAGTCCTGGGCAGCCCTGAAGTTAAAAAATCCATCCCATGCAATTAAAAAATTAAAGGGAACTGCCAGCCCTTTATATTTCTCAAATACTATAAAGCCTCTGTAGGCCTTTTTTCAATCTTCTTCTCACCATTGTCCTCATACAGCACAGATACTCCCATACCTCTCCTCTCCAGACACCTTCCCCTTTTTTTAGCTCTTTGCTGTGAAATCTGACGGTGCACCAGGGCTGTTTCCCCTGGAAAGGCCTGGCCCTCTGAGGGTAAGGAGAAAAGCTCTCCAGCTGTGGGGGTAGGAGGCAGGCTGGGGACGCTCAGACATTAACAGTCTATCCCATTTTTCAGCTTGAGCGTATTTCTCCCCTAGGATTCACCAAGACTATTTTCATTTTGAATGCCCTATAAACAATTTTATTTGGGCCCTTACATTCAAAGGCCGAGGACTAGCACTGGACTTTTCTTCCCTTATCATCATTAGAACTCGAGTGTCTGGCTCAGAGGAGGACAGTGAATTTTGGGGACGCAGATAATCTGCTCTGGATCTGAAGGCATTTCCCAAAGCATCACCAATCCCTTGTTTTCTGTTGACTGGCCTATTTGGAGGAAATTACTTGTTGTTCTGCCTGTCCAGGTTGGAGCTGAGAAATCCACAAGGGATGGAGAGAGACAGGAAGGATTAGTGTGAGAGGCAGGCTGTTTAGAAGAATTCTCCTGTCTTGTTCTCCCACTGCCTACCCCAGCGCTGGTAGGAAGCTGGTAGGGGTTACCCACCACCAACCCCCATCAGTGCAGACCAGTGCCGAGCCCTGGGTCTGGGCCACCTGTCCTATGAACATAAACCACATGTACTCGGGGAAATCTCCCAAATCTCCAAGGTCAGTTTCCCTTATGTAAAATTTGGATAAAATATACAATTTTTTCACAAGTTTCTTGTTCAGATTACATAAAGTCAGGTCTTTGAAAAAGTATTCTAAATTATAAAGTGTTATAGGAATGTTATTTTATAATTTTTTTAAAGTCTAGTTTATGTGTAAAGTTTTCCCCTGTAGGTCTCAAGATTATTAGATTCCTAACATGCTAAATACACATATATAAATATGTATATATGTTACATTCACTTATATGATTCAGATGCTTTTAGCTCAGATCACATCAGTGTGGAATAGTAATAGATATTAATCGTATAACCAGAAGGTAGCTGTTGTCCTTGATTCCCAGTCAGGGACAAAGGATTCGCCCTGAGGCTAAGAAACTTAAGCTTCAAGACTTGGATTTCATTCAAAGCCCTGGGCCTAATTCTGTCTTTATGATTTGGTATTCTTCTTTCTGAAGAGGACCCTCCATATTTTAAAAAGCTTCAGGTGCCACAAACATTTCTTCCAACACTAGCATAAAAGAACATTCTGTGCTTTCACGTTCCAGGAGAATTTTGTGCCTGCCCTTTGTCTCCTCTTAGTTTGCCCTTCCCTCTGTGATCACACTGTGTATCATTTTAGCCCCTCCCCTTTCTAAACTCAGATATTCTTCCTGATACCTCCAATCCACGATTCATGTATCTGGGTCAACAGTCATGTAGCTGGGTGAACACACACACACACACACACACACACTCTGTCTCTCACTCAGTCACTTCTATCAAGGGATAAATTTGGAGATCAGAAATAACATGTCCATTATAGCACCATTCATCCCAAATGACTCAGAGCTATTCCCAGTTACTGAGGAGCCCATACAGTTAAAATGGAGCAAGGAAGATTTCTTTGATTCATTAATGCTAGGGTTATAGTATTTCCAGGAGTGATTCCAAAGTACTACCAATAGGAAGAAAGTGTTTTCATCATCTAGATATTAGACTATGTTGTCTTTGGAGGAAATGTAACACTCCTTGTGGCAAGGTGTGCTTGCCTTGGGTGATTCAGAAGGAACCTGTCTGCTGCTATTCCTGGTCTGGGAACTCCCTGGAAGCAAGCAAGGCACCGCAGTCCCCCATCAACTCATAGGAACCCAAGCTCACTGCCCACTAGACACACACACACACACACATACACACTCTCACTCAAAGCCAACAGGCAAACATCTTCAGGTACCTCTGATGCCTGAAGGTAAATACTTGGGGAGAGAGAGGGCAGGTCCCACTCTGTTGGAAGGGCTGGAATTTTCAAAATAGAGATTGGGAGACATCAGACTGGGAGGGGGATTAAAAGAGGGCAAAAAACAGACTAAAAAATGGGAGTATAGAACTGAAGAGACTGCTAGTGTCCATCCAGAATATTCTCTGAAGGCCTGAACTGAGAGGCCTTGCCCTCCCAATGAATGAGGAAAAGTAAGTTAGATGAAGGCAAAACTTCCAGCCTCTTGGACTGTTTTAAGTTGCTTAACTGACATTTCAATTCAAGCGCAGTTGAAACCCATGTAGCTGCTGAACAAAGGCCCTCAAAGGTATCAGACCCTAAAGGCTGGAGCCTGTAAATGTTACCTTATATGAAAAAAGTGTCTTTGCAGATAAAATTAAGGATTCTATCCTGGATTATTCAGGTGGTCTCTAAATACAATCCTATGTAGCCTTATAAGAAGGAGGCTGAGGAATCTTAAAAGTTCTTATTAAAAAAAAATGTGTAATTATATGGTGATGAACATTAACTAAACTTATTATGATCATTTCCTAGTATATACCTTTATCAAATCATTAGTGTACACCTGAACTAATATGGTGTTATACATAAATTATATCTCAATTTAAAAATAAAAAGTATGGAGGAGATTTTACACTCACAGAGAAGGTGATCTGAAGACAGAACAGAGACTCAAAGGTGGAAGTGATACGTCCACAAGCCCAAGAATGCTGGCAGCCATGAGCAGCTCAAGGCGAGGAACTATTTCTGTCCTAGAGCTTCTGGAGGGAGCAGGACCCTGCTGACACCTTGATTTTGGACCAGTGAGTCTGATCTTTGTAGCTTCCGAACAGTAAGAGATAAAAGTGTGTTGTTTTAAGTCACCCCAGGAAACTAATGCAGCCCCCATTAGAATTCTGCAGGTGTTTGGGCTGGCGAAGATTGGCGGCGATGGGCAGCAGCGCCTGCTGATCATCAGCTGCAGCTGTGATTACTTGTGCTCCCTAGTGGAGAGGATCTGTTGTGCCAGGACCCTCCCAAACTCCGCCACACAGATCACCATGAACTTGGTGACTTAAACAACAGAAATTTTTCTGTCACAGTTCTGGAGGCCAGAAGTATAAAATCAAGGTGTTGTCATCTGCCTCCTTGTGGAGTCTGGGAGGAGAATCTGTTCCGTGCCTCTCTCCTACCTTTTGGTGCCTTCTATGATTCTTGGCTCCTGGCTGCATTCCTGCAGTCTCTCTCTGCCTCTCTCCTTCAGGGATCTACACATGGCCTGCCTTCCTTACTGTGTCTCTGCGTATCTTCTCCTTTTCTGTCTCTTAAAAGGATGAGGTGATTGGATTTAGGGCCCACCCGAATCCATGATGATCTTATTGAGAGCGCCTTAAGTTAATTACATCTGAAAGACCCATTTCCTGTTTCCTATTCACAGGCACTGAGTGTTAGGGACTTGGACATATTCTTTGGGGGGACACTTTTCAACCCACTAAGGGACCAACAGTCTTCCCTTCCCCTGGGCTGGGGGATAATAGAGGACTCCAGCAATAATCTAGCCTAATGGGACTCAGTAAGGTACAGCAACTTGCCTAGGAACAGGCAGCAAATGTCTGATAGAACCCAACCTTGGAATTTCTAATCCAGCAAGATTCACTCCACGTCACCTACCCTCACAATAATTCCCTGCCTATGAATGATGCTATTTCAATCAGCTTCAAGTATACACCTCACAAATCTTCACGTGATACCTCTGGCAGAAAAGACAAACATACCATACATTAAATATGAAAACCAGGGATTCATATTTCATGTTAACATCTGAAAGGTTTAAGAAAATATTACTTATCTTCCTGTACCTGCAACTAAATGATAATTCTTCTCATGAAGAGAAAGATTTCTCAAAAGGTAGCTGGTTTTGCATCCCAAAGCAGCTATTCTGATTTTTCAGAATGTATAAGATTCTTTACACTAGAAGTATTACAGTCAAGTCACAGTTTATGAGACATTCTCTAGTGCTCCTTATATGTATTATCTTATCTGAGACAACAGATACCCTCAAGATGTCCTCATGGAATTTGAGTCAGTGGTTTCCATTTATCATGTGTTCGAAAAGAAGGGGACAACTATTTCTGAAGGCCAGTGTCAGACACTTTACCATGTACATAATCCCACAGGATTGATATCTCTCACTGGAACGTGTAGCTACTGTAGGGCATGTAGAAGCCACAGAGCACTTGTCAAGCACTGTGCTTGTCCCTGCCCTGCTCACTTCCTGTATCAGCTTCTTGGGGCTACTGAAATCAGGCCCCACAAACTGGGTGCCTTGCAACCATGGAAACCTATTCTCATGCAATTCTGGAGGCTAGAAGTCCTAAACAAAGGTGGTAGCAGGCCCATGCTCTCTCTGAAGGCTGTGGGGAAGGATCCCTCCTTGCCTCTTCATAGCTTCTGGTGACTTCTGGCAGTCCTTGACATTTCTTGGCTTGCAGCTGCATCACTCCAGTCTTCACCCCCATTGTCACACGGCCTTTCCGCCTCTCTGTCTGTGGTCTCTTCTGTTCTTTTTATAAGGACTCTAGTCATATTGGATTTAGGGCCCACCCTAATCCAGCATGACATCATCTTAACAACTGATTACATCTGCAAAAAGCCCTGTTTCCAAATAAGCTCATAATCACAGGTTCCTCAGGGACATCAATTTGGAGGGGGAACATAATTAAACCAAGTACTCTTGCCCAAGGGAGATTTGTAGGTCTCTTTGGATGGCCTGATTTTCTTTTCCTGCCCCTCTTAATAAGCCAATTCCTCATGTCACTCAGAAAGCAAAAGCCATATAAAGAGTAATAGACGTCTGAACAAGAGAACTGTATTGTTTCCTTTTGTTGCTAGAGACTACATATTTATTTACTCTTAAGGAAACGTAAAACATCAGCCATCAGGGAATCAAGTATGACAGTATTAGGCAGAAAAATAGATATAAGCAGGGTGGAAAGAGAAAAAGGCCAGGGAAGTCCACTAAAAAGACCCAAAATTAATCAATTAAAGCTCAGAAAGCCAGGAGCAACTTGGCCTGGAATGTTTGAATATTCCCCAGATAAGGGAGGGTACCTCAGTATAGCCCATGTCTTTACTGTGTTAATCATACAGGCCCAGCCATAAACAACATAGTAAAAGGCAGGAAGGATTCCATCTCAAAGATTGCATTTTAATACCCAGGAAAATGAGAAGATACTTAACTTACACTTTAGCAAACAGACAATAACTCAGCCTGTAAGACTCAATGGCTTTATTCCGGTCTGCGCTTCCCCCCCAGTGAGGAGACGAAGGCTACAGCAGATCGATGCAACAAGCAAGAGGTTTATTGTTATTCCAGCTAGATGGGGTCTAAGTGTCTGCCCGACACAGCGGGTTTCAACAAGGACTTCGAGCACTCAGAGCTAAGGGTTTATAGAGCATTTTCAAAGCACTTAACTCATAGTAATTTTCTACAGTTATACATTATTCTTGCAAGACATACATCCTGGGGTTAGGCAAGAGCAAGATAAGACTATTTTTCAATTGCCCGACGCAGCGGGTCTCAACAAGCCCACCTTGGGGGCTGGACAGGCAGTCTGATACGCTCCCAGACCAAGATGCCGCCGGTATCCCAGGGAGAAAACAGAGCAGGAACTTCCTTGTGTTAAGTTAATTCTAAGTATTCAAAGACCACTTAATAAGTCTACACCCCCAGCCCTTAGTCACATTCCTAAAGAATCCTTAAAAGGGGGAACCCCCAACCTTTCGGGGTGCTCCTCTCTCTGATGTTGCCCGCACTTCCTAAGTGTGTAACCTTTTAACTTTAAACTCTCTCTTTTCATCCTTTCAGGGGGTGCTCCTCTCTCTGCTGTCGCCCACACTTTCTAAGTGTGTAACCTTTTAATATTAAACTTTCTCTCCAAACCTTTCAGGGTGCCTCTCCTTGCTGAGGTGGCCTGTACTTTTTCTCTCTTTAAGTAACTTTAAATAAAACTTTTACTCTGGCTTCACTACTGTGTCTCTGTCCTTCAATTCTTTGTCGCGGCAGGGACAAGGACTGACGGGGACAAGGACTGAGGGAAATACACAATGCTCCCCAAACAGCAGCAACCAAATCACTCCCATGTGACTCCTCACAGCTGTCTCCATCTGTTCCAGGAGTATGCGTTGTTACCCACACTGCTCCCCCTTCCTCCCTTCAAGAAGGGTCCCATCTCTGCCAGCCAGCCTTGAGCTTTCAGAGTTTTACCAAGTAGACCTCCACACCAATGGTTCCTCCGTGCATCCTTCTCCATGCCCCACTGTAACAACTCCAGGGAGCAAATATGTTCCCAGCCCAGGGCAAGTTACCTTTGAAGCCAAAATCAGTCAAAGGAAGAAACAAAGTAAAAGAAACCTGTTTGTTGCTTACAAGCAGTTGTCCACTTCTGCTCACCTGTATCTCTCACGACCAGACTGTGAAAAGGGACCCCATCCTGGTCCTGGTATGCCCTGGCTCCCCCCACCCTTATAATCACCTATTGATATGGAGATGTACTTCTCTCCACCCCTTGGAAACAGCTATTGATATGGAGATGCACTAAGGCCTGGAGAGAGATTCTGGAAATACTGCAGTTTTACCCACCCCTTCCTACTGCCCCTCCAGCTGAGCTCCAAGGCAGGGAAGGACTGTATTAGCAGGTCAGACTGCCACAACAAAGTGCCACTGATTGGGTGGCTTAGACAACAGATATTTCCTCACAGTTCTGGGGACTGGAATTCCAAGATCAAGGTGTTATCAGGGTTGATTTCTTCTGAGGCCTCTCTCCTTGCAGTTGGCCGCCACCTCGCTGTGCCCTCACACAATTGTCTCTCTGTCATGTGTTGTCTGTGTCCTAATCCCCTCCTCTTATAAGGACATGGGTCATATGGGATTAGGGCCTACCCATATAGCCTCATTGTACTTTAATACCTGTTGAAAGGCCCTATCTCCAAATACAGTCATAGTCTGAGGAATTCAATATAAGAATTTTGGGGGACACAGTTCAGCCAATAGCACCAGCCAAATATCTCATCATCAGCCCACCTACCCTTCTCTCTTCCCATCATCCCCTACCCATCCTTGGGGTCCATCCTATAAGACGTAGAACCTTTTCTCCAACCATGTGAAATAATATAGACACATCTAAACCAGATACTTACAACAATCTACCCATGATAGATACATTCAGTAAAGTTCTTGGGTAAATGAGAATACTATGAAAAATGATCATCTTAGACACAGATGGCAAATATTTTATTAACTGAGGAAATGGAAAAAAACAGAGTTGAAAATTAGTTCCATTATTAACCTAATCGAAAACAACAGGTTTTCTGTATGCTAAAAATAGCACCAAGCATCTGAATGAGCAAGATGACTAAGACTAATCATGGGTTTAAAAAAAAATCTTAAAAACCTCAATAACAACTAACACCTAATGTGAGAAAATGTTGTCTTCTTAAGTCACAAAAAAAAAAAACATCAACATTGGGCAATAAAACAGTTTAAATTTCAGAGACAGAATGAGAGCCAAAGGGTGTGTGCATAGAAAAATAAAATCAAACAGCTTTTCATGTTTTTCTCTAGGGTTTAAGGAAAAAGAACATTGATAATGCTCTAGAGAAGGGTTAAACACTGAAGCCGGAAATAAGCATGCAAAAGTCCCCAATACCGGGACAAAGCATCCCTCTTTCAACAGGCAAAACAATACCTTTTTTGGAGTTAGAAAGTATGAGACCAGAGAGCTTATCACTAATAATGATATAATTAAGCAACGATGTTTTTCACGTCTCAGCTCAGTGTCAGTTACAGGTTCTATGTGACTCGATGTAGTAGTGAGAGATGCAAACAACAGAAAGCAGGGGGCCAACAGGGTTTATATCAATTTCACAAATTATAATAAACCCACAGTTCCAAGTATGCATTCCATTTACACTTATCTCCACAACCTAACAAGTAAGAGAATATATTAAACCAAAATAGCCTTCTTTGCAACAAGTCTTTGAATGGATTGAGATAAGCAGCTGAGTTCCTGATAGAATATTGGAAAAATAACACCTTTGTGTAGGTGTAGTATCACCGATGACATCAGAACAAGAATTACTGTCAGGTACCAAACAGAAGATGTCTTGAGGGAAAAAATATAATGAGATCTGAAGCACGGAAAGTCTATTAAGAAAAATAAGCAGGAGGCCAAGGAAGGTAATAATGCTACCTCTGATCTTCCACAGCAGCCTCTGTAGAGCTCAAAATAATTAAAAGCCATATTTTTATTCTGAGACAGCAGGAAGTAAATATCAATACTGGTTATGGATAATGTGGGTGGTGCTCGGGTTCTCCTAGCAGTATCTCCAGTCCTGAATGGGGCAGCTTGGAAGAGGACATCAAGAGAGTGTCTCTCTTCTTCCTAGGATCTTCCCAACTCAGTCATCGGAAAGTGTCCTCATCCAAATATATATTGTTTTAATATAAAAATGCCATGTGTTAAGAATTATATTTAAAATTTCCATCAGAAATAAATCTCAATGCTATTAAGCACAAGAATTAGTCCTATTCCACAGACTGAAATAAGGGAGGGTACAGGAGATGTGATCATTTGGTCAGTGTGTTAGTTTCCTAGGGCTGCTACAACGCATTATCACACACTGAGGGGCTTAAAACAATATAAATTTATTCTTTCACAGTTTTGAAATCTAGAAGTACAAAATCAAGGGCTTGGAGGTCCACGTTCCCTTGGAAGACTTTAGAGGAGAATCCTTCCTTGCCTCTTCCAGTGTCTGGTGGTTGCTGGCAATTCTTGGCTTATAGACACATCACTCCAATTTCTGTCTCCATTGTTACTTGGTATCCATGTCCAGATCTTCCTCTTATTATAAAGACACCAGACATTGGATTAGGGCTCCAGTATGACCCCATCTTAACTTGCAAAAGCCCTATTTCCACATAAGGTCACAAGTACTGGGGTGAAGACTTGCACATTTGTTTTGAGGGGGATACAGTTAAACCCACAACAGTCAATATAAGAACAAGATATTGCTATCTAGGGGTAAAAATATTCAAAACCACCAAAGGCCATGTCTCTCTGAGCAAAAAGGGAGATAATACCGTGTTTACCCGTGAAATGGCCCAGAGTCTCTTTCTGAAAAGCTCTCTCTAGATTCATGATTCTATGACTTGAAATGTGTTTGTCCTACACAATCTATAATGTCTCGTGACTTTTCCATTACAAAATTTTCACATTCCCATCCCTAAAGCTGGTAACAATGTTTTTCAAGGGAAATTTCTTCCAAAATGAGATGGTCTGCTCTAAACAATTCATCTATTCTTTAGAAGGAAAGAAGAATGTCTATAGTGGGAAAAACATATAATAAGAATAATTAACATTTTTTAGTTTCCATTCTTCATAAGACCGGTAGGCACCATCAGGCTACTTAATATAATGGACACAACCATCCTCATTTAGGGACTTGGATGATGAGAGACAGACCACAGAAGGAACTTGCCAAGGTCTCACAGGCCCTAAGAGGGTAAAGGATCAACTACAGACAGATGCAGCATATTTCTGACCTCAACAGCAAGACAACTGGGGCTAGAGGTGGGGACAGAGGATGGGGTGCGAAAAGCCAGAAATAGAATAAGCTTCCTTCCTTCACTCTGTACTAAGCAATGGTTTGTTTAGGAGCTGCTGTCTCTGTGCAGTGCTGCCTCTGACCCACCAATAGCATCAGAATAAGCCACTCATACAACACCCTACAACAGAGGCCCAATGTCCTGTCAGTCAGGTGACTGTGAGCTAAACATTATTCTCCTCATCTGTAGCATGCTTTGTTGCAAGGCTGGAGGAAATCATGAAATGTAATCATTCTTTCAAAGTCTGAAGGAGAAAACCAACAAAACTGAGTGATTCATTCCTGAGTGATCCCCTTGTGTCATTTTACCCCACAGCATTCTTTTCCACCTTTTCCTTAAAAAACATTTATTCACTCAATAACTACTATGTGCTAATTTTGACAAGATATCAGCTCTTCCTTTTTCTTTGTAATTACTAAACCCTATAGAGGCAAGGGATAATAACTCCTGAAGATTTCATCTTAATGCAAGAGCAATATAAATAACCAGATTTCTTTTTTCTCTTCAGGCTTTAATATGAAATTTCATATGATTTATCTTTTCAATTGCAAGAGAACATTTAACCTTCCATTTCCTCCTTTTAACCTTGCGTTACTTTACCCCTTCACTTTCTACTGTTCCGAATTATTTTATATTACCTTCTTTACCCTTGGAATTTTCCTTTTCCTTTATTTTCTTTTTTCTTCCTCCAAATAGTTTCCTAACTGCCCCAGGTGTTTGATTCTCTTTTCCTTGTGGTTTTCTCTAGAATCATAAAAGCATAGAATACACAGGAAAAGGGACTTTCAGTTAGTTTCACAGCATCATTTTACAGATTAAGGGCCAAGGCCCAGGGAATTTAAGGAATTTGCCTAAATTGATGCAGTAATTTGTGGAAGTACCCAGCCCTAGAATCCAGATGTCTTGATTGTCTTGACACAGCACTGATTCCTTCTTTGTACCTAATTCCACATTCATATAGGAAATGTTCATATCCCTCCCCTGCTTGCTGATCTCTTATGCTGTGCAGTAATGTCAAATCATAGGCTCTAGGTCATCAAGAACAGATTTAGAGAATTTATTCTGGTGTTTAAAATTTTTGAGAAGTCATTCCTGGGTGGGTGGCAGGCAGATTTCATAAAAGTCTGTGAAATGTGGCATCCATGTAATTTAATTTGACTAAAAAAGAGAAAATACAAAGAAAAGAAGAAAAGAAAAATAGGGAACCTATAAAATTGTTAAGAAACAAAAAGGAAGTGAAGTTATACACCTCAAAAATGTACTTGTGGTATACTCACAAATGTCCCTTGTGGGCACAATTTAATAATAAAACATTAAGGTCCTAGGTCAACTAAGTCATTATAATCAACAGAGGAAAGATGATGTTTCCATTAACTAGAGTGGGACCATGTTTGTCAAATGTTGTGTCCCCACCCACAGTCTTCACAGTTCTTGAAGCATCATAAATGCTCCATGCACTTTGTCTAATCAATGTTGATTGAGATGTTACTAGCTTAGCTTGAGACAAGTGCCTATTCATATTTCAATAATATGGTCCCTGGGGGAGGGTCCCACCACCCTGCAGCCCCTGTCATGAGCAGGGCTGGCAGTCACCCACAAGCACTCGCCAGCAGACTGCACAGGGCATGCCCTGATGAATGGCTTGAATGGTTAGGGTGTGGATTCAAAGACCCGAAATAATAATAACATGAACAAGAGAGAACAGTCTTTTCCCCTCCTTTGAGCAGCTGCATATAGGCACTTCAGAATTTGTATAATAGGTGTAATGGGTTGAATAATGTCTCCCAAAAATTCATGTCCACATGGAACCTCAGAATGTAACCTTATTTGGAAATAGGGTCCTTGTGGATGTAATTAGTGAAGGATCTCAAGAGAAATCATCCTTGATTTAGGACAGGCCCTAAATCCAATAACTGGCGTCTTTATAAGAAGAGGAGACAGAGAAGAAGGTCATGTGGACACGGAAGCGGAAATTAGACAGATGCAACTACAAGCCACCAGAAGCTGGAAGATGCAGGGAAGGATTCGTCCTTAGGGTCTTCAGAGGGAGCATGACCTTCACCTTGATTTCAGACTTCTAGTCTCCAGAACTGTGAGAGAATAAATTTCTGTTGTTTTAAGTCACACAGTTAGTGATGATTTGTTATAGCAGCTCCAGGAAACTAATAAAATATTTCTCCAGGCATCCGGGACCCAGGCTACTCCCAGCTTCCTTTGCACTATTCCAAGAAGGTGGTCCTCATCATCATGGTCCAAGATGCATCTCCAGTCTTCATAGTAGAATGGGAAAGAGAGAAAAAGGCACTCACACCCCTTTTAAGTACACACCTTGTAAAACCCATTACCTCCACCTTTATCCCAAAGCAACATTCAGCACAAAGGATGTGAAGAAATAATCTTTACTCTGGGTGGCCAAAAGCTCAGCTAAAATTTAGGTTTCTGTTGCCAAGGACAAGCAGGAGAAAAGATGTTGGGAGACAAGTAACAGTCTCTACCCTTATGATGGAATTAATTCTAAAGTTTTTTTTTCAACTTCCTAACATTTTATGTTTTAACAAAAAGATCAAGGGAAGACTTCTAGAGATTTTACTGGACCTAGATGTTGAACGATGGAAGGGGAAGTAAAGAAAACCAGTGGGAAGGGCGTTCCAGGCTGTAAGGTGGCCTGAGCAAGCACAATGGGACCTTAGCTTAAATTGATCTCTTCAGGAAAGCCTTCCCTGGCTCCCAAATTAGGTTCTCTCCCTGTGTCTCACTCCATGCAACCCACGTTCTCCTTTGTAGCACTCTCTATGCTTGTTCAAGTCTGTTGACCTAGTCAAGGAAAACTTGTTAAGTGCAGAGATCACATCTCTCTTAATCACCGGCCATGTCCCCAGCACTTGGCTCAGTACCCAGCACACAGTAGGTGCTTAATAAATATTTGTGATTGAATGAACTCAGGAACTAAGGCAGGAGGTTAAAAGCCTCAGCAAGATCAGTGACACAGATCAGAGGTGCCTGGGGTTCTGAGCTGCCCTGGAGTGGGCTGGAATGAGACTGACCAGAGACTGTGCAGAGAATTTCTGAGGAATCAGGCAGTGGGGGGTAGGGTGGGCGGGTACTACTTTTTAAAGCACAGATTTGCCTTAGAATAGTTAATAGGGTATTGGTGTACAGGATTTCCTCCTTTATAAAATAGAAACGATACATATTTGACAGGGTTGTTTGGAGACTGCAGTGAGATATCAGTGTGTGGCTCTGGAAGGTACTCAGTAAACAGTAGTTATTTCGGAGGAGGGAAGAGGCAGGGGTCCATAATCAGTACACTCATTTATCTGGCAAATATTTGGAGAGGGCCAAGTGAGTTGGTGAGATAGTAACTCACCCTCACCCTCTCCACAGTGGTGATTCCACAACCAGTAGAATCAACGTCCAAGGATTTCTAGCCAAATGGGAAGCTGAAATCCAACCTTCATGCAAAGCTCCAGTAAAAGCTAGATTTGAACATGCTTAAATCTACACTTAGGGAGATATAGTCTTCCTCTCTCTCCACTGAACTAAATGGGTAAGACCCACAGGCAAAAGTCACTAGACCTACCCCCTAGTTACAGTACAGATGCTGGGAAAGAGAATGACAGATCCCCACTTCCCCATCCTGGGAGCCCCCACCCACATCCGTCAAGGCGTGCTAACCACACAAGAGCATCCTGTGTGAACTCAGGAAGTGAAAGAGGGTGGAGCGTGGGGTCCCGCCTTTAAGACCAGCAACCCCACCCACCGATGGAGGAGCAGTTAAAGGAGAGAAGGGTAGTGGGAATGTATCTCTGACATTCTCCCAAATGCAGAGAGAAGCAGGACTCTTCTTCCTCACATCCCGGGTCTCAAGAGGAACTAAAATTTATCTGTTTCTGTTTAAGCTTCCAGATATTTGCCAGTTGGGGAGGGTGTTCCTGGGATGAAGAAGAGGATGTACAAAAGCATGGAGCCAAGAAAGAGCATGTCAAGTCCACAATTGTCTGTAGGTCATTTTGTTTAGTTGTTTTGTTCTATTTTGTTAGAGAAATTACTTTATTTATTATTTATTTTTTTATTAAGGTACCATTGATACACACTCATATGAAGGTTTCACAAGAAAAACAATGTGCCACTCCCTGACTTCAAGCTATACTACAAAGCTACAGTAACCAAAACAGTATGGTACTGGCACAAGAACAGACCCATAGATCAATGGAACAGACTGGAGAGTCTAGATATAAACTGATGCATATATAGTCAATTAATATATGATGAAGGATCATGAATATACAATGGGGAAAAGACAGTATCTTCAACAAATGCTGTTGGGAAGACTGAACAGCTATATACAAAAGAATGAAACTAGGCCATTATCTTTCACTACTGGGCCACTTATGTACAAAAATAAAGTCAAAATGGTTTAAAGACTTGAATGTAAGACCTGAAATCATAAAAGTCCTAGAAGAAAATATAGGCAGTAAGCTTTTTGACATCAGTCTTAGCAATACTTTTTTCTTCCAGTCTCTTCAAGAAAGGGCAACAAAATCTAAAATAAACAAATAGGATTATATCAAAAGAAAATACTTTAGCACTGTGAATCGAACCATCAACAAAACAAATAGGCAGCCTGCTGGATGGGATAAAATATATGCAAATCATACATCCAACAGGGGGTTAATATCCAAAATACATAGCAAACTTATGCAATTTAATATGAAAAAAAAAATTAAAAAATGGGCAGAGGACCTAAATAAATATTTTTCCAAAAATACACGCAGATGGCCAACAAGCACATGAAAAGATGCTCCACATTGTTAATCATCAGGGAAATCAAACTCACCGTGAGATATCACCTCACACCAGTCAGAATCCAAAAGACAGGAAAAAACAAGCATTGCTGAGGGAAATTATTACACATCACCTAAAATCTATTATCTCCTAACCTAAGTTTTGAAGACACGCTAGGACCTAGAATTAACAACAGCCCCTGATACATGGGTAGTGAGGGGTGAACACTGACATGCCAGACTGCTTGGAGGAAGTGAGAGGGACAGAAAGACACACAGAGAGACAGAGCATGCGCTTTGACTTTTGAGCTGTAAGCCAGAGTAGATTTGCTCTGACACAGTCAGGCAGGAGCTCAGTGGGGAAACATACTAAGCCTGGATAAGAACCAAGTCACTCCAGATGAAGAAACTGATGATCAGAGAGGCAAAGACATCGTCTAAGTTCAAACAGCGTTAGACAGAGAACTGAAAGGTCTCAGTATTCCTCACCCCCAAACTTCGTGTCTTGTCTTACCCCTTACCACATCACCTCCTTCCCTGAAGGGCATCATTAGAAACGTGCGAAAAGACTTAAAAATAGAACGTTAACTCCTTGCAATAGTTTGGTAGCTGAGAGTACAGGCTCCAATGCTCGGCCCCAATGTTTTTTTAAAGATCCATGGTATAAATGAGACAATATAACCAATATATGTAATATGCATAAATGTATATATAATACTTGACACACAATACTTTCCTGAATGCTATTGTTTGTATTAAATCTGCTCTTCGTTCACCAAAAAAAAAAAAGAAAGAAAAACAATGTGGTTATTACATTCACCCTTATTATCAAGTCCCCCCCAAGCCTCATTGCAGTCACTGTCCATATGTGTATAAGATGCCACAGAGTCCCTACTTGTCTTCTCTGTGCTACACTGTCTTCCCCATGATCCCCCCACACCATGTGTACTAATCAGAATACCCCACAATTCCCTTCTCCCTCCCTCACCACCCGCCCTCCCCAAGCCCTTCCCTTTGGTAACCACTAGTCCCTTCTTGGAGTCTCTGAGTCTGCTGCTATTTTGTTCCATAAATGAGGGAAATCATTTGGCATTTGTCTTTCTCTGCCTGACTTATTTCACTGAGCATAATATCCTCTAGCTGCATCCATCTTTTTGAAAATGGTAGGATTTGTTTCTTTCTTATGGCTGAATAGTATTCCATTGTGTATATGTGCCACCTCTTCTTTATCCATTCATCTACTGGTGGACACTAAGGTTGCTTCCATATCTTGGCTATTGTAAATAGTTCTGCAAGGAACATAGGGGCGCATATGTCTTTTTGAATCTGAGAAGTATTCTTTGGGTAATTCCAAGAAGTGGAATTCCTGGGTCAAAAGGTATTTCTATTTTAGTTTTTTGAGGAACCTCCATATTGCTTTCCACAATGGTTAAACTAGTTTACATTCCCACCAGCAGTGTAGGAGGGTTGCCCTTTCTTCATTTGTTATTTCTGCTCTAATCTTTATTATGTCCCTCCTTCTACTGACTTTGGTCCACATTTGTTCTTCTTTTTCTAGTTTCATTAATTGTGAGTTTAGACTGTTCATATGGGATTGTTTTTCTTTCCTGAGGTAGACCTGTATTGCAATATACTTCCCTCTTAGCATGGCCTTCGCTGCATCCCACAGATTTTTGCAGTGTTGAATTATTGTTTTCATTTGTCTCTATACATTGCTTGATTTCTCTTTTTATTGGTCATTGATACATTGATTATTTAGGAGCATATTGTTAAGCCTCCATGTATTTGTGGGCTTTTTTGTTTTCTTTTTATAATTTATTTCTAGTTTCATACCTTTGTGGTCTGAAAAGCTGGTTGGTACAATTTCTGTCTTTTTAAATTTACTGAGGCTCTTTTTGTGGCCTAGTATATGATCTATTCTTGAAAATGTTTCATGTGCACTTGAGAAGAATGTGTATCCTGCTGCTTTTGGGTGGAATGTTGTGTAGCTGTCTGTTAGGTCCATCTGTTCTAATGTGTTGTTCAGTGCCTCTGTCTCCTTGCTTATTTTTTGTCTGGTATATCTTTCCTTTGGAATTAGTGGTTGAAGTCTCCTAAAATGAATGCATAGCATCCTATTTCCCTCTTTAATTGTTAGTATTTGTTTCACATATGTAGTTGCTCCTATTTGGGGTGCATAGATATTTATAATGGTTATATCCTCTTGTTGGACTGACCCCTTTATCATTTTGTAATGTTCTTCTTTGTCTCTTGTTACTTTCTTTGTTTTGAAGTCTATTTTGTCTGATATGAGTACTGCAACTCCTGCTTTTTCTCCCCTATTATTTCCATAAAATATTTTTTCCAACCCTTCACTTTTAGTTTGTGGATGTCTTTGGGTTTGAAGCAAGTCTCTTGTAGCCAACATATAGACAGGTCTTGTTTTTTTATCTATTCAGTAACTCTGTGTCTTGATTGGTGCATTCGGTCCATTTACATTTAGGGTGATTATTGATAGATATGTACTTATTGCCATTGTAGGCTTTAGATTCATGGTTACCAAGGTTCAAGATTAACTTCCTTACTATCTAAGAGTCTAATTTAATGGACTTAGTATGCTATTACAAACACAACCTAAAGGTTCTTCTTTTTTTTCTCTCCTTTTTCTTCCTTCTCCATTCTTTATATATTAGGTATCATATTCTGTACTCTTTGTCTATCCCTTGATTGACTTTGGGGGTAGTTCATTTGATTTTGCATCTGCTTAGTAATTTGTTCTACTATCTTTACTGTGGTTTTATTTCCCCTTATGACAGCTGTTTAACCTTAGGAACACTTCCATCTATAGCAGTCCCTCCAAAATACACTGTAGAGGTGGTTTGTGGGAGGTAAATTCTCTCAGCATTTGCTTACCTGAAAATTATTTAATCCCTCCTTCAAATTTAAATGATAATCTTGCCAGATAAAGTGTTCTTGTTTCCAGGCCCTCATTGCATTAAATACATCATGCCACTCCCTTCTGGCCTGTAAGGTTTCTTCTGGGAAGTCTGATGATAGCCTGATGGGTTTTCCTTTGTATGTTATCTTTTTTTCTCTCTCTAGCTGCTTTTAAAAGTCTGTCTTTATCCTTGATCTTTGCCATTTTAATTATTATATGTCTTGATGTTGTCTTCCTTGGGTCCTTGTGTTGGGAGATCTGTGTACCTCCATGGCTTGAGAGACCATCTCCTTCCCTAGATTGGGGAAATTTTCAGCAATTACCTCCTCAAAAACACTTTCTATCCCTTTTTTTCTCTCTTTTTCTTCTGGTACCCCATAATGTGAATATTGTCCCGTTTGGATTGGTCACACAGTTCTCTCAATATTCTTTCATTCCTAGGGATCCTTTTTTCTCTCTGTGCCTCAGCTTCTTTGTATTCCTCTTTTATAATTTCTATTCTATTTACCATGCCTTCTACTACATCTAATCTGCTTTTAAATCCCTCTGTTGTATGTTTCAGATATGGAATTTCTTAATGATTGAATCTCTGTCCTAAATTCCTCCCTGAGTTCTTGAATATTTTTCTGTACCTCCTTGAGCATGTTTATGATTCTTATTTCAGACTCTCTTTCAGAAGATTGGTGAGTTGAGTTTCATTTGGGCCTTTTTCTGGGGTTCGTGGGATTTTGGTTTGAACCAGGTTCCTTTGATGTTTCATATGGTGCCCAGAAGCTCTAGTCTCTGGAGCTTCTCAGTCCCTGGAGTGATGTGAGGGGTCTCAGAGGAGTGGTCCTGGTGTCCTGTTTCGTGAGGTCTGCTCTGTTCTCCATGTGTATGCAGTCTGGCGCAGCCTTCTTTCCTGTTGCTCTTTTAGGATTAGTTGTATTAACTATATTTCTGTATTATATGTGGTTTGGGGAGGAGTTCTCTGTCTCACCTCTCATGCCACTATCTTTAATTCTCTCTGTCTATAGGTCATTTTGTTTGTGGCATAGTGAGTGGAGAAAGAAGTTCCTAGACAGGTAGGCAGGAGCAGGGCAGTTTGTCAAGACTGATTAATTTGGAGAAAAGTATCTGCTATGGTCTGAGTGTTTGTGTCTCACTTTTTTCACGGGCTTGCATTTTTTTTTGTCTCTCTGGCTGTGCAGCCAGGACTAAGAACCACTGTGTTGGCATAAATATTTCCAGAGAAATGAGAATCCACAGAGGAATCCTCTGGGCACCAATGGCGGGTCAACCAAGAGCCAAAGAGATTCCCAGAAGCTCCAGCAGAAAAAGCTGCTAAAGGGCTCTGATTGGCCCTGCTTTGGTCACATATTCTCCCCTTGGCCAATCACAGTGGCCAGGGAATAATCACATGATCACTCATTTGAACTTTAGCCTAAGAAAAATGGGGAATTTTTGAAGGATTTTAAGTGGGGGAGAACATAATCAGATTTAGAAACATTTACTTGTCTGGCGAGTTTAAACTGCTAAGGAAAATCAATTAACCTCAAGACCTAGTGAATTAAGAATCTGATGCAATGCTGTTAATAAAAAAGATATTCTCTGTTACAGACTGAATGTTTTGTCCCCTCATAATTCCTGTGTTGAAACTCTAAGCCTCAGTGTGGTCATGTTTGGAGGGGGACCTTTAGGAGGTGATTAGGTTTAGATGAGGATGTGAGGCTATGGCTCCCATGATGAGATTAGTATTTTTATAAGGAGAGAAAGGGAGATAGAGCTCTCTCCCCACCATGTGAGGACACAGCAAGAAGGCAGTTGTCTGCAAGCCAGGAAGAGAGCCCTCATAAAACCTGACCATGCTGGCACCCTGCTCTTAGACTTTGCAGCCTCCAGAATGGTGAGAAATAAATTTCTATTGGTTAATCCATAGTATTTTGCTGTGGCAGCCCAATCTAAAATATTCTGTAAGTCCACCTACCAATTTTTAGGTAATACAGAAGACTGAGGATCTAGTTAAATGACACCATGGAGATTCAATCAATAAAACTTAGACTGTGGGAAACTCCACAAGGCAGACAACATGTTTCTGCTTTTGTTTCTGTGAACAAACTGTAAGAAGAATGATATAGAAGGAGAACCAACAGATTAAAACACATTTGAACACATCACAATGTACTGACCTTATTTAGACCCTACTGTTTAAAAAACTTAGGACATTTATGAGGCAATTGGAAATCTGAACACAAGCTACTTAATGATATTAAGGAATTATTATTAACTCTTCTAGGTAATGATAATGGTATTTTAAAATCTTTATCTTTTAGAAATCCTACTGAAATATTTATGAATGAGATGACAGCATATATGGGATTTGCTTCAAAATATGATGTAAGGGAGGAGCAGATTGGGATAAGGATGGGGCAGGCCTGGCTGGGTGGATGGTTGTTGAGGCTGGGGGGTGACTGACTGAAGGGATGGGAAACTGATGGTGGAGCCCAGTAAGGAGGCTGTTTGAATGGTCCCAGGAATGATGGTGCTGGCAGGAAGCAAAAGAAAAAAGAGATGCATAGAAAGTGGGCCAGTGGGTTTTTGAAATATTAAGGAATTATAGTCGATTCTTTTATGTTTGGTATTTGGTTGGGTATGGAGAGTGACAGACAGGTGGACATTGAATGTGATGCTCAGTTTCTGGCATGAATGAATGGCTGGTGCTAGCTGCTGAAGTAGAAAACATCAAGGGAGAAGAAAGTTTGAGGGAGAAGGTGGTGAGTTCAAGTGTGCACACAGTGACTTTGAGGTTCCTGTGGGACATCCAGGTGGAGCTGTCCATTTGGTGAAGAGGTCTGGGGGGAGGGTGGGCAGATATAGTAAGTTGGAACCTTAGTATAGAGCGGATGATTTCAGCCATGTGGGAGAACAAGATGTCTAGAAAAGGAATAGAAAGGATGGAAAGATTTTGGAGAAGAAAGGAAAATCTGGGCTCAGAGGAAAAAGGCCAGCTTTGAAAGGAGAGGCAGAGAAACAGGAGCCCACAAGACAGGCTCAATAGAAGCCATCAGAAAAGTAGAACTAAAGAACGTAAACTTCATGGCAGTCACAGCAGAAAGAGCAGAAGCCAACAGTTTCAAAAGCCTCTGAACACTCATATATGGAAAGAAATGAAACCATCCATTGACTTCGAGAACAAAGACATTCATGACTTCAGAGAGAGCAGCTTCCAGGCTGCTGAGTACATAAGCCAATTGCCTTGGGTTAAAGAATGAATGGGAGGAAAACAAAGACACTTCTCATGGTCTGCTCTCCCCTCCACAGCCCCTTCTAAGGGAGGATGTCTTGTCCATGATTCTATGGCCCTAAATAGCTGTATCCTATAATGTGAGGCCAGTGACCTATGACTTGTCTCCTCAAGAAGAAACTACCAGGCTATTTAAATTCCATCTTTCTTGGGCATCAGTCTCTTGACAGTGGGAGCTGGGCTAACGATCCTGAGGATAGCTGGTGCTAGAAGAGGAGAGAGGAGAGAATGGAAGAGATGGTCAGAGAGAAACAGAGAGAGGAGTGGAGGGGAGGGAAGGGAAGACATGGAGCATGTGATCTTGATGGGCTTACAGTCCCCATTCCACGTTTCTATGAGCCCAGCTGTGCTTCTGTGTCTTATCTCTGGATTTCCAGTGTATTCTTTTTTTTTTTTTTAAATAGCTTAAGTATTTTATTTATTTGCAACTAAGCTTTTTAACACTATATAATGAAAATGTACAAAGAATAATGTTGCAGTTTTTGGTTAGATTTAAGTCAAAGACATTCATTAATAAGAAATCTGAATATTCCAGAAATTTCTCTAAGCCATCTGATCAGAACAACTGTCTCTGAATATTATCTTACTTTGGAAGGTACTGGCATACATTAGAATTCAACTCAGAATTTTTTCAAAATAAGCCCTAATTAATAAAACTATTCTATATTCAAACTAAAACAATTTTAACTTTCCTTTCCAGAAACAATAATAAAGAAAACAAGGCATTTTGTACAATGTGGTCCTGAACAAGTCACAGTAAAAAATAAATATATACTTAATTACCACCTCCTCAAAACAGAGGCCACTTTCTGTTCTTCAGCTTTGGAAACAAGGTGAAGAACAGTCTGTAAGCAACTTTGGGCAGGGGGTTGCCAAAACAAAGCTCAAGCAGTTGATCATGGACACCTCTTAGAATTTGGGGGAACCTGACCAAGGATCTGAATTCTATTTAATAACCGATACAAAGGTGAAGTGGCTCCTCCTAAGTAGCAGTGCTGCCAGGGCTTGGCCCAGCCCTCTGCTCACCTGTTATGCTCCCAAGCAAACCCTGATGCTCCTGCTCCAAGGGAGACTTTCTTTTTAGAGGTTCAGTGTCCAGGGAGCTCTTTGTGTGAATGAGGTGAGCACAGACTCCACATGGGTATTTTAAGGCTTGGAGTCAAAGTATTTTTCTAACACGGCTGGACAGAGTCCATGTTTCAAATGGCCTGTCTCCAGTTCATCCTAATTCCTCACCACATTATTTGTAGACCTAGGACCAGAGACCTTTGCTATGTCATCATAATCACATAATATCCATCCTAACTTATGATTCATATTCTGTGTCTGGAAACAGTCCCTGTATTTAACAATAATACCTACACATAAAATGATCCACTGTTACAACTTATATGGTCACAAAACATTAATGATCTTCGGTAGACCAAGTAAATGTTTTTAACCATAACTGTCGTGCATCAAATTCACAGCCAGAATACCCCAAGATCAAAAAAATATGCACAATACAAATAATAACTTAAAACACACACATACATATACACACACGCTCACACACACTTCTTACAGAACTGTGCTTGGGGAAACTCCATTTGTTGAGTGCCACTGAGGGCATATTTTGCTAAACTGCTGCTCCAGATATTTTTGTTTGGAAAATCTCACAGTAGGGCACAGCTGTTTATTGGATGAGCGGAAAAGAAAGATATGCTTGTGGCAACCAGAAAGTTTAAAGGTCTTTCAAGTTGTATAAAATGGACCTGCAGAAACATTTAAGTGTTCTCAGGATGCAAAGTTGGAGCTGAAATGTGATATCAAACCAGCTGCAAAAAGTGTACAGCAGCCATCTCTTGAGGTCAAACCTGGTACCCAGATATGCAAAAGAAAGCTTCAGGACACATAGCTTGTTGGCCTTGTCCCGTATCGTCGCATAATCTGATCATGTGTGAATTTCACAAAAGATTCATATTGTTCTGCTAGTTTGCTATTGAGGATCAGCTCATACTCCTCCCGAATTTTGTCTTCATAGTCTTTTAAGAGACGCTCACATATTATTCCAACTTGTCGGAGGGTAAAGGTGGGCTGGTCCTTCTTCATCCAGGAGGAACCTGGAGAACTTGGTGCTGTGAGTGCTGAGGAGTGAGGCTGACTTTCTGAAGTACAAGCTTCACTTTGATTAAGAACAACTTCTAAATGTCTCCACCTCTGATAACGACTATATTCTTGCTTTATGTTCTGAAAAATTTGCTCCGGAGTTGGGAGGCGCCGCTCGCCGCCGGGCGGGGCGGGCTGCTGCAGAAACGGCGGTGGGGTCTGCGTCTGGAGCAGCGGCGGCGGCGGCTCGGCGTCCGGGGGCCTGAGGCCCGGAGTGGGGCCGGGAAGGGGAGCACAGCGCCGCCGCTTCGGGGACCCAGGGCTCAGCAGCGCCGCCTCGAACTCCATGGGCCGCTTCAACGTCGCCCCGCACGCCATGTTGCTCAAGGGCCAGGGACCTGGAGCAGACGCGGGAGCAACTGCAGCCCAACCTCCGACTGCCCGGCGGAGCTCGCCGATTTCCAGTGTATTCTTAAAAGCAGCAGCTCCCTTGAGCCAGCCAGGTGGGTCTCTATTCCAAAGAAACTTGAGCAAAACAGCAGGTAAGAAAGCAGAGGTAGTAAAGTGTAGACAATTCCTTCACGAAATTTGGTTTTGCAAGGGAGGAGAGACGATGGAAAGAGTGATGACAGCATCCTAAAGATATTTTACTGCTGTTGGGAAAATCAAGAGAGAGAAGTTGGACACGCAAGATTGCTGGGATAACAGATAAAGCAAGGTGTCAGAAGAGGTGGCTAGTGAGGTCATCCTCCAACACAGCCCATGAGCTCAGTGTCACTGGCTCTGGTGCCCTGGGCTCTGCTCCCCAGAACAGAGTGGGGCTCCTCTCAGCTGCTCCTTCTGATCAAAGTCTTCGGGTAAGACAGGAAACACATGACTGTGCTGTCCTAATTCACCAAACCACTCTAACAAGAGTTAGCAGCTTGGTTCCATGTATCATGTATCATGTCAAATGCCTCACAGACTTGCTAAGTCACTGCCTTATGGCATTTGACCACTCTGGGTGATTACTTACCATTGTACTTAAGCAGCACCTGGCTCTAGTAGAGCTTCAAAGGTAGGATTGGCTGTATTCTGGCTGTTTCTAGCTGTTATCCTCTAAAATTTGTGCTCTATGATAACCTTGCTTAAACATTATAAATACTGGGTTTAATAGATGAGTTGGGGAATAAAGAGCAATGTTCACTTGTATATATGATATTAAACAAGGAATGAGGAATTGATGCTAAAGACATTGCTATTTATCTTTATTTATTCAGGTTACAAAGGAAACCCATAGTTTTCCCCAAAAGTTCAAAGAATGTAGAAATATAGGACTTAGAAAGCAAAAGTTTTCTGTATTTCATTTCCAGAGAAAATCCCTATTTATACTTTGACATATATTTCCCAGACCTGAGAGTACTAACATAAGATATATACAAATGTTCAGCATAAGTGCTCTCATTGACCTTCTCATCTGTCACCTACTAATTTTGTAAAGTATTCATGCATAGAAAGAAATAATGAAAGGAAATATGAGGCCAATAGTGATTATCCCTGGGTGTTAACATTATGGAAGAGTTTTTTTATATATATTTTTTGCCTTCTGAAATGTATGCAATGAAAGCACATTACTTCTAAAATTAGAATATATATATATGTGTGTGTGTATGTGTGTATATATATATATACACAATACATTGATGTACACATATATATTATACACATATATATATAATATATATACCTGCACACTTGTACATATATATATATAAAACATATATTTGTAAACAAGGTGCAAAAATGATGAATTATGTATATCCTGGTTAGTTTGTCATTGGAACAAGTTGTTGAATAAAATTTTCCTTGAATGTACTTTATGCTTCTTCACCTGCAGACTTTTCTGGTTCATGTTACTCCTGCTCCCTCAGAAGACCCCCAAAGTCTAAACTAGATTCCCCTAACTTACTGTTCTCTCTCTCCATGAACCACCTGTGAAAGTCCTGATTGTATCTGCACCTATTAGCAAAGTCACATTCTGTCATGCATTGCATGTGCATCAAACTACTGGTTTACTTGTTTATTGCCACTCACCTCCTCATGCCTTCGAGGCTGTGAGGAGCTCCCTGAAGGCAAAAGATAGGGTTACCCATCTCTATATCCCAGTCTTATGCTCTCTGTGTAGCAGCAAGTAGAATAATGTCCACCTTAAGGCAGTTATCATTCATTAATACATGCATAACCCGGATGGTACAGGCCCCTCTTGTGTGTAGGGGGTGCTTCTTGCCCAAATGTTGGGGGTGGGGGCAGGAAACAGATGTTTATTTAGTCCTATTGTCTCCCATAGTCCTACTGCCTTCCAAGGACTAAGGCTGGTGACACCTGGTGGCACCCCAATGGCAGGGGTGGAGGAGGAGGACTTCAGCTGCCGCTCTGTGAGACCCCCTCCCAGTTGATCAGAAAGTGCTTACCTGCCTTCACCTGCCTTACTAGCTGATAACCCAAACATCACTGAGGTATGATGGGGTCCACAGCTGTGGACTGAAGGTGCAGGTGGGGCTCACAGAGCCACCAGTATGGTCTTTAGAGTCAAGGACAACAGAAGTGTCTGCACTTAAGTAACTCCCTTGTACCAGCCATGGTGAAGAGGTCTTACAGCAGGCCTCCAGAAAGCAGGGGCCCCAAAGAGACTCCTTTTATCTCCATCTCTGTCCGTTTCTCCTCATCGCCCCTATTCTCCTGCACCTAATTCTCATGTGTGTGGGTTTTTTCCCACACCACCAAGCAATTCTCTGACACCAGCTGGGTGTCCTACAATTCAACTCAATTCAGACACTCTACCTGGAGACAGCCATCGGATCTCACAGGTGAAGGGCTCAGTCACACAAGACTTCCTCCCCAACCCCACTTCAGATGCCAATCAAAAGTCCAGGTTGTCACCCATGCCTCCTACCAACTGGCCATAGATCAGAGCTTCCCATGACTCCTCTTTAGGTTCAATTAGTTTCCTAGAGGAGCTCACAAAACTCAGAGAAATATTTTACTTACTAGACTACTGGTTTATTATAAAAGCAGTAACAGCCAGGAATAACCAGATGGAACACCCGGCTGGAGGAGATGCATAAGGCAAGGTATGGGGAAAGGGCACAGGGCTTCCACACCCTCTCCAAGTGGGCCACGCTCCTGAAACTCCATGTGTTCAACTAAGTGGAAAACCCTCCAACTCCATCCTTTTGAGTTTTTCCGGAGGCTTCATTATGTAGGTACAGTGATAAAATCATTGGCCATTAGAGACTGAATGCAATTTCTAGCCCTTCTGCCCTCCTCAGAGGTCTGGGGATGGGGACTGAAAGTTCTACCCCTCGAATCACAGGGTTAGTTCCTCTGGAGTCATCCCCCAGCCTTAGGTGACTTAGCAGCTGTCAAAAAGTCACTCATTAACATAACAAAAGGCACTTTTTATCACTCTCCTCACTTAGGAAATTCCAAGTGTTTAAAAACTAACTCTGTGCCAGGGATTAAGACCAATTACCTTATTTCTTGTTATACATCACATGATCACAACCCCCCTTTCTCCCAGTACCTTCTCTGAGGCAACCAGACCTGATGGTCCTACTCTTTCCCTCCCGAAATTCTCCCTTCTTCACAGTTTAACCCTACTGTCCAAACCTGGTTGAATTTTTTTCTACTTATTCCATTAACTCCTGAGAATATCCTAAAATAGCCTGCTTTGATTGTGGTGTGTCCATTTCTTTTTATGTCTGTCAACTTGATCATCTATTTGGAAGCAATGTTATTTATTAGGTACTAGATATCACGCATGAAAATATAGATATAATTTGAGGTTCTGTATGATGGTAAGATTAATTTTTGCTCTGGCAGGCAGTTAGGGTCTGGGCAGATATCCTTAAGCTCTGGTTTTAAACCAAAGGTGATTTTGCCTACCAGGAGACATTTGATGTTTTGGTTGTCAGAATTTGGGAGGGGGCTGCTGCTGACATCTGTCAGGTAAAGGTCAGGGACACTGCAAAGCATCTTACGGTGGAGACAGTCCCCACAACAGAGAATTAGCTGGCCCCAAGTGACAATAGGCTGAGAAACCTTGCCTTAATCCAATCAAAAATCGAGCTGATTGCAGTTGGCTTTCAATCTTTATGGGGGTTTCTCTATTTTCACCCCTTCTCCTTGGGTGTAGTTCTCTGGAAGTCCCAGATGAAGGCCTAAGGTGTTTACTTGGGTTCCTCCTCCTTGAACTCCAATTTTTGTCTCCTTAGCGTAAGACACTGGAAGTTTCTCTGTCTCTTGAGAAGGGCAACTGCTCATCTCTCTGCTAAGCCTTACCTCCAGGGTCTTGACCCTCAAACTCTCACCTCCTCGGTAGCCCGCCTTCATACACATGTCTTACGTGTTGTCCAGCGTTTCTAGCTGCTCTTGACGGGAGGCTTGTGCTGCCAGTCTGCCTTACTGGGACCTTCTCTCCACAGAAGGAAAAAGTTGCTTCTAAGAACTCTTTTGTTGTCCTCCGGATGCAGGCTTGAGGCATGATGTTCAGTTCCTCTGCCCACCCCCTGCCTCCTCTGCGTGGAGAGGGGCAGCTGTAGTCCCAAGAGGATGAATGATGGTGGGCACTCTGACTTCCCATAATTACTGCCACCAGCAATAGCTCTGTAATAGGTGGATAGGTGGGTTTTTTTCCTAGTTATCTGAGAAACAAACATGCTTCATCATTAATTTTTCCCTTCTCATACAAGGATAAAATAGTCCAGTTTCATACAAGGAAATCCTATTTTTCCCGTTAACGCTATTTTGATTCTGCCCCCTATGAAAAAATAGATGTGGCATTAAAATGCTGACATTTGCCTTTTTCCCCCACAGTCTGGTTTAAGTTGCTGGAAAACCAACTGAGATGTGACTAGGCCAGATCTCAGATGGTGGAGTCAATTCCCATTATTAGAATAGGATGCTAATCAGATTGTAAATGACATTATTCCTGATTCACAAATCTCCCCAATTAGAAAGAAACCTCCTCGTTTAGAAAAAGGGGGTGTCTCATTTATTCATGGAATGAAAGAGTGAATGAATGCTCGGTTGTGTTCTAATCTAACGTCCTGTACTTGCTTCCTTTACTTGCTCTTTAAAAAGGGCCCTAGTCTCTGTCAGTGTATCACACATTATAAGAAATAAAAAAACAGCAAAAGGAGGAATTCCTTCTGGAATGGAGTCAACAATCATAGGAATGACTGCCTTCCTGAGAAAACAGGAAAGGATTTGTCTGGGCTGGGGTAAAAATGGAAGGCACAGTCACGAGTTGCCCCCTACTGGTCAATGAGGTGAAAACCCCTCACCTCAGATTTAAAAATTGGCGCGCTTGAGCCCTTCACTGAGAATCACAGCCCTGAAGCAGGATTTCCTGAGTCCCAGGGGAAGCGGCTTGCTAGAACACGCAGTGCGTTCCCGGGGACGCGGGGCCGAAGAGCCGGGACCTCAGGACTCCGGGGCCTCATTTAGCAGCCACAGTCGGCAAGGCCAGAGGCTGCCAGCCTTAACCTGTAACTCATTAATTAATCCCCCTGGATATCTCGACCCTTCAAATAGCTTTGGTAAAGCTTTAGCTATAAAGGAAGATTTTGAGTTTCACATTCCAAAAAAATGTTTCACACACACAAAAATCACATTTATATAATTCAACCATCACTAATTTTGTACTAACTAATGATCAGTTATTCTTGGGACCCACTTCCTTCCTCCACACCCCTCCCTTTTTCTTCTCTCTTTCTTGTCATTCTAAGAAATTTTAACCTTAAAACTGTTCAAGAAATGATTATGAAATATCATTTTATTTTTAGACCATATATTTTCTGATATCTTGATCAGCAGGCTGAAATATAATGAACAAAAAATCAAAATGGAAGAGTTCTCATAGTTTTAGTATTTTTAAATCCTGAGGGTTTAAAAAAATGTATTTGGGGTAGTCATCTTTCTGTCTTTTTTTGTCTAAGAGAAATTCATGACCCAATAATTCATCAAAATTGTCTCAGAAAAATGTTAATATAACTGGGCATCTATTGGGAGAACTGTCCAAATTATGCCAGCTGCTTCTATGCCAGAGGGTGGACCCCAAGTCATCTTAGAACTTCAATTATTCAAGCAAGAATCTTTGAGTGGATGATTTTAGTTATGAAAATGTAGGGCAAGTAGGTATTCATTGCCCTGACTGGAAAGTGGCATAAAGGTTTTTTTAAAGAGCTGATGAAGCCTGCCCCCCTCCCTTAATACCTCTTGATAAGCAAATCCGGTTGTCAGGAAGAAAGAGTATAAACTTGTGTAAAGTCAGGAACCTGTTGGGGGCAAAATCTCCAGATCCAGTCCTTCCTCTCAGAGATTCAAGGACAGGAGACCCTGCTGGGATAGACATAGGGTCAAAAAGAGTATCAAAAGCCCCCAGGGCAACTCCAGGAGAGGAATCTGAACTGGGGGCCAGGAGTGCAGGGGATGGTTGGGAGGTGGTGAGGAGCTTAGGCAGGGTTCCTGGGAGGAGATACCTGGGGGCCCAAGGGTGAAAGTTCGCAGGTAAAAATGAGTTGACTATATTCTGCTGTGTTCTGTTAAAGCTGGCTAACTCTTGTTCAGGTGTTCAGAAGAGTCTTGTTATGGTGCTAACCAGCTCCAGAGCATCCTGACTAGAGGATATAAAAGGTCAATGCACAGCCCAGGGGAAGGCGTCTCAGGGCCCCTCCTGGTTTTGCTACTTGACAAATGGCATGGGTTGGCAGACTCCTCTGTTAGCAGAACATAGTTTGCACATCCTCTTATTACTCCTCCCAGCAACTGTATTTTTATGCTAAGTGTTTATCTGCTTATACTAATAGGTGTGTGAGTTTGCAATTCAGTGAACTGGAAAGGTCCATTGCTCCTGGGTCTCAAGCCTGGGCTGATTCTTCCTGGGGACCACATGCTGGTTTCTGCACAGGGTATGGCTGAGGAGCAAGCTCTGGATCCAACTGCTGGATGTATCGATGTGATCTAAGAGATGTTTGAACTTGGAGCCTGTAATGCAGCCTCAGGTATCCAGGCAGGTCTCTGTAAAAGAAGCTAGTGTCCACCCAACCAGGAAGAGCCCACTTTCAACAGAAACACTTAAGGGTGCCTCTGAAGCGCTAGCTGGTGAACAAGTCACATCTGCTGTTCTCTTTCTCTGCCACACCTACGGGAGGATTGACTCCCACTAACCTGAGGTTCTGGGACAACTCAAAGAGGAAGCAAGAGGCCTTGCAGTGGAGACACTGGACTTTTCACTCATAAGGCCATGCAGGTGCTCCAGCAACTAGTTGGAAAAATTAGAGACCTGACTGTATGTGGACCCCAAAATGTTGGCTGAAGCAGATCACTAGTTACAAGGTTTCCTGATTTGTGTTAGAGTCCCAAGAAAATCAGTACCTTTTTCGTTCTTTAGTCAGCACCCTCTTTGTGCATATATGCCCCTGGGATGAAGCTGGTATCATCCTCAAGTCCTCTGCCTTCAGGGAATCATGTCAAGACCTCTTCTCTTCGCCAGAGGCTCTGCTGAAGGGATGGGCATTCAATAGCCATGTTTTGATTTTCTGTTTCATTGCTCTGGCCTTAGCTGATTTGACCAGGGGTTCCTGACCCAAGGCAGACAATACATGAGATAGTGAACTATATCACCTGGTGCTAAGAGATGAGCTGTGAGTCAAATCTATACTCTTAAACATTTTAACAAAGATATGTAGAGAATGAGATGTGAAGAAATTAGAACCTCCCTACACTACTGGTGGGAAGGTCAAATGGTAGTCACTTTGGAAAACAGTCTTGCAGTTCCTCAAAAAGTTAAACATAGAGTTACCATATGAGCTTGAAAATGTCTTATGAAGTTAAAACATAAACTTACCATATGACCCAGGAATCCCACTGCTAGTTATTCATCCAAGTGAAATGAAAACATACATACACTCAAACATTTGTACATGCATGTTCATAGCAGCATTATCCCTAATAGCCAAAAAGTGGAAACAACCCAAATGTCCATCAACTGATGAATGGATAAGTAAAATGTGGCCTATTCACACAGTAGATGTTTTTCAGCAATAAAATGGAGGAAAGTACTCTTAGGTAATACAACATGGTGAAAGTTGAAAGCATTGCACTAAACGAAAAGAAGCCAGTCACAAAAGACCACATATTATATGATTCTGTTATTATGAAATGGCCAAAATAGGAAAATCTATAGACACAGAAAGTAGATTAGTGGTTGTCATGGGGAGGGTTGGGGGTAATAGGGAGCTAATGCTAACGAACATGGGGTTTCTTTTTGGGGTGATGAAAGTGTTCTAAAAAGTGATTGTGGAGATGCCTGTGCTATACTAAAAACATTGAACTATATGCTTTAAATGGATTAATTGTATGGTATGTGAATTGTAGCTCAATAAGGCTGAAGTTAAAAATATATAGGTTTGTAGTAACTGAAACAGTGAACATTGGGAGAGGAAGCTGAAAGGTTTGGATACAGACCCCATGTGGCATGGAGAGCCTGTGTGAGCCAGGGGCCGAGTGCACAGAAGCCGTGTCTCCAGAGAAGGACCGAAAGAGGTAAGTGATAAGGTCTTCTAAAGCTGTATGATTTCACTGCTACCAGAGCAGTTACCACCATCTCTAAAGAGTATGCTGTAACTTTCTAGAACTCTCTGCCTCACACAGCCATAGGCTGGCAGAAGCACATCTTTGTCCTCCAGAATGCAAGAAATCAGCTCCAACAAAGCCTTCTCACTTGAGGGTTAACTCCACTGTCCATGTTGTTCCCACACTGCAGTGGTCATTTGAAGCTAAGAAGTTCCAAAAATCTGTAGCTCCTAAAGAGCCATATTATAGACATCCCTGGAGCTGTCCACTTTGAATTTCCGTGTGATTCCCAGCCTAGTCCTTTTTGCTGGAAGTTTGCCAACTCTGTCCCACCCTTCCTGTACCAGGGGAATGCTAGGAAGGGGGGCAGATGGCGTTTCATGAGGCTGAGCACACATCCTTTAAGGCTCTAGGACAGGACCTGGCTCCCACATCTGCTCAGACCCCGCCACTTAGGATTGGCTTTCCTTATATCTTGTTTAGAAGTGTATAAAGTGTCATCCTTTCTGTGTCTCAATCTTGAAGTTGGACTTTCCCTCTTACTCATTACCATATATGTATTGCTGAGGGGCTCCAAAGGGTGACTGCCATAGTGAGGTGCCAAGCGCCGGGAGCCCTGAAGGTCTGTGCTCTTTCAGCCCTGTCTCTGTTCCTCTGGGATACAACAGCAGGTTCCAGCTCTCTGGAGCCACACTGCTTCCTAGTCTCCCTCTGCCAAGGTCATGTTCCCTGAAGGCCCCATCTCTGGAATGGCCTGTGCTTACCAACTTGAGTGTTTCCCTGATAGCACCATGGGCCCCGATTTTGTCCTAATCATGAGTGGCGAGAGGAGTGCAGGGCAGTTCAGGAAGGGCTGGCAGTTTAGTTCAATGCCAGACCTGGGCCACTGGACTGGTGCCTCCCTCCAGCTCCTGCTCCCCTCAAGACCTGTGGCCTGGCCATTTCCTGGGTTCCAGAGTTCAGAGATCTCTGCAGTAAACCCAATTGCTTGAGGTCCTTTAAGGGGTGTCTGTTCCGTTCCTTGCACCCATAAAATCCCTGCCAGGAACGCACTATAGAAACATATCATCCAGACTTGAGCAGGTCACAGAGATGGGTAGTGATGGCAGGGAGTGATGGGTGACTGCGCCCTGGACTCTGCCCAGATAGCATCTTGAGGTTGGAGAGCAGAAGGACCAGCACCCTGAACCTGTTCCTTGGCCCTCTCCCCTTTGTCACAGGGTGGTATGAAGGGGAGATTGGTAGACACAGTACTCCCTGTCACTGACTGTCTTGGGCAAGTTGTTGTCCTCAGGTTAAAGGTGTTGATCATGTACAGTTATGTACTCTTACTGTCACCAGTTAACTAGGAGAGAGACTGAGCTCAGAAAGGTTAAGAACTTGCTGAAAGTCGCACAGTTGCTGAGTGAGGAAACAGACTGGAACGCAGCCTGTCTGACGTCGGAGCGACTCTCAGCTGACACCCTTACAGTGCCTGTGAACAGCGTGGCTGGGGAAGGAGGAGGAGAGATTGGAGTGAGTTCTGTTGACACAAGGGAGCCTGGGGGCTCGCAGACTTCTTCAGAGCCAGTGGTCAGGGGCTAGGGGCTGTGAACTAGATGCCACAGGGGGCCGCTGGTGGCCTCTGAGTGACAGGATGAGAGCCTTGGGTGCGGTGGGGCAATAAAGAAGAATTTCAGCAGGAGGGAGAGAATGGGAGCAGGAAGCCAAGTCCTCTCTCTGTGCCCCATTTTTCCCACTCAGGCACTGCGCCCCAAATGGGGACAGCAGAGTGGAAGGCAGCCTGGCCACAGTCCTCACTCTCTCGACTCAAAGTGGACAGAAGGACAGAAAGACTGGAGACAGACAGCTCTGGGGGATTTGGAACTTGCTAACTGGCAGCCTGAAGGCCAAATCTGCCCTGCCGTTGGGTTTTGTTGGGCCTGGTAGGGCTTTAAAAACATTAAACAAATTTTTAAACTGAGAGATTTCACATGAACAGACAGATTCTGGCTTTTCTTAAACGTTGGAAAGCTCTTACAACAGTGGCCCCATGTCCCCGTAGGCGCAGCCCCTGGCTGGGGCTGAGAGCAGCCGGTCTGTGCTTCCTGCCCTACCCCCCACTGCGGCTGCTGGCTGCCGTTCCTCCACCTGGTGGCCCCTGTGGGCATCTGAGATTGCACCCCATGGATAGCCTGTGCTGTGACAGAGCTGACTCAGTGTTGAGGAAACCCCGGAATTTGAACTTGAGTTCCTGTTGGATAGCAGGTGAATATTCATCTGCCCCTGTGCCCTGTAGGCAATGGTGCTGGTAAGTTTGGTAAGCTCAGGAGAGAGAGGATACCAGACCCAGACCCAGAGGGGCAGGAGTCTGGGAAGGGGAAGCTGCTGCTCCTCTGAGAGCATAAACAGTATGTATTAGTCAGGGTTCTCCAGAGAAACACACTGTGTGTGTGTTATATATATATATATATATATATATATATATTGTTGTTGTTGTTGTTGTTATCATTAATCTGCAGTTACATGGAGAACATTATGTTTACTAGACTACCCCCATCACCAAGTCCCCCCCACAAACCCCATTACAGTCACTGTCCATCAGCGTAGTAAGATGCTGTAGAATCACTAGTTGTCTTCCCTGTGTTGCACAGCCCGCCCCTTTCCCCCACCCCCCACATTATACATGCTAATCATAATACCCCCTTTCTTCTTCCCAACCTTTATCCCTCCCTTCCCTCCCATTCTCCCCAGTCCCTTTCCCTTTGGTAACTGTTAGTTCATTCTTGGGTTCTGTGATTCTGCTGCTGTTTTGTTCCTTCAGTTTTTCTTTGTTCTTATACTCCACAGATGAGTGAAATCATTTGGTATTTCTCTTTCTCTGCTTGGCTTGTTTCACTGAGCAAAATACCCTCCAGCTCCATCCATGTTGTTGCAAATGGTAGGATTTGTTTTCTTCTTATGGCTGAATAATATTCCATTGTGTATTTGTACCACATCTTCCTTATCCATTCATCTACTGATGGACACTTAGGGTGTTTCCATTTCTTGGCTATTGTAAATAGTGCTGCGATAAACATAGGGGTGCATATGTCTTTTTCAAACTGGGCTGCTGCATTCTTGGGGTAAATTCCTAGAAGTGGAATTCCTGGGTCAAATGGTATGTTTATTTTGAGCATTTTGAGGAACCTTCATACTGCTTTCCACAATGGTTGAACTAATTTACATTCCCACCAGCAGTGTAGGAGGGTTCCCCTTTCTCCACAGCCTCGCCAACATTTGTTGTTGTCTGTCTTTTGGATGGTGGCGATCCTTACTGGTGTGAGGTGGTATCTCATTGTGGTTTTAATTTGCATTTCTCTGATAACTAGCAATGTGGAGCATCTTTTCATGTGTCTGTTGGCCATCTGAATTTCTTCTTTGGAGAACTGTCTGTTCAGCTCCTCTGCCCATTTTTTAATTGGATTATTTGCTTTTTGTTTGTTGAGGTGTGTGAGCTCTTTATATATTTTGGATGTCAATCCTTTATCGGATCTGTCATTTACGAATGTATTCTCCCATACTGTAGGGTACCTTTTTGTTCTATTGTGTGTTATATTTTTTAAGAGATTTACTTTAAGGACTTGGCTCACACGATTGTGGGGACAGGCAAGTTCTAAGTCAGGCTGGTAGGCTAGAAACTCAGGCAGGAACTGATGCTACAGTCTTGAGGCCAAATTTCTTCTTTTCCAAAAAATCATGTTTTTGCTCTTAGTCTTCAACTGATTGGATGAGGCCTGCCCCCATTATTGATGATAATCTCTGCTATTTAAGGTTGACTAATTGTGAAATGTTTAACCCATCCATGATTCCCAGACTAGGGTTTGATTAAATGTCTGCATCCTGTCACTTTGCCAAAGTGACACATAATCTTGACCATCACAGGGCGAACAGAGCAGTGGCTGAGGAAGGGAGCATGGAAGTGTAAGAATGTGTGTACACTGAGTGGGGGGGAGCAGGCGAGGCGCGGGCCCGCAACTGTGGGGGAGCAGCCCTGGCAATAGCCCTGAAGCACGGCACCCCCAGGAGTGGGCAGAGAAGCTCATGGGAGGCCAGGTGGGGATTTTGGCTCTTTAAAGATATTTGATAATAAAGGGGATAAATTGAGGAGTGAGGACAGGTTTCCTTTTGGTTTGCACTTTTCATAGGCTAAGGAGGAGGGAAGGACCCAGCTGGGAAAGACAGAGAGATGAAGTGGAGGAGAATGAGAGAGAAGCTGGTGGCAGGATTTCTCTCTGGACAGGAGGAGATGTCTTCCTCAGCGATAGGGCTGCTGAGAAAAGCACAGCCTCCATGTGGGCAACGCAGGACATCAGGGCTCAGCTCTGCCCAGGGCAGGCAAGGACCAGGAAAGGAGTGTTCTGGAAAAAGGCCCCTTCTACCCGGGATGCTTTTTCCAATACGCTCTCGCACCCCCTTCAGGCTGGTTTCCAGTGGCACTGGGAACTCTGGCCCCGTTGCTCTGAGTCCACAGGACCGGTGCCTGCCTCCCCCTCCCTTCCTCTGCAGGCAGCACGGTGCCGTTGCCGGCTTCTCCAGCTCTCCCCTCGGGTCTCCGCCCCTGCTCACCCTGCTCAGTGCATCCCCGGGGACTGAAGGAAGCTCTTCCTGGTCGCCACTGGTTCCAAGCTGGGCAGCTTGACAATCAGGAAAGTGAGGACACACCCCAGCACACATGCAGAATTTAACTTTTAACTCTTCAGCAACAAAGTAGAACATGGCAAGTTCAGATAATCCTTGTGCTTATTTGGGGCTTACTATTGTTTTTTTTTTGAATTACATATAAGGAGAGGTACTGCCATTTTCTCCATGCTTAGGGCCTCCAGGGGCCTAATCCAGCTCTGGCTCTCACCCTTCCGCACTCCAGCTGTCCAGAGCTCAGAGGATGTGATGGCACAGCCTAGGGATGGGAGTGCCGCTCAGGACGGGCAAGCCAAAGCACAAAGGGTGTGTACGCTTGCTTGGGCTTTTTTTTGTGCCGCCTGAAAGTTCAAAACACGCTGGAACATGGAAAGAAAGGTATTTGCCTGAGTGACTCAGACATGTTCCAGCGTTTTCCCACAGGCTCCGGCACATCCCAAAATAACTGCACCCCTGGATGCTTTCCCTTGGCATATGATTACGCGTGTCTAACGTTACAGAACAGTGGGCACAGCGGCCACGCTCACACGGGAGTTACAGGAATGCACCACGCGTAATGGAGCCCCCTGCTGCGTGGTCGCACCAGGAGTGAGAAATACCAAGCTCAGAGTCCCTGACAGTAAGAGGTGCGGACTCACAACCACATAGACAACTAAGGGCCCCTGGTCGATGCCCACCTTTCATGGGTGGGGACAAAAAGGCCCAAAGAGAGAAACACCTTGCCCGCACTTACACATCTGGGGACTACAAAAGATAGTAGGCAAGAGCTGACTGTTAACTCTCAACTAATGATGTTTCTTTCTCAGTGTCAATTTATCCTTAGAATCGTAAGATCTTAAGTCGAAGGGATTTTAAGGGCCTCCTGGCCGCCTCTGTGCCCAGGTCTGGACAAGAATGTGGGAATGAGGAGGTGTCAGAACGGACCTACCCTTGGGGGAATTACAGTCTTGCTCAGGAAATGACTAAAGGCATTCAAACAGCTGGAAGACAATTGGGCCCTAGCAGAGACCAAAGTCTGATGGGAGTTTTGGGAAAGTCTGAGGAGGAGGGTACAGTCCAAGTGGGGAAGGCTTCACAAAAAGGTGGGCCTCAAGGGTGAGCACGATGTGAAAGAGGGTAGGGAGGGCGAGGGCAGACTCAGAGGTGAGAAGGGCTGGAGGAGGGATGTGGACTCCAAAGAGAAGGAAGCAGGGGTGCTCTGGAGAGCTGTGGAAACCAAACCCGGGAATCTGGGCAGCCTATGTGGAGGCTGCAAGTGGCTTTCAGTGTAGATGCCATTACATACTAGCTCCAAGTTTTCAACGGGAGAGGAATAACCTTGTAGGATTTTGACACAATGTATTTTTTTCTAATGCTCTAACCTAGGAAAAGGTAAGAGGTTATTCTCAAATTTCTGTGGTACTTAGTCCTTTCCCTCTTTGCACCGAAGCATCACACTTGGTGCTAAAGACCGTGCACTGAGGGGAGACAAACACGGCCTTCAATGTCTTGTGGACCTGGATTCAAATCCTGCCTCTGCGGGAATGAGCAGTCACTTCCTGCTTCCTGAACTGCAACATGAGAAGCGCTAACGTTATGTGCCAGGCAATACTTCACTCCTTCACGTCTGAATTCATTTAACCACTTCTTTCCCATTTTACAACTGAGGAAACCAAACCAGGACGCAAAAGGCTGTTAACTTGTCCACTGTCCAGAGCTATTACATGAAGCTGTGATTTGAACCCAGGAGTTCTGATTCAAGCCTCTGTTCTAAACTATGATGCTCTCTGAAGGGCATAAGGATTACATAAGCCAAAACCCTGACATGGGCAGTCAGTGGGTATCTGTCCCCTGACTCCTGCAGAGGCAAACAGTTACATTATTAGTAAAAGACTTGCCGCCAGCTCTATGTTCAGCCTGTTGTCCCCTGCAAGGCCCAGGAACCACTGATACAGGCCACATAACTTTGGCCCTGATATCCATGTATCATGTAATTTGAATGATTGAAAATATTCTAACTACTGTAAAGGGCTTCCTATTGATGTTTAGTGATAAAAACCACACCAAGCTAATTCATAACTCAAGGAGCCTTAATCTTGAGGTCCACTGAGAATAGATGTCCAAGTCAAAAAGAAACGGTCACATTCTTTATTTTTAGTTCATTTAAAATAGTCCAAGTAGTTTCTCCTGTTTACACATCCATGTTTCTAGAATCTGTGATGTATCTTTAAGCAGTCAGCTTGTACTCCCCAATGAGTTCACCCAGGAATGATGCTGGCAGATTCCTACCCAAATGACTTCAGCCTTTCTCAGCAAGCTAAGAGTGGCAAGCACACCAGTGTGTATTTTTGTGCAGCCTCGTCAGGCACCAATATTAAACTCAGTACAGTCATGAGGAATTCAGCTTGGGGCCTCTATGTCAGCATGCTTCCTGGGAATTCCAAGATCTCAGCCTATCTTTCTCTTCCTTTTCATTCTCAGGTTCATTCAGAAAGCAGTTAAAAAAACCAATATCTAGCACATTCTGGCACTTGGTCCTTTTCAAGCTTTTAAAAGCAATGGCATACCAACGACCTTCTTCCACCCAGTGGCTCTGCAGTGCATCAGATCCCTAGCCCGTGGTTTCTAGGAACCCACTGGGAAGATAAACCTGGACAGGTTTGGTGACTCAGTGTCAGATAAAGACGACCCTAAGACACACAGACGTATTCCCAAACCCCAGTGACCTGGACTCCAGAGAGCGCTTTGACCAGCCTTGGGCAAGACCAGGAACCCATTTCCCTGTGCATCTTTGAACCATTTCAGCCCCTTGGTGAGGATGGCCTGCAGTGGAGTGGAGACAGTGCCCAAGTGGGATCCCAGATGGGGCGGACTGAGGACGTGCAGTGAGCGCATCCCCACCACCTGAATCCCAACCCTGAGTCTTCCCAGGTTCCAGCTGCAATCTGTGCCTGAAAAGCAACCAAGACTCATTCTCACACAAGCTGGGCCTGCAGAGATGTTACGAATCCCAAAGCAGGCTTATAAATGCATCTTACATTTAGTTTTACTGAAGACAGTGAGACACAACATTGGCCGCTGCTCTGAAATTTTAAAAAGCACACAAAAAATTTTTAGTTATATTACTTTATTTTTTTTAATGTAGCATTAAAGTCATCCACATACAGATATTCCCCTGGCTCCTTACACCTTTTATCCTATCTAAGGTTAGGTACTTTAGCTATGAGATGTAGAAAATCATCCCATTAAACAGCAACATTTCTGAAAAATATGTTTCATATTCATGTGATGAGAATTCGATTCCCCATCTACCAGCCAAAAAACTCCTTCAGTCCAGAGCTACAGGAAGATGGCTCACAATGGCTAACATATGGTGGCTATGCAGAGAGGGCCCCAAATTGACAAGCAATGGGGTTAAACTTTTGAAAGAAGCAATCTCTTTGTATAGAATAAGAATACAGAAGAAAAGCATCCTTCTCCTTCTCACCCTTTTATTAGTGCGGTTTGCCTCCACTCAAGTTACTGCGTACCAAGCGGCTACAAATAGTAAAAACCAACTGACTTGAAGTTCTGAAATGCATGCAACTTTCTATTCCCTAAAGCGCAGTCAGTTCCCAGTCTCTGGGCCTGAGCTTTCCTGAGCGAGACTATGGTGCTGCTGCGTTACCAGCTGTGTCTGTCGTGCTGCTGGGGTTGAGAGTTGCTGCTGCTTTGGCTTCTGGCTGCTGGGCCTCAGCTTTGGGATCTTCTCCATTTCCAGCACTTTTCTTACTCTTGTCTGCTGCCATGGCACCCATCTCCATGATTTCCTGCAAGGGCTGATCAGTTTCAAGGGAGCGAGGCTGGAGTTCATAAACCTGGACCTGACCTGGGACATCTATTGCTTTCTGCTCCAGTTTTTCCAAGATGGTCTGGACCTTCCTGACACCATCTCTCCTGGCCTGACGGACATCAGCTCGCCCTTCAGGGTCTACTGAATCCAGGGCCAGTAGCTCTTTGGTCAGATACTCTTCTATCATCAGGTACTTTTTGTCTGTCTTCTTGCCTTCAAAGTTGTCCACAGCCTGCTCCAGTCCTTGCACATTCTGCAGGATGGCTTCCACTTTCAGCACACCTGGATGTTTTGGGGGCACCTCAGCCTCTCCTGGTTTTGTGGGTGGGGCTTCTGCAGGGGCAGGGCTGGGGGCTGCCCTCTCTTCTGCAGCCACATTCTTGGGAGATGAAGGGACAGCAGAAGGGGCAGGGCTGGGAGGACAAGGAACTGGGGCAGAGGGAACCTTTACTTCTACTTTCTCAGCGGGAGGTGGAGGCTTCTGGGAAATAGGTTGCGCATCCGCCTCCTTGCGCATCACCTGAATTGGGATGTGTCCAGGAAGGAGATCTGGTCCAACTGGGCCTGGCTTGCTCTCTGGTTTGTTTTCAGGTTGGGGAACAGGTGAAGATTCTTGATGGGTCATGGGCTGCTGAAAAGAGGCAAGGATACAAATATATTTTTAATAATGGCTGACAATCATAGGCAATTGTTTGTAGCTAGTACAGACTAGAAAGAAAACTGGGAAATGGCTTTTTTAAAGTTTAACAGTATAAAAGTCTTTCTAAGTCAACCAACAGCTGTGAGAAAATAAAAATGTATTAATCATGTATGTGACCAAGCCATTTATGTGTTTCCATTCATCACTTTGGCCTACCAGTCTATTATCTCACACTGAATTTTTCTGTATGTGGTGTTCTTAAGGCAATGAAAAGAAATTCAGTGTCATTTTAAAAAATGAAAATACCAAAAACTCATGCTGACTGCTAAGCTAATTTAAGCTCAAGGCAAAGTCCTGGGTGACTGAGATGCACAGGTGATGCAGCCATAGGGGAAAAACTGCCACTTGTCCCCTTCCTTACACTGTGTGGACAGTCTCTGCTCTCCTGTTTCAGAGAAGTTAAGATCTTTTATTTTTTTTAAACCTATGACAGCCTAGTGGTTTCTGCCTGTACTGATGTATTTTTTGAGAATAAGCAAGATGCCCAAAACAGTTAACCCTGTAAGAGTTTTTGCTGGGCACACCTGTGCCAGAGCCAATGCCCAGCTGTGCATCTCTACAGTGACTTCTGGCTGCACAGGCTGAGATACTCTTTAATGTGACTCTAAGCTACTAGCCATATTTTTTTAAATGAGCTATTCTTAAAACTCAAGCATCTTAGTTCTTCCATCATTTAAGTATCTCAAACTCCTTAAAAAAACTTTGGGATATTCAGGAGTGATGAAACATACCCTAATTTCATCCATTAGAAAATAAGAGTTATACTACATTATTTCTAAAGTATTCCCAATTTAAAAAACCAAATTCTACTACAATGTTCAGGTAGGTACAACCAAAAAGGGATTTTCGAACAAGCTTTTTTTTTTTTTTTTTTTTTTTTAGGTTTGGGAGCTTTAATTAGTAAGGAATTCTATTCAGCATTTGCCCTTGGGTAGTACATTAGTAAAAAAGTAACAAGATTTGTTTATGAAGCCCTCTCAGCTCTGAATTCCCTGCCTCTGGCCATAAGGATGTATATCTACCTTATACAAATAGGGTACCCTTCACATGGGAGATTTCTTTCCTGGTTTCAGGGAGGGGCTTTGGAGTGTCAGAGCCATCACACCTGCATCTGCTGTCGAACAAGCTTTTAAAAGGGAAGGCACCACAAGCAAACAAGGTGATGGGAAGAAGAAATAGGATTAAATATTGTTTTACTGGTCATGGGAAATAGATGGACAAGACATGAGGGGAAATGCCTCTGCAAACGGGCACTTCTCTCCTAGGATTACTGAGCTCAAGTATGGATCTGGTTATACCTGCTATATGAACACCAATAACCTTTTTCATCAAATCTCTTGCCAACCTAGACACCTCCAAGTGTGGCCCCTACCACACACACACCAGCCACATGCACCCACTTTGGGTTTTATGACAGTGGCTGAGTAAGAAATTACTTTAGAAGTGCTTAGGAGGAGTTATTGTATAGTCTGTAATCTTAAAAAATGTCAAGGTCATGAAAGCAAAGAAAGGCTGAGAACTGTTCCAGATTGAAAGAGACTAAAGAGAAATGAACTCTAAATGCAGTGCTCATGATCCTAGGTTAGATCCTGAGACAGAGGGAAATTGCTATAAAGGAGATTTGAAAAGGGACTGTGTAGGAGGTAATAATGTTACATTTCCTGAATCTGATAATTCTCCTGTGATTATGAATGAGAAGGTCTTTTTCTTAGGAAACTATGTGCTGAAATATTTAGAGGTAAAGGGGCATATCTACAACTAAATCTCAAATAATAATATATATAGAGAGAAATAACAGAGCAAATGTAGCAAAATGTTAACAGTGAATATAGATGAAGGGTATACTGGATTTCTTTGTATGATGCTTATAATGCTCTGTAAGACTGAAATTATTTCCAAGTAAAAAACCCCACAAAAAACAGTAAAAGGAGGGTTCAGGGCCCTGGACAGTATCACCATTTGCAATAAAAAGATACTTTGCATTTCTCTACAGGGGGTTTTCCTTCTAAAAACTGTGGCAGAGAATTCAACTGCTCAAGTCGCAACCAAAGAGACCCAGGGCTGCCGAGTGCTCTGCTGCTAAGCTCCAAGCTGCTGCACTAGATGACCTCCTCCTCCAGGCTGTGCCCCGCATGATGCCACTAAAGCATGAGCAGGCCTGTTCCCCAGCCACCCAGCCCGCTGGCTTGTCATCTGCCAGGAAACACAGACCTCTAACAGAGGAGGAGAAAGGTGTTTAGATGTGCTCTCTGTCATCAAGAATGAGCTGATGAGGTAAGATACAACACTTCTGAAATGCACAGATGATCACGTGCTGAACTCTAAGGGCCTCACAGGAGGTGCCATGAGAAGGATGTGCAGGTTTCAAGGGACTGGCCTGTCCTTCAGGGTATGGGGAGAACGTGGACTCTGAGGGCATTTCACAGGGAGTGGGTTCAGCATAAGCAAAGGCACAGAGGTGGTCAGAGCAGAATGGGCTGGCACAGTGGAGATGGGGTATCACTGAGGAAGGAGATGGGCTGCCTGGGAGACTGGAGATGAGCTGTGACTGGGGCAGGGGAGTTTGAAGGGCCCTGAAATAGTATGGTGGGCACTGGGACACCTGGGATTGCTGCAAGATAAATGCTGCCTAGCTGTTACCCTTCGTGGTGGTTGGTGTTCTGCCCCTAAGGCAGGTGCAGTGAAAAATTAGCAAAAGCTGTAGAAAGTGCTGAAGGTTCACACCCCTGGTCCTGCATTTCTGCTAACGAGCTGCCACTTCCTAGATGTCACCTTTCCCAGCTGCATGCGTGTGAACTGGTTATGACTGACAGAGGAACCCAGGGCACCTGCACAGAGCACCTCAGCCCTGGGAGAGATGCCACAGAGTCAGTATGCTGAGGCCAGCTTCCATACCTGAGGCCTGTCAACCACAGCATGCACACGGAGGGGTGATGGGGAGTGCACAGGTGTGCTGCTTCTGGCTGGAGAGCCCTCCCGGCTGGACACGCTCCGGACGGGTGACCGGAACGGGGATGCTGTCGGCAGGGGCCGGGGCTCCCAGTCATCACCCTGGATCCTGTGGTACACAGGCTGGTGGGTCTGGTATTCACCCTGCTGAGCTGGGTAGTGGGTCTTCTGGGCTTGGTGGAGGGAGGGCTGGGCTGCCGGCCGGGTGACATTCTGCTCATGTATCACTGGGATGGGGATGTAGCCCCGGGGAAGCTGGTGACTACCCAGGCTGCTCCTGCCAGAAGAAGAGGGCAGGCTGGCCGAGGAGGATGAGGATGAGCAGTCTGAGGCAGCTGGAGACTGGGATCGCTGCAAGATATAAGGGAGATGCATGGCCCCATGAACGACCCTCTGCCCCGGCACTCCCACCTACCTCTGCTTTGTGCCTGCTCAGAGTAGTGTGTTCAGTAGGACCTCCCATCTGTAAACCTTTCCGTTTTCAAAAGGCAATGTTAGACTGGGAGCTCTGGGTTCAAGTTCTTACCAGCTTTCAGAGCGTCATCTAGAAATATGGAAAAGAGTGGCGCTTCCCTCACTGAGCTGGCCTGAAGGTTAAGTAAAGTAACCTGTGTATGTGCTTTAGCATGAGCCACACACAGGAAGTGCTCAATATGCTGTATTTGTTGTCACTGCCCATCACCTCATTTCTTCTTCCTTAACCCTCTCCCTGATGCAGAGAACCCAGCGGGGCGCTAGGAGCTGTGTCCACTGTGTGGCCTGAGGCAGGCCAGGCCCCTTTCCCTTTTGGAACCATGTTCTTTCTACCTAGAAAATCACTAGGGTGTTTCCTCCTACCTTCTAAGGACCCTGTTGACCCAAATGTGTTAAGATTTCTCTGACTGATGTGCCTTTTGATTTCACAACAAAAACCTAACAAATATAGGTACTGCTTCTCTAAGAAATGAAAAGCACCCCATTAACTATTTTTCACCCCCCAGAAAGAAGTGAAGCTAAACAGATCCAGAATAGAGACTAGGGGGGCAATCCCCACTGTGAGTGCAAGCAGACACAAAGGTCTGCAGACAGGAAAAACAAGAGGGCTTAATGTGCAGGGATCCTACTGGAGTCCATGAGCCCTCAAATCTCGGCTAAGAGCTGGATTAAGAACTATTCTTTAGAAGGTGCCTAAAGTGTTGGTTCAGGCTTTAAATCCTATCATAAAGCAAGTGACTTCCTGACTGCTTTTGGATTTCCTTTCAGACCAGGGAACACTGGAGGACAGGTATGCTGTCCCATTTTCACACCAACACGGCTCCAAGCAGTTCATACCTATCCGAAGTATTAAACTGAATGAAATAACATGAAACTCTGTGGTTGTGGAACAGAAAGCCCAGTGAGAGTAAGGAGCATCAGATTAGAAGCAGGAAGGCCACGTTTCCAGTCTTAATGAAGCCACTTCTGCCTTATGCATTTGGATCAAGCTGTTTATATACTCTTGATTCCCCAAATTCCCTAACTACAAAAATAAGCCATGATCCTTGCCCACTTAAAAAACACACCTGTGAAACACTTGGGAACAACATGGGCTGTCCAGCTGTCTCCACCGGGTGACCTCTGATGCTGCAGGCCAGGTCCAAATACCTTGCATTTTATCAGCTTGGCCCAGGGCCCTTGGCATCAGGGTCTGGGGCCAGCCTGCACTCCCAGGTCACTCCCCACTGGCTGTGAGTGAGGCTTCTCCTTACCTCAGGTCCGTGGGAGGCTGGGGGCTGGGCCACTGCAGCTGCCGCCCCCACCTGCCTACACTGTTTATCCGGCTGGGTAGCTTCCGCCACACCCCGCAGAGGTGACTGGGACCTCTGAGGAGCGTCTGTGGCTGCCTCGGTTCGGAATCGCTGCGTCCCAGGCTGGGGATAGGCAAAGAAAGAGTGGGGCTGCCGGCTGTCAGCACCTTCATGGAGGACAGGAATGGGAATGTAGCCTGGTCGGAGTTGGGGGTACACAGTGTGGCCTTCCCTAGTGGGCAGCAGCTTGGAGCCCTCCCGGGAAGGGCCATTTGCAGAGGATGAAGTTTCCTAAAATAAAAAGAGGAGAAACAGACTGGTTAGAAACTGGGATGGAAATACCCTCGAAAAAGAAAAAACATGGTGCTGAGCACTCCCACCTTTCAGAGGGTTTCTGGGCCTTGGTGTCAGTCAGATAACCCTCCCCCTCCAGCGGCTGCTCTTTTGCCCAGAGAAAGCAGGTGAGCCACAGTATCCATTCAGCACAAAGAGGTCCCAATTTCCCAGACTGGTCAGACAGGTTTCTTTACTGGGTGACAACTGAGCAGCCTATGTAGGAGAGCTACTGACTGTCTCCCAAATCTTCAAAGATCCAGGTCAGAAGGTGCAAGGATGATTCAATTCCAAATCACTAAATGAGAGTCAGTTTCTCTGCTTCCTAAAAGGTCCTCTACTTCCTAACAATACAGAGTGGTACTGGACCAAACACAGACCACAGCTTGGAAATCTCTGTGGAAAAGGGGTGGGGTGGGGGGGCTGCCTCCCCAGGAATATCTTCAGAACAAGCTGTGAGACAGGGAGATACACAAGGAATGCAGAAGCAGCACAGGATGAGAACAAAACCCAGGGAGTAGTTATGCTGGTCTGAGAATGCCAACAAAGCCTGCTCAGGCGAGGGGCAGCTGGGGTCCTTTTCATAAGGTTCCCCTTCTGCAGCCTGGCTATTTTGGGACCCTTGAGAAGGCCAAGTTCCAGATGTACCACAGGGAAAGATCTTGTTTCAGACAACAAGGCTGGTCAGCCACTCACAGGGCAATGTCATTTCCCACCAAGCACAGACTGGGTAACTGAAGTCAGGGCCCCCAGGGCCTTCAATCCTGACAATCTCCTGAGCACTAGAGGGTCCTTTTGGAGAGGCGCGAGCTATGGAACTGCGCTACCTCACCCATCCAAGTAGGTGGAATTAAGGACTGATCCTTCCTTAAGGAGGCATCTTTCTGAACTGCAAATAAATGCTAAAGACTGAGAATCTATGAGCTTGAGGGTACAATTCCCACTGCTGCAAAATCACCAGTAAGGAAAGCAAAGGGCTCATCTGCGATCTGAGCGATGGTCCACTGAAATTTTGCCTTGTTTCTAGGTTTGTGTGCACCAGGAGGCTGACCCTGGAATTTAGCTCTTTCCTTCAGACCCATCAACTGCTGCTCTCCGCTGAGCCCCTGCCCCACAAGGGCCTCAGGCATACACCCAGGAGAGGCAAGGGTGTCACCATGTCCTTGGGGACACCAGCAGACAGCCACTCTCAGATTAGAAGACCCACGTGCTCAGGGCAGCGGCATTATTTTAGCCTGCTTCACTCTCAGGTCACCCAAGAGCAGGGAGTGGGTCCAGGCCTCATTTTCAGAACCAAATTCCTGCTGTCAGACAGGCACCAAAAGGAAGGCAGCAAGAGGCACCGAAGAAGCCCTGTGCTACTCAGTGCTGCTCATTACACACCATTATGAGCATTTTATTCACTCACTGGGACACTCTTCTTCTAGTCTGAAGTGGGGGCCTGGACAAGTCCTGGGATGTCTTCTCTGCTGGCCACCTAAGGGCTCCATGTTCCCTTGCGGCTGCGCCCAAAAGCCTCACTGGCTCTGTGCAGTCCTCAAACAGAGCAGTTAGCAAGCCCTCGGCCACCGTGTCCCCCCTGGTAAACGCCCTGCAAGCCAGGTGCTGGGTACTGCCAGCCAGGGTCTTTGGAGAGTGTTTAAGGCTGCATGAAGCAAACGGGAAGCAAAGCTACCTGGGAAGCAGGAGAGGCCCGGCAAGGGGAGCCGCATGGGCTTTTCCAGCTAGACCGGGGCTATCCCGGATGGGATGCCAGTGCCTTCTGACCTCTGTTAGTCTCAGTTCTGTGATCTGGGAGAGTCCTCGTCATCTGTGAGCCTTACCTAGGAAATGGAGCTAGCGATAACCCCCTCGCAGGACTGTTGTGAGTTTTTATGAATCCCCAGCTAAGAAGGATGCCCTGAAGGCCACTACACATGTGAGTTCCCTCCCTACACAGGCACGCGGCTATGCTACCCAGACCTCAAAGTGTCAAAGGGATCAAAGCTGAAGAACAAACTGAACTGAAGATGACGGCAGCCAGACTGGTGGTTGACCGCAGAGGAAACGGTAGTGATAAGGAAGGGTTTTCAAACAACTTTCTCAAGGGATGGAGATGCTCTATCTTTTTCTGGATGGTGGCAAACCTTTGTACAAATCAGAGACTCACTTCCCTAGAACTCTCACACTGCCCTGCCCCTGCCACACTCTACCCACACTTCCTGGATTCCTGGGTTTACCACGTGAGGGCTGCCAACCCCCCCAGCCCCACACAGCCAGCTGTTAGCTGTGCCTCCTGCTCAGGCCTTCCCAGGGCCTGGAAACCTCAGACAGGCCTGGCTGAGGCCTCGCTCCTCCCGGGGGAAGCCCCCGGGTCCAGGGGCACTGGGGCTGCTCGCCAAGAGCAGGGCACTTTATGTATCTCAGTGAATATATTTCATACCTCAATTGAAAGAGAAAGAAAAAGTGAGAAGGGAGGGAAGGAGGGAGGAAGGAAGAGCAGGTCTGCCTGCCCAAGAGACGGCAAGAGCAGCCTGCTTTCTGGAGCAGGTATCTGACCTGGCTCTTGAAGAAGTGCCACGACATGTCAGCGGAGGAAAGCCTGTGCTCCCTGTAGGCGGGGGCGTGGAGGCACAGTGGCAGTGGGGCTGGGGCGGCACTTGAGGGCAAGTGCGGAGCTGAAGAAGGAAGGCTGGGCCCAGAAGTCCTCCAGGGAGGCCCTCCAGGGAGGCCCAAGGGAGGCTTGAAGTCCACTGTCCTGCGTTGCTGACAAGATGCCTCAGAAGATAGGAAGAAGAGAATGGAGAAACTAGGACACGTCTGGAAATGGGAGAAGTCAGGCCAAAGTAGGGACCGAGGGCGTGGGGAGGAAGGGTCAGCCTGGAAGCCAAGCAGGAGGAGGAGGAATGGAAGGGGTGTCTGGGGGTGGGGGGCAGGAAGCAGCAACAGTGAGAAGAAGGGGTTGCCACCAGGACTCGCAATCTGGGCGAGCAGTCGGCTGAGAAGTGCTGACAGCGGGCACAGGCTGGAAGGCCGGGACGGCGCGGGCGGCCTGGAGGCTGCTCCTACAGTCCTACGGTCTGCACTCCTGGCTCCGGGTGAACGAATGACCCACTTATGTCATTTAGTAAGAACCACATGTCTCTTCATGAGCCTCACATCTCAAATAAGGCAGGCTTCCCTTCTGTTCCCCTGGGGTTTTATTTAGAAGAACACTGCTTTAGGTAAGTAAAAAAAAAAAAAAAACACACCAGGTTTTCAGAATAGAAAATTAAACACTTCTACAGGAGTAATTTAAACTAAAAATGAAGCTCCCACCTATAATAAGATCTGTACCAAGAATGCTGATGTCACTTTCTAATGTGTCCTCCTGCTGTCACTGGAGTCCCATCAATAGCAAAGGCTTCAGTCTTTACCAACTAAAAAGCACTGCCTGAAAGAGTTAAATTGCCCTTTCTAGCTTCCATGGTGTTTTCATCACAATCTCATTTATAAAAAGGTACAATATTTTAAAATGAAAAGAGCAAAAGAAAAAATGTATAATATTTATGGTTCTCCTAGAATATAACCAGAACATGTCTCTTCAGTCCCCTAAGAAGTAGCTCAAGCTCAAGAACAAGTCCAGAAAAGGCCTAGGTTCCACCAGCACTTTTCACAGAAGACTCACTACCCGCCCAATCCTGACGTCGATGGGGACCAGGGAATCCAGCTCCTTGGGGTTACTCCTTGCGGGGACGGGGTGGGGGTGGGGGTGGCTGTGTGATCTCATGCCAGGAACAGAGGCACGATGACAATGACCAAGCCGACAACTGCAGATCCTCACCTCCTCCTGACAGCCTGCCTGCAGCTTCTTAAGGAGTAGTGATGACATTAAAGGAATTCTTTTCTGTGCATTCAGCTCATCCTTATCTTTGGGCAGACATCAAGAGTCCATATACACAAAATCCAATCAGGAAGTGAGAGCCAGTGTCTTGACTTTTACTGCTGATCTTACCGCATTAATTTGTAAAATGAATTGATTCATTTTTCTTCCTTGCTTATGCCCTATATGTACATCCTCTGAAGAGTATCTCAGCACAAGACAACTCCATGAGATGGCCAGGATAAAAAACAGGAAAAGTCACCAGAGATGAGCCAAAATCTGCCCTAATAAGTACAGGATATTATTATTAGAGAAGCCTGGGGTCAGGTTCTGAGCTTGGGTGAGCCCTTGAGCTTACACAGGTCTTGTTTGCTTCAGAGCATGTTTAAACTTGCTACTGGTTTTCAATAATGTGGGAGCTAAGGGGACAGCTAGGAGATGGGGAAAGAGCTGCCCTGGGTCCTCATTCTACATCTGCCCCTAAATACACGTGCTATGTAAGCTCACATCCCCTCTCCAGACCTTCGTCTCCTCTGATGTAAAATGATGGGGAAGCCCTGATGTTCTGTAAAGCAGTGGTTCCCAGACTCTGGGGCAGCATCAGGAACACCCAGAAAATGCAAAAAAAAAAAAAAATGCAGGCTCTTAACTCGATCCCAAGAAAGTCTGATTCAAGAAAGGAGTGCGGGGACACCCAGCCAGTGCCACACTGAGAAACGCTGATCTATATGAAGTTCCTCCAGCTCTGACATTCTTCGTGGCCTCTGATTTCCAAGCCCTTTTAGCTCTAAACATCTACATAAAGCTGAAAAGCAAGGAAAAGTTGATGTCGTGGAAATCTAAAAATGACCAGTCTTAACGCATTCAGTTAAATCATACCAGAATCATCAGAACTCAAGGTGCCTCCAAAGTTTGACTCCCCAAATGAAGGGGCGGAAGCTTCTGACCCCCTCAAAGAACTCCTTGTACCTTAAAAGCAGGGCATAACAAGAGTTCTTGGGCACCCACAGGCGTAGGCCAACCACTGGGCTGGGTGTTGCACGTTCCTGGCCTCAGCTGCTTTGGGGACAGTTGGGAGCAGGGTTTGCCTAGACCCAACCACAATCGGTTCCCTGTATACCGAGTTGCCTCTAATCCCTGATAACTGCCCTGCATGCCCCCAACTTCAGCCCCACTGACAGCACTCTTAAAAAAGTGAGTTCAGTACCTACAAACCACAGCTCCCACCTGTGTGGTCTGAATGAAGGGAACCAGCAGCAAAGGTTCGGGCCATCCCACAGCACTTCCACCTGACAGCCTTGGAGTCTTAAGTAGGACGTAGGTTCTATTAACTGGGTTTTTAGGCCGGAAGAACCTTCCCACCAGTCAGGTGCTAACTTTTACTAATGACACTTCAAAACTTCTAAAATGAAGAAAAGAAGATGGAGGGAAAAACAGGAACCCTGGAGCTCCCCATACACCTGGGACCTGCATCAAAATTAAGTGGCTTGAAAACTGAAGGAACCAAACAGCAGCAGACTCACAGACTCCAAGAAGGGACTAGCAGCTACCAAAGGGGAGGAGTGGGGAGGGAGGGAGAAGGGATTGAGGGGCATTATGATTAGTCCACATGCTGTGGCGGATCAGGGGAAAGACAGTGCAGCACGGAGAAGGCAAATAGTGACTCTGTGGCATCTTATCACACTGATGGACAGTGACTGCAATGGGGTATGGGGAGGGACTCAATAATATGGGTGAATGTAGTAACCACATTGTTTTTCATGTGAAACCTTCATAAGAGTGTATATCAATAATACCTAATAAAATAAAAATAAACAAATTAAGTGGCTTGGCTCACCTCTATCAGGCAAGAAACAAAAGAAAAACTGCTTTCTGAAGCGCAAATAGTTGAGCTTCTATGCCCTGCTAAAATTTTCTGTCTGTTATTATAGGCCATCAAAATGAATTAAGTATTATTGCCAACATGATATAAAAACAGCCATTTGCATCCCCAAGGCCAAACTCAAAATCCCTTCAGCTCCCACTGGATTGTGATAAAGGGCCTCTCCCCCGGACCCAAGCCCTGTTTTGGGCACATAATGGACACTGGGTAAATTCTGAGTAATAAGCGAAAAGTCTGTTTTACAGCTCTCCTGGCAAGGCAAGAATTGTGCTGACCACAAACTCTGTAAGCAGTCTAGTCACAAGGGGTTGGAGGCTTTACCTGATAGGCCCATTATTATTATTATCTACTTTATCCTGGATCACAGAGATGGGCACCCCGACTGGGGAAAATTTGACTTTAGAGGATGAAACTCAACATTGCTTCTCTTTCAAGCCATGTCCAAACAAGCAGAAATGAACCAGCATGAGCCCTGCTAGTCTTCAAGCTGCCACCCTGGGCTCCAGTCCAGCTCTGCTGCTCACCAGCTATGTGCCCTCGGACAGGACTCCTTGTTACTCAAACTAATACTCAGTTTCCCCAGCTGTAAAAATCCCCACAGCTCCCAGGAATTTCTGCAAGATTTAAGTGAAGCAAGGCATGAGAGTCTTTGTAAACTCAGAGCTGCGCTGTGCCCTACACAAACACGTTCCTTCATTCCACAAATAGCTACTGATGGACCCAACTTTTCTCAGCAACAGTTGGCTGGACCCATTGTTTACATGGCCTAATTCCTCAGTGTCTCAACAAGTTGGGAATAAGCCTGTTAAGAGTTAGAAGCCCCTTTATCTGAGAGTCTTAAGACCATGATTTAGCAACAATGCCATTTTTCAGCAGAGAACTATACCTACTGTTCCACAACCTGGAAGCAAACACAGCCCAAAACTCTGGCAGCTGAGCGCTTAACTGCCCTCTGCCTCCACCAGGCCCCAGTCAAGCTGCTCTGAAAGTGCCTGCACTGTGGACAAGCTCTCCACTGCGAATCAACACCCAGCTTGCACTGACGGTGTCTCCTTGCACACACGCCAGGGACCTCATGAGAAAAGCCAAGCCAGACTGAGCAGGAGGATCTACCTGGCAGAATATCTGCTGGTGTGTCACCAACATTCTCAGCGCATCCCCCACCCAGGAGTGGAAACCATCTCCAGGCCAGGCCCCGCCAACTGCAGCAGTTTCTCCCCTGCTGGAGGGAGTGCCCAGAGTTCAAAGTCAGCACCCAGCCTTCCCAGGCCCCCAGCCCCTGGGACCCTCCTCAAAGATTCCGTACAGCAGATGTGGCCCAAGGTCACACGGAAAGTTACTGCAGAACCAGGCCGAGAACCCCAGTTACCAGACTCCCAGCTCCTGGATTCATGGCTTCAGGGAAAGCCTACTTCCTCTTAAGGAAAAAAATAAAAAGAGTAGGGACACCTGCTTTGATCAATCTAAAGCCAAGAATCACAGACAGAAAGTACCTGAAACTTCCTTATCAGTAAGCAAACTGTCGGAAGTTAGGTGCAGGCGTCCTCCTGGCACATTCTCATGGGCTTCTCAAGGACTTGTCTCACACTAAGGTGGAACACTATCCATCATGTGGCTCCTCCATCTACTAGACACCAACCACGCAAGTGTTTGCTGGTGACAGGGTGCAGGGTCCCACTAGACATCCATTTCATTCAAAACATAATTTCCCAAAAGCAAAGACCTCGTCTGACTGATGGTGGCTGCCTTGGGGGACTTTCCCAGGGGGCTCCTCTCCACCCTAAAGAGCCACTCAAAGCTTTCTGCTGACAACCATAGCCCCCCAAAGAGAACGGTGGCAATCAGAAAACCACACTCTCCTTCCACTGAGGTTGATATTTCCACTGCTTACAGCTGGACACAGAACAGCTGTGTAGTTGCCCAGCCTCTCATTAACGTGGCTCAGTTTCCCCCCAATACCAACTCATCACTTAATTCCTGCCTGGCACTATCCTCAGGCCAGAGAGAGACCCTCCCCTCAAGGAGCAAGGATTCAGGGGAAACACGGAGCCCCATACAGCAGACTGCAGGAAACGCCCGTCCCACCCCTTATTCCCCCACGCCCCACCTGTCTTGGGACAGGATGGGGATGCGTCTACAGGCTTTTGGGGCTGTGGGCTGCAGGTCTGACTGAGGCTCCAAAATGTCTGACAGCCTTCATCAGATCCCCATGCTGTGTCTCTGAGTTACGAAAGACACAGGAACCCCCAGAGAAGGGTGCTGAGGGCACCTGGATGCTGGTCAAAGCAGAGTCAGCTGAAGTGTACAAAAAGGATACAATGGGGATAAGAGGAGGCCTTGCTCTGAGAAACAAGACTTCAGGCCTATCTGGGAGCCAGGAGACTCAGGCCCAGGCAGAGGGATCTACCGCGTCAGAAAGCCAAATGCCTGCGAAACCCCTCCCGCTTGTTAGTGGAGGCTGACTGTTTCCACAGATTGCACACACTCTTCAGGTCAGGTCCTGATCATCACAGCCGGATAATACTGTATGACCACTTTACAGAAGGGGAGACTGAGGCTCGGGGAGGGGAGTTATTTAACTGAGATCACTAGAACCCAGATGTGTCTGACGCCAAGGCTGCAAATAATGTTAACCCTTCCACTATTCCTGCCACACCTATACACTGTGTGATAACAATTGTTTGTGGCTAATGTCTTCAAACTCTTCATCTTCCTAAAGCAAAACGCAGCAGGAGTGACAGCATTCAGTTTCACCCAGTCGAGCTGGGCTGAGGCTTAAGACCTGGAACATTCAGTTCGTGTGCTCTGGGCCAGGGAGCCAGCGCCTGCTGCTGAGTCACCGCCTGGCTGAGGCAGGGCTGGGCTCACTTCTGAGTCACCACAGCCCCAAGGCTCCACCCGGCCCAGCATGGGCCTCTGGAGGGAGAAGACGCAGACCTATGATGCTCCGGGTCTGTGGGACTAGTCCAGAGGATTCCGGAGTGGTATACGGTTGTCTTCTGCACACACACGTTCCTTCCTGACCTCCTGCTGTTTCGATTTTAAACTATTAATTCATTCTTTCTTTCACTCATTTATTCAGTGTCCAAGAGGAATTTTTTAAATAACTGAAAAAAACTACAATTCTACCTCAGCAATGAATGCTGAGAGAGTTATTTTGAAATAGGAAATGTCTGTTCTCCAGCAGGATGTGAAGGAATTTTCAGTGGAAGTCTCACCTCAGTCACTGGGGACACAGCTCTGTGCTGGCGTGCTTGAGCAGCCACACTGTTTACCGGCTTCTGACGTAGGCAGAAAGCCATTTACGATTCTGGGCTTCTCTGAATTGACAGTGAACGGTAAGATTCACTACGCAGTGCCTGACCTTACTGCCAGCCACACGGGAAAGAAAAATAAGAAACTCCTTTCATAGTGCAGGGACTGCTCTCCGCCCGGCTGCGGACTAGCTGCGTGTGGCTGCTGCCAGCTCCCAACCTCTCCAACAGGCCTGCTCCCAGATGCCTGTGTTACTGGTGGGGACAAAAAACAGCCTCTCCAAATCATGAGGATGAACTTAGGGAATCAATACTGAAGTCCTTGGTGGAGAAGAGGCCATTCAGAAATGCAGTAAAAAGGAACTCGCTCCCGGGGGGACATCTGGAGGCCAGGGCAGCACTGAGGTGCTGAGGAGCCCAGGAAGGCTTCCGGCAGCACACCCGCACTCAGCTGGAGTCTGCACTTCAGTGATCGCGGCTCTTCTTTAACCAGCCTGCCCACTCCAGAGCCCAGGCCCAGGTTTTACTCCTCTCCGCACAGAATCATTTGATTTTTATGGAGCCTGTTGACCCTGCCAGGCACCAATCTGCCCCTGGAACTCTCAGCCCATAGGGATGTAACCCCCTTTGTAAGACAAAGCAGAAAAATGTTGCCTTTTATAAGAAAGACTCAAATTAACATGCAGTCCAGAGCAGGGACAGCCTACTTCCAACCAGAGAGCGCAGATGTAGGAATACTTTTGCAGCAAATCGCACTGAAAGAGGCAGAGCTGTCCTCCAGATGGCATTTAACACCATGACTTGCAGAGAGAGGCACCCAGTAAATTTCAGATGGGAAGAGAAGGAATGAAGAGTTTGGCACATCTCCTAAATTCAGACCCAGATTCAGGAAACGAGGCAACATTTCTCATCAACTGTACTAAGATGGGCTTAAGGCTGTTTATTACCAGGGCTGTGCTTGGTGAGCTCTGAGCATAAAGGAGTTTTGAAATGCAGCCAGGCCCACTGGAGACAAATCTGTTACCCCTCCAGGCCCCCACTGTGGGGGTAAACCTCTGGCTACAACAATCTCTCTGGCCGCTGGCAGGCCTCAGGCCAGGAACATCCCTCTCCAAGAGGTTTTCTCAGGCATAAGATGCACTTGATAGTTTCTATCTTAGTTGTTTAGAGAATTTAAAGAGGTAATATTTGTAAAAGCACTCACCAATGTTTGGCATATATAGATTCATGTATGTATACATATATCCATAAATGTATGTATGTATATGTTGGCAGATAAAATATTAGGTCCATTTCTTCCTAAAGAAATTCTGATTAAGCTTTTGCAAGCTGCTTGGCTTCCTGAAAAGCTGCGAAGGCCCCTGAAGAAATCATCAGAGATATGCAAAGACTTAATAACACCAGATAGTTCACACAGTCACACAATGCCAAGCAAAGGGTGGGGATCAACTTCCACATCTGCAAGAGGAGAGGATTTGGAGCTCAGCTTCAAACATATAGTTGAATCTGAGATCTGAGGCAGATAAGGATCCTGGGGGGTAAAGACTTGATTAATGAGCCATGGGGAGCTGGAAGGGCTGAAGAATTCATCAGATTGATAGAAGTTTCTTTGGTGTTCATCAGCACTGAGGGTCCTGAGAGGTTCCTAATAAGCAAGGCTTTTGTCTTCCCCTCCCACTTTTTCTACATAAGGTGTATTAAATGTTTAAGAGTAGCATTAAAATAGCAAAAATGTAAAGAAAGAGTAGGTTTGGATTGTACACTATAATGCATAATTTTTTATGATAAACATCAGATCATTTAAAAATGTCAATTGGAAGTAATAAACATGTAAAGTGGTTTATATAAGGCAACTGTGTGTCATTACAGAAATGAGGACAGCGCTAATCAAGCCTCATGGGTGGTATGAAGCTTTCTGACTCACAACCAGCCCTAACAGCATCAAACAGCTAAGTCTTCCCTGGCCCTGGCTAACGTCAAAAGCCGCCACAGTGCTTGTGTACTGACCGACTCTACCCTCATAAAGAGCAAATTTACTCTGCAAAACAGGGGACAAATGATGCTCAGTTCTTGCATAAGCCAAACAGACTGTTCTTTAGAGGGGAAAAAGAAGGTCTTGGACGAACTGGACTCCTAAGGCATCTGGCCACGCTCTTCAGCCACTCTACAACAAATCTCTGTTCATCAGTCCCACAGGATTTTGCTCTGCCTTAACTGCAATGTGCTGGAAATACAAAGGAGAGAATGGCCACTCATTTCCTGACTGTGCTCTTGATTCTGCTAAGAGGCACAAGAGCCTGCATCGATCTGCAAAGGGCAAAATGATCTCATCTTTGAGAAAAGGCAGGAGGCTCTGAACCTGAAGCAGAATCCACTTCAACACAACTCAAAACACTTCCAATTTCCTCTGAAAGGGTGTCTCTACCTCCCCTTCACAGGACTTCAGTATAATCTGTCCAATTATTATGGTGAGCTTCTGCTTGGGAGGGCTCGGCAGGAAGGAAATGCACTAGCTCACTCTGGGGTACAGGAGAGCCTCAGGACCACCCTGAGTCTGGTCGCCTCCCCAGCCCGGCTCTGCCACCCTGCCAGACTCCATCCCTCCCTACACCCCCTATGTTAACCCTCCCAGAAGACAGGCACCTGGGAGTTTCACCAAGAAGGAAAATGGGGGGAAGGGGAGCTAAGCAAAGGCTCTGCGGGTCAGACATTAAGCAGGCGCCACTAGAGGGATTCCAGGGCCTACTACAGGAAGGCCTACAGAGTCGCAGTTCCCCTGTCTATGAAATGGGATCGCCATCCACCAGTGACTCCCAGACGCGTCTAACAGAATCAGAATCATCAGGGAAGCTTTTTTGACATACAGATACTGGGTCCCACCCTGAGCAATTCGGATTCAACATGGGGGGTGGAGCAGGTAGGGAGATGACGCAGCTGGCAATCCGTTCCAGGGACTCCAAGATCCGCAGAGCTGCAGCAGCTCTGGCTCCCCGAGGGAAGAGAGTCGGTCTGCAGCCCCAGGGAGGCTGGGGAGGGAGCAGCTCTGCACCATACTCCTCAGTACATAGCCTCTGTTGAGTCAGTGAGGGGAGCTGAGAGGAGCAGCTGTGCATCCCGAACTCCAAAGCAATCGTCCACCTGTCTGTCAGGGAAGGGGCCTGGACGGCAATGAACTTGCCCGGGAGATCAGCCAGAAGCCCAGGTTTGCAGAAAACTGATATTCCAGAAGACTGCAGGTGGGCAGGCTCAGCAGCTGAGAGTGGTGCCGCAGAAAGCCCAGTGTCTTTGCCCCTAGCTGTCCTGCCTCTGTGCAGAAGGGCAAGACACTTGGCTTTCCCTTGCCCCCTCTGCAAAACTGGGCATAAACGGTCACTCTAACCACCTTCAGGGGGATGTGGGAGGATCAACTGTGAAACGAGTATAGGCTAAATAAAACACAAAGTTCAGTCCTTTCCCTTCCGTGAAAGCCATTGCTTCCCTAACATGGTTAGACTGTAAACACCTGGAAGGTGTCTTCCCCCCAAAAGGGGCTTCCTCTGTTTTTCCTGCTCAATAAACAGCTCTTTACTGATTGACAGCATCTCCTTTCGGAGGTGAGATTACTCACAGTCCTCCAGCTCAGCTCCTCCAAAATTGCCCTTTGTTTTATGCCAGGGCCCTTTCCTCACAATGCATTAAGAAACCCATTTCTATTATAAAATAATACTGGAGGATTTTCTATTGTATTTAGTCTGAAGTAAGGTGTAATTCATGTAAGTGAAACTGATTTAGTCACCCAAGTGTTGTGTATTAAAGCACATGTTTGAAGGCAATGAAACCCAAAGAGATAATGAATTGAATGTGGGTTTTCTCTTTACATTTTTGGTGCCATGCTGACAATATCAAGTAGTTAATTTGGTAAAGAGAACTAACTTCTTGAGTTGATCACATCCAGTCCTCACCATGCAAGTTATCACAGCACAGAGAGATCAGCCACCCAATACCTGGTGGCCAGGAAGCCACAGTCAATCAAGTATTCCAGCCTGTATGCTTTACAGCTTCATAAAAATTCAAGACACTTCTACTTTCTTCTGAACAGATACACTGCCTTTTAGGAGACTTTCTGGTGTTGTTTTCTCTGCTATTTAGTGCTAACCAAGTGACTTTTGGAAACCCATTTGAACTCTCTGGGTCTCTTAGTAAAATAAAGAAATTGAGCTAAAAGGATCTTTAAGGGCTTTTAAATTCCTGACTGCTAAATTTTCAAATTAGCTTTTCCAGGGTCAGATTTCTGATTTAGTAGCTCTTATTTTTTATTTGTTGAGAATAATAGCAACTCAACCTGCTTCCCCCGCCCCCTCCTCAAAAAGTTTTATGAAACCACAGTCTAACCCAGCCACTGGATGGGTGTACCAAGATCTCCACCCACTGGGTGAGTTTCACATGAAACACAAAGTGCCCAGTGGATATGTTCAAACTTGATCTTCACTCACAACAAAGGGTGCCGGCGGATTCTGACGGTCCTTCCTCTAGAGGAAGGAGGCCACATGGCAGTTCTATCCCACACTAAACATCTACATTCATGCAGACCGCAGCAACAGAACTGGTTTGAAATGCGCTTCAATTTCACGGAATAATAAGCTGAACACAAAAAAGTATATATAATTATGCCTATCCCAGCTAATTATAGCCTCTCCTACTAAATTCCACATATAAATATACAATTAATTTCTTATAAATACAAGTTGCTCAATGTTCAGTGTCTCACTGTAGGGCTCCAGAGTTTTATCAATGTATTTTTTCAAAATCATACAACTGAAGGGGAATAATACAGATATTCCTTAAATAACAATTTATAAAACATTTTTAATTTTGTGAATTTTAAAATCTTCAAAATAACTTACCAGCTCTTTATGCCTTTTATATCTGTCTGGATAGCATAACATTACCCTCAAAGTATATTTTTTTTTGCCAAGATTTTTATTTTGAAAGCACTCAAGTTTATTGAAAATTGCAAGAGTACTATTAGTTACAATTTTAAAAATTAACAGACTGATTCCAAATTTATATTTTCAAATTTTCATGCCCCTAAGGCTAAGTATATATATCCTTGCATATATGTAAATAAGGCACACTCTGGTGTATTCATAAATGTATTATTACTCAGTTATTTGTGTAATAAAAAGAAATCCTAGGTATTTTAATACCATAACAAGGAAGGGAATGCATGGCGTTTAAAAAAAATTCATTCTCTTTCTCCCCAGTGTGAGGCAATGTCTTAAGGTAATGGCCAACTATGGGTCTTACACCTTTAGAAACTTCCTCGGAGAAGAGCATCTTGTGTTCAAGTAGTTATACTAGAATATATTCTTACTGAAAACCGTTTCAAACAATAATACAGATGCAAAAAGGGAATATATTTACACCATTTTCCTGAGTCACTCTGTGTCCGAGACATAAGGGTAAAGTCAAAATACCCCTCAACCAAGTTGAAGAACTTTAGGAGGTAAATTCCTGACAGACCAGCACCCAAGCTTGCCAATGACCCCTGGCGTCTGCCGGGGCGCCAGCAGCACAGGGAAAGCAGGCCCCCGGCTCGGGAAGCCGCGCGCCGACAGAAACCACGGCTGGGCCCGGCCGGGCCTCGGTGCTGACCCGGCCGGTCATCCCTCCCGGGCGCGGACCCTTGAATCGAGCCGGTGGATGGACCTGGCGCCATGCGCCGGTCGAACTTGCCGGGCAGACCCCCGGAAACCACAGGCGACCAGGGAAGGGTCGTCCCCTGCGGGGGCCTCCGCTTCGCCCCGACGCCGGCCAAGGGCGGGCAGGGACAGGCGGCTGGGAAGGGCGCCCCCCGGGAGCTGGCATCCCCGGAGGCCCGTGCGCCCCAGGCGGCCTTCCTCGCTCTCGGCCCGGCAGGGCGGGCTCGGCCGGAGGGCAACGGGCGCCTCGCGTCCCCGCGGCCTGACCCAGTGCAGCCGGCCCCGCCCGCCCCGCCGCTTACGGCCGAGGGGGCTGCCGGCCGGGGCGCGGCGCGAGCCCGGCTCACCTTGGGGCCCTCGGGGGGCACGCGCGGGTCGTTCCACGTCGTGGTGCGGCTGTTGTGGTCCACGAAGAAGGGCCAGCCTGTCTGCGGGTCGATCTTGATTTCCCAGCCGGGGGGCAGGGGGTCGCGGTCACCGGCGCCGCTGCCGGACGCCATCGGCACCATGGGCGAGTGGGTGGCGGCGCTCATGCTGGCTCGGGGTGGGCCCGGAGGGGCGGCCGCCGGGGTACGGGGTGCGGAGCTCGGGGTGCTGGGCCTCCAGGCGCCGAGTCGCTCGCCTGTCGCCGCCGGAGCGAAAGCCTTGCGCGCCGCCGACGTGTCCGGGAAGCCGGCGCCGGGCACCTTTATGAATTGAAGAAGGGGGTGACGTGGCCGGAGAGGGCTGGAAGTGTCTGGAAATAGCCTCCCCGCTGCCAAAGGGGAAGGAGGAGATAAAGGGAGGTAGCAACTGGCCGGCTAGAAACTTCTGGTCCCATCCAGAGAAGTTGGCGGCGGCACGGACTCGATGCGGAGCTCCGCCCTGAGTCATGGGCTATAATCGGGGCGGGGCGGGGACGGGGACGGGGGCGGGGCATATGCCAGGCCCCGCCCCGTCCACCTTTTCCTACTTCTGCGGGGCGGGTGTCCCCGGGCGGAGGTCCCCGCAGGGTGGGGCTGCACCCGCGGGGTCCTGGGGCGTCGTCTGTGGGCCCGGGGTGGCTTCCGTCTTCAGACTCGGAGCCCCTCTTGGAACTGTGTTGGTGTGGGACCGGGAGTCCGCGGGCGGGGTGCCTGCCGCCGCCCCTTCGTACGGAGTCATCGTTAGCCCTCAGAGTAGTTGGTTTTAAACTCGTCTCTCCCACCTCATTTTTGTTCCCCCACATACTTATTCTCGGCCCACACACTAATTCTCGGGGGCACTGGCGCCCCTTAGTTACATTTTAATCACTTCCTTCATGGCTTGAGGGCCCTCCGAAAGGAGCTCTGGAATGTTGATCTGACACCATAAGGAAGCCGTGGAGAAAATGGAAGTGCAAATGGAAACTCACCTGTCTTCCTCTTGAAACCTAAAGAAGGAAGATTGCATGAGCCCATGGTTTTACAGTCCTGAATCTCATACCTCAAATATAGAAACCATCATTGTAGTGAACAACTTTAAAGAAAAGTCACATTCCTTTGGTCTTTTTTATGGTAGAGGTTGATTCCTGCTGTCTTAACTCTTGACCTTCATTTAAGAAATAGGGACCGTATAGAATCATGGAATTTTTTTCGTTGGTTGATTCAGTGATGGTTGCACTTGTAACTTCAACCAACCACCCCAGTTCCTCTGGGAGAGAGAGAATGTGATTGGGAGATTCTATTTTAAATCCTTAGGCATGCAGACTCATTCCCTTCTCCAGAAACAGTTTGAGAAGTTGCTTTGGACTAACATTGGGCCCAATTTTCTGACTCAAATTCAGAGAATACCCTCGAGCCCTCAGAGACAACACCTTTTGTCTCTTCCTGACCTCGTAATACAATCCTTTTGGAGAAAATGCTAGTAAGGTGGGCCGATTATTTCCAATGGAATGATTCCCACTTGCATAGGTCTACTCATCAGCTATGAAGTACAAACACTTAGTTTTGTGAAAATAGGTGATTAAGTTCCAGAGACTGACTCAGGTCACCAAACACACAAGAGACAGATGTATAAACCCAAAAACCATTGCACTAATTTACCATTAGAAATAATGAGCTGGACCCTCAAGTTCACCGGTCGGTGTCTATCTTATTTTTCCTTAAATCTGAAACCCTGAGTACAGGGCTGAGCCTACTAACGATATTCAGTGTTTTTGTTTATTGAAGTTTGAATCCAAAGCAAAATTTTGTTTCTATCTTCTCCCTTTGCTCAATTGTTTTCCACAACTACAGTTTAAACACGAAGAGCATTCTTTGCTGGCTTTTTTTTTTTTTTCTCGATAGACTCAAGGAGAAAACTGATTTCTCTGGGATTAATGTAGCTGCTGAGAGTTGTACTCCATCAGGACTTCACATGGGTTTGTCTAAAATGGAGCTGTAAGTTTTGGAACAATGGCTAGAAGAAGCTCCTTTGAGTCATACTGAATAATGAGCATGTCCCCCTGTGGTGGTTTTTTTTCTCTAGGTCTTAGGACACTTATTCCCCAGGTGCTATAGACTGAATGTGTCCACCCACCCAATTCATATGTTGAAGCCTGCTCCCCAGGGTGATGCTATTTGGAGGTGTGGCCTTTAAGAGGTGAATAGGTTCTGAGGGTGGAGACCTCAGGAATGGGATTGGTACTCTCAGAAAAAAAGACCCCAGAGAGCTCCCTCCCTCCTTCTGCCATGTGAAAACGCAGTGAAAAGACTGCCATTTGTGAACCAGGACAGGGGACCCAGATCTCCTGGTGCCTTGGTCCTGGACTTCCCCAGCCTCCAGAATTGTGAGAAATAAACTTCAGTCTATGGTATTCTGTCATAGCAGCCCAAATGGACTAAGACACCAGGCCTTCTGGAGTTCATTTGCCCAGATCACAAGCTCAAACGTGACTGTGAATCTTCCTTTCTCCCTCACCATCTAATCATCCCCACATCTGTAGATCCCACCTCCTCAGTATTCCTTGACTCTGCTCACTCTTAGGGTGCCTCGGGCTGGGCCTGATCACCCTTATCTCTCATCAGAACCCTGGTAACAGCCTCTAATCTGGTCCACATCCAACCCACTGTCCACATGGCATCCAGAGTGACTTTTCAAGCACAAACAGACCATGTCCTTTCTCTCCTTAAACTGATTTAATGGCTCCCTATTGCCCTCTCTATAACCAAGTCTGCACTCCTTGGCCTGGTACACAAGACCCTTCCTTCCCCTCCCTGGTGCATACTCCATGCCGGCCCTGCTGGGCGGTGTCGTGCACACACTGTGCTTTCTCTTATCTACACATGCTGCTCCTTTCACCTTCTCCCTCACCTCCACCACCACCCACCCACCTTGCCCGGCCTACTCTTCCTCCTCTCCAGGTGTCACTCTCCTTCACTGTCCTAGTCTGGGCCATGTGTCCTTTCTAAATGTTCCCATACAAATCCTGTGCCACCCTATCAAGTGCCCAGCATTGCAACTGTTCGATGGTCTGATTTGTTTATGGATTGACTTTCTTGAGGGCAGGAGCAGAATCTTCATCACCGTTGTGACCCCAGCCTCTAACATAGCATCTGGAAATAACAGTTATAAAAACAACGATTTAGTGGCTACTGTTTGTTAAGCGTTTACTGCATGCCAGGTACTATGTTATGGGCTTTTATTTAGATAATCTCATTTAACCTTTGTGGTGGAATGAAGGACTTATTCCCCCAGATACTAGGAGCACTGCAGGAAGACCAATCTCAGTTGTCCTTTGGGGACTGGCTCAACTGAAGAAAACTGCCTTGCTGTGGTCACACCTCCTTCCAGGAGCAACCTGTATCCAGTGACACATCCACCAATGGGCATAAGGATGGTCCAACTCAGGATGGGGCTAAAGTGTTCCCCAGCTTCAGGGCGCCCTCTGAGGTTGGCTGCTACTTTCTTTGGGACTGCATCACAGCTCAACTTCTCCCTGTGCCCATTTTTGTTCCCTTTTCTCCCTTTCGCTGGTGTTGCTATTAAAACTCCCTCATACGGTCTTGCTTGCTATCCTGCGTCTCACAGTTTGCTTCCTGAGGAACCAAACCTGGAACAATCCTCTCAGCATCTTATTATGCTTCTTCCTTTGCAGATGAAGTAATTAAGCTTTAGAGATGCTAAGTAACTTGCTCTGTTGTTAAAAAGCTCATGATTCGTAGAGGGGGGCTTGAATCTAGGCAATTGATTCTAGAGCCCATGCTGTTTAACCAAACATTCAATAAATATAATGAGTGAATTGATGGCTTAGTCCCACTGGTCACCACAGAAAAAAATTTTAAAGCTACAATTCAGAAACAAAACTTTGTGCACATAATTTTTTGCAACACTGATGAAACAAGGACAAACGCAGGCTGCTGTGGAAGATCACAAGTCAGCCCTGCCAATGCCATGGAGGGGCCTGGCTGACTCACAGCATAGGTCACTGAGAGGGGAGTCAAGCCCAGCTCTAACGATGAGTTCTCAACACAAATGTCACGCAAAAGATTTCTGTATCTGGATAATTTAATCCATTTCTAATAGCACACATGAGCTGGCACAGGAGGAGAGCCAGTTCTCTTTGATCTATGCAAAATGCTGGTCATCCCAAGTCATTTTTGTTTACCTTTGAGATGTTATCAGAGATCAACACAGAGGGTCATGCACAGTTTCACCAGCCAACCCTTCCCAAGGAGACCCTTCTACCACGAGCAGCGTAGACAAGGGGAGACCAGGACCACGTGGATGGAAGCTGTGGACCACGTGGATGGTCAAGTGCATCAGGACAGAGGGGCCACAGAGAGGGAAATGGGAGATACCTGGTCCGGTTATCTATGGAGACCTGAGTTCTAGAAACAGATCCTGGTGGAGGGCAAGAGGGAAAATCAATATGGCTTATCTGCAGAGTTTCAGATTTCAGCACTAACTGTGCATCTGTTTGTTATTAAAAGTTAAAGTCTGCCTGCTTGAGTCCAGCTGCCCTGTGCTCTCTGACCTCCTGTGGCAGGTACATCCTGTACCAGGCACCTGGGCCTTTAATCATAAATTTTCCTGTTATGTTTTTTAACTGTCTCTGTTCTTCTCTGAAAGGATGGCAGGAGCTGTGGAAATGGAAATTCTACTGTTAAAATATTTTTTAAAATATCAGGCTCTGTGCTAAGCAGGTTAGGACCTGATCTTATTTATTTCCCCCAGCACCCCTAAAAGGCATTAAACCTACTGCATGGCTGAGGAAACAGGCTTAGAGATGACAAGTAACCTGCCCAAGTTCACATGGCTTACCAGCAGGTAGAACCAAGATTTGAAACCAAGCCTGTCTGAATCCACGGCCTGTGCTTAACTGTAAGGTTCAACGCTTCTTTGTGTTGCTGCTTCTCCATCCTCAGTGAATTCTAGCTGAACAGCCATACTAGGTTGGATAGCGTTCCCCCAAAGCTTATATCTACCTAGAGCCTCAGAATGTGACCCTACTTTGCTGATGTAATAAAGTTAAGATGAAGTCATACTGGATTAGGGTAGGCCCTAATCTGACAACTGGTTTCCTTATAAGGAGAGGAAATTGGGGACACAGAGATACACACACAGAGAATGATGACAGAGGCAGAGAATGGCGTGATGCGTCTATGAGCCAAGGATTGCCTGCAAACAGCAGAAGATGGAACAGGGGAGGCAGGATCCTCTCCTAGGGTCTGAGAAAGCATGGCCCTGCTGACAGCTTGATTTCCAATTTCCAGTCTCTGGAACAGATGGTACATTCCTGTTGTTGTAAGACAACCAGTTTGCAGTAGTTAAGGCAGGCCTAGGAAACAAATACAGCAGCCATACTGTCAGTGTGGCCCAACTGAAATGTTGCTGCTGTAATCCACAAGAACCACCCTTTGGAGCATGACTCACACATTGTTTCATTACTCCCTCAACAAGCATAGCAGGGCAAGGAGGAAGCCTTTCTTGATTCCTCATCTCTCCACCAGCAAAAATTAACCCTCTTCCTGTCTGTGGACCTCTTTCCCCTGGGAAGTACCAAGCTCTCACCTCATTTGCAGTGAAACTTAAATGTGTTTTTAAATGTTTTTTACTCCCACCAATCATAATCTTCCAAATCTTAGGATCTGGTTCTAGTCACTTACTCTCACTAAACATAAATGAATTGATAGCTTATCAAGCCGAAAATCAATAAATAGTGATGGAAATGCAGGAAGGGGGTGAAAAATGCCTGGCTATTCATTTATTCATTCACTCCAGCAAACAGTTGCCAGCCAGTCTCTACGATCGTAATGATGAATGAAATGTAGGCTTGGCCCCTTAAATTATAGCGGGGTAAATACTGTTGCAGAGACAAAATGTTCCCGGAGCCCCAAAGACAGAGCAATCAACCCAGCCTGGTGAATCTGGGAAGGCTTCAGGGAGGAATGGACATTTGTGTTGAAAAAAAAAAAATTATTTAAATGAGTAATACACGTGCATGCTACAGAACTCAAAAGGCCCCAAAGGATGCTACTATATTCATTTGCTAGGGCTGCTGTAGACAAGTACCACAGCCTGGGTGGTTTCAAATGATTAAAATGTATTGTGTCATAGTTCTTGGTGCTTGAAGTCCAAGATTGAGGTGTCTGCAGGGTTGGTACCTTTTAAGGACTGCAAGGGGAAAATCTCTTGCGTGCCTCTCTCCTGGCTTCTCATGGTTTGCAGAGAATCACTTCAGTCTCCACCTGCATCTTCACACAGTGGTTTGCCTGTGTCCTGTCTGTGTCTGAATTTCCCCTTTGCGTAAGGATGCATGTCTTTTGGATAGAGGCCCACAGTACTCCTGTATGACCTCATCTTAATTACATCTACAATGACTGTATTTCCAAATACAGTCACATGTTGAGATACCGAGGGTTAGGACTTCAACATATGAATTTTGTAGGTTGTAGTTTCCCTGAGGGCTACTCAGTGAAAAATAAATCCTTTTCTTAGATGTTTCCAAGCCTCCCCAGGTCCCTGCACTAGAGGCAACCAGTATTCCCAGGTTACTGGATATTCTTGCAAGGGTCCTCCATGCATTTACCAACAGAGATGGGCACATTTTGCCCACTCACAAATGCTAGCACACCATGTGTATTGGTGAAATCCTTACTCTTTTCTTATAACAGTACCCCGAGGAATTTTCCTTATCAGTCTATACAGACCTTCCATATTCCTTTAAGTGGCTGTGTAATAGTCTATAATTTATTAAACTGGTCCTCTATTAATAAACATTTAGATAGTTCCCAGTCTTCTGCTATTACAATGCCACAATGTATATTCTTGGGCACACGTCATTTTGCATGAATGTACATCCATTAATACTTGGAAATGGAAGTGCTTGGTCATCAGACCAGTGCATTTTAAAATTTGAGATGTTTTGCCAAACTGCTCTAAAAAGAGGTCAGGGAAGGTTAGGTTTGTACCAGCAGTGTTCACAGTCTTACCGGACTGCAACATCTAACTAATGTTCTGATATTTGCCAATCTGTTATCTTCTTGTACTTTTAATTTGCATTTTTATTATTGCGAGTGTAATTGAGCATCTTTTCCTATGTTTAAGAGACTTTTGGTATTCCTTTTCTTTGACTAGCCTATACCTATCCTTTGCCTGTTTTTCTACTGGGACTGCGGAGGAATGAGAAGGATTTTTACAGATGCAAAAGAGGGAATTTGAAAAGGGCACCAGATAATTGCGGGTCACATGAGACAGGGACTGACATTGAAAAATGGCTTGAGGACCTGCCACCTCTCCAGTCGCTTCAGATTTCTGGCCCAGGCCTCCCTCCTCCTCCAGCCTGGCCAGCAGCCAGCTAGCTTAGCAACCAAGGAGAAGCCCTGGAAATGAGATTCTGGGTTTAGAATTGCAAATTTGAGCTTGGACTGTGAATTGACTGAGAAAGCACTAGGCCCCTCCTCTGAGGCGGGTTTATCTCTTAAAGGACTCGTTTAAGCTTGGTTAGGGGGTGGTAAGATATGGGGGCTTGTTGCATAGGATTAGTAATAGACTTGGGAGAAAGATGAAGCTTGAAACAGGCACGTATGTCATTAAAAGATGGTCTGAGACCAGTCAGAAATGTCTCCTAGGCCACAGCATGCTTTTGTGGTGTACTTTTTCTTTTCTTTTCCTGCTCCGCTATGCTAAATTCAAACCCCAAAGAGTACATTCCTATCTAAATATTTTATTATCTAGGAAGGTATGACTGATTATGGCTGAAGAGTCATTTTCAGAATGGAGAAAGGTTCAGGGTTGTGCATTTGGGGCCTCTGCTGCCATGTGGTTTGCACTCTGGAGAGTAAGCAAATGTTGGTCACATGTCTTCTGTTGTTTCCACGTGGTGCATGAGGTTGCTTCCAGTGGGTCGGTCATGCCTCACTGCTCTATTCTCATACTCTTCAGGGATTTATTGAACGCCTCCTGACAGTAATCTCTGAACTAGGCCATGTGGGAGGATTCAAACATGTAAGATGACTTTGCTTTCTAAGATGGTAGACTCTAATAAGAGAAATACACCTACTGTGATGGTTGATGTTATGTGTCCATTTGGCCACTGTGCGCACACCTGTGGTCAACCAATATCTGGATGTTTCTGTAAAGATGCTTTTCAGGTGAGATTAAGGTTTCAATCAGTGAACTTTGATCTATAGCTACAACGTGGGTGGGCCACATCCAATCAGTGGAAGGCCTTAAGAGAACATAGACGGATGTCCACTAAGCAAAAGGAAATTCTACCAGTAGACTGCCTTTGGACTCAGACCACAACTCTTCCCTGGGTCCCCAGCCTGCTGCTCTATCCTGCAGATTTTGTCCTTGTACCTCCATAGCTATGTGAGTCAATCTTTTAAAATAAATCCCTCAAACCACCCCTGCCCCCATATGTATAGTTGACCCTCAAACAACACAGGTTTGAACTACATGGTTCACTTATGCACAGATTTTTTTCAATAAATGTATTGGAAAATTTTTTGGAGATTGGCAACAATTTGAAAAAACATTTTCTTTTCTGTAGCTTACTTTATTGTAAAAATCTGTATCTGATACATATAACATACAAAATACCTGTTAATTGATTATCAATTCTATCAGTGAGGCTCTGGTCAACAGTAAGCTATTAATACGTAAGTTTTGGGGGAGTTAACAGTTATATGCAGATTTTTTACTATGCAGGGGGTGGGTAGTTCAAGGGCCTTGTTCAAGAGCCAACTGTTTATATATTACACTCTTGCGGCTCTGTTTCTCTGGAGAATCCTGTATATTGCAGCTGCTATGATCCTCAAGGCAGTATGTGACTATGTGACTTAGCACTGGTCGAGAGAGGTGATGAGATGAGGGAGGAAGTCGGTGCCCCTGCAGTCAGTGTGTCCTTGAGCAGGAACTGGAGACTTACACAGGATTCTGAATAAGGTCAAGTTTGAACATACAGAAGAAAGAGGAAGGGCCTTGTGGGAGGGGAAACAAGAGCAAACGCATGGAGCGAGACCCAAGCAGGGGACCAGTCTCAGAAACACAGGATCCCAGCACCAGGTGCCTTTCCCATGGCAGCTGCCATAGTTGCAACTGGGCACTTGTTAGTGAGAGTATGTGTTGAACGCCTGTCTTCCTCTTAGGCCAAAAGCTGGTAGTTTTTGACCACACGTATCCCCCATGCTTACCTAGATCTGTTAACACAAGCCAATGTTGAGTAAATATTTGTAGAATGATGAATTCACTTTGTCCCTCTATTGAATTATAATCTATGGCAGAATTAATTCCCTATCTTATTCCAAAAGGGATCGAGAAATTGACGATGATGATTATGAGAATTCCTTTCTTCATATGCCAAAATAATTTTATTATTTTCCACTTCAAAATACATACTAGAAAACAATTCAGATGACGCAGAAAAATACAAAATGGAACATCTGTAGTCTCGCTGCCCAGAGATGAGATGTGAATGAAATAACATTAAGTCACCATTAACTGTAAAATATGATACATTATTATTTGCCGTGTTACCAGATCTTTCCTTCCTCTTGAACCAGGACCCTCATATTTACTGAGCCCTGCTACTATGTATTAGGGAATGAAATACAAAGATAAAGCAGAGAGGCACAGGGTTTCCCTGCCTTTCAGGAGCAGCTAGCTGATTAGAGAAAGTTCTAGAATCAAAGCTTTTCCTGACTTTGATGTTTCTGGGCCATCCCTTGGCCGCCAGACACAATCTTTCTTGTTGTTGCTGTGCTTGAATACACGTTTTTCTCTCTTTTTCCAAAGCTGTGGTGAGGAAACCTCTGAGAGCATTTCTTTGGAGCAATTTCCATTTTATAAAAAAGGGGTTGTTAAATTTAAAGGGCTTTTTCATTTTTTCCCTTCGATTCCTCTGGAAACTCAGCCTCCTTAGTTTAATGATTTTTTTGGTTGTTGTTGTTTGTCTTTAAAGATCACATTCTTCTATGGGGCAGCAGCTATTCACCCTGACAGGCCAAACTGGTTTAGTTTTTATCACTTTTCACTAACAAAAAGAGGCATTATTCTCAGTTAATTGAGAGGATTAGAGCCATTCCTTTTGTTTATGCTTGAGACTTTTTTAGTGTTAATAATTTTTAAGTACATAAACAATATATCCTTGTTTGAAAATATGTTTTAAATTTTAAACTCATTGTAAACGAAGCATTGCATCCAACAAGTCTTAATCCAGCTTTTTCTTTGGAGTTGATCTTACAGGGTGTAGACTAGTGCTTAACCCATTTGCACCTGGGAAATCCTGTTACGATTTTCCAAACTTCTGTTGCCAAGGTTAATTTTATTCAAAACCTATAGATTACCCATACAGTTATGCCATGCTATTGATTGACCACAAGATGCCAAGACCAACTCAAGAACTGGAGCAGGTGGCATTTGCCTTGGTGTGGACAGCCTAGTGAGGAAGCCTGTACCTTATTGGACAGGCCTGGTGGCTCCCTGGGAGGCCATATGGTATTCCAGGCCCACAGCTGGGAAAGGTGCATTTGAAAGTTGGCAAAGGCATTCACTAGTTAGTAGCAGCCAACAGTGCAAATAGAAGGCAGATGCTAAAGATGAGGGAGGCCAAGCTGAGCTGGTGCTGGACTCAGTCTCCAATCTAATGTGGGAGAGGAGGTCAGCGAGTGGGGCTCTTTTTCTTTTTCTTTCTTGTTTATATAAAGGGCAGAACTAGATCTTGCAGTTAGAATTTTTAAAAAGTTATTGTTTTTCTTCTGATTACAAAAATAATTTATATGCGCTCCATTAAAGTTGGAAAATGTAGAAGTAATGGAAAAAAATGAAAATCTCACAAATGGGTGGGAACTTTTAAGGAGAGGGAATTCAGACTGAGATAGGGAAGAACTTGCTAACAACTAAGAGTGAGTGCCCCATCACCAGCCGTATTAACGGAGAGGGGACTAGATGACCAGTCTCTAATAGCGAAGAGTTATATGGAGCTTTCTACGTATGTCAGGCTTTCATAATGTTCACGTAATCCTCACAAGCAGCCTAATGAGGAGGTATTAGTGTTATCATCTCTGCTGTGGTCTGATTATTTGTGTCCTGCCTTAAATTCATAAGGTGAAATCCTAACTCCCAAAGGTGATGGTGATTGTTGATGGGGGCCTTTGGGAGGTGCTTAAATCATGAGGATGGAGTCCTCATGAATGGGATTAGTGCCTTCTAAAAGAGCATTTAGAAAGATTCCCTAAGCCCTCTTCCATCAGGTAACTTATTCAAGGTCACAACACAGAAAGTGTCAGAGCCAGGATATAAGCCCAGGCAGGCTGGCAAAAGAATTTAGGCTCTTTGCCACAGGCTATCCAGCTTCCAGGGGCCCCCTACCTAAGGCCAGGCTTCACTGAAGCAATGCATTTCTCCAAGTGGAAGCCCAGAAGCTTGCTTGTGCCTCTTAAGTCACTCTATAAACATGGTAAGACTTCAGATTGACCCTAAGGCATTTAAATAATAAGACCAGCGGCTGACATACTTCAACTTAGGTAGGACTCATGAGTCTGCTGCAACCTGCTCCCTGGTAGGGCCTGAACTACTGAAAAGGGGTTATTTCCCAGACACTACTTTTCTGAGTTGCTTAGGAAGTTGTTTGTGGGAGGATGAGGAGTCCACTGGGAGACTTTTCTCAGGCTCCTAATGACATCTTTTCATTGTGCAGATATAGCCTTCTTGGTGTTGAATACAGCGTTGCTTAATTTGGCTGTCTGTGGTGTTCTATCTGGAGGGATTGCTATGAAAGGAACCAGAGGAGGAGCAGTCATTAGTTGCTCATAAGCACCAACGTCTGTTTGTAATGGAGACTTCAGCTTTCCTCAAATCACACCCAGCCCCTTGGGAACTAGAGCCAGGAGGGGAAGGACACTCATGTGCTCATCAAACCTTCAAAGGAAGCCTTGGACCCCACCTCCCTTCCAGGGTTGCTGTTGGGTTGTCGCCTGGAACCACCCACAGTCCTCATTCCTGTCTCAGACCCTTCAAGAACTTCCCACTGCTCTAGAGGAAGAGCCCAAGCTCTTCTTTGCACCTGCCAAACCCTTCAAGGTGTCATGTCACCTGGCCAGCTTTCCTCCCATCCACCCTGCCTTCTGGTCCCACTACACAGTCTCCCTTTCCTTCCAAATGACCCATGCGGGTTCCTTCCTTCCGGCCGGAAAAGCCATTCTCCCTTCTCTCATCTGATCCTGTCCATCTCATTCTTCAAGACGCTGGCAGCCTTTGATACACATATCATCATTATTTGGTATGGGTGCTGTCCTCTCTAAACAAAGAGGCCAGGGGTCAACTTATTTGTCTTCATTTCTCTTCTTTCTCCCCACCTGTGGCCTCTCCATCCAGCACAAGGCCTGGTGAACAACAAATAGCTCACTGGGCCGATTTTACTTCCTGAGCTCTGTCCCCCCACTCTCATCTTAGCGAGACTGTCCTGACCACAGCGCTGTGCTAAGGTGTCTCTGTTTTGGACTATGTGAACCTTGACTCCCCCAAATATATGGGCTACCCCCAGAATCCAACCCACAGGCTGCCATCTGACCTGTGATGACCTGGGGAAAAGATGAACTGGGCCAACCAGCTCTGCTTTTAGGAATGTGGAGTAAGAAACATGGAAAGAACTGGCAGAAGACAGGAGGGGTGAGGCTGAGTCACCTGAAGGGATGAAGGGGAAAGGCCAGGAGTGAAGATTTAGAGACGCCTGCCACTAAAGTGCCCAGAGCTGCTTTGGCTCCAGGATGCCCTCTGTTAATGTCTCCAGGAGGCCTGCTGGGCTGCAGCCACTGTTCTTGGTTTCTGAGCCCTGTTGCCTTTGTGGTAGCCAGCCTTCAAGATGACCTCCATGATCATCGCGCTCTGGTACTCGCCCTGTATAGTCTCCTCCCACGTTGAATCAGGCTGACTCGTGTGACCACTAGATACTGCAGAAGAGAGGGTGTGTGACTTCGAGAGAGAATATAAATCATTGCAGATTCTGCCTTCGTCCCTTGAATCACTCCCGCTGGGGGAAGCCAGTCACCACATTGTGGAAACAATCAAGCAGCTTTGTGGAGAGGCCCATAAGGGGAGGAGCTGAGGCATCTCACCAACAACCAGCCCCAATTTGTTACTGAGCTTCCTGGGAAGTGAATCCTCCGGCCCCAGTCCAGCCTTTGGATGACTGCACACTGGTAGGCATCTTGAATGCATGAGACACTGAGCCAAAACCATCCAGCTAAGCTGCCAAATTCCTGACCTACAGAAACGGTGAGATAATAAATGTTTTCTGTTGTTTTAAGTCACTAAATTTTGGTAATACGTTATGCAGGAGTAGATAACTAATTGCCTTTTTTATTGAAGTGTAGCTGATATACAATATTAGATTGGCTTCAAGTATGCAACACAGTGATTCAACAGTTACACACATTATTAAATCCTTACCCCAACTAGTGTAGTCACTATCTGTCAACATAGATGTTACAGAACCATTCATTATATTCTCCATGCTGCACTTCCATCCCTGGGACCAACTCATATTATGATTGAGATTTTGTGCCTCTTTATCCCCCTCATCCATCCCACTCACCCACTGCACCCCCTCCTCCATGGTAACCAGCTGTCACTTCTCAGAGTCTATGAGTCTATTGCTATTTTCTTCATTTTGTTTTGTTTTGATTTTAGATTCTACATGTAAGTGAAATCATGTGGTATTTGTCCTCTTCTGCCTGGCTTGTTTCACTGACCATAATACCCTGTAGGTCCATTGATGTTGCAAATGACAGGATTTCTTTCTTTTTTATGGCTGAATAATATTCCATTGTGTATATGTACCATCTTTTCTTTATTCATTCATCTATTGATGGACACTTTGGTTGCTTCCATATCTTGGCTTTTGTAAATAATGTGGCAATAAATATAGGGGTGCGTATGTCTTTTCAAATCAGAGAGTTTGTTTCTTTGGGTAAATTCCTAGGAGTGGAATTCCTGGGTCAAATGGTATTTCTATTTTTGTTTTTTTGAGGAAGCTCCATACTGCTTCCCATAGTGGTTGCACCAATTTACATTCCCACCAGCCTTGTAGGAGGGTTCCCTTTTCTCCACATCCTCGCCAACATTTGTCATTTCTTGTCTTTTGAATAGTGGTCATTCTGACAGGTGTGAGGTGATATCTCATTGTGTTTTTATATGCATTTCCCTGATGATTAGTGATGTGGAGCATCTTTTCATATGCCTGTTGGCCATCTGCATTTCTTTAGAAAAATGTCTGTTCAGGTCCTCTGCCCATTTTTTAATTGGGTTATTTGCTTTTTTGGTGTTGAGTTGTATGAATTTGTTGTATGAGTTCTTTATATATTTTGGATATTAACCCCATTTATAAATATATTCTCCCATACTGTAGGTTGCCTTTTTGTCTTGTTAATGGTGTCCTTTGCTGTACAGAAGGTTTTTGGTTTGATGTAGTCTCACTTGTTCATTTTTGCTTTTGTGTCCTTTTTGTTTCTTTACAATAAGAACTCCTTGTGTTGACTTGTATGCAGATACCTGCTATCTACTCACTGCAGCCTTGTGTGGTTGCTGGGTTCTCATCCACATGCTGAGGCCATTTGTGCCCTGGGATTAACCTCTGTTCTACTGGAAGCATAGAAGAAGAGAAAGAACCCCTCTCTCTATTTGTACTATGAATACCAGTAATGTGTTACTATGTTTGGTATGTTACAGTTTTCAAAGAGCTTTCCATACACATCTCATCTGTTCCTCTTAGCATTGACATGGATATGTAACTGTACATCTCAGATATACTTACAGCTATAGATTAACTTTACTTTGAGAGAACTTTTGTATTAATACATGGATAGATAACTTTTTGCAGTTCTTTCTCATATATATAGGATAACAGGTTTGCTTATTCAACAAGTATTCACTATGAATAAGGATTTAGAAAAAATGTAGAAAAGAAGCAGAGATTCATCTTACCTTCAGGGGATTTATAATCTAGTAGGAGCATTAAAATGTGTACATAAATAGCTAAAATATTATGCAGAAAGTTCTAAGGGCCTAACACTTGGAACAGGGTGCAGCTTTGTCCTGAGATGCACTAAAAGCTGTAAATGCATATTCCTCCCAGCTAGGATATTATCTCCATGAGGGCAGAGCTTTGTCCTTATCCCTAACACCTGGCACACAGGCACTATCTGTTCAGTGAATCCCCCTGAATGCTCACAACCTCGCGAGAAAAGCAAAGGAGGCAGAGTAGTCAGTGTGCAGGTTCCAGAATAAGTCTCCGGAATTTGGAGCCTGCCCCCGTTACTTGCAGGAAAGTGATCTTGGAGGTTACTGACCCTCCTGTGACTCAGTTACCTGACATGAAAAGTGAGGACCAGAATAGTACCTCGGTACAGTACCTAATCATAGTATCTCACAGAGTTACCGAGAAGAATCATAGGAGACAATTCACGTGAAATACTTGGAACAGTGCCTGACACATGGTAAGCCTGAAAATGCCTACTCTCATTACTTCACTGTGATGATTCCCCATTTTACAGACAAATAAATAGAGGTTAGATGTTTGGTAGGCCACACCCATGCTTTTAACTGTATCACTCAATATTTCCAAAAAAGGTGGTGAGGGGAGGTAGACCTCTAAGATTAGTGTCGGAATGTTTTCTTGTAAAGGTAAGGAAAATTTAGTTCACATCTAAGGATGATGAGCAAATTCATGGAGAACCTTTTCTGAAAACAGTCTGTTCTAAACCAGGGCCAACTGGACTCTGGCCACAAGTTACTTTGACTACGTCCCCTCTTAGATGTGTGGTGCTTTCTGGCACAGAAGCCCTGCTGGGGTTGGGGAGAGGGAAGCCGCTGGAGAAGCCATCTTTGCACGACTCACCAGGCAGTTTATAGCACGGCTGAGAAACACCAGGGATAGCAGCATTACAACCATGCTGTCTGCTGATGTAAACTCCATTTGGATACAATAATGTTTTAAAATAACCTCAAATACAATTACCACCCTGAGGATGGGGCTGGTTGAATGACTAGAGAAATGTCATTCGGATAGTTCATTAACTAATTAGAGAGCTCTGCAAACAGCATCTGCAAGGGGGGCTGTGGGCTCGAGTCACAGGACTGCGCTGGGTGTGGGGAGGGCTCAGCGCTCTGGAGCTAGCCTCAGGAGGGGGCATTCTTGATTGACAAAGAGGAACTCTTCCCCTCCTTGCTGTGTTCCTAGCATCCGAGGGAAGGTGCTAAGGGATGCCCAGAAATATGTTCATGCCAGGGCCACCCGCAGCACTTCAAAAAGCTCTACTCCTCTCTCTGGTTGCTCACTGCACTTAAACCTGAAGACTGAATCTCAGAGAGCTGGGGCCAGGCAGGCAGGTCACTCCAGCTGTTGAACCTATTGTCTTCGCTGTTGTGAGCACTGTGTGGAAGAGTGTTTTCTAGGGGCAAAAAAGCAGCTGCCATCCTACTTCTGCCAGGGGAACACCTGCCGACCTTCCAGCGGAGGAACTTGAATTCTCAGTACATGGGACAGAGTGGCTGCCCTGGGGCAGGGCTGGTGGCATTACCCCCATAGTGGGGTCTTAAAAATTGTTTAAAGTTGTAAAAGTGTTTGCAGACACACAGGAAGCCTGCTGCTTTGGAGCTCTCCTCTGCCTCTTGGTTTCCTCAGCTATGAAAGGGGACAATATTGGTGTCTACCTCAAATAGTCATTGGATTAAATGATGTAAGGAATGTAGAGTTTTTAGCATAATGTTTGGCAAGAAGCCAAGGCTCAGTAAATGTGTGAGCTGTTCTTCTTGTCATTTGACCACATACACAGTCTCATTTATATCCTTAGGAGGAGCACACGTTCAGATCTCTGCTCCTTCCTGCTGGCATGTACCTGTCAGCTTTCAGGCCCTCTCGACACTTGACCAGCCTTGTGATGGTACTCAAGACTGACTATTCAAAATCCTTCTTCTGGACTCCTAAAATCAACGATGGTTTCACACTCTCTCCAGAATGGCAAAGGTTCCCCAATAGCTCCAGGTCAGAATTGGCGGACCACCACCTCCCCACTTTGCTTTGAAAAAACATTCTTTAAGAAAAATATAATTGAGCCTCGCTGGCTGTACTACCCTATTTTTCTACTTTCCTCCAAAGTGAATGCCAGACATTTCCAGGGCAGAAGACCGGATTAACGGTTCTCAGCTTTGTAAATACACCCATCTGGATTCAGCACAGGGAGCATTAGCACTCCGACCGTTTCCTGTAGTCAGCTTGAATGATCCAGCACGCAAGCTTGGAAATTAAATTTTAGAAGTGATTTTTCCATCCTAGAAACTGTTTCAATTCCAGCGTCTTGCAGATGAACCTCTGATAAGCGGCAAATTTACAAGCCCTGGGACTGATGAAATGAGTCTGTACAATGGGAACCTTGCCATGAGACAAAGAGGCCACCTGGAGGCTGGGCAGAGTGAGAGCGACGTACCTGCTCTGAGCCCCTGCGGCACACCAAACATTAGGTGAGACTGAGCAGCCACAGGAGACCCGAGCCTGGGCCCTTTCCTCAAAACCTTGCAGTCCAAAGGGGGAGCCACAGTTCAATGTAACAGGCTAGGAACTCTGTAATAGGCAGTAAACGCTGGTGATGTGAAGCATTGGCCCAGCTCAGGGTTGAGGATGTGATATCCCAGATGAATCTCCAAGTGTAAGTAATAGTCATGTGAAGAAAGAGGGGAAGGGCATTTCAGGCAAGGGGAAGAGCAAGCCAAGACCAAAGGTCCATACAGCATGTGTGGGAAGAGCAAGCCAAGACCAAAGGTCCATACAGCATGTGTGTGTGTGTTTGTGTGTGTGTGTGTGCATGTTCATGTGTGTGTGCATGACTCCAGGCATCCTGGTATTCAAGTGCAAGGAAGGGAGTGGCAGGAGACTAACTGGGTCCATTTTTGCTCATCACCATCATTTTTAGCATCAGGAAGTTCTTTAGGAACTGCTGCAGGAGCTTGTTTTCAAGACACCAGATTTCTGGGGCATGAGATTCAGAGCGAGATGAGCCCTGTAAGATGTGCAGAGGCCAAGCACTCGCTTTTCCATCTTTATCATGCAATGGGGCTTGAGCATGAGAATTAGGGCTCAGTGGGTGGCAGGACAGCCAGTCCATGGACACTGAGGCTCCACAGCCCTGCGGAAAACTCCAGGTCACACTAATCAACCCAGGAAGGTCTCAGCTGTAGGTGACAGGAATGATTCAGGGCAATTTCAGAGGCCATTAGGCAGGTGGCGTCAGGGCTATCAGATAACAGATGCTACTTTGCTCAACGTTCCTCCAGAGTGGAAGACTTGGGAGCAGGCAGAGGCTGGCTCATTAGGCAGGAGCCTTGCACTTTTTCATTTTCTTGTATCCTACACAATTAGGGCGAAGAATGCTTAGTAAGGGAGGGATGAATATATGAGACCTGCGACACCTGGCCGCCACCCACTTACCCTCAGGAATCCAGAGCAGGAGTTAACAGGGGGCCAGACAGACTCAAGTTCAGGTCCTAACCTTGCAGTTTGTTCTGGGACTTAAACTACTGAATTTCACAAAGTGCCAGATCCTTTGTTGTTAAAATGGAGAGAAGGAGATCATGGGTTGCTGTGGGTGTCAAATGAGGTGTCCGTGTAAGGTCTGGCATCACGTTGAGTGTTTAATAATAATGGGTTTTATCCAGGTGCTGCTGAATGAAATGTTGCAGCCAGTGGCTAATCTTGAATTGTTTAGGTTACTTGGGGGACAGTGACTGCCTTCGGTTTGGAGGCCTTCATTAGTGTCACCCATGGTGGGCAGTGGGGTCAGCTCATCCATAATCACATGCTTAGGAAACCAGAGTAGGTTGTCCCCAAATGTCAACCTTAGTTTACTTCTCCTGGCCTCAGTTTCCTAATCTGTAAATGAGAGATAACAGTAATATCTTCCTCTTGGGGTCATTATGGAGATTAAATAAAGTCATTAGAAAAATGCTTGCTGCAATGCCTGGCAGAGAACAAGCACCTGACATGTGTTAGCGCTTATCATCATAGCCATTCTACTTCCAGAGATGACTCAGGATCTCCTTCCAGAAACATTCTGTGCTCACAAGAAAATATATTTACACAGACATGCACACAGAGAGATGTTATACTTGATGCTCTTCAACTTTGTGTTTTCACTTAATCTTGGGCATGTCTCCAAAGTGATGCATACTGATTTTCCACTTTTCTTTTTAAATAACTGGGGATGAATGGGAGTACCATGCTTGATATAACCCAAGGAAAGCATTTAAAATATATAATTTGTTTGGAGGTTTTATATTCAAAAATACATGCAAACAACCATTTGGATAATTCAGTCATCCTTTGAAACGTTTGCAAATCTTATAAACTTGACCCACATTGTATACCAAGAGGCTGCTGAGAGACAAACTGGAACCTCAAATCAAAAGCACTGTGGCCAGACTGGATGTGCCTAATGGGACAGGTTAAAAGTGATGTGGTTGCCATACTTATTACAGATTAATTTGAAACAGAATAGAACATTAAAGGAGGTGTAATAGTTGTTTGCTCAAGCTTTTAACTACAATATAAAAGGACCAGTGGTTTTACTACTGTTTTTCCATTTGGCTTCCTGGCACCTTGAATTCAATCAGCATCCTGCTGTTCAGAGGTATTTTGAAGTGTGCCAAGTCTTAACTGAAGTGGAAGGTGCCTGAAACCAGACTTAATACCACGAGCAACAGGGAGTCGGATTCATGGAGGTAAACTGTTGCTAGCTCTGCATTTCAACTACTTTTGGTTCCTGGGGTCAATTCAAATTTTGAAAGTAGACTAGATGGTTGAGAGCTGGACTGGATTGGGCCAGAGGTGCAGTTCTGGTGGTTCTGTTGAGCTTTGGGGTCCCTTGGAGCATAAGTAAAGAATTCTGCTAAAGGCCCAGGGGCCCAGGTTGGATAGCATCTGGCATGTGAAGCCGACTGAATGCACCAGGCACTATGCTGGGAGTTAGAGACACAGGTGACAACAGGATAGGACAGGGTCTCTACGTGTTAGGTTCTGCTTTGGGGAGACTGACATAAACAAGCAAGCAAACAAAATAAATAGAGCTCATGATTGGCATCAAGTAGGAAATAAACAATGATGAAATAGTATCCAGGGGGATCCACTTTCGATAGGTTAGGGAGGAGATAAGGGAGCTAAGATTTGAGACGTGAGGAGGGCCCAGTTCCTGGATGAGCTGAGAAGGGCCATTCTAGGGAAAAGGTGGACGAAGAACAAAGGCCTTGCGGGTGGAAAAGAGCTCAATAGGTTTCAAGGACTGAGAAAAGCCCAGACGGCTAGATCACAGAGAAGAAGAGAAGCAGCTCCATCGACGGGGCCCATTATCTTGCAGGTTTGTATTGACCGCAGCAAGGAGTGGATTTTGTTCTCAATGCTGTGGAGGCTACAGAAGATTTTAGGCAAAACAGCAATGGAGTCTGATTCTGATTTTTTTCAAAAGATCACTTGACTGTTTTATATGAAAAATGCATTGAAAAAAAGGAGGCCAGCGGAGAGGTGGTGGCTGTTGCCCACGCAAGAGCTGATGGCCGAGGGAGGCAGAGGCTGCAGCAGCAGATGTACAGCTCAGTTATGAATCCCCTCCAGTAGGCTGGAGACTGCTCCAGGCTCCGGGCTCCGGGGATTTTCCGGGAGGTTCCCTCAGCCTGCTCACCAGTCATCCACTGGGCACTGGCCTAACACACAGGCAGATGTCTGGGGCCTCCGGCATTGGTGACCATGAGCGCTAGAGTCACTGGTGGCAGGGACGACTGTGTCAGCACCACAGACACCTGCCTTCGGGACCCCTGGCAAAGCTGTAAACCATCTACTGCCCATGCCACCTTCCTTTTTTCCAGCCAGGAATACAGATGGGCCCCATCTCCCACACTGACGCTACTCAGATCGCATTTACCAGCTTTGGCCACCCAGTACATATGTTTTCCAAAGTGGAGGTGTAATCCAAAAGAGTTATTTTTTCTGGTCTGTGTAGAGAGCTTTAAGGCCTGGCTCTACCTGATGACATTTCCCAGCACCCTTCTGCTGCAGGTGAACAGAAAGCCCACATCACACACTTGGCCACATCAGGGCCAAGGTCAGAGGTCAAAGAAAGTCAGGGGTCAGAGAAGGCAGAACTCAGGGCAGGAGCTCTTGGAGAGAGAAGGTAGGGATTGAGCTTTGGCAGCTTTTAAAAGCTGGATTTGAGGATGCTTGATGGCAGCCATTCTACAGTTTAGCAAAGTGTGGCATTTCCCTGATTGCTTTCAAGTCCCTCTCTTTGTCTTTGACATTCAGCAATTTCACTGTATTGTGCTGGGATGTGGACTTCTTTTTATTCATCAAACCTGGTATATATTGTGATTCCTGTTTGTATGGGCTGAGTTGTGTCCTCACCCAAAAAAGTACATGTGTGGAGGAGGTCCTAAGCTCCAGTTCCTTAGAAGGTGACTATATTTGGAGACATCTTTAAAGAGGTGAGTAAGTTAAATGAGGTCATTAGGGTGGACCCTGATGTCTTACAGGAGTGGAGATCAGGACACAGACACACACAGAGGGAAGATCCTGTGAAAACACAGGGAGAACGCATCACGCATCTGTGAGCCAAGGAGAGAGGCTCAGAGGAAAACCAGTCCTACTGACACCGCGATCTTGGACTTCCAGCCTCCAGAACTGTGAGAAGATGAAATTGCTGGTGAAGCCCCACCCCATCTGTGGTACTGTCAGTGCAGCCCTAGCAAACTAGTACACCTACCTCTAAGGATTCATGTCTTGCAAATTCTAGAAAAGTCCCAGCCACTTCTTTTTAGCTATAGTGCTTCTCAGTCTTGCTCTCTGTTATCTCCCAGACTTCATTTAACGTTAGATGTTTATTCTTTTGCCCATACCTCATGACTTCTTTCATAGGTCCCATCTCCTTTTCCTTCTTGCACATGCTGAGGAATTTCTTCCAATTTATCTCCAACACACTCATTTTTCTCAGTATCTGTGTCAAATGTGGTGTTTAATCTGCCCAATTTGTTTAAACAATTATGTTTTTCATTTTTTAAAGTTTCATTTCTTTTTCAAATCCAGGCTTCCTTTCTTGAGGAAAGTCAGACTTACAAAAGAATGAAAACTGACTACCAGGAGGCTTCCCACTCCCAACCATAGAAGCCAGAAAGGAGCAATCTCTTCAAAATGCTGAGAAGTGCACTAAACAGGTGAAATAAGAGAACAAGCTTTTTGACTGCATAATGCTTATTAACAGGGGATAAAAGTATATTACTTCAAATCAAATATTGAGAGCAGGAGGGTCGGTGAAAAAAGAGGTTACCAGAACATTCTGGAAATACTATTAGTACTAACTGATTCAGGCAACAATCATCAATAGATGCTAAAACCATTGGTAAAACCATGTTGAGGAAGTGAATATTTACGGGGACTCCAATTATTACCTCACAAATTTCTTTTTAATTTCAAAGGGGAAAAGATGTCTTTCCAGTGGAGAAATCTGGTGGACATTATTTTCACCAAGTCCTCAGACTTAATTTGAGGCATAATGGGACAAACCAACACCATGTAGCTCTGATGTGATACACTGAGGACACAGCGTCACCTGCACCGGATTCCTACCAAAAACATTTTGCCTGAATCCAGTTGAGAGGAAATAATAAGACAAATCCAAATCAAGGGTCTGAGGTTTTAAAAAAGTGTCAGTGTAATTAAAGAACATACAACTGTGATAAGTTTTATTTGAAATAAGAAGGGAATGGAGGAATACACCGAGCCTAGTTTAAGTTACCTCTGGCGGGAGATGGGACCAGAGGAGGAGCATATACTTAGACACCCACCAGATGGGTAATGTACTAATTCTTAGGTTGGATAATGGGTTCCTTAGAGTTAATTCATTATTTTTCGCAATGTCATGTTGTATGTATTCTTGAGTATGGTTACATATAACATCATGTTTTTTTTATATATATATTTTTTATTAAGGTATGATTGATATACACTCTTATGAAGGTTTCACATGAAAAAACAATGTGGTTACTACATTTACCTCTATTATCAAGTCCCCACCCATACCCCAAATGCAGTCACTGTCCATCAATGCAGCAAGATGCCACAGATCCACTATGTCCCTTCTCTGTGCTACACTGTTCTCCCCATGATCCCCCACACCATGTGCACTAAACATAATACCCCTCAATCCCCTTCTCCCTCCCTCCCCACCTGCCTTCCCACACCCCTCCCCTTTGGTAACCACTAGTTCACTCTTGGAGTCTGAGTCTGCTGCTATTTTGTTCCTTCAGTTTTGCTTCATTGTTACACTCCACAGATGAGGGAAATTATTTGGCATTTGACTCTCTCTGCCTGGCTTATTTCACTGAGCATAAGTCCTCCAGCTCCATCTGTGTTGTTGCAAATGGTAGGATTTATTTCTTTCTTATGGCCAAATAGTATTCCATTGTGTATATGTACCACCTCTTCTTTATCCATTCATCTACTGATGGACACTTAGGTTGCTTCCATATCTTGGCTATTGCAAATAGTGCTGTAATAAACATAGGGGTGCATATGTCTTTTTGAATCTGAGAAGTTGTATTCTTTGGGTAAATTCCAAGCAGTGGGATTCCTGGGTCAAATGGTATTTCCATTTTTAGTTTTTTGAGGAACCTCCATATTGCTTTCCACAATGGTTGAACTAGCTTACATTCCCACCAGCAGTGTAGGAGGGTTCCACTTTCTCCACATCGTCGCCAGCATTTGTTGTTCTTAGTCTTTTCGATGCTGGCCATCCTAACTGGTGTGAGGTGATATCTCATTGTGGTTTTAATTTGCATTTCCCTGATGATTAGTGATGTGGAGCATCTTTTCATGTGCCTGTTGACCATCTGAATTTCTTCTTTGGAGAACTGTCTCTTCATATCCTCTGCCCATTTGTTAATCGGGTTATTTGCTTTTTGGGTGTTGAGGTCTGTAAGTTCTTTATATATTTTGGATGTTAACCCCTTGCCAGATATGTCATTTACAAATATATTCTCTCATACTGAAGGAGCCTTTTTGTTCTGTACAACATCATGTTTTAAAATGGCATTTTCACTAGGCAAAGTCAGGAATGCCCAAATTCTACCTTTGGCCCACTTCTACCTAGACCTAGTTCCAAAACAGGAGGCAGTGATAGGTAGCTGGGAGGCCAAGGGATCGTTGATTGTTCGCTCCCAACCGCAGGGCAGGGAGGGAGGTCAGTGGGCGGAGGTGGTGCTGCCCCCTTGGCCCAGGCTGGTTGGGCTGTGAGGCCTGCTAGGCTCTGAGGTCTAGTATTTACTACCCCGGAGCTCAGACTGGAGTCTCAGATTTGCCGCTGTGATGGGAGCAACGGTTTGTTTCCCACAGGCCCATCATCCTCAGGAGGAGGCTCCCAGAGAGCAAGAGCAAAGAAGCCCCTGTACCCGAGTGCAGTTGGGGCCGGGCTTGGAGAGGAAGGGAGGACGGCCAGGCGCTCTGCGCCCGGGGAGGGGGCAGGCCTGCGCTTTCTTACTGCGGACACCATTTCACAGGAAGAGGGCCCCACTGGCACCAAGGTCTGCATACTCAGGAACTCTGTCCGCTGGTCAGTGTGTCCCAGTGCAGAGAAACTCCTCTTAACCTTGGGGTGGCATCGGGCGCAGGGCGGCAGGAAGACAGGAAGGGGCCCAGAATTCCTTCTGGAGGACAATCCACTTCAAACAGGGCAGCTCCGATTTAGTATTTTAAAATTTAAATTGACACAGTTCTTAGGGCTTAATAAATGTTACATTGCTTCTTTTCCCTTCCCATACAGGAGCCTGCCGTCTCCTGTGATGAAGTGCTTGCCCAGACCTTTTGGTCAAGAAAGGAGTTGTTATGTTCATTTTCCCTGTGGGGTCCACCCGCGGCTGTCCGGGGCCTTGGGACAGAGCTCCCCCTGCTGGCCCACGAGCTGGAGGCCGCCCGGGTTGAGCAGAGCCTGTCCTAAAGTGACACCAACTTCAGTGGTCATGATAATTTACAACAACCTGTTTATTACATGGTACAGTTATCTATTGCTGAAGATTACTAATGTGAGTATGAAGTATAGAAGGGCATCCCTTGGCATATTTCTTAAGTTCTCTGAACCTCAGTTTTCTCATCTATAAAATGGATATAATAGTATTGTATCAGTCAGGGTCCGGTCAGGAAAACAGAAATCACAGATTTAACAGACAGAATGGGGGGAAGCTGCTAAACATGTTAAGCCTGAGGGCTGAAAACACAAAACAGTTATTTTGAGGGTACAAACACTAACTGCAGGAAGCAGCCACCTTCCCTTTGGTGGCGGGAAGAGGTTGGGATGATCAGAACTGCTTCAAGTCATCCATTGCTGCTTCACAAATCCCCCCCAAATCTTAGAGGCTTAGCATTCTCTGGGTTGGAAAGACAGTTCTGCTGCTGGTCTCACCCGGGGTCTTTCACGATGCAGTCTTCGTGGGAAGGTAGACTGGGACATCTGCTTGGGTTGGGCCCTCTCTGTCTCTTTCCTCTTCAAGGAAGCTGAACTGGGCTCCCCCATATGATGGCAGCAATAGTCCAAGAGAAGGCGCTCCAAAACACAAATGCTCATCCAGCCTCTGCTTCCTGTTTGTGTCCTGTTGGCCAAAGCAGATTCCCCAGGCTGGCCGGGCCACGGCGGAAGGCACTCACTACATGAGGGCATGGACGGTATGATACAACAGGGCACTGGTGTGACGATTCGTCACAAGTTTAGAGGAGGGGACTCCCAGCCCCTGCTGTTGTCTCTGGGGCTTGGAGGAGGGCCCTTATGGAGCCGGGGCTCAGTCGTCTGAAGAGTGGGTGCCACCTGGCTATGCAGGGAATGTGGGAAGGAGTTGGAAATTGGAACCATCTGTTGCTGGAGAAAGCAGGTGGAAGGGGAGATCAGCAAGCCAATAGGTAGCAACAAGTCCCTTCTCTCTTCCACCTTCCAAAATCCCTCTGGTGGCCCCCTTTTGGCCAGTGGACAAAGGAGGACTGTAGCTGCCTCCTGCCAGCCTGGGCATCAGAGCCCAGGGTAGAACAGAGGGAGCTGAAGCAAAACTCAGTGCCTTGCAGGCTGGATGAACACTGGGATTGTTTGCACGGTGCTCAGCCCAGACGACATGTTCAATAAAGATAACTTTTAATTACTATTAACTCTTTTGCAGTCTTTCTTAAGCACAATTGCACTGAACTCACTATACTAGGTACCATGCAGTGGGATAAAATTTGGAGATAAACTGAGGTTTTATTCTATCCTGGTATTTTCTTACTGTGCTGTAGCCCTCATCCATAAGGACAGTAACGTTTATCGTCTCAGGAGAGAGTGTGTCAGAGGCCAGGACTGTCACAGAAGTTCACAGAGCCCTGAGTAGATTTCTCAAACATTTATCTAACACAGTAGTCTTGAAAGCCATACCCTTTAGCTGCAAGAGCTGGACTTACTCAGAAAGAAAGGTTTCCTGAGATGTCAGAGACTAAGGGCTCTTAGCCTCAGATGACAGAGTCACTACTTGTCTTCTCCATGCTGTACTGCCTTCCCCGTGACCTACCTGTATTGTGTGTGCTAATTATAATGTTCCTTAATCCCCTTCTCCCTCCCTCCCCTCCCACCCTCCCCAGCCCCTTCTGTACCACAGGCACAGAGCAGACAGGAAGCTGCGAATTCCTGGGGACATTTTTGTTTTACTGCCCCAAAGGAGATAATAGTGACCACCTAACAGAAGAGAAAGAATCAGAGGGTCTGGATCTTACCTGGATCTGACACATCAAGCCTGAGAGAGAGGACCCCACTCTGGCCTCTCCCGGAGTTACAAGGGATGTACAAGTTGCTGAGGGAATGCCAAGAAAGAAAAGATCTGGGCATATCTGTCTCAAGGAGCCAGGAACACCCTCATCTATGTCCAGCAGGACCCGGATAATACAAAGTGGGGAATTGAAAAGAACTGAATCAAGGATCTATTTACAGAAGTGTGGGCAGAGTTTAGTAACAGCAACAAGGAGGTGTTGGTAGAGTACCCAGGTACTAATAATAGCTGGGAGCTATTTACTACCACTTTTAGGCCTGATGGAGCAAGGACCAATTACTTGAACTTGGTGAGCTGTATGTTGAGGGTTGCTGGACAAGATTTTGGGGACATAGCCAGCCTATTGTAGCCATCAGCAGGTAGGAAGTTGAGAGGATAAATACTACCCTTTCTTTCCTCTTTCATGCTAGTATGAGGGTTGCCAGATTACATGGGAAAAACTTACGCTGAAAAGTTGTTGTTTATCTGAACTTCATATTTAAACTGGGTGTCCTGTATTTTATTGGGCAAGCCCAGCCAGTGTTCCCCATTGACTGAACCCAGACAGAATACAAAACCCAGGACAACCTATTGATGCAGCCACATAGGTCCTCTTGGGTTTTACCCTGTGGGCAATGGGGATAATGGCAGATTTTCACGAAAAAGATACTTTATTAAATAACACTTTAATATTCATAGTAACACCATTCATAATAGCATAAAAATGCACAATAGAAAAATGAATTCATTGCAGTGGTCACACAATGGAATATTATACAGCAGTGAAAATCAACTACAGCTGCATGTAACAATATAGTTTTTTTTGTTTTCATCAGTCTCAGTTTATTGGTGTTTTTTTATTTTTGCTATAAAGTTCTCAAATAACTATTTAAATTTAAAAATCAAAACATTTAGTTTATGTAGGCTAGATATCTAAAATTTAATAGACATACCATTTTTTAAAAATTAAGGTATCATTGATATACAACCTTATGAAGGTTTCACGTGAGCAACATTGTGGCTTCAGCATTCACCCATATTATCAATTCCCCCCCACCCCGTTGCAGAGTCACTGCCCATTAGCGTAGTAAGATGCTATAGAGTCACTACTTGTCTTCTGTGCTATACTGACTTCCCTGAGACCTACCTATACTGTGTGTGCTAATTATAATGCCCCTTATTCCCCTTCTCCCTCCCTCCCACCCACCCTCCCCAACTCCTTTCCTTTGGTAAACACTAGTCCCTTCTTGGAGTCTGTGAGTCTGCTGCTATTTTGTTCCTTCAGTTTAGCTTTGTTGTTTTCTCCACAAATGAGTGAAATCATTTGGTACTAGGCATATCATTTTTAAGATAATTATTATATTGCAGAATTGTTGTCAATCTCTACATATCATTAATATATTGCAGTAAGCAGTTTTGTTACCATACTGTTTTTTTAATATAATAATTTTCTCTACATGAATGTCTATTCAGTTATTATAGTTTATGAAGGTATAATTTACATACAATGGAACAATCAAAGAACCAAGCTATAAAACAGTTCCATCACACCCCAAAATCTCCCCATACCATTTTGTAGTCAACTCCTCTTCTAGGGATTTTAGGAAAACCAGAAATTTTCCTCTTGGAAACTCTCATTTCTTGTTTCCCTAGAATCTCTCCACTTCCAACTCTTAAATGAAGTTTTAGTGTTTACCTCCCTATTTTTAAATACTGTGACTATATTGCCCCTTCCTGGTTTCTCAATTTTAGGTATTATCTGTGGACTTCCATGGTGGGAGATAAAAATTTATCTCTTTTGCTCCTTATCTCCTGCACTAACACATTTTCTGTCCTTTGATCCCCCAATATGTGTTATAATTTTGGCTAAATCAATATTTAATGTTTTTCTTATTATGACCATGTAAATGCTATGCACAGCTGAGCCAAATAATACAAAATAAGTACTTTTCTTTCCTATACAACTTGCTTTTTTTAAGGAGTTGGTAAATGTCTTCTCTTCTGTTGACTGGGCTATGTGTGTATTTATCAGCGCGTCCCTCAATTCGCCCGCAGTTGTTTGCTCTCCTTTCAGTGAGATCAAACAATTGAGGTATTCAATACATTTCATCTTCTTGAAGAAATCTCTCAGAGCCTTTTAAATGATTGTGGTAAAACACATGTAACATAAACTTTACCAGTAATCTTAACCATTTTTTAGTATAGTACAGGGTTCTGTAACCGTCACCACTATCCATCTCCAGAATTTTTTCATCTTCCTACACTGACACCCTGTTTCTATTAAACAGTAACTCTCCATTCCCACCTTCCCCAGCGCATGGCAGCCACCATTCTACCTTCTGTCTTTCTGAATTTGACTCTTCTACATACCTTATATAAGTGGAATCACACAGTATTTGTCCTTTGTGACTGGCCTATTCCACTTAGCATTACATCTTCAAGGTTCCTCCATATTGTAGCATGTCGCCAGAAGTTCTTCCTTTCTAAGGATGAATAATATTCTATTGTATGTGAGGACCACCTTTTGCTTACCCACCCATCCATTGATGGACCCTTGGGTTGATTTTGCCTTTTGGCTCTTGTGAATAATGCTGCTGTGAACATGGAAAGTATCTCATTGAGGCCCTGCTTTCAATTCTTGTGGATTTGTGGATATACACCCAGCAATGGGAGTGCTGGATTGTACGTGGATTCTATTTTTAATTTTGAGGAACCACTATACTCTTTTCTGCAGTAGCTGTACCATTTTACCTTCTCATCAACAGTGCACAAGGGTTCCAATTTCTCCACAGCCTTGCCAGCACTTGTGATTTCTGTTTCTGTCTTTTGGTTTTTGACAGTACCCATCCAAAGGCTAGTAGCCTTTCCTTTTGATCAGTCTTGTCAGTCTTTTGAGATAGTTCCTCTTCCTCTGACTTCTCCTTATGTAGTGTCCTCTTGCGTTCTCAGCCCTCTTATCTTCTTTACCCTTCCTAGGTGACACTCTCATACTAAGACTTCAATTACACCTCCAGATTTCTTACTTCCAAAGCCAGTCTGGCCTCTACATCAGCTCCAGACTTCTATATCCATTTGTACATTGGGTAGCTTTAACTATGTGCCCAATAGCAAATACAAAATCCAACTGACTTTTCCCCATGTTTGTTCTTCCTCCTGTATTTCTAACTCAGTGAAAGGCCCACAGTCTGTGCAGACAGCCAAGCCATTAACATGGGAATTATCTCAGTTTTGCCTTTATTCTACCCTTCTGCCTCCCTGTTACTTGTACCCATAATCTTCGGTCTTTTCTCATTGCTTCCACCTATATTCACTCAATCTCTACCTCCTATCTCTTGCCTGGACTATTGAAATTATGTCTGAGAAGCTCTCTCAGCCTGAAATCTTTCATCCCTATAAATAACCCCCACAGCCACTTTAGTTAGCCTGCTACAATACAGACCTGATATTACTCCTCCACTTAACACCTTGGAATACATATGGAAGAGTAAAGGATCAAGAATACCCAGGATGGTTCTAAAGAAAAGCGAGGAGGAGAAGACTAACCCTACCAGGATTAGAACTTGCTGTGAAGGTACAGTTTTGTACTGGCACAGTCAAAGAGAAGTTGGCCAATGGAACAGAATAGCGTGCCCAGAAACACACCTGTGCATATATGGAACCCTGGCATGTAATGCTGACGGCCATGAAGGTGCCCTACTCAAGGAGGACCTGCTTCAAGGAGTATAGTTAGTGGACAGCCTCCAGGTCTTCTCCAGGATAGAAGACGACTCGATATCCACTGCAGCACTCATGCAGAGACCATGCTCTCTCTGGGGATGCTTTCAGCCAGTGACTGAGATGGCGGGTTCCTGGAGCTGGGCCATTTCTGCCCCCATGGGATTCCGCTAAGCACCAAGTGTGAGGCGATTGTCAGCCAACCCTCCGTCCTTCCTTCTGTCTTTCCACAGGAGTCCTGTCTGTGCTGTGGGCATCCTGGTCTGTTCCAGTTCCTTCCTCCTTTCATTCTTCACATGAGTTTCCTTCAGTGAACCTCTTGCACATCTAATTCCATCTTGGTGTCTTCTTCTTAGAGGACCCAAACTGCACAATGACAGAGGGAGCATGTCAGACCAGTTGGGAAAGGGGGGGTGCTGTTCAGTAAGTGGGGTTTAAAATCATGGTTACCCATATGGAAAAATATGAAATTGGATTGACATGTATACAAAATTTAACTCCAGGTAGATTAAATGTGAAACAGGTCTAAAAGTTTTAGTAGACTCTATGGGTCTACTTTTAGCATCTATAATTTAGACTTAAGGAAATATTTCTTAAACAAGACATACATGTGGACACATACAGTAAATAGATTTGATCACTTCAAAATTAAGAACTTTGTTCATTAAAGGCATTTAAAAAGAGAAACAAGTTACAAACTGGGAGTAGATACTTGCCATGTAAATAACCGAGAAAGATTTATACAAGAATTCCTTAAACTCAACAAGAAAAGCAAATACAGCCTAATAGAAAAATAGGCAAAAGATGACAGGCATTTTTCAGAAAAAGAGACACATATGGCTAATAAAATATGAAGAGATGTTCAATCTTATTGATTAGGTAAATGAAAATTAAAACTACATTGAGCTAACACTTCTACTGGTAAAAATGTAAAAAGTCTCAAGTGGAGCCAAGATGGCGGCATGAGTAGAGCAGCGGAAATCTCCTCCCAAAACCACATATATCTATGAAAATATAACAAAGACAACCCTTCCTAGAATAAAGACCAGAGGACACAGGACAATATCCAGACCACATCCCCACCTGAGAGAACCCAGCGCCTCGCGAAGGGGGTAAGATACAAGCCCCGGCCCCGCGGGAGCCGAGCGCCCCTCCCCCCAGCTCCCGGCGGGAGAAGAGCAGGCAGAGCGGGAGGGAGACGGAGCCCAGGACTGCCGAGCACCCAGCCCCCGCCATCCGGGCCAGAGTGCAGACACAGTGCGTGCACGGGGGGCCCTGGATGCTAGGGAAACAGGGCAGCAAGAACGGTGCAAGGGTACCAGAGGCCTGGCGCCGGAGGACATAAGAAAAGCAAGCATTTTTTTTTTTTTTTTTTTTTGCTGTTTTGTTTTGGCGAGCGCTTTTTGGAAGTCTTAAAGGGATAGGGACCCCAATACTAGGGAAACAGGGCAGCAAGACCGGTGAGCAGATGCCTGAGGCTGGCGCTGGAGAATAAACAAAAACAAGCAGCCATTTTTTATCTATTTATTTATTTATTTATTTTTTAATTTTTCTTTTTTTTTTTGGTGGTCGTTTTGTTTTGGCGGGTGCTTTTTGGAAGTCTTAAAGGGGCAGGGCGGGACACGTAATCCAGAGGTAGGGAATCTGGGGATCTCTGGGCACCCTAACCCCTGGGCTGCAGGGAGCAGGGAGGCCCCTTACAGAGATAAATAGCCTCCCAGCCGCTCCTGCTCCAACGCGACTCCACCATTTTGGAGTAGCTGCCCGAGCCAGGCCACGCCCACAGCAACAGCTGAGATAAACTCCGTAGCAGCCGGGCAGGAAGCAGAAGCCCTGTCTGCGCGCAGCTGCCCAGCACAAGCCACCAGAGGTCGCTGTTCTCCCAGGAGAGGAGGGCCACAAACCAACAAGAAAGGAAGTTCTTCCAGCCGTCACTCGTCCCAGCTCTGCAAACTATTCCTATCACCATTAAAGGCAAAATTACAGGCAGACAAAGATCACAGAGACAACACCAGAGAAGGAGACAGACCTAACCAGTCTTCCTGACAAAGAATTCAAAATAAAAATCATAAACATGCTGACAGAGATGCAGAGAAATACGCAAGAGAAATGGGATGAAGTCCGGAGGGAGACCACAGATGCCAGAAAGGAGATTGCAGAAATGAAACAAACTCTGGAAGGGTTTATAAGCAGAATGGATAGGATGCAAGAGGCCATTGATGGAATTGAAATCAGAGAACAGGAACGCATAGAAGCTGACATAGAGAGAGACAAAAGGATCTCCAGGAATGAAACAATATTAAGAGAACTGTGTGACCAATCCAAAAGGAACAATATCCGTATTATAGGGGTCCCAGAAGAAGAAGAGAGAGGAAAAGAGATGGAAAGTATCTTAGAAGAAATAATTGCTGAAAACTTCCCCACACTGGGGGAGGAAGTAATCGAACAGACCACGGAAATACACAGAACCCCCAACAGAAAGGATCCAAGAAGGGCAACACCAAGACACATAATAATTAAAATGGCAAAGATCAAGGACAAGGAAAGAGTGTTAAAGGCAGCTAGAGAGAAAAAGGTCACCTATAAAGGGAAACCCATCAGGCTAACATCAGATTTCTCAACAGAAACCCTACAGGCCAGAAGAGAATGGCATGATATATTTAATACAATGAAACAGAAGGGCCTTGAACCAAGGATACTGTATCCAGCACGACTATCATTCAAATATGATGGTGGGATTAAACAATTCCCAGACAAACAAAAGCTGAGGGAATTTGCTTTCCACAAACCACCTCTACAGAACATCTTACAGGGACTGCTCTAGATGGGAGCACTCCTAGAAAGAGCACAGCACAAAACACCCAACATATGAAGAATGGAGGAGGAGGAATAAGAAGGGAGAGAAGAAAAGAATCTCCAGACAGTGTATATAACAGCTCAATAAGCGAGCTAAGTTAGGCAGTAAGATACTAAAGAGGCTAACCTTGAACCTTTGGTAACCACGAATTTAAAGCCTGCAATGGCAATAAGTACATATCTTTCAATAGTCACCCTAAATGTTAATGGGTTGAATGCACCAATCAAAAGACACAGAGTAACAGAATGGATAAAAAAGCAAGACCCATCTATATGCTGCTTACAAGAAACTCACCTCAAACCCAAAGACATGTACAGACTAAAAGTCAAGGGATGGAAAAACATATTTCAGGCAAACAACAGCGAGAAGAAAGCATGGGTTGCAGTACTAATATCAGATAAAATAGACTTCAAAACAAAGAAAGTAACAAGAGATAAAGGACACTACATAGTGATAAAGGGCTCAGTCCAACAAGAGGATATAACCATTCTAAATATATATGCACCCAACACAGGAGCACCAGCATATGTGAAACAAATACTAACAGAACTAAAAGGGGGAAATAGACTGCAATGCATTCATTCTAGGGGACCACTCACCCCAAGGATAGATCCACCGGGCAGAAAACAAGTAAGGACATGGAAGCACTGAACAACACAGTAGAGCAGATGGACCTAATAGACATCTATAGAACTCTACATCCAAAAGCAACAGGATATACATTCTTCTCAAGTGCACATGGAACATTCTCCAGAATAGACCACATACTAGCCCACAAAAAGAGTCTCAGCAAAATCCAAAATATTGAAATTCTTCCAACCAACTTTTCAGACCACAAAGGTATAAAACTAGAAATAAATTCTACAAAGAAAACAAAAAGGCTCACAAACACATGGAGGCTTAACAACAAGCTCCTAAATAATCAATGGATCAACAAACAAATTAAAATAGAGATCAAGGAATATATAGAAACAAATGACAATAATAACACAAAGCCCCAACTTCTGTGGGACGCAGAGAAAGCAGTCTTAAGAGGAAAGTATATAGCGATCCAGGCACACTTGAAGAAGCAAGAACAATCCCAAATGAATAGTCAAACATCACAATTATCGAAATTGGAAAAAGAAGAACAAATGAGGCCTGAAGTCAGCAGAAGGAGGGACATAATAAAGATCAGAGAAGAAATAAACAAAATTGAGAAGAATAAAACAATAGCAAAAATCAATGAAACCAAGAGCTGGTTCTTTGAGAAAATAAACAAAATAGATAAGCCTCTTGCCAAACTTATTAAGAGAAAAAGAGAATCAACACAAATCAACAGAATCACAAATGAGAACGGAAAAATCACGAGAGACTCCACAGAAATACAAAGAATTATTAAAGACTACTATGAATTTCTATATGCCAACAAGCTGGAAAACCTAGAAGAAATGGACAACTTCCTAGAAAAATACAACCTTCCAAGACTGACCAAGGAAGAAACACAAAAGTTAAACAAACCAATTATGAGCAAAGAAATTGAAACGGTAATAAAAAAATTACCCAATAACAAAACACCCGGGCTGGACGGATTTACCTTGGAATTTTATCAGACACACAGAGAAGACATAATACCCATTCTCCTAAAAGTTTTCCAAAAAATAGAAGAGGAGGGAATACTCCCAAACTCATTCTATGAAGCCAACATCACCCTAATACCAAAACCAGGCAAAGACCCTGCCAAAAAAGAAAATTACAAACCAATATCCCTGATGAATGTAGATGCAAAAATACTTAATAAAATATTAGCAAACCGAATACAAAAGTATATCAAAAGGATCATACACCATGACCAAGAGGGGTTCAACCCAGGGATGCAAGGATGGTACAACATTCGAAAATCTATCAACATCATCCACCACATCAACAAAAAGTAAGACAAAAACCACATGATCATCTCCATAGATGCTGAAAAAGCATTTGAGAAAATTCAACATCCATTCATGATAAAAACTCTCAGCAAAATGGGAATAGAGGGCAAGTACCTCAACATAATAAAGGCCATATATCATAAACCCACAGCCAACATTATACTGAACAGCGAGAAGCTGAAAGCATTTCCTCTGAGATCGGGAACTAGACAGGGATGCCCACTCTCCCCACTGTTATTTAACATAGTACTGGAGGTCCTAGCCACAGCAATCAGACAAAACAAAAAAATACAAGGAATCCAGATTGGTAAAGAAGAAGTTAAACTGTCACTATTTGCAGATGACATGATACTGTACATAAAAAACCCTAAAGACTCCACCCCAAAACTACTAGAACTGATATCGGAATACAACAAAGTTGCAGGATACAAAATCAACACACAGAAATCTGTGACTTTCCTATACACTAACAATGAACCAACAGAAAGAGAAATCAGGAAAACAACTCCATTCACAATTGCATCAAAAAGAATAAAATACCTAGGAATAAACCTAACCAAAGAAGTGAATGACCTATACTCTGAAAACTACAAGTCACTCTTAAGAGAAATAAAGGGGACACTAACAAATGGAAACTCATCCCATGCTCGTGGCTAGGAAGAAATAATATTGTCAAAATGGCCATTCTGCCTAAAGCAATATACAGATTTGATGCAATCCCTATGAAACTACCAGCAACATTCTTCAATGAACTGGAACAAATAATTCAAAAATTCATATGGAAACAACAAAGAGCCCGAAGAGCCAAAGCAATCCTAAGAAAGAAGAATAAAGTAGGGGGGATCTCACTCCCCAACTTCAAGCTCTACTACAAAGCCACAGTAATCAAGACAATTTGGTACTGGCACAAGAACAGAGCCACAGACCAATGGAACAGACTAGACAATCCAGACATTAACCCAGACATATATGGTCAATTAATATTTGATAAAGGAGCCATGGACATACAATGGCGAAATGACAGTCTCTTCAACAGGTGGTGCTGGCAAAACTGTACAGCTACATGTAGGAGAATGAAACTGGACCATTGTCTAACCCCATACACAAAAGTAAACTCAAAATGGATCAAAGACCTGAATGTAAGTCATGAAACCATTAAACTCTTGGAAGAAAACATAGGCAAAAACCTCTTAGACATAAACATGAGTGACCTCTTCTTGAACATATCTCCCCGGGCAAGGAAAACAACAGCAAAAATGAGTACGTGGGACTATATTAAGCTGAAAAGCTTCTGTACAGCAAAAGACACCATCAATAGAACAAGAAGGATCCCTACAGTATGGGAGAATATATTTGAAAATGACAGATACGATAAAGGCTTGACGTCCAAAATGTATAAAGAGCTCACATGCCTCAACAAACAAAAATCAAATAATCCAATTAAAAAGTGGGCAGAGGAACTGAACAGACAGTTCTCCAAAAAAGAAATACAGATGGTCAACAGACACATGAAAAGATGCTCCACATTACTAATTATCAGAGAAATGCAAATTAAAACTACAATGAGGTATCACCTCACACCAGTAAGGATGGCTGCCATCCAAAAGACAAACAACAACAAATGTTGGCGAGGCTGTGGAGAAAGGCGAACCCTCCTACACTGCTGGTGGGAATGTAAATTAGTTCAACCATTGTGGAAAGCAGTATGGAGGTTCATCAAAATGCTCAAAACAGACTTACCATTTGACCCAGGAATTGCACTCCTAGGAATTTACCCTAAGAACGCAGCAATCAAGTTTGAGAAAGACCAATGCACCCCTATGTTTATCGCAGCACTATTTACAATAGCCAAGAAATGGAAACACCCTAAGTGTCCATCAGTAGATGAATGGATAAGGAAGACGTGGTACATATACACAATGGAATACTACTCAGCCATAAGAAGAGGGCAAATCCTACCATTTGCAGCAACATGGATGGAGCTGGAGGGTATTATGCTCAGTAAAATAAGCCAAGCGGAGAAAGAGAAATACCAAATAATTTCACTCATCTGTGGAGTATAAGAACAAAGGAAAAACTGAAGGAACAAAACAGCAGCAGAATCACAGAACTCAAGAATGGACTAACAGGTACCAAAGGGAAAGGGACTGGGGAGGATGGGTGGGTAGGGCGGAATAAGGGGAGAGAGGAAGAAGGGGGGTATTAAGATTAGCATGCATAGGGGGGTGGGAGAAAGGGGAGGGCTGTACAACACAGAGAAGACAAGTAGTGATTATACAACATTTTGCTATGCTGATGGACAGTGACTGTAAAGGGGTTTATAGCAGGGACCTGGTATAGGGGAGAGCCTAGTAAACATAATATTCTTCATGTAAGTGTAGATTAAAGGTAACAAAAAAAAAAAAAAAAGAAAGAAAAGGGGGATTACTCCTTGATAGGATATAACTAACTGTAAATCAACGATTAATGCATGCTTTAAATATCCTTAACTTTGATCATTTAAAGGGTGTCAGATGATCAGCTATGGAGGTACACTTTTTTCTGATAATATTCTTTACTCTTAAAAAAAAAAAAAAGCAGTTCCTGTGTGGTGACCTCCAATGAGTTCCACACAATGGTATAAAGGGCAGATCAAAGTGTGGGCAAAGGGTCTGTTTGTATTTATACAGAGGATCAAAGCCTAATTTGGCTACCCAGAAAATGAACTAAGATACGATATGAAGAAGAACTTCCAACATCAGCACTCTCTGGAAGAGTCATACCAGAAGATGATCATCAAAAAACCTCAACAAATGTCCAGGCGATGCTGCAGTTGTAGCTGCATTCATCCCACCGGTTCCTGGACTTGCCATTGGAATGAAGGAGATATCTAAGCTGGCCTGTGCATACAGTAAAACAACAAATTTGACTGGATCTACACTGTTGGAACTCAACCAAGAATTAGGAGAAGTGCAAGTTGTAGCGCTCCAAAATCTTACAACTACAGACTATCTACTGTTAAAAGAACATATGGGATGTGAACAGTTCCCAGGAACGGGCTGTTTTAATTTGTCTGATTTCTCTCAGACTGTTCAAGTACAGTTGGACAATATCCATCATATCATAGACAAATTTTCACAAATGCCTAGGGTGCCTAACTGGTTTTCTTGGCCTCACTGGAGATGGCTGGTAATTACAGCTATGCTTTGGTTATGTAACTGTATTTCTATTATGTTAATGTGTGTGTGCAATTTAATTAGTAGTTCAAAACCTATACAAGCTTAAATTACTCTACAAGAAGATATGTCAAAGAAATAATCAATCTCCCCATGTTTTCTTCCATCTGCTACCTCTATAGCTTTTCTTCTTCCTTCCTAATTACAACCCTTAAATAGAATTCGTGCCTCATATTGAATTTACCGAGTATCATAATTCCTCCAAGTGCTAAAGACAAATGCTGGGCATAGAAGCCACATGGCATAAATCTGCATAGAAGTAAAAAGCTAACCTTTTCAAACAATATGGCTTCTCTCTCACTTACCAACTTTACGTCTCCCTGTATGGCCCCGGAAGATGACTGGTTAGCCAGAGACGGGTAAGATTCCTCAAGGGAGGAACAACCGAAGACAGGCACAGTCGCAGGGGGGCCATCAGGTGAGAAATTGGGGATCAACAGAGGGGAGGCTTAGAACCTCTCCCCCCGTTTTGAGAGAAATCTTCTGCATCCGTGGATGTTTTGGTGCCCTGGTCTAGCTTGGATTAATACTTAGTCTACAGGCACACACCTTATCATCTACATTTGCTCTCTTACAACACTACACTAAGTTTTCTACCTCTATCTTACATCTACCTACCACTTCAGCATTTTATTTAAAAAAAAAAAAAAATAATAAAAGGGAGAAATGTGGGATCCACATATAAATCAAGTATAAAAATCAAACGTATATTCATATTTGACCTGATTGTTTATGGTTCATAATGCATGATCAAAACCGAAAGTTTCTGTGATGGCTGCCCTTGCACTGTTCACCATGGAAGAACTTATTCACTGTGTAAGAATTTGTTCACCATGTAAGAACTTGTTCATTATACTTTAAAAGATTGGAGACTGTTGAGAATTAGGCTTGGGGTTGATTAATGATTGTGCATTAAGTCCCCTATACAGAATTTTATTGTTGTTAACAACCATTTGATCAATAAATATAAGATATGCCCTCTCAAAAAAAAAAATGTAAAAAGTCTGACTAAAACAAGCATTGAAGAATGTGGAACCATTCGTAAGACCTATGTAATGCTAATAGGAGTGCAAATCCATGTATCGACTTTGAAAACATATTTGATACTACCTTTTAAAATTGAAATGGCCTGTGACCCAACAAGTATTTTATGCATAAACCCAAGAACACCAAAGACAGCTGTTGCTCATTTATAGCTGGAGACACGTACAAAAATGTTCATGGCTGTACTGTGCACAACAGTAAAAACCTGGAAGCAACCCAAATGCCCATCACTGAGAAATCAGGACAAAATGTGGTACAGTCACACACTAGAGTACCATACAAAAGTTGAAATGAATGAACTAAATGCATAAAACATGGCTGAATTTTGCTGTTGCTACATTAGGTGAAAAAAGTCTCAAGAGCATACATAGGCATATTTTTTTCATTTGTGTAACAGATTTTACTTTTTAGAGCAGTTTTAGGTTTATGGAAAAAACTGTGCAGAAAGTAGCACTCCATACCTCTTCCCTACCACACCAGTTTCCTATATTATTACCATCTTGCATTTATATGGTAGTTTGTTGTGATTGATGTACCACTGTTGATACATTATTAACTAAAGTCCATAGTTTATATTAGAATTCACTCTGTGTTGTACATTCTATTGGGTCCAAATCACACAGAACAGTTTCACCACTGTAAAAATGCCCTGTGCTCCATCGATTTATCTAGACTGGTCTCAACCAACCATTCATCTTTTTACTGTTTCTATAGTTTCATCTTTCCAGAACGTCACATAGTTGGAATCATACAGTGTAACCTTTGCAGGCTGGCTTCTCTCACTTAGCAAAATGCATTTTTTAAGTCTCCTCCATGTCTGTTAGCCATGGATCCTGGCTAGCCTGTATGCAAGCCTCTGTGCTCTTTTGCTGTTCCCACTGACTTTTATGGGGTTCAACTCCCTTGCCATGGGCTCTGCAAAACCTTCCAAGTTGATATCCTCCTCTCCCCACACAGCAACATGATAACCCCTTTTGTTGTGGGGTTGACTCCCCTTATTATGGTATTAGGATTAGGATCCAGTGGTGCCGACATCACAACTACATGCACAGTGGGTCCCCCATACATGTTGCAGAACCAACCCCTAAGGTGCTGCTTAACTGGGATGCGTAAGCTCAGGCAACAGCTGGAAAACCTTTCTTCACCACCACCCTTCACGATGCTACAAGAACAGGGACAAACTCAACAACGTTCTCCTACAGATGCTTAGAGGTGGGGGGAAAGCATACCTGGCACCGTGGGTGTGAGCAGGGCAGGGACATGGGACAAGCATCATGATTAATTTTTCCTGCTGTGATGAAAAATGCTGAGATACAAACAGTAAGAACAGGAGGGACTCCATCTTAAGGCTAAGATTCCATTTTAAAAACCAGAGAGTTAGGAGGTAAGATTCCTAACATTCTATGGTGACTAGCCAACAACTGACCCTACCTCAAGGCAGGGCGAGCAGTCCTACATGGCACGTTCCCACCACTGGAGGGTCACAACTATCTTAGAGAAGAACAGGATCAATAAATTCCTTGTGTTAAGTTTATCTTGCAGACTATCTAGAGGGCTGACTATGGATGGTGACATAATGTCTCTCACCAGAGATAGACATCATGAGACCACATGTCAAGCCTACCACCACGGCCCTTTGCCCCATGTTGAAATCTTTAAAAGACATGAATCCCCAGGCTTAAAGTGTGCCTCCTCTCTGAGGCTGCCTGCACTCCCCTTCCCTCAAGTGTGTAATGTGCCTTAAATAAATACGTCTTGCTACTTACTCAACTTATTGTGTTGTCTCTGAGCTCTTCCAGTGGTAAGTGTCTTTGTTACTTTGCTATTTCATTCAATTTTCTAGACTTAAGCACAAGTCTTCACTCTCTCTGTCCTACTTCAGACAAGCAGGGAAAGGCTACTGAGATCTCTGATTCAGACTTGCAACTTCCCTTCACTTGGGTGACCCAGACAGGACAGCAGCTGTAAGTAAGATCGTGCTCTTTAGTCACCTGCCCGAAAACCCCCTTTGGGAAATTCTCAGAACATAATCTCACTCCATCCAGTGCTCTGCTGCTCCCCCAAATCCTGGCACAGTAAAGCCTTAGTGTTCCCACACAGTGCAGATTCAAGCAGGCACTGGACGCCAGGTAACCCTGGCTTCAGGAGTTGGCAAGGGATTTGCCCTATGCTGTGCAGTTCCGTGAGCTTTCCTCCCTCTGTTCTTCCCTGCTCTCTGCTGCCTGCGTGGCTGTTGCCATTTGCTGCTGCTACTCTTGCTTTAATGAATTCCTTCCTCACTTAACGCTCCTCTGACCTGACCTGTTCCAGAATCTTTCTTCATCACAGTCAAGAACCCTCCCCCATGCAGGGTGAGGTCTCACCTAGTGCGCCAGAAGAGGCTTCCCCAGATGCAGCTGCCAAACAACAGTTGGGTGAGAATATTTTCCTGGGTATGAAGCCAGTTTGAACATGGCTTCCCCCATCTTCCAGCAAGGCTTCATTCAATCCACATGACGGGATGTCTGTAAACACAACCTTATGTCCCTGCGTACATCTGCTCAAAGATTTTTTTTCACTCTAATATTAAATAGGGAGGCAGAAAGGCATTATCACCGCACCTTACACTCAATGAGTCATTTTAATGGAGGACTGCTCTTCTGACTCCCTTATCCGACGACATAATGGACTGGGGAAACCTTTGAAACTTGTGAAGCAATCTACAAGGAGCCTATATATAGGCTAGGACTACCTATCTGCGGGAAAACGCGCCCAAAGGATGGCTGGCCCTTGGGAAGGAAGCCTGAGGGGCCCTGGCAAGAGCAGCGCCCGGCTCAGCCCGCCCCCTAAGTTCGCCTCAGCACCTCCGTCCCGTCGCGCGGGTTGGGCGGCTGATGACCACAGGCCAGCCGTTCTGATTAACAGAGGAGGGTGGTAAAGGCCCTGCGGGTTCGGACACCACGCGGAGGCAGAGCACTGCTTCAGCCGCAGTCAAAGAAACCGCTCTCAGCGTGGATAGAGGCGGAGCTGCCGCTCAGGCTAAGCCAACTGAAGAGCATTAAAATGCCTGGAGCAGTCCCAGGACAGCCCCCAGCACGAGGCACTCTGGGACCTGTAGTTTACGTCCCCGACAGCGTGTTCCACACCCCGTTTCCCCGCCTTTTAACGTCGCTTTTCATCTTTCCCCCTCCCCTCCCAGCATTTCGACTTCCTGGTCACCGCACGTCCCCACGTACAACTACACTACCCAAAAGTCTCTTTTTCGCGGTCCAGCACTGCGCGGGTGCCGGCCGTCACCTTCGAACTACAGTTCCCAGAAGCCCTCTGGTGAAGTGATTTCCTCTCTCATTTCCAGGACCACAATTCCCAGAGACTTCAGCTTCACAGCGGTTCTCTTTTCATTCGACCTCTTCTTGTTCTGGCTGGGCTTGGGTCGGGCAGCAGGCGCACAGCGACGACGTGATCCGCCGTGACCAGGCGCAGGGCTTCCTTAGCGGCCTATTCCCCCCCGCCCCTCTCAGTTATCCCCTTCACAGGCCGCCGTCGCCGCTGGCCAGAGCGGTGACCTGGCGGGCCGCGCCTGCGCTCTTCCCGTTTCCTGCCTGGCTGGTGGCGGTGGCCATTTTGTTCATCCTCCTCCTCCTCTCGCTCCTCCTGGTTGGAGCGCAGTGTCCGGAGCGGGCTGGGGGGAGAGAGCCCGAGAGCAGGGTTCGGTACCTTTTCCTCTGTCCCCAGCCGGTGCCCGGAGCCCCCCCCCTTTCCTCCCCGCCCCCTCCCCTCCCCAGCCCTGCCCTCCCCCTTGTCCCGGGATCGCTCCGTCGCACCCACCATGATGGAAGACGACGGACAGCCCCGGACTCTGTGAGTACCCGAGACGGAGGGTGCCAGGCGCCGAGAGGCCCGGGCACCCCGGGACGCTGAGGGAGGGAGCGGGCGAGCGAGACCGGGACTAGGACTCCCGGCGGCTCCCTGGCCGGGGTGGCGCGGACGGAAAGTGCATTCCTCATCTGTCCCTTTTTCCTCGGTTAGGAGGCTCTCCCTTCCCCCAAACACAGTCACTCCCTGGGGTCTGGGGCTTGTTTCGACCTTCTTCTCGCGCCCTTCTTTGCATACCCTTCCTAGGCCGGTTTCTGCTCGGCGGAGGCTGTCAGGCCCGGGAGAGCTCGAGCGCTCTCTGCTTTAGGGGCCCTGGGCCGGCCCGGAGCTGCCGGTCCCCACGGGGGCAGGGCCTGATAGGGGTGGCCTTGGGGGTGGGACTGCAGCCGCATCCCCTGCGGGCCCCGAGAAATTAGCACCCACGCCCTCCACTTCCCCAGCCCCAGTCACTCCCTGCTCTTCTCCCAAGCCAAGCTCTCCGAGGAAGCCGGACACTGTTCCACCATTCAAGCCCCTGCTCTCTTTCTGCCCCACGTGCCCCCGCCCACGCTGTCAGAGACACTTGGCGCGCGCCCGCTGCTTTTGAAGTGCTAAAGGGATGCCTCTTGCCGCTAGAGCATCTTTCCCTTCTTGGATAACGAAGTTTACTTGGAGCGCTACCTACACCAAACTGACAACCAGTTGTTAAACTGTTTTCGCTCTTTTGGTGTTACCTCCTCCTATTACGTGCGTCGAGACCTTCAGGGTTGGATGAAGTGATGTCTCTGTCCGCTATTCGGTGTGTGTCTTTTGAACACGTTTTCTTCTACCCTGCCCTTGCGTTTTACCTGAAGCCCAATCTAATGAATGAATTTCATCTTCGAACCGCTTTTTCGAATTTCCTTCGTTTCCTAAAGAAGAGTGATGACTCAGCATTCGCATTCCTTTCCTGACTGTGTGGCACTCCTTTCTTTTCCCTCATTTAAAAAAAGTCTTGAGTAATTTATAATTAAATGTTTAAGTTGGGCACCTTGGGTTTTTCTGGCCTCTCGCAGCTCAACACGCCTGCCTCGAGTACAAGGAGTCAGATCGCTTTGTTTTCTCTTGCCTCTGCCCGGTGTTGTGATCGAAGTTCACTTGGCTGTGCTATCTGATGGGGAAATTACTTTTTGGGGAATAGATGAAGGAGGATGGTACGTATGGTACTCAGGAAGCTTGCCCAGCTTCTCGTCTCTATTACCGAAGAAAGTCCGCTCTGTAAGGAAGATAGATATCTGCTTAATATTGATACAGCTTTGGTTTTTTGCTTTTGTTTCTCAGAGGGGTCTTGCATTCTTTTTATACCTATTACTCTGCCTCACTAAAATATTTGCCATTCAGTTTTGAGAATTTGAGGCCAACGTAAGCACATCAATACTTGAATGAAAAGCCTGTTTAGTAGAACTTTTCTATTTATGTTCGTGCTGTCTTCTGTTTCTTCTGCCTTCTTCTCGAAGAGAGAATTGGGACAATCTTGAAATTTGTCCTTTTAACATATGTTGAAGCGAAGGCTTGGTAGTTTAGTTGGCGATATGTACTTCGATGGGAGCATCTGGGAAAGCTGGATTTAGCTTCAGTGCCTAGCTACCGTGTATTTAACAAGGGTGAAAGTTACATTGTATCTAAAAATCTGAAATCATCGCTGCATCGTACAGGTACTGAATATTGGTACATTCTCATGGCACATTTCTAATTATGTGTATTTATCTATTCTTTATGAAGAGGAATTCATGGTTTTGCTGTGCTAGTACCTTTAATTCATTTAACTATCTTTGCATCTGCCCTGTCTTCATCTCCATCAGACTTAGACCTTCTCCAGTAGACTAATAAAACTAACTTTGTCATTTATTTCTTGCCTCTGCTTTCTCCAATCTCCTATTCTTTTCTCTTAAGTACACTTAAGTCGTCTATGGTTGCAGTTGTCTAGAAATACGACATATATACATATGAGTAAAGAAACGTCTTGAGCTTGTACCTGTATGTCAGTACATGTTTATTATTCTGTCTTCCTTTTTCCTTCTCCCTCTCTTCTCCATGGGAAGGGTTTTTTTTTTTTTTTTTTTTGTAGACAAGAACTGCTACATCTTCCTAGGTCTTACCCTCTGCAGCACTTAGTTCACTGCCTGGAACATAAGAGGTACTCAAATATTTTACAATGATTTTACTTCTATTCATTAAATCAGTATTAAGTCCTTTTTTTAAAACATCCTGATTGATTTGAAATTATAGGCAGACATAATAACTGTTGTACATGGTTCGGTCTGTTGATTTTTATGTATTATTTTTAAACCTTCAAATGTAAAATTTTGAGATAAAAGCAAATGTTTTACATTGAGATTTTTTGGGTCAGATTTTAATAATAATGCATAGTAATTTTTTTCTTTTTTTTTTTAGTATTCATACATTTCTCCTCAAGGGGTTCTTTTAGATACAAGTAACATGATGAAAACTTTGAATATGACTTTAGAGGTTGATAGATAGTTACTAGGGTTTTGTTTTGTTTATGGAGATCCTTTTATTTTGCATTGTGATGTATGGATTAGACTTTCAAGTGGCTAGTATGTTTTAAAAGAATGTACTCTTAAAAAGCTTATCTCAAACTGTTCCCTTAAAATGCCTGTGTGTTACTAGTGAGGTTTTTTTCCTGCAGACACACACAAGCTAAGACATATGGTTCTATCATCAGAAAACCGTATGGTGTTTGTAGCCTAGGTAGGTCTTTAAATATTCATTACCTACAGTATTACTTATTTATTTGATGGTATTCAAAGTGGCATAGAATTTGTTTGATGTTGAGCCTCAAGTTTGTCATACAGTTGTTTAAAGGTCTGTTTTCTGATGTTCTTTGTTCTCATTTGACATTTATTTTGAGTTAATAAACATTGGGTAACTTGTAGTCTAAAAAAACAAGCGAGATCATGCTGTTGTAGTACTGGTGCTGGAAGTGGACTGCCTGACTTGTAGGAGGACTCACATTTCAGATTTGTGTTGTGGGTAGTTTTGAGTACAGTGATTTGATCCATGGTATAGCTGGTCTATAATACAACACTAAACTATAAAGGGATTCTATTGTAGTCTAGTTTTGTTTTCTTAATCTATTGATGTGCCAATATGAGTAGGAATTTCGGATCTGGGATTTTACCATGTTATGCAGTGCCATCCTTTAAGGCTGTTCTTTTTTCCTGATACTCAAGTAGAGGATGTAAATCAGTAGTTTTGAATATAATCTGCACATTTAAGAGCTATAGCTGAAGAAAATACTATTAAATCGTTATAAAATTGACTGGCTCTACCGTGGATTTGGCTATATTGTGTGTGTAATCGAGCCCCTCATTCAATTTAATCACAGTCTCTGTTTCTTTAAAATATGTGTGTCAATATCCCTTATGTAGTTTGTTCACGTGTACCTCCTGCACCTTTCCTCCACTCAATTTCTTCCTAAAATGAAATATTGACAAATTGGTCCGTTCATTAGAGGCCTATTGAGAAGTGTTGCAGAATATCTTCTTACATAGGAACTTACCAAGAACAAAAGCAAAAATGTTACTTTTACAGAAATTTATCTATGGTATCTTGTGTAAAAGTGGTGGTAATTTCAGCCTTGGTAGGGCCCCTCATCTGAGAGCACAATCAGTGTTGAAAAGTGTGATGAGTCTTCTGAAAGGCTTGATGTTCCCAACTTAAAATTCTGCACAGTTGGACATAGGAAGTAGTTTGGCAATGTGAACTTTTGCCTGCTGTGAAACTGCCAATTTCTAGTTCTCAAATTGGGTTTTAAGCCTGATGTTGGGATAAAGACATCATTTTCTGTATTTAATGCTTTAGTTCCTACAGTTCCTGTTCTTAGAAGACAAAATAGACCTAAGGTATGCCTTTTTTTTTAAGTCTGGAGTTAAAAATTGTTTTAGAATTCCCTCAGTGTTTATTCTTTGAATTGATCTCTCAATACAAGATTTTGAGCCATTTGTCTTCTTGTTATTTTGTATATGTCTTCAGGTAGAAATTTTATACTTAAACATGGAGCAATAATATATGTTGACTGTTCATAACCAGAGCAGAAAGTGAAGTATAGAAACTATAATTCAGAAAAAAACAACATTTCAGTATACTACCAAGAGATGGTGTTCTTACCAAGTTGAGTGTTCAACATTTGTCTCAAATATTTTTGTTAGTATTTATTTTGTAGATAATTTTATAATGTAAAAGTACTTAAGCTGTATACGGCATTATTTTAAGGGCTGTAAAATGTTTATCTGTTACATATTAATAGATGAAGAAATATGTAGATAAGTGAATTACAGACTCAGTAAAGGAAAGGGCAACCTGAGATTTGGGTATAATGGGTGGAGTTATACAGTGAATGATAACATTTTTGTCCTGGTAAATTAAGATGTTTTACATGTTGTTATGGAAGGGCTTTTTAACATTACTTTTTGGAATTTAGTTTGCTGCTTTGCCTCTGAACTTTAAGTGGAGATATTTGAAAAATAGGAAACCTTAAAACTGGATTTTTCTGTAAGTATTGGATGACATTCTAAACTTGGATTAACATTTGCTCTTTAGTATCAGTGCTTGAAATGTAAATTAATATATCTAAATAGGCCTCTAGAAAGCCTTCTAAATCTGTAACTGATTGGAAATAGGCTGACTTAGAATAAGAATTCTATTAAGTAGTAACAGCTCTAATTATGGCTGTTGGAGGTATGGAAAGTAATTAATGCCCATGCAGTTTTTCCTGAAGAAATTGATGATTAAGCAGTAATACAATCTTAAAACTATTTAAATCATTTAAAATTTGTTATATTAATGATAATTCTACTTTAACTTTCTTACTGGTTAGCTTCAATATGTGAAAATTATTTTTATCCATTCCTCTTCTATTCTCTTAGAAGTGAGCACTTCAGTTTAGATGAATATAGCATTTAGGGTACCAGGATCACTTGTTGGTTTTCTTTATAGACAGATTTGCTGTGCATACAGACTTATAAACGCCTGTAAGTTAAAAAAGGATAGGCAGTTGTCTGGCTAGCTCATTATGCTGTAATCTTTCACTACTGCTGGAAAAAGTATATGTCAATACATGGCCTACCAACGGGTGGGTCTGCCTTACGTTAGTTGTAAAGACAAGATGACGACAGGATAGACCTAACCCAGTTTGTCACTGGTTTAGTCTTAGTAATGTTGGACTTGTGTTTCAGTTTTAGAGCCTGTGAATTAAAGTTATTAGTTCTCACTGCAATGAAATTTTAGCTGAACTGGAAAAATGCTACTCATTCTCAATCAGATAATTTTTTTAAACACTTAGCCATACCTTTCTCAGTGTATTTTTCCTTTTACAGTGTTCCGTCTTAGAGCAGTTATGTATTTAATATGGTAACCATAGAGGCAAGCCTAATTTTGTTCTCAGCACTCAGTTTCCAGATGTTACATATTATAGTTAGGAAAATAAAACCTAACGTGTTTTTACTTTTCAGAAGAAATGATGTTAAATTTTACAAGTGTTGTTTGGTTTATGGGGTTGTTCATAGCAGATGCAAGTTTTAGGAATTCTACACTGAGTACCAGAAAGATGTAAAAGTTTGGCAGTTTATTAAGCTAAATTAAGATAAACCCATGGTACAAGAGAAACCTGGGTGATGGTGTTTTCTTTTGAATTTGTATTTTAAATTTCTTATACAAAATACATGTATTCAGTTTGTAATTTTAAACAATCCAAAATCTTTAAATATGTATAGTCAAAAGAATACCTGGATTTGTCTGAAATTTTATCTGAATTTCTAAAGAAATCTTTATATTTGCTTTGTTGTCTTCATAAGGATGAATCTTGTTGGTTCTGGTGCATTTTAGACTAGGAAATTTTTTATTTTACCCTGCTCTCCTAAAACAAAACAGTGAAGATGAATCATTGGTAACAATCTTATTTAGTAAGACAAGACAAAACTCGGTGTGTTTTGCTATAACTACTCTAATTCCGTTCTTTGTCCATGTAATCGCTTTGTTTGGAGGCCGGTGGTGGGATGCTAAGATAAAATCCCCTTGTGTCTACTGCTCCTTTATGATCAGGTGTTTTAGTAGATAAATATTTGTGGTACTGTGTGTGTACATTATACTGAATTGTCGAGGAATTTCCGTTAATCTTGCGACTGCTTTAAGTTTTTATTAGGTTTATTCTAACAAATATTGTTTGTTAATTATTTTAGATAGAAAATTATATATAGGGTACAGAATAATACGCTTTTGGAGTATGCAAGGTCACATTTATTTGTTCTTTATAAAGCCTTTTGGAGTGGTACTTCAGTGACCTAACAACAGTTGCTTTTTCCCAAATAGGGGTTAGTCTTACTTTCATAGTTTTAGGCTTAATTGGAAAAATGTTATTAAAGACAGAGGAAGTTAAATTAGGATAAATGGTGATTTAAGTGATAACACATTAGAGCTTAACAGCTGAAGGAAAGTTGCTGATAATGTTTTTTTTTTTCCTTCTTGAACAGATATGTAGGTAACCTCTCCAGAGATGTGACAGAAGTCCTTATACTACAGTTATTCAGTCAGATTGGACCTTGTAAAAGCTGTAAAATGATAACAGAGGTAAGATCTTCCAGTTCCACGTGCTAACAGCATGATGTTAACATTTTGAGGTATATGAGTTGATTAGTATCATTTTTAAATATTTTAAGCCTCAAGTTATTCTGATGGAGAGATGCATGTTTGTTGTGTTGACTGGTTTGGCTTCAAGCTAGGTTTAGCAATGGAGATGATTTGAGAGGACAGAGTTCCTGTGCTTTATTCTCAAATGGTCATTCTTCATGATGTAGTTAGCAAGTGATTCTGCTTGTAAAAGGTTGTTAAATGTTTATCTCTGACTGTTGAAAAACTAGATGGTATTTCATACAATTCCAGTAAGGATGTTATGGATTCAGATAACATGCACTTACAGGAATTGGTGTTAAAAAAAATAAGATTCTTAAGTACATAGTGTAGCACCATGCATTTTGTGCATGTTTAGTAAATGCTAATGACTGAGCAGCTTTATGTAGATGGGAATTTAAATTGTTAGGGTAGTAATTTTGTTTTCCCTTTTTTCCCTAAGAAAACTTACTTTTTATACTTTACTAGCTAAGGGTATGTAGCATTGCCCAGTGACTCATATTCAGTTTGTTCTCTTCTTCCTTTTTGTTTGCTTACTTGTTGACATTTTTGGGTTTTTTTTGTTTTTTTGGTTTTTTTTGGACTGTTTACTATGGTAGGTGCTGGGGGTACAGTGGTGAATAAGACAGTTCTTAGCCCCACAGAAGTTGTCAGTCTCATGAGGAGACAGAGGAATTAACAGGCACTAGTGATATAGGATAATAAATGTTGTGGAAGCAGATGACTTCAGGTGCTATTGGAGCACAGGTCCAGTCTTGGTTCAAGGGAGGCTTCTTGGAGGAATTAGTGTCTAGGCTGAAACCAAAAGGATAATAATAGAGACTAGAAAGGAATTTGGGGAAGAAGGGATTCCAGGTGCAGGGAGAAGAATGTGGATCCAGCCTGGTAGACAGAGTGGGAGTGCTTGTGAAGAAAGAGAGAGAAAGACAGAAACTGGCATGGTTGGAGTTTCAAATGGGATTAATCATAAAAGAGATGCCAGGAGATGAGGCAGGAGTGTTCGGCTGTGACAAGAAACTGCACCAGGGAGTTTGTTTTACATTCTGCTACTGAGGGGCACTGTTAGAAGCCTGTAAAGCAAATTGGCTTTTTTATCTTCTTTCCTAACTAATGATAACCATTTTGTTCTGGTGTATTACCTCTCCTTTCCTTCCTGTCTTTGCTTATTCATTCATTCTTTCATTAAACATTTTGTGGTAAACACTATTCAAAGCACTGAGGTTATAATGGAGAGCTAGACAAAGGAGACTTCTATGAGATTACATACTAGTGAGAGTAATGTTAGTAAATAAGGAAACAGAATACTTCCAGATAGGGGTAAGAGCTATGAAAAGAACAAAGTAGTTCTGTGGTGATGATTGGAGGGTTGGTGCTATATATGCTAATTGGAAAGGGAAGATGTAGCATCTCTGAGCTGAGACAGGAGTAACAAGATGGTGCCGTCTACATTAAGAGCTGGAGGTAGAGGGAACAGCAAATACAAAGGCCTTAAGTTGGTAATGAGTTGGTGTGTGTGTGGCACCAAAGAACAGGATGGCTGGGGCCTAGTGAGTAGAAGAGAGTGGTGGGAAATGAATCTAAAGAGGTAGGCAGGGTTCATTATTGTATAGGACAGTATGGGCCATGAGAAGACTTTGTATTTTACTCTGGTTGCAGTGGGGTTTTAAGCAGGGTGATGAGGTACTCTGATTGGCATTTTATGATTACTTTATTTGGAGAATGTTGGGGAGAATGTATTGTATGAAGCAAGAGTGAAAGGAGGGAAAATACCTGGGATTATTTCACTAGTCTAGATAAGAGATGATGGGGACTTGTTCTTTGGAGTGGTAGCCATGGAAATAGAGGTAGATACATTTTGGATATATTTTGAAGGTGGAATCAGTAAGACTAGATTGGCTGTGGGACATAAGGGAAGGAAAGACATCAGGAAGGACTCTGTAAGATTCTTGTTTGCAATTGTGTGGATGGTAATGCTATTTATTTCTTAAAATGGACATGACAGGGAACACAGGATGGACTTGAGGAGTGATGGGAATAAGGAGTTCTATTTAGGCGATGTTTATTTAAAAGGCACATTAGACAGCTAAATGGATATTATATGTAGGCAGCTGGATAAATGAGGTCCGAACTCCAGAGAGACCAGTGCTGATGATACCAGCTTGCAGTGGTATTTGAAGCCCTGTGACTAGGTGAGATCTAGTTCCTGGGTCTAGAGAGAGTGCCCACAGAGAAGAGTAGAGGGGCCTCGGTCCGAGCCCTGGAGCATCTCAACACTTAGAGTGATGTTTAGAGTTTGAGTTAAGGATCAGGGACTGCCTTCTGAAAGATCCTTCAGTGAGGAAACCAGAAAATGAGAGTATGGTGGGATCTAAAGGAGAATATTTAGAGGAGGAGAGGTGTCAGCTGTTGAATTATGCTTGAAAGTTAAGATGAGGACAGAAAAGGGATCACAGAGGTGGCAGAGAGGTAGTGAGCTCAACACAAAGTTGTGACCTGGTTGGGTTGGAAGCCGACTAGACTGGGTTTAGGAAAGAATGGAAAGAGTCACTAGAAAATTAAGAAACGTTTGATAGATTTGTTTTAGCATATTTTAAAATAACTCTTGCGCACTGTGAGCCATTTGAGGGGTAGAGGAATTTGAAATAAATTTTTGTAATTTTTTCATATTCTATGTAACTCCTACATTTGAACTTGTGAAAGTTGTAAAATCTCATATTTTTCTGTCTTGGCATTTATGCCATCCAAGAAAAATTAATGACAACACTAAGGTAAGGACACAGTTGATTTTTAAAGTGTCACTTGATTGTGGTGTAAGTGGGAACCTTCCAAAGAGCATGAACCTCTAGTACAGACTAGCCATTTATTTTCCTTTCATAAATTTCAGTATATGAAAAATCCTTTTTTCTCCTTAGTTTTATGATTGTTTAGATACTATTTTTCTTAGACTCTAGTTTTGCTGATACACTATAAATGCATATTATCGATTTTAAGGCAAAAGTTAAAAATATTTTGATACCTCTTGAAAGTTGGGATGGGACAAAAAACGGTGTCCTAAGTAAGATGAAATGCAGTGTGTGCATGTGTGTGTGTGTATGTGCATACACATGTATGTGTGCACATTGGGGTTTGGTCTACTACTTCTTAGGTAAGCTTGAGGTTGGCATGCTCTAGTACACGAGTTGACCATCGTCATGTGAATCCACTGTTTTGTTACAGTTACCTTTGTTTTCCTTAGGGGCAGAAAAGGTAGGAGTAAAAGGGAAAATTGACTAGCACATTTTTAGCTTATTATTTGCCTTTAATCCTTTCTTCAATGAATGCTACTGGTAAATGTTAAAACTTTTGCAAGAGGAATTTAAGTGCATATTTTTGTTCGGAGTCTTTTCCTCTGTTTCCTTTCTCTACCTATTAAGAACAGTGTTCACGTGGCTACAACAATAGGATTTTGTATTAGAGTCCATAGTTTTGTCAGTATTAACGATCACACTTTTTTTCCCCTCAAGGAAATGCCTTCTGGTTGCTTCGCCACTATTCTTTTAGACGTCTTATTTTGGATTTTTCTTCTAAAAGTTTCCTGGAATGAAAAACAGTGGTTGTTGAAAAGCTCTTTAGTTTGTCTGGTATTTTTATCCCTTGTAAGTCTAACTGGAATTGCACATTTTAAATATTATTTTTTAGGGCATTTTACATTGAATAGTGATGAATGTTTTTGAATTTATATAGAAAATACATTTGTACAGTTGTGTAGCTCTTTCAGCATAGGTTGTAATTTGTTAAAATTCATTTCCATTTTTTGTTGTTGGGTGATAAAGTTGCTGTAACTGAGGTAGTACTACTTTCTCACCATCTTTATAAATATATTTGACAACTACTGTCAAGCATAATGTTGTAGAATGTATTTAATAAAGATCTTACATTGGTATTTTTTGTTACATAAAATTCTAGCTCTGTCCTAGACACACTTGGAAACTCTTTTCTTGATCACTGTGTATTTTTCTGGTAATACAAAGTACATAGAATAGTACATTACAGTATTTTGTAAGATGGAATTTGTTTCAGTAGCTGGTTATAAATCTGAAATTTTTCCATTTTCATTTTCATTCCTTCGTTATCCAGAAAATAAATACATAATCTCATCTCATCAAATATAGTACTAATCCTAGATTCAATCAGGAGTAAAGTTTGTAAAGTTGGTTCATTTCTGTATTTTTTATAGTCATGGGATACAGTTTATGAAGGATTATGATGCATAAATAGAATTCATCCTTTTGAAAATAATGGTGGGAGAGAAGAACAGTGGTAAGGAGTGGTCCTTATCTCTCAAATCTGAACTTGAGGTTTTGTTTGGTTTAATATAGACTTCTCTTTTATATTTATCATCATTAGAATTCACTTTTGATATAATACTGATAGTCTCTACTGCTTTGATAGTTCTGTTTGAGTATTCTGAGTTGCAAAGTCAGGTATAGCTGTAAATCATATTTTTAAAGTGTTAGGCTTTCATAAACTTATGCAATCTCACCTTGTATATTCCTAGCTATCAGTAATGTTTTTTCCTGGATTTTCTTCTCAGCAACCCGATAGCAGAAGGGTCAACTCTTCTGTTGGATTTTCTGTTTTGCAGCATACAAGCAATGACCCATATTGCTTTGTGGAATTTTATGAACACAGAGATGCAGCTGCTGCATTAGCTGCTATGAATGGGAGAAAAATTTTGGGAAAGGTAAGATAATAAAATGATGGTACCTTACGAGTATATATATTTGCATGTCAAATTAGTTTAAATTCTTTCTTAGCAAGTTTTTAAACAAATACTCAGCTCTGCCGAGTGATGGTTTTGCTTTATTCAGCCTAGCGTTTTTACAAATACTATCCTGCTTGATAAGTGATTTAATAAGTGGTAAGTGTTAGGATTCATAGTGGCATGCCTAATAATTGTATTAAATATAATCTTTATTTTTAGGAGGTCAAAGTAAACTGGGCAACAACACCAAGTAGCCAGAAAAAAGATACTTCCAGTAAGTACTCCTGCTGCATTTTACTGTGGCTGAAATTATCCTGGCAGCAATACCAGCTATTAAATAGGGTTTTTTCTTCCTTTAGTGTTGCCTAAAAAAGGCTTAGTACCTGACTTCTTAAGTATTTGATTACCAAATGCTTTGATTTCAGATCACTTCCATGTGTTTGTTGGGGATTTGAGTCCAGAAATTACAACAGAAGATATCAAATCAGCATTTGCCCCCTTTGGTAAAATATCGTAAGTATCATAATCAATACTCTACTCAGTAGCAGTAGGCAAAATTGCATATGATTAACTTGTATCAGAATTAAGATTTTCTTTCCCTAGTGTGATTTTTTTTGTTTGTTTTTTTTAATTTTTATTAGTAGGTGTTGTTGAAAATGTTAATGTCATTTCAGTGTTTTGGGGTCTTGTTTTCATTTGATCTTGTGTATAATATGTTAAAAAATTTTGAGTGATTCTGTTTGTTATCTTTGAAGCACATGTTTGGGTGGTAAAACCTCTTAAAAGTACAATTTATTGTCAAATGTTTTCAAAGTCTGGTGGTTAAAGATAATGGATTAACCAAAAATGAATATGATTTATATTGTGTATAAAACTTTCATAGGATGAATTTATGAATGGGGGGGTGAGTAGTAAATCTTTGGGTATATTGTGGTTAAGTTGAAAATGTAATGTTTAATTGTAATAATAAATGATTTGATATTTTAGCTGAAAAGTAGTACTAATATTACAGTATTAAAATGTTTCATTGTCTGAGCCATAAATATGAGATTAATTAGTAGGTGTTTTTTTGTTAGTGGTACTTGATTCTGCTACTTGGGGCCCAAATGTTGTTTTAACAGAATTGATGCTCAAATTTCACTGTATGTTACTTGATCAAATATATTGGAAAGTTAAAAGTGGTTGCAAGTTCTATAAAGTGTTTATTACAGTTTGTCTTTCTGATTAAAATGCATTTATTTTATGTGTTTCCTGTAGATGTAAAGTAAATGTTTTAGTATTACTTTACAGGAATATGTTTCAACTAAGAACAACAATATTTTTCTCTATATAATTTGTTGTTCTATATAGATTTAACGTATTTGAAAGAAAGATTTAATTCTTAATTTTCTATTTTGATATTTGCTTTGCTTTTTAATCTCTAAGTGTGGTAAGTAGTACTGTTTTAAAAATCAGTATAAAAATAATACAGGTTGCTGTTTTTCAATCTTTATTTATACCTGAGACCTGCAGTTTTTCTAAAGTCCAAGTCACAATTAAAAGTAATAGCATTCTGGTTATTTTGCAGAATTGCTCATAAGAATGGACAGGATCTTGAAGGCTAACTGCAAGGAACTGTGCACACTGGAACTCAGTTGTAGATTTTTTTCTCATTTCTATTTATTCTTATTATACATTATTTATATATACATATTTTAGTATTTACATTTTAACATTCTATATTCAGTGGAGTTCTATATTTCCAATCATTTTAACTTACTCACTAAAATTTCTGTGTAAATTTGTTGTTTTCGTACTGGTGTGCTTAGCATTGTTGTTAGTTTTTTATTCTCCTTTCTTAAATTTCTGAAAATGTCAATTTTTCAAAATTTACAGCTGCCCAAACTCCAAAATGATGGTAGAGAATTGACCAAGAAAAATAAAGAAATCTGTTAACAGGCCATGTATGCCTTTTTAATTCCTATTTTTTCCTCTTTTTCAATTTTTTAATATTTCATATATTTTGTATCACTAGGCAGAAGACATTTAACTATTTAGAGATTGCATGGTAAAGTAGTTAGCATTGTTACAGTATTTTATAGAATCAGTAAACCTTAGAGGACACTAGACAATAGAATATTAGAAAAAGGAAACTATTGTTCCTATTAATCTTCAAATTTGAGCATTTAGTTTAGAAAGCACAGGCTATTTGATTAGGTTGCATGTTTATTACATGTTTTTGTCCTACTGCTTTTTTCTAACAGGTAAAGAAGCGTTAGGGAGAGTTCAGGAATGGCTGTAGTTAATTAGGGCTAACTGAAATTTTATTTAAAAAAAATGCTCACAATACAGTGTGTGTGGTTCCTTTTAGTTTTTATTTTGAGGATGACTCTTACTTCCCTCATTTAGCTGTGCTTCTTTTCACAGGGATGCCCGAGTAGTTAAAGACATGGCAACTGGAAAATCCAAAGGCTATGGTTTTGTATCTTTTTATAACAAACTGGTACGTTCTTTCAACTCAGTTTAAATTTAATACAAAATGTAGTCATTAATTAATCTGAAACTTGAATGTTCTTAGATGTTAACTAGAAACAGTTTTTATGTAATTTTGTGTGTATTAATAGTAAACTTCATTTTTTTTTTATAAACTTGGAAATAAATAGTAGGGAAAAGACAGGCTGATTATAAGGAAGAATGTTCAAGTTGGATTTGTGCATTGGTGAAGGTAAGGTATGTTAGGAATAAAGATTAAGCCTAGGAAAAATCACAGAATTTGGAGGTTTAGTCTTAACCATGAATATCTCAGTTTTAACTTTTTAATTATTATCCATACTTTCATAGTCAGGATATTAATGACTACAGGAAATCACATAAATAAACATATAAGCAATCATCTTGATTTTTGCATATATTCTATAAGAAAGAGGTGCCATATTAAGCATTTGCATTGACTGTAACATCAAATAGTAAAGTGGGCTTTGATATTAGCATTTCAGAACAATTTCAGCAACTTAAATTACCTGTATTTTATTGGAGTAGTAAGATAAAGGGGGAGGAGTGATATTCTTTGCTTATTCATTGCAAATCCATATAGTCACAAATGAGTTTTTAATCTTGTGTCAGTTATAATCAGTTGCTACTAGAACGTAGATTTTCAGAGGTAGGTGATTTAGACTGATGTTACAAAGTTTTTGTATATTCCGTAAACTTATATAAAATTAAGGTATTTGAAAACAACTGGTATTTCTGCTTTCTTTTTTTTTTTTTGTAATTAGTGGGATAGTGATTTTTCCTTACATATTTGAATTAATGATGAATTGCCCTTGATGGTACTCTCCTGTATTTTGAAATCTATAAATTAAAATAGCTTACTTAAATCTATAAATTAAAATAGCGTCACTTAAGTTTAAATCTTTTTTCTTCTGATACTCAGTTTTGGATAGGACGCTTAGTAAATTTATTTATTGGATTCATCAATGCCAGCATTTCATTTCATCTTATCCTGAGTCTTATGCCACTATTTTCTGTGCTTGTAATGACTCTTTCTTTTCCTTTTGTCTCCATAGGATGCAGAAAATGCAATTGTGCATATGGGAGGTCAGTGGTTGGGTGGTCGTCAAATCAGAACCAACTGGGCCACTCGTAAACCACCTGCACCTAAAAGTACACAAGAAAGTAAGATACGTCTACTTAAAGTTTTAAAGTATGGATACTTCACAAAATCATGTAATTAGTATAGGTTTGATTTCTTAAAATTCAAACTTTATTAGAATTGCAAGACACATTTCATCTCAAATTTAACTGTCTGAAAATAATTGGACATTGATATAAGTATATTTTAAAGCTGTGACCCAGCTAATTTTATAGATCATATCATCAAGGGAAAAATTGTCTTCTCTCCCCCCAGTGAGGCATGTCTTTATACTCTTATTTTCTAACACTGCAACTATCAACATTTTGTTTTCTTTCTGCATATAGATAACACTAAGCAGTTGAGATTTGAAGATGTAGTAAACCAGTCAAGTCCAAAAAATTGTACTGTGTACTGTGGTGGAATTGCTTCTGGGTTAACAGGTAGTATGGTGTTTGGTTTTCTCCTCCCCTTCTTTCCGAGCTTCATCACTCTGAGTGTCAATGTCATGATAAACATGAGCCTTTGATACTGTATATGTATGTTTTTGTTTTCAGATCAGCTTATGAGACAGACATTCTCACCATTTGGACAAATTATGGAAATAAGAGTTTTTCCAGAGAAGGGCTATTCATTTGTCAGGTAAAACTCTACCTGTAATATTACGACTCTTCCATTTGATCCATTTCTTGCAATTATATTATGTGATCCCCACAGGTATCAGAGTTTTGTTATTTTAGTATTTCTTTGCAGGGTAGAACTTTATCTACATAATGTACATTATATCAACTAACAGTTATTTTTTACTATGTTTCTGTACTTACATATAACTTCTTTAAAAAAAAGACAAAAAACCTTATTATCTTCCTCTTAGATTTTCAACCCATGAAAGTGCTGCCCATGCCATTGTTTCAGTGAATGGCACTACGATCGAAGGACATGTGGTTAAATGCTATTGGGGTAAAGAATCTCCTGATATGACTAAAAACTTCCAACAGGTAATTCGATTTTTCACAGCACCTTTCAAGGTTTCCATCTTACAGATCTACATAAAAGCTTTAGAAATGTAAAATAAACAAGAACAAAATACAGCATATAGCTGCTTTCATTTGATTGTATTAATGCTGTTTCAAAAGTGATTATTTTGTGGTATTAACTGAATCTTAATACTTTCTTTTCACAGGTGTGTCACCACCCCAATAAACTTAGACAATGATAAATAACAGAGTCCTATTCACATAAGGGTGCTTACTTAGTTTTTCTCTTCCTTGTCTCTGACTTTCTTCAAATACTGTGTTTCTTTCTTATTCCCTAAAATAGAAATTTGCTTTTTCCTAGGTCGACTATAGTCAGTGGGGCCAGTGGAGCCAAGTTTATGGAAACCCACAACAGTATGGACAGTATATGGCCAATGGGTGGCAAGTACCGCCTTATGGAGTATATGGGCAACCATGGAATCAACAAGGATTTGGAGTAGAGTAAGTTGTTTGGGTTTTTTCCAGTTTAGAAACAGATATGGTTCTGACGAAAACAATTAAAAAGTGTGTTTTCCTAGGGAGACTCTAAATTATTTAATTATTTGGTACTATAAGCAGTTTAGAAACCTTGTGAAAAGTGATTTATGAAGCTAAAAATTTTTATTATCTAGGTGAAAAGGGAGGTTGGAATAACATTTGGTATGTCTCTATTGTCTCTACTGGCAGTTGGTAGAATTACTTTTCATTTCTGATACACTGTTTTAGCTACTTGTTTATTTTTCCATGAGAAAGATCTTCGTCTAGATATGTACAGAAATTTAATGATTTATGCCTGTTGGCTCATGTGAGAAGTCTTGAGAGATTTATCTGATGCAAAATAGCTTGCTTTTGTTCCCTTGGTTGGTAAGAGTGGGTTGGTCCTTGCACATTTCCCCCAGGCTTGCTCAGACCCTTATTTTCTTCACTGTTTCCTTCTGTTTGTGACAGGAACTTGTGTTTTTTTAATTTCTTAAAAATCGGTAATACCTTGTGATACACACACACACACACACACACTCACACACACGGTGGGTTGAATCATTTGAATTCAATATGATGTGTTGAATCATTTGTCATTTTTTTAAAATAAGTTTTGAGGTAATACTCAACAAAATTTGAGACTGGTACTGTAATATGTATTCTGCATTCGTGAATATGTATCATTTCTTCATTCTGTTGTAGATATGTTGATTTCTCATCTATAATTAGGCTCAGCTGTGAGTTTTGTATAACTGTATAGATAATTTTTTCTTCATGTTTGCTGAAGATGTTTTTCTTTTTTCCAAGTCAATCACCTTCTGCTGCTTGGATGGGCGGATTTGGTGCTCAGCCTCCCCAGGGACAAGCTCCTCCCCCTGTAATACCTCCTCCTAACCAAGCTGGATATGGTATGGCAAGTTACCAAACACAGTGAGCTGGGACTCTAAACAAAATTGTAATTCATGATAGCTTCAGTTTCCTGTGACACTCTGAAGACATGAAAGTAGACATCGGAAAATGAAAATATTTATTTTAAAAATTGAAATGTTTGGAACCTTTAGCACAGCTTTGCTTTGGTGAAGGACACATGTCTTCTAGTTCTGCCTTTTTAAGTTTTGTTCATGATGGATATGAACATGATTTTTCTTTGTGTACAAAAACTAAAATAAAGTCAATAAAGACAATTCTGACTACAAATTTTGATATAATAAGAGAAATGGGTAATACATTTTGATTCTTAGATACTATTCCATTTTTATCTTGCTGTTCAGTATTTTAACTCACTGTGTTTTTAAAAGAGCAAAAAAGGGAGAATCGTGAAAACTGGGAATCACTTATAAGTTCATCCTGAACCTTGATACTCCCCTTCCCTACCCCCGAGGTGGACCACATTCGAAGTCTGCAGGAAAAAGAGATACTGAGAAGAAATGCATGATTTTGGAGTCGCTTTGGAGGAAATGTTTGCTTTCTTTATGCCTAAAGAAACTGAAGCCAGACTGATAAAGAATTTTGCAACTTAAATAAGGAACAGCATTGAGTTATTTGAGTGAATGTCGGTGGTCCACATTGACATATTTTTAAAACTTTAAGAAGTGTTGATTATTAAAACTGTAGTAAATTGCATTTCATTTTGGGGGAAAATTCCAAGTATGGTGTTTGTATTAAAGTCAGACAGTCATACTTGTGCTTTTACATGAAGTTTAAATGACAGACATTGTAAATATTGAGTAACTACAGTGTTTAAAAAGCATGCTTCAACATAGAAGTAGCAGCAATGTAATTATTTGAAATAACGTTTACCACGCCTCCACTGCATTGAATGCAGTGGATTAATAGGAATGTTTAAGACTGACATTTTCAAGGTTGGCTACTATGTAAAATTAAAGTTACACAAATTACTATACAGAAAAAGCCTTAATTTTAATTTCATACAAACTTTGATGCATTAGTACATTTTAAAATGTCATTGGAAATTAGATTTTTTTTTCCTTTACATCACTTGGTGTGTAAATACCTTGATTAAAACCTTGTAAACCTATTTCAAGGTTCCTATAAGTTGTATAGTACAAGTGTTTTTAAAATACTGGGGTGTTTTTAAAAATTAGATATATTTTGCCCGATAATTTTTTTAACAAGATTGATAAAACATCTTATTTAGACAGTTTGATGTACCAGTTTGTAATTGGATATTCAGCTTAAGTAGTGCACACAGTTGTGACATTTGTTTTTTTCTAGTGGGTAGTGTGCATGAGATGGTAAGCCTGAACAGAGGCTGAGTTGTATGTGTGCAGTTTGTAAATGAATCGATCGGGTAGGTGTATAAGATTGAAGTTTGCTTCTGAGGTATTTTTCAGGCTGTGTGGATTAAGTCTGCCTCAAATTTCTTATCAATAGGAATATGAGATAAAATCCTATGTATTTGAATTTTGACAGCTAGGGGGTGCAAATGTTTAGGCAGTGTACTTGAAATGAGGCCTGGGCAACAAAATGAGAAAACCCTTTACAGTTCAGTAGTACGATGCAGCCAGCACCCGCAAATTACTATTTTTTAAACTTTTGAAGTCTTACAGTTAGCTTTAAAGTAATGATGGTTTTATAAATTGTTAACCACAATAATTTTAGTACTTTCCTTCTTCCCCCATTTAGTAATATAGCCAAATGTATTAAACGTGAAAATTCTCAGGGTCTGAAGTCCTTTGTCTTTGGGCCAAATTTTTTATGGCACTTTAGTTTTAACCACAGTAGTCATCTGTTATACTCCTCTGTTATAAAATGTATCATTTCTTTTGTTTATGGTTAGTGTCTTGGGGGATGTTATGGAAAAGTTATATTTTATAAGGAGAACACTCAAATTATATCAATTATGCCTCCTAGTTGAAGATTTATTGACTGTATGTGAAACTTGAACAACTAAAGACTTTTTTGTATATTGATGAAAGCCTATTAGATTCTAAGTTTGCCTTCTTTGGTCTGCCAGTAAATTAAGCTTATTGCCATCACAGCTAAATACAGCCACAGTGTTTCTTGGTTATATATTCTATGATTTAATAAAACTACCCAGACTAGTTATATTGCCATAGTAAACATGACAGAAGTGTCCTTCGTCTTAATCTGAAAGAGAAAAAGATTTCATGATCAGTTCAGTTAATGAAAATTATTTCATATTAAATGATTTTTAAAACATAAAGCTGCTTACCCAAATGAAATGCACCATTTTAAAATAAAACTGTCGATCCAACAGACTCAACTGTTTTATCACAGTGAAGCCAATGCTCTCACATCAGTTAAGCCTAAGAGTCGTTGCCTTTTCCGTGTTCATTACAAACAGCAGCAGAGATTCTTTGGCACGCAGGAAAATGTTTCTTGTTTCACAATGACTCTGAGATTTATTTTGGTGATGTGTTTCTGACTGTCATCTTCTTTGCTCCTAATCTCTCTCCTAGTATTTCTCCCCATGCCATTCCCACTTGATTCTCATGTCTGCTGGCAGAGAGGCTAAAATGACTTGCCAACTTAAGCCAAAGCTGTAAACCACAGTTGAAGTAAGTCTTTCAATAAAGACTAGTCTATATGATAAGTGGCTTTTTCTTATTGTCGTTTATTATGTAATATTTCTTTCTGGCTGCCATGAAATAAGCAATTTTAAGTTAATAGTAAGATATGTAGAGTATACATATGTTTAGGATCTATTTCTGTGTTTTGTATAAATGTTAAAAGTTCATTAGCTCTGTTGAACTGAAATTTAATTTCTGGATATGGGGCAGTAAAAATTTGCATCCTTCTAAACATGTATGCTCTGTTGAATATTAATACTGTAAAATCTCAATTTGGAGCAAAATAATGGAAACCATTATTTTATCATGTCTAAGTTGGTCTTTGGTTAGTACCTGTTAGTAAATTAAGACTGTGCTCCACAAACATAGGAAATGTAGAAGAAGAATTTAATGAATTATCTAGACAATTTTCTAGCAGGTATGCCCAAAATTAAATCATACCTATTAATTAAAAGTTAGCATTTGAGCATTCACTTAATACATTATAAACATTGAGTTTGCATTTTAAGTAGGAATTGGAAAGATGCAAAATGCTTTACACTTTTACTGACTTATATAAGCCTTCTCTTAGGTGGTCCAGATGAGCCGGTTTTGTTAAATATGAATTCTGTGTGTAGTAATAGAATGTCCTACTTAATGTGCTCATATAGGTTACTGTGAATTAGATCGCCTCTACTCAATTATTAAATTATATGACTCAAAAAATGTTACTTCTAATTATGGTTAATTGGTGTGGTATTTAAATGCCATATTAATAGGAAACCGAGGCTCCTGTCTGCTTAAATTTGATCTACTTTAAAAATTAGTGCAGATAGGCTAGAAACTTATTAATTCCAAAGGTACTTTGTAAATAACTCTTTTAGGGGCAAGGATGACTTTTGGTTTTAGAATTGCCTAAATATGAAATGTTCAGTTTATATGTAGGAAATAGAGGCGAGAGGAACTATATAGTTTGCTGGTTTTTTTAAATCTTAGGCATAGAAGGGAAGAGGGAGTGCTAATAGTAATTGACCCTTTTGTTGAGTTAGGATTTTGTTCAGGGGAAAGAGAGAGAGGTTAATCCACATAACATCCATAATTTGGTTTTTAAACAAGATTGTCAACTAGAATAACAGTTGACAAAAGGTATGTGTCCAATAAATGATTTCCCTAACATTTCAACTCAGTTCTAATACGCTAAATTTTAGCTTTCTAATTTTTTTTTGAAATTGACTAACCACTGTTTGTTTCTCTGAGATACTCCTCTGGGAAAATGATCCACATCTGATATCTTGAAGTCAGCTTGGAAAGTTTGCCAAACATGAATAAAACTGAAGTGCTATTATTAGATAGTTGTTAGAGAAAAGCCAGGATAATTGTGTGTTGAAAAATAATCTCTTGTGGTGAGCTGTCCAGTTGTTGATCTTGCAGCTGGCCTTAGCTTGCCCGTGGACCTCCTGTTTGACTCTGCTTTGTTCTTGTGAAGTGACAAGAGGTTTGTAAAGAGCCTGATAATCAGTTGGTACTGTGGTATTACATTTTTGAGGTAAATCAGTTTTGCTACATACAAAACAGTAGATATCATAACTTGCCCAACTGATTTTTTTTTTTTTCAATTCCTATGACTTTCTTCTTTGGGTTTTGGTATACCAATGAAGAGAAGTCCAAAACTATCTGTTCAGATGGGCACAAAGTATGTATTCATATGTAACAGTGCCTGTTATGAGAATTGATACTAATGTATAAACTTCAGATTTTCACAGTTCATTTTACAGGTTAAGAGTTGTGAGTTGAACTGTTTGAATAACTGGTTTATATGATTGCTTTTGCTCACAAAAATAAAGCTAATGCATAAGTCTAAACAAAACAGAATGCTCATCTAATAATCTTACTTCGCTTTTTTTTTTTTTTAAAGGACTGAACTTGGAAGAACATTTTTAATTTCCTTTGGCTGGGTTGTATTTTAGCATATGGCCCAGCTCATACTTGGTTAGATGTTTGATGAGGTTTCAGACTGGGAAAGGAGTTGTTACTAGGATAATAAAGGGCAGAGAAGTCAGTCCTTAAATCGGAAGGGTGATGACAATGGAATAAACTATCTTGGGCAGTTGCAGTAAACCATGCATGATAATCAGGGCTTGGGGGTTGATATTTATTTTAATACATGACTAGTTTTCATACTATGCACATTTTACCAAGACTAGGAGACTTAACAGGTTATTGAAAATAAAATTACTAACATCTTTGTCCTGTTTACTGGTCTTGATGATTTCAATTTCCTTTAAGGTGTGTTTTTATTAATGTATCTACATGTGTATTAGAATGTTGGGCAAGTGCTGTTTTAAAATACTGTCTGAGCATTTTCATATCCTTCAAATTCACATGTATATTATTATTATTAGGAATCTTTTATTTTTGAAAATGAATAACCTCATTCCCAGGTTGCTTTGCTATTTCAGTCTCCCTCTATTAGAATGTAAGCTCCATGGGGGCAGGGACTTTTGTGACTACATGAACCCTACCTAGGACTACCAGTAAGAGGCACATGGTAGATGTTCAATAAATGTTGAATGCATGAATGTGATTAAGGAAGTGAAGGTAAACGTGTATTTTAGTGTCCCTTTTAAACCCAGAATACCACCTGGTGTTCCACTTGCATAGAACTTGATCAGAATCAACTGGGTACTTGTTAAAATACAGATTCCGAGGCTCCACCCTTGTCATTGAAGGTAATATAAAAAGAATTGGCCTGGGTTCCTTTTTTCCTCTTGTAGCTCTTGTAAGGGTAACAAAATCCTATTGGCCTTGGTCACACATTTTTCCAGAAAAACTAGTTTTTTGGAGTTCATGATGTCTGTGATTGCTACCCAGAATAGTTGTCAAGCATCTTTCAAAGGTGTTCAGGAGGTACTCCTAAAGGTGATGTACGTGGGTACACCAGGTAGGAAACAGCTACCCTGAGTAGCACTCTTCAAGAATGTGAGTGATGCTGGATCACGGTGCTGGGTAGTCTGGGGAGGGTTATTTTTTAGCAAGAGAGACTATGGGCAAGACAGAATTGGGTTCTTGTACTGGCAGCATCTAGGTATAACAATTTGGAAAAGGCCATGGGAAGTGACCCAGTTGAGATTCTTAAAGTGGCAATTATGTATATAGTGCATAGACAAAAGTAAGAGCATACTTGAGCATCTTTACTGATAAACTGGTTAGAATGGAAGGAAATTTCTAAATTGTGTAAGTGAAAATAAGAACTAGTAAAAGAACTTGTAGCAGTCCTAGGAAAACAGGTAATTTAACAGTGTTGATCTTTCATGGTATGGTATCTGCCAGGTAAGTAAACAGTTAAAATAGTGTATTTAAAATCTGATTTGCCCTTCTATCATAAGAGTAAGTGCTTATTGAAGCCCTTACATTCTGTATTCTTAGTTTGGTTGGGTCTTAAATGTGCCCTGAATCTAGTTGTGTTATCAAACTCAGATTTTAAATTTGAATAAGTCTGGAAATAACTTGTATTTACACAGAGGTATTTATACCCTTACTCAATTTTATTACCTCTTTCAAGCAAGTGCTTTGTTCTGACATGAAATTTGCTGGTGATTTTATGACACTCACTAAACTAGTGAAAAAATGCAGAAGTAAAGCAAAAAACTAAAAAGGTCACTTTGTAGATCTTCACCTGCTCTGTATTCTTAGCATAGCCTAAACTACCATCTTTTCACTGGACTATGACAGTAGCTTCCTCTCTGGTATGTATATGTTTAAAAATTATAACATTACACAGAAAAGCACACATCTGTGAATAGCCCTGAATATTCATGAAGCAAATACATTCATGTAGTAGCATTGAGATTGGGAAATGGGACCTTGCCAGCACCCCAGAAGCCTGCATGCTCTTTTCTAGTCTATCCTCTCTTCCCTAAGGTAACCACTAGACTGATTTATATGGCCGTAGATTATTTGGCTTATTTCTGAGCTATATAAATGCAGAACTAAGCAGCATATATACTTTTGTGTCAGGTTTACTTAGTAATTGAGTTTCTTGTTGCATGTAGCTGAGGTTTTCAATGCTGTAGTACTGTATGAATGTGCTACAATTCTACTCTACATTAAACACTTGGTTTTCTACTTGGACTTATGTGTGGTGTTAAAGTGAATGTTTTTTTAAAAGTTAGTAAAAAATTGTTCCTCCCACTTATGTCTCCTAGCCGTCTAGTTCCCATCTCAAAAGGCAACCAGGTGGCAACAGCATGTATTTTCCTGGAGATAACTATTTATATATAATGTTTATTCTTCCTTTAACAGGATAGCATGTTGTATACACGACTATGCACCTTCCTTTATTCGTGTAGTAAATCAGATTATTCCATAACAGTTGCATTAATTTTTAAACAACATCTGACTTGTAGCCTAAAGATGCCTCAAATAACTTCCCATTGCACTTAGCATGAAGTCCCTTTACAGCCCTGTACAACTGGGTACCTGCCTACCCATCTAGCCTTTCTCTCCTCTCCAGTCACCCTGGCTGGCTTTCAGCTCCTCTTATTCACTGAGATTTTCCACCCTGGGGCTCTTGCCCATGCTGCCTTCTTAATCTAGAAAGCTCTTCTGCACTTGGCTGTTTACATCAGCTTGTCATTTTTTTTCAGAAAAGCCTTCCCTAACTCTGCCTCATCCCCACATCTAATTTAAGGATTCTCCTGTTTTACTTTCATCATCCCTCTTTTTCTTTATGGTCCTTGAAACAATAGACACATTTATGTAATAAGTACGTGTGGTTAATGATGCTCCCCAGATTATAAATTCGAGGGGGAGGCATTTTGTGTCTCTGCCATTCTGATGGTACCTATGTGTTAGGTGCTTACTGAATAGTTGTTGAGTGAATGGATGAGTTTATATGAGGTAAATTTGCAAACTTGATTATACAAAGGAGTTAATGAATAATAATAAAGCTGGACAGGGAACAGAAGGGAAATAGATGCCTGGTGTACAAAATTGGTACAGCAGTCTTGCTATATCTGCTAGAATAAGGTAAATGCATTGATAAAGATGGGTGTAGGTCATTCTGTTTTCCAAGGCACAGTTGCTGCACCTCTCGTCACCTGGATGTCTCCTGCAGTCAAGTGGGCCATTGAGAGCTTGCTCTGGCCGCCTAGGTGGCCGCTGCTGGCAATGAGAGCTGCTTGAGTTCTCAGCTGTTTGGGGAACAGGGAAGCTGGCTTCCTTTCAGGCGCTCTTACTGGTGTTCCTGGAGGTGCTATGGCAGTGGTTGGAAAGGACATCTATTCCACTGTTGGTGGGATTGTAAAGTGGTCCAACGCTATGTAAACAGTATGGAGTTTCCTCAAAAAAATTAAAACTAGAACTACCATGTGATCCAGCAGTTCTGCTTCCAGGTATATATGCAAAGGAATAGAAAGCAGATTCTCAAAGAGGTAATCACCCCTGTTTACAGCAGCGTTATTCACAATAGCCAAGTGGTGAAAGCAAATGTCCATCAACAGATGAATGGATAAACAAAACATACATACAAGGGAATATTATTCAGCCTTACATGGAAGGAAGTCCTGATACATACTACCACCTGGATGAACCTTAAAGACATTGCTAACTGAAATAAGCCAGTCACGAAAAGAAATACTGTGTGATTCCACTTACTTGAGGTAACTAAGTAGTCAAATTCATAGAAGCAGAAAGTAAGTGGTTACCAGGGGCTGAAGGGAAGTGGGAAAGGGAATTTTTTCATGGGTATAGTTTTAGATTTGCAGGATTAAAGTGTTCTGGAAATCTGTTTCACCACTATGTGAATGTATATAACTCCACTGAACTATACACTTAATAATGGCCAAGATGGTAAATGTTACGTTGAGTATTTTCACCACAATAAAGTATATAATTCTTTAGTTTTATAGATCACATTAAAAAAGTAATCATTACTGCTTGGGCCTAAATACCACTTTCTTTTTCGGTTTATCACTGTTCTCCAAATTTTCATTTCTGTCTGATGTAATCAGAGTCTGTAAATTTCCTCAGTTTTCATTTTGTTGGGTGGCTGTTCTTAGATACTTTTCCTTGGGGAAACAGTACATTTCCACATCTTTACCATATCATATGCCCATTTGATATTGACAGAATTTAGTTATTTAAGGACATTGGGGAGTTAGGATCTCAGCTTATCATCTGCTTATTAGTGGAGTTCTTAAATTGCTTTCAGGTGATTTTAATCTACTGGCAATTTTCATCTAATGGCATAAAAATATGAGCCATGAAGAGAGAAGGTGGATCATTCATCAGCTTCAGCAACAGTAAGTGTTTCTAAACATCTGAAAAATGGAGCAGATAGCAGTCTTTATTCCTTAACCACCACATAGCCATTTAGCCTATAAAGTCGAGAGAGGTGTGTTTGCACTTGGAGAATTTACTGCTGTTTATGTTAAGGATGAAACAACTTTCTGGTGTCTGGTGACCATGACTAAAAAAGGTTGAGGGTTGTGGTGGCTGAGAACAGCCTGGGCTGCAGCTGGAAAGACTGAGGTTGTAAATGTGCCTGGAAATAAATTTTACCTGTATCTATAAATCCCTCCAAAATATGGACTGGATCCAAAATGGTACTTTATAGCCTGTTACGTAAACGTGTGGGATTTACAGTTATTAAAGAAAGTTTTGGTATTTATGACTGGAAGGAGATTAAGTACCGTTAGTGGATTCTCCTGTCTTTATCTGTAGAGGTCATTTCATGACCCTGATGATCAGGAAATTATGGTATTTACCCCCCAATATAGGTAACTCCTTTTTGCAAAGATCTTTGGGCTTGAAACTTTGGATCTGACAGTTGCCAGATCTCTGTGTGGAATTAGTGCCTACTCCTGAGAGACGTAAGCTGTACAGATTGTCTCTGCAGTGCATTGAGCTGCTGTGCTGACAACCCTCACTGCTTTTCAGCTTGCTTGCAAACTCATTTAAATGTGTATGTGTGTGTATGCATGCACATGCATATATGTGTGCATCATACATATGTGTTCATATGTGTATACACATCCACATACCCATACTCAAATATTTTTCCACTCCAAGTATCTTCAAAATCTGAGTTACGGCTTTGTATATTATTTTAACTTCTTTTTTCTTTAGGGAGTAAAAATTCATATGTAATGTTACTTTGACACCTGATAAAAACATCAAACTTGTGAGCCAAAGCACATTTCCTGAGAACTTGGTCAATGTATAGCTAGGAAGAAGTGATTCAGGAAAGTTTCCATCTGGCTAAAATTTAAGCCAAGAATGACATGATTTGCAGTCCCAGTATTTTTGTGAGATGATTTTCTTTATGTTGTAGTACTACCGTTTTTTGGACACATTTTCTACAACCACATGTAAAACAGGTATAAAATAAAATAGCTTTTAGGTGAAATCTGATGGCTGATCAAAAGGTACTTGGAAATCATAAGTGGGAATATTTTGATAAATGACATCTTTTGAAGATTGCTTTCTAAACTATCTCATTTGGGTTTTATGATTTAAAAAGCATTTTAAGGAGCATTTAGAGAAGTTTATAAGCATACATAAGATTAATAAAAATTAAACTTTTGTATTTTAAAATCAATTAGGCTTGGGTCAAAAATTTTTTAAGTGTTTTTAATTGAATTCTGTCTTATGGGGCTGATTAGTTCACAAATGTCCATTGTTTACCGAGTAGTAAGGAACATTTGTGGGTTTGTTATATGATGACCATGAACTTTAGTGATGTAACTTACTGCTTTTATAAAGTGAATCTCTTAATCATGCCAGATTTTATATATTCAAAATGTGAAATGTGTGTTTGTGTTAAGATGTTGTCATCTGTAATCCTCTTCCCCAATGCTGAATTTTCTGAAGTCATTTTCGGGCATGGTTTCCGAGCCCCACCAGTACACTGACCCAGCCATTTAATCACTGTGTCTCACAGCCCCCACCAGCCTGTCACCACTGTGTCACCCCCTTCATTCTGCCAATTTCCTTTTGGCGGTTTTCAAAAAACCAATTAGGTCCACAGGACACTTCATGATTAGAAATACCCAAGGGAATATGAGATTCCAGAGAAGTTTATGAAGAGGTCTGAGCAGTGGCAGCTGCCGGATTGCCTCGGCAGAGCATCTGTGTGATCACAAAGAATAAGGACAACACCTAGCGGGAGGTGTGTGTTGCAATATAATTGTTAAAAAAAAAACCAGAACAGTGTTACGCAATGGTCACACTTCATATGTGTATGTGTGAGCATGTGTACACAAACGCGCACATTTTTTTTTTTTTCTGGCCTTTTGGAGGACATTTTTGAATCTAGATTTGAAGGAAGGTTGGGCTTAAGATTCCTGGAAATGCTGACTCTTCTCCTTTAACAATAACGCAAGGGAACAGTGTTACAGATTAGACGCCCGGAACAGTGACTTGTGAAAACCATTCGTTCATGGGGTGTGAAGCGGTTGTGTAGAGAGAGCCAGGAGCCAAGGGACCTAAATTGTGGGCCCACTTTTCCACTTTGTACCTGTGCCACTGAGCTGTTCGCCAACCTTCTGTGATACTCAGTTTCTACCTCTGTAAATCCCGTGTCATGAGGTTTAGTGGAAATCAATTGAAAATTTGTGTGAATGTGCTATGAAGAGCCGAAGTTTTCCTTGTACTTGGAGATCTGGCTGTCATTAGAGGCAGTCTAGGATTCATAGTCCCCCAAGAGGTTGCTAAGCCAGAACAGTTTAAAGTAGTGTGGAGAACAGTGCCAAACACAAAGTGCTCAGGGAAACTTAGCTGTTACGATTACTGGTGATACCCCCAACTCTCAGCTCTTTTGTTATGTATTAGGCACGTGGTAACGACTAGAATTTTTAAATATTAATCTATTTTCATTAAAATGATATATATGTATAACAGTTTTAAATATTAAATCGATGAAAAATAACATTCCCTTTTACCACCCTCTCCCAGGATTACTCCTCAGAGGCCACCATTTTTAATTTCCATCTGTTTCTTCTGATATTTACTTCCACATATAATGAATGATATACAATACTTATAAGAAACTCTAAAACTGTTTCTTAATGTGACAATTTTAGAATTTTTCTGCTGACTTCCCATTGTGGTAGATGAGGATTTAGCTCTTACTCTTCATTCTCCTCAGTTCCCTTGCTCCACTATACAAAGGTTTCCAGTTGATAGTTTTTAGTCACTATGACTGCCAGTACTGATCACCAGTAGTGTATTTTGATTATTTTCTTGTCCTTTTGGGTTTTTCTCCAAAGTTAATAATTGTCTGCTTTTCTTTGCTTAGTTGACACTAATTTTAACCAAAGACAGCCACAGATTTATCAAATGCTTTTCAATACCATTTTTATATATTCAAACTCAGTGAGATTCCCAGAACCGTCACTGTCATACTTGCCTCTGGACTGGCTACCCTCACTCTGCCACCTGTCATGCCAGCTGGGACTGCATCCCTCTCTCATGTGGATCCCTTGTTCCTGGGAGCCTGTGTTTTCCTCCTTTTTTTACATTTACTAATTTTTGTTGCAGCATGTCTTCCAGTAGCTTTCCAAGAAGTTCAGTGACAATTTGATTTCTGAACCTTTGTATGGGACCTGTTTTTCATCTTTGTAACTTAAAGTTTTTTTAAAATTATTTTGTTGAGCTATAAATTAAGAAAGCTGGTACCTATCAACAGTTGCTCTCCATTCTCCCCTTGCCACCAGGCTTAGGTAACCACTAATTTGCTCTCTTTCTCTCCAGATTGGCGTATTTCAGACCTTACATAAATGGGCTCATACAATATGTGGTGGTCCTTGGTGTTTCTTTCACCTAGCCTAACGTTTTTAGGTCCCTCATGTTGTAGCCTAAATCAGGACTTCATTCCTTTTTATTGCTGAATAAAACTCTATTGTACTGATGTAGCACGTTTATTCGCTCATCAGTCAATGAACATTTGGGTGGTTTTCACTTTGGGGCTGTTACCAGCAATGCTGCAATGAACATTCTTGTACAAGTCTTTAGTGTAGACATTTTTTATCTCTCTTCCGTAGATATATAAAAGTGAAATTTCTGAGTTACGTGGTAATCTCATATTTAGCTTTAAGAAGAACTATACCCAACTGTTTCCAAAGGGGATACACCATTTTACAGTCTCAGCCCAAGGTGATTTTATAAACAGCTTTACTGAGGTGTAACTGACATGCAATGAAATGCACAAATACAACACACATGAGTTTTGACACACACACATACACACAGATATATATATATATATATACCCCTGAAACTATTACCACAATCAAGATACAACAAATATACCCATCACCCCCAAATTTTCCTCATGTCCCTTTGAAATCCATCCTTGCCACCCCTACTCTCTTATCTCAATCAAGCACCGATGGCTTTCTGTCACTATGTGGTTTAGTTTGCTTTTCTAGAATTTTACATAAGTGGAACCTTACAGTATGCACGTGCTTTGGTCTGGCTTTTTTCATTGACCATAACTTTTGAGATTCATCCACGTTGAATGTACCAATAATTCATTCTTTTTTATTGATTCCATTGTATCTGCCACAATTTGTTTATCCTCTCAGCCAGTAAAAGTGCTATGAACATTCATAGCATATGATTTCATTTTTCTTGGATAAATACCTAGGAGTGGACTGTTGGATTATGTGGTAGATACACATTTGACTTTTTAAGAAACTCCCAAAGGTGTTGCATCCAGTTTATATTCCTACCAGCAGCTTGCTCTTTGTAAGATTTTTGGAAATTATTCTGAAATTTCATGCTGGTGTACTTTGCTGCAGGTCTGTTGTTTTGTCCACTTTGAGGACTCTTTTAATTTGGAAATGAATTTTCTTCAATCTGGGAGATTGTTTTGAATTCTCTCTCTAATTTCCTCTCCACTGTTTTCTCTGTAACATCTTTCTGGAACTCCTATTACTTGGAATTGACTCTCCAATTCTTTTTCTTCCTCTCCTATTGTACATTTAATCATTTGTTCCACTTTTTAGATTTCTTTGACTTTTTCTTCCAACCCCTTTTTAAAAAATGTTTTGTTCCCACTTTATATTCCAAACTATCTTTCTTGTTTATGATGCAATGACTTATCTAAGATATGCTTTTTAGAGAGATCAACTTATTCCCTCTATTGTCTTTCCCCTGAATTCTTATATTCTGTTTGTTTTGGTCTCTCTCCTTTTGGAGGCATTCCTGAAATGTCTGTGATCCTTGCATACCCCTCATATTTGAGAGGGATGTGTCAAAAGCTCTCAGAAGCTGTGTGTGTGTGTGAGTGAGTGAAAGAAGCCGTGTACTTCTCTGAGATTAGTTAGGCACGATAACTTTGGGGAAACCCTAAGTGTTAATATTTGTTTTGTTTTTTTTACTTATTTGAAGGTAGATATTAAATTTTTCTAAGACACCTGGCTTCTGGCTTTCTGGGTCCAGGAAAGGGAAGGGGCCTCCCAGTTCAGGACACAGAGCTCACTCACTTAACTCTCCTACAGCCCAGCCTCATCTGCACCTCAGCACGGCCAGTCCATCCTGAGTCCACAGCCTCTGTGCCTCCGTATTTCCCACAATAATTTCTGGGCGGTGCCTGATGCCTCCTTGTACAGACTCTTATCCACCCTGCATTTCCAGCCCTTGCCTGCTCTGCTGTCTGTGACCCTGTGTCCTTCCGTCCTGAGCTCAGCTGAGCCTCAGTAGGGTGAACCAGCCTCTTGTCCCTGGTACTCGGCTGCTCCTTCCTCTTGCTAAACCAGTTTCTGCTTCTCCATCTGTCTTCAGATTGGCTGAAGCCTCTCTTCCATCACTGCCTCCTTTCCCATACACTTTGTCCTGGTGGGTTTACACCTTACTGTAAAAAAATACCTTATTTTTAATGACCTTTCTGTCATCACAGTGGAATTTGGGGAGAGAGGACAAGTATTCTCTTGCTTCATCAGCACTTTTTTTTGTTGAGTGCTGTGTGACAAGCACTTCTGGGTGCCAGGATGGCAGACTTTATACCCCAGGGAGAATTGAAGGTAGGGCGAATGTAGAGACTGCGGAGGAAGAGAAAGCTAGCATAAGTAAGTTTTCAGGTGACATGTGCTGTGCAGAAGCGTACGGCAGGGAAGGAGGAAAAGGGGGCCTAGGGGTACAGGGTGTGAATTGCCATCTTAAACCCCAATGAAGTGACATTTGGATAAAGACCTGAAGAAACTGGGGGGTGTGCACACCACAGAGCAGAGTGTTCCAGACAGGGAATAGCCAGTGCAAAGGTCATGAAGTGGGAGTGTGTGGAGGTGTTTGAGCGATGGGTGGGGGTTGGCAGGAGCAGACGAGTGGGGGCAGGAGAGTGAGAATGGAGGTCTCAGTCCTGTGAGGGCTTGAGAGTTTATAAGGCCTTGGACTTTCTCTTGGGGCCACATGGGGGGCCCCAGTGCAGAGTTTTGAGCAGAGAGTTGATGCGGTGAGACTTCCCTTGTTTGGGAATGATCACTCTGGTTGCTGGGTTTGGAATGGACCACAGCAAAGTGGGAGGGGAGACCTGTTAGGGGGCTGCTGCAGTAGTCCAGGCAGGGGGTGGTGGCTTGGACATGGGTTATTATAGTGGAGATGGAAATGGTGAGAGTTTGGGCTTCTGGGCTTGGTTTAAAGGTAGAACCTGCAGGATTACTCAATGGAATAGATGTAGGATGTGAGAAAAGGATGATAATCAATAACTCCTAGATAATTGGTCTGAGCAATTGGAAAGGTGGAGAAGCCTTTAATGATGATGAAAGGGCTGCAGGTGTGGCGGGTGTGGGCTGGGAGAGGAGAGTTCCCTTCAGACACACTTGGTTGGAGGCCTCCAAAAGGAGGTATCAAGCAGGAAGGCCAGGTTGGAGAGAGAAGTGTGGCAGTTCAGTGGCATGAAAATGGCCTTTAACATGGAGTGAGTGGTGAGGATGCGTCATGGAGGTTTGACTGTAACAGATGAGCCCCTCAGGAGGGGAAGGCTGATAAAGGGGGTGGGAGGTCTGTGCCTGTCAGGGGCAAGAGGGGCATCTGGTAACTCTCTTGTACTTTCTGTTCAACTTTGCTGTGAACTCAAACTGCTTTAAAAAAGCAAAGTCTCCTTTATAAAAAGGGTACTAAAGCCATTAGACTAGATGAGATGGTCGGGGTGTTAGAGTACAAGAGAAGAGAAGAAATCTAAACACTAAGCACGTGGTGCACACCTGTAAGAGGAAGGAGAGGTGGTGGTAGAAACAGCAAATGTGGCAGAAGGAAAACCAGGAGAGGGTGATGTCTCAGAAGGTGACAGTAGAAAGTGGTTCAAGAGGGAGGAGGTATCTACAGGGTCAAATGCTGACAGAGGGTCAGGTTAACTCAGAGACAGAACTGATTGTTAGATTCCTAGGTGGACGTCATTGTGACCTTGCCAGGGCAGTTTAGTGGGGTTGTGGGCATGGAAGTCAGACCTAAGAGGGTTTAGGAGGGTGGGAGGAGAGGAACTGGGGACAGCGAGTGCAGACAATTTATTTGAAGCATGTTGTTGCAAACTGCTGTGAAATAGGGCAATAGAGAAGTTTTGTTTGCTTGGAGATTGGTGAAAAACAAGTATGACTGCAGGTGATATAATTAATTGCCTGTTTAGCAAGAATCCCAACCAGAATCTTAGATGTATATATAAAGTCTTCCTTTTGAGGTGTGTCTTCAGGGATGCAGCATGGCACAAGATAGAGTGTGCTGTGCCAGGAAGACCACCTGCTACAACTCAGGACACTGAGCATCGCATCCAAGCTAAAGCTGTCTGGGCCTCAGTTTCCTGATCTGTAAATAATGTGCTTATCTCCAAGGATCCCTCCAGCTGTGCTACACCATGGATGTGTGACTTGAAATGCAAGGGAGATCAAAGATGGGAAAGGCAGTTGGTGTCACTTGTTCCTTCCATGGGAAATCAGGTGTTTAAAGAAAGCAAAACAACTATTGTAAAAATGTGGTAGATTAAAACATTGGTAGATTAAATCCAGTAGGGATTTTGACCAGTTTTCAACTACTGATTTTTCTTGGTGATTTAAGAGCATATACACTGTTGAAATTTTGCAAAACAGGAAAATATAATAATAAAAATGAAAATCACCCATTATCCCACCATCTAGAGATAAATACTAGTAACATGCTATAGTTTCCTGAAAGCTTTCTATACATAAACTTACTGTATTTTCTCCCTTCCCCCACTGAAAATTTTCTCTACATTTGTATCCTGATTTTTTCTGTGAAAGCTTCATCATAAGCATGTTCCTACATCACCCAATATTCTTCATGCAGTTCTTACAACTATTAAATATTCCATACAGTTATATATTCCAGTAATTATATATTGTCACTTAGTCATCCCATTAATGCGCATTTATAGTTACTACGAACAGCACTGATAAAACAGTGTTATGTTCAACTTTACAAATAAATCTTTGTGTCTCTTACTCATTCTTTGGCATGAATTATCAGTTGTAGAATTATTAACTGGTCCAATGGGTAGAAACATTTTGAAAGCTCTTAAACATGTTGCCAAAAATGTCTTTTATCATATCTGCCTCTCTTACCCTTCCAGAAGGTTGTAACAATTTACCTTCCACCCTTCACTGTGTATATCAGTTGTGTTACACTGTAACTAACCCTGTCAACTTCCTGTAATTTCTTTTAAAAGTGCCACTTTTCACTGTGTACAGGCTAGTTTTTTTTTAAAGCAACATTGTAAGGGGAGGAAGAGTAATTTAGATTCCAAAAAATTTTTGCATACCTACATGTGCTGGGCACCATGCCAGGTGCTTTCTTGTTTATTGCTAGTGAACACCACACCCTTAGAGTGTAGGTGGCATCCTTTCCTTGTCCAATCTCATGACGCTGTGTTTAAGGACACCCAGCTGGTGTGCGGTGTGGCCAGGATTGGTACCCAGGTTTCTTGACTCCAAGTTGGACACTTACTTATTTACTTATTTTATTACATACCTCACCTTTCTCAAATGGCCTAAAATGCTCTTTATAAGAAACTAAAATGTATCTTACATATTTAATTATAAAAGATTCTATAATATATTTACAGCTTACTATTTTTTTTTAAGTTTCTGAGTAGAATAAAAAATAATGAACTCTGAAGACAACGATCACTCTGAAATTCTGCTTTACCAGAAGACAGCCAGGCTCAGCTCCTTGCTGGTTCAAATAAAAGTCATTCAACCAAAAGTGACACCAGCAGGGGCAGGAAGGAGCCAGACTGCTTGTCCTCTTCTTGCCCAGATGGGTCACCACTATTTGTAAAGGCGTGAGCTGAACTACAGAAACAGCAAGTGGGTGGATGCTATTTGGATGGCAGTCCCCTTCGGCCCTTATGCAAACCACAGGCAGAACTCTCTCTCTCTCTCTCTCTCTCCTTTTATATTTGGTCTTTTAAACAGTGCACATTGAAAACTGGCTTTTGAATCTTTAGACACTTAAAACAGATACTTATAGCAATTTCATGAGGAAGTCTTTTAACGTTCCAAAACAAAAAAAAATTAAACTGTGCATATTAAACCATAAACATGGATCTTTATATAATTTTGTGTTCACTATCTGATATACTAATAGGACAGTAAAAGCAATTTGAAGCTGCTCTATTTTTCCCTTCATTCCAGAAAGGCCTGGCTGCCTTCTTAGCTTAGGAGGGACTCATAACCATGTCCTTGGCCAGGCCTTTTCAGGACACTATGAGGGTGTACCTGGCAACTGGCATACCATTCAGCCATGCCTAACATCACCCATTGTGCAGGTCTCCTTATTTCCTGTGCCAGAATTATCTGTAATTTGGTGTTGGGAGTTTTCTGGAGAATTGCTGCACAAATTCCCTTGTCGTTGTTATGAGAAGGTGGGAACCTCATTTGGATCCAGGACTCCACCAGAATTAAAAGGCCCTATTCTTACACAGGGTGAAACTGACGCCTATAGCTGAAGGGGCGCTGGAGTCCGTGACGACAGAGTGGGAGCTGGGGGTCGAGGGGGCGGGGACCCTAACCCCTGAGCAGGCCAGCAGGAGGAGATGCTTTTAAAACAGCTCTCTGGCTGGGTTCGAGACCCCCTAGACACCGTGGTGTCCTCCAGTTGCAGCTGAAAACCTCGTAACCTTTGCGAGCCGGACAAACCTCTCCCGGCAGCTCCCTGGCAGGGAGCGGAGTGCTGAGAAGTACTTTGAGGAAAACGACTTTGAGAGGGGAGGGGAAGAGAGAGAAGTGAGCAGCAGCCCCAGAAGGCCGGAGATGGGGTGCAATTGGGGCTGCGGGGTGGGTAGAGGGAGGGAGGAAAAATTAGCGGAATGGGTAGCTCAAAATAGAAGATATAAAAGAAAGTGCCAGCTAGTGAAAATACTGCAAAGGGATGGGTGGAGGGAGCCGACGACTAGGGAACGGTTTAGAAAAATAGCAATTAGTACAGCTAAAAATAAAGACCAATTTAGAGACAAAGCCAGATACACAAGGAGCAAAATAAGAGTCGCCAGAGACAATTCCTCGCAAACCAAATGTTCAAGAAAATGGGGCTAATGACACCCCATCTTGGGCTGTTTGGCAGAAGAAATGAGATAATAGATTAGAGGAGCGCGCGCGGCGCCGAGCAGGTGACCGGCGGCGGGAGAGGAAATCAGAACCGAGCGCAGTGTGGACTTGAGGGGTTCTCTGCGTGGAGCAAAAGCGCCCTGCGGGGGCTCCCCCAGGAGTCCCCAGGGAGCAAGAAACGTCCCGACCAGCCGGTGTGCGGGGACCCGAGGGGTTCCTCCAGAATCCCCCCAGTCCCGCCCCGAGCCTCAGGCCACGGGGACAAGGCGCCTGGTCTCGGCGCGCGCCGCCCGGCCCGGGAGGGGGCGCCCGGCGCGGCTCGCTCGGCGCGCCGGCCCCGCGGCCCCGGTCCTGGCGCTGCCCCCCGGCTGGCGCGGCGGCGGGAAGGCCCGGCACCCACGGAGCGGCGGGGAGGGCAGGCCCGGGCCCGAGGGTGGGCTGGGCCCCGGGGCCGAGGAGGTGCAGGCCCCGGGCCCCTCCCGGGGTTGGCAGAACCGCGAGGGCTCGGCTCCCCGTCCTGTGAGCCGGGAGGGACCCCCGCCGGCCGCCCCGCTAAGGCGCGCGGAGCCACGGAACCCGGTGCGCCCGCGGCTCTCGGGGCTGCGCGGCGAGGGCGGGAGACTGGAAGGGGCGCTGGGGTCGCAGGCCGGGCGGTCGGCCAGGCGGGCCCCGGGGGCTCCCTCCGCCAAGCGCGCCTCCTCCCGGCCGCGGGGCCGCGCCTGCCCGGTGGGGCGCCCCGGGGCGGGCGGCCGGGCGCACGGAGCGCGCCACGCGGCGCCGGGGGGAGGAGGGCGCTGGGGCGGGGGCCGGGCGCGCCGGGGCGGCGCTGAGCCGGCTCCTCCTCCTCCGCGGCCGCCGCCTCCTCCTCGCCTTCCTCGGGCTCGGCCGCCGCGCGCCCGGCTGCTCCTCCTTCCCTCCCGGGCGCCCGCGGCGATGTTTAACCGCGCCGTGAGCCGGCTGAGCCGGAAGCGGCCGCCGTCAGGTAAGCCGCTCCTGGGGCCCGCGGGCTGGGGATCGGGCGGCCGCGAGGGGTCGCGAGGAGCCGCCCCGTCGGCGCTGCCCGCCGCGGGCATCCTCCCTCCCTCCCGGGCTGGGGCGCGACTTGGCGGAGCCGCCCCGACGGAGCCCCCTCCGAGCGCGCCACCTCTCCCGGCCCCGTCTCCGTCTCCGTCTCCGTCCCCGCGGTCCCCGCCGCGGCGGGGGAGCGGAGCTCCGAGAGGCAAGCCCAGGGAGGAAGTGGTTGGAAGGGGGAACAACGGTAGTTTTCTATTTAGTGATGGTCTGGGAGTAAAAGGAGATCCAAAACATCCCCAAACTTTGGAGGTACTACGGGCTCAGGATTCCGAAAGCAGAACGTCGCGCGGGTTCCCCGTCCGGAGTACTTTGCCTCTGCTACGGGCGTTGGTGCAAATGATGCCCGCGCGGCGCCCGGACAAGGCACCTCCGGCCCCGGCATCCGACTGTCCGCCGGGCCTGGGCTTGGGTTCTGCGCTGCGGAGCCGAACTGGGGCCGCGAAGCAGGGCGGGTGGAGCAGACACATCTATGCTCGCTGCAGGCAAGCGCTGACATTACAAAGGACTCGGCTTGGCCGTCACTCTGGACCAGCCTGAGCCACACTTTGGAGCAATTTGATAGGACAGAGAACCCACAGAGAAGATAAAAGCTGTGCCCTGGATTCCGACCATTTGACCCTTTTTGTTAATAATGATAGCTACGCCCCTTTGACCGCCTAATGTGGCCCTGATCTGTGTTCTTTGGTATTGTCACCGCCACTTTCTAGAGGAGGAACTGAATGAAGCCAGGAGCTGTTAGGTAACTTGCCCCAAGTCACATTAGGAGGTGATGGAGAATCTTTCAAACGCGTTTGCCTGACTTTGGAGTTCAGGGCTTTTCTGCTGCCTCCCATTCCAAAAACCACTTCTGCATTTCCAAGTCTGTAAGTGGTGGTCCGTGACCTTTTCTCACCTAATGTAATATTTTATGAGGGATTTGGTGGTTAAGAGGATGAACTGGAACGACACTGGCAGGGGCGGGAATCCCACCTCCACCACAAGGCTAGTGTGGAATCTGTTTCTCTGCAGACAAGGATCTGCAAAATGGAAATATAAGAGCTGCGTCTCTTTGAGAACTTAATTGGAGTGGGTTTCCCATCCATCAGATGATACACGTCATTGTATTTAATATTTAAGACAAACCGAATAAAGTAGGATTTCAACCCTAATGAAGTAAGACTTCATAGGGTTATTGTAAAGAGTTTATTACTAGTGTTAGGGGTCATGTGCACTTCGCTGTATTGCCTGTGGGACAAAGGATTCCCTCGTGGTTGTTCATTTTAGCCACTCGTTGTTGGGGACTCACAGGCCTATGAAGCAGTGGTCAGAGTCTGGACTCTGCAGTTAGACCCCTGCTTCCCACCTTCGCACCCTGACTCTATTGACCTTGGGCAAGTTACTTGACCTGTGAGCCAATTCCTAAGTTACTGGGAAATTTGGGAGCTGGTTGCTAAATCATAGATATCTTGAAATTGGCGATCCATAGATATTTATTCCACAGAAATCAACAAAACTCAACAAATGCTAAAAATTGAGCTTTTTTTTTTCTCCTAGGAGAGCTGGTTTACCAACACACCTCTGCATTCGTTTTCCCATCTGTAAAGTGGGTTTCATAGAATTGTGGGATTAAAAACACTAAAACATATGAAGTCCCTAGTATAATGCCTGGCATATAATAAATGAATAATGGCTAGCTGTCATCTTTTCCTCCTTTTCTCATAAATAGCTATGAACATCTCTGCATGGGTCATTCATTGCTTTGGATCATTGTGGGGGCTGAAGTCTAATAAACAGAACAACTTTATGGGACAACGCATGGTGTTGGGGAGTTGGGATGTGGCATGGGGCAGGTTGTACCCCAGAAAAACTGGGGCAATTTTAGTGGACTGTGGCTCTCTCACGGCAGCAAATTTTAAGTCTGATGAAGAGTGGTTGGGTCACTGATAGAAAGCTCAATAGCTAAACACCATGGATTGGTTTTGGGTGACTGGCCTCCGAGAGCCCAATTTCCTTAGGATTTTTAGGTTTAAAGTCTGCCCCCAGTGGGAAAGGACAAATAAGCCCCTGTCAGTTTAGTCATCACCAGCAGCTGGAAAAGAGCCGAGTGAAAAGGAAAATATGGGCCCAGAGGCCGAGGTACTGGGAAGCCAGCCAAGTGATCCCCGGAAACCTGTACTGAGGTTTTGTTTTGTATTGCTTTTGTTTTTTGGTAATCTGAATTATTTTTCATAAAATGACTCTCCAAACTGTATACGCTCCTCCCCTGTAGGACTCCTGATTTTGGACCTGGCTTCCGTCCTGTGTCCCCAGCACCTTCTACCTTAAACCTTTCCTGTTTTTCAGCAAAATCTTGGAGATCATGTCTTTAAACTGCGGGGTTGGAGTTCTTAACCTCTGAATCCATGGTTTGAAACGGGAATCCCTTATTCTCTTTTCTGAGATTTCTCAAAGTGTGTTCATGAACCACGTAGAGGTGGGGAGGGGCTTGATTAAATGCGACTTTCTGGCCACACCGAGACTCTCCTCCTCAGTTTTGGGGACCCGAGAGGAAGGGAGAGTAGGCTGTGTCTTCAGTAAGCACCCTGGTTGGTTCTTATGCTGCTGGGGGTGAGGACCCCTTGAAGGGCTCTGTCCACCACCTTTGCAGTGATGAAAACACCATTGCTACTCACCTGAAAAACACTGGCAGGCCACAGCCTTCCACCTGCTGGGACCAGGCCGAGGGGTGACCGGTCAGGGGAATCCCCCAACTGCCAGCAGGCCTGGGTCCTGCCCCTGGCCTGTTGTACATTATCCCATTAAACCCTTGGGACCGGTTTCAGATTTATGGCTGGGCTTAAGTTTTTATTTAAAGATGACAGTTGACATAGCAATTTAAAGTCTTTGTTTTAACAACCCGGCAGCAGGGCAGTCTTGGCCGCTGGGGAAACTTTCCCTGCAGAACATCACTGGCCTGGGCCTGCTGGGTTCAGGGAGAGCAGAGCAGGGACAGAGGGGCCAGGCGGGGCTGAGGGGTGTTGCTTTATGCAAATGTGGTTGGTCCACAAGCCAGCTGAGTCCATGGTGCCAGCATTGAAGGCCACCAAGAGCAGCCACAGACTGTGGGTGTGACATCCTAATGGCAGTTTATTTGCCTTGACTGACTTTGTATTTCAACTGATATCTCATTTCCTCATTGTTGGAAATTTTGGAAAACCAGGCAGGTGCCTGGCTGGGCCATCTCCTAGGGCTTCCGGGTTGAACTGAGTCACTTTCCTCCCTGGGGTTGAATAATCCCCTCGGCCCCCTGATGCTGGGCTCTGGGAACTTGATATTTAAGTTGTACTAAATTTACTCTCACCAGTTTCTTCTGCTTCCCCCAGATAGCTCTTCCCTGCAGCAGCCCGGGGGTGGCAGTGGGGGTAGTGGGGGCCCAGGCAGGCGACAGCAGCAGCTCCTTGATAAGAGCTGTCAGGGGCCAGCCTCTGGAGTGAAACAGTCCCTTGCAGACTTCCTAGGACAAATTTCCCTTCCAAGCAAGTTCGCATCTGTCGAGGGCCCTGCCAAATGCCCGTGGGTCAGCATTGCTGCCCCCGTTGTGAGGGGCTCAGCAGCCCTGACTCTGGCCTGACTTCTCTCCCGGTCCCACCTCCCCAGCTCCCCATTCTGCTCTTGGGGGCAGGATGTTCTCACCTTTGTGCTTTGCTCCTCGAGGGTGTCCTCTGCCGTTTGTCTTCTCCCAGTGCTGGGTCTCCCCACTGCCCCAGGCCTCCAGCCTCCCTCCCTGTCTGTCTAAATGTAGCCTGTCCATTTCGTCTCTCCCTGGACAGCTGCAGAGGCCACCAAGGGGCAGGGACTCATCTGGAGTGCCCATTGCGGAAGGGACAGACCAGAGAGCTCAAATCTCTGACCCACGTCCAGAGCTGCATGACCTCAGCCAGCGCCCCTTCAGTCCTCTTGTTAGAGCACACGTAGGGACTGGCTAGCTGACGGCTTTTCTCTTCCCTGCCTCCCTGCCTTGCTTCTTTCTCTCTTCCTTTTCTCTTTCCTTCCTGTCTCCAGTCAGAACACTAAAGACAACACCGTCATCAACTATCTGGATCATTCCATGAATGAAAGGACATTTTAACCCCAGTAGCAGGAAAGATACAATTGCATGTCAAGAACTGTCCTGATACAAAAGAATCTTCTAGAGGGTGTTGCAGGGCCAGGTGCTGGGTAGCAGAGATGACAGAAAGGCCTGCTCCATGGTGCTCCTTTTTTAATCTCTAGAATTTTGCACCATATAAGTAAATACAATTACCGACTTAAAAAAAAACAACCCGGGGTTGCCCTTAGTGTATCAACACAGTTCGCTTGGTAAGTATTTACTTATCCTTATTCTCATTTCTTCATGGCCCAGTGAAGGAGACGCCATGCCAGCCTGGGGCACTGTGGGCAGACAGCCATCTGGGAACTCCAGGTCTCATCTTCTCAATTAATTTTAAGTTCCGTGAGAGAAAGGGCCCCACCTTTCATTGCTTGCATCCCTCACTGTCCTTCCCTTTCCAGCTCTGCAGTCAGACAACTAGGGCTGAATCCCAGCTGGGTGACTAGCCTCTCAGTGCCTCAGTTTACCCATCTGTAAAATGGGCCAGCAATGGCCTGGCCTCCAAGGCTGTTGCGAAGGAGGTGGGACAGAGTAGGTGCTAGCTGTTTCTATAGCCGTCGTCCTCCCTGCCCTGCCTCCACTGCCTCCACTGCAGCAGGAACATTTATCAACAGTAATCTACACGTGAGTGCTATCGCTGATCCTGAGGAGACACAGCTTTTATGCTCAAGAAATGCCCCATCTCCCTCACTGACCCTGGAGGGACACAGTCACTGATTTGCCTGGAGGCAGGCGCTGGGGGAGACAAGACCAGTTGTCTGCCTGATGTCAGGTCCCAGGGGAAACACAGGGGCTGCCTGGAAGTGAAGAAAAGAATGGTGGGGTCTTCATTTCCCTCCCAGGGTAGGATTCCTGGGTAATTTTATTTTTTCTGGGCGTTTGCCTAGAAAGTAAGGATTCTAGGGAGGCTGCAAACAACAGTCCAGCATTCTTATTTCCTTCCCTCTGGTGGAAACTGGAAACCAGTGACCATCTGTTGTTCGGTCCACTCAAAAGAGGATGTTGAGGCTTGTTTTTCCTTCAGACCCACGGGTGCTCGGGAGCCCTGCAGCCCCTGCCTGTCTTACATAGCGTCTCTGAGAAGGCAGTGGCTTTTCTGTCTGCTGTGTTGAACTCCCCAGGTGGACCCAGCGCATGGACCGTAAGGAATGCCCCCCACCTGCTTTGGCAGATGTGCTCAGCTCACCCTTTGCCCAGGTGGTGGTCCGGAGGGGCGCGGCCTGGGGGAGTGCGGGGTGCAGACCTAGGCACACCAGGGAGGTGCTGCCTGAACACTTGATTTTCTTTGAGGTCTCAGACCTCATGTGAAAAATGCCACGATGCCGTTTCTGAGCCAAGTCAACCCTCTGCAGTGTATTTGGCTGCTCTCATCTTTGATGCTTACTATGATGATGATTATTTTATTTAAAATATTTTTCATTTTTATACTATTTTCTGCTAATTGTAGTTCACACAAGCCTCCCCACCAAGGGAATTGCATGTCTGAGGGTAGTTATTCTCAGAAGCTAGATACTAGAGCTTATAAACATTTAAGTAATATTTAGATAGTGTGCTTCCATGACCCAGTTTCTTTGGAGCCTTACATAGATCACCAGTTGTAACAAACTGCTTCTCTGCTTCTAAGTTGGGATGACTCTTTTCTTTTAATGTAGTATGTTTGATGTGCTATAGATACTATAAGGTTTTAAATTAGTTTTGTGGGATGTGCACTTTCCTCACGTATTTTCAAGCAGTGTGCACATGTGCATTTTGTACCAAACTACTTTAGAATTTAGGGTTAACATTTCTGCCTTTGCCTGAGCTTGTTGCTTAGTTTGTTTCCTTAACGTGCTGTCAGTTTGGGAGGTACTTAGGACAGACCCTTTGAGGCTATACGTTGACTCTGCAGTTGAGGAAGCTGGATATTGAGATTTTACTACAGTATTATTGACTTGGGGAAATTGTCTCTGAAGGATCATTACCCAGACCTTCCTGCAGACTAATGGCAGGGATCTATGCTATAAGCATTCAGTTCTGATGAGTGTTACAGATGCCTTTTGAGTATGGATTCCCAAGGAATTAATGTCTCAGAAGGTCTCTGATAGATATGACATCACAGCATCTATAAATAATGCATTACACAATGTGCTGCAGGCAACCGGCGTCAACCATCTGCACTGCGCTACGGTGCCTGTCTTTGAAATAATGGCTTTTATTGAAGTCAGAAACCACATAGAACAGCACAAACATAAATGGAGATCACATGTACATTGTGTTTGCATGCTAGATGATTCTGGTCCAGGGTTATATGGGTTTTCATCTGGGTGGAATTGGTTTCTTTCTCAGTTTTCTTAGTGTTTTTACACATTATTCTCTTCAAGGCATCCTGTTCTAGCCTCTGTGAGTGCAGATCAGCAGGTATCAAAAGCAAACATGGCAGTTGAGCCTATGGCAAGAGCATGTGCTCAGGAGCAGCACTGCCTGTGTTTGGACCATGACTCCCCATTTCCTAGCTGGATGGCCCTTGCAAGTCACTGTGCCTCGGTTTTCTCATCTGTGAAGTGGGGGTAATATTAGCAATATCAGAGGGTCATTGTGAGAAGTGGATGACTTAACCCATGGAAAAAGCTTTGGATAGTACCCAACACATTGTAAAGCATCCATGAGTGTTAACTTATTATTAGTTAATGACAGATTAATCTGCAGATAAATTTATTGAAAAATAAGTGTTGCACCTGCAGCAGTCTCAAGACCTAAAATGCTGTAAAGAGGCCAGAGGCAAAAATGGAAACAGCAGAATTAAAACAAGCAAATATTATCACCAAACCTCCTTACTAGCTGGAGTGGTCTTAAAGCTGCTAGAAAAATCTTAAATTTTTTTCCACCTGTGCATTCCAAACCTACTTTCTTATAATCCATCTAAAATAAAATAGAAACTTTGATCAATGAAAAAGGAAAGAAAGAGTATCAGACCTTTGTAACTTCAAGTGCCAGGAGTTGGAAGGCTGGGGGTTCTCGGTTTTGCTTTATTCTTAAGTTCAGAAATAAACCTGCTTTCTATGGAGAAAGGTTCTTTCTTTCTCCTAAACATTATTGGACTGATTATAACATTTGAAGTGAACTCACCTTAGGAATCCTTGCTTACGTGCATTGGAAAATAGGGTGAGTCTCCTGAGTAGGGGACCCTGAGTAACAGCAATGCCCCAATTTAAGGGGTAATCTCTAGGGCAGTGCCAGTGGAGTGGACCTCAGCTCGGTCTTACTGGAGGCTGGGAATAATGACTTGGAACAGAGAGACACCATTAAGTGAATGGGGTTTGCAAACGCAGTTCTATCCAGATATATATCTGGATATATGTCAATCCATCTATATTGATACCAATCAAGAAGATTTAAAAAAATGCACAGCCAAAAGCCTTAATAAAAAATTGTAATACAACCAGGAGGACTTGGAACAATATTTCTTCAAAGCAGTATTTCTAGGAAAATGAAAATATATGACAGACAGAGCATGGGTAGAAGATTCCTATAGGAAGAACTTTGGGCGCAGAAGGTGGGTAAAAAGGCAAGAAGGTTTTTCTCTTTATCCAAGGCCCCAAAGCCAGAAACCAATAATGGGAGCTGTGGAAAGGAGCTGCATCTCGGTGCATTCTGGGCCAGCCCTGAAAATTCTGTGCCCTTCTGTGACAGGGCCAGTGGGACATATATTTCATTCCTTTTGATGGTTGGGAGATGGTAGCCCAGGAGAAAATCTACAGGAAGGGCCACTCAATTACAAATTGCTTTGTCCCAGGAGCCCTGCGGTTCTGTGGACATGGTCCTGGTGGGGGCAGTTACCCTCAAACCCAAGTCCTAATACTGATTCCATCCAGCAGTTCCTTAGCTGGGATACCTTGGTAGGTCATTTTACCCTCTGGACCTTTATTTCCAGTCTATAAAGTAAGGAGACTGGATCAGATTAAGGGCTTTTGAATTGTAAAATTTTTGTTCAAGGGAAAGCTGGCACAGAAACATAATGTGAAAAATGATCAGAGTATGAAATAAAGGGTGGGCAGAGGTAGCAATTGTCTAATGGTGAGGCCAACTCTTATCTCTCAGTTAACCAGAAGATCTGGTTAACCAGAGCACTCTTTTGGTTAAATGGGAAGCCACCACATGTATTTATTTGCAAGGCAGCATGGCAGTGAAAACCCAAATGTGGTTTGGTTTATTACTGAAAAGAACGTCAAGAGTTTTGGAATCCTTTCAGCCCAAGGTGGAAAACTTGTGGGCAAAGTAGTTGTTCTGCAATGGCAAGAGAAATTTGCGGCTGCCTAAGATTGTTCCTGGGACAGTGAACTTGTGTCTCTACATTTATTTACTTAACAGAAGATCTGCTGGGGAAATGGAGTAAACTGTCAAACTGTATTCTCTGGGTAAAGAACAGAAGAGTAAATTAGTGAAATGTTTGGCAGAATGAACCCTGTTGCAGAAATTTCTTATAGTAATGATCTTTTAATTTGATTTATATTTCGTTGGGAAGAAACTTAGTGTTCAGAAGCTTGCCGTTCTAACATTTGCAAAGAGAGCAGGGAACTAATTTAATATCTGCGAACTGAAGGTTCACTTTAGACAAGGGTCAGGTCCATTTGTAATGTATTTGAGTGAGTTTGCTTCTCCATTAAAGGAATGGATGTGTCCCAAACAGTTCTCTTACTTGCTCCGACACTACTCCGAATTGAAACACAGCCCCCCACTGGGCTTCTGGCTTCCGTTTTATTTAGCCCAAGTCAACCAGTGAGTGTCTAAAATCCAGGTAGTTTTCCCAGATGCTGGGAGATGAGTCTCAGCTGTTTTGAGAAATTAACATGTTTGTTGACCCCCAGTGGAACACAAGAGATCATGGAAGCTAAGTTACTATTAAGCCCAGTGTATTCTGCTACACCTTTACTCCAAAAAAGGTTTTAAATAGCCCCCTTGCTATTTACAGCAATTAATATTTATAAGACTGGTTTTCATTTGTCTTTTTAAAGTGATTTGTGTTGCTGATTTCTTAATTAAAAGTTTTTTTTCTCCTAGATTCAGACATATTTGTGCTAATATGTCTCCACTTCAAAAAAAAGGCAATAGAGAAAAAAATAGTTCGTTGACAGAACATTGTTTTAAGGAAGGGGAGGGAGGAGCTAACATTTGCTGAGAGTCCAGTGTGAGAGGCTGGGTGCTGGATGCGTTTCCTCTTTTAATCCTGCAGATAACCTGAGAGGGAGGAGAACTGTTTTCATCTTATGCACAGAATTTTGCCAATGGTCACCCAATTTGAATCAGCCAAACAGGGTTTGGAACCTGAGCCATCTGATGTAACAGCCCAGACTTTTTCCTTGACTCTAGGAAAGGGTCAAATTCTGTAGAATGAGACACGCCAATTATGCTATCACTTCCTCCTTCAGAGAGAAGCCAAAATGCGTTAGATGGAGGTTCCCTGTCCCCAGTCCTTTGGTTGAGAGGTTTTTTAGGTGTCTTGAGTGAGCACAGTGTATGTGCGGGGTACAGCATCATTCATTTGTTCAGTCTAAACAGGTAGTAAGGGTGTGATGCTGAGCCATACTGGAGTTGGAGGCAAAAAAAAGAAGGAAAAATCAGTATCAATCCCGGCTTTTTAAAAAGTTTTGATATTTTATTCATTATGGATTTTTTGCATTAATTTTGGTTTTTCAAAGTACTGCATGAAAGTATCACTTATCTTGATGCCTGAGTTTTTGGGCAACCCCCTTAAATTGTGCACCTGTGGCCCAGTGCCTCCCTTTGCACACCCTAGGCCTGGCTCTGGTACGTACTTTTATGTGTCAGGCAATGAGCTACATGCTGCTGCAAGAAAGGATATACAGAACTTTCAGACTAGTGAGTGTCAGTAGAGCAAATAGTCACAGCACAGCACTCTAATTATATGACTGTGCAGAAGGTAATGGGGAAGGCCACTGTCAAGGTCCAGGTCCCTGGGAGGACGGCTTGAGTGAGACTGGAGGGCTGCCTGCAAGTTGGACATGTGGGTGGGTGGGGGAGGATGTATGGGGACTGTCGGGAAGTACTGAGGCTCTGGGCCTCAGTTTTCCTCTGGTGTTAAAGGAAGAAAAGGTAACACCCCCTTCATAAGGCTGCTGTCAGGACTGGGAGGAGTTGGCCGGGTTAAGTGCCTGGAATAGGTGCTGGCATGTAACCTAATAGGTGTTCGCTGAAGTGGTGGTGATGGGGATGACCATTGTACGTAAGTTTGTCACCTGACAGGATCTTTGGGCCACATACCCAGTCTGGACTTTGCTTTGCAGACATCCACGACAGTGATGGCAGCGCCAGCAGCAGCCACCAGAGCCCCAAGAGCACAGCCAAATGGGCGGCCTCTCTGGAGAATCTGCTTGAAGACCCAGAAGGCGTGAAAAGATTTAGGGTTTGCCTTTTTCATTGTTGGCGGGAATCAGTGCAACACGTGAAGAAGTTTAGATGCATATGGGGGAGGCACAGGCTACTTTTGGACACTGCCTGTCCCAGCTTGAGAATAAGAACTCACCTGGCGTGACCAAGGTCATTCTTTCCTGGGTAGACGTGATCCAGCACCAAGGGGCGTAAATAGCTTCTGGTGTTTATACAGTTGGATGGGGGGAGTGTGGGGGTGGGGTATAGAAGAGGCCACCATGCTCACTGGCAGAGTCTATGAAGAATTTCCAGCTCTGAGACACCTAGGATGGGTTGGTCTGGGTCTTCTAATCTGAAATTTGTTCTCTTGTGTGTTGGGGATTCTCAGGATCCATTGGTAGCAGACTGAGAGAGGCTGGACAACAGCTGGCAAAAAGTAAAGTTGAACCCAAAGGGGGGGGCTGACGGATGGGGAAGTGTGGGTGCTTCCTAGAAATAACCTTTTTGGCCAGAGGAAACCCCAGGTGTCACAAGAACCACATGTAAATTTCAAGAATTCCCTGTATTGCCGAGTCCCACCAGCTTCTGTCTTTAAGTGTCAGGTCAGGCCAGGTTAAGCCTTCATGGTTTCGATCCCTGTTGCCGTGCCCAGGGAGGTAGGTGGTGGGCAGGGCTGCTAACATTCCTGGACACTAGGCCATGCTGAGTGTTGTCAGATCTCAGGGTCACTTTCCTGCCCACAGGAGAACCGCTGGCTGTGCCACTAATCTCCAACATTTGCCGAAAGAAAACACACCTCCAACTTAAAATAGTTTTCATCATGGCATTTTTAGACATGCTTAATATGTTTTCTTTTCTTTTGTTTAAAAAAAAGGGCCTGATTTTAGAGGAATGTACTTTGTTTAAACACTGTCTGGAAGGAATTAATCTATCTTCCACTTTAATTTACTCTTTGGTAATTTATTGTCAGCTTAGAATCATGAGTAGATCCTGGCTTCATTTTTACTCTTTCTTACTATGTCAAAGCCATTAAGTTCAAATGCATATGAAATTCTCCCTTTAACATTAAACATACACTTTGTTTTTCAGGGTGGAGTTTTCATGGGGTGATGGGACCATGCTCATTTGTTGAAGTTTGCCAAATCAGTCCTTAAAGGGGAAATGCATTAATTTGTTCGTTTTAAAGTAAAATACTGTTTGATATTTTTTTCTTCTTTTCATCCATAGGAATTTTTAAAAAAGGAATTCAGTGAAGAAAATGTTTTATTTTGGCTAGCATGTGAAGATTTTAAGAAAACGCAAGATAAGAAGCAGGTATTTCTTCTATTCTGTAATCATTCTGGGTAATTTTTTTTCCCTCCTGATAAGGTTATGGCTGCCTTTCCAATAGATTTTGAAATTGCCGAAAGAAATGCGATCCATATTGGATTTGGGGGAAGATTTAAGCTTCAGATAAGGTATCTTGTATTGATCAAGGATTAATAATTTTAAAAAGAAAATGTATTCATTTTTAAATGGAGCTGTTCAAATGGACAAATATTTAAAGTAAAAATAACAATTCATGCATTTGGAGTTCATCATCACTTATGATTTATTTCTTCATGAATAAGTTCTGAGGATGCTTTCCCCCAGAGTTTGACGTCGGCATTTTATACACACATAGGAAGATGATAAGCAGATGTCTGGTAATAGGAGAACAATGCGAATCAGATGGATTGTCAATTATTCAATATAACTCCACAAAACATCACACAGTTGGCAGGCGCCCCACATAAAAAGTTCTGACTCTCCTCCTGGGTAGACGTGTGCTCTTTGCAGGGGGTAGCCTCTAATTCCAGGGTCAGCTGGATTTTCTGCCATTGAAAGTTAGGTGTAAGGGGAGGTGCAGGAGATTATGGGAAGGAGCCTGTGGATTGGGTGTGTTCAGGAGACCCACGCCTGTGGATTTCTAAGAGGCTGCCCGCTAAATGCCTATGGGGACCAGTAAGAGATGTGCGTGAGTAAGGCTTTTGGTGTGAGGCTGTAGGGAGTGGTGGGGCCTGGGGCCATCAGGGGCAGCCTGTCCTGCCTCCAGGGGCTGTGGCTGCTTGTTGGCAGTGAACACTTTGGGGTCTGTGGCTGTCTAGACTTTCCCTGCTTCGAGTTCTGCCCACCTAGGTCTTCACTTACCTACCTTGCTCCCAGAACCCTGAGGGGCCTTTTTTCCTAAGGCCCCATCTTCTCCCACCGAAAGCCCAGAGAAGCCAGACATTGGGATTCTTATGTGAAATGATCCGATTTTATAAATGTTGGAGCTAATTTTTTTAAAATGTGAAACCTTGCCTGCCAAGCAAAACACATCCATGAGCAGATGTAGCTTGTGCGCTGCCAGCCTTTGAGCCTCTGTCTCCAAAAGCTGGAATCCACGAAGCCAGCAGCCATTCCGTGTTTGCAGACGACAGCTCGGAAAATGTCCATCACTGGTTTATTCAAAGGCTTTCTGGACTCCAGCACATTTCCCCCAGGATGGAGCAGTGTGGCTTTCCCTCTACAGCCTTCCTCTCTGTAGGGGCAAGGATGGATTCTAAGATTGGTTCCCGTTAGCTTGAATTTTTGAGATTGGCTAGAAAACAGTCGTGTCTTGACCCTTGGCATTTGCTTCCTCCTGGATAACTTTGTCTGGGCCTCCAGGGTGTCGGTGAATGGCCTCAGGGAAAAAGTGCTGAGTGGATGGGAGGTACTGCTTGGGGAAGCTAGGATGGGGCTGGAAGGACAGCTCATTCCTATTTGCCCCTAGCATGCAGGATGGGGTCTGGGGACAACCACAGCTATATGCTGGGCTGTGCAATTGATTCCTCCAGCCTCACCCTAAAACTCGAGCACAGAGTCCAGCAGGTGAACAGATTTTCCTTGGCCTGGATCTTTGTGACCTGGAGGTGAGAGGGGCCTACAGGCGGGCCAGCCCACTGCTGCACTGTACAAACCAGGAAGTCAGCGGCCCCTGCAGCTGAGCTGGGACCTGAACCAGTGCCCCGAGGTCACCCAGCCACTGCCCACATGCACCATGCTGGTGAGCCCTTCAATGTGGTTGAGTTCCCCAGATCTTTGTGGGGTGCCTGCTTAGGGCTAGGCCTCATGGAAAGCATGAGAAACACACAGGACAACACAGATGAGCTTCTTTAGGGAACAGGCATCAAGAGGGGAAGCCGCTTGCCAAACAAGCCTTTGTGATGAGTACAAAAATGGGAAGTGTGGTTCCGTGGCAGTGTTATCCCTGGGAAGTGACTTTTAAGCTGAAGTGGAGTTTGTGGGTGGGGGTAGTGTTCCTGGAAGAGGTGACAGCATGTGGGGAGGAGGGCCTGGAGAGAAGAGCTGAAGACTGGAAGGCAGGAGGGTCGTGCTTGAGGGACAGGCAGGCTGTGCTGTGCTGGAGGCTGGGACGGGGACAAGCTGACACCTGGGGAACCTGGGTGCCAAGGTGAACACTGGAAGGCCATGGGATTAGGTTGCGTCATCCCATCCCATCCTACAGACAGCGCTTCCAGAATCTGGCGGCCCTGCTCTGCCCCCGAATCCCCGACACCCAGCATAGGCTTCTTCAGTCTGCATCTTTGCACTTGGAACGTGCCTGGTGATTGCTTCACTGCAGGAATGTTGCCTCACCAGCCAGCTGCCTGAGAATGTAGATGGACGGCAAAGGGAGGACGCATCTTGAGGCCCTTGCTGTCAGGCCTCAGTCTGGGTCATCACATAGAGCCTCAGGACAGTTCCCATCCTTCCAGATGCAGGGGCTGTGGTCTGGTAGGTAAAGGAGGCACTCTTGAAAGGCCACCTGGCTTGGTGCATGCACAGCCAGGATACAGACCCAGGTCTCTGACTCCAGGGCCTGTGTATACTCTTGTGCGTCTGGCTGCAAGGGAAGTAAAACCAGGAGTAAGTTCTAAGTCACTAATTTTAAAAAGCGGAGGAGGACAGTAACAGGGGAAGAAGTCGCCCAACTGAATTTCACAATCAGACTTAGCACGTCTGGTCCTATAGAGAGTTGTCGAGGGCTTATCTCTACAGCAGACTAAGGCAGTTATGGGATGGACATGAATGTTACTTTTGTCTCTGTTATTTTAAATAGGACTTGTGCAGTTTTTTCATTCTTTCATCAGGATTATCCAGCCAGATCATTCCATAGCACTTAACAACTTTCTGGTACCTTGCATAATTTATTTACAGTTGACCCTTAAACAACATGGGTTTGAACTGCTTATACATGCGTTTGTCCACTTATACATGGATTTTTTTCAATAAATGTGTTGGATGGAATAGAAACCAGAGAACAGGAATGTATAGAAGCTGACGCAGAGAGAGATAAAAGGATCTCCAGAAATGAAACAATATTAAGAGAACTGTGTGACCAGTCCAAAAGGAACAATATATGCATTATGGGGGTACCAGAGGGAGAAGAGAGAGAAAAAGGGATAGAAAGTGTATTTGAAGGAATAATTGCTGAAAACTTCCCCAAACTGGGGGAGGAAATAGTCGCTCAGACCATGGAAATACACAGAACCCCCAACAGAAGGGACCCAAGGAGGACAACACTAAGACACGTAATAATTAAAATGGCAAAGATCAAGGACAAGGACAAAGTATTAAAGGCAGCTAGAGAGAGGAAAAAGGTCACCTATAAAGGAAAACCCATCAGGCTATCATCAGACTTCTCAACAGAAACCTTACAGGCCAGAGGAGAATGGCATGATATATTTAATGCAATGAAACAGAAGGGCCTTGAACCAAGGATACTGTATCCAGCATGATTATCATTTAAATATGAAGGAGGGATTAAAGAATTCCCAGACAAGCAAAAACTGAGGGAATTTGCCTCCCACAAACCACCTCTACAGGGTATTTTAGAGGGAATGCTCTAGATGGGAGCACTCCTAACGCTAAAGAGATGTCACCAGAGAAAATAAAATCACAGCAAAGAAAGCAGACCAACCAAATACTAACTAAAGGCAAAAAATAAAATCAACTACCCACAAAAGCAGTCAAAGGAAACACAAAAGAGCACAGAATAAAATACCCAACATATAAAGAATGGAGGAGGAGGAATAAGAAGGGAGAGAAATAAAGAAACATCAGACAGTGTTTATAATAACTCAATAAGCGAGTTAAGTTAAACAGTAAGATAGTAAAGAAGTTAACCTTGAACCTTTGGTAACCACGAATTAATAAATGTATTGGAAACATTTTTGGAGATTTGCAACAATTTGAAAAAACTCACTGGGTAGCCTACAAATATTGAAAAAATTAAGAAAAAGTGAGGTATGTCATGAATACATAAAATGCATGTGCATCTCAGTCTGTCTTATAATACCATAAAATCAACAGTAGCTATTAGTAAAGTTTTGGGGGAGTCAAGAGTTACACGTGGATTTTCAACTGCATGGGGGCTGGGACCCTAACCCTCACATTGTTAAGGATCAACTGTACTGATCCTCTGTGTTTGCTTCTTTCTCTGTTGTGCAGGCTCCATAAGGTTCGAGCTCTGTCTTCTCCCTCACTGAGTGTCTTCTCCCCATCTGAGTGCCTAGAACAGGGCCTGGCACACCTGTGTGCTGACAGCTCTCTCCACTAGCTTAGCAGACACCTGAGCACCCGCCGCGGGCAGGGTCCCCTCTCACCGCGTGCGGCAGTCACAGGCTTGGGCATGGAGGGGAGAGATGAGCCTGCCTTCAGGTCTGTTGGTGCCTGTGTGTCCAAGGTGCTCCACACAGTGCAACAGGGCGGTCTGCTCTGGTCTGTGCTTCTTGCCCTGGCAGGCAGGAAAGCAGCCTCTTGGTTTGGGGTCTCTTGACACTCTGCATTTACAGGGGTGGGGGGCTTCAGAAGTTCTGGGGGTTGTTGTATCTTCCATGCATTCATAGTCAGCAGGCAGCTTTCAAAGAGGTTTTCTTCCTTTGCAGTTTCTTTATGGTTCGAAATTTTTCTGTAAAGTGCCCCTTCCTCATGAATTAGCAGGTGAGATATACCTGTCTTGTGAAACAAAGCATTTATGTCTTAGAAAATCTCAGTAAAAGCCCAACAAGGTGTTCATTCTTTGCCTACCACCGATTCATTCATTCATTCATCAACACATGATTTGGCAGCTTGTATGGATTTGTAAAAACCAAACTGAGAGTGGGGGTGGGGTGGTAAAGATTTCTAATAATCGTGGCACCAAGAGTGACTTGCCCCAGTAATGAAATAGAATGGTACTTGCGTTTTTATGGTGTTTTAGAGTTAGCAGAGCTATGGGGGAGGGGTTTATGGTATGTATTATTTTTATTATGTTTAATTAACATTAAAAGTTGATCCAGGATTTTAGAATGTTTGATGTTCTTATTTAAAGTAATAGTAAAGTTTTCCTAAAAGGCTAAAACAGCATCTTCTTTATTTGAAAAAAAGTATTTAAAAAATCCGAAAGTGACCCGGGCTCCTTATATAAAATTCGCTCCGTTTTTGCAAGCGGCTGGAGTAAGAAAGGCTCATTCCCTCCACCCCTCAGCACCCTCTAGGGTTCACCCTCCCTCTGGTTTGGCTGCTCCTTCCAACCTTTGTCCTCCAGCGTGGACTCGGCTGGGTCTAGGCTGGCCCGGGCTGGACTGAGCTGCTCACCCGGAGGGCCTGGGTCTGGCATCGGCTCACCCCGTGTCTCCGTTCCTTCCTGGCTCCCTCATCACTTCTAGATGTTGTCCACAACTTCCTCTTTCTCTGCCTGAGCTTTCACTTACTTACATCCCTGTCTACTGCATTTCCACTCTAAGACTTTTTTGCTTCTTGTTCATGCTGAGCCAAAGAAGGATGCTGTGATTACATTTCTCTTGGGCCACTTTTTGCTTGTCCTATTTTTATACTCGCCAGTAGTCCCTCGAAATGCTTCTCCACACAGTGCTGCATGGGCTCTGGCCTCTCAGGTTCTCTGCAGCCCGGATTCCCCTGGGGCCAGTCCTCCTGGGGCCCTCCAGCCAGCTCCCCTGGGGTGCCCCTGCTCCTGCCTACTGGACCCAGGTTCTCTTTCCTGAGTTACACCCTCATCTCCGTGGAGCATGTCCAGCAATAGCTTCTTGAGAAAAAGGGACATGGCAGGTAGATATTTAAAATCTTGTTGAGTGAAAGTGTTATTTTTTTCTTACTGTCCCACTTCATGGATAATCTGCCAGAGCATAGAATTTAATTCTAGGTTGAAATTCAGAATTTTGAAGACATTGTCCCATTGGCTTCCATTTTTGTTCAGAATCACTATTTCATATGTAAGCCGTTTTGTTTTCTTTGCCTTTTCTCTCTGGTGTAGTGTAGGATCTTCTTTTTACCACGAATATTCTAAAGCTGTACAGTCGAGGCTTTGAAGCAGGGGAGTGGGTGTCATTCACTGTGTGGGTATTTTCTGGAGCCTCTTGATCCAGAAATTATTCATGGTTCTGGGAAATATTCTCATCACTACCATTATTTTATAGGGGCTCCTTGCTGTCTGTTTTCCCTAGCCTCTCTCAGTGATGACCCTCCTCCCCTGACCGAGCCCTTGATTTGATCTCTTTTCCCTCCCGTTTTCATCTCTTTGGCTTTTGGTCCCCACTCTTCTTTTGGAGATTGCTGCTTTCTCTTCAAATCTTTCTATGGGATTTTTTTCTGCTTTTATTTTCTCTAGACAAGGGCCCTCTAGTCTCTTCCTGGCGGCCACAGCCCAGATCTTTTTGTAAACTAAACACACCTCCCATCAACCGGGTTGGGAGAAGTCTGCCGGGTGTGTGTATGGGATGTCACTGAACCCTTCGGTTGGGTTTGGCATCTCATCCCCGCCCTCCTTTGGTCCTCTGTTCTGCCTCCCTGTATGGATTTCTTTAGAGAAGAGAGCCCCAGTCCTTCAGGGACAGGGGGGACTGCAGGGAGGGAGACGGCTGCTCAGGGTTGGGAGTGGGGACCTGGGTCTAGCGGCGTCTTTCTGCGGCCCTCCTCATCCCTTCTGTCCAGGTTCCCTGATGCCCCTGAGTTCCTGACGTTCGAGACGCCTCCTGTCGGTGCGCCCCCACCCCAGCCGTGCGGGAGCTTAGGTTCTTGCTGCTCTCTGCAGAGCTGTTCACTATCTCTGCCTGCTTTCCATTTCCTGAGCCAGTTCTCAGAAATATTCTCAAGTCATTTACTTGACATTTCTTTGCTTCATTCTCTTTAATGAAGGTAGTGGCTCAATCCTTTACGTTTCTTACGTATTTTCTCCTGTTGTCCATCTGCGGCAGAGTGACAGACATGACAGACATGGAGAGGCCAGGCTGATGGGGCTGTGCAGGAGGCAATGCGAGCAGAACTCAGGGACAGGTGGGTGGGGGTGAGGGAGGTGTTAGGGGACTGTGGTTCCCAGCTTCCTGAGGTAGAGACGGCAGGACCCACTGGCCAGGAGGGGACCGCTTCTTTCCTTGGTGTTAGGTATGAGGTGTCTGTGGGACATCCATGCTCACATTTCTGGAAATCAGTTGGCTACGTGGTCAGGAGCTTTGGGGAGAGGGTTGGGCTGAAATCTTGGGGGAGCATGTGGCTAGGAAAGCAGTCAGCCTAGGACAGAACTAGGGGAAACCCCAGACTTTATTGGGGACAGAGGGACAGAAGCTGACAAAGGAAACATAAAAAAAAAAGGGAGATGTTGGAGAGTCCTGAGAGGACAGCTGTGGTGAGGGGGGCCGGAGGCCAGGGAGCGGCCGCGGCTGCGCCGGGAGCTCCGGTGAGCGGGTGGGAGGTGGGGGAGAGGGGACAGGCGGACGGAAGCCAGGCTGAGCCGTTGAGGAGCGAGCAGCAGGGGGAAAACGGAGGTCCAAGCGCACACTTTTCTTCTGAGATGTTTCCGTATAAAATCAGCAGGTGGGAGGTTACTGGCTACAGGGGGATGTGGAGTAAAAGGGGGTTTTATTTCATTTTGCCAATGAAAAAAGTTAAAGCAGGCTTGTGGGGTGAGGGAGAGGAAGCAAGACGCAAGACGAGGCCCTTCTGAGCTTTGGGCTGCTGAGGCCTCGCTGCTCTTCTGAGGAGATCTGTGTTTCTGGGGCTGGGTTTGAGGGGAATTTGCTTCTCCTAAACATGCATTTGCTGGGAGCAGCGTTTGGGGGCTGACGTCTGCCTGAGCATTGCCTCGGCTGATGTGGAGCCAGTGTGGAAGGCAGGCCCCGGACTCGGACAGGTGGTGTGCCTGGGGGGAGCCCCCTTGGTTGCGATTGCTCCCACTGGCAGCCCTCAGGTTGATGCCTGAAGCCATCACATATGCCCCGGGGGAATCCTTGTCCGGCCCCTCCTGGGGCAGGGTCAGATGCCAGGCACGTTTGCTCTCCGTGGAGGAGGTGCTCTGGTGGAGGCTGAAGGGGCGAGAAGAGAGGCTGGCCCTCCGCCCAGGCAGGGCGCACCGACTCAGAGCCCTGGGCGACTCTGCCTGCCAGGCGGGGGGTGTTCAGTTCCTGTCCTGACAGGAGCCAGGACAGGGTTAACAAGCCCTGGAAAATCTACCAAAATAACTCAAGAGACCTAGTTCTTCTTTTTTGTTAAATATTCCGGGCACGGACACCAGGCCTCCCCGTGACCGGCCTGCGGTCGGCTGTCTCAGGGTTTCCCTTTTCGGTCACGCTTCCCATCCTGGCCCAGATAAGCTCCGCTGCCGAGGCCGGTCCCACGGGTGTGCGCAGTCGGAGATGGGGGTGGCTGCAGACGCTGTTCCCAGACGGAGACTCGAGGGGTGGCTGGGGGCGCGAGGGCAGGGCTGAGGGGCCCGGAGGCTCGTGTACCCGCAGCCCCGTGCTTCCCCCTGCCTGCTGCCTGTCCTCTGGGCCCCTTCTGGCTCTTCCCACCCCCACACCACTAATTACACTTCTCCTTTTCAGAACCACCCAAGATAGCCTGAATTCATCTGGAAAACGTGTGTGTGCACACAGATGCGTGTTCAAGGGCAGGGAGGCCCAAAATGGTTTCTTCTTCCAGAGCTCTGCATGGAATTCGCTAATCTGACCAGCTGAAAGCCTACTTTTTACGAAGTATCATTAAAGCAGGAAGTGGTTTTCCAAACATGTTCCTCTCTGACAGAATGGGGGTGGGAGTGGGGCTCCCGGCCTCAAGGAGCGGCGGGTCCCTGAGAGGCAAGCAGCCCAGCGTGCTGCCCCGCCTGGGTCCCGGTGATGGTCTCAGGCTTGTCCCTTGGAATAGCCACATTGCCATATTCCTCTGAAGAGGCTCCTTGTGTCTCTGCGCCTGGCATCAACTCATTGTTTATGTTAATAGTCGATCAAGAACTGACACCATGGCCTTGGGTGTTGTCTGTGACCTGCATGGTCTTCCTGCACAGACTGTCAATGCTTTCTTTCTGGGGACAGGGGAGGGTCAGGCCTCAACCTCACCAGGTCTTTTGTCAGCTAGTGACTCAAAATAAGTTAAAGGGCTGCTTTTCCTCTCCTTTCAAGCACTGGGTACTGAAGCCATCTGGTGGTTTCCCTAAGGCCAAAGGTTTTCAGAGCCTGGGATTTTCTAAGCCAAGCTCTGCCCCCTGTGCAGGATCCCAGCTGGGCTTCTGGAGAGACTGGCTGTTTTCTAGGTCCCGCAAGGCCCCCTTACTCCCCCAACAAGTGATAGCTTCTTGGCTGCACTTCAGAAGCATTTGTCTTCCAGCTTGCCCTGTGGGGTGAGGTAATACTTTAGGATCTCATATTTAGAGAAACGGCCCCCATCTTTGCTGCCAGTTAGGTACAAACCCAGGAAGTCTCCTTTCTCTAGGAGAAAATAGAGCTCTCAGGGGATGCCCTGGAGGACAGGCTCCCTTCTGGGCCCCAGCAAGGAGGCAAGGTGTTCCTGCGACAAAGTACTTACCGTGAGAGTGTTCTTGCTCCAGCCACCGTTGGCATTTGATGCAATGTAAGTGACAATCATGTGTACCTTTTCCAACTGCTTACGAGCCTGTCAAGGGCTGGGCCCTACCTAGGACTGAGGTTTCCCGGCAGGACTGCACTTGGGACTCAGAGGGGCCAGTGAGCGTCCTCTCCTGTGCTCATGCTCATACCTCATTTACCTGAAAAATGCACCCTGCCCTGGAATGCAAACATCCTGCACAACCCAGAGGGAATAACGTGTCTCACAGGCATGGAACTGGATGGAAACCCGAGGCTTTGGAGTCAGACAGTCCTAAGTCTCCTTGCAGGGTCCTTGAATGAACCACCTCGTCTCTCCTGGCCTCGGTGTCCTCATCAGGGAAGTGGCACTAAGAGGAAGATGGCCCTTTGCTGGATTCTCAGGGGGAGAAGGAAATGGGACCGTGGCTCTGAAACACCTTGCGTATGTCTGGAACATAGGAGGTGTTTGATAACTAGTTAGGATCGGTGTGCATAGGTTAACTTAATTTTTTTTATTGTGGTGAAATGCACATAGTACCATTTTAGCCATTTTTTAGGGCTCTCATTTTTACTTTTTTAAAGTGTACAGTTCAGTGGCATTAAGTACATTCACAATGTTGTACAGCCATCTGCACCATATAGTTCCAGAACTTTTTCATTACCCCAGAGAGAAGACCCTTACTTTTTAGGCAAACACTCCCATATCCACCCCCATAAGCCCTGGGCAGTCAGTCATCTTTTTGTCTCTACGGACTTGTCTATTCTGGACATTTCATATGAATGCAATCAGGTAATTCGTGGCCTTTGGCGTCTGGCTTCTTTCTCTCAGTGTAATGTTTGCAGGGATCATCCATGTTGTTACATGTGTTAGTACTTCATTCCTTTTTATGGCTGAATACTATTCCTATGGGGCCTTATTTTGGAGAATTCACAGGATGGACCTGAATGGTACAGAATGTCACCCACTCTGGGTCAGGATTCTTTCTGTCATTATTTCTAATAGAATATAGTGTAGCACTTTTGTGACGGGAGATGTGGCTACAGACACACAGGGATCGGGAGGGCAGGGCCAACCACCAGAGAGCTGAGCTCTGGGGCAGCAACCAGCGCCCAGAGGGCTTCAGAGCTGCTTCTCTTACAGTGACAGCAACTTCTGGCCCGGCCAGAGCCGAGACCTGGGCTCAGGCAGGAAGGGCCAAGCTCAAGGGTGTAATAGGCTCCTTGTGTCTCCCCCAGATGCAAGAAAAAGCAAAGGAGATCTATATGACCTTTCTGTCCAGCAAGGCCTCATCACAAGTCAACGTCGAGGGTCAGTCCCGGCTCAATGAGAAGATACTGGAAGAACCACATCCGCTGATGTTCCAGAAACTCCAAGACCAGGTAACTGATCTCCTTACCTACACCTTGGTTTGAAACCAATGTTTATTCCTAACTTGGAAGAATTCAGTTAAAACTAAACATCCTAGAAGCCGTCCCATCCAGCTGGACAAGGTGAGGCACATCGAGGGGCCGTGGCTGGGGAAGGAGAGAGGGCTGGCAAGCCAGGCTTGGGATGGGGTGCACAGGAATCTCCCTCAGGCCATTTACTCTCAGCCTGTACACAGTTTGACCACCAGGGTTATCTGTCTTCCAACCCAGATTAGAAGGGAGGCTGAGGCTATTTGAGGAACCTACACTGAGGAAGCAACATATGGTAACTGCTGAAGGTAGGAACAGACAGAAAAATCTAGAAGGCAAGTGCAAGGACTCAAAGTGGTAGGGAACCAGGGGCTGTTTTTGTGCAAATATCCAGACATCACCTTCTCCTTCCGGTGGCCCAAGGCTATAAGTTAGCTCATGATAGGGCTCCTGAGTCATAATGAAAAGCTTAACATTTGGCAGAACATTCCAAGTGAATCAGAAAAAAATAGGTGTAAAGAATGGACCTACAAGGGGTAAATTAGCTTTCTGGCAAATTTTCTTATGAGGAATGCCAGTGGTAATAGGCAGAAGGGATGAAACTGCATTGCAGAGGTTTTGTCAGGCACGAATTTGCCTCTGTGCCCCTTCACAGTGAGCTCTGCCCCTACGCAATGTCACACACACTCTGGTGGACAGGGGGACACAGACGCCGCCAAGCTTCTGCTGGCCTCTCCTTATTGAGGAAGCAAAGGCCTTACTTGCCACACCGGTACAGAGCAGCTTTTAGCTTAATTCCGCAGCATTCAAAGGTGAGCCCAGACCCATCTGGGGGGCCTGTGAAACTGGGTGCTGGGCCCCACCCCCAGAGCTAATGCCAGGTCCGGCGGTCCCGGGTGGGCTGGGACTTTGCCTTCCTGACAAGCTCCCCAGTGACGCTGGTGCAGGACCTGGGCCTGCGTGTTGAAGACTGGCCCAGCGCAGCGATGGGCCTTTCTGTGATCACCTGGAGTATGCATAGAGCCAAGGGTATGTCTCAGCTTTGCTCAGCATCAGATTACAAACAAATATACAAGTAGAAAATACAACGATGAGAAGTCTTTTGGGAATGTTTTCCAATTGACACAGTGGCAAATGAAGACCCCACATGAATTCTGAATCAAATTTGCGTGTTGAAGGAACTCCACTTAGCATGGGAAACTTGCCGAGGGCCTCCTGGAGGTGCTGATTTTGAGCCAATGGGAAGGATGCCATGGATGTGGATTTGTGGAGGGGAAGGGAGTGGAATGGAATGTGAAAGGGCAACTCTGTGGCTATAGCCACACGGGATATCTGCCCGACCTGGACCTCAGAGTCTTTGAAAAGCTTCCTTAGGTACTTTAAAGTATAGCAGGGCTGAGAATCTATTCTGAATCCTGTATATGTTCTAGGTATTTTCAATAATAACAATATCTCCTATGCCGGGGCACCCTTCTGTGCCTGATGCCCACTTTGCCTGTATTATCTCATTTAATCTTCAGTGAGTAGAGTATTCCTGCTTTGATGATGAGAAAAGCAACGTTCAAGGGGACTGAGTGGTTTGTTAGCACTGGGTCACCCAGGTAGTGGGGCGTGCTGGGGGCTAGATTCACTGTCGTCCACCTGCCTTCAAAGCCTGCACTCTTTGCCACGCTCAGAGCCTGGGTTCACAGGAAGCCCCTCGTCGCATCCTAAAGCCCACGACACCAGAGAAGTGGAAGGGCCACGTGAATACAGGCAGTCCCGCTTCCCAGGACCGCAGAAGCCCGGGGGGCAGCGGGGAATGCTGCAGGCCTGCAGGCTGATACCACTCCACATGGTGGGACCTTGGCCTCCCAAGGACCCAGATCTCCTGTGGTTAGGCCTGCAGCACATCTCAAAACAGAGCTGGACCTCCGTGACCCAGTCTCACCCCACTGGGTTCTGACATGGGGAGGCTTAGCTGGCACTGAAAGGAGGAAGCAAGGGACAGAGGAAGATTTTTAAGGGACAAAGAAAAATATCTTAAAAATAACTTTCATCTACCTACCTGTAAAAGTCACACATGCTCAACAAAAGAAACTTGAGAAACCAAAGTATTCAGATGAAAAAAAAAATTCGTAATTCTTTAGCTGGAAACAGCTGCTAAATAACATTTGCTCTCCAGAATTTCCATCTTTTAACTTTCTATAAATACGCACGACACACATCTAACAAATGTGGCACAATGCACCTCAAACCGTACACGCACAGAAATTACTTTCACACCCTGTGGTTAAAAGTCATTTATTTGAGAGGGAGAGAGAGGCATTAGCTTCCTAAGGCATAATTGGGTGAAAATAGGGTATTTGGAATCTGAGCTGATTACAGTGAGTCCCTGGATAGGGCCTCTGGGTTCTATTTTGCTGGAAAACTGTCTCTCAGGGGCCCTGCTGGTAACTGTCAAAATGTGGGCTCAGCATGGCCCGTGGCTCTGCTTCCAAAAGGCCCCCCTGGGAGCCCTGCTTCCCTAAGTGAAGGAGTTTGAAGTGAGGGGAGCATGTTTGAACCACAAGATTTCGCATAGCTTTAGAAAGCCTCCGTGGCGCCTCTGGCTCCGCTGAGCACCGCTTGGCTTAATTGCAGAGCTGCGTGAGCAGGCTGCTTTGTGTCTCCAGCACCCACTTACCAGGAAAATTTGGGGGAGCCTCAGCCCTTCCTCACGATGGAACCCAGAAGGAAGGCAAATCCTCCCTGAGCATCAGACTAGGTGACCCGACATCCCTGCACCTTATTTATTAAAGGAGAGCTTTTTGGGTCTTATTCAGGTCCTGTTTGTTCTTGGTTTACACACAGTTCTAACAGGTCTGGTTTTCCAGTTGACTGCTGACGTGCTGGTAGCAGCCATGGAGCGATAAGCCTTAAGGAGTGATCGCTGACAGGCAGGGAGGAAACGGAAAATGATAGTAAGCACAGAACCACAGTGCAGTGGTCTGCAGCCACCAAGTGTGGGCACCCACGGCCCCACACACCACACTGGGGGCATCCCTGTGCGACAGGATGGTGACATGATTAGTGATCCTAATACCCCAAAGTATCAAGCGAAACTTAAATTGTGGGCAGCATATTCTGTGAAGAATGTGTTAGACATTTTAGTAAGCATTTCATCAAAACGATTATCTTAAGAGAAGTCTGGGGGAAAACTCACATAAGTAGGGAGAACTTTTTCTGATTTAGTTCAGTTCTGCGCACATGACCCGGTTGTGTGCCCAGCACGTGCAGGTAAGCCCAGGGGAGGTGGGGACAGTACTGTGGGCATCTCTTCGGTACTTCAGCCGAGAGTCAAAGGCTGCTGTCAGACAAATTTAAGTTGCAGGCAGCAGGAAGGAAGGGGCGACCTTACAAAGAGTTGCTTTCTTCAATGAATTGTAGTTCCCTGTCTTTTTTCTCTTAAAAATCCACTACCAGTGGGTTGATTTCAGTTCTGTTTGGTTTGCTGGTGTGTGGGTTCATTCTTTCATTTGTTTGCTTATGCTACCAATATTGATGGAGGGCCCACTATATATCAGGGACCATGCCAGCACTGAGTGTGAGGCAAGGAAATCAGCTCCTGTCCAGCCTGAGGACAGGAAAAGGTAAATGCTAAGAAGTAGATACAATAGCCGATGGGCTAAGAGTGACTGGGGGTGGAGGGCTACTTGGGGTCGGTAGCCAGAGAGGGCTCCCTGAAGAAGTGACTGAGACCTCAGTGGCAAGGGGGAGCTGGGTGAGAGGACCTGCAGGCAGGACCTTCCAGGGAGAGGCAAAGGCCCGGGCAGGGACCCCTTCAGTGTGTTAGAGGAGGGTAGTGTGGCTAGAGTGCAGTGAGTGATGAAGGTGGGAGACGCTAAGCTGGGAGGGCCTGGCCGGGGTTGGCCTGAGCCTGTGGTAACCAGACTAATTTTAAGGATTTCGAATGGTGGCTATTCGTAGAGTGTGCCAGTGGGCCGGTAAGTTTCGGTCTTCTTGAAAGCTGGGCCCCTGCATGCTGATCCCCAGCCTTGGCTGTGTCCGTCCCTCACCAACTGGGCAAGAGAATGCACAGGGCTGGTGCAGAGCCGCCCCTGGGACTAGAAAGCCAGCCGCGGGCCAGCAGCCTCCTGACCACGCCTTGTCATTCATTCCCAGGTTGCCAGCCTCTCGCCCCCTCGCCAGCCCCTCCCCGCTCATCACTTCCTGGATGCTGAACTCAGATTTACTGCCAGAATCCCTGTAGGTTAGGTTAGCCGGAGTGGGAAGCGGGGGCTCGTGTTCCAGTTCTGCCTCCGTCTGGCCCGAGGAGACCTCTGTGTCCTCACCTTTAACTTGGGGCTTCGGGCAAACTGTGCAGCATCTGAGCCACGCGGCGGAGCAGTGCGTAAGCCTGCCAAGGCCTGATGTTAGGAAGTCGGTCCCTGGCGGCCACAGGCTTGTTTCCTTAGGTCTGACCTTTCCAGCTTTTCTTTGACTTCAGAATTTAGTTGCTCTGAAACCTTGGGCAAGATGCAGTCCCGCTCTGTGCCTCAGTGTCCTCATTTGTGAATTCCAGGTTGTGGTAAGGTGGTTGTGCAGATGAAATGCCGTCGAATCTGGGAAGTGCTGACGTAGTCCAGTGCCCGGCACGCAGCCAGCCTTCCATACGCGTGAACATCAGGAAAATGGGCTTTAGCTTAATGGAGTTGTTCTTAACTGGAGGGGATTGTGTCCCCCCAGGGACATTAGGCAATGTCTGGAACATTCTGGTTGTCACAACTGGTGTGGGGTGCTATTGGCACCTAGTGAGTAGAGGCCTAAATGCACAGGGCAGCCCCGTACGACACAGTTACCTGGTCCAAAATGCGTGGTGACAAGGTTGACAAACCCTAGCTTCATGTGACTTCCAAAATGTAGCAGCATTCACCTGCCGTACCCTCATTGAACCTTGGGTCCCCACCTAAGAAGCAGCAAATAATGTCTAATCAGTTTTCTACACCTTAGTGAATTCTGGGAAAAACATCAAGTCTGAACCTCTTCACAGTTTACACGGTGTTTTCATATGTGCATGTTGTTTGATTCTCAGGTAGTCTTGGGGAAGGGGGGACCCGGCACCTGGCTTTACTAGGGAGGAAGTTCACTCCACGGGATGGCGACATGACACGTCCACAGTGGGAGAGCTGGGAGAATGGGGAGCAGCATGAGCCCAGGGCTTCTGGTCCGGCTGGACTCCAAGCATACTGTTGCCCTGGGAGGGCTGTCCTCGGCGGGAGGTGTGGCCGTGTCTGTTCTTCCGTTCTGCTGCTGTCCATTGCCTCTCCTGGACGCTTTGGTATTTAAGGATCGCCCAGTGCTCTTGCCCGTTCCTCTCCCACATTTGTCTCCCTTGCTCAGTCACGCTCCCCTGTACCTCCAGCCCTGGCTGGTTCTAGAACATGCCCATCAATCACTCAGGCGCTGAGAGTCAGCCACAACATGGAGGCATCAAATTAGTCACAGCTGCCAGACATGCTTTCCTCTGTGCAATAAATGACTGCGTCAGTCTTTGCTGGCCGTGGCCCCTGAACACGTGTGTCCTGCTGACCCACGTGGCCAGCACTCGGGGAGGAAGGACAGCGAGAAACCCGCTAAGCCAGCCCTAGCCACGAGCCCATCCTGGCACTGTGTCCCTCAGGATTCTGGACAACTCAATTTTTAAGATTATCTTTAATTGTTAACTTATTATATGTTCATTGATAAGAAGAAAAGAAAATTCTCATAACCCAGGAGGGTATGAAGTGAAAAGTTAAAATCCCCAGGCCCTGCCTCTTGCTTCTCCCTCCCTGGCGGTAACTCCCTTATATTGTGTGTCCGTCCAGGCCTTTCCCTGAACATTTAAAAATGGAACACTTTCAAATCTGCTCAGTGACCTGAGATTGCCATGTGAAAGATTTATAACAAAACTGCTCCTACAAGTTTCTTAGCACCAGTTTCACACCTTTCCTGCTCTGAAGCTTCTGGTTTGAATTCCACAGCATGACTGGTTTCTGGTTCCATCGCACGATTGGAGAATATGGGAGGGTGAAGGTCATTGCAAATGGCAACTTCCAGCGTTGCTTTCTCAGACCGTGAAAGAGAAGGCCCCAGTCCTCTTGCCCACTGAGGGGATGTAGGGGTGCTCATTCCTCTTCCTTAAGTCTTAGGGATCCCAATGTCTACACTCAAAGTGGATTTCAAGTGCTGCCAGGACACCCTCACCCAGACTTGGTGTCCTGAAAAGGAAGCCCTAACCTCTATTGCTTAAAAAAAATTGAAAAAGACTTCAGTGAGATGTCGGCGCTCCGAGCCACATCCTTGACAGAGAAAGGAACCATGTATTGGGCCTTTTTTTAACAGTGTTGTTTCTTTGAATTTCCCCAGAGCCCAAGAAGTGAGAAACATTTCCTTTTCAGACATCAATAAATGGGGCTGGACCAGCTGGTGAGGGAGGGGCTGCCAGGCCTCCTTGGGTCATCTGGGGGTCCATCCCTCTTGCCACCCGCTATGTGTCCAAGTCTGCGGTGGTGGCTGGACCTGGGGATTCTGGACGCCTCAGTCGTGTGGGTGCTGCTGATGTTTGCTCCCAAAGATCAAGTCCAGTCCAGAAGTTCACATTTTCCAATGTGCAAAGCCAGAAAGTGTGTTTTCACTCAAAGGAAAGAAAGTTGGCTCCCTGTGTCTACTGTAGCCGTTCGCCTTATGAGGGGTAGACAGGAAGAATAGTATTTGAGATATTTTGAGGGTTTTTTTTTATGACTTTGAAACGGTGTTTAGGGGAAGAAGTGGGGGCGTGCACCAGGACAGCATTTAACTCTCCTGAAGGCAAAAGGCACAAATAAAATACCTTCACTCCAAGTAGAAAGCGTGTCATCGGGGCTCAGGAGTTGAGTACTAAGGACTCCAGGGAAAATGTGCAGATTTCCTCCCCACGTCACATGGCAGCACTGGACCCAAGGACCTGTGAGGAGATTTTTACCCAGAGCAGGGATCTCTCTGCCTCTGTCCACATCCAGCCTCTTTCTGGAGTTCCAATCCCTCACGGCACATCGCGCCTCTCTGGCGGGCCTGTCTCAGCAGTGGGAACACCGTCCAGGAGGACAGAAATGTCCGGTGGCCCACCCTGTTGTTCTAGGACAAGGGCTGACCTGAGCTGCCCTGTCTTCTCACCTGCTCTCCGGCGGCTGACCTCAGACCTTCTCCTGGATGCACCCCCGCCTCCCCCCACACTCCCGCTTCAGCAGGTGGGGAGGCGCCTTCAGTTCAGTGGGTGGGGACACCCCTTCTGTGCCCTAACAGCCTCTTGGGAGCCCAGCTGGTTCTGTCATCATTTCATGGCTTGAGGGCTGGAGGTAGAGGGCTTGTTTCCTCTGCGCTTCCCGCCTGTCCCTGTGGGTATAAAACATGTCTGTAGTCTAGGTGTTTGGGAAGAGGACACATTCTAAAACTACAATTCAGAGACGGCAGCGCTTGCTGCCTTCTTTAAGCAATTTTCATATAAAAACCAAGCCCAGCTCTGGAAGCAAATATGAAGTCCCATTAATAAAAGTTGGCTGCTGCATAATTTTTTTCCTCCTTGTACTTAGTTGAAGTAACATGGCGGAGGTTTTCGAAAAGAAGTGAGGATTCATGCTTAGTTTAGATCTTTTCATGTCTTTGTCTTCTGAGAAGTCACAGAAGATTATACTTGAAGTGCATTTAATACTGACAGTGATGAAATCTTCACTGGGGGCCTTGGGGCTGGGGAAGCCTCTCATTCTCTACATGGATGCCAGTGCTTCTGGGAGGGAGTCCTTTCCCTGAGCAGCTGATGTGGAAGGACCTCCAGTTGGAGCACCACGTGGGAATTTTCCCTTGCAAATCCTAATCAGTCGCCTCACTGTCTGGGATCTGGAGAAGGAGGAGCACCTTGGTGTGCAGTGACCTTGGGGTGTGGGACCTTGTGCATAGTTGCACATCATCAGAAAGGCTCCCTTTTCCTTGTCCACCGAGAGTCCCACCTCCAGCAGCCTACAGAGGTGGATCGCAAAGCAACTATGCTAAATAGTTAGCAGTCCGGACATGCAGCTCACGGACGTGGGGCTGCCAAAACCCAAACCCTGCTGAGCCACAGCTGTCTTGGGAAAAAAAAAGGCACTAAATGCAACTTGGCTGCCAACTAGAGTTTCTGCTTTCTCAGCTGCCTGACTGTTGGAAGGACTGTCTCAGCTCCAGTGCCTTCTGCCCACCTGGAGCCCTCCCAACCCTTCAGCCCACATTTGTCTCCCCGTTCTTTCTCTTCCCTGCAGACAACTTGAGGTCAGATGATGGTCCAGCCCCGGAGAAGCCAGTTCTCACTAACAGAGAGTCCCGGCTTTGTAGAACCTTCTGGAATCCCTAGGGCCATCTCATTTTCTGTGCTCAAGGAGGAGTGAGGGGAAATCAATAAGCTGACTGTTAGTTTCTAAAGGCTGTCATAAAAAATTACCACGAACTGTGACCTAAACCAACAGAAGTTTATCCTCTCACAGTTCAGGAGCCAGAAGTCCGACATCACGGTGTGGGCAAGGCTGTGTTCCTTCTAGGTGCGGGTCCCTCCCTGCCTCTCCTAGTTCCTGGTGGCTGCTGGCTTCCTTGATGTTCAGAGCTCTCACTCTGGTCCTCGCCTCTGACTTCGCACGGTCTTCTCTCAGTGTGCCCCCTCCTTTTTTTATAAGGACACCACTCCTTGGATTTAGGGCCTGGCCTAAATCCAGGATGATGTCATTCTAGAGATCTTCAGCGAACTAACCCTTACTCTGAGGTTCGAGGTGGACATAAATTTTGGGGGTATACCATTCAACCCACCACATTGACCTTTGGGGATATTTATTTCCCATGTGTACATATAAACATACTCATTTGAGATAACTGTTTTTAGTTTTTGTGCATTTTCAAATTGTAATATTCATTCATTTGATATTCACATTACATTTTTCCATGTTTAACTCCTCTTTGGAGTGGCAGCAGCATAGACTAGAGGTTAGGAATGTGGACTCGAGAGCCAGGCTGCCAGCGTTTGCATCTTTTGCACATCATTACGGGCTGAGTTTGTCCCCTCTCCCATTCATATGTTGGGGTTCTAAGCCTGAGCACCTCAGAATGAGACCATGTTTGGAGATAGGGCCTTTAAAGAAGTAATTAATGTTAAATGAGGTCCTACAGTGCATTCTAATCCAATATGCACTGAGGGGCGACCATATGAAGACACCGGCCATAGACAGCCATCTACCAATCTTCAACTTACAGTAGGGTTACATCCTGATAATAAGCCAAAAATGCCATTAAGTTGAAAATGCATTTAATACACCCCCAACCTATTGAACAGCATAAGCTTGGCCTAGCCCACCTTAAACATGCTCAGAACATTTATATTGGTCTTCAGTTGGGCAGAGCACCTAACACAAAGCGTATTTTACAGTACAGTGTTGAAGAGCTCATGTAATTTATTGAATACTGTGTTGAAAGTGAAAAACAGATGGTCATATGCTTACAGACAATGGTGGTCAGTGTATCGTTCATTTATCATCGGGATTGCATGGCTGACTGGGAGCTGGGGCTCCCGGCTCTGCAGCATCACGAGAGAGATTCGTACCACATAACATTACCCTAGGAAAAGATTCGAATTCAAAATTTGAAGTATGGTTTCTACTACTGAATTCCTATCACTTTCCCACCATCATAAAGTTGAAAAATCTTAAGTTGAACCATCATAAATTGGGAACCACCTGTACAAGCCACGGAGAGAGGCCTTAGAAGAAACCAGTCCTACTGACGCCTTGATTTTGGACTTCCAGCTTCCAAAACTGTGAAGAAAGAAAGTTCTGTTGTGTAAGCCCCCCAGTCCACGATCCCTGTTACGGCAGCCCAGGCTGATTAATACACCCGTTGTGGGGGCAGAGCAATGAAGATCTAAGGCCCCAGTGCCTTCCTCTGTATAATCGGGGTCCTTGGAGGGTTTTCGTGGAGATTAAATGGGACAATGCCTGGTGCATGCTTAGAAGGTGCTCTTGGCAGTGTTGGCACAACCTGGTTGATTTCGCCAGCCCACTCTTGGTGCACGTTGGGTGGTTTCTGTTCCTTCACTGGGTGAACGTGTGCTGGCCTCAGGCACGGCCATTTGCCCTGTGGTGAATAAAGCTGTAGCTGGCTACCCGATCTTTGGCCACTTCCTTGGAAGAGGTTCTTAGGGCATTCTCTATGCTCTAAGCCAACTTTGCTGAGCAGCACCTATGAGGGTGCCTGTGAAGAGAGGGCCAGCACCCAGGAGACTGTCTGCCACTGGCAGCAAGGGCCTCATGCAGAATATCAGGCCACGCATAGCCCCAGAAAATGAGGCCCGTGGGAGCAACATGCCTTTTCTTTTTCAAATCTATCTGGGTCTGATGGTGACAGCTGACACCGGGTGACTCTGCAGTGCGAGGAGGCGGGCGTGGGCTCCTGGAGGAGCCAGCCCCTGACCGGAGGACTTCCCTGGGATTTCACACCTGCCTGTGGCAGGGTGCGGCCCTGATGCTCTCGGTAAATGGTTACAGGTCCCTCCCCTCGAGCTGCTGGCACCAGTGGAGGCCTAAGGGGCAGCAGAACTGGGTCTCTGGGGCTCCCCTGGGGGCCGAGTCCCGCCAGCGCTGAATGGTTCCTGAGCACTCCGTTAGCTGAAGCAACTCCGGGCTCCCTCCCCTGCTGGGCCCTGGGTGCCTCCAGCCCCAGCCTTTTTTCTTCTTTTCTTTGAAGTGTGAGCCTCAGAGCCACGACAGGCAAACAGGATGTTCTACCCCCACATGCAGACACTTCAGACAGACACGGGCCGAACCGCATCCTGCCAGCAGTGGTGGGTCCCATCTGCTGTGGACCTGCTGGGGAGGGGGCCCAAGGCTGGGTTCCACAAGCACTCACGAAGCTGGTTCTGTTAGTCACTCTTCGAGCCTCCTTTCCAGACTCTAAATTAGGTGTGCACCTCAAAGTTCCCTGTGGGGGCTCTGTGCCTGGAAGAGCTTGGTAATGCAGAGGGTGAGGCGCCCGGCAGTGTCTGCTCAGCACGTTTATGGGAAGCCGTGAAATGATAATGGCATTCCTCAGCCTCTGCCTTGCCCCCAGCTATGATTTTTATATTTTCTGGGAGTTTTATGAGTTTTTTTTTTAATGAATAACATCTCCAAACCTCAGCAAATCAGTCTAGGATGACAAGGTTGCTATAAAATAGATAACTGCTGTGCAGAGGCTCAAGGTAGGGGCTTATGGAAGTATGGTCTTTCTGAACAGATGGAGATCTTGGCCGAGACTGGAAGGGCATCCAGGAAAGGGCAGGCAGTAGTTTGAGAATTTAAAGAAAACCCAAAGTCCTCAGTCTTTCCCTGGGTTGTGGACCCTGTTGATAGCCAAGTGATTTAAGTGGCTTTCCAGTGTTTGAAGCCATCTTGGGAAAAGGAAGGTGTACAGGCTGAATGTTCAGTTCTCCCATCCCCGGACAGATGTTCTGAGTCCTGAGAGTCCATCAGACGTTTAACTTACAAAATAGTTGTGTGCATGTTGAGAGAGGGTGGATTTAAAGGCTGTCAGGGTTTTGCCACCCACTTGATAACCCGCCTGGCAGGGAGCGATGTTCTAGACACCTCCGGAACTTTCCACATGTTGAGTCCACTTACTTCGAGTCGCGAGTGAAGGCACCAGGTGCATGGCGTGGATTTTCATTTCGCAGAATATCTTGAAGTTCCGTCAAGAGGCTTGAGTCAAAAGGTCTGAAGAGAGAGATTTCTCAAAAGAGACTGTGCCACTCAATAGCCAGCAGGGAAATGTCTTCCTTTTTGCTTCTCCTTCCCCGACTTCTATAAGGCAAGGGAGGAGGGTGGCAAAGGATCGGGTAGGGGATGCTGGGAATAGGGACCATGGCTAAGAAGAGAAGGGAGGAGTTAGGTTTCCTCAGGGGTCCTGCTCTTGCACCTGACCAGCTGGCCGCAGGGCCATTTCTCTCCCACAGACATGCTCCTGAGCCGCTGTGCGCGTGCGGCGGGTTGCATGCTACAACCGATTGCTGCTTTCTTCAATTAGCACCGGTTCCTGAAGCCTCTCCTTGCTACCATTGTAGTTTCATTCCTTTGCCCTTCATTCAATAAGCCCCATTTTGTTGCTTGGTATAATAATAGGTTTGTTTGAGATCTTGGGTGCCACACCTCTGGGGGTTTTAATAATATTGGCATCATCTGATATAACAGTGGCCTTTACAACAGCACCATTTCTACAGGAACAGTTTCTATTCCATTATCTCAAGTTTCTGGAGAAATACGTCCCTGCATTATCTGTCCAAATAAAGTGGGCATTCTTAAAGGATCTCTTGATAAAGGGTATGAATCAGTGCTGTGTGAACCTATACTTCCGTGGAAAATAAAGACAGATTTGTTCATGTGGCCTTCTAAGCTATTCTATTCCATGGAGATTATTTCATAATGACCAGAAACATCCAGGAAATCTGCCTTGTCTAGCACACAACTCACTTCAGCTTTCTTTGTTTGTTCTGCACATATTTCCATTCTTTGGCACAGATAGGTATTTAATAAATATTTGGTAGGATGATTCATGGCCTGAATAGCCTCATCCTTTAGACTGTTTTTCCTTTCCTCTTTAGATCTTCAACCTCATGAAGTATGACAGCTACAGCCGCTTCTTGAAGTCTGACTTGTTTTTAAAACACAAGCGAACGGAGGAAGAGGAAGAAGATCCATCCGATGCTCAAACCGCAGCTAAAAGAGCTTCGAGAATATATAACACATGAGCCCTGGCGAGCTGGCAGGACTGGCAGCTTTCAGAAGTGAGGGAACTCCCTCTCAGGACCATGCAGGGTTTATATAATCGCTTTGTTATCTGTAAGGACTGAAATGTATGAAGCTCTTCCACGGGATATGTGTATTTTATTAACTGCCTGACCAGTAAGTTCTGCATGATGGCTAATCTTACATAAAAAAAAAAAAACCAAATAGCTTTGAGTTTTAGTTTTCACACACATGCACGCAGAGGTGGAGAGTCCTTTAACACTGGACACTTTGACCCTGTTATAGCTTGATTAAACATCATGTGAGGCCACCAGGTAAAACTTACAGCCACTTTTTCCCTTTTAAGTCTTTGTTCTGCCTCTGTGGGAGGGGTCCTGCCTGTCCACAGTCTGACCTGGTGAATCAGCCGAAGAATGAGTTGATCTGACAAATTCAGGCCACTGGGGGTGTTGCCTGTCAGATGCCTTTTGGGTTAAACATTTTGAGGGTGAGTTCAGTGCTTAGAACAGAAAATTCTTCACTGACGGCCTCTAAGATTTGGGGAGCTGCCTGTGAGCATCATCAGAAAGTTCTTATTTCTTGTGGGTGGCTTTGTCCCGGTTCTGCTTACAATCCATAATATTTCATGCGACACAGATAGTTACCCTTGACAGAAACAAGATCTCAACCAGGAAGAAAGGCAAATAGGAAACTGTTCAGGGTCTCTGTGGCAACGCAAGGTGGTGTTGAATGGTACTGTGGCCTGTGGTCCATGCTGATGCTGGAGCTGGTGGGAGGTTTCCCTCTCCCGTAGCCCATCTGGGGACACGTTAGAACCCTTTCTTCTTTGTGCCTATCATGTGCTGGACTTCCTAATTCCAAGCTTGAGACTTAACTAAGGGGAAAGAAATGCTGCCTTTGAAAGTCTCTTGGGTGGAGAGGCTGTGCATGAAATCCTGCTGAGCCCCAGCTGTCCCAGGTACCCACCCACCTTTTCGAGCAGAGCCCAGCAGAGGCCAAGCTCAGGCACAGTGCTTCCCTGCTCAGTGTTCCCACCACCTGCAGCTGCCAGACCTTCTCCAGCATGCTTGCCAAACCTTAAACTCCTGCTTGTACAAATGAAGCAACCAAACTCTTATAAGCCTTCTAACTAAGACTTTCCTATTTGCATAATTCCCTGATGTTGAGGGCGACTGTATAATTTATCAGTCAAACCAGGACTCTTGAGAGAGAAGGGAAGTGAGTTTAATAATGACTCAGGGATAATGGACATTAGCTGGTTCTGTTGCAGGGGAACCAGTTCACATTATCCCCCCACTGCCAACCCTCCCATAGCCTGACCTCTCAGGCAGTCGCCCAGGCCATCACCCACTCACTGTGGTTGAACCTTTCTGTCCTTCCATCTTGACCCTGGGGAAGGGACAGCCTTTGGGGAGCCATTCACTGCCGAGAACCAAGTTACCCAACTGAGCGTTCATCAGAAAGAGCAAATGCTTGATCCCCCAACAGGGCTTTCTCCACCTTTCCCAGGACGTTCCAGACGGGCCTTCTCTTTGCCTGGGTTGAGATAGTGATGCTGAGAATAACACCCCAGAACCATGTCATCTGAGAAATTCAGTCCATCTGCAAGTGGAGTAGGCTGATACACCTTAAAGCATAAGGATTAAAACCAAATGGGCTCTCTAGCTAAAAGTGCAGTTTCCTAACCAAAAAAGCACAGGCATGCAGACCCACCCCACTGCACATTGCAGATACAAGGTAATTTTGGGGCACCACGGAGCTGAGCAACCGGCTTGGTGCTCCCTTTGCAGAACCTGCACCAGGCAGGTCCAAGAGACTGCAGGTGGGCTGAGAACCCCCTTTCTGGCTTTTACCCTTTTATCACTAGGTTCAGAGACCCTTTGAGGTGGCAGTCTCTTTACAAGGACTCGAATAAAGGAAGCAGCTAGAGTTAGCCAGAAGGCTGTCTACCGAAAGAAAAGCATGTCCCTTAGGAGCTGCCTGAAAAGCTGGATGTCAGAGGGATGGGGAGCTGCCCGCAGTGAGCTGCAGACCGCCCCTCGCAGCGTGCGCTCACACCGCATCCTCTCGCTTGCTCCCGCCTGGCTGCCTCCAGCTACACCGTTAGCAGAATCGAGGCACGAACCGAATGCAGCCTCCTGAATCCTCTGCAAAAGTGAGACAGAAGTGGAGGGAATTCATGACACCAAACAGATGCTTCCACCCAGCTTTTCACCTTCGCCTTACGTCTTTCTGTCCATCCATCCATTTAGTGATGTGTAGTTAGGTTGTGTCTGCCACCTGCCAGGGAGTATGTTAGGTGCCCAAAATTCAATGGGATAAAAGCAGCCATGCAACTCATGCTGTAGTGGATTTTACAGGTGTTTCGAAATGTAGGCTTTATTTTTATTCAGGTAGGGCCAACAGATAGGAGATGACAGCCCCTGAGAAGAGAGTTTGTTACAATTCCTAAGGGGAGGCGGCACGCCGTGCCACACCATGCATTGCCACGTGGGAAACCAGGAAGCACCAGGGCTGGATAGGAGGCAGAGGGAGTGAGAGGAAAACACGGCAAGAGCATTTATTGTGGTTTTCTTGGGAAAGGCAAAGCAGGGTAAACAGGTTTAGGATTGGTTAGTTTGAATAATCTCCATGGGCTCTGGGGCACAGGGCTGGCCCTTGCTTGGTACCTGGTCCTGGCAGTGAGGGCAGGTTGCCCAGAATGTGAGAGCCTGAGAAAGGAGGTGGTTGGGGAAATGAGCTTTGGGCTGGTTAGTTAGCCCTGTTGTTTGCTATCTGTAGAAACTGGCTCGTCCTGGGAGGGGCAGTCCCTCCAGTGTCAGCAAGGCCCGAGATGTCAAGGTATCAGAATAAAAAAAACTATTACATCAGTCTGAGGGACCTCAAACTCTCAGGCTGCAGGCCATAGATGTTGTATTTGGTAGTACATGTGTTTTAAATCTTTTGATGCAAATGCATTAGGCAGAGCATAAGCATAATCTCTAGTTGGCTGCAGATTATTAATCTCCCATCATTCCCTATTGCCTTATAAGAGGCCACTACATGTTTATGCTATCTGTTAACTCCATAGTTTGTACCCTGATATCCAAAGAGCATGGGCTGGTGACATTTTCCTTCATGACTTTGCAGTTATTAATTATACCTTCACATCCACTCTGCTGCCCTGCCTGGCTTCCTAAGAATGAGCTGTGGTCCTTTTTCCCCACCGTGGTCCTGCATTCTGCCTTCTCAATTGCAGTTCTCCCCTCTTAAGCATGGTGGGGATTCTCACCCTTGAAGAATGCCTTTCCAGGCGCTTCTTTCCCATCGCCTCCTACACAAAGCCTTGGAGAGTGGGAGAACAGCTATCTCTGCCTTTTAGAGATGGGGAACTCAAAACCAATGACCTGCCTCTTGCAGGCACGTGCTTGGAAGGTAGTCTGAGGCTAGAACCAAACCTTCTGTCTCCTAGAGCTCAGATCGCTCTGTGGTTCATCCCCTGTCTGGACAGGGTCCCAGGAAAGCCCCAAACTGGCCTTTTGGCAAAGATGCCTATTTACTCAGACAGTAGATGTTTAAAAAGCACCTCCTACATCACAGGCCAAATACCAGATACAGGGATGTAGGGGGGAATGAAAGAATGAGGCATAAACCCTGCCTTCAGGGAGCAGCAAGTCAGGAGATGAGATGGAGTCTTTACCAAACACTCTGCTAGCAGGAACAAAGCGACCGGCCCCTGGGTGAGGGCCGATGGGACACGGCTGGCTGCTGCGTCCATCTCTTAAGTTTACAAGCTCAGTTGTTTTATCTTTCCCCTAAATATCAGGATGTTAAACTTCAGATTGGCACTGGTGGTGAAGTGATTTCTTTCAAAAGACACAGGAATGCATCCTCTCTTCTCTGGGGATAAACTTATTTCTGACTCAGGTGAGCTCCAGAGAATGAAGAGCTAGTTGACGAAGTTTCCCACTAGGGTTTTGCTAAGAATGTGTGTCCTTCCGTGTGTTACAGGGTGGGGAGCTGGTGAATTGGCACCCAGCCCCCAGGTCCCAGCTGTAATGTGGGAGCTTCATTTACAAGCGATTTTGCGGACTACTAGGCACATTCTGTCATTATTTAGTTTCATTTTGGCTGGATGTTCCACAACTTGCATTTATTTAAGGGCTAAATGGTCTCGTACCATTAGCTTCCAGGGTTTTCTATGTGTTCCCTTCTCAAGGTTAGCTGCATAGGATGCAGTGAGCCCTGTAACAGGGCCGGTGCTGTGGGCAGTGCGGGGAGAGACCTCATGCACAGCTGGGGGCAGGGTGGAATCACTGTTGAAGTGGTCCCTAGACCTTGGGCAGAGCAGAAGGGCCCTCCTTGGGTTCCCAAAGGCACTGCAAGCTTTGTAAGTCCAAAGTTGCTCAAACAGAAACTTGGGGGTCCATCTTCTTGGGGCCTCTGAGTGAGGGTCTTGCAGTCATGCCCTGCTGGGTCTTGGCTGGGGTGTATGGTGCTGCATGCACCTGGAGAAAGGGGGCCCTTCCTCAATTCCCACAAAGCCGCTGGGTAGGAGCACCTGGAAGTGGCCTGAGAGTCTCCCTTTCCTGCTCTTCTATGTCTGGTCCATTAGTAACTCCTCTAGATTCTTCTCTAATGTCCAGCTTGAATGTACCCATGCCTTCCCATCTCCATGGCCCCGGGCACTGGGCAAGCCAGCTCCTTTGGCTCTTGCCTGGATGGCTGGGACAGCCTCCTGGCCTGTCAGTCCTCCCTCACACGCCCTCCTCATCATCACCCAGCATCCATCTTTTAAAAGCACTGCTTGACCATGCCGTTCACCTGCGTGAGCGTCTTCGGTGCCTTTCCTTGTTCTCATAATAAAAATTCAGACCACGACTGTGGACCCGTGGCCACAAGGCTGAGAGAACTGAGCCCAGCCCCACCCCACCCCACCTTGACTTCTCCCTTCCATGATTTTCAGGCCTCATCAGACCTACAGCCCAGGCACGGGTGCTGCTGCCTGCAGCCTCTGCACAGGTGTCCTCCTGGCCTTGGCGTGGCTAGCTCCTTCCTGTCCCTTCAAGTTTCAGGCCAAATGTTAGCTCTTGGGAGAGGTCTTTTCTGAGGACCCCTCTAAGCAGCCCCCACCACTGCCCCTTATGCCCCTTTCCAGCCCCTTCAGCATCCTGGCTTGGGGCTATTTATCTATTACCAGCTTATGACCTCTCTCCCCAAGGACACGGCTGGAGTGTGTTCACTGTTCCCAGAGGCCAGCCCAGTGCCTGGCCCAGAGCAGCCACACAGCAGGCCCTCTGTAAATGTTTCTTGAGTGAGTGAATGAATGCCAAATGGGTCAGGATGTCACATTTTGGTCACTCTAATTCATAGCCTGGCACCTCAGTGTAGCCCCTCACTAATGGCCATCTCTTGTGATTGTCACAATAATGCAGAATTGGGAGGTTGGGAGAGGCCCACCATTTCCTGGGTGCCTCCTAGGTACTGGGCATTGTGCAAGGTGCCCTGCAGATGGCATCAAACCTGTGCAGTGAGCTTGGCTCCCACTGTGTCAGTTCTGAACTGACCTTCAGAGGTATTGAAACATGGCTCCGTGTTGGTGGTTCCAGGATCGAAATCCAGTCTTTTTGACTCACAGCCTGCCATCTTTCACTGCATGCTGGGCCAGATTCTAGCTCAGGCGAATCTCTGGCCATTTGAACTAGAAAATGGAACTTTCTCTGTTCTCTCAGGGAGAAGGCCACCACCCAGCTGGACTTGACCCATTCTTCCTTCTCTTCTGCAGGACATGCCCTAGCCAGGGAGGCAGAGTCAAACACTCCTTTAAAAAGTCTGGTTTTATATTTGTGACCAGTTTTCATTTTTCCTTCAGCAATATATCATGACCATCTTTCCATGCCAATAAACATAATTATACACCATCCCCAAAAAAAGTCCAGTTTCAAGATTATCTAGGGAAGATAAATGTTTCCCTTGTGCTAATTCCAGTACAGTTTATATGCTGTTTTGCAAGGCAGACAAACTGTTTTCTTCGTGTTTAAGCATTTAAACTTTGTTTTTTAAACTGTTATGGCATGCAGATCGCCTAAGAGTAACAGATGTCTGCTTGATAGAGATGTTCCCAGGAAAAGAATTTGCTGCTGCTTGGTCTGCAGAGGAAGGATGCCTTTGCAAGTATGTAGCTTTTGGTCTACACGTCGCCCCTCTCACCTTCCTAAGAAGAAATATAGGGCCCCCTGCCACCTTGTAAATATCTGCACTCACAGATCCTGGTGATTGTAGAGGAGAGACCCTGGTCTCTGCCCCTCCCAGAGGGACGATATCTCTGAATTTTCCTAGGTGGGTGGGGTCATGGCCCATGATCTGGAAATGTGGGTCCATTTTTACTAAATTTGCTGTTTTCCCCAGATTCTTAGCAATGGAAGAGTCTTTCTTAATGATCTTCATTGTTTATTTTTTAGTATTGGTTAGCATGGAAATTTTAGATCATGTCATGGAGTTCAACTGCCTCCATTGTGATTCAGCTCAATAGCTTTTTTTAGCTGTGTGATCTTGGGCAAGTCCCATATCTTTCCAAGCCTAAATTCCCTCACCTGTTAGATGGAGATAACACTGATCCTAGATAAGATTCAGTGAGATAATACATGTAATGTGCATAGCACAGTGCTTGGTCATGGAGGGCCAATAACTATTAGTGATCTGGACAGGGTGTGGGCTGTCCGAGGCCTCACAGGGAAGACACAGCAGGTTCCTGGTGGGGATTCACTTCTGACTCCTTGGCTGGGGCTCTTCCCCCACTTGTGTCCCTTGAGTAGCTGCAGGAAAAGCCCCAGGGCCAGGGAGCTGGATCCGAATGTAGTCAGAGGATTTCAGTCCTGGAGCAGCACCCGGTGAGGGCAGCCAGGGGAGAGCCTGGCGGGCCTGGGACTGGCGAGGCCGTGAGATGGCTCCACTGCCAGCGCGGAGCCAGGTTCCTCGTCCCCCCGGGCGGCCGAGTTAAAGGGAAGGAAGTGTGAGAGTCCCTGGCAGAGGGGGCCGGCCTTCCACCAGGGAAAGGCAGTGAGAACAAGGAGCAGATGTCTCCTCGGCAGGCGTTTTGCATCGGAAGGAAGGGGAAGGGAATCCAGTAGCTGCCTCTGGGGGGCCGCCCGCGTCCCCGGATGGGCTGGTTCCCAGGGAGGGGCTGCCCGCTGCCTTCCGAGGTGTGCGGGCTTCCCCGAGCCCTCCGAGGAGGACCGGCGCCACGGCCCTCCCGCAGTTCCCGGCTCGGGCTCACGGGGGAGCCGGGGAGCCGTGGAGGGAGGGAGAGGCCGGGCTCCCCGAGGAGGCGGTCCCTGCAGCAAGCGAGGACCCTCAGAGGTTCCGGGCGCCACACCACCCTAAGGGAGGAGGGACCCCCTCCCCAGGTCCCATTGTAAAGGGGCCTTTGTGCTAATCAGCCTCCAGGGTCCAGGCCCTGGACGGGGCAGTCCGGGAACTGCCCCGGGCCTGCCAGCTGGCTTCCGGGGGTGATGGAAGGAGGCTGGGATGGCAGGCAGGCGGGGAGACTGCTCGTGCCTTCCTAGGCCACCCGGCTGTCCAGGCAGCATGAGGCACTTCCTGGGCTTGCCCTGAGGATTGTCTTCCCCTCCTTTCACTGCTTCTTGATTCCCCAACCTGTCCCCCAACCCCTACCTCGGCCTCTACTTGCACCAAAGACCCCAGATACCCCACCGAGGCATCAGTGAGAGACGGTTTCCTTCATTTCTAAAGTCACGGCTAATTTTTTTTAATGCTTGGAAGCGGTGTTCTGATGCCAGTTTATTAAAGAACTACAGGACTTTACAATAAACTGCCTGGTACTAAAGTTATATTAACAAAGAGATCAAGAAATGACTGGCCCTGTGCACAGAGGCTTAAAGGTTTAAAATGGTTGATATTAAATTTCTCCCTTTCCCATTGCTAGAGTTTAAAATGTATCTCCAAATCCTCATCTTTTATCTCTGATGTTCGTTCTGAAATGTAGTCATTATTTCTGAAGCTTCCAAGATTAGGAGGCTAAAAGTTCACACTTTTCTCTCTGGCTGTCTGGGATTTGTTATTATTTTGAGGGGAGGCGGGGAGGACTTTTTAAAAACTGATGTATAACTAATATCCAATGAAATATACAAATCCTTAGTGGGTGGCTCAAGGGATGTTCACATTTATGTACACACATGTAACCATCACCTGGTCCAAACTAGGGAACACTGGCAGAATCTTAGGTACAGTTTTAAGGGGCATCTTGGTGAGAAGTCACCCCAGAGGAATACCTGATGTGAGCCCTGGGTCCAGGGAGCCACAGTGGTGCTGAGGGCGGGTGTCAAGGAGCCCCGGGGCCGCACTGTGCTTGTCATCCTACTCTCTGTCCTCAGCAGATGGAGCATGTGCACGCCCTGTCCCCACCTCCTTGTCCAGCTGTGCAGAGTGAGGGCCGAGTGGCCCCTCTTTCAGGAGTGGGGCCCTTTAAGACTTCCTTCTGATTTTTTTTCCATTAGGGAAAATAGTTCACAAAATCTTCAGCAGCTAAGGTGCCATTTTGCCTTTGTGCAATTTTATGGCAAAGTTGGAAGGGACTTCAGGAGATTTGTCTGTATCTTTACATCCCTGCTTCTTCAGGGCTGACAAGTGCTACACCCAATAAAATGAACAATTATTCCCACTACCATCTAATACCTACTCCATATCCAAACTTCCCAAGCTATAGGACACATCAAAATGTCCTTATGTCACATTAGGTTCCCACCGAGGAGCAAACATTATAATGTCTCTCAGTTTAGACCAATCTCCCAATCTTTTTTGTTTTTTATATAATGACATTGCCTCTTTGAAGAAACTAGTCTGAGTATAGTATAAAATGCCCTGCATTCTCAATTCGTGTATTGTTTCTTCTGGTGTTATTAAACTTGTATTTCACTTCTGAGAAGGAAATAGCATTATTAATAATGCTCTTTCATTAGTCCAAAGGCTTCTAAATTTTCTCAATTCACAATGCCACTGGTGTCCAAGAAACTTTTTCACAGTGTCCTTAAGTTAAACAAACAAAAATCTAACAGTTCCATTCACGAAACAGATCCCAAAATCTTAATAACTGTTTATGTTGAACAACTTATTAGCTGATTGAAAAAAAAACACATACATAAATTGAAATTTTAAGAGTGTTTCTATTTCGTGCAAAAATAACCCAAAGTACTTAATAAGCACCTGCAGGCACCACGCAGCTTCTCAAACCTTGAAATCAAATGGATGCCTCCGTCCTTACACCCTGCCTCACAGTGATTTTTTGGGGGTACTTCTTTTTCATCACAGAAACCACTGAAAACCCAGCTTTGCAAAGATACAGTCCTATCAAAAGGAATGTAGCGTGATCTAATGTAGAAGCTGCCAACTAACTTGAGCTGACTCACATTGTCAGCGATCACTGTATTTCCCTGGAAAGCGTAAAATATCCTCTAGTACTTCTGTTAGCTTGCTGTGGCATCTGGGTGCTTCAGAGGGCAGTGTGGGAACTGTAGTATGGGTACAGTGTTTGGTAACTTCAGCTGCATGCCGTTTGAAGGCAAAGGGAGCAAGCATAGGTTTGTCTCAGCTAAGTGACGGTAGAGTACCACCTTCTTACCTAGAGCGGCGCTTCCTAACTTTATTATGTTGCAGAACAGCTTGGAAACGCCTTAAAATGAACATTCCAGACCCCCTGCCAGAGAAATGGTTGCAAGTTTCAGGAGTCTGTTTACAAATGGAGCATCTCAGCAGTCTGCCAGATAATCCAAAGACCATGTGAGTTGGGCTGAGGCTGCGTAGCTCATCTCTGACTCGGCGGAGTTCACTCTTAGAGAGGAACGTGGTAAAAGGCAGGAAAGTAGTCTCGATGAACAAAGCCTGGGCCGAGAGCCAGCCAGTAGAGTGATTTCAGTGGCCTTGTGAATGCCCCTCACTCACCTGTTCTCTTAAACAAGTGCTGGTTGAGGACAACTCATGTACCTGCGCCCGAGCTCCTGGCAGTGCTGGACCAGGGATGAACAAGCCCAGCCCTGCCCTTGAGCTCCTCCAGCAGGTGAGGAGAGAGGGGTGGAAATAATGTCTCTTCAAGGCGTGACTTAGTGCCAGGGTGGATTTAAATGGTGTCAGGATGGTTTTCCAGGGCACTTGGCTGATGCTGCCTGATATTTTCTCCTTATTCCACACCAGACGAGGCTATTTCTCCTCAAATCTCAGTACGTGGAGGAAACTGGGGACTCTTTTTCTAAGAAAATATCAATATTCCCTTGATGAATTATTTAAAATTCTATATTGAAATGTTGGGGGTATTTCTATTTCTTTATCCTTCCTAAGAATAACCCACACGCTCATGAAGGTCTTTCCTGCTCACACACATATTATCTCCCCTGAACCTAAAAGCAGCCTGTGAGGCCCACAGAACAGGGGTCGTTAACCCCCTTTTGCAGATGAAGGAGTTAGGACGACGCAGGCCCCGTCAGTTGTCAAGGTCCCCAGGTGGGATGTGGGTGGACCGCTGCTCCCTGAGCCTGGCCTCTGTCAGCCGTCCCAGCTGCATGCTCCTGGCTGCCCTCCTGCTCTCGACTGCATGCAAGTCTCTTCTTGGAAAGAAGTGCAGTTGGGAATCTGTGAAGCCATTGGACTTTTGATGCCTCAAGGTTAAATCATTTTCCTGAAAAACTTTCATCCGCTCAAACATTTCAGGCACCTCGTATACACCAGCGCTGGGCAGATACTTGTGAGTCGTTCCCTTTGACTTCCTACAACTTCCACTGGGAGCTGGGTATGTGTCGGGGGGAAGGGTGCAGAGCCTGGACAGCAAAAGCCACAGGGCCCTGTGGGTAGAGTTTGCTTGGGAAGAAGTCAAACAGCATTTGCTTGGCCTCAGGAGGTAGGAGGCGAGTGTCCCTGCATGGAGACACTGCAGCAGAGGCTGGGCGGTCACTGCAGGACACAGGATGGGGCGCTCGGCCATCACCCGTGACTGGACTGGCTGAGCCCTGAGGTCTCTTTCAACTCCGAGGGATTTATGTTTATGGGTGATGTTCTGGAAGACGCTGGGCTTATGTTCCTGGGAGATGCTGCTCAAGAAAGACAGAGACTCACATCTTCATTTTCACAGCAGGAAATCGGCTTATAAAGGAGATTTAGGAGAGAAAAAATATCCCAAAAGGCAGGATTCATTTCAACATTTGCATAAGCTCTTAACTTTGGGCTCTGGAGAGCTTTGAGGACTCCATCAAACAAAACAATGTCACTAGAATAATAAACATTAACCCGGGAACCTTCCTCTGTTACCAGCTGCCCTCCAACATCGCGTCAGTGCCGGCGGGATCACCACCCCACGCAGGAAGACGAAGGAGTCTAGCCCAGCGAGGTTAGATGGGGCGGCGTAGTACAGGAAGGTGGCAAAGGGAGAGGAAGGTGGGGTGGGCAGGGAGGATGCCAGGAGTGAGGGAAGCGGATGGGAGAGAAGCAGGGGTTTCACTGTGTTCCCAGAACTGGGGACCTGGAACTCCGGCAGGGTTTGGGGGGAAAGGAAAGGAAAGTACACAGCGTCTTGAACCACACAGCGGCTCTGAGACTGGACCACGCAGGGTCTGGGTTCTATAAGGGTTCCTTTATTAACCTCTCGCCTTCACGGGAAGAGGCTGTGGATGGCCGCTGTGGAGGGGTCGGTCAATGCCCACTGCTGTAGGGGGGGTCAGAGAAGCTTCCAGCCACTTGATCTGCCTCAGCAACGGATCCGTCTTTCTGGCTCCCTACACAACCGCCCCCGCCCTGTACATCACAGAGTCCTCCCTCCTCCGGTGACCCCCTTCAAGCCTCACTACAAACCGAGGGGTAACACACAGGTATCCGTATGCCCGTTAAACAGATGGGGCAAGTAAGACCCAGAGGCATACATGACAGTCCCTACGGAACCCAGGGGTAAATATTTAAGCTTATTGTCTCTAACTAAGAATCTGGCGCTTTGCCCACGGTCTGCCCCCAGCACACCACGCTCTCGATTCATCTGCAGTGTGGCTTGAAAAGTCATTCAGTCGGTTTGGCTTCCCTGCCCCCGGAGCTACTCTGAAGTAACTTTGGAACTCAAGGCTGAATTGTCATTCTGTAATTTTCCAGGCCTTCTGGGCTTGTTGTAGGCGCTTTTAAAAAGCCCGTTGAATTGTTTAGGAAAATGAGTGACAGTACGCACGTTTGCCAAAGCATCATGTGGGTGGTGGCATCCCGCTGTCTGTTCTGCACACACAAAGCGATGCTGCTGCTAATTACAGCTGTCCCGTCGGGACGCACCACGCGCGCCGCAGCGCAGTCGCTGTTGACGGTGTTCTCGACCCACAGTGCAAGGGAGGAGGGCCGGGACCCAGGCCTTTATTCTCTCCGTGGTCTTACAGCAGAGCCGAGCGGGGGCGCTGTTGTTTTATTTCCATTCTGTTGCTGCTGTTGGGAGGTGGGGTAGGAAAGGAGGAACAGGGTGCTTCTTGGAAGCAAATGGGGTGGGGGAAAGCAATGCATTGATTGCCACTGAGAACTGAAACCGTCTGTGGTTTCATTTGCTGCAAGTTCAAAGGGTATGTTAGGAAAAATCGCAGGTGCTGGTTCTGAGGTATTTGGAGTTTAGATGAAAAAGAAAAGCAAACGAACGACTTGGCAGCTCATCTCAGAGGGGCCGGTGCCCAGGGCACTCCTCCCAACAAGGCCCTCCTTCCGGGGGTCCCAAAGGAAGCCAGGGTGGTGGGAGAGGGTAGGGCAGGGAGAAAGAGGACCAATAAAATATATTATTTAGGAGAACCTCATTCACGCAGCTTTCTACACAGAAACAGTGCCAGGGGTTGGGGGAGAATAGATTGGTTACTGTATCAGAAAATTTAAGAGATGCCACAGAAGGCAAGAATTTTCTGATGCTCTGGTGTTGCTCAAGTTCAGGCTGTGGAAACCACAGGGTTTCTTCAGAGGTGGAACCCGTTCACTGGGCTGTTTTTTTTCTTTAATGTAGAAAAAAAAAAAAACAGGTTCCCAGATGCTACTAACTCTGCAAAATTCACTTTAAGTACCACAGGGGTCTAGAGCAGGAGGGGGCTTACGGATCTCTTTCTTCCTTCAGTTCAGACACCAGGAGGTGGGAATGATGTGATCTCCTGTGGGGTGCCCCTCAACCCCAAAACAGAGGCTGGCGGAGAGGGTGGGCTCCCAATGCCCCATCCCATGTCTGGGCAACTCATCCTTGGGTCAGTCCCATCATGTTTGTTAAGTTTCTTAGGTTAGCTCACATTTTCCCCAATTTTAGTCCTCTGTATACCACCTTCATAATGTACCTCAGAATACAGAAAATCTCACTCATTTCTTAAGTGTACTTATTTATTTATTTATTGTTTGTTATTTTATTTTTTATTTTGGTATCATTATTCTACAATTACATGAAGAACATTATGTTTACTAGGCTCCCCCCTTCACCAAGTCCCCCCCACATACCCCATTACAGTCACTGTCCATCTGCATAGTAAGATGCTGTAAAATCACTACTTGTCTTCTCTGTGCAGCACAGCCCTCCCCGTGTCCCCCACACACTATACATGCTAATCGTAATGCCCCCTTTCTTTTTCCCTGCCCTTATCCCTCCCTTCCCACCCATCCTCCCCAGTCCCTTTCCCTTTGGTAACTATTAGTCCATTCTTGGGTTCTGTGATTCTGCTGCTGTTTTGTTCCTTCAGTTCTCCTTTGTTCTTATACTCCACATATGAGTGAAATCATTTGGTTTAAGTGAACTTATTTTTAACAATAAAATTTAATCTGCTATATGTGGCAGGTCAGTGTCACATGTCCTAGAAGACAATGTAAAGGTGCAGTGGATGGAATAGCTCCGCATCAGGCTCTCTGCCTTCCGGTCCCAGCGGGAAGTCCTCTGTTTCTTGGCCAAAAAGGAGATGAAACCGAGGCAGCGTGATGTGAGCCAGGGTGGAGCCATCCCCCATCAAAGTTGTGTGTTAACATCCTAAACCCCAGACCTCAGAATGTGCCTGTGTTAGGAGGTCAGGTTTTTAAAGAGGTGATCAAGTTAAAATGAGGGTAAAAAGGTGGCCCTAATCCAACCTGACGGGTGTCCTTATAAGAAGAGGAGACTAGGACACAGACACACGCAGGGGGTGGGCCATGCGAGGACACAGGGAGGAGACCGCCGTCCACGGAGAGACCCACAGCCACAGCCGAGGAGAGGGGCCTGGAAGAGACCAGTCCTGCTGACACCTTGGTCTCGGCCTCGCGGCCCCCAGGACTGTGAGAAATCCACTTCTGTCATTTAAGCCGCCTGCTCTGTGGCACTTTGTCGTGGCAGCCCAAGCAGACTAACCCTGGCTTTTCTTGTAAGGGAACCAGAAAGATTTTAAAATAAATGGAAAGGAAATCACTTTTCCAGGACGTTGATCTACAGCATTTACCTCTGGGTCTGAACACCACCCAGAAGCATCTCCTGTATTGGGGAAAGAGTGGACATGTAGTTCAGGGGCCCCCAACTTTTCTAAGGGGAGATGTATCCTCTGCATTTCACCAGAGGCTTAAGGCCACAGAGTGGGGAGGGGCTACAGCCTCAGTGAGGGGGAGCTGGGTGGAGGCGGTCACCCCTGGAAATGCCCAAGATTTACCCGAGAAGCACCAAGAGGGTGTTCTGGCTGCAGCTGGTCAGCCTCCTAATAGTCAAGGCGAGGTCAGCCTGCAGCGACCTGGGGTCAGCCGGGCTCGAGCTTTACTGTGTCAAGGTCCTGAGGCTCAGTGGTCTCTTAACTCCACCTCCTTCAGGTCCCCAGGCCTCATCTCCCCACTGCTCCTTCGCATCAGGTGAAAAGCCTGCTTAGGCAAAATGTCCCTTGGAACCTGGTCCCCACCACCAGCCTGCCCCTCAGAGGATACTGTGTTGAACACCAGCATGTCCGGTTTCCCTCCAGGGTGGGGCAGATTCCTGGGTCTGAGGACAGGCACCCCTTGCCCAATAGTTGGCCTTATGGAGGGCCCAGGCTGGGTGAAAAATACATATCCTTAAACATCAGAATTACGTGCAGTGGCAAGATGCTGCCACCAAATGGGGCAGTGAGACCAGCTGATGGGACTCGTGTGGCCCCCTTGTGATCACTCAGAGGAAATGTGCCCCCTGCAGGGGGTGTGCATGGCATTGTCTCTACTACTAAAATGGTCATCTCTCTCTCTCTCAAATGGGTAGAGTCAAATCTCTGTATTAAATGAACTTCTGATGTGACCTGCTTGAGGCCTCCTGAGAAGACTCTCAGATGGTGTATGGGGTCCCTTTTCCTGCACCCCCAACCCTATATACATAAACATCCTCGCCTTTCCCCCTGCAACCTCCCAGGGCTCCAAGCTAAGCCGATCCGATCCAGCCCTCTCCTCCTTTCCTGAGGCCACCAGCCACCCCGTCAACCACAAACGGCACAGTTAGAGGCCATGGCCTTCTGTGGCTGCAGTCTCTTGAGCCACCACCACCCGGGCCACTGCAAGTGGGAGTCTATTCCTGCCGTGCCACCACCTACTTCCTTCCCCTCACTCCCCACTTTCAATCACAAGTATATATTTTCTTTTCACATATCTGGAAAAAAAGAATACATTTATTTGATTTGGTTTATAGTTCTGTCTTAAGAAAATACAGGCATGTTATTCTGGCTGGCTTCAGTGCATGAACTGATGAGAATTGTTGACCGTCTGGTCTGTACTTGCTGGAGGAAGAGGAGGAACAGAAGGTAGAACAGGAATTGAGGGGAAAGGGTGAAAGCTGGCTGAGAGGAGCGTGCCTCCAAACCCCTCGGGGCTGCAGTGGACAGAAGAGGGGACTGGGGGACTTCCGGCCTAAGAGGCCACTTGTATCCACCCCATAATGATCTCCCACGTGGTGCGCCGGCTCCAGCAGGTACAGCTCATGAGAGCCGCTTATGTGCATCTCTCCCCAGCTCCACATGCGGCAACATCACATTGGTAGTGTGAAATCAGCGGTGGTGGGAATGTTTACACCACAGTAACTGGTAAATATGCCAGTCAGGACTTTTCACCTCCCCACCCCTCAGGGCCTATTGTTAAATATTTATGAGCACACCACTGAGCATTTCCAGGCAGAGGTGGTCTCTGGTGTAGATATTGATCTCTATTTACCTATATCTTTTAATCCATAGGACCAGGGGTGTTCATTCATAGGCCCAGAAACACACCCTCTATTGGGCAATAGGCAAATAAGAAAAAATGAGTAAATGGTGAACTCAGACCTAGGCAGTGGGTATGTGAAGAGTGAGGGGTGGGGGAAATCAACAGAGAAACACCTGTTTAGCAGATTTAGGAGGACAGAGACTCTTCTTTAAAAAATAAAAAGATTGATCTTAAAATTCATTCCTTCTTCATGTTTTCAGAATTTCCAAATTATGTTGCAAAGAGGTGTGACGTCATGAACCCCCTCCTAGTCCTCTAGAAATGGCTCCAATACCCAGCGTCAAGACCAGCCTCAGAGAGGACAAGGGATTTTCTGAAAACACTGTGCGCAGCCCGGACGCCGAGGGGACCTGTGATCGTCGCCATTGCCCCGCCCTTGCTGGCTGCATTGTGTTTAAACTGCCTCAGCTTTTCCCATCCACTTGGATGAATACTGTGTATCATTTACAAAGACATGAACAAAATCCCCGAACTACACTTTCCAACCTCAAACCCTCTTGTTGTTTTTGGATCCTCAGCAAGTCCTGGGCCACTGGGAAGGGGACGCCTTTGTAGCTGGGCCAGTAACTCGGCCCAGATGCTTGTCCTTGTCTCGTGCCCAGACAGGGCTGCACAAAAGGGTCTCTCTGGACCCCCGAGGACCTGGTGTAGACATGCACTGAGTCTACCACGGTTTTATTATTTTTTTCCTCTTTGTTGTTGCTGGTTGGGGCTCCCTTTGTGGAACTGGCTTTAGAATCAAAAGCTAGGTGGTAAAGAGGTTGGCAAGGAAGTGCTGCGTTAGCTCCGTGCCAACCTACTTCCAGTTAAAATGGGGCGAGACAGCTGGAGAGCTGGGCATTGCCAAGGGGAAGCTCGGAAGGTTTTGGTCAGCGGCTGAGAGATGCCTGGGACACTGGTCCACTGTGCCAGGTGGTGCCAGATGCCACAGGTAGTACAGAGGGAATGAACGAGACCCAATCCTGCCAGCTGAATCTGAGGCCAGTTGAGCTATCAGCCAGGGCCCTGAGGGCCAGGCTGGGTACCACGTCCTGCTGGCGGCCACCCTCTGCCCCCAGTCCCAGTGAGAGCCAGGGTGCCAATTATGTTCCTGCGGACGAGGAGGGTCTCCTAACACGTAACAACCTGTCCTCGTGGCCCCTGGGCCTCTCAGCACACGTTACACCATTCTAGCCCAGTCTGTGCAAAGTACAGGCAGTTCCAAGCCGAGGTGGGCTGGATGAGCTGTGGGAAAAGCCCAGAAACTGGTTAGCTGCCCTCAGGCCCTGCTGGCTGGGCTCCTGCTGGTCTGACCCCTCCCTGGGCTGCAGACAAGCTCTTGGATGACAAGCTCCTTGCATGGAAGCTGCCCTGGGGGAGAGGAGGCCCTTGTTGTTCATGACTGCATGTGGGATGCATTAGAAACAAATAAGTTAAATAGACCAAATGAAGGGGTGGTCACAGCTGCTGCTCTTGGGGCTGTGACCCCTGGAGGAGCTGCTGATTGCTTCACTGCTCAGCTTCTGGGGGGCCTGGCCTCTGAGTCCCCAAACTCCATCTTCCCAAAACCTCAGAGGCCTGGGGTTTGGCACACGGGGAATGTGGCCTTCCCCGTGAAAGACCTGGGAGTGAGGGGAGAGCTGAAGGACAGAGGGCAGGATGGAGTGTATATGGGGGAGAGACACACGAGAGAGAGACAGGCGGTGACAGACGGGTGAGAGCCAGACAGACAGAAGAAAGAGACCAGGGACAGAGAACCGAGCAGAGGCGGACGCTGATACACACACAGGGACAAAGAGGAGAGAGACTGAGAGAGAGAAGGAGGGAGATGGTGAGGCATATTTCAGCCTCCTCCTGCCCCCCTTCCACCTGCCCCATCCCCCGTCGGCCCCTCTGAACAGTGTCCCTTCAGGCAACTGTCCAGGGAGGCAAGGTGGGGTCTGTGGTGTCCCTGACCTGGAATGTCCCCTGGGGGCTGGAGGCAGCTTGGAGGATGAACACAGCCCACGCTTTCTCCTCCCTGGAGGTCACTGCGAGGGCCGAGGCATTTAGAGGGTTGGGGTGCCCAGGTTGCCTCTCGCCCAGCTGCACACACCCCTCACTGCAAATCACCCCCTTCCCTGGCACTTCCCAGAGAGGAGCAAGTCTGGCTGCCAAGGTTTCCCCCCAACTGCTCCCCTCATGCCTCTTGCTGGGACATTGGGGACGCACAGCCCTCCAGGCCCTGCCCAGCCCCCCAAGTCCCCTGCAGACCTGGGGTTGCATGGAGGGTCTCCTTTGGATTTTGGGGGGTATGTCAAGGCAAGGACGCAACTCCCAGCCTCCTGCTTCAGCCGCAGGGACTGGGCTTTTAAATCATGGAGGGACCTGACCGCCAGCAAAGGGAACAGGCAGAGAAAGCTACAAGGGAAGGTGGCCAAGGTGGCCCCACGGTTCCAGTCTCTGGGGGGCCATCCCACCAGCCTGCCTTGCTTCCACACTCTCCTTAGTGAGCAGGGAGGTCCCCACTTCTACAGGAATATTTCTTCCACTTGCAACATATGTCCCCCTTGCCAAGCGCAGCGCTCAAAGCTTGACATTGTCACCTCAGCAGATGTCCCTTTGGCCGAACGGAGCAGCTGCTGTTAGGTCAGTGTAACAGATGAGGAAATAGTCTCAGAGAGATTTAGTAACTTGCCTAAGGTCACACAGTCAGTGAATGCGACACCAGGATTCAATCCCATCTCTCTCTGCGTCCAAAGCCGGATCTCTTGGTAAATGTATTGTACAGTTTCTGGAGAAAAAAGGAAGAGGCCCAAAGAGTTGGACATTTATGAAGAGGAAATGAGCAAAGCCCGGGGACTTAATTGTTTAGATTTCGTTTTGAGGATGGTTTTATATTTCTGGAAAACCCAGCCCTTCCTGACAGACCGTACCAGATGGCTGGCAGTGACAGGCTGCATTTACTTCTTAGTACCGTGCTCCTTTGTGTGTGATCTGGTGCTTTTCCTCTGTGCACTTGTCCTCTTTTCCCTCCTGGAAAATACATTCCCTGAAGACCCTGCTTTCACAAGGGCCAGTACTTTGTGTCCAGTAGCTCCACAGTCAATACATGGTACACGAAGAGGTGGTTGATCAGCATTAGTATCCTAGAACAGCAGAGCTGGAAAGGGTGGAGAAGTCCTTAAGTTTATGAGCAAATATGCTGCCCCATTTCCCCTCCCATGCCCATTGCAGACAGAGCCATTTTCCTTCACTCAGCCACTATTTGGCCTCACGATCTTCCTCAACACAGTGCTCCAGGCAGCCACTCCTACTGACGGCAATAACAACACGGCGGATGCTGTTGGTGCTCTGCTCAGATGCCTTTCACCGGGGGGTGTGTGTGTGTGTGTGTGTGTGTGTGTGTGTGTGTGTGTGTGTGTGTGTGTGTGTGTGTGAGTGTGAGTGTGCACAAGCTCGTGTGTGCCCTCACACTCCAGGTGCTATAGATCTTGGCTGTTAAGGACTCACGCCGGCCTTCTTCTCTGGAGGAGTGCCCCCAGTAGCTGCTTCCAGAGCCGCCTGGGAGCCCGTGGCTTCTCCTGATGCCCGTGGCCAGTGGCTGGCTGCTGCAGGACTGTAACGGTCCAGTTCCAGGACCACTTCTGCGCTGCTGTATATGCCCCAGAGCTGCCGGGGGAACCAGGTTGAGGCTGGGCTTCTCCTGAAACCACACCTTTGCCCGGCTTCTTCCTCTGCTTGTCCCGAACTGCCTCAGTCTTTGCCTATCATTCGTTCTCAGCTTCTGCTTGAAAACACTGTAACTGAGACAAACAGCCACATTACCACCGTGTATTGAGTGCTGACTAGGGGCTAGGCACTGCGACCAGCGCTTTATATGGCTTGTCACAGCAATTCATGAGGCTGGTAGTCTTATCCCCATCTTATAGCTATGGAACTGAGGCCAGAACAGGTAAACTATTTCGGGTCGTGTGGCTGGTGTGTCCAGAGCCAGGATTCCAAGCCAGGTCTCTCTGCCCTAAGCTGCGTGCTCTTCAGCCCCGCACCGGGGATGTGTTCTTTCCTCTTCCCCTTCCTGCTTCTCTTTCACGTTTTGTAGGAACAGAAGGAAAACTACTGAAAGCTTAGTGCTTGATATGCTTTCATTGGGGTGAGGGGGACACTTCCAGGTTGGGGTGACTTCCCATCCTGCCTGTGGCCTCCTTGTCCTGCCACTGCTCGGTGTCCAGTGGCTCCCGGCAGAGGCCCAGGCTTGCCACCTGCCAGAAGCCACCTCCTCAGTGCAGAGTCCCCAAGCCATCCGAGGGCCACCTCCCAGGGAAGGCAGCGCTGACCCAGGAGACTCGGGCAGCCATCTGCTCCTCTCTCGGCAGAGGGAACGTAAGGCGGGGAAGTTGGCCTGAGGTCACAAAATGGGGAGAGTGATGAGAGGCTTAGGCCTGAGGGAAAGGGCAGGACAGGATGGCCAGGGTGCCCCATCTCTCTGCGTGGGTCATGTGCTTTTCTTCTTCCAACGGAGAGGGTGTGCCAGGCAGGGCTCCTCTGGGGCATCACCCACAACCCTGCCCTTGCGAGGGCACAGGGAGCAGCTGGCCCTTTGCCAGCCCACCTACCCTCCTGAAGGATCTTCCTACCATGCCAGGAAAGCACCTGCTCCAGCACTTCTTTAACTAAAGGATTAGAGGCTGTGATCAGGACGAGAAGGAGCTTTGCACACTGAGCCCAGGGAAGGGCAGCCCTGTTGCTCTTTCTCCTTTTCAAGTTTAGCGCATTTATACATGGGTTGATTTGTGTGAGCACCACTGCAAAAAAGATACAGAATCATTCCATCATCTCAACGGCATCTGATGCCACCCTTTACCGTCACCCTCACCCCCACCGCCACAACCTTTTATCTGTTCCCCATCTCTGTAATTTTGACCTTCTGAGGATGATGTGTAACGCCCTTGAAATCCATCCAGATTGCTGTGTGCATCACTAGTCCCTTCCCTTTTCTTGCTGAGTAGTATTCCATGATATTGGATGTACCACAGTGCATTGAACCATTCACCTATGCAAGTTTCCCTTCTTTATTGTTTTCTCCTTAGCATTTTTGATGAACATAGTTGGTATGCATTTATATGTCTTATTTATTTTCCAAACCCTCTCAAGAAGGTAAACCCTATGAGAGCAAGGATTTTTGCCTCTTTTGTTCATTGTTGTACCTTTAGGGCCAAGGACTGTGACTGACACCTAGTAAGAGCTCAACAAGCCCTTGTGGAGTGAATGTTGAGTGAGTTTTACGGAGGGAGAGCCTGAGATCAGGGAAGAGAAGTAGCTTGCCTGAGGTCACGGAGCCGGGAGGTCACGGAGCCGGATCTTGCCCAGCTCCCGTGGCTCAAACGCCAGCGCTCAAGCCCCTGCCACCCCGGCTCTTTTTTCTCTCTGGCCAAGTGCGGGCTAAGTGGCTCCCGTGTCTGTTTCCTTTGGCTTCAGGGACACCAGTAGGGGTTTGCAGTTGGAACTTTACTGACAACCCACAAAGCCCAAAGGGAAATAAACAAAGGAAATATGAGAACTTATAAAATGTTGAACTTGTAAAATAGGTCCTTTTATTTTTTTTAAAGGAGTGTGAAGATTTAGTGAGATAAAGCATATGAGAGTGCTTAGGGGGGTGCCTCGGACATACTGTATGCAGAATAAACGTTGCTCGCTTCCTTCCTTCCCTCCCTCCTCTCCTAAGTCCCTGGAGTGGTACAAGGCACTAGCAGGGTACAAGAGAATCATAAAGTAAGGAATTTATAGAGTAGTTAAGGAGACAGTGGTGTCAAATGCTTGGTAAGTAGCAAAGCACAAGGTGGGTGTGAGACACTATTAATATAATGAATGTATTAATATGCTCTGCGACGCATAGTGTATGTATCTACTCTGTGACCTATATTGTCTTGGCCTAGAGTACATTGATAAAATATTTTAAAATAATAAGAACGAAAACCAAAAAGTAGGAATAACCTTCGTATTAGAAGACCCCGCAGGATGCCGGTCCTTTACCGGAGCTGCTGCACGTCCATCCTCTGGCCTCCAGAGGGCAGGTGGGGATTACGGGGAGGGGGCAGGTAGGGAACGCAGGTGCCAGGGTCAGGAAGCTGCCCTCAGCCCTGCAGGGTCAGCCCTGAAAGGCCTGAAAGTCACGAGCTGGAGAGGCCACGGGGATCAGCGGATGACCACAGCTGTCGGCGGAGGCCCTCAGGAGTGGAGGAGCAGCTGTTTGAGGGCCAAGGTGAGTGCGGCGAGGAAGCAGACGCCCCAGGTGGGGGTAGAGGTGTCACGCAGCAGGGCAGGTCGGGCTGACGTCAGGGTGAGGGTCCCAAGGCCACCTTGGTGCCTGGTCCAAGCTCCTGGAGGGCTCATGTTATGTTCCTGGTTGTGGATTCCACAAGACTCCCGTCTCTCCTGCAGCCACATGAGCCCTTCAGTCCCCGCCTCCAGGTGAAGCCACCAGAAGATGAAGAGTCCGGGGAAGAGCCCACAGGGGCCGCGCGGGCAGGCAGGGCCCACCCAGCCTTCCCCAGCCAGCTGTGTGCTGGCTGATGTCAGGGAGGTGAGGCTGCACGGGGAGTGAGGGGGTCCAAACAGCCCACAGGTAGGAGGCAACCTAGGGATGCTCAGCCTTAGGCTAGAAAGAGAATGGCTCTGGGGCCAGACAGCGCTGGGTTCAGATCCCAGCCCTGCCACTTCTTCGCTGTGGGACCTTGGGTGAGTGATTTAAGCAGCCGAACCACAGTTTGCTCATCTCCATACAGGGTGACGCCTCGCCTTGCTGGGCAGTTGTAACGATGGCTTGGGACAACAGTCGCAACAGACATTTCCTGAGCTCTCACTACCTCCAGGCCCTGGGTGAAGAGCTCCTGCCAGGCCACCTCATTAAGTCTTCTTAATGACTTTGTAAGGCAGGGACAATTATTATTATCCTATTTTACAGCCAGAGATGCTGAGACACCCATGCCAGGACCCCAGCCCTGGATACTCTGATTTCATGGATCTGGAGTTGAACCTCCACTGCCTTAGTCTGAAATTCTTCAGGTGATTGCAATGAGCAGAAGGGTTGAGAACCTGGCTGCGGGCAGCCTGCACCCAGCGAGCAGACTGCCCCTGAGTGTTCCTATCCGCAGGTATCCATGCCAGGGAAGGGTGCTGATGGCCTGGCCTGACTCAACATGCAGTTGCCAGAGGACAGGCTACTGTGGTAGGCCAGGCCTGGGTCAGGGGCCCACCCCGGTGACTGAAGGGCCAGGGTCTGTGATCAGAAGAGGGTAGAGAAGTGTGTTAGGCTGCTCACCATGTCCTCAGCGGGGAGGCTGCCAGCCACTGCTCAGAATTTCCTGAGGGGCCTTAGCACAGCTGTGGCTGCATTTCTCACACTTGGAGGACTTTGTGTATGCACGTCTTTCCCCCACCCACAGGAGCCTCTAGGGCAGGGAGCGGGTGCTGTTTCCGACTCTATGTGAATTGCGGGGTGCCATGGGTGTTTACAGCATCTCTACCTGAGGTGGTCCCTTTGCTATGTCCCATGCAGAAAACAGAGGCAGAATGGGGGTGTTGTGGATTATACTGAGAGTCTCTGAGTCCTTAAATAGCTTTATAAGACAGCTGGACCCAATCTCTGACATTTCTTGACTCTGTTACATAAGCCCCAAACCACTGCTTTGGGAACACTGAAAAAATATGTCAACCACACAACAAATATTTACTAAGCCCTTAGTGGGCCAAGCTCTCTGCTATATGCGGGGGCCACAGACCAGGTGGGTTCTTGCCTTCCCAACTACTGTTGTTGAGCGGGGAAGAAGAAACAGCAATATGTGCAAGGCTTCTATTCAGAAAGCACACACTAGCTGTTGTCATTTTCCCCTGTGTTCTTCACTGTCAAAGTACAGTCTTAAAAAAATTAAGTAAATGACTTCATGCAAATAGAGAATAAACAAACGTGCCAAAGATTTATAAACTCATTAGCGAGGGAATCGGAAAGAGTAAACTAGTTCAAAGGGTAAAACTGGGTATTAATAGTCATTGAAAAAAGGAATATCATAGGGGCTGGGGGGAGGGAGGAAGGGGAATAGGTGGGGCCCAGGGGATGTTCAGGGCAGTGACACGGTCCTGTGTGGAGCTGTACTAATGGACACATGATACCACGTATCTGTCAAAACTCACGGAACTGCACAACACAGAGAGAACCAGGAGGTGTATTATGGACCTTTATTAATAATGCATCAGGACCGGCTTGGCAATTATGTACATTCAACAACTGTACCACACTAATGCGAGGTGTCAATAGTAGGGGAAACTGTGTCAGGGCCGGGGGTGGAAGTGGCACATGGGAACTCTCTGTACTTTCTGCCCAATTTTTCTGTACACCTAACACTGCTCTCCAAAATAAAGTCTAATTAAAAAATAAAGTCTATTAATATAAAGGAGGGACTGTCAGGATAAAAGTGCTATTTAGATCAACCTGGTTAATGTCCTACAGGGCAATAAAAACCCATGACCTATATAGAATTACGTATTCTGTTGGATAGAATTCATTTGAATCTCCACCAGACAATATCTACAAGTCATCCCATAGCTTCATAGAGTTTGGGCCCTTAGTTAATAGTAAATGACAAAATCAGACAAAGCTACATTCCCTTAGGTAACATAAAGGGTGACGACTTCCCGTTTGGGCCTCTGGAACTCCCTCGCATCGTGGTGGGAATGCACGGTGGTCAAGCTACTGGGGAGAAAAGTTTACCAGTGTCTGATAAAGTTGGACGCACTCACCATGTGACCCAAGAACTCTCCCCCTAGGTATTCAGCTGAGAGAAATGAAAACGTATGTCCAAAGATTTTACATGAATGTTCACGGCCACTTTATTTAGTATAGGGAAAAATTGGTTAACAACCCAAATGACCGCCAGCTGGTGAATGGGTAAAGGAATCGTGGTGTTTCCACCCAACAGTAGACCACTCAGCAAGGAAAAGGAACAGACTGCTAATGCGCACAGACAGTGGGTGAGTCTCAAAAGCATTGTGCTCGGTGGAGGAAGCCAGACTCACAAGACTGAATACTGTGTGCTTCCATTTATGTGAAATTCTAGAGGAGGCGAAAGTATGTGCCAGAAATCCGATCAGCGGCTCCTAGGGGCTGGGGAAGCCCCTGACTGCAAAGGAACCTGGGAACCTCTTCAGGGTGACGGTGGGGCCCTGTGTCCTGCCTGTGGTGGATCTGGGGCTCTGTACACTTGTTACAACTCATTGAATTATATATTTTAAATGTCTATAATATTTATTATAATTAATAATTATTTATGTATATAATTGCATATAATACATTTACCATTGTTTATTGTATATAATTATTGAACATAAAGCCAACAAAAATAATTCCTGGGAGACCTCAGAGCACTCGCCGCACGCTCTTGGCTGACGCCTGAGTTTTGGGTACTGTCCACGAGCACAGCAAACATGTCCAGGCGCCCTGCAACCCGTTCTCTGCCCTTCCTCCCGCCTTCTATGAGCCGCCTGAAGCACTTTGAGGGCTCTGGGCATGAGCCAGACCCCCGGGCAGTTAGGAAAAGAGAACTGTTAGTCCAACACCAGAAGCTCCTTTGGCCCTAACTCCACAAGGAGCTGTGCAAACAGAGATTTTCAGATAGAACCTTTGACATTTGTTGAAATCAATTGATCACATGAGCATGAGTCCATTTCTGGGCTGCCTGTTCTGTTCTATTGATCTATTTGTCTGTCTATTGCCAGTACCATGCTGTCACAATAATGCCTTGTGCTTTAGAGTAAGTCTTAAAATATGTAGTGTGAATCCTCCAACTTTACTCTTTTCTGGCTATTCTAAGTGTGTTAGACTTTTTCATATACATTTTAGTATCAGATTATCAATTTTTACAAAAAATCCTGCTGGGGTTTTGATTACAATTAGATTGCATTCAAAGTTGAATTTGGGGGAAATTAATATTTTTGCAGTGTTGAGTCTCCCTATTCATGAGAGTAGCATATTTATATCTTCTTTAATGTCTCTCGGCAATAATTTTTAGTTTTAGTGCAGAGGCATTTTATAACTTTTTTTGTCAAGTTTATCCCTAGGTATTTAATTTTTTGATGATCTTGTAAATACTATTATTATTATTATTATTATTATTATTTTTTTTAATAATTATTTTTTTTTTATTGAAGGGTAGTTGACACACAGTATTACATTACATGAGTTTCAAGTGTACAACACAGTGGTAGAACATTTATATACATAATTCTAGGTTCCAGCTATCACCCTACCAGGCTGTTACAATATCTTGACTATATTCCTTATGCTATACATTACATCCTGGTTACTAATTTATTTTACCATTGGAAGTCTGTCCTTTTTTTCTTTTTTTTTTTTTTTTTGTGAGGGCATCTCTCATATTTATTGATCAAATGGTTGTTAACGACAATAAAATTCTGTATAGGGGAGTCAATGCTCAATGCACAATCATTATTCCACCCCAAGCCTAATTTTTGTCAGTCTCCAATCTTCTGAGGCATAACAAACAAGTTTTTCCATGTAGAACAAATTCTTACATAATGAATAAGTTACATAGTGAACAGTACAAGGGCAGTCATCACAGAAACTTTCGGTTTTGCTCATGCATTATGAACTATAAACAGTCAGTTCAAATATGAATACTCATTTGGTTTTTATACTTGATTTATATGTGGATACCACATTTCTCTCTTTATTATTATTATTTTTAATAAAATGCTGAAGTGGTAGGTAGATACAAGATAAAGGTAGAAAACATAGTTTAGTGTTGTAAGAGAGCACATGTAGATGATCAGGTGTGTGCCTGTAGACTATGTGTTAATCCAAGCTAGACCAGGGCAATAAAACATCCACGTATGCAGAAGATTTCTCTCAGAACGGGGGGGTGAGGTTCTAAGCCTCACCTCTGTTGATCCCCAATTTCTCACCTGATGGCCCCCCTGCGACTGTGCCTGTCTTAGGTTGTTCCTCCCTTGAGGAATCTTACCCGTCTCTGGCTAACCAGTCATCTTCCGGGGCCATACAGGGAAATGTGAAGTTGGTAAGTGAGAGAGAAGCCTTATTGTTTGAAAAAGTTAGCTTTTTACTTCTTTGCATATTTATGCCCTGTGGCTTCTATGCCCAGCATTTGTCTTGAGGTGTCTTTACCACTTGGAAGAATTATGATACTCGGTAAATTTGATATGAGGCACGAATTCTATTTAAGGGTTGTAATTAGGAAGGAAGAAGAAAAGCTATAGAAGTAGCAGGCGGAAGAAAACATGGGAAGATTGATTATTTCTTTGATATATCTTCTTGTAGAGTAACTTCAGCATGTATAGGTTTTAAGCTACTACTTAAATTGCACACACACATTAACATAATAGGAGTATAGTTACATAACCAAAGCATATCTGTAATTACCAGCCATCTGCAGTGAAACCAAGAAAACCAGTTAGGCACCTTAGGCATTTGTGAAAACTTATCTATGATATGGTGGATATTGTCCATCTGAGCTTGAACAGTCTGAGAGAAATCAGACAAATTAAAACAACCCATTCCTGGGGACTGTTCACATGCCATATGTTCTTTTAACAATAAATAGTTTGTAGTTGTAAGACTTTGGAGCGCTACAATTTGCACTTCTCCAAATTCTTGGTTGAGTTCCAACAGTATAGATCCAGTCCAATTTTGTTGTTTTACTGTATGCACAGGCCAGCTTAGATATCTCCTTCCTCATTCCCATGGCAGGTCCAGGAACCGGTGGGACGAGTGCATCCACAGCTGTAGCAGTGCGTGGATCTTTGTTGGGGTTTTTTGATGATCATCTTCTGGCATGAGTCTTCCAGAGGGTGCAGATGTTGGAAGTTCTTTTTCATATCATATCTTAGTTCATTTTCGGGGTAGCCCAATTAGGCTTTGATCCTCTGTATAAACACAAACAGACCCTTTGCCTACACTTTTATATGCCCTTTATACCCTTGTGTAGAACTCGTTGGAGGTTACCACACAGGAACTGCCCTTGTTTTTTTTTTTTTTTTTTTTTTTGCTATCACTAATCTACACTTACATGACGAATAACTCTCCCCTATACCAGGTCTCCCCTATAAACCCCTTTACAGTCACTGTCCATCAGCATAGCAAAATGTTGTAGAATCACTACTTGCCTTCTCTGTGTTGTACAGCCCTCCCTTTTCTCCTACCCCCCCATGCATGCTAATCTTAATAGCCCCCTACTTCTCCCCCCCTTATCCCTCCCTACCCACCCATCCTCCCCAGTCCCTTTCCCTTTGGTACCTGTTAGTCCATTCTTGAGTTCTGTGATTCTGCTGCTGTTTTGTTCCTTCAGTTTTTCCTTTGTTCTTATATTCCACAGATAAGTGAAATCATTTGGTATTTCTCTTTCTCCGCTTGGCTTGTTTCACTGAGCATAATACCCTCCAGCTCCATCCATGTTGCTGCAAATGATTGGATTTGCCCTTTTCTTATAGCTGAGTAGTATTCCATTGTGTATATGTACCACATCTTCTTTATCCATTCATCTATTGATGGACATTTAGGTTGCTTCCAATTCTTGGCTATTGTAAATAGTGCTGCAATAAACATAGGGGTGCATCTGTCTTTCTCAAACTTGATTGCTGCATTCTTAGGGTAAATTCCTAGGAGTGGAATTCCTGGGTCAAATGGTAAGTCTGTTTTGAGCATTTTGATGAACCTCCATACTGCTTTCCACAATGGTTGAACTAGTTTACATTCCCACCAGCAGTGTAGGAGGGTTCCCCTTTCTCCACAGCCTCGCCAACATTTGTTGTTGTTTGTCTTTTGGATGGCAGCCATCCTTACTGGTGTGAGGTGATACCTCATTGTAGTTTTAATTTGCATTTCTCTGATAATTAGTGATGTGGAGCATCTTTTCATGTGTCTGTTGGCCATCTGTATTTCTGTTTTGGAGAACTGTCTGTTCAGTTCCTCTGCCCATTTTTTAATTGGGTTATTTGTTTTTTGTTTGTTGAGGCGTGAGAGCTCCTTATATATTCTGGATGTCAAGCCTTTATCGGATGTGTCATTTTCAAATATATTCTCCCATACTGTAGGGATCCTTCTTGTTCTATTGATGGTGTCTTTTGCTGTACAGAAGCTTTTCAGCTTAATATAGTCCCACTTACTCATTTTTGCTGTTGTTTTCCTTGCCCGGGGAGATATGTTCAAGAAGAGGTCACTCATGTTTATGTCTAAGAGGTTTTCGCCTATGTTTTCTTCCAAGAGTTTAATGGTTTCATGGCTTACATTCAGGTCTTTGATCCATTTTGAGTTTACTTTTGTATATGGGGTTAGACAATGGTCCAGTTTCATTCTCCTACATGTAGCTGTCCAGTTTTGCCAGCACCACCTGTTGAAGAGACTGTCATTTCGCCATTGTATGTCCATGGCTCCTTTATCAAATATTAATTGACCATATATGTCTGGGTTAATGTCTGGATTCTCTAGTCTGTTCCATTGGTCTGTGGCTCTGCTCTTGTGCCAGTACCAAATTGTCTTGATTACTATGGCTTTATAGTAGAGCTTGAAGTTGGGGAGTGAGATCCCCCCTACTTTATTCTTCTTTCTCAGGATTGCTTTGGCTATTCGGGGTCTTTGGTGTTTCCATATGAATTTTTGAATTGTTTGTTCCAGTTCATTGAAGAATGTTGCTGGTAGTTTCATAGGGATTGCATCAAATCTGTATATTGCTTTGGGCAGGATGGCCATTTTAACGATATTAATTCTTCCTAGCCACGAGCATGGGATGAGTTTCCATCTGTTAGTGTCCCCTTTAATTTCTCTTAAGAGTGACTTGTAGTTTTCAGAGTATAAGTCTTTCACTTCTTTGGTTAGGTTTATTCCTAGGTATTTTATTTTTTTTGATGCAATTGTGAATGGAGTTGTTTTCCTGATTTCTCTTTCTGTTGGTTCATTGTTAGTATATAGGAAAGCCACAGATTTCTGTGTGTTGATTTTGTATCCTGCAACTTTGTTGTATTCCGATATCAGTTCTAGTAGTTTTGGGGTGGAGTCTTTAGGGTTTTTTATGTACAGTATCATGTCATCTGCAAATAGTGACAGTTTAACTTCTTCTTTACCAATCTGGATTCCTTGTATTTCTTTATTTTGTCTGATTGCCGTGGCTAGGACCTCCAGTACTATGTTAAATAACAGTGGAGAGAGTGGGCATCCCTGTCTAGTTCCCGATCTCAGAGGAAATGCTTTCAGCTTCTCGCTGTTCAATATAATGTTGGCTGTGGGTTTATCATAGATGGCCTTTATTATGTTGAGGTACTTGCCCTCTATTCCCATTTTGCTGAGAGTTTTTAACATGAATGGATGTTGAACTTTGTCAAATGCTTTTTCAGCATCTATGGAGATGATCATGTGGTTTTTGTCTTTCTTTTTGTTGATGTGGTGGATGATGTTGATGGACTTTCGAATGTTGTACCATCCTTGCATCCCTGGGATGAATCCCACTTGGTCATGGTGTATGATCCTTTTGATGTATTTTTGAATTCGGTTTGCTAATATTTTGTTGAGTATTTTTGCATCTACGTTCATCAGGGATATTGGTCTGTAGTTTTCTTTTTTGGTGGGGTCTTTGCTTGGTTTTGGTATTAGGGTGATGTTAGCTTCATAGAATGAGTTTGGGAGTATCCCCTCCTCCTCTATTTTTTGGAAAACTTTAAGGAGAATGGGTATTATGTCTTCCCTGTATGTCTGATAAAATTCCGAGGTAAATCCATCTGGCCCGGGGGTTTTGTTCTTTGGTAGTTTTTTGATTACCACTTCAATTTCGTTGCTGGTAATTGGTCTGTTTAGATTTTCTGTTTCTTCCTGGGTCAATCTTGGAAGGTTATATTTTTCTAGGAAGTTGTCCATTTCTCCTAGGTTTCCCAGCTTGTTAGCATATAGGTTTTCATAGTATTCTCCAATAATTCTTTGCATTTCCGTGGGGTCCGTCGTGATTTTTCCTTTCTCGTTTCTGATACTGTTGATTTGTGTTGATTCTCTTTTCTTCTTAATAAGTCTGGCTAGAGGCTTATCTATTTTGTTTATTTTCTCGAAGAACCAGCTCTTGGTTTCATTGATTTTTGCTATTGTTTTATTCTTCTCAATTTTATTTATTTCTTCTCTGATCTTTATTATGTCCCTCCTTCTGCTGACCTTAGGCCTCGTCTGTTCTTCTTTTTCCAATTTCGATAATTGTGACATTAGACCATTCATTTGGGATTGCTCTTCCTTTTTTAAATATGCTTGGATTGCTATATACTTTCCTCTTAAGACTGCTTTTGCTGTGTCCCACAGAAGTTGGGGCTTAGTGTTGTTGTTGTCATTTGTTTCCATATATTGCTGGATCTCCATTTTGATTTGGTCATTGATCCATTGATTATTTAGGAGCGTGTTGTTAAGCCTCCATGTGTTTGTGAGCCTCTTTGCTTTCTTTTTTTTTTTTTTTTTTTAATAATTATTTTTTATTGAAGGGTAGTTGACACACAGTATTACATTACATGAGTTTCAAGTGTACAACACAGTGGTAGAACATTTATATACATAATTCTAGGTTCCAGCTATCACCCTACCAGGCTGTTACAATATCTTGACTATATTCCTTATGCTATACATTACATCCCGGTTACTAATTTATTTTACCATTGGAAGTCTGTCCTTTTTTTTTTTTTTTTTTTTTTTTTTTGTGAGGGCATCTCTCATATTTATTGATCAAATGGTTGTTAACGACAATAAAATTCTGTATAGGGGAGTCAATGCTCAATGCACAATCATTATTCCACCCCAAGCCTAATTTTTGTCAGTCTCCAATCTTCTGAGGCATAACAAACAAGTTTTTACATGTAGAACAAATTCTTACATAATGAATAAGTTACATGGTGAACAGTACAAGGGCAGTCATCACAGAAACTTTCGGTTTTGCTCATACATTATGAACTATAAACAGTCAGTTCAAATATGAATACTGATTTGGTTTTTATACTTGATTTATATGTGGATACCACATTTCTCTCTTTATTATTATTATTTTTAATAAAATGCTGAAGTGGTAGGTAGATACAAGATAAAGGTAGAAAACATAGTTTAGTGTTGTAAGAGAGCAAATGTAGATGATCAGGTGTGTGCCTGTAGACTATGTGTTAATCCAAGCTAGACCAGGGCAATAAAACATCCACGTATGCAGAAGATTTCTCTCAGAACGGGGGGGTGAGGTTCTAAGCCTCACCTCTGTTGATCCCCAATTTCTCACCTGATGGCCCCCCTGCGACTGTGCCTGTCTTAGGTTGTTCCTCCCTTGAGGAATCTTACCCGTCTCTGGCTAACCAGTCATCTTCCGGGGCCATACAGGGAAATGTGAAGTTGGTAAGTGAGAGAGAAGCCTTATTGTTTGAAAAAGTTAGCTTTTTACTTCTTTGCATATTTATGCCCTGTGGCTTCTATGCCCAGCATTTGTCTTGAGGTATCTTTACCACTTGGAAGAATTATGATACTCGGTAAATTTGATATGAGGCACGAATTCTATTTAAGGGTTGTAATTAGGAAGGAAGAAGAAAAGCTATAGAAGTAGCAGGCGGAAGAAAACATGGGAAGATTGATTATTTCTTTGATATATCTTCTTGTAGAGTAACTTCAGCATGTATAGGTTTTAAGCTACTACTTAAATTGCACACACACATTAACATAATAGGAGTATAGTTACATAACCAAAGCATATCTGTAATTACCAGCCATCTGCAGTGAAACCAAGAAAACCAGTTAGGCACCTTAGGCATTTGTGAAAACTTATCTATGATATGGTGGATATTGTCCATCTGAGCTTGAACAGTCTGAGAGAAATCAGACAAATTAAAACAACCCATTCCTGGGGACTGTTCACATGCCATATGTTCTTTTAACAATAAATAGTTTGTAGTTGTAAGACTTTGGAGCGCTACAATTTGCACTTCTCCAAATTCTTGGTTGAGTTCCAACAGTATAGATCCAGTCCAATTTTGTTGTTTTACTGTATGCACAGGCCAGCTTAGATATCTCCTTCCTCATTCCCATGGCAGGTCCAGGAACCGGTGGGACGAGTGCATCCACAGCTGTAGCAGTGCGTGGATCTTTGTTGGGGTTTTTTGATGATCATCTTCTGGCATGAGTCTTCCAGAGGGTGCAGATGTTGGAAGTTCTTTTTCATATCATATCTTAGTTCATTTTCGGGGTAGCCCAATTAGGCTTTGATCCTCTGTATAAACACAAACAGACCCTTTGCCTACACTTTTATATGCCCTTTATACCCTTGTGTAGAACTCGTTGGAGGTTACCACACAGGAACTGCCCTTTTTTTTTTTTTTTTTTTTTTTTTTGCTATCACTAATCTACACTTACATGACGAATAACTCTCCCCTATACCAGGTCTCCCCTATAAACCCCTTTACAGTCACTGTCCATCAGCATAGCAAAATGTTGTAGAATCACTACTTGCCTTCTCTGTGTTGTACAGCCCTCCCTTTTCTCCTACCCCCCATGCATGCTAATCTTAATAGCCCCCTACTTCTCCCCCCCTTATCCCTCCCTACCCACCCATCCTCCCCAGTCCCTTTCCCTTTGGTACCTGTTAGTCCATTCTTGAGTTCTGTGATTCTGCTGCTGTTTTGTTCCTTCAGTTTTTCCTTTGTTCTTATATTCCACAGATAAGTGAAATCATTTGGTATTTCTCTTTCTCCGCTTGGCTTGTTTCACTGAGCATAATACCCTCCAGCTCCATCCATGTTGCTGCAAATGATTGGATTTGCCCTTTTCTTATAGCTGAGTAGTATTCCATTGTGTATATGTACCACATCTTCTTTATCCATTCATCTATTGATGGACATTTAGGTTGCTTCCAATTCTTGGCTATTGTAAATAGTGCTGCAATAAACATAGGGGTGCATCTGTCTTTCTCAAACTTGATTGCTGCATTCTTAGGGTAAATTCCTAGGAGTGGAATTCCTGGGTCAAATGGTAAGTCTGTTTTGAGCATTTTGATGTACCTCCATACTGCTTTCCACAATGGTTGAACTAACTTACATTCCCACCAGCAGTGTAGGAGGGTTCCCCTTTCTCCACAGCCTCGCCAACATTTGTTGTTGTTTGTCTTTTGGATGGCAGCCATCCTTACTGGTGTGAGGTGATACCTCATTGTAGTTTTAATTTGCATCTCTCTGATAATTAGCGATGTGGAGCATCTTTTCATGTGTCTGTTGGCCATCTGTATTTCTTTTTTGGAGAACTGTCTGTTCAGTTCCTCTGCCCATTTTTTAATTGGGTTATTTGTTTTTTGTTTGTTGAGGCGTGTGAGCTCCTTATATATTCTGGACGTCAAGCCTTTATCGGATGTGTCATTTTCAAAGATATTCTCCCATACTGTAGGGATCCTTCTTGTTCTATTGATGGTGTCTTTTGCTGTACAGAAGCTTTTCAGCTTAATATAGTCCCACTTACTCATTTTTGCTGTTGTTTTCCTTGCCCGGGGAGATATGTTCAAGAAGAGGTCACTCATGTTTATGTCTAAGAGGTTTTCGCCTATGTTTTCTTCCAGGAGTTTAATGGTTTCATGACTTACATTCAGGTCTTTGATCCATTTTGAGTTTACTTTTGTATATGGGGTTAGACAATGGTCCAGTTTCATTCTCCTACATGTAGCTGTCCAGTTTTGCCAGCACCACCTGTTGAAGAGACTGTCATTTCGCCATTGTATGTCCATGGCTCCTTTATCAAATATTAATTGACCATATATGTCTGGGTTAATGTCTGGATTCTCTAGTCTGTTCCATTGGTCTGTGGCTCTGCTCTTGTGCCAGTACCAAATTGTCTTGATTACTATGGCTTTATAGTAGAGCTTGAAGTTGGGGAGTGAGATCCCCCCTACTTTATTCTTCTTTCTCAGGATTGCTTTGGCTATTCGGGGTCTTTGGTGTTTCCATATGAATTTTTGAATTATTTGTTCCAGTTCATTGAAGAATGTTGCTGGTAGTTTCATAGGGATTGCATCAAATCTGTATATTGCTTTGGGCAGGATGGCCATTTTAACGATATTAATTCTTCCTAGCCACGAGCATGGGATGAGTTTCCATCTGTTAGTGTCCCCTTTAATTTCTCTTAAGAGTGACTTGTAGTTTTCAGAGTATAAGTCTTTCACTTCTTTGGTTAGGTTTATTCCTAGGTATTTTATTTTTTTTGATGCAATTGTGAATGGAGTTGTTTTCCTGATTTCTCTCTCTGTTGGTTCATTGTTAGTATATAGGAAAGCCACAGATTTCTGTGTGTTGATTTTGTATCCTGCAACTTTGCTGTATTCCGATATCAGTTCTAGTAGTTTTGGGGTGGAGTCTTTAGGGTTTTTTATGTACAGTATCATGTCATCTGCAAATAGTGACAGTTTAACTTCTTCTTTACCAATCTGGATTCCTTGTATTTCTTTATTTTGTCTTATTGCCGTGGCTAGGACCTCCAGTACTATGTTAAATAACAGTGGAGAGAGTGGGCATCCCTGTCTAGTTCCCGATCTCAGAGGAAATGCTTTCAGCTTCTCGCTGTTCAGTATAATGTTGGCTGTGGGTTTATCATAGATGGCCTTTATTATGTTGAGGTACTTGCCCTCTATTCCCATTTTGCTGAGAGTTTTTAACATGAATGGATGTTGAACTTTGTCAAATGCTTTTTCAGCATCTATGGAGATGATCATGTGGTTTTTGTCTTTCTTTTTGTTGATGTGGTGGATGATGTTGATGGACTTTCGAATGTTGTACCATCCTTGCGTCCCTGGGATGAACCCCACTTGGTCATGGTGTATGATCCTTTTGATGTATTTTTGAATTCGGTTTGCTAATATTTTGTTGAGTATTTTTGCATCTACGTTCATCAGGGATATTGGTCTGTAGTTTTCTTTTTTGGTGGGGTCTTTGCCTGGTTTTGGTATTAGGGTGATGTTAGCTTCATAGAATGAGTTTGGGAGTATCCCCTCCTCCTCTATTTTTTGGAAAACTTTAAGGAGAATGGGTATTATGTCTTCCCTGTATGTCTGATAAAATTCCGAGGTAAATCCATCTGGCCCGGGGGTTTTGTTCTTTGGTAGTTTTTTGATTACCTCTTCAATTTCGTTGCTGGTAATTGGTCTGTTTAGATTTTCTGTTTCTTCCTGGGTCAATCTTGGAAGGTTATATTTTTCTAGGAAGTTGTCCATTTCTCCTAGGTTTCCCAGCTTGTTAGCATATAGGTTTTCATAGTATTCTCCAATAATTCTTTGCATTTCCGTGGGGTCCGTCGTGATTTTTCCTTTCTCATTTCTGATACTGTTGATTTGTGTTGACTCTCTTTTCTTCTTAATAAGTCTGGCTAGAGGCTTATCTATTTTGTTTATTTTCTCGAAGAACCAGCTCTTGGTTTCATTGATTTTTGCTATTGTTTTATTCTTCTCAATTTTATTTATTTCTTCTCTGATCTTTATTATGTCCCTCCTTCTGCTGACCTTAGGCCTCATCTGTTCTTCTTTTTCCAATTTCGATAATTGTGACATTAGACCATTCATTTGGGATTGCTCTTCCTTTTTTAAATATGCTTGGATTGCTATATACTTTCCTCTTAAGACTGCTTTTGCTGTGTCCCACAGAAGTTGGGGCTTAGTGTTGTTGTTGTCATTTGTTTCCATATATTGCTGGATCTCCATTTTGATTTGGTCATTGATCCATTGATTATTTAGGAGCGTGTTGTTAAGCCTCCATGTGTTCGTGAGCCTCTTTGCTTTCTTTGTACAGTTTATTTCTAGTTTTATGCCTTTGTGGTCTGAAAAGTTGGTTGGTAGGATTTCAATCTTTTGGAATTTTCTGAGGCTCTTTTTGTGGCCTAGTATGTGGTCTATTCTGGAGAATGTTCCATGTGCACTTGAGAAGAATGTATATCCCGCTGCTTTTGGATGTAGAGTTCTATAGATGTCTATTAGGTCCATCTGCTCTACTGTGTTGTTCAGTGCTTCCGTGTCCTTACTTATTTTCTGCCCAGTGGATCTATCCTTTGGGGTGAGTGGTGTGTTGATGTCTCCTAGAATGAATGCATTGCAGTCTATATCCCCCTTTAGTTCTGTTAGTATTTGTTTCACATATGCTGGTGCTCCTGTGTTGGGTGCATATATATTTAGAATGGTTATATCCTCTTGTTTCACTGAGCCCTTTATCATTATGTAGTGTCCTTCTTTATCTCTTGTTACTTTCTTTGTTTTGAAGTCTATTTTGTCTGATATTAGTACTGCAACCCCTGCTTTCTTCTCACTGTTGTTTGCTTGAAATATGTTTTTCCATCCCTTGACTTTTAGTCTGTACATGTCTTTGGGTTTGAGGTGAGTTTCTTGTAAGCAGCATATAGATGGGTCTTGCTTTTTTATCCATTCTGTTACTCTGTGTCTTTTGATTGGTGCATTCAACCCATTAACATTTAGGGTGACTATTGAAAGATATGTACTTATTGCCATTGCAGGCTTTAAATTTGTGGTTACCAAAGGTTCAAGGTTAGCCTCCTTAGTATCCTACTGCCTAACTTAGCTCGCTTATTGAGCTGTTATATACACTGTCTGGAGATTCTTTTCTTCTCTCCCTTCTTGTTCCTCCTCCTCGATTCTTCATATGTTGGGTGTTTTGTGCTGTGCTCTTTCTAGGAGTGCTCCCATCTAGAGCAGTCCCTGCAAGATGTTCTGTAGAGGTGGTTTGTGGGAAGCAAATTCCCTCAGCTTTTGTTTGTCTGGGAATTGTTTAATCCCACCGTCATATTTGAATGATAGTCGTGCTGGATACAGTATCCTTGGTTCAAGGCCCTTCTGTTTCATTGTATTAAATATATCATGCCATTCTCTTCTGGCCTGTAGGGTTTCTGTTGAGAAATCTGACGTTAGCCTGATGGGTTTCCCTTTATAGGTGACCTTTTTCTCTCTAGATGCCTTTAACACTCTTTCCTTGTCCTTGATCTTTGCCATTTTAATTATTATGTGTCTTGGTGTTGCCCTTCTTGGATCCTTTCTGTTGGGGGTTCTGTGTATTTCCGTGGTCTGTTTGATTACTTCCTCCCCCAGTGTGGGGAAGTTTTCAGCAATTATTTCTTCTAAGATACTTTCCATCTCTTTGCCTCTCTCTTCTTCTTCTGGGACCCCTATAATACGGATATTGCTCCTTTTAGATTGGTCACACAGTTCTCTTATTATTGTTTCATTCCTGGAGATCCTTTTGTCTCTCTCTATGTCAGCTTCTATGCGTTCCTGTTCTCTGATTTCAATTCCATCAATGGCCTCTTGCATTCTATCCATTCTGCTTATAAACCCTTCCAGAGTTTGTTTCATTTCTGCGATCTCCTTTCTGGCATCTGTGATCTCTTTCCGGACTTCATCCCATTTTTCTTGCGTATTTCTCTGCATCTCTGTCAGCATGTTTATGATTCTTATTTTGAATTCTTTGTCAGGAAGACTGGTTAGGTCTGTCTCCTTCTCTGGTGTTGTCTCTGTGATCTTTGTCTGCCTGTAGCTTTGCCTTTTCATGGTGATAGGAATAGTCTGCAGAACTGGGACGAGTGACGGCTGGAAGGACTTCCTTTCTTGTTGGTTTGTGGCCCTCCTCTCCTGGGAGAACAGCGGCCTCTAGTGTCTTGTGCTGCGCAGCTGCGCGCAGACAGGGTTTCTGCTTCCTGCCGGGCTGCTATGGAGTTAATCTCCGCTGTTGCTGTGGGCGTGGCCTGGCTCGGGCAGCTGCTCCAAAATGGTGGAGTCGCGTTGGAGCAGGAGCTGCTGGGAGGCTATTTATCTCCGTAAGGGGCCTCCCTGCTCCCTGCAGCCCAGGGGTTAGGGTGCCCAGAGATCCCGGATTCCCTACCTCTGGATTAAGTGGCCCGCCCTGCCCCTTTAAGACTTCCAAAAAGCACCCGCCAAAACAAAACAACGACCACAAAAAAAAACAAGAAAAAAAATTTTTTTAATTAAAAAAAAAAAAAAATTTTTAATTAAAAAAAAAAAAAAAAAAAAAAAAAGGTGGTCGTTCGTTTTTCTTTATTCTCCGGTGCCAGCCTCAGGCCTCTGCTCACCGGTCTTTCTGCCCGTTTCTCTAATATTGGGGTCCCTGTCCCTTTAAGACTTCCAAAAAGCGCTCGCCAAAACAAAGCAGCAAAAAAGCAAAAAAAAAAAAAAATGGTCGCGCGCTTTTCTTATGCCCTCTGTCGCCCAGCCTCCAGTGCCTGCTCACTGTTCTTGCTGCCCTGTTTTCCCAGTATCGAGGGCCCTGCACTCTGGCCCGGATGGCTGGGGCTGGGTGTTCGGCAGCCCTGGGCTCCGTCTCCCTCCCGCTCTGCCTGCTCTTCTCCCGCCGGGAGCTGGGGGGAGGGGCGCTCGGCTCCCGCGGGGCCGGGGCTTGTATCTTACCCCCTTCGCGAGGCGCTGGGTTCTCTCAGGTGCGGATGTGGTCTGGATATTGTCCTGTGTCCTCTGGTCTTTATTCTAGGAAGGGTTGTCTTTGTTATATTTTCATAGATATATGTGGTTTTGGGAGGAGATTTCTGCTGCTCTACTCACGCCGCCATCTTCCGCCCCCCCCCTATTATTATTTTTTTGGTATCATTAATATACAATTACATGAGCAACATTATGGCTACTAGACTCCCCCCATCATCAAGTCCCCACCACATACCCCATTACAGTCACTGTCCATCAGCATAGTAAGATGCTATAGAGCCATGACTCATCTTCTCTGTGTCGTACTGCCTTCCCGTGCCCCCCACACATTATGTGTGCTGATCATAATGCCCCTTTTTCCCCCTTATCCCTTATCCCTCCTTTCCCACCCATCCTCCCCAGTCCCTTTCCCTTTGGTAACTGTTAGTCCATTCTTGGGTTCTGTGATTCTGCTGCTGTTTTGTTCCTTCAGTTTTTTCTTTGTTCTTATACTCCACAGATGAGTGAAATCATTTGATACTTGTCTTTCTCTGCCTGGCTTATTTCACTGAGCAGAATACCGTCTAGCTCCATCCATGTTGCTGCAAATGGAAGGATTTCCCCTCTTCTTATGGCTGAATAATATTCCATTGTGTATATGTACCACATCTTCTTTATCCATTCATCTACCGATGGACATTTAGGTTGTTTCCAATTCTTGGCTATTGTAAATAGTGCAGTGATAAACATAGGGGTGCATCTGCCTTTCTCAAACTTGATTGCTGCGTTCTTAGGGTAAATTCCTAGGAGGGCAATTCCTGGGTCAAATGGTCAGTCTGTTTTGAGCATTTTGATGAACCTCCATACTGCTTTCCACAATGGTTGAACTAACTTACATTCCCACCAGCAGTGTAGGAGGGTTCCCCTCTCTCCAGCCTCGCCAACATTTGTTGTTGTTTGTCTTTTGGATGGCAGCCATCCTTACTGGTGTGAGGTGATACCTCATTGTAGTTTTAATTTGCATTTCTCTGATAGTTAGTGATGTGGAGCATCTTTTCATGTGTCTGTTGGCCATCTGTATTTCTTTTTTGTAGAACTGTCTGTTCAGTTCCTCTGCCCATTTTTTAATTGGATTATTTGATTTTTGTTTGTTGAGGTGTGTGAGCTCTCTATATATTTTGGACATCAAGACTTTATTGGATCTGTCATTTACAAATATATTCTCCCATACTGTAGGGTTCCTTTTTGTTCTATTGATGGTGTCTTTTGCTGTACAGAAGCTTTTCAGCTTAATATAGTCCCACTTGTTCATTTTTGCTGTTGTTTTCCTTGCCTGGGGAGATATGTTCAAGAAGAGGTCACTCATGTTTATGTCTAAGAGGATTTTGCCTATGTTTTCTTCCAAGAGTTTAATGGTTTCATGACTTACATTCAGGTCTTTGATCCATTTTGAGTTTACTTTTGTATATGGGGTTAGACAATGGTCCAGTTTCATTCTCCTACATGTAGCTGTCCAGTTTTGCCAGCACCACCTGTTGAAGAGACTGTCATTTCGCCATTGTATGTCCATGGCTCCTTTATCAAATATTAATTGACCATATATGTCTGGGTTAATGTCTGGATTCTCTAGTCTGTTCCATTGGTCTGTGGCTCTGTTCTTGTGCCAGTACCAAATTGTCTTGATTACTGTGGCTTTGTAGGAGAGCTTGAAGTTGGGGAGTGAGATCCCCCCTACTTTATTCTTCTTTCTTAGGATTGCTTCAGCTATTCGGGGTCTTTGGTGTTTCCATATGAATTTTTGAATTATTTGTTCCAGTTCATTGAAGAATGTTGCTGGTAGTTTCATAGGGATTGCATCAAATCTGTATATTGCTTTAGGCAGAATGGCCATTTTGACAATATTAATTCTTCCTAGCCACGAGCATGGGATGAGTTTCCATTTGTTAGTGTCCCCTTTATTTCTCTTAAGAGTGACTTGTAGTTTTCAGAGTATAGGTCATTCACTTCTTTGGTTAGATTTATTCCTAGGTATTTTATTCTTTTTGATGCAATTGTGAATGGAGTTGTTTTCCTGATTTCTCTTTCTGTTGGTTCATTGTTAGTGTATAGGAAAGTCACAGATTTCTGTGTGTTGATTTTGTATCCTGCAACTTTGTTGTATTCCGATATCAGTTCTAGTAGTTCTGGGGTGGAGTCTTTAGGGTTTTTTATGTACAGTATCATGTCATCTGCAAATAGTGACAGTTTAACTTCTTCTTTACCAATCTGAATTCCTTGTATTTCTTGCTTTGTCTGATTGCCGTGGCTAGGACCTCCAGTACTATGTTAAATAACAGTGGAGAGAGTGGGCATCCCTGTCTAGTCCCCGATCTCAGAGGAAATGCTTTCAGCTTCTCGCTGTTCAATATAATGTTGGCTGTGGGTTTTTCATAGATGGCCTTTATTATGTTGAGGTACTTGCCCTCTATTCCCATTTTGCTGAGAGTTTTTATCATGAATGGATGTTGAATTTTGTCAAATGCTTTTTCAGCATCTATGGAGATGATCATGTGGTTTTTGTCTTACTTTTTGTTGATGTGGTGGATGATGTTGATAGATTTTCGAATGTTGTACTATCCTTGCATCCCTGGGATGAACCCCACTTGGTCATGGTGTATGATCCTTTTGATATACTTTTGTATTCGGTTTGCTAATATTTTATTAAGTATTTTTGCATCTACATTCATCAGGGATATTGGTTTGTAATTTTCTTTTTTGGCAGGGTCTTTGCCTGGTTTTGTTATTAGGGTGATGTTGGCTTCATAGAATGAGTTTGGGAGTATTCTCTCCTCTTCTATTTTTTGGAAAACTTTTAGGAGAATGGGTATTATGTCTTCTCTGTGTGTCTGATAAAATTCCAAGGTAAATCCGTCCAGCCCAGGTGTTTTGTTATTGGGTAATTTTTTTATTACCGTTTCAATTTCTTTGCTCATAATTGGTTTGTTTAACTTTTGTGTTTCTTCCTTGGTCAGTCTTGGAAGGTTGTATTTTTCTAGGAAGTTGTCCATTTCTTCTAGGTTTTCCAGCTTGTTGGCATATAGGTTTTCATAGTATTCTCTAATAATTCTTTGTCTTTCTGTGTAGTCTGTCGTGATTTTTCCGTTCTCATTTCTGATTCTGTTGATTTGCGTTGATTCTCTTTTTCTCTTAATAAGTTTGGCAAGAGGCTTATCTATTTGGTTTATTTTCTCAAAGAACCAGCTCTTGGTTTCATTGATTTTTGCTATTGTTTTATTCTTCTCAATTTTGTTTATTTCTTCTCTGATCTTTATTATGTTCCTCCTTCTGCTGACTTTAGGCCTCATTTGTTCTTCTTTTCCCATTTCGATAATTGTGATGTTAGACTATTCATTTGGGATTGTTCTTGCTTCTTCAAGTGTGCCTGGATCGCTATATACTTTCCTCTTAAGACTGCTTTCGATGCGTCCCACAGAAGTTGGGGCTTTGTGTTATTGTTGTCATTTGTTTCTATATATTCCTTGATCTCTATTTTAATTTGTTCGTTGATCCATTGATTATTTAGGAGCATGTTGTTAAGCCTCCATGTGTTTGTGAGCCTTTTTGTTTTCTTTGTAGAATTTATTTCTAGTTTTATACCTTTGTGGTCTGAAAAATTGGTTGGTAGAATTTCAATATTTTGGATTTTGCTGAGGCTCTTTTTGTGGGCTAGTATGTAGTCTATTCTGGAGAATGTTCCATGTGCACTTGAGAAGAATGTATATCCTGTTGCTTTTGGATGTAGAGTTCTATAGATGTGTATTAGGTACATCTGCTCTACTGTGTTGTTCAGTGCTTCCGTGTCCTTACTTATTTTCTGCCCGGTGGATCTATCCTTTAGGGTGAGTGGTGTGTTGGAGTCTCCTAGAATGAATGCATTGCAGTCTATATCCCCCTTTAGTTCTGTTAGTATGTTTCACATATGTTGGTATCCTGTATTGGGTGCATATATATTTATAATGGTTATATCTTCTTGTTGGACTGAGCCCTTTATCATTATGTAGTGTCCTTCTTTATCTCTTGTTACTTTCTTTGTTTTGAAGTCTATTTTGTCTGATATTAGTACTGCAACCCCTGCTTTCTTCTCACTGTTGTTTGCCTGAAATATGTTTTTCCATCCCTTGACTTTTAGTCTGTACATGTCTTTGGGTTTGAGGTGAGTTTCTTGTAAGCAGCATATAGATGGGTCTTGCTTTTTTATCCATTCTATTACTCTGTGTCTTTTGATTGGTGCATTCAGTCCATTTACATTTAGGGTGACTATTGAAAGATATGTACTTATTGCCATTGCAGGCTTTAAATTCGTGGTTACCAAAGGTTCAAAGTTAGCCTCTTTAGTATCTTACTGCCTAACTTAGCTCACTTATTGAGCTGTTATATACACTGTCTGGAGATTCTTTTCTTCTCTCCCTTCTTATTCCTCCTCCTCCATTCTTCATATGTTGGGTGTTTTGTGCTGTGCTCTTTCTAGGAGTGCTCCCATCTAGAGCAGTCCCTGTAAGATGCCCTGTAGAGGTGGTTTGTGGGAAGCTATTCCCTCAGCTTTTGCTTGTCTGGGAATTGTTTAATTCTGCCATCATATTTAAATGATAGTCGTGCTGGATACAGTATCCTTGGTTCAAGGCCCTTCTGTTTCATTGCATTAAATATATCATGCCATTCTCTTCTGGCCTGTAGGGTTTCTGTCGAGAAGTCTGATATTAGCCTGATGGGTTTTCCTTTACAGGTGACCTTTTTCTCTCTAGCTGCCTTTAAAACTCTTTCCTTGTCCTTGATCTTTGCCATTTTAATTATTATGTGTCTTGGTGTTGTCCTCCTTGGATCCTTTCTGTTGGGGGTTCTGTGTATTTCCATGGTCTGTTAGATTATTTCCTCCCCCAGTTTGGGGAAGTTTTCAGCAATTATTTCTTCCAAGATACTTTCCATCCCTTTTCCTCTCTCTTCTTCTTCTGGGACCCCTATAATATGGATATTGTTCCTTTTGGATTGGTCACACAGTTCTCTTGACATTGTTTCATTCCTGGAGATCCTTTTGTCTCTCTCTCTGTCAGCTTCTATGCGTTCCTGTTCTCTGATTTCAATTCCATCAATGGCCTCTTGGATTCTATCCATTCTGCTTATAAACCCTTCCAGAGTTTGTTTCATTTCTGCGATCTCCTTTCTGGCATCTGTGATCTCTTTCCGGACTTCATCCCATTTTTCTTGCGTATTTCTCTGCATCTCTGTCAGCATGTTTATGATTCTTATTTTGAATTCTTTGTCAGGAAGACTGGTTAGGTCTGTCTCCTTCTCTGGTGTTGTCTCTGTGATCTTTGTCTGCCTGTAGCTTTGCCTTTTCATGGTGATAGGAATAGTCTGCAGAACTGGGACGAGTGATGGCTGGAAGGACTTCCTTTCTTGTTGGTTTGTGGCCCTCCTCTCCTGGGAGAACAGCGGCCTCTAGTGGCTTGTGCTGCGCAGCTGCGCGCAGACAGGGTTTCTGCTTCCTGCCCGGCTGCTATGGAGTTAATCTCCGCTGTTGCTGTGGGCGTGGCCTGGCTCGGGCAGCTACTCCAAAATGGTGGAGTCGCGTTGGAGCAGGAGCTGCTGGGAGGCTATTTATCTCTGTAAGGGGCCTCCCTGCTCCCTGCAGCCCAGGGGTTAGGGTGCCCAGAGATCCCGGATTCCCTACCTCTGGATTAAGTGACCTGCCCTGCCCCTTTAAGGCTTCCAAAAAGCACCCGCCAAAACAAAACAACTACCACAAAAAATAAAAATTAAAAATTAAAAAAATTAAAAAATTAAAAAAAATTTAAAATGGCCGCTCATTTTTCTTTATTCTCTGGCGCCAGCCTCAGGCACTCACTCACCGGTCTTGCTGCCCTGTTTCCCTAGTATTGGGGTCCCTGTCCCTTTAAGACTTCCAAAAAGCACTCACCTCAACAAATCAACAACAACAACAACAAAATGGCCGCTCGCTTTTCTTTTGTTCTCTGGTGCCATCCTTCCGGTACCCGCTCGCCGGTCTTGCTGCCCTGTTTCCCTAGTATCCAGGGCCCCGCACATGCACTGTGTCTGCGCTCCGGTCCGGGTGGCTGGGGCTGGGTGTTCAGGAGTCCTGGGCTCCCTGTCCCTCCAGCTCCGACTCCTCTCCTCCCGCCGGGAGCTGGCGGGAGGGGCCCCAGCTTTGTTTTTTAAATGTTTTATTCATTTTTATTTTTTATTTGTTTTGCTATTTGCTTCCAGTCACATCTGTGAGACAAGGCATATTCAGAGAGGTCTGCTTTTGTATCTGCTCCCAACCTTTCCCTGATGGCTGCCTCTCCCTGTAAGACACTTTTTTCTTTTTTAGTTTGGGTTTACCCTCTCATTTTAAAAAATACAAGGCAATACTGTTGTATGTGGTTGTATCCTGGCTCCTGTTTTTAAAGAGTATAGGCAGCCAACTAGACTCACCTTTTCTCATTTACAGGTAAGAGTCGAGCCTCAGCCACCTAAAACCGCTGCAGTTTCAGATTAAAAATCTGTAAACGGGGGATCCTGGGGCTCAATGAGGTTTCAAAGAAAGTGCCTTGTAAATCAGTAGCCCTCCTGCTTGACTGTGCCCCTGAGCTTCTGATGAGGCCTGGGGTGGGAGGCTGAGATTTTGCATATCTCGAAGCTCTCAGGGCCCTGGCTGCTGCAGCAGGTCCCCATGCCAGAGTCTGAGAACCACGGGTATGAACTCCGCTCAAGGGCAGGGCAAACGTGAGTCTTAGTAACACATGTCTACCTCTGAAAGCAGGGCCTAAAGGGGTCGGCAGTGGGAGTGTAGGGCCTGGCTTGACTAGGCCTAAGCCTGCTCGTTTGGTTTGGGGTTTTAACGGCCTCCCTCCCCAAAGGGCAGTCCATGGACCAGAAGCTTCTGCTGAGATTTTGTTAGAAATGCAGAGCCCGACCCAGACCTACTGCATTAGGATCTGTGGTTTGTCAAAGCGCCCGGGGGAGTCTGCACTCCTTAAAGTGTGAGAGGCAGTGCCTGGCTCCCGTGCCCTCTGCTTTCTCCACCCATGGTGGCTGCGCCTCCCCCACCAACTCCTGAGAAGAACGCAGGGTCCCGGAGGCAGGGCCTTCGTCTGCTCTAGTGCTGAGACAGAGCTGTGGGCGTAGCAGGCGCTCAATGGGGAGAAGCTGAACAGGGAGGACGGACCCTCTCACTGACTGAATGGGCCTCTCTCCTGCTGCTCCTGAGGCGGCAGGGCCAGGCCCCCCACGGCTGACCCACCAGCGGCACCTGGCTTGGGGACCTGCTGGGCACACGGTGCCGGAAGCCCCGGCCTGCTGCAGGGCAGAGTGGCTGAGATGGTGGGCGGGCTGGCGCTGTGGGGTTAGTTTCTTCCTCAGACCCTATGTCCCAGGAGGACGGAGGCTTCTGTCTGCCCCGGAGGCTGGCTCAGGCCATGGAGGTTTCTGGAAGGGTGGACGGAGGTCCGGAGAAAGTGCTGGGGGCAGAGAACAGCCCCTGTGAGGAAGGGCCTCTCCATTTTCCTGGCGTGGGGTCTCTCTCGTGGTCAGCAGACCCTCTGCCTAGGGGCCACTGCGGCTCCCACCACACCCCCGTGGCTAGCCAGCCCTCTCTCTCTCTCCAGCTCTAGAGTCCCCTGTAAGCAGAATCCTCCTCAGCCCTGCCCCTAGTTAGCACAGACACCTCACTTCCTAGCTTCTGAGTGAGATGCGCCCCAGCCCCCACCTGTGTCCGGGGGTCAGGCAGAAACAAGCCTCAAACCTTGACCCCCAGCTCAGGCCCGCTCCCTCCGGCAGGTGCCTGCTGGGAGTGCTTCCAGCTCTGGGCTGGGCTGGGGGTGGTACGAGTGTGGGTCCCCACCTTGTTTTGAGGCCAAGGACCAAAAGGGGTCCAAAGACAACCAAGGCGACTGTGTCCTCCAGGGCAAAGGCCTGAGTGGGGCATCACACAGGTTCTCCCTGAACACCACGGTGCCGGCGTTACACCATGTTGGACGGACACTGAGGCTCAGAGGTACGGGGCTGCTCAAGGTCGTACAGTCAGCAGGGGCTGTCTGAGTCTGGAGCCCTGCTCCTTCTACAATGCCAGGCAGGTAAGGGGAACTGAAGGGGTCTCAGGCCCAGATTGGAACTCTAGGTCCGGAGGCACTCGGGTGTCCCGGGCTACCCGGTTCCGGCACATGGCTGGCTTGGTGAGGGCCGAGCAGCCAGGGGAGCCCCTGTGAGCAGAGCCCACCTCTGAGTTACGGCCCCTCCCACGCAGACAGGCCAGCTGGGGGTGCCGGTGTCCTGTCCGACACCTGGGCGCCAGCGCTGGCTGGGCCTCCTCACCACACTCCTGCTTGGTGCCATGTTGCTGAAGCACTTCTGGAGCCAACCAGAACTGGACTGGGATCAGAACTGGATTGACCTGGAGAGGGTTCAGGTGGTGTCCTTAGGCCCTGCCCACTGGAGCTGGGCCACTGTGGGCAGGTCAGGAGGCGGTCAGCGTGGGCCAGCCTTGGGTGCAGCTGACCCGTCCACCTTTGAGGGCTAACACAAGGGTGCTGGCATCTTGGGCACGACTGCCCCACGCAGATGGGACAGAACAGGGGCTCAGCGGAAGGAAAGAAATGCAATGTTGTTTTCATTAAGGAATTTATTTCTCTTAAAAAAACAACAGTGGTTCGATCTAGATAGAGCAGCACTGTGACACATTAGACAGAACGTACAAAGATTCAGAGCAGCAGGAGAACAAAAGCCATTATCTTCAGGAATGACCTCCAAAATGGAACTATTTTCATTCATCAATGTTAAAATTTCCCTGAAAAAAAATGAAAAGAAACCTTTGGATACTAGGTTATTATTTTAACACTACCAACAGCCACTAAGTTTTTCTAAAAACATTTGCTTTTGATCTATTACAAAGACGACTTATTGATAGATCGGGAAAGATATCTAGGTCCTTCTCTCGGGAAGCGTCTTCCCCCGCTGGGGACAGCCAGCTTTTCACATGTTTTGACCACTGCCCCCAGCACAAGCCTTTCAAGTCAGATCCCAGGGGACAGCCTGGGCCCAAGCGGGCTCCGACCTGCACACTCTGCCGGGCTGAGCGACAAGAGCTGGAATGGTTGGTTCTGAAAGCAGGTGCTGGAGGATTCTTGGGGGCCAAGGCTTTGCATCGTGGTCTATTGTGATCAGAAAGATGCAATTTCTCTGCTGCTCATGACTCAGCTCGGTTGCTTCAAAATTCACAAAGATTTCACACTCATTCTCTTTCCATAGCAAAAGCTAAAAAGTTAGGAGGCCCTATCTCAGAGTGTGGGGTTATGAGAACAGGAGACACCCACAAGAGGTTCCCTCCTAGGCTCACATGGACACCAAGGAGCGCAGATGTCACCCCGGCTGGCGTTTCCTCCTTGGCTCGGTGGACTGCAGGTTGTCCACGAGGCTGCTGTCCCTTTGGTGAGACCTGAGATGCTGGGCTCCGGGCGGTGCTCTCTCCAAATTGAGGTCCGGGTCAGCAGCTCACATGACAAAGTCAGTGGGAGACAAACCTGTGACTGAGCCAGGGGAAGGCCAGGGGTGTGGAGGAGCGAGGAGGAGGGGCTTCCCAGTGGGCAGGCTCCTTGGAGAGGCTTGGAGAGCCCCGGCTTCTCGGCAGGCAGGCCTTCCACCTAGGCAGGCTCCCTAGGCCGAGGGTAAGCGGCCACATCCGACTTTCAATGCCAAGACAGTGTTCACCTGGGTGTCCCCAGAACTCACCAGCATCTGTCCCAGCAGGCTGCCTGTCAGGTGTGACCAGGCCACCCACTCTCTTCCTTGCGGCACGGCCTCCTCACCACCTGCCCCTCTGAGACCAAGAACTTGTCGAGAGCAGTGCATTTCAGGAAACGAGCAAGCCCTCGGAGGGCCACCGAAGGCACAGCAACACTTAGCAACTGTGCAAGCAAGCAGCCTTGACGCCTCACGGTTTACAAAGTGATGCTCCTGGCCTAGAGAAAGTAGAGAATAGCTGATGTGGGCTGTGGTGCCACCCCTCAGTGAAGGCGGGGACTGGGTCTTCGTGATATCACTGGTGATCTTCAGGAACACCCCCACCCCAGGGGGCTCAGAAAACACTCGTCGGTCATGGTGATCAAGGCAGAGACCGCCCCTGCCCCACCCAGGACAGCCGCTGCTCTCCTGGAGAGGGGAAGCAGAGAGGTTTCTGCGGGACCCTGCATTTCACCTCAAAGGCACAAGTCAGGAACGTCCTGCGAGAGGAACGTCACGCCTGGGGCAAGGCCCTTCTGTGAAGAGCTCAAATGCGGTGTAAAAGGTTTATATGCACTCACTGTCCAAAGAGGCCTCATCCTGGACAGAGGGGTGGGTGGGAAGGTGAGTTTTTTTAATTTAAAAATATCTTTAAAAAAATGCAGCTGTAGAAAACAAGCTGGAATAAAAAGGGAGGGGTGTGGACAGGACCTATGCTGACCCACAGGCTCTGTGGGGAGGAGGGCTGAGTCCCAGGCACTGTTCTGAATGAAGGCTTCCCTTCTGTTGTACAAAGCAGCGGGCCAAAAGGAGCAGAGGACTGAAAGGTAATGACTCTGACCCCCCGTCCTAAGAGCACTCAGTGCGGACAGGGGGCAGATGCAAAGGAAGACGCCAGTTACTTTAAGAGTCACGCAAAGATGGTGCTTTAGCATCATTAGAGCTTTCACGGTGTGGAAACACACGAGGCAGATCTATGTTTTTTCCCCTTGCTCTTTGAGGCAGGAATTCCCACAGCAAATGGACAGTGTGTGGCTTTGAGGCACAAACAGAGACTGCTCCTTCACACTGGTGAAATGGCTGGACTGCTATGAATTGGGCAAAAGGAAGGAAACTTCTGGACAGGAGGTTGGTGGCTTGGGCTGGTGACAGTCCCAGTTAGATGACTTTCCTTTTCCTTAAGAAAGGAGGGTCAGCAAGAGCTTGGGGATCTTAAAATACTGGTCAAAGAGCTTTCCACTTCTTGGCAAAAGCTGAATATGGCTGTTGGTGTTTGTCTTGTGCACAGCCCAAGAAAGGGAAGGGAAGAAGCCTTGTGGGACAAGAGCCGGTCAAGAGGAAAACAATACTGTGCATTACTGGGATCGGAGGGAAGCCCAACTGTTCCTTCTCTCCCATTTGTTTGCAAAATGACCTCAAAATGAGCCCTTTCCTAGCAACAGGCCCCAGGACCCACTGGCAAAGTTCGGGGAAAGAGCACAGAAACTGGGACACGAGGCTGACACGCCTGTCACTCTCTCCTAGAGAAATAAGTTTGGGACGATCACATTCGAAGCCCCACTGACGGCCGAAGGCAGTGGTTCTTTCTCCGGGGCACATCAGAATGATCCGGAGAGCTTCTCAAAGATGCGGACTCCTGAGCCTTACTCCCAGGGAATCCCCTGCTGTAGGTTTGGCGGGGAGCCCAGGAACCTGCGTTCTGATGGGAGATGCTGATACAGGGCCCACCCTGGGAGAAACCCTGGCAGTTGCCAGGTGGTTGAGACCGGGTTCTGACTGAGGCCGACTCAGTCTCCAGGGACTCAACCAGGCAGGGGAGCAGGGGAGGCCAGCTGCTGCTCACCCTCTCTGGGAGGGGAGGGGAGATGGATTTGTTCCTTGTCACCTCGTAGAGGCAGCCAGGGGAGCCACTGGCACCCTGGGGCTGGACAGCCATGCTCAAAAGGCCCGGGACTGCCTTCAGGAGCCCGGTCTGGCAAAGCCACCAAGTGCTTGTGCATGAAATTTTGAGATATCCGAGTACAGCTTGCTTTTGTCCCAACTCTCCCAGGAAATAACAATGTTCGTCCTGAGCTTTTTAGGCAGCCCAGCCCTCTCCCCATCCATGCCCCCTGGGCCAGTGAATCTGTGGGGCCCTGTGATGCCCGAGACCCCATGACCCCAGAACGTGCCTGGAGTCCTGGGCCAAGCCTCCCTCCCACTGTATAGATGCACTCAGAACACCTGCTGGCCCCAGCTCCCTGGTGCGTCCACAGAGTAAGGGTTTGGAACACCTTAAGTTGCTTAACTCCTTATCATTAGCATGCTGCTCTTAAAAACAGAATAAAACAAAAATCCCCCAACACAAACCTCCTGAAAACAAACTGGCTTTAGCAGTCAGAACCTGCTTAGAAAGAAGCCCAGAGACCACTGTGCGGAAGACACACAGCTCCTCGTACCAGCTGCCCTCCGGGAGGAAGAGGAGGCCAGGGCTGGAGCCACAGAGCCTCTGAAGGAGAGGTGCGCACCCCGAGGGAGCGGCCCCAGACAGCCCCCAAGACCCCAGCAGGGGGGGCGTTCCGGCGGGGCCACGTCCGCGTGCGTCAGGGCATTGAATTCAGGCCCTTACGGGTCAACAGAATGGTGCTATCAGGGAAAGGTTATAGAGATGGATACAACCAATCCTTTAAAAGTAAAATGTGAATCATTTTCTACATTTAATAGAAACATTTTCTCATTGGAGGCTCTGGAAGTCTTGAGTCACATTTTTTTTTTTAATCCACCCCCCCACCCCACCCCCGACTCTAAAATGTCCTGGAACGCATGGCTTAACAGTGGCTGCACAGAAAATATACACCCTCAGAATCTGACTTTCATTTAAATACAAATATACAAAATGTAAACTGAGACAATAGAGAAATTTACAAAACTTTTCTTTAAAAATAATAAAGACAAAATTCAGTTCTAGTTATGACGCTGTTAAAAATACGTGCAAGTTGTATCCAATTGGATTTCTATTGCAATGTTCGACAGAGACAACTCCAATCTGCCTCGGCTCGAGGGCCACCTCTGAAAACAGACCTGAGTGGAAATCTCTCTGAGAAACCTGGAGGCCCCCGGTGGAGGGATGGGTGGCCTCTTTCCCCAGCTCCGGAGGGCTCCCTGCCCACAGGGTCCACGTCTGAGGAGAGGAGTCTGTGCCGGTCCCGTCGTGGACGCCCAGCTTAGCTGCAACTAGCTGCTCCCGGCAGAGTTGGAACTGATGTGGTTTGAATTTATGTGGTGGTTAAAACTGGTCTTGGAGTTGGGCGTTCTCCTGGAATTGTTCTGGTGCTGGGAAGGGGGCAGAAGGGAGAGTCAGTCCTCACGGACCAAGCGTGGGGCCCACATATCACAGGGGCCGCTGAGTCTGAACTCAGGGCCATGGTCAGGGGCTGCCCTCCAGCTCCGCCTCTTGATTCTGGGGCCTTTTGCATCACCCCCTGCGGACCCAGGGCCAGAGGCCACCCCCTGGGGCAGAAGGCTTCACCTGGTGCCTGGGAAGCGCTGTGGAGATATGAGAAACCCACGGCAGGGAGGAGGAGCCCCTCCTGTAGTTCCCGTAGGGTTAGGTCTTCAGGCCCGGACTTAGAGTGCCTGGGTTTGAATCCTAAAATCTGTCACTTAGCTGAGTGACTGCGGGAAGGTTATTGAATCTCGTGGTTGCCTCGCCTGTCTTGCGGGAGGAGAGGGTCTTCTGCACGGGGCTGGTGAGAGAATGAAACGAGGGCCTGTGCGTGAAGGGCTCTGGGGAGGGCCTGGCCCGGGACCACGCTGCTTGTTCTCAGGGCTCCTGGTGCCTTCCCCGCATTCCCGGGAGTGCGCGCCCTTCACATCACAGGGATTAGGAGAGAGGCCGAAGCGCCTGCTCCCTCGGTGGGGTGCTGGGTACTGTGCTGAGGGCCACAGTCCTCCGCCTCGCTCCTCCTCTGCCCCGTTCTAGCATCTGATCTTGCAGGCAGCAAAGGGGGCTGCACGAGGGTCAGTAAACCTCCAAGACGCGTCAGGCCCGATTTGAACCCGGGTCCGTGAGCCTCCACAGGAAGTGCTCCTCCCAGGACCTGGGGGGGCTCTGCCATGGGGTGGGGAGGGCAGAGGTCCTTTCTTTCTGGAACTTCGATTTTACTGGGTGGAAGCATTTAAAAATTATGTTTTTACAGTACACAAACATGGGTATATTACAGAATAGAGTGTGAAACTCACATGAAGATTTTAGATAAAACTGCAAACTTGGCCTCAGTCTGCATTTTCTCTCCATGTGCCTGATCTGCATTCCCTGCCCTGTTATTCCCAGATCCCTCACAAGGGCTCACCAGCTGGGTGACCTTGGCAAGTTCCTTGCCCCTCTGCCTCAGTTTCCTTATCTGTAAAATGGGGTAATGGTAGCACATCCTGGCTTACTTCACCAGGATGCGCAAAAGGAGGGACCCCGGTGTTGTCTGCTGATGCATCTCAAGTCCTTAGATATGAGCCCAGCACATAGTAGGCACTGAATACACATTGGCTGAATGAATGAACTGTTACGTGAAGGCTCTTACGCAGATTAAGAGAAGCCCCCCAGCATGGAGCCTGGCTGAGAGCAGAGGACCATAAACAGCCAGCTCACCCCATCATCAGGGGACATGGCTGGGGGCCTGGCGACCAGAGCCACACCTGCCTCGCCTTCTCTTCTCCTTGGGGAGGCAGGACGTGAGGACCTGGCTGTGGGACCAGCAGGGGGGTGAGGCTTCTTGAAGGGCCAGGCCAGGGGCGGAGGCTATGGTGGCCGCCTCGGTGGTCACGAAATGGGGTGGGGGCCCCAGGGGTCTCTCATTTCCATGGGCCTGCCAGGCCCTTCCTGGGACATTTCTTCCATGTGGGTCACACCAACCATTATGCAGGGACAGGCTCCTAGAGGCTGCCAGCTAAGGGCACAGCATCAAACTACAGGGTCCCCCCAAGAGCCAGGAGGTTCTGGGGGAATCCCTCTCCAGCCCCTTGTGCTTTATTGTGCTACATCTTTCCCTACAGAACTCAAGTCTTTACAACAGCCACATAGGGCGTGGTGCTCTATTGGGGCAATCCTGCCCCCAGGGGACACTGACGATGTCTGGAGACATTTTTGTTAGTATAATGGGAGTGGATGCTAATGGCGTCTGGTCGGTGGAGGCCTGGACCCTGCTAAACATCCCCCAGCGCATGAGACAGCGCCCCACGACAGAGGGACCCAACATCAGTAGTGCCAAGGCTGAGAAACCTCCAGGAGGGGTAACCTTTGGGCCGCCCTGTCCTTCTGCCCTGGGGATCCGTCAGCCAGTGGGTTTCCAGGGGCTTCAGCCAGGCTGCATGGCCCTTCCAGGCTGCCAGAGCCCCCCCCGCCCCCTCAGGCCCTGCCAGTGGGTAGAACTCTGCCACTAGGATCATGGAAGCATGTGGGCCAGGACAGCCGGGCACAGGGGCTCTCACCTGACGCTTGAAGATTCTCTGCAGCAGCCCTTTCTTTGGCGGGTCTGGAAGGTGACTTCTGTTCAGGTCCGGCGAGAGGGTACCGTTGGGCCCGAACACATTCAGCTCCTTAAAGCACTCTGTTTCTATCATCTGGAGAAGTGGTGCAGAAACACAGGTGGTGGTGTGAGGGGCTGTGTTCGTCATCTTGAAATCCCAGCGGACACCCAACCCTGAGCCCGATCCTAAGAGGTCCCCCACCCGCTCTCCACCTGCTGGGGGTCCCAGGACCCCTGGCCCCCCCATGGCCTTGCATGCCACCGGCCCTGAGAAAGCAGAAACCGTCTGCAGGGCTGCGCTCAGGGTCCGGGCCCCAAACCCACACCCCATCTCCTTCACCCAGCAGAAGCCCAGGTCACCCACATGCTCCAGACACTCTCCCCTTTTCAGGACTTCAGCCCCTCTTTCCACCCCACCTTTCCCCTGTCATCCAAACCTGCTCCAACTTTCCCCAACACCTGTGCCTCCAGCTCCTGCCCCATTTTTCTCTTCTTTCCAAAGTTCTTGCATCTAGACAGGCCCCCTGGTCCCTCCTGATCACCGGCCCCAGGTACCAGTTCAGGCCACAGGGACTCCAGACCCTCCAGGCCTCATGATTCCCCTCCTTTGGGTGGAGGCTGGAGACCCTGCCCCACTCACCTCGCTCTGCCAGGGGATGGACACAGAGCCCGTGGAGAACTTGGAGTAGAAGTCGTCATCCGTGTGGTCCAGGTTCACGCCCTTCACGGTGGAGAACTGCTCGATGTCCAGCACGTCCTTGCAGTACACGGCTCGGGGCTGAGGCAGGCAGAGTGCTTGGTCGGTCACACAGGGCCCTGCCCAGTGTCCGGGGCCCCCAGCCCAGCCGTGGGGTCATGATGCAGGAGCAGAGGGGGTACCTTCCCAAGGCCACCCCCTGCCCCAAGAACAGGAGCTGCCCTCTCAGATCTGCCACGGCCCAGCCCGTGTGGAATGAGAGCTCAGGGTATCCAGGCACCCCCACCCGCACCCCCTCACACACACCGCAGGCACCCCACGTCTCTGCAGGCTGGGCCCGGACTGGCGGGAGGCCCTTCTCTGTGAGCCCACACTCCTGGGCACCTCTGGATGCCCCCTCCCTCACCTCGCCCTTATCATCAGGTAGTCTTTGTTCCCCTAAAGCCCCCAGGTCAGGCTGATGGAAACGTTTTGAAGGGCATCTGGTCAGAACGAAGGCTGGCAGTTTGGGGCCCCAGGTCTGCCCTCCACAGAGGGAAGGAAGGATGGGCACCCAGGGCCAGACCAGGGCGTGAGAGGGGCGCCGTGCCACTGGACTATGCAGCCGACAGAGGGTGTCCCAGGAGGACCTACCCCCACAGACTCTCCTCACACTACAGGGGGGTGAGGGGCGGGGGCTTAGCACCCAGGCCCTGCCACCAGGTCTGGGGACCCAGCAGTGGTGCTGGAGCTTTGGGAAAGTCACAGATCCCTGTGGGCCTCAAGTTTCCTCGCCTGCACACTGGGGCTAACACGGCACCTGTAAGCGTGGTAACCAGGAGTGGCTGTTGCTATGACAGAAACATCTTTTATTACATTTTATATACTATCTTATCCCTCCCTCACCCAGTGCACGCACACTGGGGGCTGCACTATGCCAGGATTCTCAGGGATGAATCCCCTGGGCCCTGGCCCCACCCTTCAGGAGTTCAAGGTCGGTGGAGCAGGCCTTCCAGGGACTCAGGAGTCCTGGGGGTCTGGAGATGAGGACTTCAGAGGAGATGACGCCAGGATGTGGTTGCAGAGGACCCCCAGAACTGGGGACATGTCTGCTATTGGAGGGTGGAGGCCCCCTCTTGCCACGGGTCTCTGCAGCCCCTGACCGGGGGCCCTGCTCAGATACGGGGCTGTGTCAAAGGCAAGGAGGGGTGTCCAGGCTCGGTCCTGCTCGGGGAGGCCACTCACATCTGGAATGAAGGGGGGGTCCAACATCCCGGCTTCTAAGCGCTTGAAATTCATGTTCCTGAAGAAGGGGTGCCTCTTGACCTCCGCAGCCCCCTCCTCCTGGCAGCCCAGTCTCTGCTTTGCGTCTTTGGTGAGCAGCTGTGACAAGAGAGCCCCAAGAGGCCATGCCAGGTGGGCCTTTCCTCCTGCCCAGAGGCTGGAGGGACCAGCGGCTTGGAGAGCCTGTGGTCGCGCCCTTCCACAGATGTGCCCCGAGCCTCCCAGATGTCCCTCCACCAGCCTCTGCAGCGGCTGCACCACCCCCAGGCACCCAGGGGACGCTGCCACCCTGCTCGGGCCTGTTTCAGGGTCGCCTCCTGAGCCACTGTGAGCTTAGATGCCTACAGCCTCCAGGGCAGGCTGGCTGCTCCTCCCACTGCTGTCGGTTGGATTGGCACTTCCGTGACAGGTAAGCTACAAAGGGCGGGGACCACACCTATAGGTCTCTCCTGCTCCTTGCCTCTGGCCCCAAGGATGCTGCAGACCTGGAGCTGGCAGGTGTGCACGTCTGTGCTGAGAGGACGCTGAGGGTCCAGCCTCAGCAAAAATCATGCTCAGAGGGCCCCTAAGGGCAATACAGACACAATGCCTGGTGCCAGAGGAACAGGAATTGGCGGCCAGCTGCAGGAGCAGGCAGCCGGGTGTGCTGGGATGGGGGAGGGCCACCAGGAGCAGGCAGGGCGTCAGCCCCTCCCCCGAAGTCTCAGTGTCAAGCCTGTCTGTCTGTTTTCTCCCTGCCCCATGGAGCATCGCACCTTGTATGCAGCTGGAACCTACTGTTTGCTTTGAGACTAAAATCAAGGTGGGCAGCCTGCACTGCAGAGGGAGTCCTGCCCTTCTTGCACCAACACCCTGTGCCCTCTGCTTGCAGTGTGAGCTGGGGGTGCAGGGGAGAGTCAGTGGGTGGGTGGGCCTCCTGGGGGAGGCTCTGAAGGACCACTCCTATTCCCCCTCCGACGAAGGAATCAAAGGGCGCAGAGGGGCAAGCACCAGGTCACAACATTGAAAGGACTAGGCTGTGAGAGTTGCTCACATGTCACCCTCTGGTCCACCAATACCCAGGTGTGTTTTGCCCAGTGGGCTGGTGGGTGGGGCCTCAGCCTCTTCTCCAGGGGCTCTGCTTTTCCACAAAAGCTTCAAGAATTGGGCTCTGCTGCGCCCAAGCTCCTCCTTATTCTGAGAAGTCCCAAAGAGGTGAGGCTCCTCTCTGGGGGCTGGACCTCCCAGCTGCAGAGCCTAGCGCCTGTGGGGGCTGGCCAGACAGATGACATGGACAAGGACAATAAACGCAAGGGGTGGGCTGTGCCAGGTGCCCATCAGCTCTCACCAGGCAGCAATGGTGGCCAGTGCCCAGGGCTTCTGCTTTTTTTCAAGAGAGGCCAGAAACTCCACGTTTTTATGTGTAATCTCTCCAATTTTAAATCTTTAACTCACCATTCACCTCTTTATAAAACACCATGCAGGTGGAACTAAACACTCACCTACATGCTGCTTGTTTGCAACCAAGATGTCAGGTGTGTACCAGGAGAAGCAAGAGGGAGAGATGGTGTGAGCCGGGCAAGGGGGGCAGGTGGAGTATGCTTCCTGGAGGAGGAAGACTAGAAGGGCTGGAAGGAGTGGGTCTGCGAAGGACCAGAGGGAGGCAGTTGGAGGCAGGTGGGGAAGGACCAGTGTTGGGACTCAGCAGGACCTACAGTAGATGGGGGCTGAGGTCCGGGCCTTGGACCAACCCAGGGAACAGGGCAGTGAGATGCATGGATTTCTGGACCCCAAGGGCAGTGGAAAGGGCCTTGTGGCTGCCAAGAGGGACCAGGGACCAGCTTCCTTGCTGTTGGTGGGTGGCCTTCTTAGGCAAGCAGGGTAGAGCTGCCAGAGCCTAGAATAGCCCAGAAGCCTCCATGGTCTCCTCACATTCAGGCCCTCCTGTGTCCTGAGCTGATACCTTTTGGGGGGACAGGGCAAGCCTGACAGACAGGCTGTGGGTAGGTGAACACAAGAAACTCAAGCCCAGAGTCCCAAGAGACCAGGGGCATTTGTATGAAGAGAGAGCAAGGCCAGAGCCTCTGGTGGTTCTTCCAGCAGAGCAAGATGCAGGGCCGCTCGACCCTCTGCACCCACAGACCCTGGTGTGCCCAGAGCCCCAGGCTCAGCCACTGCCTTTCCCGTCGTGGCCACCAGGGGGCAGCAGAGGGAAAGCAGTGCCCCCCCCCCCCCCCAAAAGCTGGTGCCCAGGATGACTGCTGGCAGGGAGGGAGCCTGCTCTGCCTCTCTGTCCCCTCAGCACGGCTCATGTCCCTGTCGGAGTCTCTCAAGACTTGCTTCTCTGGATCCCCAACCCTGACCTGGGCCATTTGGTGGGGCTCTGACCATGGCAGATGACTTCCCTCTTCTGTCCTTCGCCCCAGTCTGGTCTCGCTGGATAGATGCCCGCCTCAGGTTTCAGATACCTTAAGACCCCACGTTTCCATTTACCTTGCTGGCTTCCTCCTCCTGCCTGCCAACCCCAACTCTGGCTGTTGTGACTACCTGGATTTCAAGGGGACCCTGGGCATGTAGGCAAGCGTCTGGCTGCAGACTGGCCCACAGGCCATGCAGGTTGGGTTTGCATCTGCGTGTGTCCACTGTGCCTCTCAGCGCCTCACACACATAAGTGACAGATCTACAGTTGCTTTCTTTCGGAAGTGATTGGAGGGCGGGCCTTGCCCCAAATCCTTCCCATGGCTCTGTGACATCAGACTGATTGGTAAGAGGAAGTGGTCATGCAGTGGTAGACAGCTCCCAGGGGGCCTCCTGGGGCTGCAGAGCTATGCCAGACCATTCCTGGGCCCCAGAGAGTGTAGCCTCAGGGTTCTGCAAACAGAAACTTCGCTACTTGTAATCAGCTCCTGGGGCCTGCTCCTCTCTACCCTCCAGCCTAGCTATTTATGCAGAGGTGCTGCTCCAGGGAGAGGGAAGTCTGTGGGCTGCAGTGCGCGAAGCTGCACCCTTAGGCCCTCCTGTCCCACGTGGCTGGCATTCAAGGGCAGCTGCCCGTGGTGGGGGTGCAGCACAGCTGTGTGCCTGGCAGTGCTGGTGGGACCTGGGAACCCGAGGCAGGCGGGAACGGGAAGTGGCCATCCTGCAACCGGGCCTCGGGCCAGGGGTGCACCCTCTCCCAGACCCCCTTCTGGGGGCTCCTCTCACTCCTTCCTTCTCAAGCCCCCAACCCGGCCCCGCACACCCAGCCGTCTAAATGTCACTCCCCACACGTGCTCTGCCACGGGCCACCAGATCTTACTGGCTGTAGAGGCTGATGGGACCAGTATTCTATTTGGTGGGTGGGAAACTCTGTTATAAAGAGTTCAAACTAGTAATATTACCAGCCACCACCTGCAGTCCCTGGACTCAAGCCAGTGGCCAGAGGCTCAGAGCTGGAGGGAGCAGGGGGCCAAGGTCAAGGGCAGGGACTTGCCCCTAGACCCTCTGTGTCTTGGGGAACCAGCTGGGATCATCTCCTTTCTCCCCCATGCTGAACTCCCCCAACAGAGCTGGACGTGGGGGTCTCACACTGCTTGCCTCTGCACCCTTCCTTTGTCACAGGATCTCCTGGCCTCCACCCCAGGGATTCCCCTGGAAGCCTTTGCTGACCACCCCAGTCCACAGCAAGGAGCGCCTGTCCCCCTGGCTTGGTGGCTTCCCCACTCACACCTTGGCACCCTGAGTCTGTCCCCTTCAGCCTGTTTGTTCTTAGCTGGGGCAGTAAGGGGAGACACTGCTGGGCGCGTGGCCAGAGGCAGCGGGCTCACCAGGAGCTCACCCTTTTGCAGATGGCCTTGGCCTCCTCCGAGAACTTGTGGGAGTACACCTCCTCCGACTCCAGCACCCGGCGGTCCACCTCGTCCCGCTTCACCTTCTCCTTGCGGCCTCGGAACGGCGACTGGCCCTCGATCATCTCGTAGATGAGGCAGCCCAGACCCCAGTAGTCAGGGCTCAGTGCATACCTCTGGTTGTTCAGGACCTCTGGCGCTGGGAGCAGAGGCAGGAGTGAGGAAGGTGAGAGACAGCTGGAGGTAGGACAGAGCCTGGGCACACAGGCCAGGGCTGTAACTCACACCACCTGGGCCTCAGGGCATCCTGCACTCAGGAGTGATGGCCTTGCTCACAGAAGGCCTGGAACTTCACGGCAGGACATGCTCCCTGCTGCTGACTCCTACACCAACTGCCATAAATACCACCTCCTCCAGGGAGCCTGCCCTGATGGCTCTCCTTTGTGCTCCCAAAGGACTTTGTGGCTTCAGAAGCCTGACCACAGTGCATGGAAACAGCCTGTTCCCTTAATGTCTCCCCACTAGAATGTGAGCTGCTTCATTCACTGCTGTGTCCCAGTAACAGGTGTGACACCTGGCACATAGTAGGAGCTGCACATGTGTTTGTGTCAAAGATTGAAGGTGTGTCCACCCAAAGTAAAGAAGATCTTTTATCTATCTGGAATTCAAACAGCTTCTCTGACTTCTGACTTCCCTGACTATGGCTTTCTGACTAATTTGATAAAATGAATTCTAGATTCATCAGAGAAGTGTCAAAAATACAGTTTCACATCATCAGGCAGGCCACAAACATCCTGAGGCAAATGAGTCCACACATGTGCCCAGGAACACATAACAGAGGCTGTGCATGCAGATGCTCGCAACACGCTTCATGAGGAGATGCATACAAAGGTGTGCCAGTAGGTTTCCCTACCTACCCACCCATCTATCAACCATCTTTCAGCATCACATGGGTACACACAGACACATACTGCACGGGTTCCCGAAGGTCATGCAACCTGAACATCAGGCTCCAGCACCCGAGACAACATACAGAACCCTGTGCACATGCTGTCGGTATGACCCTGGCGGAGGATAGAAACATCCCTGAGAGCTTTCAGAGCCCCCTACTTCCTGGGGTGAGCTGTGCGGGAGGAAGCCCAGGGGACAGCCCTGACTGGAAGGGGGATTCCAGGGGACCGGGTGTAGCTCCAGGTCTCTTCCCTGCAGCCCCCATGATGATGATTTTGGAGTAGGCTCAGGGGAGGCCAGGCAGGGAGCCCAGGGCTGGTCTCTACTTAGAACTGTGCTTGGTGACACAGCCTGAAGCGTGTCACAGCGCCTCTCCTTTCTGGGTCCTTCCTAATGACCTCTCTCCTCTCCGAGGGTCTCCCTGAAGGCTGTCTACCAAATCCCCGGGCCTCCACTTCAGTTAGCCTTCCGACTGGCACACTGGCGGCCAGCTCTGCCCACTGACAAGCAGAGTAGCTTGGCCTGGAGATGCAGGTGGGCTGGGGCCACAGGTCCTGAGAGCTCAGTGTAGTCAAGTCACACCCTGGGCCCTCATGCTCCCCTGCCCTCCTGCTGTGACTTGACTTTGGGTCAGAGATGAACAGAGGGACCAGGGGCTCCACGTGGTGGGCTGGGGAGGGGCCGCACCCCCACTCACCCATGTAGCCGACGGTGCCCACCCGGCCACGGATCAGGTCTCCCTCGGGGATCTTCACAGCCAGACCCAGGTCCGAGATCCTAATGTGGCCTAAAAGGGGAGAGTAGACTCAGCAGGTCCCTGGGGCAGTTGTGTGGACCCACCCTGGCCTGGGCCACGGACCTGCCACATGCCCCGAGGATGTGGACCTCAGTGTTTGCAAATGTCCCATGAAGTGGGGGACTCCAATCTGCTTTCTTAGGGGACTGCAGACCCGTGGGAGTGTTAGGTGTCAGAGGACATGGGCGAATTATTACTCTTTAGGAGAAAAACACAGATGCAAAAGGATGCCTGGATTGGACTGCATGTTGGCTGACCTGCCCGTGAAATGCCCTGGTGGGCCTCTCAGATGAGCTCATAGTCTGAAATGCCGTGGCCTGACTCTGGCATTGCTTCATGGGAAAAGTGTGAGATTCTCCTGAAATTTTATAATTTGCTCAAGGGGAAAAATTATAAAGTCGTTTGGGAAGCAACACCCTGGCCTGCCTTGTTGGTCTTCAGAGAAACAAGAAGCAAAGCCTTCTGGGCCCCTCGGAGCCTGAGAGATGGAACTGGAGCCCCTGGCCCAGCACTGACCCCCGAAGGCCGAGAGGACACCGTGCTGGGCTCTTGCCTGGTGGCCCACCTAGGTGGGGCCATGGCCACATCTGACCCTGTAGGAAGGAACACTGTCCCCACGTCTCCGTCTGTGGATACCAGAGTCCCTCAGCCTGGCTTCAGCAGGGTCCCATGCCAGGGACCCCCGCCAGGCTGGAGCTGGGTGGATGCCCTGGCTCCATGGCCCAGACAGAGGCAGGAAGTGGGAGGAGGGCCCGTGGTTCCAGCTGCTGGGCACAGATCAGTTGTGGACAGGGCTCTGAGCCCAGCAGGAACAAGAACCCCGGTGGGCCCTGGGCTCACCTGAGCAGGCCCTGGGCCCTGACCCCTCTTCCACATGGTAGCATCAAACCCAGACCTCTCTCTGGGTCACCAGCGACCTGCCTCCCTTTGTCCATCCCCTCTGCCTGGGGCTGCCTGACGTCTAGGGCACGCTGGGGGGGCACCTGATCATGCCTGGTGACTCTGCCAGGTCAGCTCCTCTGAGCATCAATACCATCATCTGTGAGACGTGCTCAAGGATGCCGGCCCTGCCCTGTCTGCGGAGATGGGCAGATCTAGTCAGATAAAAGATGGGAAAGCAGTTTGCCACGTGTGAGAGGGTAAAGTAGTGAGGGGTCGCTGTGGTTTATCTTGTTATTCATGCATGTGCACATGCACACACACGTAAGAAAATAACAATGGTGGTGCACAAATAATGCCAACACATTCGCAGCTGCCTGTGGTTCCCCCTAAACTGTCTTGTCTGAGCACCCCTTTGGGTTGTGACGCTCTCCTCAGCTACGCAGCAGGAAAAGGATCTCCCCAGCCACTCCCCAACTCACCATAATCATCCAACAGGATGTTCTCAGGTTTCAGATCTCTGAAAGGAAAAGATCACGTGCTTGTGAGTGTGGGCCTCTGGGCACAAGGGCATCTTGGCATCTGGCTGACCCCCTGGAGTGTGTGCTGCCCACCGCTGGGCTCAGGCTGTCTGGTCTCTCTCGCTCAGGACCATCTCGGGCTAATTTCACTCCTCCCAGTAATTGAAAGCAAATGCTGCCATTTGCCACAGGCATTTTCCCCTCCCTGGTGGGTGACTGGGAAGTAGGTTAGGTGAAGGCCACTCCTGGCACCTGTCCACACACTGATGGCCCTGGGGGCTGTTGTGGTGACAGACCCGCCACCCCCCAGGACCGGGAAGATCCTGAGGTCTCAGGATGCCCTGAAGGCAGAGCAGGGCCTGGAAAGGAAGGAAGAGAAGTTACTGAGAACAAAGCACCGGCTACAGAACTGGAGCAGAAGACTGTAGGGAGAAGGACAGCAGCTCCCGGAGAAAGGCTCCCTTTGGGATGGGGCCCCCCAGGGGCCGGGACACCCCCTAACTCCAGCAGGGTTACACTGCAGATGCGGTGCCTCCTCCACCCCCAAGGTCTCTCTTCTCTTTGATGACACGGTCATGTTCATGAAAACCCCGCCGCCCCCACACCAGTATGGGGCAGAGACAGCAGAAGCGTCTGGTTTTACCGGCGAAAGGTCTTCTCCATGGATAAAAGGACAGCCAGTAGAAAACCGTGTGTGTAACTCAGTGAAACCACTGGGCAAACAATACGTGGGCATCTGGATTGAGGATCCGGGTCTCAACCTACTGGCTTCATTTATTTCACTGATGGCAGCTGCCCTCCTAGGAGTGGTGAATGGGCCCAACCCTATGTGGCAGCCTCACAAAGTGCTAATCAGTACTTGTATGTAGTTATTTATTACAGAACACTTTTGCTGCTGTTGTTAATTTGCATTCTTTGATGTGTTAACAATTCCAAATAGGGGCAAGAGCCATCATCTCAGTAAACCAGTGGCCACAGGGTTGGAAAGAGAGCTGGCCAGTGGGGACAAGCCACCACCCGAGCCCACGGAGGGGCCATGGCCAGTGGTCGAGGCTGGGGAGGCGCTGGGGTTCTCCTCCCCCCGAGAGGAAGGGCTAGAGCTCAGAGCGCTGCCTTTTTTTTTTTTTTCAAAGTGAAAAGCAACCAAGTGGAGGATTCTTTTTTCAGGCCTTAGGGAAATTTTTCTGACTCTCTTCTCACTTGAATGAAAACAAAACAAAAGCATAAACGGGGTGATGGTGTGGCAGGAAAAGCATGCCATCTAGACCATTCCTTTTGTTTTCAAAACCTTCTTGGACTCCTAAGATAATCTCTGCTGAGAGCTCCCAGCAAAGGCCTTCAAACTGCAGTGTGTGCCTAAGGGGTTGTTGGGTCCGTCCTCGGGGTTCCCATGAACTGGTGGTTTCAAGAAAATGCATTTCTAGATCCTTAACATCACGTGTTAAGGACACTTTACGGCTGCTGTTACTGTGGTGCCCTGCACGGGGTCCTATTAGAAGTGGGATCTACTAGTATTAATCATAACGGCAACTCAACAGAAGAAGTTATTTTAACAGAGCCTCTGGTCAAAGGAAACTTTTAAAAAATCTTATATATATCCATTTTCTTTCAGAGCTGAATGCTGGTCAATGAAAAGACTTTCACGCAAAAGATATTTGAGTATAACAATATATGGGAGGGGAGGGGAGGGGAGAAGAAAATGATAGAAAATTCCTCCCCATTAGTGTTTTCATGAACTTTTTAATATGGATAATGGTGGAAATTAATTTGCTACAGCAATTAGATTCCACTGGGATACCTTTAAAATGTGAGAACATGATTCAATTTGAAAATATCATTAGTCACTATTTTAACATATAATAGACTATTGCAGATGTCTGCTTCAAGTGGATGAGCACATATAGATTTTTTAAATTCCCTGAGTGATTTTCAAAATTCAGCGAGAAAGGTTTGAAGGCCGCTGCTCACAGAATCTGGACACTTGGTCCCATAAACCATGGGATGGACTGAGGTCCACTTGGATGTCTGCCTGTGGAGGTGATCCCACTCAGGTCTTCCAGGAGCCAGGTCCAGACCACAGCCACCAGGCTCCACTGCATACCCGGGCACCGGGCTGGAGGGGAGTGGTGGCCGTGGCCCATCCTCAACTTCGGGGTAACATCACTCACACCCAGCCCTTTAAAAAACCCACCTCACCTACTCAATTCCAGGGTGGGTGTCTGCCCGACTCAGGCACCTTCTGCAGAGGCGATGAGTAGGCCTTGCCCCAGGGCAGGGTGACTGCCCCATCCAGGGGTGGAAGGTCAGCCCCACCCACTCAGACTGGACGGGAGTGAGACAGGGACCGTGGGTGTAGTCAGAGTAGGGTGAGGGCCTCTGGAAAAAGACCCCTACCAAAATTCCGTATTAACCAATTAAGCAAAGTCAGAGTCACATTAATTCTCTAAAGTAAAATATCAGACTAGAAATATAAGCATTCTTCAGGAAGATTAGTTAAAACTAAAAAGCCAGGAGTAACTTGGTCTGGAATGTTTGAACATCCCCCAGATGAGAAAATATGTCAGCATAGCCCATGTCTTCATTGTGTCAATTAAATGAGGCTATTGTAAAATCTACTTTAGCCTAAAAGGCCCAGCTTATCTTCTTTAACGTAGCCCAGATGCTGCTTTTCCTCCTCCAGCCCCTAATCAAGTCATATATAACCTGGGCAATTAATATAGCATGCGAGCCCAGTCACAAACAACATAATAAAAGCAAGAAAGATTCCATCTTAAACATAAGATAGCATTTTAAAACCCAGAAAGAAAAAACAGGTTTCTTAACATAACAGACAATACCCCAGCCCACCTTGGGGGCAGGACAGGCAGTCTTGATTAATGCGCTCCCAGACCAAGAAGCTGCTATTCTGGGAAAGAATCAGAGCAGTAAATTTCTTGTGTTAACTCTGCAAAATAATCCAGAAGACTGATAAGAAACTTAGTGTCTCTTCAAAGATAAACATCTGGGGACCACTTAGCAGGTCTGCATCCTTAGCCATTTGTCTCTCAACTGCCTGTAAATACCCTAGACAATGCACCACCCCGGGCTCTCTTGTCCCCTCCTGGTATGAGCCAGGAGCTCTGTCCTCTCACTGTATCTCTCAATAAAAAGCCTCTCCCTGGCTCTCCTACCTTGGGTGTTTGCTAAGTTCATTCTTTGACTCTGCAAACAAGACCCCAGCATCAGAACTCGGCGGCCGCTCACCTGTAGACGGTGTTCTCGCGGTGGAGGTCTTCCAAGCCGCACAGGATCTCTGCCGCGTAGAACAAGGCTCGCTCCTCCTCGAAGCCGGGGTTACCCATGTTGTAGATGTGGAACTTTAAGTCACCCCCATTCATGATGGTCAGAACCAAGCACAGCGCATCCTTGGTCTCGTAGGCATAGGCCAGGTTGACCTGCGGGCACAAGACAGCAAGGTGGTGAAGTTCTGGTGACTGCCACCTGCTTCTGCTCTTCCTCCTCGGGGTCCTTGAAGCTGGGGTGCTGGGCAGGGAGCTGCAGCAACTTCAGGCTGCTCCCCTGTTCAGAGACGCCCTCTGGAGTCAGTGCCTGCTGCCCTCTGGGATGATGAAGGACTCACAGTTTCCAATTTGGTGGTTCCGGGTGAGGAGGTGGGGATCCTGACAGGATGGTGTCCACGCACTTACAGAGGCCACAGCATGTATGTGATGCATCAGGTGGTGAAAACTGTGTGTTGCCTTGCGCCTGGTCAAGCGAAGCAGGGCCGTGATGTTCTTGGGGCTGGGGGCTCATCGCAGGGACACTGGGAGTGGGCTAGGGCTTCGTGACGTGGAACAGCCTGGCAAAGACTGTCTCCTCCTGCATGCAGGACACTCTTGGCCAAAGGGACCATCCCCAGAAAGGGCCTGTCACTTGCTGGTGGAGACCAGCTGCCCAGTAGGGACGGAGGCCATGGTGAGGCAGGAGAGGTGGCGGAGCTGGGTCTGAGGCAAAATACACTGGGAGGTACTCGTCTTTCTCCGCTTAGGAAGCTGGCACAGATGTAACCTGGCCATCATGGACCAGGCTGGGGACAGGCTGGGCCATAAAGCTTGCATGCAAATGTCAGGAACAACAGGAGTTGATTTTCCAAGGAAAGGAGACAGGACTGCCGCCTAGCTGAGAGCTCTGGGGCCTTGCTGGGCACCACATCTGTGCTGCCCCCCTCCAACACCTGCTTCAGAAGAAGGCATGGTGAGAACTCCCTGCCAGGGGCCATGGGTGAGTGCAGTCGAGGAGGGTTCCTTGAAGATGTGCCACCCCGGGTTTGTCAAGCACATGGCCTTTTCCCCAAGTAGGACCCACCATCACCAAGCCCTACAAGAGCCAGCCCTGCCCCTTCCCTTAGTGATGAGGGCCCTAGGGGTGCATGGAGGCAGTGACCAGTGGACCCTACTGAGGGGGGCTGGCAGCTCAAAGGAAGGTTCTGGACTCGAAGAGGCCTAGGGCCAAAATGCGGGCTGGTGTTAGCCTCCTGCACAGCAGCCTCATGCTGCCCACGGGTTCACACTGGACAGTGCGGGGAGCTCAGGGGCAGCCTGGGATGAAACCCAGAAATGCACATTTCTGTCCCCTTTGAGCGTCACCTTATAAAAGCACACCCTTTCTGGGGAATGACGAAAGTGCTAAGCTGAGGGCATCTCTTGCTCTCACATGCAGCTGGCAGTTTAATTGGGGCGACCTTCATGCAGAGCCATTTGGGAACAGCTACCAAATGGAAAATGCACACACCCTCTGACACAGCAATTCTGCCAGGAATACATCCTACAGACACACTCCCAGAACCGTGCTAAAGGGATGTTCAAGAATGGACACGGCAGCCTTGTTTACAGTGGCTTAAACACCAGAAAATCTCTATCCATGGGGATAGGTTGCACAGGCTAGGGTTTCTCTCTTCCCTGTATATCAGGGGATTGTGCACAGCTTAAAAAAAGAGGTGCAGCTGTAGGTCTGAGTAGAGAAAAAGATCTACATTTTAAAGGGAAAAACACTGCAGTGTAAGATGTCTAGTGAAATCCCAGTAACAAAAAATAGTAAGGCCTGTATGTGAATCAAACAGGTTGAAATGGTTACTCTAAAAAGGAGGCTGTTATTTTTACTTTGTACCTGCCTGTGCAGTTGGAAGTTTTACCTTGTACATATGTTGGTTTTTTTTTTTTAGAGACATTTAGAGCTGGCCAAACAGCCATGTACTTCTCCTCTGCATTTCCCTGCAGTTGGCTTGTCCCTGCAGCGACTAGCTCTGGCCAGCGGGCTGTGGGTGGGACTGAGGAGTGTCCCTGCGGCTGAGGCAGTCCCCAAGCAAACGCCCAGCACACGCTTTCAAGACTGTCCATGGCGGAGGTGTAAGGTAGAGGAGGGTGGCTCCATCGGACCGCGCCTTATGTGAGCGACAGAACAGTCTCTGCTGTTTTCAGCTACTGCGCCTTAGCCTGTCGCTGCAGCAGAGCCTAGCCGCAGCAGTCACATAAATGCACGCGAGAGGGCACCTCTCTAGGACGCGACTCCCACGTCTCCCGAGATGAGACCCGTCTGCGGTGCTCTGTGGGGAGGCAGCTCCTTGGCCGGGCCCAGAGTGGGCCCCCTCTGTCCCCTGAGGGGTTTGCAAAGAGGTCCTGGAGAACACAGGCCTCAGTCCCACCCCTAGAGGGGAGCCAGGCTAGCTCTAGTGACAGGACACGTTAGACCACGAGGTGCCCTGTGTCGGAGGGAGCATCTGGCTGCCTCTCTGCAGCTCACACCTCTCTGCAGTCTGCTTCCCTCAGCCCAGGGGACCAGCCAGCCTGGGGGACCACCCCCTTCTCGGGGGTCAGAACCTATCCCTGGGCCCTGGACACTCACCACAAACCGACTGTTGACCTTCTCCAGGATCTGCTTCTCGTTGAGGGCCATGGACTCCCCTTTCCGCTTTTTGATCCTCTTCTTCTCCAGGCGCTTGCACGCATACATCTTACCTGTGGCCCGAACCTGGCAGGCACAGACCTGAGGTGCAAGGAAGAAGCCAAGTAGAGGACGCGTGAAGACCAGCCCCAAGCTCCCCCAAGGCCAGGACGCTGGACTGGGGGCTGGGAACCGATGGGGCCCGAGCCTGGCCTTGCTCCCAGCCACAGGACACGCTGGCCCCTGGCCTTGGGCCTGCTGACACCATGGGTCAGCCCTCAAGACCTGGCTTAAATTCCTCTCCCACCCCTGGGTAATCCTAGGCCCTGAAGGTGCAGAATCAGTGTTTACACCACTCTTTAGGTGACTGGCCTAGGCCTAAAGTACTGTCTGTCTCTCAGGGGCCAAGCTTCCAACCAGATGCAGCCATTGCTAACTGGGGACAACTTTCAAGCACCAGCTGCTGGCAAGAGAGGCTAGTTTTGGGGCCAGTAACTGGAGGCCCCTGAGAACCCTCATTTCCTGATTCAGAGGAATGGAAGGCACAGCATTTGTGTTCTAGTCTCAGTTCTGCCCACTATTGGTCATATGACTTTGGCCGGGTCACGTAACCATTCTGAACCTCAGCTTTCCACATCTCTAAAATGGGCACAAGGCTTCCCTCACGTACTGGGAAGATCGCATAGACCACAGCTCGTATTAACAGCATCATCAGGCCAAGTTGCTTAGGCCCCTCACGCCCTCGCTTCTCCCTCCAAACACAGCCAAGTGTACCCATTTCTCATCTCCAGACGGTGCCCTGCCTGAGGCCGGCTCCAAGAGCACCTCTGACTCGCGGGCCTCAGACCCCGAGGGCTGCTCCACAACCTCCCTGCGCACCCCAGACACCGCGGAGGTTCCCGAGACCCCGAGCCTCGCCCTCCCCCTCCACCAAGGGGGTCAACACCCGGCCACTCGCTCCCAAGCCCTGCAGAGAAACACTTAAGCGGACCCAGAGGGATGGAAAAGGTGGCTAGAATATGGCAACTTTCCACTGAGTACACGGATGTTCACTCACCTCCCCGAAGCCCCCTTTTCCGAGTACTCTGTACTGCCTGAAAGTGTTTTTGGTTACCGGTTGTCTGGAAAAAAAGCAAGAACCGGACATTGGTCTCATGGTGTGAAGATGCAGACCCAGTACGAACCGGACACGGCGGCAGTGGCAGCAGCCCGTGTGAGCCTCTGGGGGCCCCGGGAATCCTCGCTGCGGACCGACCCTCAAGGAATTGCTCCGGGGCTGGTGTTCAAATCCCAGGCTTGCTCGAAGGGAAGAGCAGAGGCTTGCAGAACGCGACCCGAAGCTGCTCGCTGAACTTTTCGTGTCCTTCCCTCCGGCTCCCAAATGAAAACCAGGTGGCAAAACGCAGAAGGACGCTGCGTCCTCTGGGAGAGGCAAGGGGGCCAGAAGCCAGAGGTTCGGTGTCCCTCGGAGGACACGAAGGAGAGCACGGCCCCCGCACACCCGCACACCTCGGCTGGGAGGCCGGCCGGCCCTCCCTGGTGCCAGGAGCCCAGCTGTTCCCTCCCGCGGACCCACGCCTGTGCCCCCAGCTACTCAGGCGGCCCAGGCCGCTGGTCTCAGCAATCACCGTGGGTTCCCAGCCTCCAGCCCTGGGGGCCCCCTTTATTATATTTCTAGCCCCCATGGCTCCAGAACATGAGAGGATCCTGTCTGCCAAATTTTATGAAGTATTTATGCTGCATTTATGAAGTAATAATCACTTTGTCTCTCCTGACTCCCCGTTTTAATTATCTAAGGCCATGCATAACGTCTAACGAGACAGACCCTCTGATCATGAGTCAAGGATGGGACTGGGGGAGTAAACAGTCACCTAGTTGCCCGCAGGAACTCTGGGTTAAAGAGAGCTTGTGGTGTTTCATCATAGGCCTGTTTGGCTAAGAATAACCAGCTTTTATTTTTTTCAGCTATTGAGGCAAAATGGACAAATGGTATACAATTGATGTCTTGATAAATGTGTACATTGTGAAATGATCACCACAATCAAGCTACTTAACATTGCACTACATCACACTTAACCATTTCCCCCTCTCACCTTCCCTCCTTCTCTGTCCCCGTCTGTTTCTCTCTGGTGAAAACACTGCAGATATACCCTCTTAGCAAATTGCAGGCATGTTATACATGCTATAGTCACCAGGCTGTACATTACATCTCCAGAGTTTATGTATCCTGCACAACTGAAACTGTCCCCCTGACCCATACCTACCTGCCCATTTCCTCCACCTCCCAACCCCCAGCCCCCAAGGAAAAACATTCTACTCTCTGTTTCTATGAATTTGACATTTTAGATTCCACAAGTAAATGAGATCATGTACTATTTTGTCTTTCTGTGTCTGGCTTATTTCACTTAGCATGATGTCCTCCAAGTTCATCCATGTTGTCCCAAATGGCAGGATTTCTTTTTTTTTAAGGCTGAATAATATTCCATTGTATATATGCACCACCTTTCACCCCCATGTTTACTGCGTTATTCACAATGGCCAAGATACTTTAATGGGTAAAGAATCTGCTTTTATGATGTGAAAACTGGCTCTTGGATCTGCAGGACTGTTTCTGAGCATCTCCCAACCCACCCCAGAGTCCTGAGCAGGGCAGGGACAGGAAGGAGACTAAACTGGCCCAAAGAAGTGGGTCAACCTGAGAAAGACCCATGAGCCTCTGGCCACCAGCAGCTCTTGAGTGAATCTTCTGTGGACCCTGAAGATTCTGGCTGCTGGGTCCTGAAGAGGATTCGGATTTCACTGGAAATGGCACCTCTGGCAGCACACTGCTCTCTCGGGACAGCCCTGAAAGCCCCAGGGTGCTCTCCGGCCCGCCTGTCTGGAATTCACGTGCCCGTGGCTCACTCTCTCTTCCCTGGTGTTCCTTCAGGAAGCAGGGCCCAGTCCTGCTGGGAGCCCACAGCCGCCCCACTCTAGGACTCTCCACTGCTCCGTATCTTGTTTCCACACATGAGCAGCCTGTGCCATAGAGAAACCTGCCATGCGCCTGCCTCCGCCATGTGGCCCCAGGAGGCATTTCCTCTCGCTGCCCTCGAAACCACATGAAGGCCTCCGGGCCTAACAGTTTACGATACACGGAGAACAAACAGTTGGCCGACATCACCGCAGGACTCCTCTGCTAGAGGAAATGAGTGTAATACAATTTCCGAGGAATTTCTTGGTTAACCTTGGGAGGGAAAAAAATCCCTTTAATATTTCAACAGTACAGCACTAACAGGCTGTGAGCTTGCTAGTGAAAAAAAAACAAAGCAGGGTAAGGCGGGTGCTATTAGGCATTTGAGGCATTTCTAGACCAGGGTCCTGCCCTGCTGGCTTCAACAACTTAATGCCCTCAAAGGGGCATAAGTTCTTTGCAGTCAGCACATGGATTTTAAAAGTTTGTTTTTCTGTCTTTCCATTTCAGGTGCTGGGTACAGGCAAGTAAAACAAAAGACAGTAGCCACAGCTGAAGGATTCTATTGGAGTGGGAGTGCTGAGTGGATGAAGGGTGAAGGACTTAAGGGAAGGATTGGATTCAAGTTCCAGCCTTGCCAGGCCCTTGCTGTGTGACCCAGGGCCAACCCATCAACTTCTCTGAGCCTTACATCTTCAGTAAAATAGATTTAAAGGCACCTGCATCTGAAGGCTCTTTGTAAGCTGCTGTGAATGTCATTATAGAACTCTAGGAATAAAGGAGTTATAGTAACAACCCCCACTGCTCGAAGCACCTTGTACAGGGACTGACGTGATCCTTACACCGGCCTCAGGAGGTGAGACTACTGCTGTCCCATTCTGCAGATGGCAATGTTTAGGCTCTAAGAGGTGGAATGAGTAGCCCAAGGTCACGGATGGTAAGAGGTGGGGTTGGAACTGGAGCCTGGGCAGCCTGCTCCAGAGCCCACGCTCTGCGGGCCCATCCCACACTGCTACTCGGGGAAGGCGGGTGCAGATAGGGGCGTGTGTTATACAGTCCAGGGCTCCAAGAAGGGCCGTGGGGCTTGAAGAATACATCCCTGTGATCATCAGAACCAGCTGCTCCTTCCGATATCAGACGAGTGGGGATGAGGACGTGGTGGGTGATGCTGGTGATCCCGGTGACAATCACGACTATTCTCAGTTTACTTTCTGCGGCCAGATGGCTGACTTTGGTTGAACACTTGCCTTGTTCTCGGCATGGACTATACTTATCTCATCCTCACCCAAGCCTACAAAGGCAGATGCTACTATTATCCTCACTTTACAGATGAGGAAACTGAGGCTCGGTGAGGTGAGCAATCTTTCCCAAGGCCCCTCTAGAGGACGCTGAGCCAGGCTGTGGGTGCCCGGGCTGCCCCATCCCTTCTCCAGCCCTCCTGGAGCCATGACGGGCATTTGCAAGGTGGCCAGCACAGAAGGCCGTCCGCTGCTCACTGTCATCCTCACCAGTCAGGGTGGAGAGAAACATCCCCCAGCGGCAGTAGAGGGGGTGTTTTCCTCTGGGTTTCCTGAAGTGGGCAGGGAGGGGTATGAAGAGAACTTTAAGGGGGGCTCTGTCCTGCAGCTTCCTGAGTGTCTGCAGGGGAGTCAGCCAGCAAAGGGGCTAATGTCTCCTAGCTCTCTAACCACAGGGTGGCTGTCTGTGAGTGCCTGGCCTCTGGGTGCAGGGACCCCTGGGCTATGGAAGAAGATGATTCCACCCTTGTTTACCAGCTTAGCCCAGCAGGGCTTTAATGCAGGCACTGCCCTGTCCTGCAAATCCTGGCATGTGTGGCGGGCAGAGCCCTGCACTGAGGGTCCTGGGCCAGGGTTCCCCGTCGGCTGCACTACTGGCCTGCTGGGGGAAGAGGCAGGGCCACATCCTCCTTGTGGCTCCCCTTCCTTCTCAGTCACACGGAGGTCACATCTGCCAGGCCAAGTCACTGCCGTGCATGTGAGAGCACTTCGCAGAGAATCAGGAAGCAAATAAAACATGAAAAAGACGCTCAGTCTCACCCACTAGAGATGAAAAGATGAAACAAGAAGGAAACCCCGCTGCTCACATGGGGAACAGGAAAACAAGAACCGTGTTGGTGAGGCAGAGGGGAAGCGGGTGCTGGGGCACTGGCATAAGCAGAAATGGGGGAGGGTATAGCAGTCCCTCAGTTTAAACTCAGTGCTTTTTGACTGTGGATGTATTTGCACAAGTAAATAAAGGTATATGTACAGAGCTATTCGTTACTTTGGGAAGGTTGCACATAAAACTGAGAGCAACCTCTATATCCACTAATAGGGAATTGGGCTAAATAGGGGCTGTGCAGCTCATTCAAAGAATATGCAGCTCTTTATCTGCTGAATGTTGCTGAGCTCAAATTTAGGCAGCTCTTTACTTAAACAATTCTCAAACATACTGAACTAAAAAAGTAAGAACAAGTGTGTATGTCTTCACGAGCATATGAGTGTGTGTGCACACTTTAATAAGCTTAGATCATTTCTGGAATACACAGTAACTTAACAGGAGGAGGATGGTTATGTGATTTTAACCATGGGCCCATGGAGGTGACGGACTTTTATACGACCTCTCAGGTGAGAAACCTATACCCTCCTGCCCCCCCCCCCCGCACCGCCCAACACACACATGCATGCACGCAAACACACACACTGGCACCTCCTTGAACCTGGGGTGTGCCAGGGGAGCACTCACCTTTCCAACCACTTCCACTGGAGAAAACGATCAAAATACATACTGTCCAGATACTCGTGGAATGGCTCTCCCCTCAGGTAGTCATGGACAGACCTAACTCAGAGGGACCAAACAGACGAACATTTTATAATCCTGCTCGAGGCAGATGGGCAGAACCACACCCAGCAAGTCAATGCCTGGCTTCATGCATTTCTTGGGAAATGCAAACACACAAGGGCCTCACAACGAATGCAGCATGAGCAGCCACAGGCCCATTTTGCCTAAGTCTGAGATTGACTGGCTGATGCTGCAAAGGTTTACTGAGCACTCGGCTCTGGGGTACGGCAGTGGGTGTGTGGTAGGCAGGCACTAAGCTGGGGAACACAACTGGCAAGTAATGAGCATTAAATAAACAACCCCAGACGCATGTCATCCTGCACTGGGATAAGTGAGATCCCTGGGAGGTCAGGGAGATCTCTCTGAAGAAAGGACTCTTCAACTTCAATGAGAACAGAGGAATACTTGAGTAGGTGCGGGCAGGGCTGGGGCTCAGAGATGGTGGGTGATGGGGGCAGAATGCCCATGCAGCCCCCAGGGGCCCTGGCTCTGGAGTCGGTCCAGGGCCATGAAGCTGCTGGGAGAGCTTCACCCCTGCAGCAGAATTTACTGGCCACCTGCTGCGGGCCAGTCCCTGTGGGGTCTGAACCTGGCTACAGGCAGGGATGGGCTTTCCCCCTTTAAAAAGTGGCAATGCTGACCGATGTAGCCGAGGACTTGGGACCTGGGGGAGGGAGAGGGCATCTAGAGTGAGGCATGTTGGAAGCTGTGTCCTGCCAAACCTCAGGACAGGGGCCAGCGTGGGGAACCAGGATGGCCACTGCCCAGGTCAGGGTGACAGCTCAGGGACCTCACCTGCAGTCAGACCCTTGGCCAGCTCCAGGAGGGCAGCAACCAGGTTTGTTTCTGTTCACAGGGGTCCCTCACCTGCACCTAACCCAGGGCTGGGCCCCAAGCAGGCCCTCCCTAAAGGTCTTCCCAGCTCTTCCACAGGCAAGGGGTGCTGGCTGGCTTGCTGGCTACCTGTTGTAAGCTCTATGAAAGCCGGGACTGGGTTCTTGCCTCACCGCAATATCCTCCAGTACCCATCACAATGCCAGGCTCACAGCAGGTACCCAACGAATGTGTGGTGCAAAGGCTGAACAAGAAGCCCCCAGACTTATCCAGCAGTGTGGGGTGATCTGGCCCCTGATGTCTCTTGGCCTGTACATATGTTTGTGTGTGTGCATATGTCAGCTACGGAGAGGGGTGTGGGCATGGGCGCATGAACGTGTGTGTGCCTAGCTGTTCAGACCTTTCTGTGCATGTGTGCAGGATAGGTGGGGGCTTAACTGGGCCACAGCTGGCACTACACCCACCAGCTTGTCTCACAACCCACTGGGGTGGCTGTATGGCCCGCAGTGGGGTGATGGGGTCTTGCCAAAAAGGCAGCCTGCAGCCAGCAGCGTCACAGACTCTAGTTGGCAGTGGTGGGGGTTGGGGGTCTGGGCAGGATTTCCGAACCATCCAGACACATTCCTCTGTCTCAACAGCCTGGAGAGCCACTTGCTTTCAACACCCTTTGAAGCAGATGTTTTCTTTGGACTTGGCACCTGCGTATCTTTTCCCTTCATAAGAAGTATGCAAACAGCTGGGTGGCTTGGCTGGGGCCCTCAGGCACTGAAGACCTGCCCCCTGCCCAGCACCCCAGGTGGAGGCTGGAGCCCCTCTGCAGGGGCTGTGTGGCTGCCCCGGGAGCTGACTGTCCTGAAGCCCTGTGGGAGGGAGGGAGGTGGCCGCGCACTTACCGTACACAGGCAGAAAAGAGTTCTTTGCAGGGCTTCTGAAGGAGCTTCTCCTCTGTCTGAGAGGCCAGGTTCCGACCAACTTGGGCGATGAAGACTGGGGACTGGAGGAAGAGAAGGGGGGGTGTAGTGAAGGGGAAGGAACAAGTGGGGGGCACTCAGTGGTGCCCCCGCTGCCCACACGTGGCCCTGGGTTGGCTGATGGGGCTGGAAGGTGGTGAGCGAGCTCAGACCTAGGGTCAGGTTTCTGGCTCTGCTAACGTTCATTTTCTGTGGCTTCATGGAAGTCACAGGGCTCCTCTGCGCTGCCCTCATCCGCAGAACATGGACAACCATGTTCCCATGCCCTGGGCTTATGGTCATAACTGAAGGACGTGTGCACAGTGTAGGGAGCAGGGCTCCGTCCATCAGCAAGCCCAAACCTGCTGGCATCCCTTGGCCATGAGATGTCCCTCAGCCATGGGGTCCTGTCTCCTCCAAGAGCCGCCTCAAGATCACATGTAAAGTGTCTGGAACCGGCCAAAGGGCAAGGGGAGGGCGGCTCTGCAGCCAGGGCAGGGGTGCTCAGTTCTGAGGGCACAGCTTTCAGCTGACAGACCTGGGTTCGAATCCCCGATCACTTTGTAACTACGGGACCTTGGTTTTGACAGCTTGGCCTTAGTTATCAGAAAGATGGTCAAGAGTAATAGTTTTTCCAAGTATTTGGCCCAGATCCTGGCACACAGTAGAAAGCACACAATAAATGTCAGTCACTTTGTTCTCCCAGGCTAACTGCCTGCCCGGGTAGGTCAAGTTTGAGAGGGCAGCTCCGAGAGGTCCTGTGTCCTGCCCAGAAGCAGCAGCACCCTCTGGGCTGGTAGCCTCTCCCCTCACCATTCAATTCACCTTCCACCAGGTGTTACTCACCAGGCCCCACAAAATGATATTTAATAAATTACAGGGATAATTGAGAAAATTACTGGGAGTGGGCTCAGAAAGACAGGTGTAGACACATCTTCCGTCCCCAAAGAGGATGAAGTCTGAAAGGATTGCTTTTCCTCTCCAGCTATTGAAATATGACTACGGGGCTGTTGCTCTGCTAAGCCCACTGGTGGTGTCCATGGGAGTCACCCTGGGGGTGGAGGGGTGCCTGCGCAGCAGCCTAGCAAGGCCCCTGGGAATGAAATCAGTCCTCCGTCTCTGTTCCGACTGCCCAGTCCTGAGTTCCCTCCTTGGCTCTCCTAGGCCCTGCCCTCTCTGCAGGTTTTCCCTGGCCCCCATGGGGAGCCTCAGGTGTGTGGCAAATGGCACCAGCCACGCAAGTGCAAGCAAAGCCAGTCACACCACACAGCAGGCTTGTTAGTATCACTAATCCTGGGAGGTGGGGCTCCCTCTTCCTGGCCATCCCCGTGCCCTGAACCATCCTTCCTTCCCCACACTAGAAGCTCAGTGAAGGAGACTGTAGATGGGCAACTTCTACAGCACCAGCTCCTGCAACAACTGCTGTTCCTTTTGCAGAGAAGATGCTCGATGTTGCAGAAACCCTGGACCACGATGCAGGAGCCCTGAGCACCGGTCAGCCCTGTTCCCTTGGCCATTTTGTGCCTCCATCTCCTCCTCTGTAACAGGAAGGAGCTGCTTGAGATGTGCTAACAGTCCAAGACTTGGGAATTGATGGTCGGGGTTTTTTTTGCCTCCACGACTTGGGGAACTTTCTTGGGAATTCTGGCAGCTGCATCCCTTGGGGATCAATTACTCCAGGCTACTTCACAGCCATCAGATATTAGAACGAACTCCAAGGCTGTGGGCAAATCTGCTTCAGGAAGAGAGCTGATGGCTGCGGCAAACTTGGTGGAAGGGTCCCAGGACCTGGCACAGAATTGGCGCTCACTGTATACTTGTGAGCTGAAACAATGTGCTATGCCTGGATGTGACTTGTACCTGGGGGTGAGTCAGCAAAGACCAAACAGAGGGCCAAACATGGGTGGGCGGGCCATGGGGAGAAACAGAACCAGTCTTGGGCCTCAAAGAGGCACCTGAGTGGCTGACCTGTGTGCACTCAGGTGTAGCCCAGCTTTGTCATCAATCTCACGCGGAGGGACCCACCCTTAGTAGGCCTGGTGGTGGGTGCATTGTGCAGAAGGCGGAGTGTTTAAGGTGAAGCCACTGTGGCCTTTGACCTCAAAACACTTTTTCTCCAGTAAGACATAAACAAAATAAGGTAATATCCTAACAGAAAAGTTATTTCACCTTTCTTGGTGTATGGGGAGATGTATGAGGTGGGCTGGTTGGAACTCCACGGCTCTCAAACTTTTTTTTTTTAGTAGCAAGCTTTTCTCCTCCTCCAAATTAAATTTATCCATAGACCCAATATTTAAAGCCAATAGAAATAATGTAATGGGTAGCAACAGTTTAGCTATACTGATGGCCAACGCTGGTCAGGAATAGTGCAAAATACTTTACATGCATTATTTCATTTACTCGTCATTGCGACTCTGTAAGGGAGATACTATTAGGATGCTTGTTTGCAGATGAGGAAATGGAGCCCCAGAAGGTTAAGTCATTTGCCCAAAGTCACCCAGCCAGTTAAGTGGCAGAGAGGGCTTTGAATCCAGGTTGGGTGGGTCTAGAATGAGTCTGGTTGGAGGTGATGGGGTGTCTGGGCCGCTTGTGCTCCCGTCATACACTCTCCATCTCCCGGGCCACTGAGGTGTGACATGAGCCCCTGAGCTGCCAGGGCACCATGAGGCCCTCCAGCAGAGGCAGGCAGAACTTACATGGAAGATGATGCAGCTCCGGGCAATGAGCTGCTGTCCTCCGAGAATAGCGAGATCACTACAGTGGGATCATCGGGGAAAGGCTTTACGGAGGACTGGGTCAGGGGCAAAACATAATTTGGCCTTAGACCTCCAGCGCCCCACAGGCCCTCCCATCGAGGACAGCCACGAGGCTCCCCTGTCTGCCATACTCTTTTTCCCCCTAAGCAGATGGGAGGGGCTGTCCAGGGTCTAGGGGTGACCCAGCTGTGTGCACGAAGTCACACCACTCCCATTCTTTAGGGCTGGCTGGCAGGAGGGCTCTGGGGACAGTGCCCACAGTCACAGCCCTAATGGAGTTAATGAGCAGTAATAATGTGTTTGGTTTAATGGCCATGGGTTTAAACTCAGTTTCTGGCTCCACATGAAGAGATTAAACGATTCCAACCAAAGCCCCTTTCAAGTGACTCCAGGGAGTGAAGCCTTTGCCAATAAGGGAGTAAGAGGCTGGTGGCCAGTTTGGGCTGCGAACTGAAACCAAACCTGCTGGGAGGGCGAGTGGGGCAGCTGCTTGCAGGGGCATTTCAGGGGCACATTCGTTATTTGCATCAGTGGAACGGGAGAGTGTTGGTCCTTCTCCTCCAATTCAGAGAAGTCAGCTGCAGAGGGAGACCCATTAAGAAGGTTCTGCCCAGCCTGCACGCACAGCCTGACACGCGTCATGTAAGAAAAGGGGGTCCCAGTAACTACAATCCATCCCCTGCAGCTTGAAGGCAGGGGAACTCTGAGGGGTTTTGATCTTGTCCCAGCAAGCTCACCCCTTCTGGTCCCAGGAGTGAGCTGGGGAAGGGAGGGGTGGGTCGCACAGGCCGGAGGGGACTCTGGCAGGAATGTCATCCTCACGGTGCTGGGGCTTGGGAATACCGAGGGACTACGGCTGGGCAGTGCAGTGGCTCTTTCTAGCAGGGACTGTCCCTCTGGGACCATTAAGAAGCTAAAGGTCTGGGTGGGGAGGAGGGATGGACACCGTTCTCCTCCATGTCAAAGATGTCCCCCTAATTTTTAACCAAACAGAAAAGGCCCCAAGGCCCTTAGCTATTTGCAGGGCTGAAAGCAGCCAGGAGAAAGGGTCCTGGTGGAAGTCTCTGGTAAAACTCCCCCTGGGCCCCTTCAGGCTGGCAGTGCTCTGAAGTGACGCTGTGTTCTTTGGTTACCAGATGGTCTCCCCAGGCAGCTCCAGCCTGCAGGCCTCAGCTCTGACACAACGCTGTGAGTTGAGGCACCACAGTCCCTTTGAAACGGGTGGGATGAGCTCGTACAGGAAGGAGTGGGGACAGTGCTTCTCTGCGAGACGCCCCAGCACGACGCCTGGCCTCCTGGTGGTCGCCGGCACCGAAGCCAACCGGCTGGCCAGCTTCAGTGTGACCATCTGCCAGTAAGTCCACTCTGCTGACAGTCAGGATGACGCCCAGCTGCCCTTCAGGAGAGCTCTGTGGCCAACTCCTGGGACAGCTTAAGACAGCAAGACATGCCTTAGGGACACAGTTATGTTCACCCAAGGCTGCTGACCAGAGAGCTCGCTCCCCTCTGGCCCGATGAGCAAGGACTTGGCTTCCTCAAGGAACCGTAGGCCGCAGGGACCACCCTTCCTGCCTCCGAAATCATGTCTGGAATAAGAGGATCTCATTTGCCTCCCCCTTTGGCTAAGGGTCCTTCCGATCTGTCCCCGCAGCTGGGGGGAACAGAGGTGGCACTGAAGCTTGGGTGTGCTTTATTCACTCTCTGGGAGTCTGCGCCTCTGGACGGAAGCCCCCTTCACCCGAGGGGAAGGAGCCTGCTCCGCCTCCCTCTTTGGAATGAGAAGATGACCTCCGTCCCAGAGGAACTCGGGCCCGCGCTTGCACAGGGCCAGGATGCCAGCAGCTCCTGCTGTGAGGACGGACTCGGTCCACGTGCTGGGCTGCGACCGCCCCTCGGAGTCCCTCAGAATGCTCGCGCCTTCTTACCGCCTCCCCCTACGGCTCTGCCTCACGCTGCCGCTCCTGAGGCTTGTGCCATGGGCTCCCCGCTGTCTGTGTTAGCCGGGACGTACACCCCAGGCAGCAAGCAGCGGAGGCACCACTGTGAATGGAAGGAGGGCGATTCTGTGAGATGGACGAAGGGGGTCTCGGTGGGCTTGGGACCTTCACTCTTCGCGGAGCCCCTCTCCTCCCATTTGTCCTCATCCCTCCAACTGTTCTCAGTGTCCTCATGCTGCCTCCACTGCCCTGAACTTCATGGCCCTGAACTTCGACACGTGGCCTAGGCCGGAGCTCTCATCCCCTGCTGCGTCAGAGCAGAAACCTCTGCCATGCAGGCATGGACGACCAGTAATGAGCCGAAGCACCGGCGGCCTCGGGATTTCTAAGAGGAGAGAGCTGGTGTGGAGGGGGACGCCTGGTTGGATAGAAGAGCTGAGGACTTGTCCTGAGCTGCATTTGTACAGCAATGGGTTGCAGTGAGCATGTGCTCGGTTGGGGTGATTTGAGGGCTCGCAGAGGTCCCTGACGGGAAGGCCCGAGAGCCCCTCAGGGCTACGATTGCTCAAGGCTTCTCCTCTCCCAGGTCACAGCTTCAGCTTCACAAGCGGCTTCTGCGCTTAACCCAAAGCAAGACAACCCGGGGTGTTTCAAGAACGGGGGTTAGGCTGGACAGGGAGGGACGGTGACGCGAAGGCATGGGCCTGGTGGGAGCATCTCTGATCCTCACCACGCCGAAGGCGCTGCCTCCCTCAGTGACTTCCCAGCACGGACCCTGACGCCCCAGGCCTACAGCCCACCCCCAGCTCCGCCTCCTCTGCCAGGTCGGCGGGCCCTGGCCAGGCCCGCAGTCTGTCCACAAGGTGGCGCTATGGAGCGCCTTGCTATTGCGCTCCACTGGGTGGACACCCCACAGGTAGACCAGCCTCCAGGCCTCCAGCACTAGGGAGGCCAGATGGCACACTTGAAATAATTACCGAGTGATTCATCTCACACCTGAGGAGTGCGACCTTTGCAGTAACAGTTGAGGGGGAAAGTGAGAGATCAGCTTGGGAGGGAGCCCTGCAGAGGAGGAGAGATGGACCTCGACGGAGAAGTGGGATCTACATGGCGAAGGGGGACTGACCCAGCAAAGGTCTGAAGGCTGGGTCAGCAGGGGGCTGCCGGGCGTGCTGCTCAGAGCAAGAGGATTCATCTAGACTATGCTAAATGAGCAACACTGGCTGACACGGTGCTGTCTCCTGGGAGGCTGGTTCTCACTGCTGAATCATCAGCCCCAAGCTGGCATCTGCAGGGCCGCTGACATCAGCTGCCCGGGGGCTGCACCTGCTCTCCCGGGGCACTGCTGTCTCCTCTGCACCGTGATGACTGGTAGGAGGAAGGGATATCATTTCCTGCATTTGTGAGAAACTCCACGTGTCTGAGAACCTTGTTTCCAAAGCATCTCCTGGCTTCAAAGTCTATTGTTTCAAGATGGTTAGAGTAGAAATGGGACTGATTGTATGTGGCCAGTGTCCTTGAGGCACCCAGGCACAGCTGGGCTATGGAAGGCTATTCAGAACCACCCCCATGCCTCCTTAGCAGCCGTGAATAGCCCTGAAGTAAGCATACCCGGTGTCACCCTTGCAACCTTCTGGAAACACATGTCCTATGCTTGTTCATAGGTTCAGGACCCAAGATGCAGCAAGAGGAGAAGATCACAGAGAACTCTCTTGGGAAGACCCTCTCAGGGCCTGGATGATTCATCCCACTCATAGCGCAGTTGGGGAAACTGAGAGAAGGAACCGAGAGAGTAAGGGAGCCCTCCAGGGTCACCCTGCTGGCCCACGGAGGAGCCGGGATCAACACGTGGGGGCCTCCAAGGGGTGGGAGTGGATCTGAGCTGCTTGGGCTCTAAATCAGGTGAGCCGAGCCAGGACATAGCGTTGGTGTCACTGATCCCCTCAAAACCATCTCGTCTCCGTTTCACAGTTGGGGACAAGCACATACAGCAGTCTCAGCCCTGGTACCTCCCAGCCACCTCTTCCTTTCCATCCCTCCCTCTCTGCCCTGGTTTTAAGAGATCTCTTCTCCTACCTGGACTACTCAGTATGCACCTCACAGAGCTGGGCCACCACTTGCTCTTGCACTGACACACGGTCCCCTAGGGAGTCCTCCCATACCACGCAGCACAGCCTGCACTGCCAAAGGGCCAAGTCCGCAGCCTTCTGGGATCTGGCCCCACATGCCCTTCCTGCCCTCAGCGTGCTGCTGCTCTCACCCCATGCCTGCTGTTCCCTGGGCATGCTCCCATTTGCAGCCACTGGGCCTCTGCTCAGTTCCTCGTAGGGAGCCCTCAGGCCCCCGCGGGCATACCCAAACCCCACCCAGTCTTCAGGACCTGCTTCCAACACCTCATCCAATGTGATTCTCTGAGCAGGCAGGACCTTCCACCCAATCCCACCTCCCAGTGACACATGCCATCATCATCATCATCATCACTGCCATTTCTTGAGCACCTACTATGTTAAGTCCTGGCAGCTTTACATCGGGTTATCTTTTTTAATCCTCTCAAGGTAAGTTTTATTATTATCTTCATTTGACAGATACAGAAATTTGGCTCAGAGAAGTTGAGTAACTTGCTCAAGATCACACAGCTAGCAGGAGAGAGAAAACAGGATTCAAGCCCGGGCAATCTGATCAGAGAACCTTATCCCTAAGTACCATCACGTCTTCCAAGGGTGCCATAGCTGCTCTTGGATTGCGTGAGGAGGATGTGACTTTGGTCTTGAAGAGCAAGCCCTTCTTGGAGGCCCATGGGGTCTGGATGATGAGGTGCAGTGAACTCTGCATGTTTGGCAAACACTATTTGTACAGTGCTGTCGTTCATGCCACACAACACACACACAAACACAGAGGCTAATGGCCAACATATGCTTCACTTCAACATATGAAAACATCCCACTGAGAAGCCCAATGCTCATTAGCAGTGGCTCCATCAGTGAACAGAAGGTCAGCCCAGGAGACTGTCCGCCTATCTCCAGACGCAAGCACTTGGGGCTTAATGATGTGTATATTTTCATATGTGGGCAGTTGACATTCCCTGCGTAAGCCATCTGCAGTTTCCCAATGTGGACAGACACGGCTTTCAGGAAAAGCTGAGCAGAAGGGAGGCAAGACACTGGGGGACAAAGAGATGCCAGGGAGTCCCCTTCCTTCCAGAAGGGGCTGCCCAGGGTTTGCACGTCCCATCCATACCAGGGCGGAGGCAGCTGTTTCTTGCGGAGGCCACCCCCATCTCTCATCCAGGACAGGAACAAGGGAGGGGCACTCCCACAGCCGTGCCCTGGCCACCGCTTGACCCTTCACGAGGGGATCTGCGTCAGCTGCAGGAAGCTCTGTGCAGAGCTGCCAGGGCCTGGCCGTGGGCAGGGGCAGGGGTGGAAGTCAGGCCTCCGACACGAGCCAGGGCCAGAGGCAGCTGTGGGTGCCCTGGGAGAAGGGCCGGCCTGGCAGTCACTGGTCCCTTGATGTGAGTGTTCCTACCGATTTATACTTCCGTTGCTTCCCAGAACAATCCCCTAAAGTGGGGCTCACTCCAGGGTCACAGATGTGGAAACTGAGCCGCAGGGAGCTCTCTGGAGGGCAGGGGTGTTGCTCACTCCTGTCTCATCAGAACTGAGAGCAGCCCTTGGTGAGCACCAAGCACTCTACCCATCGAACAATCAACAGTGGACCTGAGATTCCAGGCCAGGCCTGCTGGCTCCACATCCTGTAATCTCTCCACTCCACTCCACTGAAATGAACTGATGATGTCCCTGGCACATAGGAGGTATTCGATATATTTGTTGAACAAATGTGTGTGTGTGCACATACGCATTCACAGCCGGGAAACAGCAGGTAGAAAGCAAGGGGGAGTCTGTCCCTCTGAAGTACCTGCGTAAGGTCAGCTGGTCCACCTGCTGCCCTGGTGACAAAGAGTTCTTCGGGATTTTCTTACATAAAACCAGTTGGAGTGCCTTTCTCAGGCAGAAACCGCGGGCTGGAGGCTTGGGGACCGCTGGCTGGGGAGAACGTGGAGCTGCCCTTGGGACGAGCATCCCGGGCCCCTGGGCCCACGGACAGCTGGGTCTTTCCCATGGTTCTGTTGAAGCACACCCCTCCCCGACCTCCAGTAAATCCCTCCTTTGTTTGAGCAACTGGGAGTTAAGTATCTGCCACTTGCCACCAAGAATCCAGACTAATTCACCGTCTTCATCAGTAGAAAGGAAGGCCAGGTGACTAGAAGCACCCGCCCAGTGCCGCCCAGGACGCCGGGCCTTCCTCTCTCCTAGCTTTTCTCTCCCCCTCCACGACTTGACTGGTTCCAAGTTCTGTGAACGGACTCAGGCCAGCTCGCCCGACTCTAGGGCCAGGAACGGGCTGATGGAAGCAGGACTGGCAGGAGGTGGGCAAAGGGGTGCTTGTTCCATCCCCAAATCCTGGCTTGAACTTAAGCCTGCCTATACAATCACAACCAGAAGACAAAGGACAGAGTTTCATGAATGCAGCCCTGGACAGTGTTTCCCACTTGAGGGCTGATTTAAGGTCTGGCTGATAGGAAAAAAAAGCCCCATTCTTCTACCTTTCTAATCAAAACCTCCCGTGCCATGTGGAGAAACCACTGCTGCGTGCCCTGTGTCTGCCTGGAAAAGTTCCTCTCTCCGTATGTGGCCGGGCAGCACACAATCCGTGAGTCCCAAACAGGAACAGAACTGAAGCGAAGGGCAGGGCTTTGCTTTCTTGATCGCCAGGGGGAAATAAATCAGCGCAGCCGAATGCCTGTGAGCAAAAGGCCGTGGAGGAGGGCCTGACGTCCGTGTCCCACAGCTCCCGGCCCAAACTCCCCCAGCCCCTGCCACAGTGCCCCGTGGCCCACCTGGCTGTGGACTACATGGCCTGAGCACCGTGCCAGATGCAGCTCCACTGGGCAGAAAACACAGCTGGACAGGCGGCTGGTGGCCAGGGGTCCCTGGGTAGAAGCCAGAAAAATGACAAGTCTCATCGTGTCTCCTCTAAGGCCTACAGGAAGGTGCTGCTCACAGGTCCCCTTCGGGGGAGGCACCGTTTCCCATCAGGAGCAATTCAGCCTGAAGCACAGGAGGCACAAACCTCAGGGCCTGTACTTGCAGCCCTGGGAGCCCCAGGGTGCTCCAGGTGGGACGGGAAGCCAGGCCTCACCGGGGCAGCATTTTGACATAAGCACTTGTGGTAACTGAGATCTCAGATGAGAAGGACCTGAATCTCTAAGGCTCCAGGCTTCCATTGTCATTTTTTTTCCCATTCTCGGAAATACACACTTTTGTACCTGAAGGTCTATTCTTTTCCTTAATAAGGACAGTCTGCAAGTTATTTAAGCTTCAGCCCTCACAGAAACTGGCTCTTCCCTCATTTCTGACAAATTCAACTCAAAGGTGCATCCGGAGGGATGCCCACAAGTCCACCTCCTGCCTGACCACCACCAAGCCTTCAGGAAGCCGGAGACCGACCTGTGCCTTTACCTTCTGTGCGGAACAGCTGAGACCCAGAGCCTGAGGGGCTCGTGGGGCTTTCTGCGGCTTCTCACAGGTGGGGGAGAGGGGAGGAGGGCCAACGCCCTGGTGCTGCCGGGCAGCAGCCCGGCAGCAGCTGTAAGGCCCCCAATTCCACTCCAACACAGACACAGTGGCCCCTGGGGCAATGGCCTTGACTCCTTGGGCAAGGGTCTCTTGCACTGATTTGGGGGCGGCCTTGGGGGCTGCAAGGGATGGGAGCTACCTGTGCATGCACAGCAAGAGGCGGTGCCTCTGTGGCGACCCATCAGAAAGCAAGAAGCCATTGCTTCTCCCGCTGGGGTCTGAGCTGATTCAGTCTGTCAGCCACACAGGTTCCCTGAGTGTCCATTCTGTGCCCAGGTCATGAGCTCTACCCCAAGGACTGCAGAGATCAACTCATTTGGCCAGTGGCAGGAGTTCAAGGCTGGCATGGACAGAGGGTGGTTGAGTGTGGCTTAACCTCTCAGCCCCTAGGAGGCACAGCTCAAAGGGGTGGCCTCATGTCACAGGTGGCTTCATGGCTGAGGTGAGGTTTGATCAAAGCCCAGAGGACAAAGGAGTTTGTCTAGGCAACGAGGAGGATCCTTCCTCCTTTCAATCCCTCGTGTTTGTACCCTGGGAAGTATTCTGAGATGATCAGGACTCTGAAACAATCCACTATTTTGAATGGCAAAATTTTGACACTTTTCTGGATGCATATAAGATGGCAGGATTGCCTTTGAAGATCACTAACAGACAGCAGGCTCGGAGAGATCAACAACGGGGTGAGGGGCCAGGAGGTCAGGAAGTGCTGCAAGCAAGCCCTGCCTGGGAAGCGGGTTCCAGCTTTTTCTGATGGTGCCCTGCTGACCTGGCCTCCCCAGGTCTCAAGGTATCATGTTTCCTGGGTCGGCAAAGTAGAGAAACACAGCTCTTGAGAAACAGCCACAACCCTTCAGGAAAGGAAAAGCAGATTGGGGCTTAAAGCATCTTGACCCAAATTTCCTTTGTTGTTCAAGTGGCTTCGCAGAAATCAGGATGAAGGGTTTTTAGGGGTCAGGAAGCAAGAGGGGACATTTAAAAACACTGGCAGAGTTTAGCCAGGGGCCCTGAGAGCTGGGCAACTTTAATGAGAAAGAAAGGAAAATACACCAGTGACCCTGACCCAGACTGTGACTCTTTACGTCAAAAGCTAAAAATGATAATTATTAACAAAATGAAATGTGCCTGGATGTGGAGTGAGGGGCCAGCCGGGTTCTGTCAATTTGATAATGTCCGGTCACGGCCTGTGGGCCTGAAGGGTGGGATGGGAAGTGACACGCTGGTTATGCGGTCTAAGGACTGGCCTCAGGTCCCAGAGAGAAGTGGGGTTTTTCCTGGCATGTCGTTTGAATCCAGCCAACTCTGCTCTGGACCGAAGCAGCCACGTGCAGGTAACTCAGAGCGCAGCTCTTATTCAAAGGGGCTGGGGTGCAAAATGCTCACATTGGGGAGTGTCCCTCATTCTTTGCTTGTGAGATGCAAGGCCACAGCCAGCCAACTTCCCGTCTTCCAGAACACCCTCCCATCCACGGCTGCCAAACCGGCCTCAGTTTGAAATTGTGTTGGAAGTATCCTGGCCTTGAACATGTTTCTCCAGTGCAGATTTCACTCCATGGGGCTTAGGAGTGAAGGAGGGGCAGAAATCTCCTAAGATTCAACTGAAGCACCCCACCGACCCCCCACCCTCATGATGTCATTTCTCTGCCCAAGGCCCACAGATGGGGAGGGCCCGACAGGCCACACGGTGAGTTGGCCAAGTGCAGGCATCAGAGACCAGCGTCACATGCACCCAAGGTGGGGCTGGGGGGCTGTCCTCAGGAAGCCTGTGGCTGATTTCGGTGTCCAGCTACTCTGAAGAGAATTCTGGGCAGGAAATACCGTCCACACACAAGAACAGGGTCGGAGGCAGAGCTAGCTCCACCAGCATCAAAGGAACATCCAATTTTCTGACCTGGAAGGTCACAAGAAAAGAAAAGGGATCCAGATGGGCATGCTCTGGCCTGCCGTGCGGAGCCGCAGCTGGTACATCAGCTTCAAGGATATCAGGAGGAGCCGCAAAGAAGCCGGGCTGTGGGCAGAGAGAGTTTGTTTTCCAGGAAAGGTTGGTGGGGGAGAAACATAAGTATGCCTATTTGAAGGACAATTACACAGTCGCTAAAAATCCTGCAAGACTGTGACATGAGAAAATGCTAACGACACAGCTCAAAGTGGAAGTCAAGTCCCAGGCTCAGGACTGGTTGCTGGACAGGGGCCAGGAGGGAACCGCGTGTGTGCATCCTGCAGGGTCAGCCCGCTTGCCCTCCCAGACCCGCTCATCCATGCAGTACCTGGGAAGCTGGTTTTGGGGGATTTTTGTCCTTGGTTAACTTTTTGAGAAGACAACTGAGTGGAAGAGAAAGATCACAGGCTCTGGAACCAGACAGAGTGGGGTTATATCATATCTTCATTCCGTTTTTTTGTTTTTTTCCTTTTACTGTGATAAAATAGACATAGATTGCCATTTTAACCATTTTTTTTAGTGTACAGTTCAATGGCATTAATTACATTCATAATGTCAACCATTACCAATATCTTTTTCCAAAATTTTTCATCACCCCTAACAGAAACTCTGTATCCATTAAGCAATATCTCCCCATTTCTCCTTCCCATGAGCTCCTGGTAAACTCTAACAATCTACTTTCTGCCTTGATAGATTTGCCTATTCTAGATATTTTCTATAAGTGGAATCATACAATATTTGTTTTCTGGTGTCTGGCTTCTTTCACCTAGTATAATGTTTTCAAGGTTCACCCATGTTGTAGCACAGGCTGAACTTCATTCCTTTTAATGGCCGGATAATATTCCACTGTGTTGATTTACCACCTTCCGCTTACCCATTCCTCTCTTGGTGGGCATCTCGGTGTTTCTACTGCCTGGCTTGTGAGTAGTGCTGCTGTGGATATCTGTGTGCAAGCACCTGTTGAGCCCCTGTTTTCCATTCTCAGCTTTCACCCTCAATAACTAAGGACCTTTGCCCAGGGGAGAAGGGACAACTGTGTCCTACACAGGACTGTAATGCAGATGGGATGAGATAAAGGTGTAAAGCATATAGGATACAGTAGGTGCTTAATTAATATTATTTCCTCACACAGGGCTCATTAAAACCTGCCCTTAGCAAAGGGGTGTGAACAACTTAATGATTCAGCGTCACAAATGCTCAGCATATATAGATACATACTGGCTCAAAGAATAGGGGCCTCCGAGGGATTCAGGCCCCATGAGGCAACCTCTGCGGGAACTGGAAAACAAGTCAGGAAGCATGTCCTTCACGCACTTTCTCTCCACGCTTCCCACACAGGGTTGTGGAGGACCCAACGAGAACTGTTCTAGTCTCCTTTTCCAAGCTGTGCACCGCCGGGGGTCCAGCCTCTCTTGGGGCCTCATTTCCCTCATGTAGGAAAGGAGTTTGGCTTAGCTCAGTGGTTTTAAAACTGGGTTTCATGGAGCCATCAGTACTTTACATAAAGCCAAGGCCTGGGGAGGGAAGGGAGGAAAAAGGGGTCCTTGCCTCAAGCACAGCGATGTCTTTGCAGACCGGAAACCTGTAGCTAAAGCTGTTTGCCAAGACCCTTGTCTGGGTGGCCCTTGAGGTTCCCTGGGAGCCACGGCCCACCCCAGGCAGCCAGCGTCCTCCTTGGGATGAAACGGAGGAGCGGGATAGACGGGCTCTTGGGTCGTCTCTCAGTGTGTCAGGATCTCTGGAGACCTGGGCCTCAGTGCAGAGGGTGGCTCATGCAGCAGGGACCCTCTGTGGGCAGCGGTGCCATGCCCGGCACTGGGGTGAACTTGAAATGACCCAGGAGCCCTCGAAGGCACAACAGCACCCTAGCTCCCTAGTTGGGTGCTCCTGGGTCATTAATAATCCCTCAATCAAGAAGAGATGTGAGTGGAGCCCAGGGCACGGAGCCAGGTTGGGTAGGAGAGCAGGAAGGGGTAGGCTCTGATCAAAAGCACACACTCTGAAGTTTCAGCTTCCCCGATCCCAGCTGTGTGAATTTATGCAAGTTACTTGACCTCTCTGTGTCTTCATCTTTTCATCTTTAAAATGGAAATAATAATCCACGGGACAGTTGTGTGGATTAAGTGAATTATTTAAAGCCCTGGAACAGCGTTTGGCACACAGAAAGACTTGACCCTGAGACCACAGATTTCATCAATATTACAAGCGGTTGAGGGGGGTAGGGCCTCTCTGCCAGCATCCCAGCCACCTGCTTGCTCTACTGATGGGAGCCGAGACCCAGGAAGAGGAGGCATATCTGGCTGTGAGGAGCGTGGGCAGGTGTGGAGGCTCAGACCTGGGTTCGGTCCCCTCTTGGGCCCCAGCCAGATCTTGGGCAGTTGCTTGACCTCTTTGCATGCCCATGTCTCATCCTTCCAGGGAGCTGTCATGAAGACGGGGTAACAGGGAGGAAACATGATGTTCTAGGCACACACGAGCTGCTCAATGAATGCTAACTCCCTCTGCCTCACCCCAGGATGGCTAGTGAACACAAATGTGGCTTTATGTGTTTTTAATTCCTTTCTCTGCTGCTCCCAAAAATGGAACTCGAGAAACCCACTGCACTCGAGAAACTCCAAGAAGTTCCTCTCTCAGGTTTTCTTTTTGATCCTCTTCTGTCCTCAAGTCTCTCTCTGCAGTGCTGCGGCAGGAAACGGGCAAGGCTAGGGTGTACAGCCCAGCTGCCTCTGCAGCCCTGCCAGCTGCCCTGCCAGCTGCCCTGCCAGACCCTGCTCAGGAGCAGCCCGTGCAAAGACTCCAAGCTCACTGGATTCACTGACAACAGGACGGAGATGCTGTCCCCGGAACTGGGAGACAGATGCGGGCCAAGGATCCTCGCAGAGATGAGTGCTCGGTCCAGGACCAGTGGCTGGGAGCCTGAACCCCATGGAGGATGGCACAGGCACTTGGAAGGGAAGGATTTGCCCCAGCTACCCGTATTCTGTGCCCTGGGTTGCCCTGGACAACCACAACTTGGTCAGATGGTCAGAGAGACTCTAAGCTAACTCCCCCAGGGCCACAGACCCTGGGAAGGGAGATCTAGGGGTGAGCCTGACCCCTGGCCCAGCGGTCTTTACTCCAGGTCAGACTGTCTCTTCTAACAGGCAGCATGTATAAAACGCATCATAGCTGGGAAGCAGACAGCCTAGCATTTTCCAAAGACGTTGAGATGGTGTTGGGAGGTACAGGGACACAGTTAAATGATACTGATTCACTCAGTGAAAAAGGTGTTCCCTTTGCAATTCTCCTTCAGGAAACAGTCTCAGTGTGATGCTACCACCGTGCTAACACGTCTCTAATACTCACTAATCTCCCATCAAAACAAAGAGAAAGGAGGCTTTAGGCTCAGAGCCTCAGGCAGGCAAGAGTATCCAGCTAGGATTTTAAAGCCAACTTTTCCAGTTCCTTTTATTTATGACAAATCAATCCTGCTTTTCTAGGCATGTTCCTGATACCAGGTTTCCTTTTGAAACTCATTAATTTTAATTTCAACAGAGGAGCTGATTTAAAGAAAATGTTATATAAATAATTGTAAGGGGGCTATGGAGATAAGGTGCTAAGAAGATCCTTTGAGAAGGACTGGTGGCCATTAGCCCATTTGGGCCCCATATTCATCATCCCCACTACTCAGATGGAGAGACTGAGGCTCCAACGAAGCATAGCTGGAAGGTGGCAGAGCTGGGGCTCCGTGTGCCCCTGAGGACAGGGACTGAAGCCACGGACTGCTCTGACATGGGTAGGAGTTGCGTCCTGCAAAGCCAGCCAGCTTGGGTAGCTCACACGCCCACTGCTGTGTGGGTGCAGAGGGAGAGGCACTGGTGAGGTGAGCAGGGGGCCAGAGGCCAGAGAAAGAGGAACTTGGAATAATTATTGTTTCCTTTCATTCAAGCTCTTTACTTTTTAAAAGGTGGACGTTTTCCGGAGAGCCAAACAAACCCTAGGAATAGATTTCTTTTGTGCAAAACCTTGGGCTGATGGTAATTTCCCCTTAACAAGAACAAACTTCCCTGCCTTACCCTATCATTGTTTGTAGAAACAAAGAGGCAATGCCCAGAGAAAATATCCTGCCAGCGGACTGCAGCACTAAATGCCCTCCAAGAACTGCCTGCCTGGGGGCATTCCCAGCATCCCCCTGAGGATGCCATGCTGTTCAAGTAAGAAGGCTGCCCCAACCCACCTGTGCACCTCATTGTCTAGGCCCTTTCAACAGGACCCTCTGCCAGGTCTGAGTATCTCCTAGAATCCACTGCTACTCCCTAGAAAAACCATTTTGAAGTTGGGTATTACCTGCCAGGTTGTAGTGACTAGTGTGGGGACCTGGCATAGCTGCTCTTGGACCCAATGAAAATGAACCACAGCAAGATGTCCTACAAACACCACTGCCAAAGCAGGATACTCAGGGGCTCCCCTTAAGCCCTGTCTCCACTATTCTAAACCAGCCTCTTTTCTTTCCAAACCTCGGTTACCTGATATGTACTGTGGGTACTCGGATGCACAGCTTGGCGATCCAAGAGCAGGTCTGTAATATACCATTGCCGTGTTGGACACAGAGGGCTGAATGAACGCTGTCATGTCAACCAGAAGAAGAGCTGGAATATTCATGAAGGACTACTCCTGGCCCTGATTTTTCCAACAGGCAATGGGGTTTTGGTTCTCCAGAAGAACAGGCTTAATGTGCATTACGAGTTGTTTACTGTGTCCCCATATGTGCCCTGTTCTTCAAAAGCCCTCTTATAAGAACAGAAGAACAGATAAGACAAAGTAAAAATAAGTTAGTTAAAAACAAGCAATCAAAATGAATCTGAATTTCATAAATTAAAAACCTTCATACTTTAAAGGACACCATCAAGGAAGTAAAAAGACAATGCACAGAATGGGAGAAGATATTTGCAGCTCATATATCTGATAAAGTGCTCGTATCCAGAACATACAAAGAACTCTTAGGATTCAGCATTAAGAAGATAAACAGCCCAATTTAAAAATTGGCAAAGGATTTGAATAGACATTTCTCAATAGATATACAAATGGCCATTAAGCACATGAACATGTAGGTCAGGGTCTTTAGTTATTAGAGAAATTCAAATTAAAACCACAATCAGATACCACTTCACACCCACTGGGATGAATAAAATGAAAAAGACAACAGGCAGTGGGGCTTTGGTTCTCCAGAGGAAGAGGCTTAAGGTGCACTATGATTTGTTTTGGTGAGGCTGTAGCGAAATGGGAAGCCTCATACACTGATGGTGGGAATGTGAAATGGTGTAGCCACTTTGGAAACAGTCTGGAGTTCCTTGAATGACTGAATGCTGAGTTACCACATGACCCAGCAATTCTACTTCTAAGCATATACCCAAGAGAAATAAAAACATATGTCCACACAGAAACTTGTACATGAATGTTCATGGAAGCATTATTCACAACAACCTAAGTGGCCACCAACTGATGAGAAGATAAATCAAATGTGGTCTATCCATACAGTGGAATATTATTCAGCCAAGAAAGGGAATGAAGTACTGATACACACTATAACAGGGATGAGCCTGGAATATATTATTCTAAGGGAAAGCAGTCAGTCACAAAAGTCCACATATTGTATGATTCTATTTATATGAAATGTCCCGAATAGGAAAATCCACAGAAGCAGAAAGTAGATTCGTGGTTGCCGGGGGCTGAGAGGAAAGGGATATAGGGAGTGACGGCTGATGGGTATGGAGTTTCTATCAAAGGTGATAAAACATCCTGGAATCAGACAATGGTGACAGTTGAATGACTTTCAATATTTTTAAAACTACTGAACTGTATACTTGAAAGGGTGGATTTTATGGAATGTGAGTTTTTTAAATAACATAATTTTAGTATTTTAAAATAAAGTGTGTAGTAACGGATAACATACTGTTTTCATGATCACCTATTATTTATTATTATAATTAAGAATATTTTCTGAATGCCCATAATGTTTCTGGTGTGGGAACCTGGGAGGTGAGCAGTCCAGGTCTCCACGGAGCCCAGCACACACAGTGACTGGTGCTTCTCTGAGCTGACAAGACCTCAAGCGTCTATGGGGCGTGCCGTGCTCATGGCTGCCTCCCTAGCACTGCAGACTGGCCTGCAGCACAGACAGGGTTTTCAGCTTAGAGGTTGGGGGTGAGGAAGGTAGAGGAAGCAATATTTCATATGCTCGCCTGAATTTCCCAGCCTCCCTCGAAGGCCCACAGGGCTTAAGCCATGTAGTTAAAGTTCATGTTCCTCTCTCCCCCTCTGGCAGTGATAATGAGACATCTTCAAGATGGTGGAGTCACAAAAGCAGCCAGGACCCCTGGCCTTCACCCAGGAAGATGAAGACTCAATCCGATTGTGCTTGAGAAAGAAAGACATCCCTGCAGGGTGAAGCCCCTGAGAGCTGAGGTTTGCTTGTTATGGCGGCTAGCACTAATCATCCTGACTAATCCATTGCCTTTTAATGAGCCCAGACTCTCTGGCCAGCCTGTGCATCAGGGGGCCCTCTGGACTCCTCCTTGGCCTCTCCCAACTCCACAGCTGGAGTTCATGCCTGAATGATTTCCTCATTTGACAGCCTAATTTTGAAAGCACAGAGCAGGGAGGGGAAAATCAAATGACAGCCACTGCTGAGTGAGTGTCTGATATGTACCAGCTCCTGGGCTCTGGGACTTGCCAGTATTCATGACCTTCACCACGATCCTGCCCATCTGACAGATGCACAGCCCAAGGCTCTGGGAGAGTAAGTGACTTTCCCAGTCCATGCAATGAAACGAGGCCACGTCTGGCTTCCAACCCAGGACTGCCTAGTTCTAAAACTGCCTTCTCACAGCACTAGACTGCCTTTGTGTTCAATTTCCAACAGCTTTCAGCCCATACCAACGCCTACCCTGGGCTGGTGTTCTCTACTGGCCCCCAGAGTAAAGCTGGCTGTCTATGGGCAACGATCCAAAATTCTCAGCAGTGTCCAAGGAGTGGACTTTGCCCCTTGGGATCGAAGCATTTAAGCCAGGGTTTGAAGAGCATCATCCCACAAGGAACAAGAATTTGGCCTTGGGCATAACCTTTGACTTCAAGCAGGGGCTTTCCAGCAAGGCTCCCAGCAAACACATCATGTCAGACATTGGGGGACACAAGCCAGCTAAGTGTCAGCTTCCCAGAAAGAGACCTGAGGCAGGAGAGATGAGGGGGCCTGTGGAAGGAAGCTTCCAAGGCCCCCTCATCATCTCATTCAAACCAACTTGCAATGGCTGAGCCATGAGTCCAGCACTGTGTGGGGGCAGAGGACCCCCAGAGAGGGCAGATGCCATCACCTCTGCCCAGTGAGCTATTAACTCTGCCACCTGCAGCAATGACCCTCATCCTATGCACTCTGTCTCTCCTGGGGGCACCTACACCCACTCAGTGACTCAAGAAGAAAACCAGGAAGTTGCTTGGGACTCCTGCTCACTCCTGCTGCATGCCTGGCTATGCCCCAGAAGCTCCTAACCCCCAATGTCCTTGTACCTACTGTGGCTGCCCCGCGCGGTCACCCTCGCAGCCCCGGCGCCTGGGGCGGCTCCCTGGACGGTCTCCTGCCCCCTATCCTCCCCTCTCCCCTTGTCTCCTCTGCAAGGTCAGAGGATCATCCTGAGCAGCACACAGCATACAAAGCCCCAGCGGCTCCCCGCTGCTGTCAGGATGGCGTCGACTCCTCAACACAGCTCTGCAGGCCCTGCCACCCGGAGGGCCTGTGTCCCTACCTACTTTCTTGCTCCTACATCAGTGCCCACGCACACCCTTCCCTCCTCTGTACTAAGGCTTCTCAACCACAGCAACAGCAACATCTGGGGCCAGAATATTCTTGGTTGTGGGTCTATCCTGCGCGCTGTAGGACATTCAGCAGCGTCCCTGGTCTCTACCTATTAGATGCCAGTAGAACCTCCTCCCAATTATGCCAACCAAAAATACCTCCAGATCCTGCCAAATTGTCCCTGGGGGCAAAACATCCCCAGGTGAGAACCACTGCTCGGCACCCTTGCTCATGAAAGGTGCTTCTCCTCTCCTATGCACCTGGTTTCTTTTTCATCCTCCTGTTATCAGCCACATCGCCTCCAAGAAGCCGCCCTGGCTTGCCCAGGCTGGTCTAGAGGCAACTTCCCAGGACTCCTCACCCCACTTCCCTTTGCACAGCTCCACCACTGCTCCCTCACACTGCATTCCACCGATCAGCTGATGCATCACCCCCCCTGTAAGGCAGGCTCCTTGGGGAAGACAGAGTGGAAGGACTGACTTGCAGAAGCCCAACCGAACAATGTGCTCACAGAGTCCTGCTTTTTTTGCAGTTAAACAGGTGTCTTTATTGCAGGACTTCTCAGAGCTTTTAATATGCTCACATACCAGGTTAAACCTTACCGGGTGAGATGGGCATGCAGCACTGCACTCTCGTAAGTGACCACAGAGCCTCTCAAATGATCACAGTGGAACAGTCTACCCTTTGAAAATGCTGCTCAGAGCTGAGTCACATGAGCTACATCTTGAGGAGATGCCCAAGGGAAGGACAATGGATCTGGGGACAATGGCTCTGGGGGTTGTTGGGAGGCCTCAGAGCCGATGCTGGGGACTCAGCCATGGGCTCAGCCACTCTCCTAGCCCCTTGCTCCCCAGCCTAGGGGCATGTGCAGCACTGAGATGTGGAAAGAAAGGGCTTCTGAGAGTGACTACAGGAGGACTGGAAGGCAGTGCAAAATTTATTGGAGAAAAACAGTCGCCCCATGGGATTGCTTCAACCTCCCCCAGGCCCCTGGGCTATAACATATGGAGTGGTTTAAATTCTTTTAATTGAGGAGTACTTAAGGAAAAAATGTTGGCAGGCTTGGAGGCACTTGTAAAACTGTCTGAGCTGCCGGGGAGTCTGGGCCCCTTCCCTTCACTAGACGGAGGCTGCACTGAGGCGGGTGGGGAGGTCTGGAGGGCCCAGATTGGGGTCTGCTAGCAGGGGCTTCTGGGGGAGGTTGGCTGGCAGGTGGGGAAAGGAAAGGGTCCCCCCACAGCCACCTTGGATGGGCTGAAAGAGAAGGCTACATTCCCACTGCTGATCACAGCCAGACCGTCAGATGTGCTGGCCCGGGGCAGTGGGGACAGCGAGGGGCAGCAGTGGGAACAGTGCACCCCACACGGGCGAGATCAAGGGTTTGGGGAACACCCTGACCTGCGCGCAAACCCTGGTTATGTGACCTGGGACGGTGACAGCCCTCCTGAGGTGCGTCATCCTCATCTGTGAGATGGAGCCGTAGGACGATGCCATGAGGTGACAGCAACAATGGAGAGAGGGCACCTGCACACAGTGGGTCCTCAAAATGTGTCCATTGCCATTGTTTGGGGGGAACCCAAACAGGTGGGCAGCCCCAAAGGAGCTGGGTGGACAAACTTGAGCCACTGTGGAAAACGCCTTCGCCCAGGGCATCTGAAGATTGTCAGCTATGCAAGTTACTCCCCTCGGGGCCCTGGCAGGTACCTGTCAATAAGCCTGTCTCTCATTTCTCATAGGCTGGGACCATCACGGGGAGGCCCGGGGGCTGGTGTTCTTATCCCCCCAGGGTATTTACACCCCTCAGGGGGTGCTTCCTCTTTGTTCCTGTTCATGCCCACGGTGGTCATGCTGTTTCAAGTAGCAGCAAGATGAGAAACATCCGCCTGCAGCCTCACCACCACCTCAGGGGTGGGGACCCTGCTCAGACACGTCTCCTCCTTGACCACTTCCAACCTAAGGATGTTCAGAAGCCAGCAAGGCCTCTATCTGGAACAAAGAGGGGCAGGGCTGCCCAACAGCTCTGCAGAGGGCGCGGGAGCCCCGTTCGCCCAGGGCCACACCTTGGCAGAGGGGGCTGGCCCTGTTCAGCATCTGGAGGTGCTTTATGAACACTGATCCTCTCGTTTCTGAAATGTGCAAAGGCCCTGGGCATGCTTGCCATACCCATAAAGAGAAGCTTGTAATTACGATGAAGGTGCAAAGGAAAGACACGAGGACATGACCAGCAGGGGCAGGAGCAAGGGACACAGGGGACACCCCTGGGTGGGAGGCTGGCTGCCCCCTTGGAGATGCCCACTGGCCGCCTGCAGATGCTGGAGACAGGCCACCTGCACTGGAGATGGTCCATCTGTGCAGGGGAGTGGCAGGGGCCTGATTTTAAACTCTGCAGGAGCTACTGCAGTTTTAAGCCCTCATGTCACCTGAGATGCTCTCACAGGGGGTTGCAGGCTTTCAGCAGCCCACCTGTTGCCAGAAGAGTGACCTGGACCCTCTGCCCATAATCCTCCCTGTCTCCTGCGTGGACGCCAACCTGTGCAACTGCAGCAGACGTGTCTCCTCAGCTTTAGCATAATCATGAGTGGACACCAGCCCTGGAGGTCAGCGCCCCCAATGTGGGAGGCACCTGGGGCCTTTCGAATTAAGCAAATTCAGAATCAACTGACTGACTAATAACCTCAGGTGGGCCAGGGGCCGCCTTTCTTCAGGGGCTAAATGTCACATCCTGGGAGTCTCTGTATGTCATTGGCAACACATCTCTCCCCAGCTGGAAGCGTCTCCCACTCTTGGTTTCTTGTCTGGTTCTGGTCTCGTGATTCAATTGTCATTCCCTCAGTGTGGGCTTGCAGTGGACAGAATCTGTGACGGTCCAATGGGCAGGGACCCTCTGAGATTATCTGCTCATTGCCTTGCCCATTTCACAGCAAACAGCATTGAGGCCAAGGAGAGGAAAACACACGGTAAGTCAGGGCTGGGGCCAGTCCTGACCTGTGTGCCTGGGTCGCCACCCCTGCCACATGTATGTGGATGAAAGGACAGCTGGGACCCCATCATACATGCTGTGGCGACTTCAGTCCACTGGCAGCCTGGGGAACGGGGAGCCCTTCCTGCAGGGCTGGTGCCTACAGTGCCCAGGTCCTGGTTGAGAACAAAGCCACCACTGGCCCATAGGTCACCCCCAGAGATGTCCCCATGCAGGTCTCATCTCAGCCTCTTGAGGCTTCTGGGGGACATGGGAGGCTCAGGCAGGGAGAGTCGCTTTTAAGGGAGGGAAACTGAGGCCCAGTGAGGGAACATGACCACTGGGATGGGCAGAGGGCCTAGAACTCCAGGATCCCAGACCAGGCTCTTTGAACTGGATAGAGAACCTGTTTATCTGTCAAGTTGGGGTAAGAAGGAACAGGGAATCACGGCTGCCAGGACCCCAGGGGACGGGCTGCCCTCTTCCTTCAGCCCTGAGGGATGATCCTGAGGGGGTCAGGGTGGCTCCTTGCCCTTTAGTGTCCTCCTGGACATATTTCAGAATACCCTGCATTCCATGTGTGTCGACTGACACTGATTCTGCCAGCACAGCTTCACCCACCCTTTTCTCCTCCCGATCACCCCCAGGCCTTCCCTTCGACACCGGCCTCCCCGAGCCATCCCTGCTGTGCTCTTTCTTCTGAGCACTCCCGATGCCTGCCCTGGCCGGGCCTTCACCCGTCCTGCCACAAATGCTTGGGTGTGAGCAGTGGGCACACATGGGACCCTGGAGGGGACTGGGCCCTCGAGAAGCAGGGATCCCCACCCAAGCCCCAGACTGGCCTGGACCACCCACCTGGCCCCACTAGACTTGGGCACTCTCCAGGGGAAGGTGAGAATTCTGGGTCCCTGGAGACCAACAGCAGCCACCAGCCAGAAACCTTGCCATTCCCCACGAGGCCTGGCACAGACGTGGGGCCCACATTCCTACAGAAGGCCTCCCATTCCTTCCTTTGTGGGGTGCAGGCAGCCTCTTACCTTTGGGGTGAGGTACTTGGTCATAATTTCCTTCCCTTTTTCTCCCAGTTTTTCATCTGGAGTAACTTCATATTCTGCCTAAAACAGAAGAAGGCAAAGAACAATAATAGATTTGCTCGAGCCTTTTGTAGTTAGAGGCCCCTGGAGAAGATGCCCTGGAGGTAAACTGACCAATCCTCTCCTTCTACCAGGCAGGGCGCTGAGGCCCAGAGAGGGGAGACCTGGCCAAGGGCCCTGCCATCCAGCCTACTTTGCAACATCCACGGGCATGTGCTTAGAATAGCGGTTCTCCCCTTGGGCTGAATGTTAGAATCACGGGGGAGCAAACACTGGTGCTCAGGCCCCCTCCCCACCCCAACTGAGTCAGACCCTCTGGTCATGAGAGCTAGGCATCCGGGCAGCTGGGGTTGAGAACCACTGACTTTGGTAAATCAAAGGAAGGAAGCCATTGAAAAATAACAAGCTACCAAACCAGAAGGCCCCCACCAGTAGGCTGCCTTAGGTCACTCAGACCTTACAAGCTGTGTGACCTTGGTCATTCTCCTTAACCTCTACAAAATACAGACAGAAAAAGCACATAATAAATACTCCACGATGGTTGCCATTATTATCACCATTGTTAGTACACCTTGCAAGAGAATACAAACATATAGGTACCTTACCTTTTACAGCTTTACCTTTTAGTTTATAAAGTGAACACAGATTTCTCAAATGCTCTTATCTGAACCTCAAGAACCCTACCATTATGACCTGCATCCACACATGCCCAGGGTCATTTGGGGGAAGTGGTGGGGCTCCAAGCCCACAGCTCTTTCTCAACAACACCACGGAATTTAGGACTCCTGGTTGCTGGCCACACCAGTGGGACCGAGCTCTAAAGAAGTGAGGCCTTCCTTATAAGCCATCTGAAAGATGGACCTTTTTATTGCTTTGACCAAAGAGGGCTCCTTCACTCACATCTGATGCACTGTCAAGTGGATAACAGGCCTCACGTTAATGAGAAAGAAGGCTGGATAAGCTTGCCTTTCTTATTTAGACAAGGGACCTAATTGCAAATTGTTTATACCATTTCAAACTCCACCACTCAAGGCTTTGTTAGCCTCAGTCCAAAAGCACAGCTATTTCAAAAGAGACAGAGGAAATGACATCAACACAGATGGACTGAAACTCTCCCCAGCCACCTCACTGTGAATTAGACGCCCCAGCTCTCTTGGCCCCGTTCAAGGCAATCTGTCAACCCAGTGTCTAGGGTCCAGTTTCTCCCCAGGCTAGCCCAGGAGACCCTCCCAGAAAAGGGGAACGGCAGACCGCCGTTGGAATGCCCACAGATGCAGCCAAGTGCATTTCCATCCAAAGTGTTCCTGGTACTATTATTTCTCCTCTAATGGAGAATCAAGATTCAACAATTTTCTCCAAGGAAGGAACACTCATGCTACAATCATTTGACTCAGAGGCTGTGGGTTAGTGGTTCTGGGAAGAATCTAACCCCTTTACAGAGCTGGACACTGAGGCTCAGAGAAGTGAAGGACTGGCCCAAGGTCACACAGATGGTTGTGGCAGAGCCAGGAAAGGAGCAAGGGCCTCCTGACCTCCATGGGGCCACCAACCTCAGAACCTCTTCTCCAAAGGCCAGTGCCTCCTTACCTTAAGAACTATCATTCACAATAAGTTGATTTGATTGATGACTTCTTGGGACCATTTAAGGAGAGAAGGTAGCTCCTTCTTTTTGAGTTTTTCCTGTTATTTTCTCCCTCTTTGCCTAAAACTAACACATGTGTGCATACACTCACCACACAGTGTGGAGTAGGTACTAGGCTTACCCTACAAGACTGGCATTATTCCCAATTTACAGATGGAGAAACTGAGGCCCTGAGAGGCCAAGTAACCAGTTCAGATACAATGGGGCTATCAAGTGACAGGGCCAGGAGTTGCATCTCCACTGGGGTAAGGGTTCTGCAGCACAGCTGATCACCCTTTTTCCAGGGTGAGGAGAGATGCACCACGTGTCCTGCTGCCCTGGAAGACCCCCTAGTGGTCTGGCACCATGGGGATTTACCCAGATTGCTTTGCAAGGCCCAGGCCCCAGACAAATGGCTGACCACGTTTTGGGGTAACTCAATCCCATGCAGAACCCTGAATGTGCACTGTCCCAAAATACATCTGTAAAGGAGGCTCTATGTAACCAAATGGAGGCCTGAGGCTCATTAATCAGCCTCAATAACCAGCTGAAAATATTATTGCTCTGGGTACTAAAACCCACGTTAAAAAAATAACATGGCTTTCAGGTCAGCTGCCTCCCAGCAGAGGCCAGACTGGGCAGCTGGGCGCCACAGTTCCACAGGGCAGCAGCCGGGAGCACGCGGGGACAGGCGTTCCCGGCCCGGCATCAAAAGGCCTTTCTTTGAGAGTCCACGTCAGGTCACCACTTGAAGAGCATTTGTGTTGGGAGGCAGAAAACCAACAGAAGGCTTCCAGCTGGGCTTTCCACACTGATTAAGTCACCTGGAGTGACAGGCCATGTCTCCACAGTGACCCCCAAGAGGCCTGAGAGGTCTCCTGCAGAGAAGGCACCACAGTGGCTCGGCTGAGTGGGCAGACCCAGGCAGGTCCCACTCCCCGAGGCGGGGCACCACCTGGCAGCCCACTGCTGTGGGAACGGCCTCGCCCAGGTAGACAGCGAAAGCTGCTGAAATTGGTTTGAACCAGAAAACATCAGCAGCAAATAAGAGGTTGGGCCGACAGCCTAGACTTTTACGATTAAAGCTGTCTTGGGAAATGGCAGACAAAGGCCTCAATGAACAGAGAGGTAAGCCGCATGCAAGAGATGTCCCCCAACTTGACAGGGTGGTGGGCCTCATCCCCCCACCCAGAGGGGACACACACTCTCCTCTTGCTTAAGGCCCATTTGGAACCTCTTCCTGCCCAGAGCTCAACCCTGAGAGCCAGAGCACTAAGGGCACCTATGCCAATCCCCTCAGTTGGTATTTCTCTTCCCCAGATGTGTCCTGAGTGCCAACCGAGGGCTGCACCATTTAATGAGCCTTCCCTGTGCGCTGTGATTTATACCAAACACGGGAATGGCCCTTGGGGAGGAGATGCTACTCTAACACAAAGAGCAAAACACTACATTGAGTTTAAGGCAAGAAAAATTATTTATAGATCTGTGCCTGCCAAAGAGTATAAACATCTGTGTACATTCTAGTTTATAACCCTAATATTTCATTCTCTTGGCCTGCTCTAGTTGCATCATCAATCTCGGGAAAACACCAGTGAAAACATGTCCTCTCTATTAAAACACATTTCCCTCAGATGGTTTTTAAAAACATAAGACTGCAAACCAGTAAAAGGGGACCAGCCATGGTTTCAAAGAAGCCAGAGCTTAAAGAGCAGAGGTTTAAAGAGCAGAGTCAGAGCTGAATTCCACTTGGCCTGTGACAGACTTTAGAGGTCACCACCCTCTCCCGGGAGACCATCCCCTAGCCTGACAAGAAGATGAAGTCAGAGCTGCTATGAGGTCTTGCCACCTCCGGCTTCTGTAATTGCTGATGCGGCGAGCTTCCCCAGACTCCTCGCGGTAGGGGCCAGCGACACACCTGGTTGGCTGTGCTGTTCACCGCAGCCCTTAGTGGTAAAACGCCCAGCTGCACCCACAGGGCCGGGATTTCCATCCCTGCAGAGGCTCTCTCCACCCTGCCACAGGGCAGCTGAGAGTGCGGATGGGGCCACCCGCTGGTCCTCTCCCAGTCTGGATACCACGGGTGTCTGTGTCCCTTTTCTGAAGACCCAGCTCCTGAATGCTGGCCTCTCCCACCCGTTCCTGTCTGTCCCTGCAGGCCTAGAGGTGGCTGAGGCTCAGTTCTGCATCGGCCACTGCTGATGTCCCCAGCCTGCCTAGCACTTCCATCAGTGGCCCTGCACTCACACGTAGGTGGGCCATCTGTTTCCTGCCGGGACCCTGACGGCCACCCTGACAATCCTCCAGATGGCTGGGCACTCCCCTTGCCCCCTCTCTGCTCCCCAGCCAGAATGAAGGAGCACTGCAGGCGGGGGTGTCCCCCAGGTGCCCAGGATCCGAGGGGCCTGGGCAAAGCCTGTGTCCACCTCTGATCCCTGGCTGCCATCTGAGGGGCCTGGGCCAGGAAGGGGTTCACTGGACCCCATAGGGCAGCAGATGGGACAGAACAGAGAAAGGAGGGAGGGAGGAGCTGACCCCTGGCCATGTTGGGGTACAGACTGAGAGTGGTAGGGGTGACTCCAAGGTGAGCCGGGACCTCACTGACAGCACCACAGCCACCAGCTTGTGGAACACGGCCTGCTGGGCAACCGTGGAGAGGAAGGCGAGAAGGGCTGCCATGCCTCTCGGGTGAAGGGACACAGGTACCAGCAGCGGCCAGGGTCCCACGGCAGAGGGGCTGTGCTGTCACCTCCTGCTGGCCCTATCAGTTCTTCCCTGAGAGCCTCAGCCCTCAGTGGCCCTAGCCCCCTGCCACCACTGCCCCTGCACCACCCGGCTCCTTCCCTGCGTCCCCCAGCCCCCAGAACCGTGTCTCTGCCCTCACCCCTCACCGAGGCTCATATGGCCACCATGCAACCCTGATACTTTCAGCTCTACGTGCAAAGAATCCCAACCTAACTTAGTTCAGGCAAAACTGTAATCTCTTAGCTCCTGGAATCCAGGGATGGGTTGAACAGCCAAACTGTGGGGAGAATGGAAACGCAGCTGCGCCTAGAATGCCAGAACCAGTGACAAGAGCACATCTGGAAACCACTCTCGTGTGAGCGCATGTGTATGTGTGTGTGTGTGTGTGTGTGTGTGTGTGTGTGTGTGTGTGTTTGTACACACCTCATTCTCTCTCAGGGCTGACTGGCTTGCTCCAGTGGTAGGACACATAGCAGTCAATGGCACTCAGGTTTTTATATTACGGCTTCTCCACCAGAGGAAATTTTCCCTCACGGGCCTACAGTGGCTCATGGACTCATCCCTGCTCCAATGAACTGCGGTTTGGGGGTGAAATCAGCCTCAAAGACAGCCATTTTGTTTGGCAGGGCACCCAGGAGACTGGACAATCCCATAGACGTCCACTGTATGGGCCCATTTTATAAGTGGTACTTTTCCAAGATGAGCCTGCTCTCGGTAACTGTGAAGGTGTGTACAAGAAATGAAATATGCCTAAAAGGCACTAAGGGTGTCTATGTCCTTCTGGAAAATGATTACCTTCCCTCTTTTGGGAGACTAGAACAATGACAGGAAGACGAAGACAAATATTGGGTATGACTCATAAATAAGAGAAGCAGAATACTTAGTTCCCCTGGTGAGGCATATAAAATCATTTCACAGCAAAATTTCAGGATAACCAGGCATATCTAAAGCCAGGTGATAGCCCACTAATTTCAAGTGATTGTCTATAGTTCTGGGCTAATGAATGGGGCTTGGAGTGCCTTTTAGGCATATTTCATTTCTTGTAACCTCATATTCATATCAAATCTAGACAGAGCCTTGACTTAGGTCACTGACCTCATATATCCAGTCTCTAGGATGGAGACTTTTATAATCTTTGCTTGCTGCTGTTAATGCTCTTCAGAAGTCTCCTTCCGTACTGAATAGAGCTGACCTGTGTAACCATTATGGTATTAAGAATATAACAGTATGGAACCTCTGCGACTAGGTTATAACACACATCACAGCTTCAACCACAGGCTCTGGGGAAGTCCAGCCCGTGTTATGAGGTCACCAAGCAGTCCCATGGAGAGGTTCACGTGGAAAACAACTGAGGCCTCCAGCCAACAGCCAGCACCAACCTGCTGGCCACAGGCATGAGCCCGGAAGCAGATCAAGCCTTCAGGTGACCGCAGCCCAAGCCAACATTTTGATATAACCTGTTGAGAGGCCTTGAGCCAGTAGCACCTTGGTAAACCATTCCCAAATTCTTGACTCACAAAAACTATGAGATAATAAACACTTATTGTTGTTTCAAGCTACTCTATGTTGAGCTAATTTTCGTAAACAGCAACAGATAACAAATACTTAACAGGCATCTGAACTCATAGTATTGCTTACTTCATTAAAATTTTTTCTTTCTCTTTGAATCTTTCCTTTAATCAGAAAGCAAGCTCCATGAGGGCAGGAACTTACTTTCTCCTGCTCACTGTATGGTCTCCAACTGCTAGGGCAGAGCAGGACCCATTTATATCCTATAAATATGTGCTGAGTAAATCTGGTTAAGTATCTGCCAAACCTCCCCCAAGTCCAAAGAGCAGAGACCTGAACTTCGAGCCACACTAGATGTGGGGACAGGGGGCTTTCAGTGACCTGGGATGCCATCGGGACTTCCAGAAAACAGAATTACCTCAATCTCCAAGACCCTACTGGCCTGTGGAGGCTGACAGGAGCCCGGAACCCCTTCTGATCTCCTGACCACCTGGGCAAATCCTCCTTGACCTCCAGGAGCCAAATCTAGACAGAGCCTTGACTTAGGTCGCTGACTCCATTTCTCTGTGGGAGGGCAATGGGAGAGCCCTTCTCAGGCCCCTGCAAGTCCTCGAGAGCCAAGACTAAAGGCTGAATTACCCCTGCAGTCTGATGAATGATGCCCCCCAAACCACCCCATTTTAAAACAGCCACAGTCTTCTGCCTGACTTGAGAAACTCAGACCTTAGGACTGTGCATAGGAAAGAGAAAGCAGCCTTTCCGGGGGCCTGTGTCAGAGCCCAACGAGGACAGGTTATTTTTAATAAACTCCACTTGGTAGAAATTCAACATAGAGGTGGGAACAGCATGAATGGCGCTAGCTGAGCCAGGAGGCACTACGGCCATAGGCACCACCACCTCCTCCCTCCTCGGAGTCCCAGTCACGATGGAAGAAAAAAACATATTTCAGACAAGAATTACACCAGCCCTGGAAAACTCAATAACATCTTCATGCGTAAAAGAGGTGTTCCAAAAGCTGCTCATTTGACGTCAAGAAGGATGATGGAAAGGCCTCGCTGATTCCCAGAGATGCAGACAAAAACGCAAGGGGACAGAGTCAGCCTCTCGGGAGTGGTGGCCTCGTTAAGACGTATGTAGAGAGCATTTGTCACATCAACACAGGGAGCCGGACTCACGTTTCCTTTTCAAAACAAAAAGCTCTTGGTAAAGCTAAAGGGAAGTCTGCATGACCAGAGTGAAAATGGGCATCCATTGGATTTTTTTTTCTGCTTCTCAAACTGACTGTAAGCATCTAACAAGACACGTGGCTGGAAAATTCCACTGGCTCCTGGGTTTAGCCTTGCCCGCTGTGCCTCACCAACTCTGCAGACAGGTCCCAGAGCTGCGGACGCCTCGTCCTTTCCAAATGGGGAGCAGCCTTGGTCCAGGGCTCGGCCTTTGCTCCTCGTCTCTCCTCCAACTACATCCATCTCCTTGGGTAGCTCCTTCAGCCGTGGCTCTGAAGAGCTGCTGTCCGGTGACAACTTCCAATTTTCTTTCTCCAGCCCAGACCTTTTTCACAGACTCCAGACTTGAACACCCTCTCCCCTCAAGCATATCCTCGGGGACGTCTGAGAGATGCCTCCAGAGCAGCGTGCGTAAGATGGAGCTCCTGATCTTCCCGGAAAGGCGCCGCCCACGGCCTTACCCTTACTCCCTCCTTCCGTGTGCTCACGTTGACGTTCTGAAGCCATCTGTGACTCTTCTGTCTCCCCTACATGGCCTCGGGAAACACTGTTAACTCTGCCTTCCAAACATGCCCTGAATCCAGCCACTTCTCACCACTGCCAACTGCTTGCTCGCTGGCTTGTGCAACCATCAGCTCCCACCTGGACTGCCTATTGGAGCTGCCTACTCCCACCCCTGTCCCCTAAGGCCTGTTCCCAGCCCAGAAGCCAGAGGGCCCTTTAAACTGTCAGACCATGCCACAGCTCTGCCCAACTCCCTCCCGCGGCCCCCCCATTTCACCCCAGTTCTTTCATGGCACAAGGTCTTGCATGGTCGACTTCCGAGCCCCTCTGCCCCTGCTCCAGCCACAGACACCCCTGCCTGCAGGACTTCGCACTGGCTGTTGCCCTGCCTGCAAAGTTCCTCTACCACGTCCTCACCTGGTGAACTCCCTCGCCTCCTTCTAACTCTCAAAGGTCGCCATTTCAAAGACATCTCTGCTGGCCACCCTACTTAATATTATAACCAGCCTCTCCATTTCCATACTCCCAGCCCTCCTTAACCTGCTCCAGTCTTTTTTTTCCATCCCATTTATCCCCTTCTAACATTCTGTATTATTTACTAATTAGGCTTGTTGTTTATGGCCTAACTCTCCCTGGACAGAATGTAAACACCAAGAGAGCAAAGATCTTGGTCCTTTTTATTCACTGATTTATCCCAAGGGCCTAGAACTGTGCCTGGCAGAGAGTATTTTTGTTAAATGAATGAAAGACTATAAAGCAATGATTAGGAGCATGGGCCAGAGTCATGGCATTCTCCAACCCTAGGAGAGAGGAAACCAACACCTAGGGCCTGCCTGCTAAGGGCTGACCAGGCCAAGTGGGGCTGTGAATGCGCCAGAAGCCTGTGGGGAGGGCTGTGCTGGCGGCTTTGGATAATTCTTGGTCAACAGTCCCCAAGTCTGATGGCCACTCAAGTGGATCCCCCAAAATGTGTAATGGGCCAAACCTGCCAGTTCACATACAAGATGGACAACCAAATGCTCACCTAGCCTGGCTACTGGGGTGGGATTACCCCAGAATTACGGAGGCTTGCCTTCTTAGACTTCTGGACCTTGTTTGAAGAAATTCCAATCCGGCTCATGACGGGGCTGATGCATCAGTTTGCAAAAGGATTCATGGAAGGTCCACATTAAACAGTGAGCCCACCGCAGACCCTGGAAAGCCTGACCCAGGCTGGAAGAGCCCACCTCACCTCAGAGGCAGCATGGTGTGGGGCAAAGAGCACTGGACTGAGGCCGGGGACCTGGGTTCAGGCCCAGCTCCGCCACTCACTCTGATGCTGGCAAGTCACCAGCGCCCACTGAGCATGAATATTGAGCATCAACTTCCTGTCAGGTGCAGCATTGCGGGCTGAGGATTCAGGGACAATGAGCTATGGCTGTGTCCCCAGGGGACTTCTGGTGAGCAGAGGGGGTGGGGACGCATGGCTGCACTCACTGGGCACCTGTGATGTGCTGGACACTGCTCCCGGCAGTGGGGACTCGCCCTGGCTCTCAGCACCTCTACCTTCATGAGATACAACTACGGTCCCACTGAGAGACAAGGACGTGAGCCAGAGAGGGTTAAGCAGCTGCCCAAGGTCTCACCACCGGCACGGTCTGGGTGGTGTGGCTGGAGCCTGCATTCTCAGGCGATGCATGGCACAATAATGAAGCTCAGGTAGAGCAGAGGGCACAGCAGGAAGATGGAGTGGTTGGCAAGGGCTTCTGAGAACAGAGTACAGGAGGATGACAGGCATTTACCAGGCAGAGGGGACGTGGAGGGGGGCAGCATTTCAGGTAGCAAGAGTGAAGGAGCCAGGGCCGAGAAAATCCAACCAGCCTGGCAAGTCAGAGCCACCAGAAGCAGGTGGCAGGGCCAGAACACAGGGTTCAAGAGAGACCTAGGTGAAGGTCAAGGATGAAAGGGTAGGCGGGGGAGATTTGAAAAATGCCAGTGGCCAGTCAACTGGTAGTAAGCACCCCTAGTGCCAAACTGTGGTCTTCAAGGACCATTTCCCAGTGAAAGAAACCAAGGCTCCTTGGAGAAATGAGGGACTCTAGGTGTAGGGCAGGAAACATACAAGATGAGCCCAGGACATCTCATCGTACCAGATAGCTAGGAGGTTGCCAGTGACTGTGGGGTCCTCTCAAGGGCTCTGAAGGCAACCTGAAGGGCTCCCAGCACCCAACGCAGAGACCATGGACCATGGATGATGACTGCTTTGCATCCATGTTTCAATAAAAAACTATTTGGCTACTACTATTGGAGGATGCTAGGCAACCAATTCGTTACTTTGAAAGCATAAATACAGGGGAAGAATCAAGCAATTCCTCCATGTTTTACCACTGGGTAACCAAATGGCAATCAAAACGAAGTGCATCCCAGCCAGCAAATGAAGAAGGAATGACAGAATTAGGATGTTGCCATGTTGCAACCCCTAACTAATCAGCAGATTTATGCATTGACTATCAACGCATTTTTTAAATCTGTATTCAGAGTTTTGTTTTATTTTGATCCTCTTAGATAAGTTCTGGTTCACAGGCTCCACAATACTCTTCAGCCCATCTTGGTAGATCCAACTAAGGGTGTCTCTGACTTTTTTTAATTAATCAGTTGAGATCTACATCATCTTCTGGAGTCACTGGATCAAGGTCTGTTGTCTACATTTCTTATCTGCAACAGTCAAGCCAGTCCGTGTTCCTTGGCTTCCCGTTAGATTACCGAGATCCTCTTGTTTGGAAAGACAGCTGGAGCCCCAAGCGGGAGGCCTACTCTGTTTTCATCATGTCCGGTGTAAGCCCTGGTACCTATTGCTCTGTCTTGGATCTCACTCATCTTAAGTGGTCCCAAGTCACCTCTTGCTATTTTCTTGCAAGGATTCGACCTGCACATGCACAGAGCCACTTCCAACTCGTAGGCAGACGTTTTTACACAGGGTGTAGGGCCGATCTCTTTGAAACATGTTTTCCCCATATTTCTTCAGTGACTGAACAGGATGTGATGTTTGTCACAAATAATGTGTACAGAATGGATCTGTGGTAGTTCCGGTTGCTGCAGAGTAGGCACCCTGGCTGAGGTCATGTGTCGAATGGAAAGACTCGGTCTGCTCTGATCCTCCCACGGGGGGATGCCAATGGCCTTGACCGTGCCCACCACCCCCTGCCCTTGGCCCACCTTTGCCAATGCTGCTGCCATCCCTAAGCGAAAAACAAGCGGATATGATATATTACATGTCACCTGACAGAAGACCATGAAACCGCTTATAAAGTTCGTTCCCCCACCCCAAATGGACAGTGAATCTGCTCACATCTCTAGATTCAATGAGCAATTTACAATACTGAGGAAACTATTAAATGACACAAGGCAGTGAGAGAGCAGAATTTAGACCATGGGACCCTTTTCTGGGTGAACAAAGATGGTTATAAACTGTCAAAACATGCATTTATGAAAAGTATGAGACAATCAGAAATTTCAACACTATTATTTGATGATACAAAAAAATTACCTTTTTTTTAGCTGTGGCTATTTTTTTGTGTTAAAGAGTTGTTATTTAGAGATTTATACTCAAGTGTTCAGAGATGAAGTAATATATGTGAGATCTGCTATAAAATGCTACCGAGGAGAGGATGTGGGTGAAACAAGACTGGCTGTGAGTTCATTATTGCTGAAGCAGGGTGAAGTGGGGGTCATTATACTATTATATGATAATTATACTATTATATTATACTATTCTGTCTACTTTTACTTTTTACAGTTTGAAATTTTCCATAATAAAAAGTTATGAAAATACTAGATCCCACCCCCAGAGATTCAAATTAGTGAGTCTGGGCTTCAGCACACGCATTGATATTTTTTTAAGGCTCCCCAGGTGTTTCTACTGTTCGGCCAAGGTTGAGAACTATTGTAATTATTTCAATGAGACACTGAGAGCCTGCGCTGAGACCAAGACAGAGGTCATGGCTGGTCTCAGAGAGGTCAAGGGGCCAAGCACATGGCCTTGACTGGCTTAGGGAAGGGACGAGGGAGAGGGAGGAGATGAAGACATGCAAAAACCTTGGCCTGGGGGACTGTGCAGTGCCAGTCATTGCAATAGGGAGCACATCGGGGCTGGTTGTTTTGGGGTTCTGGGGTACTTTTTATTATGGTCATTTGAGGGGGCCCCTGTAACTTCCGGTGGACGTTTTCAGTGGGCAGTGTGGCTTGTAGATCTAAAAATTAACACTGAGACCCTGAGGCAGACACAGGAACTCAGGCCCCACAGGGCTGACCTCCAGAGACTGAGGTCCAGATGGCTGTAGCCAGGGATGGCATTAGAGCCTCCAGAGAACTAGCATCTTGGCCCCCAGCCATGGGAAGGGGGACCTGGATGACCCCACTCCTTTCATGACTGGCCTCCACTCCTTGACTCCCCACTCCTTGTCCACCTTTTCTGAATAGACACCCAAAGGGGAGTCAGCCAGGTGGAGGTGCTGTGCCCTCCTGAGCAGCTGCTGTGCCTTCCTGAGCGAGTGCTGATGAATTCCTGCGTATTCCTACACCATGTCCTGAAAGCCCACACAGGTCGATCAGCACGTACTAAGCAGATGAATGACCAGTACCTCTGAAGGAAGAAGCCATGGTGCCAAGCATGGCTGTGCATGCCAGCAGCCAGCGAGCCAGCAGCTGTCAGATTGGCTTGAAACGGCCAACAAATGTTTATTCCACACACATTTACCGAATGCCTATATCTGCTGGGCACCGTGCTAGGCAGGGGTGAACTGGAGGCCTAGGGTCCTGGCCTCAGGAGGCTTGCGTTCTAGTGGGGAAACAGCCAGTAAATAAGTCCAGAAACACAAGCTTTGGAATTTTAGAAAATGGGTTCTCAGCTAGGGGAGGGGGTCATGGAATCCAAGAACTACCTTGAGGTGTTGGGAAAACTGCTCAACTTCCCAGGCACTACCCTGCATGATAACCCAGGATTCCAGAACCAAAGAACTGTTGGGGCCTCACTTTAAAGTAGCAGCAACCAAGGCCCAGTGAGGGAGGTGGCCCTCCCACGGGTGCCCAGCAGGTGTAGACCTGGGGACAAGTTTGTACTCTCAAAGTCTGCACTGTAAGTTTCTCGAGCAACAGTTTTACCTTTATCCTTCTAAACTACGTGGTCCATATTTTCCTTTGGGCAAAAGTGGTTGCTGACCACAGAGGACCAGAGTCCCCCCAGCCCCCACCCCAGATGGGAGCAAGGACTTACCACTGAGTCTAGGAACTGAATGTAACACTCCAGCCCAGGTTTGGTTTCACAGAACTGCCGAAAAAGCAGCCTCCCAATTGGCTGCTTGTCACATAAACTGCAGTAATCTCTGTCTGGAGACAAGAAAAGAAAAATGTGTTGAGACGCAGGAGAGGGCCAGGCAGGGTCACCCAATCAGTCCCCGCCCGGATCCAGAGCCCCAGATGGATGGAGCAAGATGAAGCAAACTCTCAGGACCCCTTCTGTATGTCCAGGCTCTGCAGGCTCAGAGGGGCAAGGTCGGGGTAGAGGAAGGCGCCGGTGAGGGCCCAGCCTCTCCTCCCCGGCCCACGCCCCTGTGGCTGCCCTTAATTCTGTATGGAGGTGCCAGCAGTTCTGGGGACTATGACTCTGCCCCTGGACGGCCAATCAGTACATCACATTCCCTCATTTCAGTGACTGGATAAGGGTGGCAGGCATGTAGTTCAAGCCAGTTGCAATCAGAATGAACCACAGACTTTGCCTCTCTCTTCTGGCTGCTGGGGTGCAGGGTGTGAGGCCAGGGGCAGTGGTCTTGACACTCCAAGGGAAGCCGCTGTGAGCATAAGGCTGACACACAGAGGAGGTCAGAGCTGGGAAAATTACAAGTGGAGTTGGTGCCCTGGTGATGTCATGAATCTCTGGATCAAACCATGCCTGCAACCCAAACCACATCTGAAAAGCTCATTTAAGAGCTTTGTTTAGGGCAGTTTGAAAAGATTTTAAAATTATTTATAATTCAAACCATTCTAATGAATAGAGTAAAAAAGAAATTTCATTTTGCCCAAAGGGAGCAAAGCCCAGTCTTAGGAGGCTTCAGATTATGAAAACCCTGCATTTTCCAGCTGAGGAGCTAGAGGCATGGAAACAGGAAGTGACCAGCCCTCAGCTACTCAGTAGTGAAAAGAGTTCTAAAGAGGAAATGCAATGCAAGACTCTAAGCCTGGAAACCAGGGTTCTAGCTGATGAGTTGCTATGTGACTTCAGCAATTCATTTGCCCTCACTGGGCCTGTCTTCCTCTGAAAACTGAAGCTGCAGGTTGGAGGTAAGATGGGAGGTCCCTTCTGGCTCTTCTGGCAATGATGTTCAAACCCCTGCAGGAAGTTTCTCTGGTGAGAAAGCTAGTCAACAGACCAACTGAGACAAGTTGCCTTGTACCCTCTCAAGCTCTGAACATCGGCCCTTTGATTCTGCAGCTGCACCGGGAATGGTCAGGTGACTTCACGGGAAACCAGGAAGTGGGTGAGTTAGACCTCACTTAGGAGAGCTCCCTGGATAGGAAGGACTATATCCTTGCTGAATGCAGAGGGGGAGCAAGGACAATCATCCCCTTAGAAAGAATTTCTCTGGAGTTATGGAACACAACAAGGAGATAAGAACACAACCATCATGCCAACTCACTTTCATACCCAAAGAGTTTATCCACAGAAGGTAAAGCTTATAGGGAGCATAGTGGCTGTGGGTTTGGGCTCTGGAGCTAAACCACCTGGATTCAAATTCCAGCCTCACCACTCACTGCCTGCATGCCTTAGGGCAAGCGACTTAACACTTTTATTCCTCAGTTTTCTCATCTATAAATTGGGCACAGTAATCATACCTATCTTCTGGGTCATAAGGCTTAAATAAGATAAGGCACAGAAAAGACTCAGACCAGAGCCCGGCACATAGGAAATGCTTAATAAACACCACGGATTATCATCATGAATCTGGGGTTTTTGGTCTGTTCCATCTCCCTTCCTTCAAGGAACCTCCTTTCCCTGAGTCCATAACAATCCAGTCCAAGGTCCTAAGGGAGCCTACTGCTCCTGACCTCAGGAATTGGCATGTGACTTCAGTCCTAGCCATCTGGAGTCCTTGCCTCCCAGCCACAACACAGGGTCAAGGATGGGCACACGACTCAGTCCTAGACAATAAGAGGTCTCTGTTTCTGCCAGTTATAGGTTCAGAGACTGACGTGGCTCAGTTCTAGCCAGTCAGAACCCTCAGTCTCTTGGCAATAGTGACAGGTTCAGGGCACATGACTGAGTGGGACCTGGAGTCCTTCCGGGGTTTCTGCTAGAACTTTTGCAAAAGATACTTGCTCCTCTCTGGGGCAGCAAGGCCTTAGGACCCATCAACCAAGAGCCGCCACAACTGTCTCCCACTAGTCAGCATGATTCTGGACGCGTGATGCAGGCAAGGTGGAGCTGCGTGGGGAAGAGGAGAGAAACCCAGCACTGTGAATGTCCCAGGAGCCCCTGGAGCCGAAGCCAGCCTGGTGCCTGCACCTTTCCTTACCTAACAGAGTCTTAGCTTAAAAGCGAGTTGGTGTTGGGTTTTCATCTCTTGCAACAAAAAGAGCAAGTGACCAGGTGTACAGACTAGTTTTACAGCCCACTTCTTTCATGGGTAAACTGCCTGAAGGCAGGACTCCTGTGTCTGTAGGAATTTACCAGTTCTCACTGTAGTGTGTATAAAAAGGTGCTCAAAAACTTCTCATTCTCTCCTGGATAAGCTACCTACCAAGTCTCCCTCGTGGCCCCCTCCTCCAACAGTCTAGGGGCTGAAACTAGCCTAGGACGATTGCATTAACTAGCTTTCCATGCATGGATGGTTCACACACAGCCACTCCGACAAACATTTAACCCACCTCAGAGTGTGCAATGCTTGGTGGGGCGGGGGATGGGATGAGGTCTCAGCTCTCAGAGAGCTTGGATTCTGTTGCAAAGGGGGTGGCGGGTGGATGAGCAGACAGGATCCCAAGTGACAGCAATAAAACGTCAAATTAGATGAGTGTTACCATCGGCCCCAGTAGGGAATCCGGGGAGGAGGGAGCCAAATCAGGTGACAGGTCCGTGGCTTGCACCTGTTAGCAGGACGCCCTGCAGACACAACCTGCATTCTCGCTGCCTCCCACTCAACCTGATCCCCAAGGTGAGGAAAACAAACGTTCCCATCCTTTCCCAATCAGCTGGACCTCCCCAGCACAAGCCCAGAGTGACAGCAAATTACCCTGTGTCAAACTCCAGTTTTATTTAGTTATGGCAAAGAGTGCTGCAGCCCTTCTGTGATTTGAGCAAGGCACCCCTCCCCATTTCCAAAAACAATTATGGGATTGCATGTACCATATTGTGACTCCTTAAGGGTTCATCTGACAGGATTTTCTCTCTCCATATGGCGTTTGCTGTCAGTATGGAAACAAGGCTCTTATAAACTCACAGCACAGTAAACACCATGTGATTCCAACACAAGCTGTCAGGATCTCAGTTCCGGGCTTCTCCCAGCTGTACAGAGGATCCCAGGCAAGAAAGGCACTTGTCGGAAGCCCAGGGAAAAAATAAAAGGACCAGAAATCATCTCCTTGGACTCCTTTCTCAGCCTTAAAAGAAGATGAACGGGCTGATCTTCTGAGGCACCACCACCAGCAACAACAACAAAATTCAAGTGCAATGTTTGCAGTTCCTTTAGAAATTTAAAACGAGGCCATAGAAGGGAGAACATGAATTTGGGGATTGATCAGGGTGACAGGAGGAGGTGCAAGTCGTCAGGAGCAGACCCGAGATGAGGGTCAGTTCTGCAGTCAGCCGACGCTGAAGTTGGAAGTATGAGGAGGTCACGGTACATCTTATCTCCCAGGCAGATCCTTCCTGATCCATTTCTACAGAAGTCAGCCATGCTGTTGAAATCCCGGCCCCTTCTCCCAAGCATGGAATGTTGGGACTGGTGGGGGAGATGCATTCAGGACAGAGGGACAGAGCCATTCCTCCCCATCTCTGAATCTCTCTCTCTCAGGCTGGGAGAGCCCTGGGATGCTGCGCACACGGGCATGCACGCACTGCACACACATGCGTGCACACACACTGCACACATCAGCTCTTCTAGAACATGAAAATCCAGCATTGGGCCACATGCCTCATTGTTTTTCCCTCCAAGCCAGAAAGAGGCTGTCAGGAGGTAAGTTACAAAGGGGCATAGGGCTCCCCTGCCCTAAAGTGTCCACCGATCATATATAATCATGCTAGTTTTATTGTTTTGGGTCCTTCATTCAACAAACTGTCTTCCAAGGTTTTTTGCTTTCTGATACTAGAAGGTTCCTTCAACTTTAAGACTCTCTCCTTGAATTAAACACCTGGAGGTGTGTGGATGGGTAGATGGGAGGAAACACACCTTGTACCCACTGGCAGGTTACTAATTCAGTAACAGACATGGAGTTTGCAGCTGGCAGTCAGCTGAGACCAGGGAGAGGGGTGTGGTCGCTGTGATGTGACGTTTGGCCTAGGCTGCAGTAATAAAAGTCTGGAGACATGACATGCCCAGAGGAAGGTGATGGAAAAGGGGAAGGGTCCATAGGCCCATACTAAGCTGGAGGACACTGTCTTGTGCCTTTAATCAAAGAGCAGAGTGACCCAGGGAGGGGCTGGGGCCCGCTGTATACAGAGGAGTGTGCTAGGAGCGTGCTAGGAGATAAGATACTAGAAAGGTAGGCAGGGCTCAGGAAACGACTGGCCTCTGGGGCCAATGAGATTAGAATGGATTCAGAGTCCCATTGGGGATCCATGGTTTTGATCATTTCAAGTACAGTCCATAGAAAGGTGGATGAAAATGGGGTGGGGAGCAGGGAGTGAGACCCTTACAGAGGAGGTCACCTGCTTGGGAGCCACTGCTGTCTGTGGTTAAAGCCCCAGCAGGAAGTGCATGGCCCCTGCAGTTGGGACCCTGCTTTGGTACGGAGCTGCACTGAATTGGCTTTAAGACAACCACATGTATTTTTTTCCTCAAGGGCTTGACACCTCCTAAGCCTGCCCATGGCTAGGAAGACAGTACGGCCACCTTCCTGAAACACTGAATGGAATTTCAGCACTGCCTTCAGACAGAAGAACTATTTGTACCCACAGACAGGCCCTTTAGCAAGTTGACAGACACTTGCTGAGCCCCTGCTGGGCACTGCACCGTACGCCCCGTTGGAGGCACCTCTTAAAGCAGATGAGGCACCAGGTCTTCGTTCGTCCTGAGTAGCTTGCTTACTAGCTGAGCAGGGGGGCGGCCGTGAAGAGCGCCACCTAACAATGTCCATGGAACAAAATGACAAAAAGCGGGACTGTTGGGACTGTCTAGGAAGGCATCTCCGCTTTCCTGGCACAGAGCACTTTCATGAAGATGTGTCAGTGTCGGGGTGGCACCCATGGGAGAGCTCTCTGAAGCAAGGGAATGGGAGGGACGGGGTCACCAAAGGCCATTCCCCCAGGGGCCGTGAGCTCGGCAAGAAGAAGAGAAGGTCAAAGCCAGAGAAGTGAGGCCAGGGTCAAGAGGAGGGGCAAGAAGAAGCCACAGTGGGGAGGTAAAGCCCCAGGGGAGAAGTCAGTTGGCCACGGGGGCCATGGCCAAGCAAGGGGCAAGGTGTGGCCAGACAAGAATTCAGGGCTCAGTCTGTGACCACTGTGGAGCACCAGTGAGTAGACCTTCAAGAATGGCTTGAGGTATAAGAAGGTTCCTCAAAAAATCATACACAGAACTAACATGATCCAGCATCCCACTTCCCAAAATAATCTGAGTGAGAATTTTAGAGATATCTGCACCCTGTGTTCACTGTGACAGGTGAACACTATATCCAAGATGTGGAAAGAAGCTAAATATCCACTGACCAATAAATGGATCTTAAAATGTGGTACATAACATAATGGAATACTATTCAGCCTTAAAAAGGGAGGAAATCCTGCCACACGTGACAACATGGATGAACTTCAGGGACGTTATGCTCAGTGAAACAATCCCATCACAGTAGGCCAAATACTGCATGATTCCACTTATGTGAAGTACCTAAAATAGTCAAACTCATAGAAACAGAGAGTAAAATGTTGGTTACCAGGGATTGGGAGAGGGGGAAATGGGGAGTTGTTGTTTAATGGGTATAAAGTTTCAATTACACAAGATGAATAGTTCTAGAGCTCTGCTGTACAACATTGTGCCTATAACAATACTACATTGTGCACCAACAATTTTATTAAGAGGGTAGATCTCATGTTAATGTTCTTAAACAGTAACTTTTAAAAAAGAGAATAGCTTCTAAAAAATGGACCAAAAATGGCAGGTTGCCTGGGGCTGGGAGGTGAGGCACGAAGGGACAGGAATCAGAACACAGTGTTACCTGAGGGAGTCAGCAAGTGACTTTACTTGGCAAGGAGTGTAACTGTCTGAGAATATACACACAAGCACGCACATGCACATGAATTTGCGACAAACCTGTCCTGAAGTCTAGGCGCAGCTGTGTCCCTTCCAATTCTCCTCAGGGGAGCGTGACACTTTCCAAGCGGTCGGCCAACAGAGGGCGCAACGAGACAAGGGGCCTCGTCCCCACCACCACCGCCTGGTGTCGTGTGGGTGCCTTGCTGAGAGCCTCCCCTTGTCTCCTCGCCTGCTCTCATGAGCTGCTGAGGTCAGTGCTATAGGCTGAAGGTGTCCCCCGGCAAATTCATATGTAGAAACCCGAGTCCAATGTGATGCCATCTGGACGTGGGCCTTTGGGAGGGGATTCGGTCATGAGGGTGGAGCCCTCATGAATGGGATTAGTGCCCTTATAAAAGGGACCCCAGAGAGCTCCCTCACCCCTTCTGCCACATGAGGACACAGTGAGAAGACGGTCATTTATGAATCAGCATGCAGGCCCTCACCAGACACCAAATCTGCCAGCACCTTGATTTTAGATTCTCAGCCTCCAGCACTGTGAGCAATTCCTATTGTTTATAATCCGCCCTGTCTGTAGTATTGTTTAGCAGCCCGAATGGACTAATTAGCTATACAGCCTTGGGCAAGTCCCTTCACCTGAGGCCCAGCTGCTGCACGTGTCACACGGACAATCAGAGTTCGCCTGTTGGGACCAAGTAAGGCCAAAGCCACCCCTCCTGCGGCGAGCCAGTCCCCTCCAAGCTCTGCAGGGCAGGGGCAGGTTCTGCCGGCCCTTCTCTCCCTCCACAGAGCCTCCTTCTCAGAGAGAAGCCACATGTGTCCCCACAGCACAGGCCGAGGTTAAAATCTCACAGTCCACAGTCAATTCCTCCAAGACTCATAACCCCTAGAGGACTCAGGAATAGGAATGATATTGATAGTGAAGATAAATAAATGCTGTCACTGTTTTCATACTTTTCCAGTGACATGAAATGGAAACATACTTTCTTAATTAAGAGCCTGTGGTATGTGGACACTTGGAGGGCAACCAGATTTTCCCAACTGAAGGCCAGTGTCCAGGCAAGGAGGACATGACGACTCTCCTCGGATGGCACAGCCCAGGGGAAGGGGCTGCCACCCTCCCTGCCCAGCTCGGAGGGCTGGCATCGATCCCCGGCAGAGGGGGCGGGCAGAAGTCCCAGCTGGGCTGGGGGGTGTCCATGACTGAAACCTGCTTGTGACTGTTTTCATTGTTGCCCCAGGCACTCCTTGAACTTGGGCCAATGAAAATGCACGTTCCATTTCAGAATTAAAAGCAAGAAACATGGCTTCCTGAGGAAATGGAAACGCTAACACCGGAGCCCTTGGAAATGAAACCACACATGTTTATGGTAAAAGGGGGGTAGGTGGGTGTCCAAAAGCAATTTCTGGAGCCATCTCTTTACCAGTTGGAGTTTTATATTATTTTGTTTTGTTTCACTTTACTTTATTTAGCATTGTTTTTCCACAAAAACAGGGGTTTTTGGTGGCTTTTTTTTTTTTTGGTACGACGGTGGTCCTGATAGGTTCTAAGGCAGTTTAGGAAAACAGACGTGAGGAGACTAGATGACAGAGGCCATAAGCCCCTCACCCTGCCATACTCCAGGTCTGAAACAATAAACAGAAAAGTGATTTGAAAACAGCTTTCTCTTAAAAATTCCTGCCAAAGCTGGAAAAAACAATCAGGCGTTTGCTCTGAGGAAAAAGCTCTCTGACGTTTGAAAGGCAAGATAGCATCATGGATAATGGCGATTTTTCACAGCCTACCTCTTGGAAGGAAAAAGAGAGGAAAAGGGAAACATTTGGTATTTGGCTAGCAACAGCTGAGGGGGTTCCTATTGCTTCAAGAAAGATGTTTTTATGTGAATTGAAAATGACATATGGCACATTACACAAACACACCCGAGCCAACCCCCATCTTCCCAGGCCTTTGTCCCCTCATTCATCCTGGGCTCCAGTTTTACTGAGAGTCTGAGAAAGTGCTGGGGGCTGAGCTGGACAGGACACAGAGTGTATGCTGTCCCCACAGGGCCCTCTGGGAAAAAATGGGGCCCCAGAGTCAAACAATGACCTCTCTCTTATTCTCCTCCTCCTCAAGGCCAAGAAAGGCAAAGAACGTATGTATTCCCTCGTGATGGGAATGAGACCGAGAGTTGGGTGAGCACATGGAGAGCTGGGGCAGTGAGCTGGACGTGAGGAACGGCCAGGTGGCCTCGGACGCTGTGCAGGCAGTGGCTAGATGGAGTCCTGCACGTTGGAAAGGGTGGGAACCGGCTCGGGACCGGGGTCCAGGCCTGGCTCTTTGACCTGCCCTCGCTAAAATGAGCGGAGCAGACCCCCGAGGAAACAAGCCCTCTCCCAGGACGAAAGCCCACCACTCTGACGGGAGGCCTGCCTTCCACGCTGGCACAAAGTGAGCCTGGGAGCCAACAGGCAGAGGCAGGACGGGCCCTGGTGCATAGGCGGCGGCACTTGCAAATACCAGGTGAAGAGGAGACAGTGATGTGTGACCTGTGGTTACTTTGATTTCTCTGTGTCTTGAATATTTTTACAAATGAGGGGAAAGCAACTATTCTAAAAACACAGCTGCAGCATTTCTAAGACTAGGAAGGCCCTGGGAAGCGAGGGGGCTGTGACTGCTGGATGTGTCCCCTTCTGCATGCAGGTCCTGGGTCATGTGAGGGTGCTCAGCATGGTTTTACCCAGCCAGACCTGCGGTGGAACCTGCCGGTGAGCTGTGCTGCTGGCCGTGGTGACTGCTGCCCCCGCCCTGGTGACCTGGGGGCCTTCCCTCACACCTACTGTGCTCACAACCACTTGGGGACACTGTCCTCTGACAGCCACATTCTTTCTACAAGCTTTTTTCTCCTTGAGAAGAAATTCCCATGCAGACACAGGCACATGTAGATACTGAAATCCTCAGTCACACCTAGACCAACAGCATCCAATCTCTGGAAGCGGTGTCAGTAGTTTTTCAAGCTCCCGGGGTGACTCCGACCCTGCCCTGACTATACACTTCACTGTATCACCCCCAGAGAGGGGAATGGGGCATTGAGGTGTGTGCACGAGTGAACCAACGAGTGAACCAACGATTGAACAGATGAACGAACAAATCAACATGACAAGAAGAGCACACGCTTCCAAACTGGGGAGTGGACGTTTCAGGCCCACACTGCCTTGGCATGGCCCCATCCCCGCTCCCCACCCCACTGTTAACCTGCCAGAAACGAAGGTCTCCCTGAAGCAACTCAATGATACATGGTTGCTCCTGGTGTGGCTTCCATCCAAGGGAAACAGAAGGGCTCCAGTGCCCAGGCCCGGGAGGCAGGGGGTGGGCCAGGCTGTGTGCTCACTCAGAGCCGCAGCTGTGCCGGCCCAAAGCCCCCTGGGGCAGGGTGGGACTGGACTCCGGGCCCTGCCCGACTCGCTGCTTTTGGGAAAGCTCAGCCAGGACTGTGCGGCTGGGCCAGGGGACCGGACTTGGCCTCCAGCACCTCCTCTGACCCCTGCATGACCTCAGACCCTTCATTTTCTCTGACCTTGGTTCCCCCTTTTACACAAAGAGCCTGATGAATGAAGGGAGCTTAAATGTCCCTGCCTCCCACTTTGGCAGTCCCCCAGGGACACTGTGAGGAGCCTGGTGGGGATAAAGCCATCCGCAGGCAGCGGGCCTTTCTCCAGAATCAGAGCCCCAAGTAGAGCTCGCCACTGCTGAGGTCTTTAAGCCCGTGAAGCTGCCTTCCATTCTGCAGCCGCACGGGCCAGAGCAGGACCAGAGCAAGCAGTAGCGTAAAGGCAGCCCTTCCAGAAGGCCCAGCAAGCGCGCTGTCTGGGGGCCAGGGGCCCCAGCCTGCATCGCAGCCCAGCCAAGGCTGCTCCCATCTCTACCTCAGTCTCTCTCAAGTGCCTTCATGGATGACCTTGGGTGGCTATGCCTGACCCACCCTTCCTGCAAGCTGCCCTGGCCTGCTGCGGGGGTGTTGGGGGGCGAGCAGAGAGGAGGGCTGCTCTCAAGCCTCCGAGCTGGGCCATCCAGGGCCCTGGGGACTGGCTTCACCTGGAGCTATGAGCTAATGAAGCAAAAGCCACAGGAAGGCGGGGCCAGGAAGTGGCCAGGCAAGCGGGGGCCAAGGCAAACAGCAGCCTCCCTGCAGAGAGGCGGTCCGGCTTCTCCCTGGGCTACCCGCCAGGGTCTAGTGAGGCTCGCAGCTGTGCTGGCCAAAAGTACTTGAGAAATGAATCCCCAGGAAGGTACTGACGATCTCCTGGAAGTCCTAAACCCCCCAGCCACTCCGATCCCCTTGACAGGACCCCCACCAGGGGCTCAGCCATCCCTCGTTTTGACACTTCCTGGGACAGGAAGCCTTCAAAGTGCCCAGTGGTCTTCATCAACTCCACATTAAGAGTCCATTCTTATTTCGAGACCAAACCCCATTCTTGAGATACCGAGGACAAATGTTGGGTGGTAGTTTCTCTCTGCTCGGCCAGTCTTCTCTCAGGCTCACCTCCAGTCCCCCAGCCGCTCTGCCACGGCTCCTAGGACTCAGCCACACGACACACGAGAACTTTCCCCAGGAAGCAGCACGAAGGTCTCGGTCTGCTGGAACCGACTTGGACCTTCGGTAATGAAATGTGAAACCATGCCAGGCCCTTCCATGAAGCCATCTTTGCCTGACACAGCCCCAGAGAGAAGAGGGGCTAGATTCGCGAAGAGATGGATGCGTTCACAGGCAGAGTGTTCACCCAGCACCCACGTTTGAGACAAGAGATGGGAGAGAAGCAAGTGGCTTCAGCAGAAACTAACAGAGAGAAAGCTGGAGTTTGAACTCACACTTTGCTTAGCTGAGTTGTAGCTCAGGGTTGTTGGCACTTTAGACACAGGTTTTCACAGAGTTTGACAGAGCTAGTTTTCAAAAAGAGATGACCTTTGGGTCAGACAGCAGCCTTCTCACTTTGCCACCTGATTCCTAATAACAACTGAAACAACAGCAGCTAACATGCCGGGGTGCCTGCTGTTCACTGAACACCGTGCTAGGCACTTCATGTGCTCATCTGCAATCCCCAGAACAGCCCCACGAAAGGGGGTGCTACTATCCACCTATTTTTAAGTGCCCCAAAGTGAGGCCCTAGGAAGGAATCACCACAAGGTCACAGACCTAGTAGGTGGCAGAGACAGGGTTTGAACTCAGCTCTTTCTGACAGTGGGGTAACTTCCAGCTTCTAGAGTCTGGAGCAGCAGCAGGCAAAGACCTGGGCCCTGAGAGGTGGATGGGGTCCCATTGAGGCACCGCACCATCTGGCAACTTCCGGGGGGGTCCAGGGGAGGAGCACCCCGCTAACCTGGACGTACCCATGACCAATCCATCTCCACGGCTCCCGGGCTGCTCTGTAGACAGTCCACGAGCTCCAGCCTTCAGAGGCTAAGGCCTGGGAAAAGCACGGCAGCTCAGGGGCTGGCTCTCAGCTGGGCAGCTGCACTCCGTGGGCTAGGCCGGCGCAGGAGGGCTCTTTGGAATGCCCTTCTCTGCTCTCCTTTTCCATAACACCTGGCCCAGGAGTGTGGCACCCCCCAGCTCTGAGCCCCTTCGGCTCGGAGGCCTGCACCACACCTGAGATCCAGTGACCTACGTGTTGTCTCATCCCTTTGGCTGCAGTCCTCAGAGCTGACCTTAGCTCCTCAGCTGAGCTATAAATTCTCTCTCTCCACTGCCACCCCCTTCGCATCCTCTGTAGAGTCTGAGACCGTCTGGACACTTATGAGGTGACCAATAAATACACAATTGATTCAAGCAGGAGCAGCCATGAGAAAAGTTATTCACTAGGATCCTGTTTATACTTCTTTTGTCAAAACAAATCCCTTGCTCCTTAAAGGTAGATGTCTTAAAGTCACTGGTGTCCTGAATTAAATGCTTGGCTTTTAATAGGGTGTTGGAATTACATTTCACAGCACATTCCTGTGCTCGGACCTACATAGAGGCAAGTCCTTAAGCCAAGAGGACAGGCGTCCAAACAGAGCTGGGCCCAATCTGGAGCAGGCAGAGCCCAGGCTGTCTTGTCCCCTGCACACCCAGCACCTGGCACGAACCTGGCACGGAGCGGGCACACATATTTGAGCGAATGAATGAATACATTTAACGACTTAGCTCATCAGTTTGCTAGCTCATCAGTTTGTTGGCTATACTCTACCATACTTGTTCCCAAATGTTTCCCTGTGCTGGGTCAGGTTAATGAATGGATCTGCCACATGGGAAATGGTACCCCTTCCCAGTACTGATGTCCGTCCTTCACAGTGCAGCAAAGTGTGAGCCAGAGAAAGGATATGCTATGTGCTCAAGGGAGCATGGTCATGGACACTGCAGAAAACCAGAAGGAAAGTCAGTCCAGTGCCCTCAACTCCCAGACAGGGAAACTGAGGCCCGGGGAGGGGAAGGGTCTCACCTTATTCATCACCCCAGAGCTTGTTCACCCACCCCCAGCTGCTCTGAGACCCCAGGTTAGTGTGAATAGGCAGGGGAAGTCCTTTGTTAAAACTGAAAGACCCTTACCCAACGGTCCCACCCAGGTCTGGCACAGAGATGTCCAGTCAAGACTTTCAAAACTCCCTCCCAGGACCTGGCATTTTGAGCACCATAAAGGGTGGCTGCTTCGGTGAGCCTGAAGGCCTGTGATTGATGCCACACAGGTGTCTCATATAAATCTCCGAGGGCCGTCTCTGCATGGAGCCAAGTAGAGACGCTTTTAATCATCAGGAGGGAAAAAAGCAAAATACCTCATGCATTTTCATTTTTATCTAAGGAGAAGAGCACAATCAATTTGTCAGCATGCAGTAACACTTCTTGCCAAACACCACTTATTTTAAAATAAAGCTTTCTCAGCTATACAAACAGAGGAGAAGCGTGCAGGACCCAAGACACTCGCTTTTCTCTCTCCCCTTCTTTCTTTTTTAAGAGCCCCGCATATCTCATAACTGTCTAGACCTCGTCAGCTCCATTGCAGCCTGGAGCACTGCTCTTTCTTGATGCCTTTTTTCTTCCTTCTGTCTGCCAAGCTCAAAAGAGACATTCTGACAGATACTTAACTGATGCTCAACCTAATAGTTATCCCCCTCGGTTACTCAGCACAAGATAGATAACTGGGAGAAAGGGGGAAAACAATTAATTGCGATGATCAAAGAATATTCCTTTCTAAATGGTCTAAAAATGTAACTCATCACGGCTGTTTGTTTTAAATGATTCCTTGCCAAGAACAATGTTCAGATGATTGAAAAATTCCACCCTGGAACCTCCGATGCTTACTTATTTTTCCTTCTCAGCACCTGCATGGAGAGAAGCTTTGCTCAGAAAATGTAACTAGTGAAGAGACAGGGGAACTCTCAGCCCCTCACGTATAGTGTGCTGTTTCGCAAAGCCCTCCAAGGACGCTGAACGGGGGCCTTGGGTTCTGAAAGGTCAGGCTGTAACTGCGTTTTGTTCTGCATGAGTCAGGGCCAGAGTAGGCGGCTGGAGCGCAGCGGAGAGAGGCAGAGACTGCCTTACAGCGTCCACACAGGGGCCGGCAGCTGACAAACCGAACCTATGAGTAGCTGGATCCGAACTGGGAATGTACATGGACAGCCGAGCAACCACCACTAGAAGAGAATCCAGTTTCTCCCAAAGGGGACTCAGAATCGAATTTCCATTCTGCAAGCACAGCTCATAGGCGTCGGTCACAGCTGGTGTTCAGCCGGGGGAGCCAACAGGATACCCTGACCCTCTGCTTCAGACCAGTACAGCTGCACGGCTCCACCCCGGCCGGGACTCCTTCTGGACCTAGCGCCTTCCGGTGGTTGGTCACCAGGTTCTAGCCCCCTATATTCACATCCAGGTTTCTCGACTCATTAGTGGGGTTGGATCTGGTAGGCCAGGGCCCTCTCTCCCCACCTCCCCTTAAGACTGATATACTGAGCACCTACTTGGTGCCCCGAGCTGTGCTAAGCCAGAGGATCAAGTGAGCACTAGAAACACCTACCACCCCAAGTGCCCAGGGACCCTACCGTCCAGCTCCTGGCTCTTTTCCTTGGGGCTGACCTAGAACTCCTCTGGCACGAGAGGCAGTGGAGAGGTGAAGGTAGGCCACCCAGACCCATGCCCAGTCATCCAGTGTTACATGGGCCTTGTAACAGAACTCCCATTTTTAGCTGGGCATATGGCCACCCAAAAGAAAGACCACACTTCCCAGCTACCTTTAAATCTAGATGTGGTTGTTGACCAAGTTCTGGTCAATGGAATGTAGGAATAAATAATGGATCCAAATCAGTTCTAGGTCATGCCCTTAAAGGGAAAGTGCATGTGCCCCTTCCTTCATCATCTGCCTCCCCATAGACTAGAATGTAGACATGGTGGGGCACCATCTTGGACCATGGACGAGAGGACAATACCCTAAGGACAGAAGAGACTGGAACTGAATGGCCACACAGAACTTCCACTGCAGCCCTAGACCCCTGCCTAAGCACTCTGCCATGACAGAGAAACAAGCTTCTGTGTTAGGTTGGGTCTTTGTTTTACAGCAACTGAACCTACACTTGCTTGATCCGACCATGGACTAGTTGTATGACCTTTCCTGAGGCTCACTTTCTTGATTCTAAAATGGAGATAACGATAGTGTGACCTACCTCATAGGTACAGTTCAATCAAGGTGCTTAGCACACTAACTGGCACACAGTAGGTCTTCAGTAACGACTATCTATCCACCAGTATTATCAGGAGCAGCCACTAAATACCCTGCCCAAATCCCCTACATCCACCCCCTTTATCACCCAGTCAGGAAAGAATGTGAGCACACGCTGCCTGTAGGGGGGTTACCAGAACCAGCGTTCAGCCATTTGAGCCTCATCTACTAAATTCGGCAGGGTTTCTGAAGCTCCTTTGCAGAAGAGTGGGATGCCAACGTGCCGCTTCAAACACAACGTACTCACCCAGGGTGCTACATGATAAGGCTCTAAGGGTCCCATGCTCTCTGGCGGCCCCTGCACTCAAGCAAGTGAAGGACTACTTCCCTGGTGGGAAGTCTCAAAAAGCATGCATTCAGCCTGAAAGATGGTGACCCGAGACGCAGAACATTCTTCCTCTGTCAAACACAATATAGTCTTCCTTCCTTGTGATATGCTGGGTAATCCACTTGCAAGAGTATTTTAGTAAGAGTTATAGTTTGGATGTTGGAAGATTCTGAAGTCAACAGAACTGTTTTTGCTGTATATTACATAAAATAAACACTCTGGTTCCAGGAACTCCAGGCACCGCACTGGAAACCCACATCTGTTTTCCCAAGATTCAGGAGTTGTACAAACTGCCCTTGTCCCAGCCACATCAGACTTAAGTGTCTCTGGGGTTCCTGAAGGGCAATGAGCAAAGGGCAATCCCGAGGTGACCACCAGCACCTAGGATGACACTGTCTTTACTGACAAGGACTGGTAATGTGGGTGGTGTGTGTGCAGTCAAGGGGCAAACAGCCAGCCAGTCTCTGGCCCCGGGCTAGCGCTTTAAGTGGCTAAGCGTGAGATTGTATACAGGGCTACTAAGGGCTTCCTAAGAACTAATGTTTCTTTTTTTAAATACTGAATTCCTTCTTGCCGTATCATTGCCTCTGAGGGTCACAGAGCACACAGTGGAGATGGCCAGCAGCCGGTGCCCACACTTCCTAAGGACAAAGGCTGACTTTCAATTCTGAATCCCCTCTGAGCCTTGCCCAGCATGGTGGAATCTGGGCTCCTATCACCAATCCTCCAAGGCACTCAGCACAAGTGACCTTTGAAATCTGGGCGATTGCTTAATTAACTGCCCTCCCCACCTGCAGCCTGGAAATGGAGTTCAAGCCCCACTCTGTCTGATTCACAGCTGTGTTCCCCCCAGTGAGGCCTGGCACACGACAGGTTCTCAGAAATGGGAAAATGAGTATGAATGAATGAATGAATGAATGAATGAGTAGTGGCTGGGACTTGCTGAATAAGGGAATGGTTTTAATCACGATGAAGAAGATGAGGCCTCTCCACTAGGCAGTTGGAGAGCAGCAGAGGCCCTACACTGGCAGATGTGCGTGGGCATCTGCTCCTGTTCAAACCCCCATTCGCCCCCGCCCCTGGCACTGGAGCACTAATGCCCTAGCAGGCACATATAAGTTTGGCACCTACGAGGAGCCACATCCTTTAAGACTCCATTCTCTCATTTAGTGTACTGTGTGGAGAGGCAGAGCCAGTCCGAGGGACTTGCTCAAGGTCACACGGTGGCAGTGGAGGAGATGGGCTCTGAGTCCAGGTCTTTTTCGGCTCCAAAGCCCACAGTGCTCCCAGCAAGCACCGAGGAGGCTGGAGCCACCCCAGACAGGAGCCCTTCCAGGAAGCCCCTCCGCTGCCCCCAGAGGCTCACCCTTGGGAATCAGAGGGAGGAGGGGCAGCAACTTGCTCTTCCCTGGGGAGGAAGCCCCCATTCCGTACCAGAGAAGCAGGAGGCATGGCTCAGAAACACTCAGGAGCCCCCCTCAGGGAGGAGGGAGACCCGGGGATGCAGGGCTTGGGAGCAGAGGGCCCGGGGCCAGGTGCAGAGGAAGAAGATAAGGTATGGGAGACAGGGGAGGGTCAATATTCTCGCACCTGGGGGCCTGTGAGAGCTTCAAGTGTCTTACTGTAGGGCTGCAGGAGCATTTTCCCTCTGAGACAGGCTGTGGAATAAACTCTGAAAAGCAACTTACTAAACACCTTCAGAGCTTACCAGCGGCCCGGGTGTGCTAAGCCAAGGGACAGACCTAAGACAGCCAAAGACAGGCTTTGCGCCCCAAACATGTATGGGTTCACAGACTTCTTTGGAGCAAGACCTGACACTGTGGCGTCCATAGAGAAAACATGGGCTACCGAAGTTTCACCGAAAGGGCAGCCTCCCCGGCCTCCCTCAGCAGCCCCCTAGCCTCCTGGCTGGGAACCCACCACAACCCTGCCCAGGACTCATGTCTGCTTGGGACCCCACATAGGATTTAGCCTGTGAAGCCAAACCTCTGCCCTTGGAACACTGCCCTCATTTCAGAAACACAGATACTGCAGAAACGGGGATTTTCTAAACCTGGCAGTGAGGTTTCCCTTTACCAGACAAACTGGCATGTGAGTCTGAGACAGAGACAGATAGTGAATAAGAGAGGCACAGGAACTTATAGCAAGGCCTTGCACATGCGATGCTGGCCTAACAGTTCACCTTTACAGAAAGAGCACCCTCCCCGGCTGCGCCACGCAGCGGCCCCATTCTGCAGACGTCTCCCTGCTGAGGAGGGCTCCACAAGGCCTCAGCTCCACTTCTGCCCACCTTTGCCGCTTTGGAATTCCACACTGAAGACCTGGGAATGCTACATAATCAGCTGCACCAAGCTATAGCTGCCTACTTGGGCCAAGCAAGGATGAGGGGGGTCCCTTCTTGCCACATCCACAGAGAGAAAGTTGCTCCTGGAAAAAAGCCACAGCTCTTCTGAGGTACTGGGGTGGACTACAGTGGGGTTGCCCTGAAAGGGCCAGATTCCCCCAAAGTACGCATGCTACCCAAGCTCAGCATATACACACACACTTTCTCCAAGCCTTCTCAGATTGCTCCAGCCCCATTCCTGGGCTCCTGCACTGTCACTCCAAATGACTCCTTTGATGGGCAGTAGCGGCTATTTCCTGGTGTGACTGGGGGGCCCAGAACAGTGGAAGGAGCTTAGGGTGTGCTTTGGGATAAATTGTGACCCCTCCAGCGTTTCTCAGTTAAGCCCTAACCCTCGATGTGACTGTATTTGGACATGAAGCCTTCAAGGAAGTAATTAAGGTTAAATGCAGTCATAAGGGTGGGGACCCAATCTGAGGGCTGGTGTCCTTTAAGAAGTTAAGACACCAGAGACTGCTCTGTCTGTGCACACAGGGGAAAGGCCATGTGAGGGCATGGCGAGAAGGCACTAAAAACCAACCCTGTTCGTACCCTGACCTCAGACTTCCAGCCTCCAGAATGTGAGAATATAAATGTCTGCTCTTTAACCACTCTGCCTGTGGTATTTTGTTATGGCAGCCTGGGTGTTATGATCAAAAGAGCAAGGTTTGAGGTTCAGTTCTGCCATTTACAAGCTCAGTGACTCATCTGGCCTCAGTTTCCAGGTCTGTAAAATGGGGTTACTAACTCTCTCCGCCCTGCTTGCCTCCCTGAGAGGCCTGTGGATGCCTAGGAGAAGGTGGCCATGCTACAGGGCAGGCGAGCCTGAGCTGAGGCATGAGATGGACATGAATTCAATCCTAGCCCCACCACTGACCACCTGGGTGATCCCAGACAAATCACATGACCAGAGCAGCTACTGTAAGCAGAGCATTTGCTATGTACTAGGCACAATCAATGTTTCCTCAGCTGAGCAATGGCAATGAGGATCTGCTGCCCACAGGGGTGATAGCCAGATGCTACCATGGGCACAGTGCCAGTCATGCCTGGTGGTGGCCACCCCGGAACACTGCTTCCCAGCCCTCACCACTGCTGGCCCAGCCACACTCACTTATACTCCCAGAAGGAGGGGAAACCTGATCTTTGCTCTCCCCCTACTGCACAATGGGGACATCAGCTGGGGCCTTGAAAAGAGGAGGCCAAGCTATTCTAGGCCATCTGTGGCATCGTTCAAAGCTCACAAAGTCTCCACACTGAGGCCTGTCGCCTTGGGGTGTGATAACACAGCACCCCAAGAGGACCAGAATCTGCCCAGCTGATGCTGCCCAGCCCCACTCAGGAGGCTGCCTCAACACCTTGTCCAAAATCCAGTCCCCATGGGGCCAATGCATCGGAATTGAGAAGCATGCCCATACCTGTCACCCTGCGGGTGGTTGTGGCTGCTAATGATGGACAAGCCCTGATACACAAAGGGGATGCAAGGGTCACCATGTGGCTCTGAGGGCTGCCGGGGCTGGGAGCCGGGGACCCTCACTTCCACAGAAAGAAATACATTCAGAGCTATAAATGGCAGGGGTCTGCACTCGGTGTTATCAAAGTTGAGCTGCTAAAGTTATCAAACAAAATGGCCAGGATTTTCCTGGCACTTGGACACAGGTGTCTGGAGGGCAGCCAGGCCAACAACAGCATTTCCTCCAAGGAGCAGGAATTCAGGAGGTAGCCGTCAAGGTGTACACCAGATTGGAGCATCCCCGTTCCCCTGCACCCCCATCCGGGCCGAAGGGATCCTCCCCAGTGGCACACCAGGAGGCTCCCACGGGTGCCTCACACACTGTCTCCAGGAGACAGACCTGCAGACACGACCCAAGTCCCTCTGAAGGCACCTCCTCGTTGTGCTGAGATGGTCTCAGACTCCAGAGAATTTGTCCGGGAGAAGGGAACAGCTTCCAGATGCAGCAGCAGGCCACAGCCCACCCTCCCTCCTTTTGTTGCTTTATCTCTGCAGCATAAACAAGCTTTGCCTGCATTTACAGTCAAATCGGTCAAGTCCTATTCCTTAGCCAGCTCTGCTCTGTCACTTAAAAGGAAAAAAAACAAAACCATCACCTACAGATCACTTTCATCACTGTGGATAGGGAAAGGTGCCTAGCATCACTTCACTCGCCTGGGCTCCAGGTTCCAGTTGGCCCCCGTACCTCACTAGTTACTAAGGATTTTTCCTTCCAAGCCTGGCATCACCACATGCTAGTCTTCTGTGGGTATGGGGCTCCCTGTCCTGGGGCTGGGTCTGCTTTGACAATGCCACAGAGATACCATGAGACAGCCCAACACGGGTAGGTTGCAAAAGGAAGGGCTGGCAGAGCAAATTTTGGTAAAATAAAGCCTCTCTTCTTTTGTCAGTTTTGAGAAGGGTTCCCTCGTGAAAAGACAAATCCTCCCATTGATTATGTTAAAAACTTAAGAGAAAGAGGGTCAACGGTGCCTCCGTGGAGCGTGCTGCCATACAGAGGGCTTGTGGTTCCATTTTTGTTGTTTGTTATTTTTGATAGCTTTTTAAATTTTGAGTTCATCCCTGTTGGTGGTCCTTGGGCAAAAAATAGAAGCCAGCCAAGGGTCAAATGAGGAGCAGGGGCTGGAAGAGCCCAAAAGCTGTCAGAAGTTGGACTCAGGCAATGCTGGGAGTAGACAGGCAGGCACGGTTAAGGGGATGGTTGGGAAGGTAGGCGAATAGGGACTCTAGCTAGTCCAACCTCAGAAATCAGACAGGACCCCAGAAGTAAGAGGGCATGAGCTGTAAACATGGTCTAAAGTCCAGGACTCAATGCCCCAAACCTGGGCATTGACAACAGTGGAAGAGACAGGGCAGCAACCAGTGGAGGAGCTGGGGGCAGACACTGGCAAAGCGCCTTTCAGCTTTCTGGCCCTAACATGGTTCCTACGGGGCAGAAATCATCCTTCGCACAGCTGTTGTGGACCAGATATTGTCAAATATGACTGTGTTCCCTGGAGAACATTTTAAAAATATAAAAATTCTGGGCACAGGGACTCTGATTCTGTAAAGCCTTGAAATTATTACTTAAAAGCTCCACGGTGATTCTAATGTTAGTTTCTGCCCTATGCTCCCTGATATTCCACCTGAGAAAGTGGATGTATAGGCAATGGAACTGTCATTATGTCTTTTTTGAGTTGCCCTCTGTTCTGTGTAAGCTTGTATGTCATACCCTGCCTGACAGAATTCACTTTTTTCTCTGTCTTCTTTGGTTTGAAGACAGCTTTTACTCTTGCTGGGCCTTTGTCCCATAGAGCTGCATTGTGATATCCCCCATTGTTCAGTAGGTGTCACTGTAACACAAGATGCACCTGTCCCAGTCTTGAAATTCTTCCAGATAAAGGTTCTCAGGCTTGCAGAATATACTAGTGCCTTATTTTATCCATTCTCTAGATTTAAAATTTTCTATCTTGAGTTATCTTAGCATGAAGAGTAACTATATGGCACTAATTATTTCTCAGGGCTCAGGAAGTGCTATTTTACAAGGATTGTCTTTTAAGTCTCATTGTTTCTCTTATCCTTTTTCCCCCTTCCACAGTGTTTCTTAAACTGTATGGACTTAGGACATCCTTAAATCTCTGAAAATGATCACAGAACCCCTACCGCCAACCCAACAGCTTTTGTTTATATGGGTTATATCTATTAATATTTTCCAAATGAGAAAATAGAGAAAAATTTTAAACATGAGAGTACACAAGCATACACTCCATTAACAGAGTGGTGGTATCATCACATGTTAAGTAGGCTCTAGAAAACTACTGCACACTCGAGAGGAAATAAGAGTGAAAATTGCAAAGTACATTAATATGGATTATGATATATCACTATGAAAATAGTTTGACCTCACTGAAAGGGTTTCAGGGACCCCTGTGGGTCCCAGTCCACATTTAGAAACTACGGCTCTACCAGTTTTGAAGTTATATTGTCTGTTTAACAAACCGAGGTTAATCATAATCTTTACTTTCCTTCCAAAAAAGATATAGGAGCTTTGGATACTTTCAGGTTATCCCCTCCCAGCTTATGTGTTCTGGTTGTCTGGTATTTTAGTTCTATCATATTTTTTTAAATCCCTCAATTGAAACATTATTTTATACAACCAACCAGCATTTGTTTAAATATAGCCAAATATTTACCAATATGTTTGCACATCATTCCATCTTGCACCTCAGACATTCCATCTGGTACTTTCTTTGGCCTGCAAATACATCCTTGAGAATGTCTTATTGTGAAGTAAGTTGGTGGAAAATTGTCCAAGCTTTGTTCTTCTCTCTCTGCCTTCTATCTCTGATTTTGCTCTTACTTCTTTTATTTATTTATTTGTTATTTTGGTATCATTAATCTACAATTACATGAGGAACATTATGTTTACTAGGTTCCCCCCTTCACCAAGTCCCCCCCACAACCCCCATTACAGTTACTGTCCATCTGCTCTTATTTCTTAAAGGTACTTTCACCAGGTACAGAATTATAAACTAACTGTTACATTCTCTCAGCACAGTAAAGATATTTTACCATCTTCTGGCTTCCATAATTGTTGTTGAGAAGTCAGCTGACTAATCACTGTGCTTAGATGGGCAATCTTGCTCTTCTCTCTGGCTCCCTTAAAAGCATCTCTTTGTCTTAAGTGTACTGCAGTTTTGTACCAACGTGTCTTACTTTTATTTGTATTATTTTATGGCTTATTTTTATTTGTGCTTGGAATTCATTCAATTTCCCAAATCAGAGATTTCACACCCACCAAAGACTGCAAAATTCTCAGCCATTATCTTAAAATACTGTCTTGTTCCCATTTTCTGTGTTATTCTGAACACCCAGCAAGACATGTATTAGATCTTCTCAGTAGAATCCCCTACATCCCTTACCCTATCTTTCACTATTTCCATCTGTGTATGTCTCTGGGCTGCATTCTAGTTCATTTATTTGAACATAATCTTCCACTTTTCTAATTTTTTCCTCCACTAAGTCTAATCTGCTTTTTAATGTAATGTACTTTAATTTAATGTTCTTTTAAAAGTAATGTGGACTTTCTATTTCCAGAACAGAATGTCTAATAGTGTTGCCACAGAGAAGCTCTCTAGGACCTGCTTGAACGGTAAATAGCAACCTGCTGTAATTAGCGTATTAATGGAGACTTGATTTCTAACGCCACAGGAAAGTGGAGTTTTTAGTCCACTGAGTTTTTAACCGTTTTCTTTCTTTTTAAATCTGCTTTGCCATTTTTCATAGCTTCTTCTCCCTTGCTCATACACTTCTGAAATATACATACACCCCATATGCTCACAATGTGACTGACACCCTCCCAGTAAGAGGTGGGGTCTATGTTCCCTCCCCTTGAATCTGGGGAGAGACTTGTCACTACTTCAACTGAAAGAACATGGTGACGGTGGTGCTTTGTGACTTTGGAGGCTAGGTCACAAGAGGGATTCTTCTTCCCTCTCCACCTCTGGGATGCTGACCCTTGGAATTAGGCACCATTGCTGTGCGAAAGTCCAGGTCACATGATGAAGCCACCTGGAGAGGAACAGGGGACCCACGAACAGCCAGCATCAACTGCCAGATGTGTGAACGGATTAGCCTTTCAACTTTCCGGTCTTCCACTGAGACCCTGAGCAACCTGGAGCAGAAGTAAGCCAACCCTGATTTGCCCTCTTCCAATTCTGGACCACAGAATTGTGAGCATATAAATGTTTATTTTATGTCACCACGTCGCTCAGCAGTGGTAACTGGAACATTCCCAAGGTATTTCCGGGGCCAAATTTAGGTCTGGCACATAGTGGGCATGTAAATACCTCTAAGGTTTATAAAATAATATGTTGGCTAACATATTATTCTCCTAGAATCTACAGCCTACTCTTTGGGAAGGTCCACACCCTTATTGGATGTCTTTGATCCCTGATTCAAATAAAGACTCACTCTATTTTCCAGTGATGAAAGCGCCCACCCCACCACCTTCAGCCCCACCCAGTTCCTCAGCCAAAGGGTGTGGAGTCCCTAAGATCCACCCTTAAAGCTAATAAGGCACCCATCCCTCTGTTCCCCAACAAATATTGATACTGCCCTTGGCAGTGTGGCTGCCATTTTGTTCTCCTCATAACCTGGGCACTTAGCAGGCAAAAGTGATGTGGGGAGAAAAAGACATTTCCAAACAGCACCTTCATCGTCCAATCTAAAAATAAAGCCGGTTTAACTGGTTTTAGGAGTGAGTGATGCCACTGCTAAAAATAACGCTTAGCTGTGTAATGACATCAGCAGGTAACTGACCTGGGCCTTGCAGGCCCCCCACACCCACGTCCACTGCCCTCTTGAAGAGCTGCCTGCTTTCCGAAGTGAGTCGATTCCTCTTCACCCTACCCCACTCAGCCTTCATTTCAGGAGGCCAGGGTGGACCTACTCAATCCAAGGAGAAGGGCTGGCTGAACACAAGGAAAGCTTGGATTTAGAGCTTTCATTAAAAAGTAATGTGGACTTTCTATTTCAAGAACAGAATGTCTAATAGTGTTGCCACAGAGAAGCTCTCCAGGACCTGCTTAAACGGTAAATAGGAACCCGCTGTAACTAGCATATTAATGGAGGTTTGATTTCTAACGCCATAGGAAAGCACCTCTCCAGCCTCTTTACAATACTATTTGCTGGGAGGTAATTACAGAACAAAGAGCACTGGAGTGCAGAAGCCGGCTCTCCCCAGTTCTACTAAGCAGCTGCAAGTTCCCGATGGAGGCAGGGGGGCTGATTCCACCCCTCACTCCCATTTTAGCCCTAACATTTTCTCCACCATCTGATTCCCAAAAAGTAAAAAGGGAACATTTCAGACCCCAAAGAACCCAAATCCCAGCAGAGGGAGGCTTCTAATGAACAAGACTTGACCTTCTATAACTGAATCCCCAGAAGGACTTCGGCAACTCACAAGAGCATCACTGATTTTAAGAACTCTGCAAACTGGATGTTCCTGGCAACCAGCCAGCCTGCACTCCCCAGCGCTGAGAAGTGAAAAGCAAATTCAGCAGCCCCAGGGCCTGGAGGCAGGGGATGAAGAGGATGGTGCCAGGCAGCCAGCGGTTTCCAGGTCTCACACTTGCCCATGAGCTGCACAGAACACCCACACTCACCTTGGGGCTTCTGAGCACCACGCAGGGCTCTACATCATAGCCAGGATTCAACGCTGGACTGCAGTGAAAAGCTGGCTCTGTGGCTCCTGTTGTAATTATACCGGAGGGTAGAAATTATGGGAACTGGATTGGTTTGCACTCAAGAGTGGTGGTTCTTGTCTTTTTGCAGGGGCTGATGGGATGGCGGGCAGGGGCTGTCTCAGGCGACCTGTCTGCTGTAACTATACACACTCCAGTTCAAAATCAAAGAAACGCGCTGACCGTCCAAAACAGACCAAGCTTACTGGAGCTACTCCAGAAGAAAATCCCAATTCAGAGGAGTCTTTGTCCTCTCCATTCAACGGCTGTCCCCTCCACAGCCTCAACCAGAAACAACTCACTCTACCGGAGGGACCCTGAGGACAAGACTTTGTCCTCTCCACTCACAAATGCCCAGCACACAGAGGGGAGCCTCCCTTATCTCCAAGGCTGGCCAGTGACATGAGGACAAGCTATTAGGTTCAGCTTCCAGAAAAGCACCCTAAAGAAGGTTGACACCTTGAAAGGAATATACATTTACCCTTTTCCTTCTTTTGTCTACTGCCTGGAACAAGAATGTGATGGCTGGAGCTGTATCAGCCTCTCAGACCTTGAGATATCTGGTGGAGCAGTGAGGTACAAGCAGCCTGGGTCCCGGATGAAACAGAAGAGGCAACCCACAGCCTACCCCCAGACTTCATTTTTGCAAGGAAAACAAAATATGTTGCTCAAACCACCTTGCCAATAATCACGGGTGTCTGATTCATGGGATACTCTGCCTTGCCAACTTCTAGTACCTGCCAAATCCTACCCCTCGGTCAAAGCCACCTCCTCTAGGAAGTCTACCTGGCTTATATCCTAGGGAGAAAATAATCTCTTCTTTGACAAACTGCAGTACTTTGTCATATAGCATAGTGGTTAAGAGTTCATTATCAGGAGTCAGACCTACCAGGGTCCAATCCAAGTTCTTCCAATCACTAGGCATGTGATCTTGGGCAAATCACTTCACCTTTTTGAGACTCAACTTCATCAGGAGTCCGTTAGGATGGTAGAGCTACCATCCCCCAGAGTTTCCTGAGGCTTGGATGATAATATAGGTAAAGCCCCTGGTATCCCATAGGCACACAATAAACCTAAAGTTAACTTTTCCAGACATCAGCCATCGGTGAGCCACTGTCATGAATTTTTTTTTACCATGGTCTTTACCATAGTCTACCACCTATGGCAGTTACCACTATTACAACGTTTATCTGATATTTTTCTTTAACTTGGGTTTTAGTTGATTCTCCTTCCCATCTTTTTTTTTTTCTACTTCGCCTTTCTAAGTAATAATGCATGGGAAATAATGCTGCAGTTACTGTCTTTTCATGACACACATTACAATAAATGTATAACCATAATTCACCTGTGTACTACCTAAAATCATTTCACACACTAAGAGCTGTGCCAGCTGCTCTCCCTAACATGGTTCTGATCTTTCTGGAATGAAATGCACATGCATCTTCCAACCCTATCAAACAGGCTCCTTGAGGATGGGGCCCAGGCTGCTCATCTCTGACTAGTCCAGCTTCTGGGACATAGGAGGAACCCGTCGATATCTGCCTAATAAGCAGATAACATTCTCACACAGCCGTATCAGAGACCTGGAGAGAAAGCACAACCAAATTCCATCCCAGCACATTCTGAGGGCCGTCCAAATTCTTTTGCCATGCTGGGTTCTTTTGCACGTTCTATAAAAAATTACACATAAGAAGCAGGCTGTCGGCATAGGAGTCTGCAATTGTTTCCACAAACATTTCCATGAACCTTAAGTGGCTTTTGCTGTAATGGGATTTGATCCATTTCATGGCGCCCTGGCAAGACCTGGACTGGTGAACTGTGGCAGGGACTTCACAGAACAGGGGTTCTTCTCTGAGCTGGACAAAGAAAACCTTCTGAAGATGTTTTGTACCACCTCAATGGTTGAAAACATTCTTGCGAAATATTTCCGTCAGGGAACGTCATTCTTTTACAAAGCAAGAGGTGGTGACATTCTGAAAATCCCAAATCCCAAATGAAACATGGGTTGTGACAAGGATGCAGTAGGACCCAGCTTCTTTGTCAGAGACACTTTTTGAAAGATAGAAATGTTCTGATAGAAAATAGTACACTTGGCCTGTTAAGAAGTAACCAAATGAAATGTTTGGAGGCATATATAAAATGTTTTATTTGGCCAATTCACACCAAGTCAGACTGGAAGGTAACTCACTTCTCCCACTACCTCACCTCTCCCTGGCAAATAGCACTACTGAAAAATGAGACAGGTGTAGGCGGCTGGCTGCTGGGGACCAGAGAGCCAAAGGCCTACACGAGAAGGTGCTGGAGGATCCTCACTGAAGAGCCAGCGGCAGCTCGGCGGGAAGTGCATCCAGCAGGAATGGGCTTGCCCTCCAGCCCCAGCTGCAGAGTCTTCCCCCCGTCCTGGGGCAAGCCATGTGGTGGCCACAACCACGGTTAAACCCCCCGAAGCAGCAGCGAGCAGCGAGCAGTGAGCCGTGAGCAGTCGCAGTTGACTGTAAACAGGCAACTCTGGCAACTTCTGGGAGCCTGGTCTGTAAAAACAAGAATGAAAATACTTCCCCGCAGGATTCCTGGGGGATTATAAGAGCTCAGGGAGTGTGAAAAGAGCTTTGCAAGCTGCACAGCAGCCCACAGCCTCCGTGGAAGGTGAACACAGGCTCACTCAGAGCAACAGCCAATAATAGTATGTGGCCTGAGTAACCTCCACAGACAGGTAGCCGTTTTAAGGACCATGGGATTCCCTGTTACTCAGGGGGACTAGCAGGTGATGGCCGCGGAATCCATCCCAGAAGGGAGAGCTGGCTTTCATCATTCAGGCCTAACTGGGTAGAAACTTGGCTGCTGGCCAATGACCCCAGAAAGGCTGTCACCAGAACTTCAGAGAGACACACCCAATGCTCACTTTTGATGACCACCTCCAGCCCCAGCAAGGCACGTTCCACACCCACAGGGGCCAGGCCCCGTGCACAAGGGTGCTGTCATATGTCTTACTTGATGCTCTGGAAGGTGTCATGTATTTGCCCTGTGTACAGGTGAGCACCACTTCCTGCAGGCAAGACTTACCCAAGGTCATCCAGCAAGCAGCTGAAAGAACAAAGATATGAACCCAGTCTGGCTTTAAAGACACTGCCATCCTTCCAGAACCATCAGAAACAGTCTGCTGTAGCATCACCTTGGCCCACCTCCCAACCGTGCCCCTGCCTTTAGTGCTGGCCTCCCTTTTGTCTGCATCACTTAAACACTGAAGCCCCGTGGGGACCAGGCCCATTGCTAAATCCAGCCTATCAGCTCCCTCCCTGCTACCTTCCTGCACTAGCTCTTCTCTGACCCCGGCAAATGGACCATGTTTAACCTCTTAGCTTAGAGTTCAATTCTCTCAAATTCTCTCTTATGATGGCTGGGGTTTGGAAAGGGAGGGCCGTGGAGGCTGATGGGGGGCTGCTTACCTCTTCTCTCTTGCCAACATATCTAAAAATCTGTCTCCTGCTGGGGGCCCGGACAGCAAGGGCAGCCCTCCTGTGCTGGTCAAGGGAGCGAGCAGAGCAGCCCCATCACGTGGCCGCTGCCCCAACCCTACCCTGCGCTCCTATTTACACCTCTCAATTGCACTGTCTCCTTTTATGGACAATGTCACCGTCGTGGCTCATGGCAGATGCTCAGTCACGGTAGGTCTTTACCACGAACAGAGAAGTGAAACAAAGGAAAGCAACAATCGTAGCTGGCCTGCTGCCAGTGCAGTAGCTTGTATGTCTAATGCCCCTCTGGGCACTTTCCGATGGCCTCTCCAGCCAAGCTCTCAGCCAGTTTCTCAGCAGTGGGGAGCGGCTGACTGTGCCCAACCAGGCAAGCTCTGGCCCCTCCAGGCTGGTTGTCCCACAGCCAGTTCCACAGAGGCACATGGCATCTACCTGCCTGGGAAACCCCAACTTCTAGAGCCCGGGGTGGGCACTGCCCAGCACACTGACCTATCAAAATACATCGTGCTTACACATCCCGTCAAGCCCCTGGGGCAGGTGCTCATCTGCCCAACCTCCAGAGAGGACGAACAGAACTCAGACACACCTGCTTCCCGGGTGGCGCTGAGAGCCTTTTCTCCCTTTCATTTCTAATGTACTGATTTATTTATTGCTCACTTACTTCCCAATAGGATCCACAGCATTTTCCAATAAAAACACATGTTCAATTGTTCAATAAAAGACAAAGAACAGGAAATAAGCAGCAAAGAGGGAGGGGAGAATAAAAGAAGCTCCCTCTAGGATATCTGAGATGGAGAGCTACGCTTTGGACATAAACTTGGCTGTGAGCTTTCCAGCACTTTGAACAAAGAGGGATGCAGGTGGGTGGTTAGTGATGCAGCATAAACCAAAACCAGACCTTAGGTCTCCTCATGAAACAAACACACAACATGTACCTATTATGTGCAGGAGCTAGACACATGCTGGGGGCACGGGGAACTGAGGTACAGCCCCTGCCCTTGGGGGCAGACAGACGGGGTGAGGTGGGCAAACAGAGTTCGCTAGTGGAGTGTCGCACTGCCCTCCCTCATGGAGCAGGGAAGGGCGGACACTGGAACAGAATGGGACAACAGTGTGGCCTGGCTGCACCCATGGTACAGGTGACGCTGTCCCCTCTGCTTGCCATGCTGTCCCTGCCCTCTAGGGAAGGTCGAGAACCCTAAATTGAAGGTTGCTATTGACTGAGCATGCAGTCATGCCTCCTTGTCCAGCAGTTACCTCTGAAACAGACTGTGAGGAAGCCAGGAACCAGGGACGGGTCTCTTCTTGCCACAGGCACAGAAAGGCTCCCCCCAGCTCCTACCCCACCCCCGTGCCATCCAGGTGCTGTAACTAGGGCTCCTCCTGGGCCACAGAGCCTGCCCAGGAGGCCGGCGGACCTGGGTCCTTCCTTGCTGCCTGCCCTCCTCAGCCTCCAGCCTGCCCACCCCATCCCGATGTGGGGCCTCAGTTACCCACCTGCAGAGGGAGGGAGTGGGGCCAGCACGGTCCCAAGGTCTTCAGCTCTGACATCCCACATTTGTTATGGGGAAAAAAGAGCAGAACTCAGCTCTCCAGCTCCTGGCACTGCCGCCATCCCACCACAGTCAGCACCAAGGTGGCAGAGATCAGAGCTGCTCCTGGGGAGACTCGCCACACCCCACGGAGGCTTCCACGCAGCAGAAGGCAGAAGAGGCAGCAGGTTGGCCACCCTGTGCTCGCTGCCTGCGTGGACCCATGTGGTGGCCTTTCCTACCTGCCAGCCAGCAGCCCTGAGCAAGGCTCTGCCCTCTGAGCCTCAGCTCTGTCATCCGTAAGATGGGGGTGGGGGTGAAGGATCCATACAACTCCCCAGGGAAGTAAGAGCAAGGTGGGCGTCCATCCCCATTTGACAGGTGAGGAAACTGAGGCTTGGAGTGGGAACCTCGCTGTATTTCCTGCCCAATTTTCCCGCAAGCTTAAAATTCCTCTAGAAATGAAATCTGTTCATTGAAAACTAAAAAAAACAAACAAACCCAAACTGAGGCTTAGAGAGGTAGCGCAATGGGTGTAGGGCGTGGAGCTGGTGATCAGGGGCCATGCAGAATTTGGACAGCCTAGCTCCTCACCTGGGACACACCCCTGCACCCACTGCCTTCTCTTGCTGGGTTGTCTCCAGGCCAGTCATTCCCCAGTATCTGCTGAGGAGGGAGGAGTGTAAGGCCAGCAGCCTGCCTTCAGGGTACTTATGTCCATGCACATGCATGCACATGACACAGTGGCGGGCCATGAATGCCAGGCTGAGGAGGACAGTCTGTGTCCTATCTGCAAAAGGGAATCCCTGCAGACGCTTCCAGAAAGCCAAGGGCAGCAGACAGCACAAGCCGGGTCTCCCCTCAGATAAGCCAGGTTCTGGCTGTACCTCGGCCCTCAAGGCTGAGCAGTCCACAGAAATGAGATGGTTCCCAGAAACGGCAACCACATTTTGATGCTGAGATAGAGAGAATGAGTCCAACACAGAGCAAATCAGTCCAATCTCCACAAGACTGCTTTCCTTCCATTCCAGGGAGAAAGACTGTAGCCAATACCCCCTACTCGAGCTAAACGAACCTGAGAGAAGGCCTGGCCACCTCTGTCCTCAGAGGGGATTAGTGTTGGGAACTGGGAGAAAATAACAAGAAAGGCCAGCTCATACCATGGAGCTTTCTGGTAACTTATCTCTTCAGTGGCTCAGCCAGAGCCTGGGGCTCAGGGGGCAGGGAGGACCCCCAGGCCCTTTGAGGTCTTCCCAGCAGGAGCCTCAAGCCAGCAAACCCTTTGATGCTATTCTGATGGGCAGCCAGGTGGGGGGTCAGCAGGCAGAGGCACCTCGCCCTGCCCCTCTGGCCACATGTCCCGAGACCTCAGGTCCCCATGGAACGGAGCGGTTGCACTATGAGGCTCCGTGGACAGGCCTGAGGCCTGACTGCAGCGTCCTGCAGGCGGGACACTCACTCCAGCAGGAGTGGTCCACCTTCTATAAACCAGCCCAAAGGGCTTTTTCCTTCCCATCCCAGGAAATGATAAACCTGACCGAGGAGGTCACGGTCAGGAAATAACTGAAGCAAATGCCAAAACCCTGCAATTGTGGAGGTGTGGAGAGGGACCGCCAGGTGAGTTGGTGAACTGCCCCCGGTCCAGGAAGGAGCTGCCCGTGGCCGCACACCATGCTCCAGGGGACCTCCCCTTGTACCTCAGTGCAGCCCTCTCATTCACACTGCCCTCCCTGCCTCAGGATTCCCTCCTGGCCACTGTTCTGTGGACACCTTTCCAGGTCCCAAAAAGGTCCAGGCACCGGAGATGGGGCAGGGCTTGCAAAGCTGGCAAGGGCATCACACGCCTTCTGAAGTCTAGTTCTGTTCCCCGAGGCCAGGGCTTCGTGGCAGCACGTGTGGAGGACCCTAGGACCTGGGTAGAAGGGGTGGGCGGTTATTTGGGGCAGGAGTCCATTGCCTCTGGAGGTAGGCCAAGTGCATACAGCCTGAGCCAAGGCCTAGAAGCAGGAAGAAAACCTGTTTACCCAGCTCCCCTGGGTGCTCAGCCCTGGGCAGGGGCTTCCAAACATGTCACTGTGTTTACACTCACCAGCAATCCTGAAAAGTGGGTGACATGGTCCCCAGAACTGTGGATGAGGACCAGGCTCAGACAGGACTCGAGTCTGGCTCTGTCTCATGGTGGTGTGTGACCCTGGGCAAGGGGCTTCATTGCCTCAAATTCCAGTTTCCTTATTTGCCAAGTGAGCCTAAAAATAGCACCTCCCTCTTAGATTTATGGGGTGAATATAAAGAGGTCATGCAAAGTGCTAGGCATAGTATCTGGCACATAATAAGAATCTGGTCAATGATGTCTACTATTATCACTATCTTTTTTAGTTTTTGTCTGAAGCCCAGAGAGGTTAAGCAAATTGCCCTAAGTCGCACAGCTCCTAAACAGATGAGCAGGGATTTGACACTGTGTCTTAAAGGCCGTGCTGTAATCACCGTGCTGGTAGAGGTTCACCCAAGGCAAAAGAGGCCCAGTGGCCCCTGGGAGTGGGGTTTATTGGGAGGGGACCACTCTGCATGGCTTCATATAGCAAATCAGACACCAGTTTTAGAGGGACAGAGTTCAGGCTGGGTAAGAGGCCCTACCTTTGGGTTATGTGGGTTGGACTTTGTCCCATGGGTGGTGGACAGGCCATTTATATCTCTGGGAGTCTCAACTTTGATGTGAGAAAAGTCAAGAAGTTTCTAAGTGTTAAGATCAACAAACAAGAAGGTCAGAGTGGATGGGTAGGAAGGAGAAAGAACCAGCCATAAACAGGGCCACTAAAGAGGCTACTGCACTAGTCCAAGTAGGGTGACGAGTATCAACACAGTGGGATGGAGAAGAGGGGGTGGATCTAACCAGCTGGAGGTAGGAACCCCAAGGTTTCTACCTGACTGGAAGCCACTGTGGGAAACAGGAAGCCAGGAGCGGTGCAGGTTAGGGACAGGTGGAAGGTTGGCAGCAGAGGGCAAGCACAACAAGGAACTGCTTCCTTCACATTAAAGCCACGTGGGTCAGAGGGTGGTAAAGGACCCGAGAGAGCGAGGCTCATGGCCAATTGGCCAGAGGAGGCATCCAGGGAACTGTCAGGGGTGGAGAGCTCCCTCTGTACCCCAAGCCTGCGTTCCGACCCCCAGTTAGCTGGGGTCTGCAAGCCCCACGTGAGTGATCTAAGATGATCTTGTGGCAATGGGTGGTGTGACATTCATGCCCATCTGCCGCCCTCCAAAAGGCCTTGCAGGAGGAGGAGGGTGAGAGCACAGACAGCAGGGGAGTGCGAAACCACCCCCAAAATGACGTGTGGGGAGACAGGCGGGCAGCAGGAACAGCTGCAGGGAAGGAGACCTTACAGGTGATGGGAAAGGCGTTGTGCGACCCAGCGTCACCAAGAGAAACCTGCAGGTAAGAGAGCTCCAGCAGCTCCTGCCTCCTGTGGCATTACCTGAGCCATGACAGCGTCATCAGGAGGAGGGCCGTCTATGGTGCATTCCAGGTCTTGGGCTGTGCACATGAGAAACATTCATTTATCCCTGGCACACAGTAGGTAAATGATAAATATCTGGAAAACTGAATGAATCTCGCATCACCCTGGAAGCACAGCCTGCTCTGTCCACGCCTCCCTTTGCTCCCTGCTCTCACCCTAAGATTGCTGCTGGGCCTATCAGAGATGAACATTCTATGGCTCCCTACTACCCGCAGGACAAAGACCCAGTCTTCCAGGGTGGAGACATGGACGCTGTCTCTGGCCTGACCCAGCCTCCTTTGGACCTTCTCCCTCAGGACTTCTCTGCGCCAAACCCACCGAAGCGGTGTCACATCACCAGCCAGAAGGCCATGAGCCAGGTCCGGTTTGAACAGGGGCTCTGCTTCTTCCAGAGCTCTGGAACTTTGATCAGTTTACTAATCTCTCTGAGCCATTACATCTTCATCCATAAAATAGGGGGTGGGGAAACTGGCACCGGGTCCACAGGGTTTTATAATGATTTGATGAGCATGTCTCTGGAAAGCAAGTAGTCCAATGCCTGGCTGTGCTGAGTGCCCAAGAAATGCTTGTTGGCCGTATGATGCTGAACCTGCTGACCCCAAAAGTCTTCCTTTTCTCCTACCTTCTCACCTGAGACCCCTGTAGATGTCTGTTCCCTTTTCCTGCTCCTCCTCTGGGCACTTAGTACTGGGGACTGACATTTGACAGCTGCCCACATTCACAAGGCTATTGCCCAGCGTCATGTAGGTGCTTTCTGTCCAGTCTTCCCAACTAGGGACATCTCCCCAAGGGATGGAGCTGGCATCATATCCTCCCTTGGGATCCTCCACAGGGCCCAGAGTGAAAGCTGAGCAGAGGTTCATGGATGGCATTGGCTCTCCCCCAACATGTCTGAGTTGGTTGAGGCCCTTCCCGCCTGGAGGGAGAGGGAGGGACGAGATGGTCTTTGGCAGGGAACCATCCTGAACCTCTTAAGGCTGCTGAGAGTTAGTAAATAGAGATTTCAGGGATGGTAAAGGGAAAAGGGGTCATATTCAGGTTACATAATGGCAATAAATGTGGCCTAGCCATGCTGCCAACAGCCACTCCTGAGAGCAGCTCCCACCACCTGGCAGCTGCCCAGATCCCTGGTGCACAGTAAGGGCATAACAGATGAATGAACAAATGAATGAACAGATAAACTTAAAGCCAGCAGGACCTGGCAACCAGCCCTCAGGGGAACCAAGAAGCCAAGCTCTGAACTGACAGGACTACTGGCAACAGTGATGATGACGGATGACGGAGATGAAGCAGCTGCCAGGTACGGGGCTCGTGGCATGCCAGGCCCCATGCAGAGCCTTCCCCAAGCATTTCCTCATTTAATCCTTACAACTCCCCTATTCCCATTTTGCAGAGAAGGAGGTGGAGGATTAGGGAAGTTCAGTGACTTGCCCTAAGTCACAGTCAATAAGGAACAGAGCCTGTCTCAAACCCAGGTCCCTCTGACATCTGAGCTCGTGTTCTTCAGTGTTGTCTGTACCCCAGCTTGACTGAGCTGGGTGAACCTGTCAATAGCTTTGTCCCAGCTGACCCGCCTAGGACATAAGGACAGTGCCCACGGCTGCCAGGCACTCCCAGGTTGTTGACACCCAAGCCCGATGACAGAGTCTTTCAGCAAAGCCATTCTCTGTGCCTCCTTCTGCCCCAAGCTGGGCTCAGCCTGAAGCCTGGAGCAGTCAGCTCTGCGCCCATCTCTGCCCAGCCAGCCGTGCTCCAACAGTCAAGAGGGAGCTGGTGTGAGACAGCTGTGCTGGAAGCAGGCAACCCTCCCTCCAATTCTCCCATGCCTCCCCTTCAGGTCTATCAAGGGCCCAGAAGGGGAGAGAGAAGAGGAGTCACTGCCCTTGGGGGCACAACTGGACAACTCTCCCCGGATCATTACTGATAAAAGCAGCCACTTCAGCACTGACAAGGCAACAGCTGTCCTCAGTCTACTTTTCCAGGGCCTTTTAAAAGAACCTGGAGAAGAAAAGAAGACCCATCCACAATCAATCTGGGAATTGGGAAGACAAGGTTTTTTGTTTCTCCAAGAGAGAACAGAACTATCTGAGCAAGGAAAGAAAATCAAGATTCTAAAAGGTCTGGTGCAGAGTAAGTTCTCATGCTGGGTGCTGGGGAAGCAGTGCCAGGCAGATCCAGGCTCTACCCTCATAGCATGTGCGGTCAAGTGCAGGATGCAGGCCAGTCATCAGACCACCACAAGGGTGAAGACCAAACCTAGGCTGGGTGAGGTCACAGGGAAGGCTTCCTGGAGGAAGTGACCTGCAAGATAGGACCTGAGGCTGCGTCGATTACTAGGCAGTTAGGAAGAGCACCTGGAGAAGGCCTGGAGAGAAGGGGAAACATGAAGGAATGGCTGAGCTGGGGGACAGGTAGGAGGGGGTGAATCTCAAGCAATAAGCAAGGGCAAGTGAGGCAGGGTCTGATCAGCTTGTTGAAACCTTCAGATTCCATCTGGACTGCACTGGAAAGCTACTGCAGCAGGGGGTGGCACGATCAGTGGACATTTTAGACAGAGCCTCCTGGCTGCTGCGTGGAGCTTGGTTGCAAACAGGCAAGCCTGGATGGAGTTGGGAGTGGACACAGGAGTTCGGGCAGGAAGAGTGGTGGCCAGGACAGAGGGAACAATGGGGAGGCTGAGAGGAGCCAACCCAAGACATTGCATGTACTTGGAGAGGGATGGTGGGGGACGGGGGGATACAGAGCATAGGGAAAGGGAGGCTCCCGGGTCTCTAGACAATGAGGAGGGTGGGGGTTCTAACCAAGATCAGGCACAGGGGCAGCTTTAGAAGAAAGGGTCATGGTTCACCAGGAAGACAGGACGATTACTTCAGCCATTTGTCCAACCAAAGGGTTGCAAGACCACATCGAAAACATCTAGCAAGAACGTGCAGAGCACTTTACAAAGTACTTTCTACTAGTAACTCCTTTGGCCATTTGGTCATCACTAAAGTGGGGATCACTGGATCCCCATTTTATAGATGAGCAAATTGAGGTTAAGTGACTTTCCAAGGCCACCAAATCAAAGGTGAGCACAAGAATCTACTTTCCAGTCCAGCAAGGATCCTACAACCATGTATTTCAATTTAAAACCATGTCTGACCTCTGGGCAGGGAAACAAATGACAAATGGTACAATTCTCTCTCTATAAGCAGAACAAAGTAGGAAGGGGCCACAGACCTACCTATGAACAGTGGTTATCTCACGGGTAATTCATAGTGTCTTCTTTATTGACTGTACTTTGGGAATTTCATCATCGGACGTCTATTAATTTATAGAGAAAAAGAACCAAAAGATCAATGAAAAAATAATGTTTAAAGATGATGCAGGCCCAACCATGAAATGGAGAAAACAAATACACAGCAGCTCTCAAAGTGTTTCTTGATTTTGCATTTCCCTGTCTGACACCGGCTGCAAAGGGCTGCGGCTAGAAGCCACGCAACGGGAGCTCATGCCCCAAGAGCTCTTTGGGGGTTCATTTTTTTTTGTTATTGCTCTTTGGTTGCTTCTTTTTTTTTTTAATTTGAAAAGTTTATATTGGCCCCAAATATCCTTCCACGCATATTTTTTCTTCTCATTCTCTCTTGGGTGCTGGCTCCAGGGTACTCAGAACAAGGGGCATTTAATGAGCTGAGGCTGGCGCTGGTGGAGATGCTGCCACGGTTGCTGAACAGACAGAGCCCAGGAAATAAATTCCGTAAATAGAGTCTGGGCAGAGACCATTAAAAGTGTTGTCCTAGTGTCTCCTTATGGGGCAGAATGCTGTCATGCTCAGGCTGTGGGTCAGCTGGCCTCTTGTGCTGGTTTGAGGTCCCCATTGCTGCATAAACCAGTTTGTTTTTCCCATTTTCAGCGACAGGCCTTAAGACAGACAGAAAAGCCCTTCTCAAGCCTGCAACTGCAGTAAACTGGGGCTGGCAAGCACAGCCCAGGGCGCTCACCAAACCTAGCTTGGCTGTGCCCATCAGCGGCACATTTCAGGTTAATGATGTCTGCAGATGCAAGAGTGAGACGGGAATGGAACATTCCAGGGGAAGCAAAGGGGGCAGAGGCCACTCTACATGCATGCTGGGCTTAGTTAATGCATCAGGCCTTCAAACTGGCAGTGTGGGCTTTCTTACCTCTGAGCCAGAGATCAAAATGTTACAATTAAGTGCAAAGATGCTCATCTCAATGTTAATTGTAATGGCAAAAACCAGGAAAACAAGAAACCCAAATAGTACAGTACACACATGTGACAGGTAAGAAGCCTTTACAGACCAGGTTTATGCTGGGCTTATCTGAAGACTGCTTAAAGGAAGAATCCAGCACTGGAAATAAATAAGCCATAGGTCGGGACAGACTGGGGGCTGAGTGACGCTGGGTGGAGGACAGTTGGCTAGCTCCCTCTTGCCCTCTGGTAATAATACTCACTAACCTGGAGAAGGGCAGCACAGGAGAGCAGGAATTTTTTTTTTTTTTTTTGAGAGGGCATCTCTCATATTTATTGATCAAATGGTTGTTAACAACAATAACATTCTGTATAGGGGAGTCAATGCTCAATGCACAATCACTAATCCACCCCAAGCCTAATTCTTGTCAGTCTCCCATCTTCTGAAGTATAACGAACACGTTCTTACATGGTGAACAAGTTCTTACATAGTGAATAAGTTCTTACATGGTGAACAGTGCAAGGGCAGTCATCACAGAAACTTTCGGTTTTGATCACGCATCATGAACTATAAACAATCAGGTCAAATATGAATATTTGTTTGATTTTTATACTTGATTTATATGTGAATCCCACATTTCTCCCTTATTATTATTATTATTATTTTTTTTTAAATAAAATGCTGAAGTGGTAGGTAGATGCAAGATAAAGGTAGAAAACATAGTTTAGTGCTGTAAGAGGGCAAATGTAGATGATCAGGTGTGTGCCTGTAGACTAAGTATTAATCCAAGCTAGACAAGGGCAATAAAACATCCACGGATGCAGAAGATTTCTCTCAGAACAGGGGGGGTGAGGTTCTAAGCCTCACCTCTGTTGTTCCCCAATTTCTCACCTGATGGCCCCCCTGCGACTGTGCCTGTCTTAGGTTGTTCCTCCCTTTAGGAATCTTACCTGGGAGAGCAGGAATTTTTGTGTTTTACTCACTGATGTATCCCCAGTGCCTGACACACAAATACATATCCAACAGAAAAACATAAATCACAATCAGGGAGAATTTTAATGACATGGAAAAATATTTTTGAAATTCTATTAAGAAAAAAATGTAAGAAACAAAACTGTAGGTATGTGCATAGGGGAAAAATGCTAGATGGACTTCCATGAAAGTGTTAACTGGGGCTATAGTTGAGTGGGAATATCATGGGTGGCCTTTCCTTAAAATTTTCTGTCAGTTTTTTAGCAAAATAATTTACCAATTACGATGACTTGAACAATAACAACAATAAAAAGAGGGGATAAAAGAGCACCAAAGCATGGTTTGGAAAGCAATTAATCCTCCCGTGGACATTCCTGTGGCCGGTGGAGAAGCAGTCAGCCTGAGTCTATGGGGACTGACTCTGAGCAGGGTCAGGAGGGGGAGAGAAGGGTCTGTCCTCAGACCTGGTGGGAATCAGGATCCTCGGGCCCCTTGAACTTGACCTCCACAGATCATATGAGAAGTTGGGTAGTAGGGGGGGTGGAATTGTGTCTCCCAAAAAAGATATGCTGGAGTCCAACTGCTAGTACTTTAGAATGTGACCTTATTTGTAAATAGGGTCTTTACAGAGGTAATCAAGTTAAAATGAGGTCATTAGGGTGAACTCTACTCCGATATAACTGCTGTGCTTATAAAAGGGGGAACTCACACACACACACACACACACACACACACACACGCACAAAGAGAACACCATGTAAGGATGAGAGCAGAGATTGAAGCGAAGTTTTTACAAGCCAAGGAAAGTCAAGGGTTGCCAGCAACCACCAGAGGCTTGATCCTGAGCTTACAGCCTCCAGAACCGTGAGAAAATAAATTTCTGAGATTTAAGCCCCTAGCCTGTGGCACTTTATTATGGCAGCCTGAACAGACCAAGGCATTGAGGGAAAGCCCACCTTGGAGTCAGGTCAGGGGAGACCTCAGCAAATCCCTTGTTTCTCCGGGACTCGGTTTACCTATCTGGAAAATGGGAGACCTGGCCTAGAACAGTGGGTTTTGAGTTTGGTTTTAACCTGGGAATAAAATCTTACAGGGGCCAAACATAAAAGGCAAAAAGAAACCCTGATTACACACTCACCCTGCAGAGCAGCCTTTGAAAACTACAATTCCAGATTGTCTGGAAAACCCCTAACAGTGCCCCATTCTAAGACTCTCCAAACTCGAAACCCACTAACTAGGATCATCACTGAGCATCTCGCATGCACCCAAGCTCATGCTGGGCACCAAGGGCCCGCCCCCTCGCCTTTATGAGGCTGCCCATCTTGGTGGCGAGGTGAGGCCGATGCAGGGCAACAGCAGGCAGGAGAGCAGGCCACCCTCTCCCTCCTGAGACTGTAGCTGCAAACAGGTCACCTGATGTCCCAAATCTGCCACATCTAAATTTATCTTGCCCTACAAGGACAAGCAGAGGCTGTGCCTTATCGGAGCACAGTAAGTGGCAGAATGACAGACGTGACGCGCCCTTATCACCTCAAGGACAGGAATGACGTCTACAGAAAGACTTGGTTTCCCTGACGATGAAACCAAGAGCTTGCATGCCAGCACGGCAGGCCTAAGGGGATTGGGTCACACGGACCCTCAGGTGGTGCGGGACCTGTTCCGGGAGCCCAGGTTCCTTTCCAGACCATAACACGTGCCTGGCAACGCTGGGGGACCAGTGGCCCTGGAGGAGGGGCAAGCAGAAGGGTGGTTGTCTGCAGCACAGACCAGCCCCTGTTCCATGTCCATGGGAAGACCCAAGACACTGCACAGGGGGAGAAGAAGGAAGAAAACAGCACTGGCAGTATGTGGGTAAGAAACCACCAGGGCCTGCGGTACTGGAGCACGCTAGTCAGAGAGCGGAGCTGAGCAGCCCAGGAGCAGGCTGGAGACTCCAAAGTTGGGTTCAAGGGTCAGACTGAGCTGATCCAGGCCTGGGCTTCCCTTGCCAGACGAAGAACCCGAGACCCCACCTGCTGAAGGCTACAGAGTGGTTCCTGCCTGCCAGCATCCAGGAGCCAGGCAGGAGCCCTCAGCCACACTCCTGTGGCCTCTGCGTAGGTGGTGAGACTCTGACCATTCTCTTGGAACAGGGCCTACACATCAGGGGACACAGAGTCAGCAAGGAAAGAGGGAAATGGTGTCACCAGGCCCACTGCCCCCTGTAGAATCAGGCAGCAGAACCCGACTTTCTTCATTCAACTTTTAACTGCACAAATAACATGCGAACTCATTCTCCTTTAAAAGAATCACCTTTTTGATAAAAGTTCCCTCTGACCTCCACGCTGTCCCTAACCATTGTTAGCCTGGGGTGCAACTTTCCAGAACGTCCATATGCCCTTTCAAAGAAACCCACCAGACCTGGCGACTGGCTTCCCTGGGCATGCTGTGGGACCCAGGGAAGGAAGGAGGGCTGAGGCTGCAGGAACCAAGGTGGGCCTCCAGGAAGGGGAAGCTGGAGGAGGGAGCTCAAGGCAGGGTTTAGTGACCCCAAGGCAGGAGTCCTGGAGTATGGACCACATGATGTCGGCATAGTAACAGCTAGGTCTTTTGAGAAACTAAAGCCCTCTCAAAGGGAGCTCAGAGCACCCTCCGACCACTAGCACCATGATGATGACAACGATGGTATGTACCAGGCACTCGGCTGGCCCTCCCACAGTTCTATAAGGTAGGTATTAGTGTCTCCACTTTATAGACAAAGAAACTGCAGCCCAGAGAAATCAATTCATCTGTCTAATGTCACACAGCTGGGGAGCAGCAGAGCCACCACTGACCTAGCGGCAATGCGTGAGGTTCTTCTGCAAGACCCCACTGCCTCAGTGGCTTCTGGCCCAGTTCCTGCACCTGCAGCGATGCTTAGCACATAGGAGGGACTCAGCCATTCTTTGCAGGCTCATTTCTCGTTTAAAGATCATAAGCAATGCTGAGTGAATATCAAGTACTAGGCTAGTTCGAGGCCGTCTTCACACTATTACAGAGTTCTTCTTTTATTTCTTTTATTTAATGTTTAGAGTCTACATTTTCGTCTAAGAATCCCCCACAGCCTGGAGCTTCTGCCCCTGGAAAAAGTTAGGGCTTTGGCGAGAGGCTGTCCCACAAGGCAAGCGAAATGTCCTGCATCAGCCCATGAGGACACAGGGCGCCACAGCAGCTACTTTCTGTGAACAGCCTCCTCATAAACGTCAGTCCTGCCAGGGGATGGGGAGGGGGCCTTGATTTATTATTTAGCTTTTGGACAGTTCCTAAAGAAATACTGCCAAACAGGGGAATAATCAACTCTTTCACTCAAGCCCCCTTATACTTTTTTTTCTAAAGCAAGAATAAAGTATGCAATGAGCCTGAGCTAAATAAATAAAAATGCTACACTTTTGCCCAACAGAACATCCTACGTCACTGAGAAATATTTGCAGACCTCAACAATCTTATCTTCACAATGACGTTCCAGCCTCCCAAGTTTTGAACATTCTGAGAATTTCTTTGATTTGGGCCCTCGAACTATCTTATGCGAACAATTAGCTTGCAACTAATAATGTCATTATTTGATGGTTCTTTGAACAGACATTAGAGAACCCTTTCTTCCTCTCATGGTCTGTCTGCCCTCCCTCCACCAGGACTGTCTACAAATCAGTTACTCATGTCTGGGGCTCACACTGGAAGAAGACATGGGTAGCAAGGAATCTCTTAATACTCACTGCTGCCAATCACAGTTCTAGTTTCCAGGCCAGGGAGAAGGCAACATCCATTCAGCTACTTTACCCACCCACTCGCTGTGCCAGCCACAGAGGCTCCAAGATGGAGAGGACATGGCCCCTGCCCCCATCCTCCCACAAAGAGATGCCCTGGGAGGCTCAGAGTGGCGCCACTTCCTCCAGGGATGTTCCTGATGGGTGGACGCTCTCGACACTACTCCAGCTCAGCAACCAGTTCCGCCAACATGGAACTCTCTCAATTTGTTACCATTTTGTTTTTCCCATCAGTCTCCTGAGCAAATCTGTGAATGAGCTCTGGGGGAGCAGGAATCAGGTCTGTCTCCCCAGGGGTGGCTCATAATTAGTGCTCAACGAACATCTGTCAAATAAGCAAAGCAATGGGCAATCACACTTACAAAGAGAGAGACTGACAGAAACGCCATCCCCTTGAGCACCTAGTGAGCTTCTCTGCTTTGAGTGTTGGCTGGAGGCTGATGCCCAAAATGTTTGTGCCCGTATGACACTGGGGAATGGCAAGCTGAAGCTCGGACCAGGGGCCTGGATGTCCTGGGCAGCTCACGTCTCCTCGTGCAGCCTGTTTACTTGGTTCTGAAGTGGATGGCTAGCAAGGGGCTCTCCAATTCCTTGAGTTGAGGATTCTGTGAAAACCTAACATCACCGTGAGAATTACTCAAACTGCAGCCTCAGGGGTAAGTGGCCTGGACTAGAAGCTACCAGCATGCCTCCCCGACTTAGTGAGTGTGAGCCTGTGGCCCAGTCTTATAACTGTGCTGACTCTCCATTGGTACTGTGAAGATTAGGCAGAGGGGGTGGTAAAATAGATGCTTTCTAAGATGCCCCCTGAGACTAAACTTTAAGTTGAAACCATGGGCTAAGATTAAATTTGGGCAAGGCAAGCACGTGGCACAACTTTTTTTAAAAGTGCCCTAATTTCAATGTTTCCTTTCATTCATTCCTTCATTCAACTTTTTTTAAAAGAGCCCTAATTTCAATGTTTCCTCTCATTCATTCCTTCATTCACCCAAACTTTAATGAGCCCCTATTATGTGCCAGGCCTATTCTAGTGGTGACCTAAACAGGATGCAGTCAGTACTGTCATGGACATCCAGTCCAGCCGGGGGGACAGAAATACACCAAACAAAAGATGACTTCAGATGGGAGTTGCAGACAAGGAACATTAATCAACAGCACTGTCAGAAAGAAAATTAGAGGCAGACTATGGTTCCTTTCTAGAGGCTGGATGGGAGGCCTCTCTAAGGAGGTGATATCTAAGTTGAGGCCCCCTGGAAAAATTGTGGGGAAGAGCATTCCAGGGGGAGGGAATAGCAGGTGCAAAGGCTCAAGGATGGAAACAAGCTCAGGGAATTCAAAGATCAAAAAAGTCGACCAGTGCAGCTTGTGAATGAGGGAGGAGGGAGCGGCCTACAGGGGCAGGGCAGGAGGGGCGTGGACAAGAGGCTCACGGTAGGATTTAGGGGGCCCATGGACATGGATGAAGAAAAATGCCCTCTCTCTTTTCACCAATCTCTAACTGAAAACAGGCACTTCTTTCAGTCACTAATGTTGACAGCCCACAGTAATGTTAGCAGGGCTGGGCACCTGTCAACAGAAACCACAGATCCATCCATATCACCATTGTTGCAGACATCTGGAAATATCACTTACACTTATACAAATTCAAAATTATAGTAGCTGTAATATATATTCTATATGTAATAGTTATATACAGCTGCTGGACCTAATTAGTCGAAGTATAGACAAACAAGCACATATATTTCAATATTGCAAATTTCAAAAGCATTTAATAGCTGTATCTGAAAAGAATTGGTTTCCTTTGTAACCCTATGTATTTTCTTTTATCTATGTGAGAGCACCCTTCTGAGAAGGGGTTCCTAGGCTTCACCCAATGGCCAGAGTGCTTACAAGCTACGGTAAGGAGCTTGGGTTCTATTCTAAGTGGGATGGAACCTTTGTGGTGGTTTCAGTGGGGGCTCCATGGCACAGTTCCCATTGTGCAGTGTCCCTGGCTGCTGGGAGGAGGAGATGTGCAGGGCAGTCCAGAGGCAAGAGGTCATGACCTTAGTTGACCACTGTCCTGGACAGTAGGGGGTGGCCTCCCTGGGTCCTCATGGGCTCTGCCCTCCCCTCTGCCCCACCCCACATTGCCCTCTGGGCCCAAAACCCGCCTCAGGACATGCTACCAAACAGCTTCAGAAAGTAAGCTCATGTGTCTGCAGGAAAAATAAATGTGGCATTTGCCACTGTTTGGTTTGTGTACTGGTCTAGAAAAGAAATGGGATTTTTATTCTAGCAAGCGTTCCAACAGGACCCCCAGCAGAGGCTGGACGAACAGCAGGGCAATGGCCTGTAAACACGCAGGAAGACCCAAGCTTTGCGGCCTGTCAGCTGCGGCCTCAGCTCACGGGGGCCTTTCTGCTTTTCCCGGGCCCCTCTTCACAGTCCCTGAGCACACAGGGCCTTTTCAATGCCCTCTAGGAGAACAGAAGAATTCATTTTCACATGCCAGCACTCACACTTCTCACAGCCTCCGGCGGGGGTGTGGGGGGGAATGCCCTGCCAAGAGGCCCATTTATGGACCTAGAAGGACAGAGGGGATGGGGCTCGTGGGGTGGGTCCTCAGCCTGAGAAAGCTCAGAACCAAACACTATGCTCCCCGATGCCCCAACTGGAAGTGAAGAGGGCAGGGCCAGGCCAACTGGAAGGTGAGGGACTCCTGTGGTGCTTTTGGGGCGATGCTGTGCAGCCTCCTGAGAGCAGGGTCCAGGCAAGGGGAGCCAAGCGTCTGGGTCTGTAGGAGGGGCACCAAGCCTTGGCAGTGCTGGTTCACCTCAAAGGAGCAGAACCTGTGTGTCAGAAAGGAAGGACGCCCTGGCTCTTGACTCTGGAACTGGTCTAAATGAGAAGAAAGGTCAACGGACGCATCTCTGCTGCTGAGGAGCATGGGAGAAGCGGAGTGCTTCCGGAGTGTCTAGCTCAGCTGCCCCTCTGCTGGTTTGCCTACAAAGGAAAAGCTCTTTTCTGGGGCTGGTGGGGAGGTGTCTGTTCTGTCCACATCCGCGGGCATTTCCGTGTCATGAGTTCTTCCGGCACCCTATCTCTAGGTATCAGGGAGGCAGAAAAAGAAAACCCAGAAGTTCCCTGGCATGTTGTTCCCCACATCCCAAGGCCCCCAGCCTGTCTGCCTCCTTTCCACCCTTCAGAATGTTCTTACATTTGTTTTACATAACCGGCCTTACTGGGAGGGCCTGGGAGCAACGCGTTGACTCCGTCTTGTCTAGAACCAGAAGTATTCCTGTATTTCATATTTTTATGTTTTATATTTTAGAAAACACATGACTCAAATATAACAAAATACCAAGATTTCTTTTATCTGGAAGGCAGACACAGAAATGCTGTTTATCTCACTCTCAATTTTCTGTTGATGGCCCACTGAGAAGTGTGGTGCTCACTGACTCACCCCTCTTCACTCTTTCCTTCCTTACTCACCCACCCAACGCCTGCCATGCACCTCCAGGCCCCAGGTACACAGGTAAATGGAGAAGATACTTCCCACGTTCTCTGAGGAATGGCCTTTGGGCCCGGCCAGGGGCTTCGCAGGGAAGGCCCCTCTCAGGTGAGCCTGGCCCTCACGCAGACACCCGACCTCTTTGGACAGTGGCACCTTTCCTCCTATTGCAAGCTCTCTCCTTCCAATCACCACCTCAGAAAGGTCTCTGAGACCAGTCTCTCTTGGCTCTGAGGATGAGGGGAAGCCATACCCCAGGCCCACTGAGGAAAGGCTGGGCCCAGCACCCAGGAAAGGCATTCTGGTAGCCAGTGAACCTGCTTGCACTGGACAGAGGGCGTGGCTCCCCAGGGGTGTGTGGCAACCATGGCAACTGAGGTCCCCACCCATCCCCAGGCCAGGCCCTATTTTCTTCAAGCTTAAATTAGCATAAAGAACAAAATGGCCCTGGGGAGGTAATGGCCTGGCTCAGGGACGCTCCCTCCCTCCCCTCTCTGAAAGACACTGGGTGTTGTCACTGGAAAAACCCTCCCCCACAGTCTGGCTGCCGCAGGAGATCCACCCGTGTCCTCTCCCCGCTGGCCCCTGTACTCGGGGCAGTCAGGGCAAGCAGGGGCACCCCCACCCCGGGGGGAGCCCAGCAAGGAGCTGGCTGCCGGGCCCTCAAGAGAGAAAGCCTAGTGCTGAGGGGCCCAGGGCTCCAGCCAGCTCTCTGCACACATGGTCTCATTTGACTGGGCTCAGGGTCATTGCTTTTCAGCTGAGGAAATCGAGGCCCTCAAGAGTAAATAACTTATTAGGTGGCTGGTGGGGAGTGGGCAGTTTGAACCCAAATCTGTCTGGACCTTATCCCTGAGGAGCCCCAGCCTGGGCCCCAAGAACCCCATGGAGATCTGACCGCAGGTGTCAGGGACAGAAGGTAGGTCTGGGGATATTTCCCCATCCTTTAGCACCTCACCTTCTTCAAAGGCTCACATCTGCTTTCGCGGGTACAGGTAGCGTCTTTTCACTTCATGACACCAGTTAAGGAAGCTGCCCCTCCACGCCAGGCATGTGGGGCGCACAGAGCGAACAGGCGCGGCCCGCCGCCACAGTGAACCAAGAATCTGGAGCGGGGCGAGCCGAGGGGCCAGGACTGAGCACACCTGGGATGCCATGTGAGTTCCACCAGGCCTGGGAAAACTAGTGGAGGCCAGGCCATGCGGAAGAGCCATTTAGAATGGCTGTGATTTTAGAGAAGCTAAATGCCACTCCGTGGCAGCACCGGGCAGTTCACCCCCAGCCCTGGGCAGAAGTCCCAAGAGCGGCTGCGCCTGCCAAGTCCTGGGTGCTGGGGCTGTCCTACACCAGCACGCAGTGGATCCAACTATAATAAAAGTATTTAGCACGTCCATGGCCCCTAATAGCCAGGAGCAGGTAAGATGCCTTCACGCAGCACGGGGGCATTTCCCAGCCTACCCGAGGGCACACAGGGGAGAAGGGCCAGGGCCCTCATCAATATGGAAGAGCCCTATCACACCCAGCCCACCAGGGGCCCTGTGTCCTCAGTGGGGCTGGGGACAGACCTTAACTGAGAGGTGGCTCGGCTGTGCCAGCCCCTAGGGAGACAAGGCCCTTCTGCACTGGGAGATTCCAGTCCACAAGGCTGCCGGATAGAGAACGGGGCTGTACCTCTGAGCAGGGAGGCCCCTTGATGAGCGGGGACATCCCGGACAAGACGAAAGGGAGCCCGGACGCTCACCCACCCTCAGCTCCTAAGGCTGAAGCTGGCTGCCGGGGGCAGGTCCCACGCACTCCAGGAAGGATGGGCAGGAAACCCCAAGTGGGGACTCGGTGCCGGGCTTGGCCTACCTCCACCACCCTCCCACGTGCTGTGCAACTTTGGGCCAGTTATAGAACCACTCTGCGCCTTGGCTTCTCCATTTTGAAAGGGTGTAAAATAACAGTACCTGCCTCAAAGGATAATTGGGAGATAATTCTGCCCAGCACACACCAAATACACAAAGAATGTTGTCAGTTGTATCTTTGCGGCCATTAGCAAAGATGTCAGCCTGGGGCTCCTACCTGGAATCACTTTGCTGCATTAAGTGAATGGCTCCTATTTGATGCACTGTACAGATGACTGGGCGGTTAAAGGCTCCTCGCTCCCCGCCCAGCCCGGTCCCTTGCCCCCCTCGAGGCAGGATGGCTTACCTATGGTCCTTCGGAGGTCTTCGCACTGGCTAATGTGAGGGAACTTCAGGATTTCCTTCCACTTCTTGCTTTTCCCTTTGCGCTTTCCTCCTCCCCCTGCAGAGGGGAAAAAGGTGTCAGGCTGATGTTGGTCTTGCCCACGGCTCCAGAGCCGGCGTCCCATCCTAGTGAGCCTGTCCCCCAGCTTCAGGGGTGGGAGACAGCCAGAGACCTGGAGGTCAAGACACCCCCCAGGCATACACACTGCCTCCCAGCTGGCATCAGGCACAAGGGCTCTTCCTGCGAGGTTGGGCCTGTGTTCTCCCCACAGCAGTGGTGGACAAGGCCCTCCAGTCGTCCAGGCCTGAGCCCGCACCAGGCACCCTTTTCTTCCTCAGCATCTCCCACTGCTATTGGCCCCCACTGGGTGTCTGCTGGGCCCCAGACTGGACCATAACCCTCCAACAACAGGGACCAGGCCTGTTGGACTTAGTATTCCCTTCAGGCTCGAGAAATCCTCATGGAATGGGTGCAAACAAGTGGCCGGCAGCCCGCTCACCACCTCATGTCACCCTCTTGTTTTCTATGGAGAGTCCCTTTCCCCAGCTGGAGGCTAGATGTCGGGGGCAAGGACTTCCATGTCCACAGGCCTTGGATTCTCCCTTCTCCTCCATTCTCACAAATGCTAGGGTCTCAGAGGAGGCATTTCTCAAGGCTGGAAGGACTTCTGAAGGGCCCCACTCTGCCTCCCGTCCTCCCCAGTGTGCACGTGTAATGAACACACAAACACAATGCCCAAGCACATGAGGTGCACACGCATGTAACACACAATGAATATGCACACATAGTGAACACAAATGTCAGTGGGCACATGGAGCTGAGTAAGACGCACGCACACAGCGTTCCCAGCATCTGCACCACTCCGTACCCTGTGTGACAGCAGACAGATGTCAGGACACTCAGGTATGCAGATGGCAAGGGGGTGCTGACTCTGGCCTAGGTGTGCCTGTGCCTATCAGTGCTTGGGCCTTGGACCTGGAGCCACCTCTGTGTCATGAGGCCAGGACCCCCCAAAGACTGTCAGCCTAGCCACCCCATCCCCAGAGCGACCCTTAGATTCCACATGTCGGTGACTTGCTAAGGGTCACATGGCCTTTTAGGCTCCTCAGTGTCTCAGGAGGATACTGAGAGGCCTTTCTCTCCTCCATGCCAGGCATCCCAGGCACGTGCAGAGTTTGGGGCCCACTTAAAAGGATGTAGGACCTTGGGCAGGGCCTCCCCTGGGCCTGCTCCCAGTTCGGGGTGGGCAGACAGCCCCTCCTGTCTCTAAACCCCCCAGAAGGGGTCTGGGCACGGCAAGGCCCCTCTCTCCAATGAGCAAACCCAGGAACACCAGAGGAACTTGGCTCTGGGCCTACCTCCAGTCCAGAGTGTGTTCTGGGGTTGGCATGGAACTGGTCTCAGGGAAGGGGGATTCGTAACTGTCATCCAAGCTGTCTGGGAAAGCTGAAGCACGTTGGGACCAGGACCCAACCTTGGCGATGGGAGGAGGAGGAGGAACTGAAGGGGGAGAGGCAGGGCAGCAGGCCCCTTCCTCTGCTCCCTGCTTGTCCGGTCTTCAGCCTGGCCCGCTGGTCCCTTCCTCTCAACTCTCTGCAGAAAGCAGAGGCCTCAGACTCCAAGAGGCAGAACGAATACATACTGGGTACATGCTATGGCCAGGCACCATCTGAACATTATCTTGTTTAAGCCTCAGAATGGCTCTTTGAGGAAGAAATCACTGGGCCAGCATCACAGATGCAGAAACAGATGTCTGAGATTGCACAACTTGCCAGCTGACAGCCTGTCCAACTCCACATGTGCAAGTTCCTCTAGCCAGGGCCGGCCCTCACGTGCATACACACGCACACACCACAGAGCCCTTCCACAGGCCCTGCCCTGGGCCAAGCCCCGCACGCACACTTGCCTCAAGTCCTCACTCTACCTCTATGAGGCGTGGCTATTATGATTCCCCCTCAACAGATAGGGAAACTGAGGTATGGGGAAGAAAGAAGTCACCTATGGCTCCAACAACTCATTAGTGGCAGAGCCCAGGGCCCAGCCCGAGCAGAATCTAGACCTTGGGCATTCATGCTCATCCTTCTGTCTGCAAATCTCCCTTTCAGCAAGAGGGGCAAGAATGGGGATCTCTCTAACTGGGCCCAAGTCTACAAGCTCTGAGAAGATGCCACCCCGGACCCGGGGCCTGCAGAGTTGTTCTGCTTGACCCACATGTGATTGTTCGCTTGCTTGTCCACCAGGCAAGTTGTTAAGATTTAAACATTCGAAAATTTCACACACAAGTCTGGATTTCAGACTTCTCACCCATATCCAGGCATCCCACATGGCAAGAAATAGCTGGAGCTTAGCAGCTGCTACCCAGTGGACAGGCGACGTGGCCTCCGTTCAGGCAGCCTGCCTGGTCCATAAAGGCCAGTACGTGCACCCCCAGAGAAGGGCCTCCCTCCCAAGACACCAGCAAAATCAGATGCTCCTCACAGGCCAAGAGGCCTGAAAGGGCCATTAGAACTCATCTAACCAGTGACACCTCCTGCTTCCCCGTTTACACACTATTCATTCCCAGATCTGGCTCCCGGTCCGGTGGCATTCAGCGGATTCACATCATTGTGCAACCCTCACTACCATCCATCTCCAGAACTTTCTCATCATCCCAAACCGGAACCCTGATCCCATTAAACACTAACTCCCCCCCTCCCCCAGCCCCCAACCACCACCACTCTGCTCCCTACCTCTATGAACTTTACTCTAGGTACCTGCTTTAAGTGAAATGATACAATTTGTGTCCTTTTGCACCTGATTTATTTCACTTAGTCCCATGTCCTCAAGGCTCATTCACATTACAGCATGTGTCAGATTTCATTCCATTTTTATAGTTGAATAATATTCCATTGTGTGTATAGACTGTATTTTGTTTATCCATTCACCTGCTGATGAACACTTGGGTTGTTTCCACCTTTGGGTATTGTGACCAACTTTGGGTATATATATTGTTTCCCCCTTTGAGTATATATATATATATACATATATACACAAACACACACACCTAGGAGCAGGAGTGCTAGCTCATACAGTAATTTTCCTTTTTGAGTTACTGATGAAGCCTTTTTGCCAATACAGACCACCAGACTGCACCCCACTAGGCTGTAGCCCAACTCTCTGTGATAGGAACCCAGGGGTGTGACTTCTTAAAGGGCTCCCCAGGTGATTCTCAGGCAGCCAGTCTACAGAAACTGTAAGTCTATTTTATACATATACACATGTGTGCGTACACACTTCTTATAGGTTAACTTATCCATTAAGAAAGTTAACACAGATTCATTAACTTATTCAACCAACATGTGTTGAGCGGATACTAAATGCTGAGCACCATGCAGGTGCTGGAGACACAATGACCGGCAAGAGGAACAGGGTGTCACCCACCATCTTGGGGCTTCTAATCTAGCAAGATGACAGACATCAAAGGTTTTGTTCCAGTGGTTCTCAGCCCTGCGCAATCTGTCCAATGGGGGATATTTGGCAACATCTAGAGATATTTTAGGTTGTCACACTGTGGCGTGGGGGGCAGACGCTACAGGTGTCTAGCAAGCAGAGGCCAGAGACGTGGCTAATCATCGTACAGCACAGGGGACAGCCTCCCACATCACAGTGATTCAGTCCAAATAGTCAATAGTGCTGGGGCGGAGAAATTCTGCTTTGCTTAACGACCATTTTGACCAACATTCAGGAGAAGTACAGGGTTTGGGGGACAACAGTGGTGGTGGTGGGGTTGGTGGGAAAGAAAACCATGGCTACCTAGAGGGCGTGACCCTGCAGCTGGAGTTACTAAGGGAGGGGTGGGTACCACACAGCCATGGGGCTGCCCCAGGCCAAGGGTGCAGGCTTCCTGGCCCTTCCTGAGATTTCCTCACTCCTCATCTCCTCAGCCTCCAGTACAGGGTAAGGGGCCATGGCGGGCAGAATAATGCTCCCCCAGAGGCCACACCCTACGCCCTGGCACATGTGACTATGTTAGGTTATATGGCAAAGGGCAAGTAATATTAGATGAAATTAAGGATAACTACAAGGACACTATTCTGGATGACCTTGGTGCGCCCAATGTAGCCATGAGTCCTTAAATGTGGAAGCGGGTGGCAGAAGAGACAGTTCAGAGTGAGGCAAAGTGAGAAAGACTCGCCCAGCCATTGCTGGCTTTGAAGACGGAGCCGAGGAGCACAGGCAGCCTCTAGATCCTGGAAAGGGCAAGAAAACAGATTCTCCCCAAGAGCCCCTGAGACAAAGCCCTGCCCACAGCCTAGTTCTAACCCAGGCAGACCCATGTCAGACTTCCGACCCCCTGAACTGTAAATAATACACATGTGTTGCATAATCTACTGAGTTTGGTAGTTTGTTAGAGCAGCAACAGGACATGAATACAGGGATGCTCTCTGCAGGTTATCCCCCCAAATGGTCACAGGGCTCCTGAATGGCCTGCCCTCTCCTACCTGGCCTCCAGCTCCTCGGGAAGCCCTGCGAAATAAACCCTGACCCTCCATAACTCAGATGCACTGGGGCAGGGTTTCACAAGTCTTACCAACCAAAAACTTGCCTCAAAGAGGTCATCACTTCCAAACAAATACTTGGCTCATAAGTGTGCTATTATTAGATTACATATTTGATGGCTGAAATGTTGATACCGTTTCCTGTTTCAGTTGGACTTGATTGCTTCTCAGTAGCCTGAGGTGGCAGGGCCTGCTACGTTCCTATAGAAATTCCTTGCACATCCTGTGGCCCCAGCTGCCCCAGGCCCACCTCCCTGCTTTTGAGGGATGTCAGGCCTATATGGGGCTGGGGCCGTTGCTTTTCCAGGACTCAGGCCCCAGGCAGGCCTGGGAGTGCCAGCTCCCTGGCCTGCCCATCACCTATAGGTCAGCCCACTCCCCTTGGCCAGGTTCAAAGCCTCTCACCATCTGGTCATTGTCTCCCCAAGCTTTGATTTCCTCCCTGCCGTTGCTCTCAGGGCCTCTGTGCTCATCATTCTCTCCATCAGGAGCATCTTTCCCCTACTTTTCTGAATGTTTCTCATCCATGCTTCAAGTCTTATGCGTGCATCCAGCTTCCAGGCTGTCCTGTGCATTGTATAGCTGCCCTGAACAGCCCTCTCTGACCTCAGTCCCTGAAGCAGGTTCCGAAGCACCACAGCTAAGCAGGAATGAGCAAGTCTCTGAGGACTGTAACCCGGCAGGCAGGGCGGCTCCAGCCAGGGAGGAGGATGGCAGCAACACAGGCCTGGAGCCAGACAGGAGGGCTCCTGCCAGAGGTGAGAAGAGGCCAAGACATTGACTGGGGGACCCGGGCTGAACTCTGCCCACTCACAACTCTGAGGGAAGGTGCCAAAAGAACTCTCTGCTGGAATGGGAAAGAGTCCAGGGCAACACCCGCAGAAAGGTGGGCAACAGGAAGAGGCAGTGCACCCCTGATGGGGCATCAGGGCAGGGGTGGGGGGCAGCCTCCAGGAAGGAAACTACTGATCGGATCACTTCTGCTTTCTCCAGCCCTAGGGTCCCCCTCAGCCGCCAGCAATCGCCTGGCTGCCTGCTGCAGGTGTGCCCCTGGAGGGCTAAGGGAAGTGTGATAAGGGGGTGGCAGAGCTGAAGGGAGAACAGCCGTCATAGGGGTGGGGGGCTCCTCACACAGGAGGGCAAGGCCCAGCAGGGACTCGAGCGTGGAACTGGGGGGAAAACGCCAAGTAAGAGGCAGCTACCATTTTCTAAGCTGGTCCAAACACTCATAACAGGCAGACTACCGAGAATGGCACTGACATTTCTTTTGCTCACATGGATGCCCCAGGGAAGAATAAAGGATCATTCCAAAACACTGTCATGAGACAACTGCCACTGTGGGGAAGAACCTAGCTGTTAGTCGCTTTCACTGTTTCGAGGACAGAGCCTGTGCTCTGAAGGCAGAGGACTGAAAGGAGAGGCCTCAAGGAGGAGAGGGGGCCGGGGGGCCACACTGTACTCTGGGGGGCAGCCAGGGCTCCTGGAAGGCACTGCCCAGTGGCAGTGGGATCCCAGGTGGGGTGGCAGTGGGTGGGGGGATCCGGTGGTGAGAGACCCTGAGCAGAGAGGAGCAGCCAGGCTCCCAGGGACTGGTGAGGGACGGCCTGGTGGAGCTGCTGGCAGAGGCCTGACCTCCAAGGGACACTGACAACTTCTCATGCATCCTTGGGAGAGGGTGGGATGGGCCTTTGTGGAACAATGGACCCTGGACTTCTCATTATTCTTACAGTATCATATAACTGACTTAGAAATTAAAGAAATGTGGCCTGCCCAGGGTGAGGGAGTACTTGTGAGAACATCTCCTGTCTTCCTCATGTCAGCCCCAGAGGTGGTTCCTGTTATTGAACCCATTCTACAGCTCAGGAAGGTAAGACCCTTGCCTCAAATCACTTAAGTGGTTTGTGTCACCACCTGAACCAGGACACAGGTGTTTTGACACTTACTCTAATATTCTTTTCCTCCCTGGTGACAAATAAGCAATTGATCAGAAAAAGATTCCTTGAGGAAAAACTGAGGAAGCCTCTCCTCTATGCATCTGTTGGAAAACCTTCCTTCATGCCCTTGAATCAGAGGTTCCCAAAGTGGTCCTGGGACCAGCAGGATCCACATCACCAGGGAACTTGCTAGAAATGCAAATCCTCGGGCCCCACCCTAGACCTACTGAATCAGAAACTAGGTGTGGTGCCCCTAGATCTATGTTTTAATGATCCCAATGCACATTCAAGTTGAGAAGCACTAAATTAAGAGAAACCCCTAATTAAGAGAAAGTCCCTCAACATCATGTGGGAAATGGGACAACGGGCAGTCTTTCTAGGAATTTCTCTCTGGTTTGTTCTTTCAGCCCTGCCTACTTCTAAAAATGATCTGAAGAACCACACAGGCGTTTGGACAAACGGCTCCAGAAATCAGTGATCCTGGGGTCTGACTGGCCTTGTGCCTGATTTGAGTCAAGCATTCTTCTCTGAGGATGCTGGGCAACCCCAAAGCCTCTTACCTGGCTCTCCTGAGTTCTGAATCATAGTGAATTGTCAAACCTGAGAGTGCCAGGGAATCCCCGAATTTGTAGTCAGTTGGTCAGATGTAAATGTGACCTGGGGACCCCCACACTTGCAGCAGGAATCTGAAAGGAGGGCTGTCTTCTGGGACTGATCTTCTCATCTGTAGAGCCTGTGCCAACTCTGGGGTAGTTAATATTGGCATTGTGTTGCACCCATCAAGGGCACCACATCCGTGGGACACTTCAGCCCAGTTCATTGTCCATCTGCCAGAATCCTGATTCTTAAGTCGCAAGAAGCAAATCTGATTGGCCAACTCATCTTTTCTCTGCAGGCCCCATGTCTAGGCCAGTCTAGACTCTGAAACAATCCAATCAATTCTGACTTTGCAGATGGGAGGACCGGGACAAGACGGCAGAGCCAGGCAAGCAGCAGGCTTCCCCAAGCTTGCACATTCAGAGCAGAACTCCTGGGGTGGCGTCAGGCACGGCCAGAGGCAGGATGAGCAACACACAGGAACAGCCACCCTTGCTTTCAAACCAGCCTGGGTGCTGCTGGTTAGTTAAAGGCTCAAGGACATGGGGTTGAGGGGGGTATAGGCAATTCCCCGCAGGGCCCCTCCCTCCCATGAACCGGCCTGTGGGTTGCCAGGGCCATGAGGCTTGGAAAGGTCAGCATCATGATACTGCAAAGGACCAAATTTGTTAGAAATCCAAATTACGCTGCTAAGCAGGCCTTTGGAATATGCACTTGGATGGGGCGGTGGGATGGTGGTCTTGAAAATCGAGGAGGCGCTCTCAGCACACTGTGATCGAGGTCCAGGAGGGGCTCGAGTCTCCTGGTGGCTGTGCGTGGGAAGGATCTCTGTGCTCCCAGGCACGGAGGCCGATGACTCACCCACTCCCGGCCAGTCAAGTGGAAGGGAGTGGTACAATTTTGACTGTGACGTCTGTGGGGCTAAAGCACTATTCAGTTCCCTTCTACGCAGGTGAACTTTCAGGGCTCAGTTTCCACAGAGCTGCCAACAGGACTGACTTTCCAGAAAACATCACGAGGAGGCTGTGGGTGTTCTCTGAGGCCACGGGCAAGACGGAGGAGGCTGCTGCTTCTGGTGAGGAACGTTGCCCCCGCATCGGCCGCTTCCTCCCCTTGGCTCCCTGCCACAACACGTCTGCCCCATCGCCCGGGCTCTGCTGCCCTTGCCCCCTTTCCTTCAGCGGACCCCCGGCTGGAGCACCTCCCTGATCCAGAGCCTCTTTTCATCCGGCTCCAAACAAGGCAAGATCCCAATTACAGGACCCAGTCAGGGGCTGCGTCACCAAATGACTCAAGCCTCTTCAAAAGGGACCTGGCCCCAGCCAAGTGCACTTGAGGTGAACTCAGCCTGCAGGGGGATTTCTCCAGCCCAGTGCACTTGGCAATCGCCATGAAAAGGAGACAGGCCCCCAGGGGAGCAGGAGAAAGCACCACCCCTCTGGCCTCTGTTTTCGCATCTGGGATCATGGCTTGTGCCAGGACAGGGCAGCAGGATCTTTGGGAGTTTTTCTTTAAGATCCCCATAGGTAAGTCGGATAATCAAGGAGCTGGCTGGGTGGATTGGGGCAGGGGGGCTTCGTTCAAAAGGCTGACCCTCTGGTGTGGGCACAGCCAGGCCAGGGAGCAACCTGCCCACACTCAGCAACATGAGGAGAAGGTGGAGGTGGGGAGAGAGTGGAGGTCTTTCCAGATCCTGTGACCCTCCAGGGAGCTAAACGTAGCTCCTTAGTCAGGGTGTCCTAGTGTCCAAAGGGACGTGGGAAGGCACAGACGCACAGTCATCCCGCCCCCAGAATGTTTCCGGGTGCCACAGCTGTCAACAACAAGATCCTGAAACCTCCAGGACGTTCTTAAGAGGAAGTGCAGTGTTGAAGTGGCATGGGGCGTGGGGGGTGGCACGGGGCATGTGGGGCCTGCGGCCTGAGGGCAGGTCCCAGCACCTCCATGCCCGCCCTCTTGGCCTCACCACAGTCGAGTTTCCAGAGCAGAAAAACCTCAGCCAGAACCAGAAGAATCCCACAACCTCATATTAGGAAAACCCAAACCAGTACCAGGCCTGGTAGCTGGTCCCCATGGGGACAAGGCGACACGGCCTCCCTCCGGAACACTGAGCCCTGAGAGAGGAGGCCTCTGGTGTGGCTTAGGTGGGCTGGGAGGCTGCAGGACAGGCCCTCCTAGGACACCCTTGCTGCCAGCGCAGTGCTAGGACTGGGCCACCTCGACCTTGAGTGACAGCTGGGCTGTTGCCCAGGGACTCGTAGGCCCACTGCCTCAAGGCCTCTTCACTGCAATCTAAGTGGGTGTCACTGCACCATTATCTGAGCCCTGCCACACTCCAGCTGTGCTGCCCTGCTTGTCACTCAGTGTTTTCCCTGCAAAGGAAGATGCTGCTACCCAATTTGTATTGCTGGGTTATAGATTAGAGTCAAGAGTGCAGAGCCTAGCAGAGGAGGGAATCACTAAATGTAGCCATCATCACCACCACCATCACCATCACTACCGTCACCAGCAGTAATGACACCACCACTACCACGGCCACCATCATCACCACGACCCCCCCACCATCACTACTATGAACATCACCGTCCTCCTCATCACCATGCTCACCACCACCACCACTGCTATCACCATCCCCACCATCACCATAACCCCCAGTAACACCATCGTCACCACCACCATCACCACCACCCCCAGTAACACCATCATCACCACCACCATCACCACCATCACTTCTGCAGATGAGAGAACTGAGGATACAGAGCTGGCAAGGGGCAGACAGCAGGTCTCAGACCAGAGCTCCTGACTCCAAGTAGCCCTCTCCCCATCCTGCCACTACTCCCACACCCCCTCCACACACACCCTCCCCACCGGCAGGGCGCCTGCATGTTCGCCACAGGGCACCACACAGGAGTCACACAGGGGCTCCAGGATCCGCGTCACCTCTCTGACCTCACCGGCTGCTCCTCCCTCCTCTGTGCAGCCCTTTCCTGCCATGCTCTCCTCCGAGCCATTCCTCCGGCACCTTCCCACCTGAGGACCTTTGCTCTAGCGTATGAGTCAGTCCAGGGCCACAAAGAATCCTGGGTCACTGACTGTATGTAAACACCCAAGCACGGCCATATTCCCACACCACTTCATTACAAAAGCAGGCAGCGGGGTCTTAGTTTGCCCGAGTTCTGCTCTGGCTGTTCCCTCTGCCTGGAGTCCTCTTCTCTCTCCTGGGGAGAAAACCACCTCCGGGTTAACCCTTCACCTCCTTCAGATTTTTGCACAGACCAGACTTTCTCCATGAAGCTGGCCCTGACCACCTTTCTTTTTTTCCCCTAATTTATTAAAGTGAAATTTATAGAAAATAAAATTAACCACTTTAAAATGAACAATGCGGTGGCACATTTAGAACACTCACAATATTGTGCAACCACCACCTCTAGCTCTAAAACATGTCCACCACCCCAAAGTAACCCCTGCTGATCACCCTCTTTTTAATGCTCCAACCTGTGCCCACCGGCTGCCCCGTCTCTACTGGTGCCTCTGCCTGTCTTTCACTGGTGTTGTCATTCTCCATAGCAGATTCACTCTGTTCGTTGCTTCACTGTCTGTCTCCACCCCACCTTCCACTAGCATGTAGGCTGCACAGGGCCCTGGTCCTTGTTTTGCTCCCGGCTGTCTCCCAAGCACCCAGGATGGTGTGTGGCACATAGTAAATGCTCAATAAACCACTGACAAGATGCCTAAACAGAAGGGGAGGCAGGACCAGAAGGAAAGAGGTGGTTTCCAATTAAACTTTAAAACAAAAAAAAAACTATAGCACACACCTAGTCTTTCCTGAGATTACAATCTCCTTCCTGAGAATGGGAACACAACCACCTTCCCTGGGGGGAACAGGCGCCCAGAGCAGCCCCGGCCTTCCCCCTCGAGTGCTCTCGTTCCACCTCACTGTGTTAGCTCTCCCAAGCCTGGGCCAAGAGCTTCTTCTCCTAGGGCTGCATGGCAGGAGTGGAGCTCTCATCAGACAGGCGGGGTTAGACTTCTGACTCCTCCATCCTTGAGCTGAGTGACCACAGGCCACTGCCCCAACCTCTCTGAGTGACAGTTTTCTAATTGATAAAATAACCAATGCCTTCTGCAAGGGGCAGATAGAGTGTGTGCTTAAAGCTCTAGCACTATGCCAGGCTCCGAGTGGGTGGGACACAATTTTAAGCCCTCTTTTGCTCCCAATGGCAGCTTCCAAGCCTCCCTTGTGGCTTTCCCCCTTTTCCTCTATGACTCTGTCTCTTTATGAGTTTAAAGAACATTTCCTTCAACAGAAAGCAGACTCCCCTCCCTGTCCTCTTGCAAACACTAATGGCCTTCTTTAAAAAAAGGTCTTTCCAAGGAAGATCATTTTTCAAATGGATTTTGGGGCTTACTATACTTTGCCCACACTGGTTTTCACAGGTGAGAAAGTTTGGCCACAAAAACTAACTTTTCACTGCAAAAGTAATCCCCTTTTCTCAGCAAAGCCCAAATTTGGTCACTTTTGTCTTCACTATGTTTTTTCTGGGTTAAAGAAGAAGAAAAAGTATGGGGTGTAGGGGGGAAGTGAGCCGACCCCTGAGAAAAGCCACTGGTGGTTGTAAATTGGCCGCTGCAGCACAACTGTGGCTATGTTGTTGGAGAAATAAACAGGACTATTTGCTCATGAAAAAAAATGCCCCAATTTTTCATAGGATATTCACAAAAATATTTGCATTTCCCTATGAGCAATAATTACTTTGCCATCCCAAGAATTTCTGCATCATCTACTTAAAAGAAGCTGAACAGACTCTTTAGAAATCCTTCCCCATCAAAATCCACCCAGACCTGGCTATGGTGGGATGCAGATATAACTGTGTACAGAGAAGGGCTGGGAAGTCTGGGGTAGAAAGAGGTCAGGGAGAGCCAGGCCTTGGCCTGACTGCTTCAGCTCCATTATCAAAGAGCCTCACAACACCACAGTGAAGTGTATTAATTCTTCAGATGAAGAAACAAGCCCAGAGAGACCAAGTATCTGGCTCTGGGTCACTAAATGGCTGAGCTGGGATTCGAACCTAAGAATGCCTGGTTCTTAATTCCTGGTCCATGAGGCTGACATGGAGTGAGCTTAAGGGACAGGTGAGAACTGCGCCTTGAGAAAACTCCCCCAGCGTCTGATGCCACACAGGCATAAAACTGGCACAGCACAGAAGTATCTGCAGAGAGAAGTTTCCAATGCAGAGGTACAGTCTTCCAAATTGGGGTTCAAAAGAGAGTTCTTGATTACTACCTACCTTCACCCAAAACATGCTCCTCCCCGAGGCCTCCCTGCTCATTAAATGGCACCACCAGTCACCTAGATACAGAGGCCAAAAACCTAAGCATCATCCCAAATTTCACCCTCCCCCTGGCCTCTATGGTGACCAGCCTCCAAGATGGCCTGGTGACTCTTGCCCCATTATGCACAGCCTATGTGGTCCCCTGCCACACTGAACTTGTGTAACGAATAACATGTGGCAGAAATGATGGAGTAAGACACCAAGGCTAAGCCATGAGAGTCCTTGCTCCTCTGCCCTGCTCTCTCCTCCATCATTCGCTCTGAGGGCAATCCAGCAGCCCTACGGGGCCTCTGTAGGCAGCAGCTGAGACCTGCTAACAGCCAGCATTAATTTGCCAGCCATCTGAATGTCCACCTTGAAAGTGGAGCCGCCAGCCCCAGTTCAGCCTTCAGATGATGGCAGCCCCATCTAGTATCTTGACTGCAACTTCATGAAAGACTAAGCCAGAAACACCCAGCAAAGTCACCCCTAAATTCCTGACCCACAAAAAACACAACATAACAAATGTTTATTGTTGTTCTAAGCTGCTACATTTTGGGTCTTTGTTACACAGCAACAGCTAACCCAGCCTTCCACCTGCAACCATCCATCAAGGCCTATGGATTCTACTTCCAAATGACATAGTGACTCTGCCGTCTCCTTTCTCCTCCATGGTCACTACCCTGGTCCAGGCCACTATCTCACAGGCTGACCACGGCAGTCTCCTGACTGGCCTCCCTGCCTCCACCTGGTTCCTGCCCTACTCAATGTGCACGGCAGCCTGTGGCATTCTAGCAAAGCAAACCACTTCCAGCCTCTCCCACAGCCCCGCATAGCCTCTGGGATAAAACCTGAACCCTTCGCCATGACCTACAAGGCAGACTGAGGCCCACCCGCCTCCCTCCTGCCCACTTCTCCTAGTTCACTCCACGCCAGCCGCACCAGACTGTCTTTTCCTCCTCACACACACCGGTTCTCCCCACTCTGAGCCTGTGTGCTGGCTGCTGCTTCTCCCTAAAACCCTCTTCCTAGGACCCTCCCTTTGGTTTCCAGCTGCAAAGTCACCTCCTCAGAGAGGCCTTCGCTGATTACCCTTCCTACAGGACACCCCCAAAACTCCCCACTGCCACATCTTGTTTATTTTCTTTATAAATTATAATTACCTAAAACTATTCTGTTCATTGATCCATTTAGCCTGCTTATTGTAATCCACCTCCTTCTATGCCTCAGGTTACTCTTCATAAGTAGGCAATAAAACGTTAAATGAATGAATGAATCCCGTCTTAAGTGACCCCAGAAAAATCTCCTGTCATTTCAGAGCTTAGAATTTCCACCAAGGAAACTGTTAATGAGCTGCCTTCGTGAACCTGGGGAGTCCATTTTCCTCTTTGGGCCTCGGTTTCCCCACATGAGGAGCTGGCCTGTTGAGTTCTCAGGCCCCATGGGTCCTTGTTTTGGATCTGCAAGCAGTTAAGCTGGGAGGGTAAAGGAACCCCATTTTTGTGCTCCTGGATGGGACCAGAAGGCCTTACCTTAGGATCTACAAAGTTGGCACTTTGTCCTTAAAGATCAGCTCAAGACAGCATCTCTGTCGAAAGAACCACTTTCTTTAAGGGCTGTTTAAATTTCTAACCCAGTAAAGCCCATGGGCTTCTTCTGCGAAGAGCACAGCTCTGGTATCTGAGGATGAACCAGGGCACCTGTGCTCCCTGCAAGGACCTAGGGCACAGCCCACTACCTGCTGCCTCAGACCTTGGCCCTGACCATGCTTACCTGGCCCACAGAGATAGGCCAGGTATATGGTGCAGACCCCACCAGAGGTGATCCCTCACAGGGCACCAAGGTAGTGGCTGGAGAGGCAGCATGTCCAGGCAGGGACTCACAGAGGCTGGGTCTGTTCTGGGGTCCCAGGTCCCTTGTGACCCTTTTCCCTCTGCACCTTGCCCTCCTAATTCTCATTACTCGGCAAAGTAAACAGGGGCAAGGCAAGAAGCCTTGTGGAGCCTTCCTCTAAAATGTTCCCTTAACTGTGAAGCAGCCAAGGAGGGCTCCATTTGGCGACGAGATTTCTGCCCTTAGGAATGCAAATCAACTTTGAAAACAGAAAGGAGAGCCAGCCACAAATAAGTAGAATATGGCTGTCTTGGCTTCCTGTAGATGCTGTAACAAATTAATTACCACAAACTCAGTGGCTTAAAGCAACAGGAATGTATTTTAAAGTTCTGGAAGTCAGAAGTCTGAAGTCATATTCCCTGGGCTAAAATCAAGGTGTGTTCGGTGCTGGTTCCTCCTGGAGAACTGGGAAGAGCCTGTTCCCTCGCTTTTCCCAGCATCCAGAGGCCGCTCTGCATTCCTGGGCTCAGAGCCCCTTCCTCCACCTTCAACACCAGCAATCACCAGCCAAATCTTTCTCAAGCTGCGTCACTCTGGCCTCCTTTTCTGCATTCACAGGTCCCTCATCTCCCTCTTATAAGGACCCTTGTGATGACATGTGGCCCACCTGGTTATACGTCCCTGTCTCAGGATTGCTGACTTAATCATAGCTGAAAGTTCCCTTTGGTCATGTAGGTGGCTCATTTCCCACTTGCAGTAATGTGGAGGCCATCATCTTTGGAGGGCCATTATTCAGCCTACCACAGCGGTGATGAACCACACATTCCGGAGTCAGACTGCCTGGGTTCAAATTCCAGCGGTATCATTCACTAGCTGTGTTGCTCTGGGCAAGTTAACCAACTTCTCTGCACTTCAATTGACTCCTCTGTAGCTTCACAGACAAAGGAGTCAGGAGCTGACGCATGTAAAGCATTTAGCACAGTGACGATAACCCAGTGAAAGAAGGTTGTAATTATCCCATCCTTTCCTCCAGACTCAGAGCTAATGGGAGTCAGAGCTAGGAGGGACCTTGGTGATCATCCAGCCTCACTGAATGGCTGGAGACACAGAGGCCCAGAGAGGAGAAGTGAGTCTCACAGGTCACACAGCATTTTCTCAGGCAACTCCCCAGGCCATGGCCCCCAGAACCCTGCACACTGCCCTGCACCCAGTAGATGCTGCAGGATGCTGCAGCCAGCAAGTCGCACAGGGGGGAAGGGACATGCTCCCCAGCAGAACGTCTGCAGGAAGCACCTGCAGGCACAGAGGCCAGGCCAGAATCTCATGCCAGCGGTTCCCACCCCACCCACCAGGCTTAGGGGCCAGTCACACACTCCGTGTCTTTTCCCCTGGAAGAGGGCAGCAGGACTAATCTTGACTAGGGTGATAGGGACCCATGTTCCAAGCCAAGAGAAAGCGCTCTGGACTGTAAGGTCAGCCAGGACCCTGTGTCCTGCCCTCTCTGTGTGACCTAAGGTTGGACACCTCCCCTCTTTGGGCCTCTGCTTCCACATCAGAAAAGCAAGGTCCTGGACCAGATCAGTGCCCTCAATCTGCAATCCATGTTTCCAGGGTCTGCATTTCTGAGCATTCTGGAAGAGCCATACATGGACACAAAGCTGAAGCACATGCCCAGCTTGCTTGACCTGGCGTCCAGATTCATCACTGTGTGCAAGCTCAGGCCGAACAGACCTTCTCAGAGGTGTCTGTGATTAACAAAATGGGGGAGAAGTGACTCACCTCACACAGATGGCCTGTTTAACAGGCAAAGTCCTCCACAGAAGGAGCGAGGAATCACCACGGGCCCTTGGCAGAAGCTCAGCGAGGCTGCTGCTTCTAACCAGAGGGCTGACTCACCCTGAAGGCTTTCCCCTCCCACAAAGAGGCAGGCAGTGCCCCCAGCGGTTGTTTCCCCCACCGTCACACTGTCCTCCAGCTGACACCCAGCACCCCGTAAAGGCCTTCCTGAGCTCAGCAAAGGGCCTTTCACAGTCTCAGGGGAAGCGGAGCCGACTCTCCAACAGACAGATGCCCAAAGTGGGGTTGCTCCCTGAGCAAAAGCCAGGCCTTCACTTACTTCCTCACTGGAAAAATCATTTCCTGACCACGGGCCTTTGCATATGCCATGTCCTAGGCCAGGTACACACTTTCGGCATTTTTTTTTTTTTAATGAAAGAGTTCAAGCTTAAAAAGAATAAAATGCAACAAAGATCCACACACTGCTACAGCTGTAGATGCACTCATCCCACCAGTTCCTGGACTTGCCATGGGAATGAGGAAGGAGATATCTAAGCTGGCCTGTGCATACAGTAAAACAACAAATTTGACTGGATCTATAGTGTTGGAACTCAACCAAGAATTAGGAGAAGTGCAAATTGTAGCGCTCCAAACTCTTATAACTACAGACTATTTACTGTTAAAAGAACATATGGCATGTGAACAGTCCCCAGGAATGGGTTGTTTTAATTTGTCTGATTTCTCTCAGACTGTTCAAGTTCAGTTGGACAATATCCACCATATCATAGATAAGTTTTCACAAATGCCTAAGGTGCCTAACTGGTTTTCTTGGTTTCACTGCAGATGGCTGGTAATTACAGATATGCTTTGGTTATGTAACTATACTCCTATTATGTTAATGTGTGTGTGCAATTTAAGTAGTAGCTTAAAACCTATACATGCTGAAGTTACTATACAAGAAGATATATATCAAAGAAATAATCAATCTTCCCATGTTTTCTTCCGCCTGCTACTTCTATAGCTTTTCTTCTTCCTTTCTAATTACAACCCTTAAATAGAATTCGTGCCTCATATCAAATTGACCGAGTATCATAATTCTTCCAAGTGGTAAAGATACCTCAAGACAAATGCTGGGCATAGAAGCCACAGGGCATAAATATGCAAAGAAGTAAAAAGCTAACTTTTTCAAACAATAAGGCTTCTCTCTCACTTACCAACTTCACATTTCCCTGTATGGCCCCGGAAGATGACTGGTTAGCCAGAGACGGGTAAGATTCCTCAAGGGAGGAACAACCTAAGACAGGCACAGTCGCAGGGGGGTCATCAGGTGAGAAATTGGGGATCAACAGAGGTGAGGCTTAGAACCTCACCCCCCCTGTTCTGAGAGAAATCTTCTGCATACGTGGATGTTTTATTGCCCTTGTCTAGCTTGGATTAACACATAGTCTACAGGCACACACCTGATCATCTACATGTGCTCTCTTACAACACTAAACTATGTTTTCTACCTTTATCTTGTATCTACCTCCCACTTCAGCATTTTATTAAAAATAATAATAATAAAGAGAGAAATGTGGTATCCACATATAAATCAAGTATAAAAACCAAATGAGTATTCATATTTGAACTGACTGTTTAGAGTTCATAATGCATGAGCAAAACCGAAAGTTTCTGTGATGACTGCCCTTGTACTGTTCACTATGTAACTTATTCATTATGTAAGAATTTGTTCTACATGTAAGAACTTGTTTGTTATGCCTCAGAAGATTGGAGACTGATGAAAATTAGGCTTGGGGTGGATTAATGAATGTGCATTGAGCATTGACTCCCCTATACAGAATTTTATTGTCGTTAACAACCATTTGATCAATAAATATGAGAGATGCCCTCACAAAAAAAAAAAAAAAATAGGATAGACTTCCAATGGTAAAATAAATTAGTAACCGGGATGTAATGTATAGCATAAGGAATATAGTCAAGATATTGTAACAGCCTGGTAGGGTGATAGCTGGAACCTAGAATTATGTATATAAATGTTCTACCACTGTGTTGTACACTTGAAACTCATGTAATGTAATACTGTGTGTCAACTACCCTTCAATAAAAAATAATTATTTAAAAAAAAAAAATGACTTTAAATATATATTCCTACAGGTTTTTCAGAATCATTCACTTTCACTCCCTATTAAGAGACATGCAGGTCATTACTCCCAGTTTTTACCATCACAAATAAGGCTGCAACGAGCCCTCTGACACACATCGCCGCCACTTCCCATAGCCGAGTGTTCAAGTTTCACTTAGTGTCATGTCCTTCACTGAAGCCCCTCCCCATCGGTGCAAGAGTTGTATCTCCATGTTTCTCTCTCGCTGCTCCCCCATCTTTCCCTCAAAGAACATTTCATTTTATGTCTTTATTGGGTTCCCATCCCAGAGGACAGGCACCAGTGACCAGTGCCTAGGACACTGCCTGGCCCCCAGGAGACCTCAGCAAGTGTCCATAAACGATTGAATAATGAATGAACAAGGGCACTGCCCGGAAGCAGGCTGAGCTGTGCTCCTTTCCACCCAGGACTCTGGGAGGTGAACCTGGCACGTGTCCCACCTGCCCTCGCTCTGCCCTCCAAGGGAGGAAAGGGAGTTGGGGAGGGGGCCTTGGGTTCCCAGTTTCTGAAAGCCCTGCACCCCAGAGCAGAGAGCTGTGGGAGCTGCAAGGTCAGAGGCTCTAGGTCAGCCCCTCTATGCCAAGCACAAGGCGAGGTTCTGGAGACCTCCATCCGGGCTTCCCCACGGCTCCCTGCAGCCGGACACCCAGTCCTGCTCCACAGCAGCAGGTTTGGGGAACACACTTCCCGCAAGCCAAGCCCGGTTGTGAGAAGCAGCGGCTCCGAGAGCTGGGCCAGGGGCTGCACCTCATCCCTGCATGGCTGGAATGGACCAGCCCCCACCTGCTGGCCACACCTGACCTTGAGGGCAGGCCAACGATCAGGGCCTGGCAATGGGCCTTCCCTTGCTACCATCGCTTAGGGTCTCTGCTTCCAAAGCTTCAAGGGAAAGCTCTGGATACAGAAACTGGGGTGGCCAAGGACAAAACATCTATTAGCACTGTTATGAGTGGTGCTCTTCATAGCCTGGCCTCTCCTTCCCCTCAACCGCAGGCAGGTGTGGCTCTGGTCCTGCCTGACAGATGAGGAAGCTGAGGAATGGCAGGCAGTTCTTTTCTTGAGGAGGTTCTGGGGCCTTAACCAAGCAGACTTAGGGACCAGCCACTGAGGCAGAGTGGAGACAGAGGGACAGACAGACACGCATGACTGATATCCTAAAAGGACAAGTGGCAACGAGCCTCCCCACCAGTCCACTCCTGGCCCCTCGTGCCGCAGAACTTCTGGGCACTACGTCAGAAGTCGCCCTCCAAGCACCCAGCACAGACCCAGGTTCCAGTCTTGGCCGCCCACTCCGCCATTGGGGTGTGTGGCCTTCAGCAAGTTGCTTCCCTTCCTTCACGTCTTTTCTCTGTGAAATGGGCTAGTGCTCACCGGATTGGGAGGAACAGCCAAGGAAACCAAGGGGAAGCCACGCAGCACTGTGTGGCCCTGGTGGCTTCCCAAGCCACGGAGGGGAGGTGGGGAGGTGGTCCCTGAAACTCCATCCTAGTCTTGAACCTGCCCCACCCCCTTCAAGGGCAAGGACACTGACCCCTGAGAATGTGGATGAAGGGAGTAACCCCCTTATAAACATACGTGCGTGCGCACACACACACACACACACACACACACACACACACACACACACTGGCCTCTTTCTGAACAGAGGCTGCAGGGCACCTCACAGGGTGCAGGGCGTGGCCACCGGGGGTGTGGAGCACCCCAGGGAGTTGGGGTGGGGGCCCAAGGTCACAGACAACCACGCCTGATGCCTTCCTGCACTCCCCGCCCTGCGTCCCAGAGGAAGCCTGCCTGCCTTCATGCGCTCTGTCCTTCTGACTTTTCTGCTTCCTCGAGGCACAGTGACCTTATTTTCCTTTTTATGTCACTGTCGTCCAACTCAGCATCATGGCCTGTATTCTAAGTCGCAGGGGCAGGGCTCAGTCAGGGGCTGGCCAAACACCCCGAAGTCAGAGCCTGCCTCTCTGGGAGCAGAGGGAGCTGAAACATCAGACCTACCCGCAGGAGGCACTGCCCCCGCCTCCCGTAGGATCCTGAGCTTAGCCCTCGAGGCTTGACTGACCATCTCCATTTCAGCGGCCAGCCAACCGAGGCTTGGAGTCCTGCCTTTGGTAACACAGTCGGGAAGGGGAGAGTCAAGATTCTGACCCAGATCCCAGCCTTTCAAAGACAAATACCTTAGTCAAGGCCAGTGCTGTCCCACAGAAACATAATGCAAGCCACAGAGGCGATTTTAAAGTGGCTGGTAGCCACATAAAAAGGAAAGAGAAACAAGTGAAATTAATTTCAGTAACATTTTATTTAACCTAATATATCAAAAATATCACTTTGTGACATAAAAAGTAACAAGTAATCACCATAAAAAGTTATTAAGGAGATAGTTTTTCACACAAACTCTTTGAAATCCAGTATATTTCATACACATAGCACCCCTCACTTTACACTGGCCACATTTCAAGGGTTCTGTGACCACATGTGGCAAGTGGCTACTGGCTTGGACAGAGCAGGATTAGAGCAACGGAGAAGCATCAAAGATAAGGAGCCGTGCATTCATTCATTTATTCACTCAACCTGCAACCAACATTTATGATGTGCCAGGCATCAGAAGGGACCCCCACCCTATGGGTTTAGGTGGACAGCAGCAGGGCAGACACAGACAGGGTGGTAAGGAGTGAAACCATACCCCACAGGCTCGGTCCCAGAGTCCCACATCTGTCCCCATAGGGACACAGATGGTCACCTCTCAGGTGGACACTAAGACCGAGGTTGGAAAATGTAGGCATGTCACACCCTCTCCTAAACATTAGAATAATCACTCCTTCCTGCTAAAGAAAACTTGTCACAATTACGCCTCTTGGTATAATTCTCATCCTCAGACCCTATGGGGAGTCCTTCAAATTTGCCCAAAATGAAAGAAAAGGAGCTTTGCTCTCCACATGCTGGCAGGAACGGAGGTGGTGGATGGGGTGACAGCGGTCACGTGCCCCTGCGGGTGCGGGGGGGCCAAGGCAGCTGTGGTGGCTGAGGAGCTGTGCGCCTGGCCTGACTGCCCAGAAGGAAGGGCTGGCAGAGCTCCCCGCTCCCCCGGCAGCTCCCACCCCACCTGGGCTTAGCAGCAAGTCCTCTGGAAAGGATGGGAAGAAGGGAGGGAGCTGCCCAAACACCCCTCACTAAGAGAAGGAGCAGGACTACTCTTTGCAAATTCCCTGTGTCTCCTCAGCTTGCGGAGAGGGAGGGGAAGTCAGTTCTCGGGCCCCCACCCCTAGACAGGGATGAGCGAATGGTTGGTGAGGGACAGGGCAGCACACTGGGACAGCATGGGTGCTGAACAAGGACCTAATACCTGCAATCGGGGCCTGTGGGTGAGTGCAGCCACCACCAAGCAGGTGGTCTTGGGCCAAACACGCTGAGGCCTGGCCTCTGCATCATTGAAATGGGGAAAAGAACATTTACTCTGCTGCTCACGATTGTGAGGAGTAACAGAAAATGCACACCCAGCTCTTGGCTCAGTGCATGGGGAGTGCTCAAGCGATGGCTGGCTGCTGTGTTTCGTGGGGTGGCCCTGAGAGCCACTGCTTACCCCGAGGCTGCTCCTCGTCCTGTTCACCCCTCCCCAGTTATCCAAAGCCACATCAAATCATGAAACGCTCTGCTCAGAGCCCTTCAATGACCTCCCAACACCCTGCCCAGCTCGACCTGCCTGCCCCTCAGCTCCCCCCAACACACACACACACACACACCCGGTCCTGCACTCCCTGCCAGCAGCCTCACCCCGTCCCCTTCCCAGGCTGACTTCAGCTGGTTCCCACCACTGGCCTTTTGCTCCAGCTATGCGCCCGCCCCGCGGTCCCATGCTGGCCCCTTTCTGACACCTTCCTCTCCTGTGCCTTCCACAGGGCGGGCTCCCTGGGCCAGCCTCTGAAGTAACACCTCCTCTTGCAAAGACCGTCTCATTCTCATCTAATCCTGCGCTATCTCATTGACTTCACAGCATTCATTCATCACTCTCAAGAGTTTTCCTGCTTATTTACAGGTTGTTTACTTGTACTTGTACATGACATACTTTTGCTTGCTTCCTAGTTTACTGCCAGCCCACCACCCCCACCCCTAGCCAGGGATGGCATCTTCCTTGGTCACCATGATCCTCAGAGGCCAGACAATGCTGGACACAAATGCATGTGGCCATTCTCCTCATCACTGAGCAATCTTGGGACAGCCACAGACCCCAGAGCCTTGAGTTTCCCCTCTAAATGCCACTTCTTGTCACTGACTGAGGGGATAACGGTGGAGGGGGAGGGGATCAGGGAAGGTAGAAGGGAGCAGATGCTGTCGCTGCTGGTACAACCTTTGGCCCAGTGACAGCAACCACAAGGTGGGGCAGATGGGGTGTTGGTCACCCTGGCAACCCGTGGCTCCTCAAGAGGCCCCTGGCAGGGGCCCTAAGGAGCCCCAGGCCTGTGTGTGAAAGGAGCCTAACAGGTACTGCCTGCTCCCAGGCTCCAGGGCTCTGCAGCCTCTGCTCAAACACCTGGACAGACCTGCTTTCTGGCCCCAAAAAGTATTTACATTTTGATTAAGTCTGGTTTTTAAACCACCAGGTAGGCTGGCCAAAGGCCGATACACCCCAGCCAGTCCAAGCAGTATTAACACAGGGCACTAAGGGGGCAGGTAACAAATGTGGACCCGGGGGAGATTGCTGGAGTTCAAAGTGGCCCCCAACCCCACCTCCACTTTAAGCTGCCTGCTAGAGGAAAAGAATAGCCAGCTCTTGTGAACAGAGGTGGCAAGCACTTGGTGAGCTCCAGAGCTCTGACTTGGATATAAACATGTAGGGCAGGGAGCACAGGGCTCCTCTATCAAACCTGGCCTGGAGGAGAGTGACCACTGCCTTCGGGCTGCCTCTGGCCCCATTTAAGGGCCTCCCTCCTGCCAAGTGGTGTCTCACCAGGAAGCAGGAAGTGAGTCTACTCCAAACTGGGAACTTGCACCAAGTCATCTTTCTATCCTGTTGGGCAAATTATGAGGACTCCACTAACAATCTAGGATTATGGGATCTCAGGAGGCTGGAAGTGAGCCCAGTTATTTATTCTACCAACTTTAAGTTTCCTTGAAAGAGTGATTCTGGAAGCAGCAATTGACACCGTAAAGGAATGTGGATTCCTGAATTTGAAATACCTTTGGTAAGATGCACCCCGTCACACACTCCCTGCCACCCCACCTGCAAAGGCAAAATGTCTAGGTAACTAAGGAATGCTTCAAAAAGGCGGCTTTCCTTCATTTCTGGGCCCTTGCCTAGGAAATCAAGTTTCCTCGGCAGAAAGCAGGATTCTGTATGTACCACTTGGAGCTGCAATGGCAAAAAGATTTCGGTAAGCCTAAGAGCTCCAAGTGGATGGCAGTGGTTGCCTTGAGTTCTGGGATTCAAGCCAGGGTTCAGGCTCAGTGGACAAGAGCTGTAATTGATTAGTAATGTCTGCCACTGGCACAGGCAGGGATTATAATGCTATGCATGCTACTTGTTTGTTGTCTAAGGCTTAGCTAAAAAACAAAACCAGCAGTGAGAATTCAGAAAACCCAGGGTGCAACTGGTAAGGCAACATGGCAAAGTAACCAGTAATTTCTAGGACAAAGGGATCAAGTCCAATACCAGAAAGTCAAGTCACTTCCTCAGCAGCTGTTGGATGGGACATGTCCCAGAGGCACCCCATCTGGGCTGTCACTCAACCCATAATCTACTCCCAGCAACTCAGAGACACAATTCCAGACTTCTCCAGGAGATGGAAGGGTGTTTGGCCTTAAAGGTCCATAAATAAGTCCCCTGAGTTATGAATACAGTTTGCTGTTGCAATGAGGAGGTGGTGGTGGCGTGGGTCTCCCTGATAACAGATGTCCCATTTGAAACAAGGCAAAAGGAGCAGTAGGGGCACAGAATGTCCCCTTAGTAGGCTTCCACTAGTCAGAGCTGTGCAGGAGTGGGGTTTACAGGGAAAAAGGAGAGGCCTGCCTAGCAGAGCACTGTGAGCATCTTCTAGGATAAAGTAGGCACTTCTGCCTATGTTTCCACCTCAGCTTCAGGTCTAAGGAAAGGGCTCCCAAAGTGAGTGCCTGGGGCAACCTTCTCAGGAATGCCAACCCCACTAAGGGTTTTCTAGCTGGGTTCACAGTCTGAGACTCATGCCTAACTAAGGAAGGGCTTGGAGGAGAGTCACCTGGATAATTACAGGTTGGAAAGGGCAGGTTCAGAAAGGCTGGCATGCCTCAGCAAACCAGCCAAGGGTGACTTCCAGGGGATGGGAGTTATTTCCCACAGAAGTGAGGGAGACAGTCTCCCTTTCTACAGAACAAAAGAGTATGTGGAAATTAACTTCTGTTGTAGCACAGAGGATTTACGTGAGACCGGAGGGGAAAGTTACAGAACACGATACACTAAGTGGGGCAGGCGGCTCTCACTGCAGTGCTTCAGCGTCTGGGGATGTGGACACCCGAGGGAGACCTTGGGGAGAGCCGCAGCCCACCTCTGAGTGGCAGGGCCTCAGCAGGCCACTTGCCCTCCCCAGCTCTGGGCTTCTTCTCTAGAAGGCAGGAGGAACAGTCCCCACCCTGAGGGCCTCACGGGGTTGCTGGGAACATCACATGTGGGTGGACGACAGCGGGCAGTGGAATGTGGCTGCAAGAAGAAACCAACTACAGCAACATGCAACCACGTGGCTGAGTCCCCAGCACAGGGGTGAGTCAGAGAGCCAGTGCTGTGGAGCCCCAGTCACCTGGAGTTCAAAGGGCAAAACCAGCCCATGGTGTTAGGACCACCTCAGGCCGATGCTGACTGCAGGGGGCTCCAAGGGTTTCTGGGGTGCTGGTTCTACCATATACCCAGTAGTACATTTTGTTTTCTCTGCTTCCATATCTCAACAAAATGCTCACCCCCAAAACTGTCTGGAAGTCTTTATAAATCACTAGGTCAGTAAATTAATATAAGGGAGACACCCCACCCCCCAAGAAAATGAAAGAGTGGGGAGACAATCTGCAAGAGTCTATGACTTGGAGGAAACTGAGAGAGCCTTGTCCCCTTCCCGGGACTGGATTTCTACGCTGGGCTGCTGTGTAGGTGACAGCGGGGAAACCTCTGCCCTTCGCCAAGTGCACACTGATGTCTTTCTCCAGGCTGGTTGCCCCTCCTTCCCTGCCGCCAACGTACAGATGGCTCACTCTTCTTGGACCCGGGCTTCGGCTTCTTGCAGGAGCAAGTGCTAGCAGTGCTGACCCCAGATTGAGGGCCAAACCCTGTGGCTAGTCCCCTGGAAGGCAGCACACTAGTTTGCAAATAAACCAAGTATCGGTGTTGCACCCTACAAAAAAGAATATTTATATTCTCCCTTCCCACCAGCCCACTTCCTGTGCATCTCAATTTAAAAAACACAGTAGCCAACTCACAGAAACTTGTGGTGTGGGGGCACCCAGGCTCAGAGGGTACGCAAAGTTTGCCACTCCCTGGCAGCATTCTTCTTTAGCAAGACCAGCATGTCAAGTGTGAAGAAACATCTAAAGTCCCGGCAAGTGAGCACTTGCAACAGGCTGCTCACTGCCACTGGGGCTGAGCACACTACGAGAATTAAAAGCTGCTTCTCCTTACTTCCCTTTAATGCAGGACACAGTGGCACACTGGAAAACGGTTCTGTCACTGTTACCACGAGATTAGAGGCACCTTTAACATACCTCTTCTCTTCTCCAATCCTCACTGATAAAAGGAGAGCTTGGCTAGACCAATAGTTTTCAAATTGTTTCACTAGGACTCCACAGGGAGTCCCCTGGGTTACCCTCAGGCACGATTAAAGTGGGGCAATGGTGTTTGAACAATGGGCTTCTACACATTTAAACAAGTTGGGAAGCTACTGAATTAGATGAACCTCAGAGCAGGATTCCGACTAATGTGGTACGAAGGATAATCCCAAGGGTCAGCACCTTGGCCTGTCAGAAACCTACTCCAATAAGCATGAACTATTCTGGGTATTGAAGAGGAAAAAGGGGATGCAGTCTAGTCCCAGCACCCCAGGAGCCCCTAGGGTTGTGGGAGAAAGACCACAGTCAGCCTTTAGAAGGTCATACTTGAGAAGTAGAATGTGCAGACGGCAGGGAAAGGCAGGCACAGTCTGCAAGGAGGACTGAGGAGGGCTCCACGGAGGGGGTGTTTGAGCAGAGACTAGAGTTTGCCAGGAGCACATGTGGACGGGGGAAACATGTTCCTGGCAGTGGGAACAGCATATGCAAAGGCACGGTGACAGGAGAGCAAGCTTGAAAATGTGTGGCATGAGCTCTGGCAGGGGCATGGGGATGGGGTCCCAGAGGTGCACTACAGAAGCTGATCTGATGGCTCCTGATAACAGAATTTGAGGACTAAAGGAGAGAGGGGTCTGGATGGGCTCCTGGGCCATTTGGGGAGGCAGGGTGCAGAAGAAGAGCACATCTGCAGAGAACAAAACCACAGCAAGGCCCACTGGAAATGCTAAGTTGGTGGTGCCTTGGAATCTGGACAGAGACAACGGTGTCCGGAGAGAGATCTGGGTTAGAGGTGAAGAGAGATGTGGGTGGTGCGAGGGTGGGACAAGGACAGAGCACTGGGGGCCTGCAGCCAGCTCCTCAGCTCCCAGCACTATGAGCTCGGAGAGAAACCCCAGCTCCATTATCCTTTCTGCTATCCTGGCATAAGTCCCACTAGGCTGTCAGCTTCTGGAGGTAGGAGCTTATCGCCTTGTTCAGCACCTGGAGTTGTTCCTGGTATACAGGAGGAGCTAAAAACTTTTGATGAATGAATGAGTGAACAAATGGGTGACCAGTGCTGACCTCAGAGAGCTGCACCATGAGGCTCAAGCAAGACATCGCAGCTGAGCAGGAAGCAGAGCCCATGCACTCAGCAAACGTCAGCTGGGACTCGAACTTGGGGCTGTGCTATATTCTCTCACCACCACACAGGCGTCTCACCCAGATCCAGGTGCCCTTTTCTTCCCCCAGGAAGTGTCAGGAGAAAGTAGAAATGCATTGTCTCAAACCACAAAGCCTGTGTCTCCCCACCACCCCTGCTGCTGCTCCCAGACCCCAGGGGATTAGCAGGTGACTGTCAACATCTGAGAAGACAGAGTGCCCTTGTCATTACTAGACCATAATTGACGGTATCACCTCCTCCTTCCAAAGGCGTCTATTTCAGGTTTCATATAACAGTATTGTTCCCATTCCTGACGTGGATATCATCCTGCAGAGATGTTTAACTAAGTGACAGGGCAGCGTCTGCACTACCCCTCCTAGCACTGACTGCACCAGGGCTTCTGGAACCATCTGCTGCACCACCAGGGCCTGCAAGGAGCCAGGCACAAGGCGGGAAGGAAAGCACACTGACCACTCTAACCAGAAAGAAGCCAATTTGTGCTGCGATGTGTTGTGTCCCGCATAAAGTCATCTGCTGCCACCCATCATCAAGGGTCACCAGAGTGACAGCCCTGTGGGCAGTGCTCCAAGAGGGCAAGGAGTGCACAGGAACAAGAATCACTGAATACACACAGAGAGCTTGCTGTGTACCTTCTGCTCCTCCTCCACTGAATGCAAACCTTGCATTCTGACTGCCCTGTGGACAGCAGCACCTGCCAGCTAATAACACAGGCAGCGTGGCCAGAGGAAAGTGCCGTGGATCACAAGTCAGGAGCGTGGGTTCAGGCTAGGTGTACCTCTCTCTGTATGACTCTCTGGGCTTTGATATTCTCATCTGCTACACGGGAAATAAAAATACTTCCTCTGCCTGGTTCACAAGGTTGCTGTAAGAGTCAAACGAGGGTGTAAACAAGTCCCACACTCACCCACTTCCTGGCTACATGACCTTAAACAATTGATAATGTACCATATCTAGGCTTTAGTTTCTTTATCTATAAAATGAGAAACCCCTGCCCATAAGGGTCCCAGGAAGATGATGCCCCCAAAGTCACAGTGCAGCACCTGTTCCCCAGAGCCAGGGCTCAAGATCCCAGTATTAAGTTGTTAGAGGTGCTTTGTAAACTATGTGTCAATATGACTGGACAGCCCTACCCTGTGCCAGTGGGCAAATACCATCCTTCAGTTTGTACAAATAGCATAACTTCAATTGTACTTATCCCTGAGGGCAAGAAATAAGGTTGGGGCTTATTTATATTTTTAGAATTCTCTGAAGGACCCTCAAAATAGCTACCCACCTGACAGCAGCCCAGAAACAATAAGCGGATAAGCATGAAGCGAAGGCACCAGGCAACTGTGAAGGCCGAGGAGGAGGCCCTCGGAGGCGGTTCCTTCCTGGCTGTGGAAAGCAGCTCCGCACCCACCAGTACCTGGGGCAGCCGTGGTCACGGCTGAGCCCCCAATGCTGCGGGCGGGACCCTTCACGCAGGGTCATACCCGCTCACCCAGCCACGACTGAATGAATGATCCCAAGGTACCTGCACCCGGGGCTGTTTTTCTGAGGATGTCAGGCATGGGCCTGAAGGTGGCACAGATTTTGCTGAACTGGCATTGTCCTGGAAAGGGAACCTTCCTTTGCCTCTAATGCCAGCCTGAAGAAAATGGAAGAGATCAGTCCACAGAAGCTTCAAGATCAGAGAAAAACTCTCCATCGGACCATACCCCAGCACTGCTCGCCACTGAAGCTGGGCCTCCTACTCCCGGGGCCTCCACCACACTGTTCCCACTGCCTAAGGCCCCAGTGACCCTAAATCCACCCACCAACCTGACGTCTACTCACCCCTCCAGAGTCAACTCAAGTCTCACCCTCCATGCAGCTTCTCCTACTACTCGAACCAGGCACCACCTTTCGTGCCCCTCTTGCTTTCCCACAATCCTCCCCTCTCTATCCTGGCCGCATTTACTGAATAAACACACTCGCATCTTTGACTTACACAGCACTGGGTTTGCTGCCAGAAGACAGGTACAAAAGTTCCCTTCCCCCCCTCCTTAGGGAGCCCAGTGCAGAAGACAAGACGGGCGAGGGAGCAGAGGATTATGCCCAACACAGAGGGCTATAGGACCTGTGTGACAGAGGCCACAAAAGTACAGAAGAGGACAACTAAACCCAGGGAATCTAGAAGGTTCCCTGGAGGAGCTATATCTCATCATGACCTGGAAGGACAAGCAGAGGAGGGTGGGAGGACAGTTCAGGCAGAGAGGCTTCAGAGGGTCAGAGGTCCTTGGGAATGGCTGGCCCAAGGGGTGCTGGGAAGAGGGACGAGCTGGAGGGGAGCAGCTGGAGCCCGTCTGTGGAAGGGAAGCATGGTCAGATGCAACTTCTAGAGTCTGCATCATGTTGGCAAGACCAGAAGGCACTTCAGGGGCTACTGCAGAAGTCCAGGGGGAGAAGCAGCGAGACTGAACCAGGAGAGTGGGAGCAGCGGTGACAGAAGGGGACAGAAACCTGCTTCTAGGAGCTGTTCAGCACCTGGGGGCTCCTGTCATTCAACCTCCCCTGCTAAACAAGTGCTCCTTACAAGCAGTGACCAGCTTTTCTATTTCACTTGAGTACAGAGCAGCCTCTCAACTGATAAGTACTTGTTGAACTAAAAGTTTTAAATTCTAGAAATATCCCTGAAATTCAGGTGTTTGACCTCCCTGGCCCTGAGAGGGGCTGAACAAGGAATAAGGCTGTACTAACTGAAAATGAGAACCGCATTTAGGCTATCCCTATCCCTAATCCGGCCAAAGAACTCAGCTAGTGCTTAAAGGAAACTGCCTCCAGAAAGTCAATCAACAAACCACTGCTGAGCCATGGGAAGACTCAGGAAGGTGGGGCACAAAGACCAAGGAAGTAGGGAAGCTGCTCTCCTCCGGAACTCTACTCATCATTATCCGAGTGGCTGTGTGACCATGGCCAAGTCACTGACCCTCTCTGGGCCTCTGATCCTACTACATCCACCAGCTGAGAATTCAGGGTGGCAAATATGCCCACACCATCATCCTTGACCCGCACAGTGGGAGGGGAGCCATAAGCAGAGCAGGCACTGCCCCCAACCCTGCCCAGAACACCAGCTCCAAAAAGCAGACAGTAAGCACTTCCTGCTGCAGGAGGGAAATACCTTTTTACAGGCCTCAACTGTCCAGCCCTAGTCTTTAGGAGAGGAAAAGGTGCCCAGAAATCCTTGATCACAGCAATGACCAAAACAGCTGCAGGCTCAACTTGCAGAACCTCTGAGACGTAGACCAGGGGCTGTACACATGTCGCTCTGGGCAGAAAATAGCTCTAAGCAGAGCCCAACAGCACCAACATAAAAACCCACCTTACTCTCTCCAACCCCCAAAGCCTTTCTTTTTTAAATAATAAAAATAAAAATCTTTAAAAATGACAGATCTAAAAAGAAAATATGCTCCCCTCCCACATTTTCTCATGAAGTTAAAAATACAAGTGTTGGAGGAAAAAACATTTTGTTTAAGGTCAGAAGGGGAAAAAAAAGAGGCATATTTTCTGAAATCTCAGAAAATAAACAGACTCAGCCCTCATCTGCAGGCTCTCTGGGAATGTGACCTGAAGGCTGCTGGGGGTCGGAATGCCGTTTAAAGGAAAGTTCAAGGGCACGCCTGAGGCTGGGGATTAGCAGCTCGGACACTGTGTCCCTCTCTCCAGAGGACCAGTGTGCCGGCCCCTCAGGACAGGCGTGTCCAGATGAGAAGTTGAGGCAGGGTGGGTAGGAAGGGTAAGGAGGGTGTGGAGCAGGCCCTGGGAAACAGGAGCGGGCAGTGAGGGCTCCAGGGGCCAGGTCTACGCTAAAGGATGCTTATCAACAACCAGGCTGTGAGGACACCCTCCAGGTAGGGAGGAGCAGTGACACCAGTGAGGGGCAGGAAAGCTGCGGTCCACTCAGGAGCAGGGCCACAGTGGGTGGTCCCTGACCCGGCCCACCCACCTCTCAGCAGACAAAGCCTCCGACAAAGCCAGCTCTGGGAAATGTCAAGAAGCAGGGCTCCGAGGTCATTCCTGCACTCATACATATTTATGAAGCACCTACTATGTGCTTGACTCTGCAGCAGGCACTGCAATTACAAGTAGCAAGGCAGCCAAGGCCCCAGGCTGCATGGAGTTTACAGATGGGTGCTCAGAGCCCCTCCACTCTTCCTTCCCACACCCTTGTAGACCTTCTGCCAGTCTGATGTATGCTGAACCTTACTGCACAGAGTGAGAGCGACCCATGCTCCTGCCTGCCAGGGCTCGTACACTCCTGAGGGGCTCTGCAGGCAGTCAGGGTGGGGAGGGGCACAGACCCCACACAGCTGTCCGTAACACATGCTGTGTGGCACCATTCGATAACTGCACATCCTCTGTGTCCCCGGCTCTGAGCTAACCTTGGGAGCAGGGGACACTGGCACTGGGGCTCCATTCCTACCTGGGAGGATCAGCAGAGCCCAGAGCCAGGGAACCAAAAATAAAAGATTAGGATGCACCCTGGGGCCACAAAGTGGAACAGGGTGCTGAGCAGAGCTTGGGAATAAGACAAAGCTGTTTGGATCTAAGCCTGACCATTTACTCACTGTGCTACCTGGGAGAGTTACTTCACTCACGTCTCTGAATCTCAGCATCCACTAGGACGACGGGGAGGTGACAGTGCCAACCTTGTGGGCACACACCGGTCACTGGCTTGCCCCACCATTTGACAAAGCATAGCAATGACCGTTCTCCTACCTGGGTTTTACAAAGGTGTGCACGACAATGTGGGAGTACAGAGAGGGGGCCATGGATTTTGCCAGATAAAATTTAAAACATTTTAAAATATGAAATGTTATCTGAGCTAAACCAAAGTTAGGAATACAATTTCTACAAGAAGGCAAAGTGGAGAAGGCATTCCAAGCCCTGGAGGAACAGGAACTTTTTTCTTGCGGGGTCTCCTAGTGACATTTCCTTGTCCTGAAATGAAAGATTTGTGATGAATTATTAATAGACAGGTTTACCTTCCTCCCTCCCTCTCTTTCTTATTCTTCAACATACTGAGCACCTACTATGTACCAGATGCTGTTACAGGCACAGGGGACAGATTAGTGAACTAGACAGACACGTCTCTTGGAGCTTACATCTGACCCTCACAACCAACCAGAGTTGGTTTGGTCAAGTTTTGCCATCAGCCCCAGGTTAAAAGTGAGAAAATGAACTGCGAGTTAAGAAGCCTGAATTACAGACAGGCACTCTGGACCAGAGGAGGCAAAAGCAAGCCCACTCATCCTTCACCCCGACTCCCCACCTCCCTACCTTTCCCACCAAAACCTTCACACCCAGGCAAGGGAATGGGTGGCCGTCCCCCAAAGTGACCCAAAGTGACCGTGTCTCGAGGGGTGGTGGACTGCAATGGAGACCAGAGACATCCCAGCTCCCTTCTTACTCCTGCTAGCCACTCCCAAGTTTCTCGTGCAAATAATCATTTAGACTGCAGAACAACCTTTTCTCTTCAAATTGTAGCAAGTTGAAAAGCAGGTCAAGAGGAAGCCCCAGAACTCGTGAGAGAACTGTACTTGCAATCTCATGGCTTAAGGAAGGTGAAGGGGTGCACTGGGTTGTCCGGGCCCCAGGTGTGATTCCACACTGTCCCCTGAACAATTAGACATTGCTGAGAATCCAGTTACAGATTGTGACAAGCATGTTAGTCCAAAAAAACCAAATATACAAAAACACTTTTTTCCCCAAGTAAAGGGAATCCCCTGTTCTGAGTAAATTTGAAATTTTTCATAATGAAAAGTTTTTAAAATCCCGATAAAACAATAACACAGCAACTTAAAGCTGAAGAGTGAATAAAAATAAAATGCCCCAAGTGAGGTTAATAAAAATAATACGCCCTGGATTCGTAGGGTGCTTTGTTCTAATGAGTGCTTCCCTGCGTGTGGCATCTAATTTAAACTTCTAAGAAAAGTTGGGGTGATTAGCCTTATTTTCCAGAAGGGGAAGCTGAGACTCAGGCTTGCCCAAGGACTTGTCTCCAGGAAGCCATGCTGTGAGGACTTGAAGTTGGCCACAGGGCCCGATACCCGACTGCCCCCCTCCCTGGTACAGCCCCGACATGCAGCAGCTTCTCGGGGGATGTGGCTGTTATCAAACAGTTGGAGAGGTTTTACTGCTCAAATATCTTGCCTGTTACCACTCCTTTTCCCATGCCACCACCCCTATTCCTGCATCACTGTGCAAGATTTTAAAAGCTGTGCCACAGTCCCCGCAAGCAGTACTGGCCTGACTATTGAGTCACTCTCCAGGGCTCCTTGGTCCAGCATCCATCTTCCGTGCCAGATCTTTTGACCAAATGTTTGGCCAGTGGCTAGTCCTCAGTATAAAATGTTTCCAGCAACATAAATCAAGTCGTCATAACAGAACGCTTCCTCTGGCCAGCCTGAACTGTTCCAACCCCGACTCACCGTTTCTGAAATCTTTGTGGGCAGAGACTGGCCACAGCCTTCTCCGACCTCTGTCCCCAAGCCAGGAATCAAGCCTGTGGGACCCTGAGAGGGCTTCCTTCTCATCCTGCCCCCTTCCCACTGTGCCCTAAGACCACCCCAGGACATGTTAAGGGACACTTTTAACCCCTTCCATTTGCGCCCATTTGAGAAAACACTAGTTCATCACTGCACCCCCTCCATGTCCCCAGTCTGTAATTCCTAGTCTCGCCTGCTACGGCTGCCTCCAAGCCTCAGGTGCCCTAACTGCGTCAGCCCATGCTGACCCCATGACGTGTGGGTCTGATGACTTCACTCCTGACACCGGGCCTGAGACATCCTCTATTTGTATACTCAGAACCTCTGTTATGTCTGAAACCTCATAACCTTTTCCGAAGAACACATCGTACCTGTTCTGTGCTCCGGGAGTTTTGCAACTGCCTTTGGCCAAAAGCAACACGGCTCAGAGCCAGATCCCCACTCAGACTAGCAAGGCTTCCCCGCAGCCAGCTCGGGGCTAGAAGCTCAGGATGTCTGTGCTCCGCGGCCCTGCCTAGGCCCTCCTAGAGAGTGGGCAGGGTGCTCGATTTTCCGGGGGAGCCCCTAATGGGACAACCCTTTGCCGAGGTGCAGCTTTCACCCAGCACTCACACCTGGGAAGAGACCCAGAGAGTGTTTGCAGGGATCCAACACATGGTCCCAGGCCTGCCATTCCATCTCTACCTGTTATTCCCCTTTACCACTTCCTCACGCTTCCCTCAGCTGTGAAAGGCAACAGCCCCCAATATCCACTCACTGACCGCAGAGTGGTCCAGTGTTGCACAGCCCAACACAAACACCACTGGACACAGTAGCTACTGAGCACTTGAAATATGGCTAGTTGAAATTGATTCTCAACACTTAGCGTGAAAAAAAGAATATAAAATACTTTACTAATAATTTTCATATTGATTACATGTTAAGATGATAACATTTTGCATATATTGGATTAAATAAAATACATCACCAAAGTAATTTCAGCTGTTTCTCTTTTACTTTTTTTTAACGTGATGACCAGAAATTGTAAATTTCACAGGAGGCTCACATGATTTTTTCTATTGGACAGCACTGGTCTAGTGTGCCTCCAATCCACCGTCCAGAGCTCCACTTGTGAGTCACGTGACATGGGGAAAGTTTCTTTCCCTGTCTGCGCCCTAGCTTCCCCATCTGCAAACAGCAAATAAAAGTACCTACTGCCCAGAGCTGGGGGACCAGTCAATGACATCAATGACAGATTCCCGGTTACCACAGTTCCTGACACTCAGTAAATATTGGCTGCTATTATTCATTCAACAAAGATTTCCTGATCTCCCTTTGACATGCTATGCCCTGGGGACACAAAGAAAAAACTAAAACCTCCTGCCAGAGGCATCCTCAACTCAGGCCTTGAAGAACCCGATTTACAGCTGAGCTCTGCTACTACCTATGCAAACGTGAGCACAGTTTGGGGAGAGGGGGTTTCACAGTCCTGTGTGCAGAGAGGGGGGATGTCCAGCTCAGCAGGTGCTTGATGACCTGAGGCCATCAGCACTATCATGCCGCAGCACAGCAGGCATCCTTCCCAGAGAACAGGCGTCAGAGCTGGCTCCGCCCCCAAGGACGTGCCATGGGTAACTGCCTTCGGGCCCCCAGTCTCATCAGCACTTGGCCCGGGAGCCCAGGGGATCTGTGTGACTTGCTCCCTCCCCCACGCTCCACTCCTAGGCCCTCATTTCCCAGCCTGGGAGAGGGGACTTGAAGGGCCTGGGGGTAGGGGTTGGAAAGAGGGGCTGCGGATGGGAGGGGGACTAGGCCTCGCTCTCACAGAAGCCTCAAGGCAAACATTTTATGTGTCTCCAAATGTGACTATGCTCAGAGATAGGGAACATCTGTCTCATCATAGCTGCACCCTGCCTGGAACACAGAATTAATCAGTATTTCTTAGAAATTTTGTCATTATCTTGCGACTAGAACTGCCTTGCAATTTTTGTTGAAAAAGTACCATCTTAATAAAGGTTAGTAGTTTTAAATAACACAATGTTTGTAACCTTCTTGTGAAATTAAAAAATTTTTTTGGTGAACTGAGAGCCTCAGAACAAACCAAAAAATTGGAAGTAGGTACTGCCTTCTGCCACCTTTGAGAGGCTCTGAGATGCACCCACCTTTGCAGATGGACCAGCCTGCAGTGGGCATGTGTGACTGTCCAGAGCTGGAGGAGGGACTAGACCCAGGGCAGCATCCCGGCTCACTAGACCACATCAACCGGAATTAACCGCCAGCCTCTCCCAGCCTCCCAGAGCCATACCTTCTTGCAAGAACTTGCCTTTCAGATTAGAAAATTTTGTTTGCTCAAAAGATAGCAACTCAAGTGCTTCAGGCCTAGGCATTCACCAACCCTGGACCCTACTGACAACTCCTGGGGCATTTGCCTCAACTCCACTGGCTTCAGGCCTAGGCATTCACCAACCCTGGACCCTACTGACAACTCCTGGGGCATTTGCCTCAACTCCACTGGCTCTGTGCCCAGCTGCTGTACATGAGAGCAGGAGGCTGTCACACATCTGGGCCCACCCTGCATGCCCCAGGTGAGAAACCTGGACCCAGAAGGCCTTGGCCCTCCCACCCTAGGCCATCCCACCCAGGGCACACAATTCTCGAGGCCCTGTTCTGCCCAGCCCCTGGCCTAGGACCTGGGGACACAGTGGGACAAGACAGGCTTAAGATGAGTAAAACAGACTATCATAAGATAGTCAGTGTGGACTGTGAAGACAAGTGGGTGCCTGGGTTGGGGTGTGTGTGTGACAGAACTGGGATCAGAAGTGTCTCCCAGGAAGTGACTTTAAGCTGAAGCCTGAAGCGCGAGAGGGAATCGACCTGGTGAGGAGCTGGGACAATGTTCCAGATGCAGGGAGTGGCAATGGGCAGTAGGCCTCGGTGCACCCTCCGTGAGCTATAGTAGTTTAGGCGCCTGGAACCCACAGGGGGAGGAGCTGCTGGTGACACATAGTTTGGAGGGTGTAGCTTGGATGTGAACTCTAGGAAGACTGGGCTGAATAAAGAGACAGCTGGCGGGGAATGGGGGCAAACTGGAATTGGAGGAGCCACATACGAAAATCCACAGTCATTAGCTAAACTACACACGTGGACAGATATTTCAGAGGGAGAATGACCAATGTTAACGAGAAAGTAGGATGGGCTCCAGAGATGACACCAGACTTCTGGCTAGGGTGACAGGCCACTCCGGCTGTTTTCTGTGTAACAAAACAGCCTCTATGAGAAGGCTCAGTGCCCACCAAACCCACCCACAAAGCTCAGTAAGTGGTTGCTTGCTTCTCGGTCACTAGTCACAGTAGCAGCATTCACTGGCTTCTAGGCCACCTCAGGGGATTAGATGCCCTGACCGCCTGGTTCAGGGATGGCAGCGCTCGAGGGCACACATCCAGATGGGCAGGGGCCCAGGAGGGGAGGCAGCCATTCACCATCCCGGAACCTGCGGCAGCCTGCCAGCATCAGAGGCTCATCCCAACATCCTCACACCAGGGGCCAGCCAGATCCCTCCCTGCAAAAAGGATGCCACGTGGGGCAGGCCGATGGCAGAGCAGTGGCTTGCACATGTGCTGCCAGTCACAGGCTGGGCATACACACATCAGGGCAAGCCAGACACAGGCACCCACAGTGAATGGCCCCTGATTGCCTTCTGTGTGCCTGAACCCTACTGGGAGCAAAGGAGCAGGAGGAGAGAGGCAGAAGAGCCATCTCAGGACAGAGGTCACTAGCCCAAGGTAGGCAGCTGGGACTGTGGGCTGCTGAGTCAGACCACAGAACCGCCTCGGGAGGAGCGGGAGGGGCAGTCTGGCAGGACAGGGAAGGGGTGTCACAGGTGAGAGGAATGACAGGTCGAGCACAGAGGAGGGTTTGGTGGCAAATCCGTCTGGCTGGAGCAGATCCTTGTGCTGGGACAGTAGTCTGGAATGCAAGAGGCAGGCATAGGAACTTTATCCTGCAGGGGATGGGAAATCATTACCTTATACTCTAAAAACAGTTGAGCAGTTCCTCAAAAAGTTAAACACAGAATTTCCCTCTCGGCCAGCAATTCCACTTCTAAGTGTATATACTCAAAAAATTAAAAACAGAGACTCAAAACTGATACTTGTATATCCATGTTCATAGCAGCAGCATTATTCATAGGAACCAAAAGGTGGAAATAATCCAAGAATCCACTGATGGATGAATGGGTAAACAAAATGATGTCTATCCACACAATGGAATATTATTCAGCCATAAAAAGGAATGGAACACTGATACATGCTACAACATGGATGAACCTGGAAAAGATTATGCTCAGTAAAATAAGCCAGACACAAAAGAACAAATATTGTAAGAGTTCCCTTATGTGAACTACCTAAATGGGCAAATTCATAAAGGCAGAAAGTATAACAGAGGTTACCAGGGGCCAAGGGAAGGAAGGAATGACAAATTACTGCTTACTGGGCAGAGTTTCTCTTCAGGATGATGAAAAAGTTCTGGAAATGGATAATGGTGGTATTTGCACAATGTTGTGAATGTAATCAACACCCCTAAAAATGGTTAAAATGGTAAATTATAGGCTATGTATATTTTATTATGCATATACACACACACAATAAAAAGACCAAAAATACCATTCTGAGAGCACCCCTATTGCCAGGCTGCAAATGTGCCACCATATCAGGTAAGGCACTCTGACCATCAGGTAGAGGCCCACCATCCAACACCTGGGAAGGCCTGAGGCACTTCCGGAGAAGCAGGCAGAGCTGAGCACAGCACATTTATTTCCACTCTGTTCTGAGACCCCTAAATAACAGATAATTAAGCAGGTATCAACCTTCAAAGTCAGAGGGAACTGGAAAGCAGAAGACAGCAGACCAGAGTGGTTAAAACCACTTCCAGATGGATGGGTGGGCACCAGCATGGCAGGACAGAGAAAGCTGCCATTCACACTCTTGCAGGTAGTACCAACAAGAAAAACCCCATTTGTGAGCTGGGGACAACAGGTGTGCCAGTCCACTGGCTGAGAAAATTAACTTTGTGTGTCTTCTAGCACCAACTGTTATCAGTGCCTGCAAATACTCAGAGACAAAGCATGCTTGGGGTAATTCATTTCCAAACATAATTTATCTCTGCACCAATATTTTTAAGTCACTTTTCACCTTGACTATAGTTGTTCCACAGAGACATGGAAAAGGCCTCCAAAGTTTAAGGTTCCAATGCTTCCAACACTTGGGTACAGGGCAGGGACTTCCCACTGTCTACAGCTAAAGCTCCCCCCACACCAATTCTCGGATTCAGGGCTTTCCCATTCTGGCCTCAGGGCAACACTGAAGCACCAGATGTGTAGGGTTTTCACAGAGCCGAGTGAAAAAAAGGCCAGGCCATAGGGTCAAAACAGCCAGCAGGAGCCTGGTCATGGGATACATGCCCCCCTCTACCACCACCAGCATGAGGTATGTGCAGACCAACCAACAGCTTCTCCAGCAACAGAACAGAGACTGCAGGCTTTCTCAGGGCTGCTCTCTTTTACACATGCTTCCCTTCCACTTCACTGCCCCCCAGAAGGTGGCACGAGCTTCTCTAGCAAGTGGACTCGCTAATACATCAAGCCACAATTGATGTGCATGTTGGCGTTGGCACGTGGCCTGGACCACAGTCCTGACCCTGCAGGGCTTGAGCTGGCCATAGCCGCAGAATGCCAGGAGGCCGCAGGCCGCCACCACTTGCCCCACAAGAGTAGTGGCATGCTGAGAAGGGTGTGTGCAGACAGGGACGAGAAGCCTTTGCTCTTACACCAGAATCAAGTCTGGCTTAACCATCCCACGCAAACCCCACCAGAAGCACCAAACCTGTTCCCTTTGGGGCCTGCTTTCACCAGAAAATCTGTCCCTCTTGTCCTTTCTTCCCTAGGATGCTGAACTCCACCAGGGACTACCCTGTTCATGTGTCTAGGATGAGCAGCTAGCCCAGGGCTCACCACCTAAGGTGGCCAACAAATGCTGCGTGAGGGGTGGAAGCACTGGGAGGAGGAAGAGAGAAGAGGAGTGTTAATCCACCTCTTCAGGAACACCAGATTCCAGGTCATCCCTTCAGTGGACTCATGTCAATACAGCGGTCAGTCAAGAAATGACCTCGAAGGCATCCAAGCACCCATAAGGAGGTCACAGAAGTTGTCCATCTCTTTAGGGCCTCTGTGAGGCTCTATGGCATTAGATAAGTCAGTCCCTTGCCACACAGCTTGTCAACCCTATAGAAAGTCAATGCATCTGTCGTGACCGGATGGGTCAAAAGCACATATGGACTAGAAGAGGCTGAGTTGCCCCCAATGCTTCTCCAGCACCCCCATGTACAGGGGCGGCCTGCAGAGAGGTGCCACAGCCCAGCGGGCTCTGAGAGAACTGATGGGTGAGACTGGCTCACAAGACCTGTCACTCAGGGCCAACCACAGGGCCATTAGATGAGCTAAGGAACAAAAAGCTACAGGAGAATCACTGGGGAAGCTTATTTAAAACATAGACTCCTTGTGTAGTGGAATAAACACTTCAGAAAACAGTTTGCAATTTTGGAAAAGTTAAATCTGTATCTACCATATTCAGTCATGCCATCCTAGGTATTTACCCAAGAGAAAAGGAAATATATGTCCATAAAAAGACTTATACACAATGTTCCCAGAAGGTTTATTTATAATAGCAAAAAAACTGGAAACAACCCAAATGTCCAAAGAGGTAAGTGGATAAACTAACTGTGGTATATCTATCTGCACAGTGGAATACTACTCAGCAATGAAAAAGAATGAACTATTGCTACATACAACAATATGTATGAATCTTAAAATATTTATCCTGAGTGAAAGAAGCCAGACCAAAAAAAAAAAAAAGTACTTACTGTATGAATCCATTTATAGAAATCTCTAGAAAATGTCAACTCATCCATAGTAACAAAAAGTAAGATGAGTGGTTACTTGGTGTCAGAAGTAGGGAAGGGAGGGTTGGGTGGGGAGAGAGTATAATGGAGCATCTGAAAACTTTCAGGGGTGACGGAGATGTTCACTACTTGTTTGTGGTGGCAGCTTCCAAGGTATAAGGCTATGTCCCAAACTTCTCAAATCATATACTATAAATACATACAGTTCACTGTCTGTCAGTTATACCACATTAAAGTGGCTTTGAAAGAGTGCAGATTCCTGAGTGCCAGCTTGGAGTGTGGAAGCCAGCTGTGGTGGGTGTTCAGAGGAGAGGAAAGGGGTGCGGGTGCAGGCCTTCCCCGAGAGCCCGGAGCAGAGTGGGGATGACCGTCTGCGGGGACCCATGGCATCTGCCTCCACTGCCACCTCCACTGGTTTACAGAGTACACACAGGAATTATGTCTCGACATCATCAATTATCCCTCCTGGGAAAGTGTGCAGATGTCATTATTTTTGTTTTGACATCTGGAACCCCTTCAAGTCCTCCAGAACTAGTTTGGAGAACTATTGGGAAGTGAACAGTTCACAAAGGCAGCCAGTTGCTCAGTGTCTACGCCGTGTTGTCATGGCCTGAGAGCTCTCTTGTGGGTCTGGCTGAACTGATCCAGGTGTCAGTGACCCATGGACCATGTCCAGCAAGAGGATTCCAAGCCACCTTCGGGACCCATCACCACCTAATTCTTCACTTGAGAACATTTAGGTTAAAGATTTTTTTACCAGATGAGACTAAAACCTGTCATGTGATCCAGAGGTCTGGCCAAGTAATGATAAATTTTCCCGAGTCACAAGGACAAGGGGTGGAAATATGACCATCAGGGGACTCCAGCTCGATTTCTAATAAACTTCAAGGTCAGGCTAAATGTTAGGCCTGACATTCTTCCAATTATATCTGCTTGTATATTTACTTTGTGGGTCTTTCTTTTTCTTTCTCTTCTCACTTACATGCTGAGGCACAAAGGAAGACAGGAAAGAAACTTGCCAGAACACTAATGGTTGGTGGTCGTTGCTCTCTGTAGAAAATTTTCTGTAATATGATTATGTCACTTTTTTAAAAAGGGAGCTTCTAGGTTGGTGAATATGTGGAGATTTGGGGGAATGGTGTGCGTAGAGAGCATGGAAGCTCCCCACCCTTTCCCCATACATTGCCCTACGCATCTCTTCCATTTGGCTCTTCCTGAGTTATACCCTTTTATAATAAACTGGTAACCTAGTCAGTAATAAAAAACAAAACAAAACACACATCATACTATAAACTTCATTTGCCAATAAATTGGTATAGAAGTGATGAATAGTATAATAAAAATTGACCATTGTTTAAATCTTGTGAACTGCAACAAGCTGTGGGCTGTTCACGGAAGAGCCGAGATTAGAAGTTAAGACTCGGATTCAAAAACAGAAACAGGCTCGTATGTACAGAGAACAAAACTGGTGGTTGCCAGAGAGAAGTGGGGTGAGGAGATGGGTAAAATAGGCAAAGGGGATTAAGTACAACTTCCAGTTATAAAATAAATAAGCCACACGGATGAAAAGTACAGCAGGGAAAGTATGGTCAATAATATTGTGATAACTTTGTATGGTAACTATACTTACTGTGGTGAGCACCTCGTAATGTACACCAATGTCAAATCCCTATGTTGTACACCTGCGAGTACTATAATATTGTGTGTCATCTATACTTCAATTCATAAATACATAAATAAGAGAAAAAAAAGACTTGGGCTCAGATCTCAGTTTGGCCCTAACTAGCTGTGAGCTGTTAGGCCCTCTGCTCACCCTCTCTGGATCTTCGTTTTCTCCTAAGTAAAAGGGGGGCTGCATTCTCCCCAAAGTCCCTCCCTGCTTGGACAGTCTGGGACTCATCTCACATCCAGCTGGAGTCTCTACCACAGTCTGCTAGCTGTGCTGCTGAAATGTCAAATGCGATTTCAAGAAAAACAAAAAATACCCTCTCATTTCACTTTAAAAATTCATCCTGTCTAATAGGATCTGAGCCACACACCTTCCCAGCATAGGCCCAGCATATCCTATCTCTGAAGCTAAATGTGTGTGAAATGTCAATCTGGCAATAGGAAGAAGGACACCTTCTTCGAACCCCAACAGGGGGATTCTCCGAAACTATGGGACTGCTGTGGAAAGCTCGGTCCCTGTCTCCGACCTTAGCACTGCCCAGCAGGACGTCTGCAGCCCTTCTTCTCCTGTCTGATGCTGGCGCTAAGGGCAGAATACCCACTTTTACACACGCTCATGCCTCTCCCCCAGCAAATGGTGCATTTTTTACTCCAATGAGTAATTGCTGAATGCCTTCCAAAAGCACCCATCTAATTTCTTGGCATCTCATTGGGATCATCAGCCAGAAGAGCAGCAGACAACAAGCACAGCATGTTGTGACTTAAAAAACCACCGCAGCCGAAAAAAATTCCGCCTTGAAGAACTCAGACTTGACCCCAGTTTCTAAGGTCATCACATCACAGGAAGTAAAGGGTTCACCATATGTTTTCTTCCTCTGTCTCAAGTCTCCTTCACAAGGAAGTTTAAATAATGAAACACAATGTAAAGGACTGGCTGTCTCCAGGAAGTGGTAACACGATCAGTGGTCACAGATTCAATCCTGCCCGGAGTAAAGGAACCTCTCCTAGGTTGCCCTGATCTGTTTACAACAGGTTAGACACAGGTCACATTCGCGCAGCCAGTTCAAAACATGGCTTGGAGAAGAGAAACCGAAGATGCTGGTGAACTGGGTGCCCTTGTCACTTGGCTCTGAGCGCTCTCAGTGACCCTCAGGACCACTGCTCCCCACTCTGGGTGATGGTCACACCCATGAAGACGACAAGGGGAAGAGCCTCCACCTACTGAGTCTCACCAGTGTGCCAGTACCTATGCTCCCGGTGTACCTCGGTCCATCTCACCCAGCAGAGGTGGGCACTATTATTAGCCCATTTTACAGGCAAGGAAACTGAGAGCCTGAGGAACCTGGCATGTGGCCTGGCCATAATTCAAATTTCAGGTTCTCAACTGCTTTGTAATACTGCTCTCCCCAAGAAACTTTACATTAAAATGATCTTTGCATTTCCACAGCAACTTCCTTGTAACAATAGGAACCTGCAGCCCACGGAAGCCAGGAGATTTGCCCAAGGCCACCTAGCAAGAGCTGGAATCCATGCGGGATGTGGATGCCGACTCCTCTGCGTGTTCTTGAGATCCACCCGGAGGGAAGCAGCCCTTTTAAAGAGCTCAAGAGCCCGTTGGCCAAGGGCACAGAGAAACCTGAAAGTGCAGCCTCCTCCTGCAGGCAAACATGCTCCCCTTGCCTCCAGCTGCGCTGACAGTCTGGAGAGGAAACACCCAGCCTGAGCTTCAGGAGGCACAACAGCGTCACCAGAAGAACCAGAACCATCCAACAACAGCCACGGAGAGAGACCTGCCCTGTGTGCCCCAGGTTTCCGAAGACCCAGACACAATTTACAATGCCAGGGTGACATGCAGAATCAGTGGGCCGGCCGCCTTTGAAGGAAGCACAGCCACAAGTGCCTAATAAAGCCACAGAAAGAATGTTACTCCTGGCAACTCTCTCCACACATGCTTCTCCCTTCCATGTGCAGCCACACTCTGAAATATTTACCACTTGTTGGCTCCTATCTTCGAGCCCTGTCAGGGTTGGACATCTCAAAGATCAGTGTGGTTTGTGTCCCCGTGTCAGTGGCCTCCTGTGCCCATGTTACAATCTGGGTGTGGGCAGTGCCTGGGTCCCGCTCCTCAGCCATGTGGCTGAGTGAGAACCAGTCCCCGAAAGGATATCAATGATTAACCAAGTCCCACTTCAAACCAAGCACCTCAGGGCTCTCTCACTCAGGACATATGCCCAGCCCTCACTACTGTAGCTGAAGAAAAAAAGGACATATAGAATCAGGGGAAGGCTACCCAAAATCTCAACAAGAGACAGATGATGGTGAAGCCATTGAAAAGCCCTAGGTTTTAGGAGAGAGCAGGAGAAAGTCTAGATGACTTCAGGTTTAGTAATGACTTTTTACATGGTGAACAGGTTCTTACATGGTGAACAGTTAAAGGGCAGTCATATCACAGAAACTTTCGGTTTTGATCACACATCATGAACTATAAACAATCAAGTCAGATATGATTATTCATTTGATTTTTATACTTGATTTATATGTGACTCCCACATTTCTCCCTTATTTTTTTTTTAAATAAAATGCTGAAGTGGTAGGTAGATGCAAGATAAAAATAGAAAGCATAATTTAGTAGTAATGACTTTTTAGATACAATACCAAAGACATGATCCATGAAAGAAATGATTGCTAAACTAGACTTCATTAAAATTAAACACTTCTACTCTATGAAAGTTAATATCAAGAGAATGAGAAGACAAGCCACAGACCGGGAGAAAAATACTTGCACAAGAAATATCTGAGAAAGGACTGCTACCCAAAATATATAAAGAACTCTTAAAAGTTAACAGTAAGAAAATAAACAACTCCACTAGAAAAAGTGCCAACAACCTTAACAGACACTTCAACAAAGAAGATATACAGATGGTAAATTAATGTATGAAAAGGTGCTTCATATCATAAATCATCAGGGAAATGCAAATTAAAACAACAGTATGATACCACTCCTCACCCATAATATTGGCCAAAATCTGGAGCACTGACAACACCAAGTGCTGAGGAGGATACAGAGCAACAGGCGCTCTCATTCATTCCTGGTGGGAATGCAAAATGGTGCAGCTACTCTGGAAGACAGTTTAGCAGTTTCTTACAAAACTAAGCACACTCTTACCAAATGATCAAGCAATTGCACTCCTTGTTACTTACTCAAAGGCAAAAACTTATGTCCAAACAAAAATCGGCACACGGATATTTATAGCAGCTTTATTCAGACCTGCCAAAGCTTGGAAGCAGCCAAGATGTCCTTCATTAGGTGAACAAATAAATAAACTGTGGTATATCCTGACAATGGATTATTCAGCGCTAAAGAGAAATGAGCAATCAAGCCATGAAAGGACATGGGGGAACCTGAAGTGCATATTCCTAAGTGAAAGGAGCCAGTCTGAAAAGGCTACAGACTGCATGACTCCAACTATACTACATTCTGGAAAAGGCGAAACTATGGAGACATAAAACGGGCAGTGGCTGCCAGGGGTTACAGGGAGGGAGCGATGAACAGGCAGAACACAGAAGCCTTTTAGGGCAGTGAACCTAGTCTGTATGGTACTCTAATGGTGAATACTTGTTATTATACATTTGTTCAAACCCACAGAATGTACAACCCCAAGAGTCAACCCTAAAGTGAACCAAAGCCTCTGAGTGATAATGATGTCTCGGCGCAGGTCCATCAGCTGTAACAGATGTACAAATCTAGTGGGGCAATGGGGGAAGCTGTGCACGTTTAGGGACAGTGGGTATATAGGAACTGCCTGAAGCTTCCTTTCAATTTTGTTGTGAACTTAAAACTTCTCTTAAAAAAACAGTCTTCAGAAAACAAATCTAAGTATATGGTTCAGCCACTATACCACCATCAAACAAACCCCAAAACCAGACTTAAAAAGTAGGCAGCCAATGGGGATGAAGCCTGGAAAAATAAGTCCTACCCTGCAGGTCTCAGCAGTGGCCCTCCTGCAAATGTGGTCTGAGGTGCCAATGCCTCAGGCAGCCTGGGCAGGCTTGAGAAAGCCCGGGGCTGGCACCGTACCCCCAACATCCATGACGGCCACATGGACTGCTCATGGACGAATTTACTTTAAATCCTTTTAAAATGGTCATATGAATTCTGCATACTTTTGAAGTCACCCACTTCTGATATTTATGACCTGCTGTACCAAGGCAGGCAGCAGAATCCCACGGTGGAGCTCCATTTGGAAGGGAGCACGTCAGAGTGCTCCAAAGGGAGTGCCAGAGTCCCCCTGGCACTACTCGCTTCAGAACAGGTGCCCGTGAATGTGCCTCAACATCATCTCCTTGGAGTTTAGGGTGGAGCCACCAAGGGCCTTCCAGAAATCCATACCTTCTGTCCACAACTCCATACAATTTTCTCTCCAATTGGGTCTTTAAAACTGGCTAAAGTGACCACCAGTTTAGTTGTGCTCATACTAGGAGGCACGAGGGCGGCCACATACATGGTGTGGAAGGGGAGTATTACCTCTGGTTCTGCACGAGATCCTGGAATGTCAGATCAGAAGGGACTTTGAAGGCTGCTGCTTCCCTATCCCTACCCAGGGACCACCCAGCTTCTGGAAACAGGAATCCACTCTCTCCAGGGCAGCTCAAGTCCCTCTAGAATGGCCTTGCTTCCTGTCACTCTAGTTCCATGAGATGGACCACAAACAACACAGACAATCCTGAACATCTGACAGGGTCAGGCCTTGAGATGCTTAAAGACTGTGACCATGTCCTCTGCTCCCTACCCCCATCCCTCCAGTTTCTTTAAGACTCTATTGTATTTCCACTGCCCTTTCTAAGGATACCAACCACCACCACCTTGTGCTGGCTCTGGTGCCAAGCCCTCCCTAGTACCTTACAAATATGGGTGCAGCTAATGCTCACAGACCCCTATGAAATAGGGATTTCACATGTTTAGTTTCACAGATGAGAAATATTCAGAGATGATTAAGTACCATGTCCAAGGTCACAAACTGATAAGAGCAGGAGCCAGGGTGAAAACCCAGGTGTGTCCCGTTTGGCATCCATGTCTTAGGTACGGTCCTATTCAGCCATGCATCAAGGTAGAAGTTCAGACCATTTAGGATGAGCAGACCATCACCACTGCAATCCAGAAGGATCACATCATTCTACGGTGATGAACTCTTTGATTCCTCTTCTAGGTCAAGTGAATTCACAGGAAAGCCTTTCCCAGTAGGGTCTCTGAAGAGAATCCACAAAATGGCCCAACAGACAAATAATGAGAGCACCCAGCACAGATTAGCGCCAGGCTGTGTACCAGATGATTCTCAAATCATCCAAAATCCAAACCCCCTCTCTACAGCCCCCCAACAAACCGATGAAGTAGGCACTGTTGTTACATGTGTCAGGTGAGCAAATTCCCCAGAGTCACACAGCTGATAAAAGTGCTGGGGCAGGGACTCAACCGGAACTAATCAACTTTTCAAGTGCAGGTTTCCCCCTGAAAGTCAGGGCCCACGCTGTCCCCCATTGTCATAGCTGGCAAGCGAGCCTCAGCTCTCAGAAGCCAGGGTTGCTGGTGAGTCATTTACAAGTTCTGGACCATCCCAGGTCTTTGGGCTCAAGGAGCTGGTGACTCAGTGCAGCCGCCCTGTCCAGGGCTCGAGATTTCTCCTTGTCAGCACACAGATCTGTATATGCTAAATGTCTGTTTACTAGAGCAAAACAAAGAAGTCCATGCAGGCGAACAAAATCTGTAGGAAACACATTGTTTCAGCAAGTCACTGGGGTGGCAAACAATGAAGAGATAGGCCACACAGAGATCTCTGCAAAGAGAAACTGCCTTGCAGTTCCCAAACCTGCAGACCCTCTGCTTGTGCTGGCAGTGGGGGTAGGAGGTGGGGGGGAGGAACGAGACCCTAAGAGGCGAGGCCAGTGACCGTGAGGCCATGGGCCTCTGCGGCGCCTCTCTGAATGACCAGTGCCCCAAAGGGTGTGGAGGATGTGGCCGAACATGTGTGACCAGGGTGGGGCTTCCGGCCAACACTCCATCCCACACAGTGGTGTTAACGGGGTTAGTTGGCGCCTCCCCAGGGTCCACAGTCCTATCTGACAGCCTGAGCTTAGGGAAGTGCCCGTCTGCTATTCAACAACTTCTAGGCGGCTCCTGTTATTATTATTAACAAAGATAAGATTACAACTAATAATAACACTCATGACATTTAAATGCATTTTATCCTGCTCTCTTAGGTAGGATAGAGTTCAAATTCCACATTTGTATTGCTCCAGAAGCTGAGCATGCCAATTCACCCAAACGCAATAAAATTTCCAGAGCCTTCTTAAGAACTGAGTTTTTTTTTGAAGTAGTGTGCCAGACACACTGCAGTCTGAGCTACTAGAGGGAAAATGCCTCTGGTTTGACTTAAAACCATACTTGACTCTCAAGTTCACACCTCTCAAAAGAAACCTCTGAAAATCTCCTTGACACCCTCCCTACCCCCACTAATTCAGGCATTTGCCCAGCGTTTGCAGATCTCTTGAAAACCAGGCTGGTGCTACGGATTCCATGGTGGGCATCACAGACCGGGTCCAGAGAGCAGCTTATGGTCCAGTTGGGGCCATGGGCCACACACAAGTACACCAACAAATGCACAACTGCTAATGTTGGTAATAGGGAAAGAAATGAACAGTGCTGTGATTAAGAATAATGGGTCAGCAGTGGTCCTCAAAGGAGCCTAGCTACTCAGCACAGCAAATGGGGCCTCCTGAGAAGGTGAAGTTCATACCAGACAGTGAAGGTCAACATTGCAGGCCTAGTGCCGGCGCGCCTCTTGCAAAATGGTTCAGAGAGCAGACCTGGGTAACTCACATCAGTCCAGATCACCTCTACAGGATTAAAGCAAGTAGTCCCAGAACAGGCACCCTCAACGATGGGAGCCCTTGCTCTCCTCACAGAGTCAAATGCACAACTGTTGTGACTGCGATGATTCCTAGAGCACATGCTAAGGGGCTGCAGGACACTCTCAGGAAATCCCTTCTTTGGGGACTGGGTCCTGGGCATGCCCACCTGTCCCATTATTCCTGTTCTCAAGCAAATCACATGACTTGTCAGAGAAGAGGCCACGTGCCACAGCAAGCAAGCAGGTGTCAGGTCTACAAACTTCCTGAGAAGAGTCCCTCTTTGTTTAGAAATGATGCCTGCTTGCTTCTATGTTCCCATGAGAGAACAAACAGAAACTTACCTGAAAGAGTGCAGAATAAAGTAAAAGTTGCCATCTGCCTATGACCAAGGCCCCACTTCCACCATGAAGAGGGGCCAGAATACCATCCCCCATGAAGGGTGGGCTCCTGGGTCCACAGGGACTCAGCTGCCAGATGATGGCCCCCCTTTGTTACCAACACCCAATCATCCCAGGGGTGAGGTCAGCTGGGGCTCAGGCCTCTGCAGGTAACGAATGAACCCCATCTTCAGAGCCCGATCAGCATTCTACAAGGATCAGAGGGACAGTATAACTGAGCCATTCCTTGTCTTTCTTCCCTGTCTTCAGATGATGAGGATGATGACGATGCGAACTACCAGCACTGCCTCTTATGCCAATGGCCCGTGCTTAGTCAGCATTTATCAGGTGCCATGTGTAAATGATTTAAGTATCAAAAACTCTATTATTCAATTATCCCCACTTTACAGATGCAAACACAAGAGGCTCAGAGACATTAAGTAAGTTGCCTGAAGTCACATTCTAATTGTAGAAGAACCAGTATTCAAGCCCAGGCCACCAGGGCCTTCCAACCACAAACTCACACACACATCCTTTTATGCAATGAAAGCAGCGAAGGGTGGTCTAGCTCACTGATGGGGCTACACTAAAGGAGGCACTACCACCTCGATGCACTGATCCTCTGACATTGGGACCATCTGCTGAGACCAGCACACGGGGTCTGCCCAGAGGCAGAGGGAAGCCAAGTTGGGACTTCCCATATAGTGAATTCACTGCTCTGCACAGAAAAACACTGCACTAGATTTTGTTTTTTAAATAACCTAATTATTTCTACCTAACTAACACAACAATCATTTGAAAGGTGACTTTGCTAATTCAACTTTCCCATATTCTGCTTCAGAAGTAGGTGAGAGAGAAACAAAGGCAGAGAGTTCCTCCATGCAGGAGCACACATGTGGGTATGGGCGAGGCTGGGGGGAAGAACAGGGGTGGGGTTGGCACCAGTCATCTCTACCCTGTTCTTTGCCACCTAGTGACACACCCTGCAGGTCCCTAACCTGGGCAGAGGACACTCACATGGGGATCAACACATACAAGTTCTCCTCTTCCTTGTTTCTGCAGAAATTCAGTCAGTTTTCATTCATATTCTCAGGGGAACCCATTTCCCACAAGGCAGCACCTAGGACTTGGGGCCCGGCTGGGCAGAGGGGTGGGGAGGATGTTTTCCAATGCTCCGGCAGCCTGCCCAATCGGATGTTACCATCTGTGTGGCTGAGATGGGGCAAAGCTCGCAAAAATCACAAAAAAAAGGTAGCTTTGAAGAATCCCAGAGGCCAGCTAATCTGACCTCTTCACTTCACGGAAGACAAGCCTCCAGCCCCACAGGTAGTTTTTGGACCTGCTTCCTACAAAACCTAAGACTGACCAAGTGTGTCTTTGAAGTGCACCACAGACGCACCTTCTTGGAGCAGCAGGATGAGTTCAGCTTGGTCCTGCCACACAGTGGCTGAAAGACCATGAGCAGCTTCTCCTAGGTGGGGGGCAGGGGTGCACTACACCATCCCCCCATCAGCCTCACCTTCACTTCTGCACCTCCTGATTTGTCAGCTAGAAATGCCAATCACGTGCCTGCCTGGACAGGGATGGATGCCTAACCAAGACACTCCCATCACTTGGCTGGTTGGCTCTGTAGCCTGGAGATGACAGAGGAGCTCTCTGTCCCGGGGACCCCAAGGGCTCAGGGCACTCAGCTGTAGGGACATGAGAGCCACATGATCATACAGTCTGGGAGACAAGGCTGCCATGTTGGGTCAGGTACTAAGTCACCAAGCAGCCACTGAAATAGGGGGAAAAAACAGTCTTTGCTTGATATTTTCCAGTCCATTTTGAATCCTTATGGGGACTATCTTGAGATGCCTGTTGTATCTGTGTACGAACCTCACTCTTCTTGGAGTTGGCTCTAATGGGGCTTCCCTCCCTGAGACCAAACCAGCCTAAATGGAGCTCAAGTAGGGCCTGCTGGTGCATAAAAGCCCACGCGTGAGTCCAGTGCACTGAGCGGAACAGAGAGGCCAGCTGAGAACACAGGCAGTCCCTGTAGGTCAGAGTGACAAGCCCAGCCCAGCTGCCCTGGTGTGATCATCGACCAGAGGGTCTGCAGCACCCCTGCTGCACCTAGACCTGGACTAGAGGGGATGAGAAGGTCTGAGAAATGCTGAAATCAGAGCAGTATGCCACAGAAAGGAAGAGAAAGCCTGTTTCATGGCATAGGTCCAACTCCTGGCGGCCCATGAGATTACCTGGGGCCACAGGGTCAGCTTTCCAAACCACTAGTTTTCCATATTAAAATCTTCTATGGCTCCCCATGCTAAAGGCCTACCCCGTCACTGAAGCATGCAGCACTGGCTTGAGTCTCCTGCCAGCTCAGCTCCTTCTTTCCCACCTGGCATTACCCTCCCCACCGCCCCCGCCACCAGCAGCCTGAGGATCCCTGAACAGCCTTGCTCTTTCACACCATAGCCTTAAAGGGAGGGCACAAAGGCCACCATTATGTGACCTGGTCTAAGACTTGCCTCTCAACTTACCACCACCCTCAATCCCTAAATCAGGATACAGTTGGCTTAGCCTCCAGTCCCTTGCCAGCCTGAGGGGAGGGTTGTCCAGCCCCTGGTGGAAATCCCTTGTCTGGCCAAGATAAGAGGGCCTGCAGCTCATCCTCAGCTTACCCAGCAATTGTGAGCCCAGCCCCCAGACTGGTATGCTGGCAGGAGGGACCATCTAAACCAGGGCCAGATAAAAAAAAACCTGATGCAGGTATTTTTGAATTTCAAAGCCCCACCGTGAAAACTGAAGATCAAAGAGACACATCAAGAGACCATAGCTGCTCAGGGTGCCCCTGACCAGGGAAAAGGGAGTAGGTCCTGTTAGAGGATAAATGTCAGTTTAGTCTATCCAGCGCCCCTCCCTCTGCTGCAGAAATGTCCTGCTCCAACTCACTACACTATACTGCCAGTCCACGCCCTGCCATCTGCATATGACTTGTAGACGCCCAACCCCTGTTCACAGTGATCAATTCCAGGTATGGACATAAAACCCAAGACTGATCAGCAGGCTTTAATGATGTTTGATAGATGGGTGCTGGGACAGGAAGTCTTTCTTTCTTGGGGGATGGCAAATATTAAGGATATACAGCCGCTGGCCATCTTTCCCATGATGGAGAAAGAGATGAGCTGTGGCAGGAAAGAAAGAGGCCAACGCTCAGAGAGAAGCAGTGCCAAGAGCTTTGGAAGAGGAGACAGTAAACGGAGAGGGACAATCACCAGAAGGACAGAACTTTAGCCCCACCCAGGACTAAACTCCCAGACATGTGACCACAAATTCCCTGGGCCTGGTTAGTTCGCTGTTTGCTTCCATCAAGCTAAGTGGAGATGCGCTTCTGTGACCTGTAACGGAAACTGGCAGACCTGATCATAGCCGCCTAGCTGGGATCCAAAGAACCAAGCCGCACAATGACGTGGCAGTAAATGGAACTGCGCTGCATGCAGGTAGTTGACTTGACAGCCGATATAGAACCTCTTGGGGCAAGAAGCCACATTTGAGAAAAGCACTGCTGTGAGTGTGTCTCCTCGCCCTGCTTCCTGTCATCTCCCTCAGAATGTATATTATGGAAACAGAAAGGACTCACAATTAGTAACCAACTAGGTTTTAATACTTGGGGGAAGAAGGGAAAGAAAAGGGAACAAGAAATGAATATTGGAGGGAAAAAAGCCAAGAGCATGATGGAGAAGACCTTACTCCCTCCTTAGCCTAGGGCTCAGCCTTTGAGGCCAGAAAAGGTTAAGAATCACATATTCCTGTTTTGCAAACTGATGGGTCTCTAGAACAGTATTCTAGGAGATGCCAAGAGATGGTAAACAGACATGCACACACGTGGGATTCCATGTTCAAGCAACTTTGGAAAACCTGACTTAAACAGTGAAAAAAAAAATATATTTTTTGTTCCTCTGACTTCTCAGAGCCTTTGATATAAGAATATGCATTGGGAATATCCTAGTAAGCAGTATTTCCCAAAATATCTGACCATAGGACCCTTTTTTTTTCAGCTACACCTATTACTATCTCCTGCAATGGTGTTCCAGGGGGACATTTATTAGATCTAATCAAAACTCCATATTTACAGACAAAGAAACCAATACTCAGAAAAAATGTGTTTCTCTGTTAAAGGTCACAAAACACACAGATTAGTGGCATTGCTTGAGTAAGAGCCCTAGTTCCTAGAAAGCCTGTCAATGCTCCCTGAAGCTCCATTTCATTATGACTCCAAAAGAATTGAAATCAGGCATCTCTTGGTCAATTCCTGGAGCCGAGGCTAAGTAATATTAAAACGTACGTTTCAAGACATTTGCATATAATCTTCAGGCTGTACAGAACCTACTTTGACTCTGACTTCAGAAATACACACTGCCATTAGGAACACCACACATGCCTCTGAATTCCAAGAGAGATCCAGCCCTACTTCCCGGTGGACCCAGTCAGCTACTAAGCATCCCCATGTGTGAAGGGAAATAGCAGTAACTCACACACATGCACTTGACAACTCAAAACAGGTGTAGTGCAAGATGTCAGCATGAGTTTACAGAATTCAAGTGAGCTTCTGAGTATAAAATGTAATATGTCAAGGTAGCCTCATAATAGAATCATACCAACATATCATGGGGTCAATTTTAACTTCATTACCTAAAATGATGGTATTTCCAATGTTTGAAGCAGATGGGGAAGAAGAGTTTAAAAGAGTCAGAATCAGAATCATAAAGACTCTGAATCAAGAATTAATTGGTTTTTAAAAAACTAGTCTCAAGAGAATGTTCTATCACATTGCATGCTAGCAAGAAGAGGCCACGGTCCCTTCTAGGCTCCTAGAACTGTGCTGTCCAGGACAGTAGCCACTAGTCACTATATGGATTTAAATGTTAATTAAAATTTAACTCAATTAAAAATTCCACTCCTCAGTAGCACTAACTACATCTCAAGTGCTCAACAGTCACATGTGCCTATGGCTACAGTACTGGGCTGCACAAACATACAGAACATTTCCATCATTGGGGAAGGTTCGGTTGGACAGGGCTGCTCCAAACTCTCTGACTCACCTCTCTGGTCCCAGCTGACTGGCCCAGGCCGAGCCACCTCACCCAAGGGCAGCAATGGATGGTCAGAGTGACCTAAATTAAGGGCTTTGCCCAGTAGGAAGACAGTGACTAACTCACGAACCCATTTCTCTGGGGAGTTGGAACTCAACAGTCAGTTAGCTGGTAGCAGGAACTTGAAACACACAAACGAAGAAATCATACAGCAGAGAAGGAGCCACAGGCAGACAGTGCCATGCTTGAAGGGGGGGCACAGGAGCTTGCCTGGCCCCTTAGGGGGAAGAGCACTCAGGGGCGTGTTCTGTCTTGTTTCTCAGAGTTCCCAGCGGGATAGAGTGTGTTTCCCAGAATGGTAACTTGCTTGATGGCAACACTCTTTACTGGCTTCCTTCCTTCTCCTCCCATGTCTCCGCTCCCCTGCTGGTGTTTCCTGGGACCACCCCCAAATAAATCACTTACACTCACAGCACTGCCTAACAGTCTAGTGGGGGAAACCCCAAGTGAAACAGGTAAGGTAAGCAGAATGAGTCGTTGTTCCTTGCAACTGAAAAGGCCAAGCACATATTGGCTTTGATCAGTTTGGGGAACTAGAATGTAATAAAAGATATGAACACCCTTACATCACCGGTGGGAATGCAAAATGCTGCAGCTCTTTGGGAAACAGCTTGGAAGTTTCTTATAAAGTTAAACATACACTTACCATATGAGCTAGCAATCTCACTCCTAGATATTTACCCAAGGGAAATGAAAACTTATGTTCATACAAAAAGCTGTTCATGAATGTTTATAATGGCTTTATTCATAATCACCATAAATTGGAAACAGTCCAAATGTCCTTCAACTAGGGAATAGATAAACAAACAACGGAATACTACTCAGAAATAAAAGGAAACTGATACGCACAGCAACACAAATGAATCCAAATGCATTATGCTAAGTGAAAGAAGACAGACTCAAAGGCTACATTCTGCATGATTCTATCTATATGACGGTCTTGTAAAGACAAGGCATAAAGACAGAAAACAATTCAGTCATTGCCAGGGGCTGGAAATGGGGGAGGAGGTGACTAAAAGGAGTCTAGGAAATTGCAGGGGGTATTGACTATGATTGTTGTAGTATTTATACGGCTGTATATATTCGTTAAAATATGCAGAACCATACACTTTAAAATGGTGAGTTTTATCTACATTACATCTTAACAAAATAAATAGGGAAAATATTTCAACAAGGAAGGTGATGCTCTATACAAGGGCCCTAATGTGCTCTTGGACTAGCTGTGCCACAGCTCATGTTCACTGTGGCCCAGGCCCACAAGTTGGTCAGGCGGCTCAGCCCATCTATAGCATCTTTTCCCGTGGGCTCAGACATTTTGCCCCAACACTCCTGACATACTCCCATCCATACCAGTGCCCCTGGGGAGTTACATCAGATCTGGGGAGCTGGAGGAGAGGACATTCTCCTTTCCATTTCAGAATCACTGCTTTAGCTTCTGAGACCACTTGGAAAATATGTCCAATACAGCCAGCCCACCAGGTGGAGAATGTTGACCAAAGTTTCTGTTAGAGAAATTGAAACAACTTCCAAACAGAAAACTCAAGGAGACATCAGGGGGCGGTGATGGGCATTAATACGAAAGAAGCATCAAGAGATGAGTGGATAAACAAAACGTGCTACCTCTACACAATGGAATATTACTCAGCCACAAAAAGGAAAGCAGTCCTAATACATGGTACAACATGGATGGACCTTGAAAACGTTATGGTAAGTCAAAGGAACCAGACACAAAAAAGGCCACATGTTGTATGATCAATTTGTATGTGAAATTAGCATAGGCAAATCCATAGAGAGAACACAGACTGGAGATTGCCATGAGCAATGGGGAGTGGCTAACCATAGGCCCAAGGGTGATGAGAGTGGCTGGAAGTGGACAGTGGTGATGGCTGGCCAGCACTGCAAACACGCTACAATTCACTGGAATGTACGCTTTAAAATGGTGAATTCTATGCTATGAAATTATATCTCAAAAAAAAAAACAACAGAGAAAAGGAAGGTGCTCAAAGGCAAAACACTCATTACCAGAGACACAGCCACTATCTCAGAGTCAAAGGAAATGAGGGAAAAGTTGGGGGGAAGGGGAAAAGAGCTGGGGGTGCATGGTGGCCCACTGTAGCCTCCTCCCGATGCACAGGCCTCAACCCAGCCATGCCAACCTCGGACAAGGTTTCCTAAATTCTCTGAACCCCAAGGAGCCTCTCCACAAAGAGCAGAGAGGGCCAGAAGGATGTAAGGTGGGGAAGGGCTGAGGTAACTGGTCACTCCTACAGCCAGGACTCCACTTCCCACATCCCATATAGTTTCTTGTCTCCCCATTAGATGGTGAGCCTCTGCGCACAAGGATCAGGTCTGCCTTGCTCGCCACTATATCCCCAGCACCTAGAACAGTGTGTGACACTCAGAGTTACTGAATGGATGAGACCAGAGTGGAAAAATATATACTATCTAAAACTTGTCACTGCCTGAAGATAAAGTAGAACAGAAGAGACAAAACCTCTTTCTGGACATCACAAGACAGGATTTAAGCTCTGGTTGTGCAACCCTAGGAAGGCCATGGGTCTTCTCTGGCCTTCAGTTGCCTCCTCCATTAAAACAGGCTGTTTGACCCTTCAGCACCCCCATCCCTGCCAACTCAAATATTGTATGACTCTGAGAGCAATTTTCAAAGGTGCTTAGAATTAAGAGAGTGCCATTGGCAGAGGGGTGGTCACCAGCCCAGCAGGCCCTGTGTGTGGCTCATGCTCTCCAGTTAGGGTTCAGTTTGGTCTAAAGACGAGAGTTAGAGGAGACAAATCAGCTCTGTTGACTAAGAAATAATATTTTCATTTAGGTGTCACGTCATTCTGTACATTTTCCTTTTCCCCAGGGGACTCCCAAAAATGGTCCAAATGAGCATCTGAAAATGTGTGCCCTGTGAAAAAGCGCACACACACACACACACACCCTGGGGGCAAAGAACCTCCAAGAACCTAAACACAAAACACCCTCCAGGCCCTCCTCCCCAGGCAAACCTCCATTAGCTGTATCCGGGAGATGCTGCATTTTTCCAGAATTGTGTCATTATTCACAAAGTTCACTCTCAGGCCTTGCATTTACCCAAAAGCTGGGTTCAGCCGCCCAGAGTCACAGTAAAGAAAGAACTAATCACTCACACCATTCTTACGGTGAGCTATGACCTCAAACAAGCTGGGTGTGTGCAGGAGATGGAGCCCGGCTGCTGGTCCAGCCTGGGGGAGGCCTCGCCCTCAGCACACATTGGGGAACAGACCATGCAGAGCTTGGATTCAGTCAACTGGTCACATAAAATAGAGCAGCTATATCGAGGATTCAAGCTTCTGGTTAAAAAGGGTGGGGGCAGCTTGTCCCTCTTCTCCACGGGTCTCCCACAGGCAGGGGCCAGGGGTTATAAGACAATGGCAGAGATGGGAGAGTTGACATCAGTGACCTGTTTTGGGATGCAGTGCTGACCTGGGACAGTTCATGGCTGCTCCCAGCCCCATGCTTTTCCATGGAAATGCGGGGCTCCATCAAGGGCTACTGTAATCTACTACTCAGCTCTGAGGGGCACTGGGTGGTATGGACACCACTGCACCGTCCTGCGCTGTCACCGCTGAGCTGTGTCTAGGCCCATAAGGACATGGCAGCAGCTCTCCCTTCGTCCAGGCTTTGAAACCACCCTAGAGCAGTGAGGCGGAGTGTCAAGGAAAGGCAGGCCAATTCCCCTACACAGTGTGGGGCAGGACCTCTGAGGTCTACACTGACCATGACCCTTACCCTCCAGTGGCGGTCACTTTCCCTAAGAACTCCTGGCCTTGGGGACACTTGATTCACTGGCCCCAGGAGAGGAGGATGACTTAATTGATAAATAAATCTAGACAAGTTCCAAAGTTCAAACCTTCAACCATGGCCTCATCTCTCAATTTATTCAAGGAAAATAAATGCTATTTATTGGAGTCTCCTCCTAGACCCCATCAACGTAATGACCCAAGCCCCTCACTGACACCTCCCTAATCAGGAACTCACAACTAGAGTATATCAGGAAGCCCACAAGCCCATCACTGAACAGTACCACCTTTGCCTATGAAATCAGGAGAAAAACAGAAATGTAGAATGTTGTATAGGAACGTTGGAAGTTGGCTTTATGGGACATGAGAGGACCAGAAGGAGGGCACTTTTTGCCCAAAGTCAGGCTGCCACCTGGGGTACAGCTGGAACCACACTCAGGCCTTGAGTCTCCTGGCCCAGCACCCTTCCCCCACCTCACCAGCATAGCCCTGACACCAGGTCTCGGTGCTCTGGGGCACTGGTAGAGCCACATGTCCCAGGGAGAGATGTTTCCAGAACCCCCCCTTCCCTGGCCCTGGTGCTCCTGCCCGCTGGGGTCCAGGCAAGCTTGTTCTGGCAGCTTCACCATCCCTGCTCTTTACGTTCCACAGAAGGGGAAACAGCAGGGCAGCCCTCTGGCCATGGTAGGACTGGGCTGCTGGGGGCCCAAGCACAGTGATCCGTCAGCTGCCCAGGCCACCAGGACCACATGCTGTGGCTGCCAGGATCCACCCCACCTGCATACCTGTCTGCAGGATGGTCCTGCTAACCACACACCTGCTCTTAGCAGCACAAGCCCACATGCAGACCAGGGACCTGGCAGGCATAGTGCTTGCTGCACCCCAAGCAATAGGCCTTATGTCAGTCACCTGGACCCGAGTTGAGCTCGGCATGCCTCTCCAAGATGTAGCAATGTCTCAAGGCAGTGAGGGCGGGTGAAAAAAGGATAGCAAAGCTGCCATTCATGGGAGAACTAAAGGTAGGAGATACACAGGCAAGGGAGCAGGGTATAAGCCTTCCAGACCCAGGACTAGGCCAGCGGCTCTCAAAACTGGGACATTTGGCAGTGTCTGGAACTTTTTTGGTTGTTGTAACTATGGAGGTATTACTGGCATCTAAAGATGTTGTTAGATACCCTACAGTGCACAGGACAGCCCCCACGACAAAGGACTGTTTGGCCCCAAATGTCACTGGTGTCAAGGCTGACGTACATACCTTCCAGAAGGTTTTTCTTTTGTTTTCTTTCCCCCAGACCCTTTCCTCTTCACTCTATAACATAGCAAGAAAATAACAAGGGAGTCTGACATTCAGATAAATGTTCACAACCTGTTAGAATGGAAGCTTTAGCTTTTTGTCTATTACAATGACTGTTGGTAACTAGGCTGAGAAAGAAAGGCCAGTCTCTGGGAAAATAACTCAGAATAAAAAACAGGCTGAAGAAGTGCCTCATATCAAAAATTACCGAGTATCATAATTCTTCCATGTGGTAAAGATACCTCAAGACAAATACTGGGCATAGAAGCCACAGGGCATAAATCTGCAAAGAAGTAAAAAGCTAACCTTTTCAAACAATATTGCTTCTCTCTCACTTACCAACTTTACATCTCCCTGTATGGCCCCAGAAGATGACTGGTTAGCCAGAGACGGGTAAGATTCCTCAAGGGAGGAACAACCTAAGACAGGCACAGTCACGGGGGGCCATCAGGTGAGAAATTGGGGATCAACAGAGGTGAGGCTTGGAACCTGACCCCCCGTTTTGAGAGAAATCTTCTGCATCCGTGGATGTTTTGGTGCCCTTGTCTAGCTTGGATTAATACTTGGTCTATAGGCACAGACCTGATCATCTACATTTGCCCTCTTACAGCACTAAATTATGTTTTTTACCTTTATCTTGCATCTACCTACCACTTCAGCATTTTATTTAAAAATAATAATAATAATAATAAGGGAGAAATGTGGGATTCACATATAAATCAAGTATAAAAATCAAATGAATAATCATATCTGACTTGATTGTTTATAGTTCATGACGCGTGATCAAAACTGAAAGTTTCTGTGATATGACTGCCCTTGCACTGTTCACCATGTAAGAACTTGTTCGTTATGCTTCAGAAGATTGGAGATTGTTGAGAAATAGGCTTGGGGTTGATTAATGATTGTGCATTGAGTCCCCTATACAGAATTTTATTGTTGTTAACAACCATTCGATCAATAAATATGAGAGATGCCCTCTCAAAAAAAAACAGGCTGAAGAAGAAGTTCTTAGTATGTTCTTAGAAAGTTTAAGCATCAGAGACAGGCCTCGGTGATGCCATAAACAACCAACTTCGGCTGCCTTTTTAATTTGATTACATAAAAAACATTCTTACAGGGCCTTTCAGATAGAACCTGCTTTTTGTTTGAACATGGTTTTAATCAGCAACCACAGCTCTTCATTCCTTCAGGAAATTCTGTCAAATATTTCACATTCCTCGTAGAGAACTACTGTCTATGTGAGTTAAGATCCCAAGTTTTAAATTTTGGGGCTAGAAGCATTTTGTTGTTTCTTAGTGTCAATGTGAGGGAAAAAAAGTGAGGTGAGGAGAAAACATAAATATTCGTCATTGAAAACACATGCAAAACCAAAAACACTTTTCCCCTCATGTGCAGGTCAAGAATATCTGGGTAAATTTGCTTCATGTTTTGCAGACATGCTAATGGAACATGAGAAATGCTACTGCAAAGGCCCTGACAGGCGCACAGGGAGATGCCTAAAAATAGACATTTCACTCAAAGGAGGGTTTATCTATTAGAACTGCATCATTCTCAGCATGACTGAGCAGCACAGACTATGACATCGGAGCATGCAAAACATAGTAACATGGGCTGTCGCAAATTCCCTTTACTTGGAATTGGAGGAGATAGTGCCACAACTAAGCCACCTCAAGGGTCACTTCAAATTTTTCACATAGCTCTTACCCTGTTATCAAGATGCTGATTTGGAAAGGTGAAGAGGGAAGATGTAGTGTGCCTGGCATGTCCCCGACCCTTCCTGGAAGTAGGGGAGTTGAGTAGATAGTTTTGTGGCAGCCCCTACCACTGGGCTCAAACACCACCTCTGCATAATTAGCTTCAGGACCTTAAGCAAGTTATTTCATTTCTCTGAGACCCTCAGTTTCTTCATCTGTGAGAAAGAGGTGGTTGTGAAAACTAAAAATGAGAACTTACAGATCAAGGGCTTGGCACAGAAGAGGCCCCCACTCAACAAATGGTGAGCATGCACCGATTCAAGGAGACAGCTCTCTGGGGAGACTCAACCCAGAGGTCTGGGAGCAGCGCTCCAAAGGGCAATTCTGCCTCTGAAGAGCCTATACTGAGTCCAGCGGGACCCAATTCTTCTCAGGCTCAGCTTCCTTATCTATTCCATGTGTTCCTATGCAGCGTTGTTCAGAATGTGGGAAAGCACAGACTCCATTAGCGGGAGCAAAATTTGGTGCAGCCATTCTGGAAAGCAATTTGGGAGCACTTATCAGTGCCCTTCTCCATCAAGTCCACTCCGTGTATCTGTGATATTCTTCCACGTGTGCACAGAGCTATGATAACAATCATTACTCTGATGCAGTAACAGTTGCTAAATATTTTTAGCATTTAAAAAGTTCTAAGTGTCTTACATGCAATTTATACATGTATATTTGATAAATGATACATCTGGTATATTCTACACGTGGCATTTATTTGATATGTATTAAGTAACTTAACCCTACAAAGTAGGTATTATTATTTTCTCCATTTTACAGAAAAGAAGGTTGAGACATGGAGAGATTAGCAACAAGCCCTAGGTCAGTGGTCAGCAAATGTTTTCTGTGAAAGGCCAGATGGTAAGTATTTCAGATGGGCCAGCTGGTCTCTGTCATAACTACTCAACTCTCCTGTGGTAGCATAAACGCAGCCCCAGACAACAGGTAAACAACTGAGCATGGATATGTTCCAATAAAACTCTATTTATAGATACTGAATTTTGAATCTCATAGAATTATCATCTATCAGGAGATACTACTTATCTTTTGATTTTTTTTTTAGCCATTTAAAAATAAGAAAATTGTTCTTGGCTCGCCGGCCACACAAAAATGCAAGGAGGGTGCACTGAGCCTGTGAGCTGTGGTTTGCCAACCCCCACCCCCCCAGGGCTTTATGCCGTCAGTGAGGCCTGGTTCATAGCCAGGCAGTCTAGCCCAGAAGGCACATTCATGATCTCACGCTTGCTTAATTTAATAACAAGAGGGAAGAGTAGGCAAACGGTTCAATAAACTGCACGTTCATATTATGGGATGCTCTGCAGTGTTAAAAAGTCACACACACACATACTGACCAGAACCAGCTCCCGGCATGTTAAGTGAAAAAAGCAAACAATGCAGCAATGTATCCATCATGCCCCTATTTATGTATTTAAAATAAAACAAGTACATACATGTATGTGTATATGTATATACACACTTGTTCATGGACACAAACAGTGAACATAAGAAAAAGATGTGGAAAGAAGAACAGGAGGTGTTAGTGGGCAGGGAGGGCCAGGGAGGCCAGGGAGGGAGTAGGGGTGAGGAGGAATTTTGAGCTTTCCCATATATGTATACTGCTCTATACCTGGTCTGAACTTTTCACATTCTAAAGGCATCCTTCTATTACTTGTGAAATAAAAGAAAAAAATTTAGGTCCTAGTTATAAGTCACCACTGCCAGCCTACTTTGAGTGCTCCGAGCAGTTCCATGGACTCCAATCTAAATAAAAGCGAGTTAAATTAGTATCAGCAGGACAAAGGCATTCTTTCCAGAGAGAAAAACAAACACGCAAACAAAGGTGGCAGAAACTACAGTAAGTAAACCCAGCTATGTCTCTCTCTGACTATCAACAGTGATTTTTTTTTAAATTGCATATGTGTGTAACCTAACCTTCTCTAGATACCATTAACCTTCAAACCAAGGATGTCAGTTGTAAGCAAAGCCTTCAAGGTTTTCATCTGGTGTGTGATATTCCAGGCATGGATTTCTTGCCCACGTAAACTTCAATTTATGAAGGTATTTTTGTTTGCTCCATTGGCTTGAGCACAGCTGAAGGAGGGGGTCACCGACTGGGGAAATGAGATTTCTCTCAGTGCCAATTTTTAAATCCGGCCTCCAGGTCATCTTAATTTTTTGGATGCTTCCCATAGTCACATTTTTTTGTTTGTTTGCTTTACATGAGAGAGCACATTCCCTTTCCCCAAGCCAGGTTTGCCATTTTCCATTGCACTTATTAAATGCATCTTATCCAGATGGAATGTTCTCAAGAGTTTCCACCTTTCACTCCTGGATGCCCCAGGATGGTCACACAGACTGTGCATTCCAGGCTGCCTCCGTGTTCTGTATCATCACATTTGCAGAAAATAAGAGGGTCCAAAATCCCACCTTTGACCCCAGGACTCCAGACTCATTCTCAGATCTGGAGCAGACCCCTATGCAGCCCTCAGCCAGTCCCTCTGTGCCTATTAAAATAGCAACTGGCTGAAGCCGAGTCTGAAGGTGCTAAATTGCAAGTCTGAGAAGATAGTCCTTCTCAGGTGACATTCCCATCAGAGCTGCGAGGGTCTTCTGTTGTCCAAACAGTGAATAGGTTCAATCCCAAGCAACACCTGGTTTGGAAGGGACAGAAAATGGTACATACATGCTATGGAATGTACCTCATTGAGCTTTAGACCTCAACTAGGCATGCCACACTGATCCCAAATTCATGACATAATTGCATGCATTGCCAAAACTAGCAAGATAAAGCTATCCTACCCACTGTTTGAACTGAGCCATTTTACTGTGGCCTCCAGATGCTATCTTTCCATGTGATCATGACTGACATCCTCAGTTGATTAATCTGACACAGCATGACTTTTAACTCCTTTGGACAGGGCAACTCCAATTCTTTGCTTTTGTGATGGGAGCAATTTTATGTTTTCCAAATGCTCCCCACCACATTAGGAACACAAAACAAACTGCTTCACAACTGAGTACATATATATATGTTTGTGTGCTGTTTAAAAAAAAATAACAAGAGATCTACACTCTCAACAAACTTTAAGCATACAATACAGTATTGCTAACTATAGACACAATATTGCACAACAGAGCTCTAGAATTTATTCATCTGACACAACTGAAACTTTAATCCAGTTGGACAGCACCTCCCCATTTTCCTCCTCCTAATCCCTGGTAATGACCATTCTTTCTGTTTCTAAGAACTTAATTATTTTAGATAACTCATATAAGTGGAATCATACAGCGTTTGTCCTTCCATGAACGGATGATTTCACTTAGCATAACGTCCTCAAGATCTCTCCATGTTGTTGCATGTGGCAGGTTTTTCTTTTTTAAGGCTGAGTAATATTCCATAGCATGTATGTACTGCCTTTTCTTAATCCATTCATCCTTTGAAGAACATTTAGGTTGTTTCCATCTCTTGGTTATTGTGAACAGTGCTGCAATGAACATGGGTGTGCAAATAGCTCTTCAAGACCCTCATTTCAATTCTTCTGAATAAATACCTAGAAGTGGGATTGCTAGATCAAATGGTTGTTCTATTTTTAATTATTTGAAGAGGCTCCACACTGTTTTCCACACCAGCTGCACCATTTTACATTCTCACCAACAGTGCACAAGGGTTCCAATTTCTCCATATCCTTCCCAACACTTATTTTTTGTTTTTTTTTGGTAACAGCCATCCTAACAGGTGTGAAGTAATATATCACTGTGGTTTTGATTGGCATTGCTCTGATGATTAGTGATATTGAGCATCTTTTCAAATGCCTGTTGGCCATTTATAGGTCTTCTTTGGAGAAATGCTTATTCAAGTCCTTTGCTTGATTTCTAATCAAGTTATTTCACTTTTTTCTATTGAGTTGCAAGAGTTTCTTCTATATTTTGCATATTAATCCCTTATCAGATGTGTGGCTTGCAAATATACAGATTATTTTAAAGCCATGTCTTATGGCATATTCAAATATAAAATTTTCAGACAACTATATCATGGGTTAACAAGATAATGCCTGTGGATCAATTCTTCAAAGCATGAATGGATTAAGAAAATGTGGAATATGCATACAATAGAATATCATTCAGCCTTAAAAAAGGAAGAAAATCCTCCACATGCAACAACATGGAGAGATCTTGAGGACATTAAGCTAAGTGAAATCAGCCAGTCACAGAAGGGCAAATACTGCATGATTTCACTTGTATGAGGTATCTAAGGTAGTCAAATTCATAGAAACAGGAAGAATGGTGGTTAAAATAAAATAAAGCTTTACTGATACATAGCCTCACCACTTTTTAAATTATAGGCTGATTGCTTTCAAGGTGTAATGGTAGAATTCACTAGTTGCAAGAGAGACTGCATGGCCCACAAGCCTAAAATATTTACTATCTGCCCTTTATAGAAAAAGTTTGCTAAACCCTGGTATATTGGATCAAGGCTTAAAGCATATGTCTATTTTGGCCCCAATCATAATGTAACAGGAAGGACATTTCTGGGTCAGATTAGTCTCTTTTAACCATTGTGATTTTTGTAACTGGAAACAACTTTAGAATCCAAGTGCTATCACCTAGGCATATTAAGTTATTGATGAGTCTTTGGTCCTACCAGGAGGTCTTATTCTCACAGGGTTGGAGGGGATAGTCAGTTTCCCCTTCCGTGACACTGTTTCCTCCCCTTCTTCTCTAGCAGCCACTCAAGTGACCCTTACCATCCCTCCGTCCCTCCAACTCCAGCCACCAGACAGGCAAGTGATATGGTGTCACCAAAAAGAGTCTTTTCCAGGGTGTTTTTGCTGGTTTTCAGAAAAGATGTTCTCTTTGCATTGGGGTTGCTAAGAGAGCTGCTCTGGGAGCCCCTGACCAGCCAAGAATTAAGCAGATGAGAGAGCAGCAGAGCTGAGAGACAGGCACAGAAGGAACCCCAGGGACATTTTTGAATCCTCAGATCCAGAAATCCAGGAATACCCTTAGATTACCAGACACAGGAGGCCATAAATTCTCATTTTTGTTTAACCTAGTCAGATTTGTGTTTCTGTCACTTGCTATCAAAGGGTTCCTGCATACTATAGTTGTGATCTTTTCATGTCCTCCTCCGTGCATGTATGAGTTCATATATTAGTTTTCATATTTCTACATTATCTTAATAACGCTCATCTTTAAAGGGTCCATTAGATGGAACAATCCCCTACGTGATCACCCAGCCTCTGAACATGAGTGCAGACCTCACTGGGTACTATTATCCTGACTTGGTGAACCTTCCATGCAGCAGACATGACTGGCTGCCATGAAGCCATGGGCAGTCCTTGTTACAGAAGACTAACTCCAGCCAGCTGCAGGCGCACCTCCGTGACAAGCCAGTCACCAGTGCTCAGCAAGAGTACTTTCCCAGCGTCAGTGAGACACACTTGTGGAAGTTCAGCTAAAGACCTACGCCATTTCTCCTCCTGTGCAGATCTCATTGCTTAAAGCCAGGACTCTGCTCTTGGGCTCTCCACTTAGCAGAAAAACTCTTCCCTAGTGCTCAATCCTGGGTCTCTTAGTCTGTCTTTGTTCTTTAACAGATTGTAAATCACTTGTGTTATTTCCAAGTTATTCCCTTAAGCAGGAAAGTTCTAGATCAGGGCAGATACTCTGTCTACCCGGCTGCCCAATCATCCCAGTGCCTGGGACCAAAGCAGGGCTCAGTACCTGTTTGTTGGGTGGGTGAATGAATGAATGAATGAATGGACAGATCCTGTGTGCCAACCACTAGGTCACTTTCTACAATCATATATAACATTGCCTCTTTCTACAGCTATGCCAGCTTCATTTTGGCAGAAGATGTTCCAGAGAAGTTTGTGATTAGCAGTGTGGGACAGGATTTGGAGAAGACTGGTGTTAGGAAAATTTATTTGACCATTTTAGCAAAACCTCATTGAACCTGCCAGTTGCTGACTTGGGGAAGAGTTTGCGCTAAAGCCCATCTGTCACGTGTCCCTAACATAAAGGTGCTCAAGGGTTAAGCCCACAGGAAACAGCAGTCCTTGTGACCACATGAGGACCACAGGGCCAACCCCTCACATTGGCATGGGTTATCCAGCTTACTGATGCCCTCTGTCCTCCTCCATTTGGTCCATACAGAAGCCCTGCAAACAGATGATGGCACCATCCCCATTTTACAGATGAGAAAATTGAAGCTGAAACAGTAGAGCTATTGCCCAAATGTCCTTCACCTAGAAAATGTTAAATTAGTTAAACAAGGAGCCCATCAGACTGAGGTGGCTCTAATGGCATGGCATTCTACATAAGCAAACCAAAATCTAAGCCTGTAAATGCCTCAAGATTATAAAAGCAAAATGCTGACAACCAATCATAAACAGCCAGTGAGGCTTTAAGCCACAGCCAATCAAATAACTCCCTTTTTTTGTTTCTGTACTTTCTCTACCTAAGTCTTTCCCCTGGCTCCTTTGAAAAGAGCCTCTTAGCCACTTCCAGTTTGGCACTTTAAATCGATTTCTTGCTCATATAAACTCTTAAAATTTTCAATATGCCTCCGTTTATCTTTTAACAGAAGTGATTTTTTTTCAAGCCCTCATCGTTACTCTTGCAATCAACCACAGTCAAGAATGGACCAAGCGGTCCCAGCAAAGGGCTGAGAGCCTGGTCACGATCCTGTAGCCTCTGACCTCCGGCCCTTTCGGCCTGGGCATCTGCATTCCTGTAGGTTCCAACTTTAGGAACGTTGCTACCCGCTCTTTCCTTTCAAAACCATGGGCCTCTGGGCCTGCCCTACACCGACAGAAGGCAGCTCCCAGCCCCTTCCCAGCATCAGCCCCAGCCTGGTGAAGGCCTCTGGGAAGCTCCCTGGTCTTTATTTCATTCTACTTGGTTTTTTTTAATGAGCTTTCTCAATAACAAAACTTCCTTCCTCTCTTACCAGCAAAAAGTCAGGCTCCGGAGGTTGTAATGTCATTTAGATTACAAAAAATAAAAAAATACATACATTTAAATGGAAAATCAAGTTTCTCAAATGCCTGTGTTTCAATGCCCCCTCCCAAAACAGTTTTCTACTGAGCCTTTCCAGCTCTTTCACGGTAGAGTGACTATGTAATTTACTGGCCAAACAGGGACCCTTTTAAGAATGAAAGGGGACACTATTAATCCTGACACCAGCCATCTGATCACCCTTCTTTGGGGAGACCACCATTTCTTGCTGGAGCCCAGAAGAATGTGGCAAACCACTTCCAGACAGCAAGTTGGAATAGGGTATACTAACGTCGGGCCTTGCAAGAGTCAACGGCCGTGCAGACCACTTTTAAAATAAGACTAAGATACTCTGCTCCACTCCCCGTCACTGGTGCAAAATCCACTACAAACAAAATCCACATATCTAACAGAAGGTGGGTGTTTTCCTGCTTGTTGCTCAAGAAGATAAAGGATTAGACACTAAGGATTTTTATTTTCTAGCAGTAATTCTAGTGTGCTAAGACTAAACCTTTCTAGTCCCAGGAATTACTTAGGCGGGTAAGGGTGGGGTGTCTAGTCTCAGAACAAAGAAGGCTGGGTCCATCCCAGCCACCAAGCAGGACCACACCCTTCATTCCAGATGGAACTGAATCTCTGCTCTTTATTTTAAACCCCCAGAGGAAATCATGCCACCTCCCTGGGTGAGCCAGTCCAAAGTTTAATTGAGATCTTCAGGGCCAGGCACCCCTCCTTCCGGTCCACCCTCCACCCAGGAAACCGATAACGTCTGACCCTGCCGTCTGTCATCCGGTCCCTCCAGTGCCTAAAGGGGTGTCTTTTCTGTAGACCAGAAAACCCTCTCTGGACCCAGAAAATATTCAGAACATGAAACAGAAACACACACACACAGATCTCCTTCCTCCCTAGCTCAGCACCCTCCCCCAAGCTTTGTAATCCCCAAGCAGATTGTAAATGGAAAGACAGGAAATGCAAGAAGCAAAGGCTTACAGTCATTTCCATCTCATCTCGAGCCCCTCCCCCGCCCCAGCCTCTCTTCCCTTGACAGACAGACAACCCATTAAGAGCTTGCCCCATAATAGACTTTCCTGTAAGAACTTGTAAACAGCATCACTCCAGCTGAAACTTGGGTATTTCCCAGCTCACTTGCTCCTATTTCCTTTGTCGTGGAATGTTCCCAGGGGGAGAGGGAAGGCTAATGGGAGGGTCTTCCCCCTACCCCACCCCAGCTCCCTCCTCCTTCAGTCTCCCTGAAGTTTAAGGGTCTATCCTTTGAAGACTGTGCTGTCACTTAGCAGCTACTTTTCATTTCCTTGAAGGAAGCCCATTTAGCATGCTGGAGACTCCAGACAATGCCTGCCATCTCCCTCTTTCCAATACATTCCTACTGCTAAGTTTTCATATAGGGTGCCTGCAGGTTCTCAGCATTAAGTGAGCAAAATCAGTGCCTGCTGAAATTACATTTTAAATAATTCCTGTGCCTGCAAAACATTTTTTTTTTTAAAGAGAACATATTATATAACTTGGAGTTTATAAGGCAAGTACACTACGGAGAAGGAGACAGGAGCCCCAAACACACTGGCTGGTCGGATGGCACAACGGAGTAAAGATGACTTGCTGAGCGGGAAGAGGGAACAGTGGAGACTCAGGTGAAATGCGGAGCCTGGAAATTTGCTCCAAAATAGACAACCAATATTCAGCTGTAGACAACTGTTGCTATGAAAAATCTTACCTAATATTCCCAGAACTTCTGATTTTCTAAAAAAGTCTTAAATCAGGAATGTTATGTGAATTTTCTGATTTTTAAAATATTGTGTGGACCAAAGAGTTTACAACCACTAAACTGGGTAATAAATAATTCCTGCTGCAGCCAGGGCCCCAGTATTATTATTATGTGCACAAAGGAACACAGTCCCAGAAGCAGCACCCATGACCTGTGGAGGGGAGGATAGCTAAGCATGGGTTTGCACACGTGGCCACCAAGGCATATCCCAGAACCCCACTCCCCAAAGGCCAGCTCCTCTGGAGGCTGAGCCTTCTGGGACACTTTCTGGGGGCAATCTTATTTTCTAGGAAGGAAACCATCAGGAAATAGAATTTGCTTTATTGTAATTACTTTACCAGAGTTAACTTTACAGAAATTCACATTACAGCCAGCTTTGCTAAAACAGATCCGAGAGATAATGATGGGCGGTGGCCTTTTCTCAATAAAAATATACAAGATACATTGAGTATAAAGCCCTTAACTAGCTCACAGGCACCTGTGATTGAGCAAAAACCAGTAACTTGAGTAAATAATCCTACAAAATAAAGATCTGTACCTTCCTTCCCAAACTCACAGCCATGGGCCCCAGACTTGCCCAGTGGAGTTTAAGAGTCATATTCCCTTGCTTCGTTTAGATAACTGATACATGGCAAGTTACTAAGGGCATATGATGCTGGGCAAGTTACTCTAAGCTTCACTTTCCACATCTGTGAAATGGGGATAACAATAGCACACTCCTAACAGGATCCCTGTAAGGTCTAAGAGCATTCTAAGCTGGAGAACAGAGATAGTGATGCTTTTTATGTAGCAGAAAGGAAAGCAGTGAGGCAGAGATCCTCAAGGGGAAAACCAGTGAGAGTGTGTTTAGTACTCGGTACAGTGATTACACATATCTTAAATAACCAACTGAAAGTTAGCTCTTAATTAAGACAGCCCCATGGTTGAGGCTGGGGGTGACCTGAGGTCCCAAAGGGTGGAAGCAGGGCCTCCCAAGGCAGGATACCACGGTGCCCAACTGCACACCCTCTGGGAGCAGCCAGGCCCACAGCCACTATCTGGCTGAGGCTTTAGCCAGTTCCAAGTCAGGCCCTGAGCCCTCCTTTCATCTGGTTCCCCTGGCTCTATCTCCTCCTCCTGATCTGGTGGGGAGGATCATTCAGCCTTTCTGGCAGAGAGCTGAGACTGACACCAAGCTTGAGGAAGAAGGGAGCTCTTGGGTACCAAGACCGGCCACTAGTCTAGCTGTCCAGAGCTCCACCTTGACCCCCAAAGCAGCTGGAACTTTGCTAAAAGCTCCCATTAGCCTGTGGCCATCTTCCACCCTCAGTCACCTCCTGGAGGGCAGTGGGCCTGACATGGGGCAGAATCAGAGGGCTCCTGGGCTCAGCATTCCTTCGGAAAGTATTCACTGGGCACCGAGTGTATGCAGACACACCCAAAGAGCAATAATTAGGCACAGGCCTTGTCCTCATGAAGCTTATAGACTACCAGTCTTCAAATCCACATTTAGGTCTAACAATCAGTCCTAAATATAACACATTCTCAAAAAGAAAAATAAGTGTCAAAAATTACTCAAGCAGATGTCCCTGGCACCTTTTATTAAAATGATTCATGCTTTTTGTTATTGAACCAATTCACAAGTTTGGGGGAGTTTAAGCAGCCTGAGTACATCTTGAAATGGGCCCTCAATGAAAAAAATTGTCACATACTCCTACTCCACAGCATTTGTAACACGTCCAGCCAGCCCACAAACAGTAGTACATTGGGCTTTTTCTTCACTGAAGAACGAATTTACAGACTTAATGCTGAGATTTTGTTTTTGAACCTTACTCTTTTGCGTTAACATTTTCCAATTACTTACATGTTAGTGAGTTCCAGAATATGATTTTCCAACAATAATAGACAAATCAAGTTGCTATTATTCTCTGTCCACAATGTTCACTTGCATGACTCGTTTCTTTAATATAAATCTACACATGAAGAACATCCCACCAAGCTAGACATTCCAGTTATCACCCATCCTGGGCTCCCAAGTTAAATTTAAGGCATATTAGCATTTTAAATCCATCTGAAAAAATAACCTCAAAATGTATTTCTGCCTCCTACTGACTATGGAACTTGGGCAGGATTCCCAAGTCCTCTGGGCTTCTCTTTCCTCAGTTATAAAATGGGATTAACCAATTGTACCTACCTCATTGGTGTTTGGTGAGGACTCAATGAAATAAAATATGTAAAGTAAATATTAGCAACTTTTACTAATATCTTTCTCAATGCCAATGAGAGGTAGTAGACAATGGTGGTTGAAAGGGCATGGACTCTGGGACCTGGGTTCAAATCCTGATTTATCCATTAATAACTGTGACCTTGAACAAGTTAAGGAATCTCTGAGTCTCTATTTTCTCATCTGTGAAACTGGAATAAAAATAGTATCTACGTCAATGGGCAGTTGGGAGGAGGGCCCTGCCATGCATAAGCACAATACTAGGTCTATAGCTATTTTAATGATGATAAAACCAAGGCTCTTGGGAGGTGTTACCCTTTCTTGGAGGAGCTGACTATATGAGCTTATGGACATGTCTAGGCTCCCAGAAGGAAACAGATTTGGAACGAAACCAGTGTCGGTGTAGACAGCATCCACTTCCGGACTCACACATGGCTATTGTTTCTAACACCTTGGGATCACATTTCCATGGTGACCAGTATGTTTGTTTACTTGTTTCCTGATTTATTTTTCCTTTTTTTTCTACAACTGGAGTCCCACAAGGGCATCCAGGTTGGGGACGTATTGTTTGTGGCAAACATTAAATGCACCTGCCCCTATGCTCAGGAAAAACCTGGGATAAATGCTCACCAAGCCTTCCTTGACTCAGGGCACCTATTCTTGATCTTCACCTCTCCATGCCTGCCTTCTTGTGCCCTTTATTAAGACAGGTATCCCCTAAAGATATAGCTTCTAACCTTGAGTAAGTCAGGTCGCTTTAACTGTACATGTCAAGTCATCAATTCCCCTAAACAGGAAGCCCAGTGGGATACACCTGGCTCCAGGGCTGGCTGGAGACCAATGTGATAGGAGCCAACCTCTCTCTATCTTTCATGTGGCCTTTATTCGCAACAGTCCCAGCACCTCCAAGCTCCCCTTTCTGGACCTCACCTCCAAATCCCAGCAAGAGAAAAGCAGCCTTTTCTGGACCTTGAATCACATCCTTAACCCTGAACTGGACTGGAGGGCAAAAAGAGAAGATTGGCCAGGGCTGGGTCACATGCTCACCCCTGGAGCCAATGAAAAGTCATCTCCGCCCAACCTCGTGGACTGAAAATGGGGGAAGAGTGGACCTCACAAAACACCGAGATGCTGCTACAAGCGGAAGAGGGCGTGGGTACTAGACAGGGAAAAGCAACAGGGCCATCTGCTCCCACGTTCTTCAAAGCTGCTGCTGTGCCGGCAGCACCTCCCAAGTCCCTGCCACTGGCCTGGAGGCTCTCTACAGCCTGAGACTCTGAGCCAGCTGCCCCTCCACTCAATGAGGCCCAAGCTATGCCTGCATCCTTTCCTGGAGCCAGCAGCTTCTCTGTGGCCCTGTGATGTCGCCTGGACTCGAACTTAAGTAGTTTTGTCCTTGCACACACCTCAGTGCCACCAGGTGCCAAGTTCCATAGAATCGGCCTCGCCAAAGCTGCTCTCCCATCCACCCACTTCTTCAGGACCCAGGTCAGCCCCCACATATTTCTCAGAACTAATGCTCTTTTGGGCCCACAGAACTCTGCTGCCAGATCCAGCATCTTCCAGCCCAGCCAATATCGGCCTCCTCTGCTAAACAACTCCGTGGTTCCATTCTGCCTAAAAATTTAACTCCCAATTTCTCAGCCTCTTAGGCAGAGACCTCCCCATATGATGGTCCACTTCTCCAGCCTTCCTGCTCCCTGCTCCCCTACAAGTACTCCTTGCCCCGGGCAAACAACCTTGTGCTGGTCTCTCCACTCACTACCATTTGGCTCTGCTCTTCCCACTGCCAGGAACCTCTGTCTCTAGCACAGTCCACCCTGTGATCTCACGTGGTAAAATCCTTCACACAACACTGGCTTTTGGGTCAAATCCAAGCCCCAACACTTAACCTGCAACCTCGGACAAATACTTTCTTCTCTCTGTCAGATTTATCATGTGCGAATGATACTTGTCATCAGGTGGTAGTGAAAAATATATCCCTATAAAGCCCCCTTCACTGATCTGGGCACCCAGTAGAGGTTTCACACTGTCATCCACCAGCCTTCACGGCCCAGCCCAAAGGCCACCTCTCTTTGGGAAGCCTTTACTAATCACCCCCATCAAGACTGCTTTGTACTTACATTCTACCTTGGATGTAGTTGGCCACGTATCTGTCCTTCCCCAACTAGATCAGAACTTCCAGAAAGGGAGGAACAACTTCTTGCATCCTTACATGCCTGAAGCACCTCTCCTAGCATTATACACCCAGGAGGTGCTTTAGGAATAAGAGAAATTGATTCTCATTTTGTGTGGCCCAAAATATTCCTGCTCATTAGTTGGTCATTAGTTCACTAGAGGGCTGGACAGGAATGAGTCCTCATCAGACACACCCCTGGTTACAGGATTCCAAATGGTCAGTCTCTCTCTTCAACTGTACAGCTTGTCTCACGAAAATCAAAATCCTCACCTCCCACTGTCAAATGGGAAGATAAAATAAGCAAATGATGGTGGTTACTTTTAAAGCAAATGCACAGAGCCTCCGCATTCAGAAGAACCCAGCCTCACAAAGCAAGTGCCCTCGGGGTGGGGGGTGGGGGTTTGGGTAAACCCCAACCCTGTCCAGGGCAATAGAAAGGGTCCTCCTCTTATTCTTGTCCCCCACTCCCCGCCTCCAAAATTGCCACCCAGAGGGGCTGCCGGCTCTACGGACCAAACCTGACAATAAAGGAATGTAGGCTTTTCCCAAAAATGAAAGTCATATTTGAAAGACAAAGATGTGTTGCCATCCTGTAGAGTCAAAAAGTGTGCTAGACACACTAAGGCATTTATTACACAGCTTCAGTCAAGCTGGTCAGTCAACAATCGGGTCCAAGGAGAAATTTCAAGCATCATTTGAGCAAGATGGCTGGAGCAGTCTTATGACTTCCCAAGGTGAAATGCTAAGGCGGACTGCAGAGGGCCTGACATATTTTTTTAAAGGATTTTAGTTCTTTATGGTCCCATCAAGTGGGCTCACGTTTGTAAGTCACTAACTATCATCCCCTCTCTCCAAATGGAAACACATTTTTCTAATTATAGGGGTAATGTATGCCCCCTGCACAAAATCTAGGTTTTCCTGATTTCCTGAGACGTTATAATTATCTCTCCAAGTCAATGAGAACAGACCTCCATAATTCCTAATGGCTATGTATGAATCTATTATTTGAATAGGCCAAAATTCATTTTATTGATCCTCTACCAATGTCATTGAAATTAAGTCCAGTTTCTTTCTATTATAAACACCTGCTATGAACAACCTTCTGCATATTGTCTGTGCACTGATTTTTCCTTAAGATAAAATCTCAGAATTGGAATTTCAAGACCAAAGGTTGTATACAATGTTAAGCCTTTTGAAGTATATATTGCCAAACTGTCCTTGAGAAAGACTTACCAATCTGTACTCATATCAGCAATTGGGACTGTAATGTTTGAAAGGATCCACACTTCCCAAATAAGGCATGATCGATGTTTTAATTTTTTGCCTATCTAATATTCTGCATAGATTTAGGATTCTGCGTATTACTGAGATTGAGCATCTTTTCAAACGCACAGGACCCCTATAATATACTGCCTGTCTGGCCAGTACCCTCTTTTGAACCCTAGAAACTACCTCCCTTCTTACTAGCTCATCCTCTCTGGCTGTAACCAGAGCCACTCTATTCTTATGATTTCACCCCTAGGGACTGCAATCTAAGAATTCAAGTAAATTAACTGAAATTAATTAATCTACATTAACCGTTAAAGTGCAATCTACTGACAGAAGACAGACCAATTGGGAATCATTCCTTAGAATTTTTCAAATCATAATTGAGGAGGGAAATACCAGTCTCTCTCCACTGGTGGAAGTTGTAAGATGTGAAACCATGACATGTTTCCCCACCATATGGAGAAAGCTGTAAGAAAACATGAAGCTGATAAATCAAGAAGCAAATGAGAGGCACATGAAGAGTGCTGGTAGTAATCAACTTCCAGGTTACACGGGTACCAGGTTATTCCGGCCCCTATACTTCCCACCCCTCCTTTACATGTGAGAGACCCTGTATCCTCCCAATTGAGTTCTCATTTGCCTCTACAAGATTGTATTTCTGTCATTTGCAACCAAGATTCCTGTCTAATTAACATATATTCATGGCTAGCTATTCCGTTTTTAGTGTTCTACCTCTTCAGATTCTTCGTTCATTTCACTCTGGATGTTCTCTCTGGTTGATTTTCATGAGTGTCTTATCACCTGACTTAAACTTTATCTCTTTTGTCAGAGAACTATTTTATTTTGCCTTGTCAGATACGTCAATCTTTTTCTTATGATTGTGCCCCCAAACTATAAGAAATATTCACCTACATTTTCTTCTAAAATGTTTATAGTTTCACTTTGTTAAATCTAAATCTTCAATGTACCTATAATTTATTTCATTTAGTATAGGGTAGAAATCTAACATGTCTTCCCCAGAGATTAGTTAGCCAGTTTATCTCAATACCATTTCCTGAGCAAGCCTTCTTTTCCCATTGACTTGAACTGCTTCCTTTATTATACACTAAACTTTTACACACACTTGGGTCTGTATCTGGACTTTCTTTTTTATTTATATACTTTGTTCGGTCTCTATAACCATTAGGTCATTATCTCCACATGATAATAAAGATACTAAGAGGCTAAGTGTCCTTCCAATGGGTTTCAGCCCTGGCAAGTTCACTATGGATTCAATGACAATGGAACATTCTTGGGGTGAAAGGGTTTATATCCAACTTTATTCCCCTGGCGGCAGGTCAATCACTAGAATCCCATCCACTCAGAGTGAAGCTGCACGCAGCAAGCCGGTCTCTGCCTCTGGGCCCTTCTGCCCCCACAGACATCTCAGTCTCTGTCCTCGGTGCTGCCACCACTCTAGTCTCTGCTCTCCTGTGGTTGTGCAGCCGTGCCACTGTGTCGCCCAGAGCACTGGGTGGAGCACTTTATATAGAATCAATAGCAACATATTGCCCACATGTGTGTAGTGAGCTAGCTGACCAGGGCCAGGTGAGAAGCCTGGCTATAGGAATCCTTATTTTATCCACACTAAGGTACCAGCTTTGTGGCCTCCAACAAATCAGCCAGTCTCCACCTTTTGCAATTTCAGTTGTAGAAAACACCAGCAGAAAAGGAACGCCAATCCTCTCAGCTTTCCCCTGGCCTGTGAAATCTGTGTCACCAGTCAAGAAAAGTTGGACATCTCGATGAGACAAGGCAAGTGAAGAAGTGGGTCAGGATTTGCCAGGAGCCCACAAGAATGCTTGGAAGTACCCATTCCCATCTCTAATCTCTTTCCCTATGAGTGACAGCAGTGTCCCCATCCACAAGCCTTGACAAGTGGGTAATGCTTATCAATCTCTAACTACTTAAAGGATGTCTCCAAGCCTACATGACAATGTCTCCATCACTCATGTCTAAATGGAAAATTCTTACATTTTCTCAACAATGTTTCCTTGGGCCACACAGAGCACTGTGTATCTTCAAACTTTCCAGGAAGACTGTTTATTAAGATAATCCAGTGCAAAACAATCAAACTGTTTATTTTTGACCTTTGATTAAATTTTCCTTTCTAGAATTCACTGAGGAAAATACTAGAATCATATACTTGCCTTTTTTAGATTGCAGGTATCAGTTAAACTGGCAGCGGCAGGTTCTTTTCCTGTTTGTTTCTATTACATGTAACCCCTCTTGGCTCTAATTCTTTCCTTGGGGTACTTTTCATTTTAATGTGTAGTGCCTGCTCTTCAAATTAAAATTGAGTCTTATGATGACGTGCCCACAGCTGAATTACTATCAGTGGAAAATACACCAGCAAATTCTTAAGATCTGAAGGGTGACAACAGCTCCAGAAATCACCTGTACCAAGTGCACATGATAAAGCTGGGGAAAGTGTGGCTCAGAGATACCAAGCAAAGTGCCTAAGTTCACACAGCGTGTCAGTGGCATTCTCCCTTCCCCTTCAACATTTTCACTAGAGGCATTAACAGAGCTTTTAATGGGAATTGAAACATCTTGGCTTGGTGCCCATAACAGCAAGAGAAGATAACCATGTTACTTAAAAAGAAAAAGAGTGGGTGGCCTGAAGGTATTAAGTGGCATGGCCCTGAGCTTTGCCAGATGTTAGCAACACCATATTCCCATCTGCTATCAGATTCTGACCTAGCTGAATGTGTCTGTTACTCCAATGTGATGTGCTCTGAAGGCACTGACCTGGGCACCTAGGGGCTGGGTTCTACTTTCAATTCCATGGTGGGCATCACAGTTGTCTTCTGGTATAAGGAGGGCCCCTCCACAAAGGGTGGTGCCTTTTTTCATGACACCCCCAAAGAGCAGAACCAGGACCTGATGAGTTAGTACTGCCCCAGGCATACCTAGGGCTTGACCTGAATCAGTGCATGTTGAAGCCAGGGGAGATAAAAAGAAAGAAAGAAGAAAACCTAGTCCCAGCCCTCAGGGACTTTGCAATTTAATGGCTGAAGGAAGCCTATCTAATATACATACATACATACATACATATATATATATGGATATATATATATATATATATATATATATATGTAGTTATCCAGCATGAGCTGCTTGAGAGAGGGTGTGAGTTGCCAGCTGTAGAAAGGTGTGAGCAGAGGGCAGAAACCAACTGCCAGGGAAGCTGCTGAGTCCTGTTCAGGGAGCAGGTTGGAGTCAAGTCTCCAAGATCATCTCAGAAGGGAGCTGGAAAATCTTTAAAGCAGTGGTTCCCACACCTGTCTGGTCCTGGGAAGTTTTTAAAATACTGATTCTGAACATCATGGCCAGAGATTTGCATTAGGGCTTGAATTGTGTCCCCCCAAAATATGTTGAAGCCCTAACCCCTAATACTTCCAGAATGTGACCTTCTTTGGTAAAAGGGTCTTTACAGAGGTGACTAAGTTAAAATGAGGTCATTACCCAATATGACCGGTGTCCCTGTAAAAGGGAAATTTGGACACAGAGACAGACAGGCACAGAAAGAGAAGACTGTGAAGACATAAGATGACAGCCATCTACAAGCCAAGGAATGCCTTGGGCTTCCAGAAGCTAGGACGGAGGCCTGGAACAGAGGCTTCCCGAGCACCTTCAGAGGGAGTGGCCTGCCCACAACTTGAGTTTGGACTGGTGGCTTCCAAAACTGTGAGACAATAAAGTTCTGTGGTTCTGAGCCACTTGTTTTGTGGTACTTTGTAGCTGTAGGCAGCCCTAGGGAATTAATGAAGACTGGGAATCAGCATTAGAGCTGCCCAACTGCCTGGTGGGCTTCCTTTGATCCTTGGACCCCTCCTCTGGGGAAGAAAGGAGGTGGCTGAGATGACAGTGAGCCCACAACCATGTTCAGACTATCCGTCCAATGGACAGGCAGCCCTTCTCCATCCGGTCACTCTGTTTGCTTCCAGGCAGCAGCGAGCCGGCAGAGCGCAAGCTCGCACGTCCACGAATCTACAAACGCTTCCCGAAGGCCACTCTTCCCTCCACCAGTCACAGCGATACTGAAGACCCTCGGCTTCACGCTATGCCCGCACGCCAAGCTGCTCTTGAAGGGATACACACGTACTGTGCTGCTTTTATTTGTACTTTTGGTTTTCAAGATGGGACTCACAGGAGCCTCACCAGGGTAAATCCCATGCAAACCTTCAAAGTGGTTACCCTTGGCAGAACCCACAGAATTCCCTGGAGAAGGATGTGGTACCAGACAAAAGACAGGAGGGAAAGGGACTACATGGAACCAACACCAGCATATGCAGCCCCTTTGAGAGAATTAGGAAAAGGTGTCACTTCCCAACATACATCTACAACTGTACTACCTCTGCGAGGTGAGCGATGCCTCCGTAGAGCTGCGCGGCACGCAACCGCAGTGAAAGTCCTGAGATGGGGGGGGAGTTCAAGGGGTTAGCACTGAAGGGCGAGAAGTGGGTCCTCGCTGTGTGACCTTGGAAAATCGCTTCACCTCTCTAAGCCTGATTTCTTTCTCAAATTGAAATAATAATAATGATAGCTGCCAAGCTTGGGTTGTGGTGATGATCAAAGGAGAGAAATATGGGCCCGCCTTTAAAACCCTGGCTTGTCATCAGAGCCCGTGTTCCCTGCCAGATTCACAAAACCCAGGAGCAATCACAAAGTCATTGCCAAGTTAAGTCTTTGACTGAACTTGGTTTCCCTAATGCAAGCTTTGAATACCATAGAAAAGATGACTGAACTCTCAGAGGTAGGGTTTAAATCCCAAAGGCTTAACAAACGTCACAGCACATGTCCTCATGTGTATCATGCTCCTTTCTCATAAGAAAATGTACTTTGTACATCCCTAGGGTCACTTAGCTCCATTTCAGAAAGTTTTATTATTCTTCCCAAAGCCCGGGGGCAGGAAGTGGGCAGAACACTGCTATCAGGCTGATACCAGCACAGGGGCAAAAAGAAAAAAACTGTAAGTCTTTAAGTGCTTAAAGATGTTATACAATGGATAGGCTAGTCCTACAGTATTTACAATACATTTAAAATTGTAAAACCTACATGTCCCACTATAGGAGCTTGATTAAAGATATGATTAAGCTAGTCCAAGACAAAAGACATAGATCCTTTAGAACCGGATAATCCCTGAGGATCTGCTAGAAAACACCCAGCATTCCACTGAAAAGACGCTCTGCTTCCAAAGTCCTTCACGATTTTTCCTCACACCCATCCATTTCATGGGAAACTATAAAAACAGATATGGTGAGCCTCTACAACATATTATTGACAGAAAACAGTTGCAGAACAGCATGTATACCAGGATCCCATTTGTGTAAAATGTATCTGATACATACATACACACTGAGATCTGGAAAAAGCGGCTGACACCTAAATGCTGACAGTAATTATCTCTGAAGGGTGGAGCCAGTAGCAGAGGGGGCACATGGGTGGAGAGACTTTAACTTTGTTCTGGGTGGTTTGCGTTGTTTGAAACTTCTTTTAGCAAACAAATATTGTCTGTGCAAAATTTTTTAAATCTTAAAAATGAGATACAGTGTCTCCTATTTAATTACGAGTCACAGCTGCACACTGATTGTTCTTCGAATGTCTCATAGATGTTAGTATTGGCATTCCCGATAGCTGGTGAGATTATTGAGGGCAGCAGCGGGAAGGTGCAGAAAGTTTATCAGGCATAGAGACTGCCCTTGTCACTAGGTCCAGGCCTGGAGATAACAGGATACCTGGAAATTTCATTTACCTCTCTGAAACTCTGTAAGAATGGGGAAGAATAAAATATACCTTGCAGGATGGTAAAGATCAGATAAAACACTGGACACCGATGAATTTATAATTTTTAATGATTGTTTTAGAAAGAAGATGGTTTGTGTTACCCTTCCTTCAGAACCTAGGATGAGGCCAAGCACACAGTAAGTACTAACTATATACTGGATTTATGACACTGGCAAAGGTGCAGAAGCTGATCCAGGGCTATCCCCGCAAAAATTTTGCTTCCAACTCTCATACTGAAGGCAGATATTTGAGAGCGCAAAGGCCCACCCTGAGAGAATGAAATTATAAGCGTTTGCCCAGAAGAACTGACTGAATAGGCCTCTCAAATCCTCAGCCAACTCATTGTCATTCCTGAAATGTTTTTAAGATGCCAAAAAGACTAGTGAGATACCAGGCACTGTGATATAAAACAATTAGTTACCAAATAGTTACCAAAATGTAAATAAGAAGTTTTATACCCGAAGTGTACCCAAAGACTAACCCTCACCTTGGTAACCCATCAACCCACCAGGGAAATCAGGTTTGTCCTTCTTTAATTTGTATCTGCTGTATGTTATAAAGAATTAAGCTTTAATTTTTAAAAATCCCTCTAATCGGAGCCTATTGATGGGAAGACATCTGGAGCAAATATCTAGACCCAGTGTGTTCCATCCCAAGCAATGGTTAGTGGTTTGAAGAAGAGTGTGAGACCAAATAACTAGTGGTTACTAATTATTATATATCACAGGGTTTGGCATTATCCATAAAGCCCTGTCATGTTGGCCTACTCCTCTTTAGAGAGGATTACAGAATTGATTGTTCAGAATTTTTTTCTCCGAGTTAACATACGTTTTCCTTGTCTTAATTGGATCCAGCCTCATTGCCCATGAGTGGTAAGGCAATTTTTCTCTAACAATTACATCCTTCAAATGCCAGGTCATCGGCCATTCCTAGGCCTGGAAGTCTCATTGTTTGGCTTCCTCTCTTCTTTCCATTTGCTCAGCCTCGTGCTGGTAGTTATGTGAAAAACGTGTGAGGAGTGTGTCCTAAGCTACCATCGGTTTAGCCAAAAAAGGTAGAAGTGTGCTTGCCATGAAACATCTCTGGCTCACACAGACCTTCAGAATTGGGGAGAACTGTTTAACCCAAATGTTTGGTCTAATGCAAATATTTATTTCTTCCAAAACAAGTCAGACAAACCACTTCCAAATTGGGGATGGGGTGGGGGAGTTTGCCAGACATTTTTCACAGTTAAGACAAACATTTGGAAAACATTTTCCAATTTGCTCTATACCCTTAGTTAATCTTTCTTAACCATGTTGAATCACTTCCTAATTTACCATCTACTGTGACTTGTTATTTACCATCAAGGCCATGTCTTGAGGATCTTACTTTCTCTGCTCTCCCCTTCTCCTCCATGTAACTTAGATACAGCATCAGTCGATCGCTTCTGGAAATGTCTGTTGAACACCTACTAAGTTCCAGGCACACACTCATCTGACAGACACCCTCCCTAGCCCGTGACTGTAGACTTAGAGGCCTCAATCCACAATGACACTTGGCTTGAGAAAAACTGAATCCTGAGACATCCTTTTTTTGAGACATTCCAGTCTGCTGCCCAGTTCCTTGTCTCCACTCCCACCCCCTATTTTTCCCAGAGCCTGGAGTTTCCTCTCATGGGATGTTATCTGCCCATCCCCACAGGCTCTCCCTGAGTGCATTAACAGACAACACTAAAGTAAAACAGAGCACATCCCTGCATCAAGCATTATAAAGCTGTTTTTTTCCTGGGACACTTGTTGACCCTCCTCCAGCCCGTTTCCATTTCACAAGTGGTGCTAAGACCCATGCCAAGATGGAATTCCATTTTCAAATAAGGTTTCACAAGACCTTTTATCAGATATGCAGAGCAATTACATGGGCTGGGTTCTCTCTGCCCTGTTGTTGGGTAATTCTATCCTTCCCCTGCTTCCCTTCCTGACTTGGTTGTTTGGAGCTTCACCTTCTCTGCAGGAGCAGACCTAAGGCTTGACTTCCCGCCCTCATTACCGGCTGGGGGACATCACGTTGCCTCCTCTCCAGAATCTCAGGTTTGACAGGGACCCCCAAAGAAGAGACTCTCTTAGCTCACAAAATTCTTGAAAAGTAAAATTGCTAAGTTAATGCAAAACACACACACATACAGGCTGTTAATGGCTTCTGAAGGCAAACATCCATAAACTTACCACTGAAAAATGAAAAGAGGTTAACCCTGAATGAGCTTTTCTGGAGAAAAAAGGCTGACTGACACACTCATCCTTGGGGATGCCCTGCAAGTTGGCTGAGGAATCAGGCTGGTGGGTTTCTCCCACCTGTGTCACCCTAGCCTCCTACCTTTTTACTAAGTGAAGAAAGCTGCAAGACATGAGTGCACACCTAAGGTGTCACCATCAGGGAGGGTTGCTTGAGGGCCAGGACCTCCCAAGGCAGAGCAGGCACCCAAGGATAAGGGGTATGGGGCAGATGCGACCTGCACATGGTAAGCCAATGTCAGCAGGCACTGGCCTGCCCGGTGCCCATGTCTCGACTGTGCCAAGGAAAGGGAGCAGTACTGCTGTGATGACATACGCTCCACCACTCATCTGGTTTAGCACCTTGTCCTGCGGGGCAACTCTTTGGCTGAAGATTCCCTCCAAGCCCTAATGGGTGGAAGATGTCAAGAGGCTGATCTTGCCCTTTTGATGTGTAGGTATGTGTTGGGGCAGGGGAAGATGCAGATAAAACGGGAGTACTGGTTATGGGGTTCCAGAAAGGATCGCAGCTGGGTGTGCATACACACACGTGCAGGCATGTATGTACCATCATCAGTGTGTATATATCCCTACCTGACCCCGCTGCCCACCAAATCTGATTCATTCGAATTGATAAACAGTTCTACTTTTACAATGGAAACACCTACTGTGAGGATCCACCTATCAGTAGTCATTCACAACTACTGTTTTATCCAACTGCTCTCAAATTGGCATTTAGCTGAAATCATGGTCTGGGAGGGTAATTATATTCCATTTTGCCCCTTTCCCCTGGAAATATGACAGAGACCTGTTTCTCTGCCACCATTACAACCTCATGGACATGGACATTTACATTTAGAAACCACACCACCCTGAGAAATGGGTTTCTTTTTTGACTTACATTATTACAGAGGAAAAGAAAGATTTATGTGAGGATGCTGAAAGACTTCAGAGGGTTGCTCCAGAAAAGTCCACACTTCAAGTGACCTCGGGCAAATGACCTCCTTTATTTCCCCTCAGTTTCCCCATCTGTTAAGCCAGGGGGTAAGCTTCTGTCTGGAAAGTGGAGAATAAATCGGAAGATGGACTGAGAAGGCTTGGCATGGCCTCAGCACTGGCTGCTCCGTGGGCCTCTGCCACTTCACAACAAAGGAATGTTCTTATCTGTCTATCTCAGTTTCTTTTGCTTTCTGCACAGGCCCTGGAAGTTGTCTTTTGAGGTTCATTTCATCATTGCCTTTTATAAAAATACTCATACCTCACAGATTACAAGTTCCTAGAGACAAGGCAGGCCTATCAAACGCAGCCTAATTCATTACTGACTTCTATCAAGAGGATGTTACCAGTTGACTCTTTGACAAAACAAAAAAATAAGAGTACCTTGTTTCAGACAACAAAGAACAGCAACTAACTTTTATTATTTCAAGTGTTTATGTTGCTAAGTGTACTCTAATTGGGTTATTGTTAAAATGTTTCAAATTTCACAGACAACAGTTTGTAAGGAGAAACAATTTTAAAGTGGGTCCAAGAGCTGTGTCGTTTACCTCCTTCTTCATGATCTTATGTCTGTCCTGTTCAGAGGAAATGGAAACCCTTAAATTTTTTTTTACCTGCAGGATTACCTTGGAGGAGAAACTGCAGGTTTGGACCTAGGCCACTGCAGTAACGTGAGTCAAATTAATTTTTTTGGTTTCCCAGTGCATGTAAAAGTAATATTTATACTATACTGCAGTCTAACTGTGCAATAGCATTATGTCTAAAAAAACAATGTACATACCTTAATTAAAATTATTTTACTGCTAAAAATGCTAATCACCTGAGCTTTCAGTGAGTCATGATCACTGATCACCCTAATAATAATAAAGAAGTTGAAATATTGCAAAAATTACCTAAATGTGACAGAGACCCAAGTGAGTAAATACTGCAGAAAAAACGGTGCCGACAGACTTGCTCAACACAGTTGAGCCACACATCTTCAATTCTTAAAAAATACAGTCTTCGAAACACAATAAAGTGAAATGTACTAAAATGAGGTATGCCTGTACCTTCAGCCTCATTTTAGAGCACCTTTTTGAAGTCTAAACAGTTTTTCTTCTGTGGATTTATTGTACACACAACTTTTTTTCTTAACAAAATGATTGTTTTAAAATATCCCCACACCAGGAGTTTTAAGAAGGAACATGGGGCTCTGTATGTATCTATGATATGCACTCAATTTGAATCAGTAATGTCAGTTGCTCAATCTAGGCAAATTTCCCAATGAGATATGAAAAAAGGGAAATATGGCTGGCTCACCACCACACCAATATTTATGATTGTCCCTGAACTGAGTTTTTCTCTGTTGTGACTCCATCCTAATCCCCAATTCCCCAGCCCCCACTTCCTGTCTCTTTTTTTCCCTCATCTTTCCTCTCCATCCACCCCATCTCCCTTTCTTCTCCTACTTTACCTTCCCCAAATTTCCATGTCAGAAGTTATGGGGTTATCACATCCTTATTAATTCAGTGTGAACTCTAGAGCAGCTCTGTCCAAATGAACTTTCTGCAGTCCTGGCAATGTTCCGTGGCTTCTGGGTCCAACATGGCAGCCACTAGCCACATTGGGACTATGGAGCTCTTGAAATGTTGTCCACATGCTCAAGGAACTGAATTTTTTATTTCAATTAATTTAACTGTAAATAGCCACATGCAGCTAGTAGCTACCACATTGGAAAGCACACATTTAGAGGACTAGACACCTTTAACCCATTCAGGTCATTCCAGGTGACTGGCCACATCAGAGGATGTATTCAAAGCAATCCCAACAAAAAGCTAGAAAGGAAGATGACCTCTACCATCCTTATGCCAGAACTGCTGCCCATCAACCCCACCCAGGCCACTGCCCTAGAAACACCACCAAAGTTCCACCTGGAAGGCACCATGGCATGCCAGTTTTCCTCTTGGATCTTGTCATTCCTCAACCAAAGGGTCCTCTTGCCATTGTTTTTAGTGGTTTCTGTGCATAGGAACTGGCCTTCATATAAACACAATGTCTTGGGAAATTAGCAGTTGACTTCCAGATTCAGACCTCCCTCAAGGGTGACCTTGGAGTTATCCTGAAATCATATTTTGGCCCCTCAGGCTATTGTCCAAGTTCTAGGCACAGCAGAGTCCATGAAGCATACCCAGCTAAGCAGGTCACAGAACAGTAATTTGCAGCTCTCTGGGGGGGAAAGAAATCTGGTTCTACTCATATCTGATTTACCAGTTTAAAAGCCTAAGACAATGATGGTATGCCCCATTCCACCCCTCCACCCACTTGCAGCTAGCTGCATCTCTCCAAGGCTGACATCTGAAACGTCACCTCCCACAGGGTCCTTCAACAATCAAATGTTGAATGAATGAATGATAGGTACCCGTGTAAGAATTTCAGAAGACAATTTAAGAATGGTTTTCTCAAAATGAGAAATTGAGGGGGAGGGGCAGGGCCTCGTCATGAAGTAACTGCCTTCCCTCTAAAAGGTAGCACAATTTATACAAAACGGAGTGCGTCCTCCAGTGTTTGGAGGATACTAAATGCAACAATATTGTCTTCACCCCAAAAAATAAAATTTTAAGAAGCTTGACTTATGGATTAAGATCTTTTCAATATTTGGGATAGTTTTAAATGAACTTTTACCCTGAACTAGAACAGGATGTGTTTTAAAACAGAAACCACTCCTTGTAGTTAAGTCCACATAATCCATTTCAATCGCTTAAAAATCACATTTAAAACCCTTTCACTATTTCATTTTTTTAAATTACCCATTTTATGTATTTATTTATATTAAAGTATCATGGATATTCAATCTTATGTTGGTTTCAAATATACAATACAGTGGTTCAACAGTTATTATCAAATCCTCACTCCCTCTAGTGTGGTTACTATCTCTTAATGTAGTAAGATGTTACAGAACCATTGGCTGCATTCTCCATGCTGTACTACTGTCCCCACGACCAAATTATATTGTGACTGCAAATTATTGTGTCCCTTTATCCCCCTCACCCTCCCCACCACCCGCTGCAACCCCTACCCCTTGGTAACCACTAGTCCCTTCTCAGTGTCAATGAGTCTACTGCTATCAAAATTAGCCATTTTAAAGTACACAATTCAGTGGCATTTAGTACACATTTGTGATATTGTGCGGCCACCACCTCTAGTTCCAAAACATTTTCATTACTCCGAAGGAAACCCCATAGCGGTTCGACAATTGCTCCCCATTTTTTCCTGTCCCCAGCCTCTGGCAACAATAGTAACTTGTAAGCTGCCGTTAAGGAGTGGTTCCTTCATCCCTCACAGATGGCTGGGAAGAGCGGGTGACATAAAACTAGACTAAGGATTTCAAACAATATGGCTTCTCTCTCACTTACCAACTTTACATCTCCCTGTATGGCCCCGGAAGATGACTGGTTAGCCAGAGACAGGTAAGATTCCTCAAGGGAGGAACAACCTAAGACAGGCACAGTCATGGGGGGCCATCAGGTGAGAAATTGGGGATCAACAGAGGGGAGGCTTAGAACCTCTCCCCCACCTGTTTTGAGAGAAATCTTCTGCAGCCGTGGATGTTTTATTGCCCTTGTCTAGCTTGGATTAACACATAGTCTACAGGCACACACCTGATCATCTACATTTGCTCTCTTACAACACTAAACTAAGTTTTCTACCTTTATCTTACATCTACCTACCACTTCAGCATTTTATTAAAAATAATAATAATAATAATAATAATAATTAAGGGAGAAATGTGGGATCCACATATAAATCAAGTATAAAAATCAAACGAATATTCATATTTGACCTGATTGTTTATGGTTCATAATGCGTGATCAAAACCAAAAGTTTCTGTGATGACTGCCCTTGTACTGTTCACCATGTAAGAACTTATTCACTATGTAAGAATTTGTTCACCATGTAAGAACTTGTTCATTGTACTTCAGAAGATTGGAGACTGTTGAGAATTAGGCTTGGGGTTGATTAATGATTGTGCATTGAGTCCCCTGTACAGAATTTGATTGTTGTTAACAACCATTTGATCAATAAATATAAGATATGCCCTCTCAAAAAAAAAATAAAGTATACTTGTCCTCTCCCAGCCTTTGTGGTCTTGTCATATGTTTTTACTTCTACATAAACTAATACATTATTATTTTTGTTTCAAACACTGGATTATATTTAAAGATAAAGAGTTTCAAATAATAAAAATGTTATTAAATTTACCAATGTTAAAAAAAAAAAACAACTAGAGTAAGGAGCGGCTTTCCCTCTCTTGCCTTCACTGGGGCCTTTCACTATCTCATTTTGATGTGAGGTGTTGGAGCTGGAGGAGGAGGAAGACTGAAGCAATTCCTGATTCCCTTTTCTCTGTGTCACTTGTCAGTTTCTATTGTTTTCTTGTTTCACCTCTGAGTTGCATGATCTACAGCAGTGATATCTTTTGTAACCATAAGAGTTTTTACTGAAAAAATGTCTGAATATTAGAATGCTTTACCTTGAGTCACGAATATATTGGTCACAAATATTAATCTTAAATATTGCCCGCGGTCCTAGTTCCGTAAGAACACTAGAAGTTCCCAGGTATGGGCTGAACAGCCCTTGGTAAAAGCGAATTTGGTTGTATTTTGAGATCTTTCCTGAAATTCACTTGGACATTACTGAGATCTCCAGCCCAGAGCCAGAGGGTATCATTTAGCAAGCTACTACAAGACTTACAGCTTCTGAAGACATAATTTAAACAAAGATTAGTTTGGGCACTGGAAGAATCGAGCTTTTTGGAGTTTACAATCTGACAAGCAGCAGCTAAGCTATGGAAAGATGAGAGTCTTGTGGGCACTTATCTGATGATTTTTAAAATAGGCAGCTGGATTAATTAAAATCATTAGTTGAAATCTTTCCATAAGACAGCAAGGCCTTCTGAAAACATTGCTTTTGGTTTCTCTACCTCCAAGATGTCAGTACTGAAAACAAACTTAGAAAAAATAAGAGGCAGTTTCATTTAGCGCATTGTACTTAAGGGGCCAGGCAGCTTTACACACACTGAGCTGCCGTCCCCAGAATGAAAGCTGTTGCTGTCAGTGCAGTAAAACTGAGGGGAGAGGGCAAGGGCGCAATAGGTATGCCTGCCCATTAGCGGTAGGAGGGCTCGAGCTTCAGAGACACTCCACTCTTCCAGTAACAAAATTCTGTGATGTTTTGGTTTTATCATTATGAACTAGGGGTGCAAGGAAAAGAGGGAAAGTGGCCAAGGCTTTGAGCCCTGCTGTGGAATGCTGTGTCTATCCAGGCAGAGCCTGCCCCTCGCCAGCTGGATAGGTTCCCTCCCTTCTACCCTCACTAGTCTCAGCTAGCAAGGAGCTTCACCTTTTTCCAGGCCCCTAATCTTCATCATCATCATCAAGCAGATGAAGGCAACAAATCACAGAGTTATCTGAGAAAAATAGCATACTCTGATTTTTGGCAATCCTGACCGATGGCAAAGTCAGTACTCTTCTGACTTCTCAGTTCCTGTACTTAGGTTCCTGCTCGTATCAAGCTCAGGAAAATATGATCAGTATTCCTTCCGTCATCTTTATTGATCAGATACGGCTACCACTGGCTGTGAAAAAAGGAAGGGTGGGCCCTTGCAAAATTTCTTCTCACCACTGTTCCCTCAAGAGTGAGGCAACAGATCTAGAATATGAGAAAAACACAAAAACCTTTACTGCAACAATAAAAGCAAAAAGAAATGCACAAAGGGCACTCTGCAAACACTCTTTCTCACTACTATTATTTCAGCACTAGCTTGCCTGCCAGTGTTCTGAGATAATGAAACGTAAACAGATTAGATAAAGTCTGGATCTCCTTTCATTAAATGCTTAATCACTTAGCTCATTTCCATAAATTGCCATGAATTTAGTCTCAACTTCTTTCCTTTTCTCCTTAACCACTTTTTTGAAGAGTAATCTACAGTTCCTAAGAATGATCACGTTGATGTTTCCCCATGAGGACAAATAAACAGCCCACAAAATACATTTGGGTGGTTTAAAATTTTGAACCCAGATCTCTATCTTTTCTTATTTCTAAACAATGTCACAAAGATGCAGTTTGCTTGTTATATTTCCTAATTACTAACAATGAATCATTTTACTCTAACCCACTTATAGATTTCCTATTCTGTTGCTACATTCATGTTTTCTACTTTATACATCTTTTATTATGGTAAGAATTTGAATTTACAATGAATATAAAAGCCATCTGCTTTTAAGTATGCATAATAATAACAAAAAATAGGCCCCCAAATTACCCAACAACATTGGCAGCTATGATTTCTTTTATAGCATTTGCAAAGAGTATCTGTCTTTCTTCAAGGCCTGTTTCTCTATTCTTTGGGACAAATGTGACTCTTACTTGAAAGCCACATTTTAAATTGTTTACAATATATTTTGTTAAGTGAACTAAATTAAATTTCACATTCGCCAATTATATTTCTCATCTGTAACCATTCACAAGAATCTTCAAGTAAGAAGTGTTTTAAACATTATACACAACTCAGATCTTTTTAAAGGTACTATAAATTTTATGTTAGATATGTCACTAAACAGACTTGAACTTTCATTTCTGAATACTTAGATATAAACATTATTTGGAGAATCACCTAATTTAAAAGAATGAGAACTAAGAACGTAATTTCACACTAATTAGAATATATGTGCTCAGGAAGACCCAGCAAGAAAGTGGAAGCCCTTAAAATTGTAGATTCTCTTTAGATGTAAGAAAGGGGGAGAAACGCAAATTTTAAAATGAAGTTTCCATGTAAGTGATTCATTTTTCTCATGCATAAGTCAGTTTGTTTCCTTACAGGCAAGGCCCTCTACATTTCAAAGACATCATCAAGAACTGTTTTCTCACCATGAGATGACTACCAAACTCTCAAAGAGAAGTTGAAAAGACTTTAAAAGGAAAAGGAAGTGAAAGGCACATTCTTGAGCACTTTTTAATCACTGTAACTGGGTCACTTCATATAAGCATCCAGCTTGCAGCTTTCTTCCCTAAGTTTCTGAAAAAAACAATGTGTTAACCCGACAAACGAAAATGTCAGACAGTGAATTCACTTCGGCGAAAAAACTGGGGAGACCAATTTGGTGGTGAAAATTGATAACACTTTGTCCACTCCTCACAAAAGTTTAAAAGTAGCAACCAAATGCTGACGTTAGAAAAAAGCATACCCTAGGCAAATGAATTCGTAGAGTAGCAGATCTAGTGAGCAGAATTCCCTGGGCAACAGGGAAACTTGCAAAGCCCCCAATACCATCAGATCCAGTGATTTCCCAATAAATAATTTCAGAATGGAGAGAGGGTAAAAAACTTTCCCAGCCCCCCCGAGCCATGAGGTGTACAACCGTATCTCACCACTAGGTGGCGGCTGCAAAGGATGCTAGCGGAGGGGGCGAGAGGTGGGGGTGCTGTTTTCTCTCTTCTTGCCCTAAAAGACGCACTGCCCAGTTCAGGGGAGAGCCTACCGGCCCCAAGCTGGATCCGCTTGGCTAAAATGTCAGGTTAGGAAAAAAGAAAAATATCTCAGGCCTTAGAACCTAAGTCACTAAGTAACAGCCTCTCCTACAACTCTGTTCACACAAAAGCTGAGCAGGGTGAGGACGAACCTACGCATTTTAAACTCTGTTGGGGTTTCAATGCCAACCTTCCAGGCAGTTGCTTTAGAGCGACAAGTGAGAACGAAATTAAGACTTGAACGCTGGGATGAGTTGCTGGGCTGCGTATCACCCACCCGCACAGCGTGTACAGAGCCACAAGGTGATGGAACCGGCTGGATAAACATGAATCGTTTTATTGCTGGCCAGAAATTCTTCCTTCATTCATCAAAGTGGGTGAATGAAAATATTAATAAGTAGGTAAGGCATTTTCGTGGGCTGCTTCCCGAGTATACTTCTGCAGTCAAAACCTTACTTAGGCTGCCTTCTACCTTGGGGGTTAAATAAAACCTCCTCCCATGAAAGGGAAAAACCACTTCCCCCTTTTATAAAAAGATTACACGCCAGAGCTCAAATCTTGGCAAAAGACATGTTACATAAATTCCAGGTGTTCTTAAATATGTGTGTTTATATGCACACAATCATTTTAGGAAGCATCTAAGTTTCTGGGCCACTTTTTTTTTTCCATCTCAAGGAAAAGTCAAAACGTGTGTTTACAGGTCTGACTTAAGATCCTACCCATTCCATTTACATGATATTTCCTGCCAGCTAAATGCAGGAAATCTAATGATTTGCACTCAAAATTCATATAAGCAGCACACTCAGCTTCTTTTTCTTAACTGAGCCGAAATCAAAATTAAGTCATCTCCCCCCCGCCCCCCGCCGCCATCCCCAAAGCGAAAAAACCCACTTCTAAAATCCTGAATTATTTCCTAAGTGATTTGTACAGCCATTCTCTCGTTATTCTACGAACAGACTAATTCCTCAACATCTTACTCTGCCTGTAAAAGGCTTCCTTCCACACGACGGGATTTCCCTAAGAAACATTCCCAGCGGATGGTTTCCAGCAATAGCTTATATCAACTCAGCCTGCGCAAGCAAAGGCTTGGCTTCTGCTAATCCCCCCCAACACACACCAATTCACACCATAGAACCATCCCAGGCCGACTCGAAAAGCTATTTTATTTGCACGTTTGCCCGTCGTTTCCTGAATGAACGTTTTTCCAGCTGACCTTTCAACAGCTGCCGAGATGGCATGGTCTGTAAAGGGATAGCTGGCAACTAGGGGATATTTTAGCATCCTAATCCCTGCAACCTCGACGTTTCTCCTTCTCTACCCAAGTCCAGATTCTCTGAGCCTGCAGCGTCTGCAGAGCAGCTCTCCGAGGTGTCCTGCTAGCGACCAACTGCGGGCATCCAGCTAACGCACAGCCCCAGCCTCCACGCCGCCCGACACCCGCACCCTGGCCCGCGGCGAATGCGCCAGGCAAGCACCAGCCCTGTCTCTTACCTTCCCTGGCTTTCAGCAAGACCGTGTTGGCCACGATGTTTTCCAGCTCCATTGACAGCCGGCGGTCAGCGAGGGAGCCTGCCGGCGGGGCTGTCAGCGCCTGGGAGTGCTACCGGGGCTGCCGCCGCTCGGGCCGCCGCCGCTGCTGCCGGAGCCGGGAGCCGGGAGCAAGCAGCCCGCCTTGCTACCGCATTATTCTTGCTCTTATACCTCGGAGTTTTCCCCTCTACAAAGAGGATCCGCCGCCGCCGCTTCTTCCTCCCTCTGTGTCCCCCCTCCCCCCTCCCTCAACGGTCTCCCCCCCACCCCCCACCCTCCGCGTTTCTCTGTCACTCCATTCTCCTCCCCTCGGGCTCTCTCGGATGCTTTAATGCCTCGGATGCTTCTGCCTCCCCTCGGTCCTCCCGGGGGTGTGGTACTAGCAGGCTCGGGCTCCTGCACTGCGCAGGCGCCAGGCCAGCCGCGCCTCCTGACTCCGCGCTCAAGGCGCGGGGCCTGCTGGGACTTGTAGTCCTCCCGGCTCGCCGCGCTGGGGCCGGGCTGGCGCGCGGCTGCGGGAGCGCGAGATCTGACCCAGAAGGAAGGCGGGCGCGAGCGAGGCTGGGGCCACCGAGGGGCGCGAGGCTGCGACGGGCGGCAGGAGATTCAAAGGCAGCCCGTCCGAGCCGAGCCCGCAGTTCCGCGGCCCGGACTCGCCCGCTCGCGCTCTCCCGCTTTCCACCTTGCCGAGAGCCCGGAAAGTGAAGTCCACAGGCCACGGTGGCGCCGATAGGCGAAGCGCCGCGGCCCGGCCGGAACCGGCGCGGGTCTTGGCTGCCCCTCGGGGCGTGTCGGGGTAGGAGGAAGGTCAGCCCGACCCGGACTGGAGCCGCACCCCACTTCCTTCGGGCCACTGGGAGCTGCAGCCCAGAGACGCGCCCGCGGTCCCCGCTTGCGGCGGCCAGCCACTGTGCACCGGTCGCTGACAAAGGTGTACTTTGTTTCCTCCGAGAGCGCGAAGGGGTCTGCGAGTCGGCGGCGATCCGGCGCCGGGGACCGCGGTGGTAGCCGCGCAGCCCAAGCGCCACCCTGTGGCGGTGGCGGCGAGTCCGCTCGGGCCGCGCCTCCAGCACCCGGGACCTCCCGCGCCGGCACCACCGGGACTCGGGGCATCCGGGCGTGGGAAGCGGCTCGTTTTGTTACTAAACTGCCTTTCATCAAGCGAGGCCCGCAAATCAACGATCCTCATTGCAACCAAACTCATCATTTATAAAAATGCAGACTGAATCGTCTGAGTCGCCTGTGGCGAGCATTAATGAGTAACTGCGCTGAGCCGGTTGATGGAAATGCGTTTTCAAATTCCGGGCTTATTTATTTTGGGGCTCTTAGCGCCTTTCCACTGTATGCTCAGAACATCAGACTCCGGATCTGCACTCAGCCTCCCTTCTTGCTTCCTTTGAAAGCCCCACTCCTGGGAAATGGGGTTTGCGATGAGCATTCTCCAGGCTGAGGGAGGGGTGGCCTGGCCCCAAGAACAATGAAGCCTTTGCCTCCTCTGCATCCTGCGGGCGGGATATCCACTGAGAAGCCGGCTCTGGGCCTTCTCTGCCCTAAAGGAGGAAACTTTATGTCTCCAGGGCTGCCAGGAAGTGGCAGGGAGGCACCGAGAGAAACGGAGAACAATTATTATGCTCTGGAGAATATAAAGAAATTATTGGCCTTTCCAGGCTTTGGAAACAGGAACGGTTGCTGATTCTGTCAGCACAGGACTGCCTTTGTTCCTAATAGAGTATACCCACCACCATCACTTCCTAGTGTCTTGGTTTGGGTCAGTGGGTCTTGGAGCTGGGCTTCACCTACCTAATGGGGGCAATATAGTTACCTGTCAGAAGGCAGGGAGCTGAGCAGATGACTTCTTAGGCATCTTTCACTCCAAGATTTATTTTTCTAAGCAACAGGCTTGAGTTAATCCACATGCCCAGAGCCCTAATTTACAATGAAAGGGTATCTCTCAGAGAATCCTAAATGCTGGCAGCATCTCAGAGCTCACTGTCTGCCATGATCACTTGCATTTGCTGGTTGCCAAAGCCCTGATGCAACCCAAAGTTTGTTTGGCTGACTTAAAAAAAAAAAGTTTGAATGCCTTTAGATGGCTTATGCTCCACAGCAGCCTCCTCAAACTTTCATGTGCATACAGATCACCTTGGGATCTTGTGAAAATTCAGATTCTGTTATAGTGGTGTGAGGTGGGTCCTGAGAGTCTGCTGTTTCTAACTCCAAGGTTCTGTCAATCCTGCTGATCAGTGGACCACATTTTGAGTAGCAAAGCTGTACAGTTAACCATAATTCCCCACCACTCTCTGTTGTCTTGATACCCAGTCCAAGACCCCACTGAGTTTATAGACTTTTGAGTTTGCAACCCTGGATAATCCCCGCCTGTCCCCGCCTCATTTTACAGATGTGATACAGGCCCAGAGAGAAAAAGTGGATTCTATGCAGTCATTTCAGTAAGTGAAAACCTACCTACTTCTTTCTCTGCTACATGATAATATGTCCTGCCTACAAAATAAATGACTTTACATCAAGGATCTGTGCCTCTGAGGAAATTAGGACATTCCAATGCAAGAATGGAATGATGATGGCTAGATTTACTGGACATCAACAGTGGGCCAGGTCCTGTGCCAAGTGCATTAGCTGGATTATTTCATTGAACACAACATTCATGTGAGGTAGAGAACATAGCCCCATTTTATAGATAAAGTCACCAGGTTAGGAGAGGTTTTATAACTTGCCTAAGACCACACAACTAATAATAATAAGATTTGGGATTTGAACCTAGCAGTCTGACTCACAGTCTATGCACTTAATTTCTGGCTAGCTCAGGCTAGCCAGCAGAACTTGGTTGCGATTGTTCTGTTTGGCTGCCAAAGTGAACTTAAATTATATTGTAAAAAGCAAAGCTGGTAGTTGGCTAAATGATTAAGACTTAAGGGAGTTTTCCATTCCAGTCCGTAATTGCACCATTATAGCTTCATTCCTTTCAATTAACTACTTAACACATTGCAGACCTCTTGACAAATTGGTTTGATTCAAGGAAGAACAGTCTATTAAATATCAATAGGTAAGTAGGGAATCTTGCTGGCTGAGAGCAAGAATGGAAATCCAAACGGTGTGAGGAGAGCAAGAATGGAAATCCAAACGGTGTGAGGAGAGCAAGAATGGAAATCCAAACGGTGTGAATTTGAGCGGGATGGGAATATGCCAAAGACCAATACTTCCAAATCCATTCAGGAACAGCTGAGCTGGAAATGCAAAAGAAACAGGGAATCTTATCATCTGTTGGCACCTGTATTACATGGATAAAGCTGCTCAGAGTTCTTGTAAGTAGAAATCAACGATTCTGGAAAATCTTTGTTATATCTTTGTCCTAAAATATGTAGTGCTTTTGCCTGAATAATCAAACTGACTTTCTTAATAGTGTGGAGCTGGAGTTTTCATCCCTTTCCTGGCCTCGCAGCTTTCTAATCACCAGGAAACAGCTGGAGACAGTGCTTTCATTCTCCCATTTGTTTTCTCCTTCAGAGTTTACCTTTATGTTGCAAGCAGTGTAGGGAAGGCAAAGGTAATTTCCCAGGAGTACTTGCCACTAGGAAGGAAAGCAACCTGGGAGGCATAAACCAAGATAAAAGGAATGAGGGCCATTATGGACAAATACACAAAGGACTTTGGAAACAGAAAGGAAGAAGTTACTAAAGGCTCCCAGGAAAATTCCAAGAGAGGAGACCTGAGAGCTGAGGGGGTTGCAGGCATGGGGTTTCCTGTTACATCCCTCCCTCTGAGAAGTCCCTTCCTCAGTGGGCCCAGTGGTTGACATTAACATGTTTGCCATGCTGTAGATCACCTATCTGGTAAATTCATCGATTTACTTAATATTTTTCATTAAAGTCTAGTCACTTTCAAAAACTATTCATCTTAACCAATATTTGTGAAATGTGAGAAGTAGTAGAAATATCACACTTTGGAAAAGACTGACCTCCAAGTAATGCATGGGGTCTTAGCAACCTTTGGTTTCAAGATGAAACAGCTGATCTTAACAAATCTGTTGGGAGGCTTCACCCTGGTGTTGCCAGGTGACTGTGCCAAAGACATCTAAACACCCAGCTTGGTAACAAGTCTTTGTAGGGTCATCTGCTGTGTTCTTAGCTGTAAGTTCAGAAAAGGATTCTTGCTGAAACACCCATAATTGCTGATGGTCCCAACCTCACGCTCTCCATGCTTGGCAACACAGCAGTTTAACATCGTCTTCAGTGAGAAGGAAAGGCCTCCTTCCTGATCCCATGTTCAGTTAGGAAGGTCCCCACAGTAGATTTATTTGGGCCCTGAACTGCGACACAGTTGTTACCTCCATTGTGTACAGAAGAAACTGAGCCTAGGAGAATTAGGTCTGTTGCCCAAAGTCAGCTGGTAAGTGGTGGGAGGCTGTTTAGGTAAGTGTCTGCCTTTCCTACTCAAAGGCCTGAAATGTATCGTTTTCATCTTTCAGTTCCCTTCTCTCTAAAACCTAGTAATAAGCACCTTACACACACTGAGCATTTGGCAATATTTGCTGACTTGGAGCAAATATGGCATGGCTCAGCCCCACCTAGGCCTCTAGGTGCTAATATTCCATACTAATTAACTACCAAATGCCCATATCCCTGCCCCAAGATTAGAAGGGGAAAGCAGGCCTCGTATCAGAGGCCAACATGACAGAAAGCCACAGGTAATTTCTTGGTCCCGGAAACTTAAGCTCTCTGACTGTACCTCTATCCTCAAATCTAGCTGTCTTCTGCAGTCAGCCGAGTAGCTAAACTGATCACACAATTTTAAAAAAAATTAGCAGACCAATTTCATTCACTTTTCAGACTAAGTGAAACACAAGATATTTACCTTAAAAATGGCACATGGAAAGCTGGGCATTTTTTGTTTGGTGCAGGGCTGAGCAATCAGATTTACATGGAGGAAAATGTTCAAATAGGTAATGAAATTGCACAGCGAAAGTAAAAATTCAGAGTGAGAGAACAAAAAATAGCCCCTTCTCTAGTAAGCTACTTAAAAAGCAATGATTTTCTATTAATATGGGTAAGGAAAGAATCTAACCATTACTTACGGTCTTTTTATGACTAGCATCTATCAGGCAATGACATGACCACAGCCAGGTTCATTTGTTTGAGCCTGGTAATCTACAATGGAGATGTGGATACAATCTTGACAATAAAGGTAGAATTGCTTCTTAAAGAGAAGGAGGATATGAGATGAATTGAATGTAATGTGGAGCCCTCCAAAATGCAATTTTGGAGCTCTTAAAACCAGATGACTCATAGGTGAGATGGGCTCCAGCAGTTTTGACCTTAATGCTGCAATAACATAAACTTTCTCTTGCTCCAGAGACTATGGGCCTAATTATCTTTGGGACCTTAGTATGAAACTTTTGCTGTCCTAAGAAAGGCCATTGCAGCTGTGTGAATATTTCACTGAAAGTAGAGTATACTTGCTCCCTCCTTGAAGTCTCAGCTAGCCACTTACATGCTAAATGGACTCAAAAAATACTTGGAGTTTTAAAAATGTAATGCTTGCACAGATTGCTTTTTTGACAATTACATAAAATAGAATATAGTATCTAAGTCACCCAACAGATTTGGAGCAGTGTCATTCCCTCCTGTAGAAGCAAAGGTGTGGGTTATCATGGCATAGAAATGAATTCATGTAGGAACCTCATTCCACAAACTGTCATAATCTGTTCTGTAGAGAGAGGATGCCATCTAGCATGGACTCCGGAGTGCTGCAACCAGCCCCCAAATTGCAAAAGGAAGTCTCAGGTTCCATGCTTTGTGGTCTAAAGTGAGTTCATGAGTGTGTTGGTATACAATGCAAATAGTTCCTATGTGCTACAAAAGGAATTCTGCTTGTAAAGTGGTTATTAGCTCATAGCACATTTCCATTATTTATTCTCAAGCTGCATACCCATCATGTGCTCCAGGATCCAATGGGGATTCCAAAAAATTCCCTCCTCTCCAGATTGAATCTGGCCTCTCTGTGTTTCGTGGGAAGTTTAGCTCATCCTTCTTAAGGAGATAGGATGTTCATTCCATTGAATGCTGGACCATAACTTCTTTAATTAGTCATCCATTGATGAACATATTTATTATTACCAGTCTTTTGCCATAGCATTGAGATAATGACTTTTTAAAGACTTATGAGCATTTGGGTTCTTTTGGTCAACTATCTTTTGAATTTAAATACAGTAAAATAAAATTCACTTCTTTTGGTGTTCTGTGAATTTGGACAAATGCCTAAACTTACATAACCACCAACACAACCAAGACATAGAATAGTTCCATCACCCCTGATTTTCTAACATTCATTTTTTTATTCCTTAAAAAAAAACCCTGTATTCCTAAAGAAGTTAAACATAATTAACACATTACCCAGCAATTCCATTCTGAAGAATATATCCAAAAGAACTGAAAACGTTTCCACACAAAACTTGTATACAATGTCCATAGTAGCATTATTATAGTCAAAAGGTGGAAACAACCCAAATGCCCATCAAATTGTGATATATCTATACACTAGAATATTAGTCAATCATAAAAAGGAATGAAGTACAAGGCTATAAGGTAGATGAACCTCAAGAACATTTTGCTGAGTGAAAGGAGCCAGAGACAAGAGGACAAATACTATATAATTTCATTTATGCGAAATATCCAGAAAATTCATAGACAGTACTGCCAGGAGCTGTCAGGAGCTGGGGTAGGAGGAACGAGGGTAACTGCTTAGTGGAGACCAGGTTTTATTTTAGGGTGATGAAAATGTTTTGGAACTCGATGAATGTGGTGTTTCTCCAACATTGTGAACGTACTAAATGCCACTGAACTGCGCACTTTAAAGTGGTTGATTTTATTTATGTGAATTCTACCTCAATAAAAGAAAATATTTTAATCCAAGTAATAGTTGAGGAATGCTTGGATTACACAAAGTAATGAATTAATATTAATGTGCTGAACAACAATTTACAAACTACTTGATGAGTATTACTATTCTAATTTTATAGATAAGGAAATTAAAGGCCAGAGATATCAGACCCCTAACCAGAAAGTTGGAGCTGGGACTCCAAAACCATTCTCTGATTCCACACACAGCTCTTGTTTGCATTCTACTGCATGGTCTTCTCAAATGTCAGGGAAGTTGTAGCATTTTTATGAAGTGGCCCCAATCTTGCAGGGAAGAGAGAATACAGCAGGAGGCCTAGTCCAGGGCTGTAGATGAGTGGACAGAGGGAGAGCAGAGAAGAGGAGGAAGAGATCAAATGGAGGAGAAATAGAGGCCGGGAGCACTGCATGCTGAAAGAAATCCTTCTGGGGTGGTGGAGTGGGAGGCAGACAATGGGGAAATGGGCTGTCTTACATCGGGGTGGGCTGGAATTCCACTAAAGGAAAGATGCTTCTGGCCATGACAAGCACCCCCATTAGGAAATTCCAAACTAGTAGCTGTGCCACCCCGCGAGCTAGAGGGCTGCTCTGCATGCCCTCTCATCCTCCCTCCTCTTTGAAAGATATTTGTTCCCATTTGGGAGGGACAGGACGAAAACTGAAGAGCGTCTTTATATCACGTACAGTCTCCCATCCTACCCGTACTCAGCCTCTCACCCACTGGCCCCAGCAGATCAAGCTCTTGGGGGAATGAAATGTACCTTCTCCTCGTTCATAATTTGGGGCCCTTCACCGAAGGCGCTTTAACAGAGCAGAGAGGTGGAGCCCATCATAAGGCTCTGAAAACTGAGGTTTAGTGTTTATGTTACATGCTTTGTGACTTGGTGTCTGTTGACGACCAAAAGGGGTCACAATTTAGGCAAAGAGCATTTTTCTGTTATTATAGTAAGGGTGAAGGAAAGATTCATCTGAGGGGCAGGAAGGATCTTTTCTTTTGGGAAAACATTTTGAGGGACTTTTAGTTACATTAAAGCCAAGCTAACTTCCTCCTCTGGAGAAGTTGGGAATAATGAGGAGTTAAACCGTAACAACACACTAAAAGATGTCTTCATCAGGGGAGGCTGATCACTAGGGATGATTCTCTTTCTGGGAGAAGCCAAGAGTGGGGGTGAAGGGGTGGAGGAGGACCCAGTATTGGGGCAAGGAGGCAAGATCAAGGGTGTCCCAGGTTGTGAGCAGAACCCTGCAACATGAGGGAAGAAGGGGTATTGCAAAGGAGAGAGATGGTCCCAAAGGGAGCCCTAATGAGTTGGAAGGGGACAGAATACATGAACAGGACAGTTCACATCCTGCTTTATTACTTGTCTGTGATATAATTTCCATCTGTTATCCTCAAGCCTTCATGTTAAAGCAATCATTTGTTTTAGTTGGCACTGGGGAATTGAAAGAAAGGCATGTGACCACCCTGAGGCCTAGAGGTCTGTACAGGAAGACTGGCAGCAGCCCAGAGAAGCTTCTGGAGCAAGGGCAAGAGGGGAGCCCAGAAGCCCAGAGCAGGTATTTGCAGTGGGGTGGATGCCTGAGGTGAAAAGCATGCCTGGGATCAATATGGACAATACGTAAAGATTCTTTGGGGCTCTGAAGAGGTCCTGGGAATGTAGACTGGTAAAAGGCTGGAGTACTTGCTAACCTGAGCTGGGAGGGGCTCTGGCTATGGGACTTTGCGGTACTAATGTTACTGACATTTTTGGTAGCAGTAGAATCCAACAGTCATATAAAGTGTCATCAGTTGTTACTTCCTTCCTTTGACATTTATTGAGTGACTTTTAAGAAGGAGGCACAGTTTGGCACTGAGGGAGACCACAAAGATGAATAAGACATGCAAGCCCTGCCTTTGAGCAGCTTCTGGGCTCTTAGGATCAAGTAGTCACACATACAAGAAATTGGAAGAGAAGACAACTCAATGTGAGAAGTACAGACTGCTTAAAGAAGGATGTTTTAAACTGCTTGGATCCAGTGTTGGCAAAATCTCCTAGAAACTGCCACTTTCACTCACTGTAGAGGGAGTGTAAACTAGCACAGCCTTTCTGGAAGGGAATCTGGCAAAATATATCAAAAATCATAAAAGCAAACCCAACCTTAGTCTTAGCAATTCCACTTCTAGAAATATACCCTAAAGAAACAGGTAAAAATATGTACAAAGATTGGCTATAAGGAGGTATAAAGATCACAATATTGGTGAAAATTTTCATGCTTTGTGACTTAACAATATGAAGAAAATTTTGAAACAGAAATCTCCAACAAGAGAAAATTGGTTAAGTAAATTATGGAGCAATGCTTCAGTAGTGTTCCTGCCAACAGTGCTTAACCTGAATCTAATCATGAGGAAATACCAGACAAGCGAATTGGGGGATGTTCTACAAAAGAACCAGACTATATTCTTCAAAACTGTGAAGGTCAAGGAAGATAAAGAAAGACTGAGGAACTGTTTCAGATTCAAGGGGAATAAAAAGCCCTGACAACTAAATGCAACGTGTTTTGGATTAGATTAAATCACAACTAAATGCAAGTGATTTTGGATTAGATTATGGAGGGTGTTCTCCTGCAGCCTTGCAATCATGCAGCCGTGCAGACTTATAGCAACCATGCAGCAGCCCAGAGCACTGGGTGGAGCTCTTTATGTAGTCAGTAATAACGTATTGCCCACGCATGTATAGTGAGCAAGCAGACAAGGGCCAGGTGAGTTGAGCATCCTGGCCAGAAGAACTTTTACTTTCTCCACACATGGCACCAGCAGTCCTGCAGGAGAAGCTCCCATATCCATCACTCCTTGTAAACCTTAGATCTCACTTTTAGAGATGACACCATACTGCTTTAGGTACTTTAGCACTCAGCAGGAAGAGAAGGGATCGTTCCACCTTCCCACTCCCCACTACAGCCCAGCCAGTGAGAGATCACAACTCAGCCAATGAGGAGCCAGATACGTGGGGCTCCCAAATTATTCCAGTGGAGGTTTTACTTACAGCAGGTCTCCCAACTCAGCCATTCCTTATGAGTGTTCTTCTCCTTGGTTCTCCTGACATGCCTATGGTTCTGCTGTACTTTGCATGTTCAGTATTGCAATTCTCTGCTATTCCCAATAAACCCATTTTTGCTGGTAGAATAACTGACAGTTTTATTTTTAAGGTTAACATTACCTAAATCCTATAATCTGCCAGTGCATAGGATTTTGTATTACAGTTTTTATAGTGCTGTGTCCTAGTTGGGTTCTCCTTGAACTTGAGACAAAGATTCAAGTGCAAGAAGTTTATTTGGGAGGCACAGGAAGTGTTGGTGAAGGAGGGGAATCATACAGGGAAACAGCCGGTAAAGGTGCAGCAAGTAACTGTCATGGACTACTAGAATGTAATTTGTGGGGAAACTGGGGGGAACACACCTCAGCTCAGACACCCAAGAGGCAAGGGAGCTGGGGTATTTCTACACAAACTCCCTCTAGTCCTGCCGTTGCGAGGACTGCTGGGCAGGTGGTTAATTCTCACAAATTTCTGTCTTCCCGCAGGGATGAGCGGACCCTAGTTCTACATCTTCCGTAGTTCTGAAGAAAGACCTCAGCACAGAGATGCAAGTGTTGGCAGTTGGGAATCTGGAGCCCAAAGAAGTGGCAGGGTCTGAGGGACACCAGAGACACATGACAGTGTCGCTAGAATTCTGTGTTTTTTCTCACTTTTAAATGATGGAAGTGACCTGGGCCTTTTTGACTGCCAAGAGACCCTGAGAAGCTGGGAAAGAATTCCAGGGGGAAAAGGATGGAGGCTTGGACTGAGGTGGTGGGACGGAAGGTGCAGGAAAGTCAGCATGTCTTCTGGGTGCCAGTGGAGGGGACAGCACCGAATAGAGGTGAGGAGAGACAGCAAGAGTTTGGTTTTGTGTTTAAGTTTTTGGTGTATAAGAGACACCCAAGTGGAGATGTTGGCAGGCTGGACTAGATGGGGACCTAAAAGCTCTAAAAAGGGGATGGGGGCCAGGGGAAGGAGGGATGAATAGGGGGAGCACAGAGGATTTTTAGGGCAGTGAAACTACTCTGTGTGGCACTAGAATGGATATGTGTCGTTACACGTGTCCAAACCCAGAGACTGTAACTAGGAGTGAACCCTAATGCGATCTGTGGACCAGGGGGTGACATACCTCAATGGGGGTTCATTTGTCGTGACAAATGTGCCACCCTGGTGCTGGATGTCGATGGTGGGGGCTGCTGTGTAGGTGTGGGGTCAGGGAACAAATGGAAACTTGCTGTACTTTCACTCAGTTTTTCTGTGAACCTAGAACTGCTCTAAAAAGTAAAGGCTATTTTTTAGAAAGTTGAGGGATTAGTTTGGGGACAAGCAACAAAGATAAGGTGGGAGAAAGGTCCAGAAGAAAGCCACAGGGTGTCAGGGGTGGGCAGAGACTTGAACACTACTGATGCAGGCCTGCCATGTGCCAGAGCCCTCACTCCAGCGTCACCGGCGGCCTGGGAGGTACGTCCTTAGACAGAGACCTTCAGACACTGGAAGGTGAAATAAACCGCGGGGGCTTGAACTGAGGACCACTGGTGCCTTCCATTGCTCTGCTGCTGTCGCCAAGGAGATCTTGGAGCAGCGTAAGGTAATGGAGGACGGGGTATCGGGATAAGATTTGGAAGAGGGGCCTTTGTTAGGAGACAGGGCTCAGTTTGGAGGCCTCATCTTCCCTGAACCCAGGGGAGAGCTGAATTTGAGGCTCCTTGTCCATGGGGGAAGAAGAAAAAAAGTAAATGCTTTTTGCTGTGGAAAGAGGAAGAACTTAGCAAAACCCAGAGTAATGTTTGCCATCTCTAATTGTAGCCCCAACTACTAGAATATTAACTTGTGGTTCCAGGGAGGTATTTTCCTAATCATCACAGAAAGTAGCATATATCTTTTCATTTGTCATTCCCTCGACTAGGTCCAAAAATTTTCCTCCCAAACTCAAAAGGGAGAATTTCAGTTATTTTCTACTCTTTTGCTAATGTGAACAAGGTCAGTTTGTCTTTTCCCTTCAGAGGAACAATGTGTGTCTTTGTTATGATAGCTAGAGAAAGCTGAATAAAAAGACGTTTCCAGAGTAAGTGTGGAAAGAACGTTTTGGCCACCATGTCAGCCACTGCTTATTCATTCACTTGACAAACTTTTTCTGAGTACTTGCAATGAGCCAGGCACTAGCATAGCCACTGGGACCACAGGGATGAGTAAGGTATGAGCTCTACCCTCAAGAAGTTCACAGTATGGTTAAGACTTACACAAGGCAATAGAAAATTCCAATATGGTATGACAAGAGCAATGACAATGAGAAAAGCCTGTGCACAACACTTTCTAGAATGCTCAGAGAACCTGGGAGGGTCCTCTTAACCAGGACAGATTGGGGGAAGGTGGTCGGGGAAAGCTTGGCAGAACAGTGCTGATACTGGTGATCAAATACCAATCATGGTTAGCTTTTCTTGGATTGGACAGAGGAGGACTCTGCTTATCCTTCCAGGGCAAGTCTTTGGCTACAGGCTGAGATTAGCTGAATTTAGGTCACCGTTTTGCAATTCTGAACAAGCCCTTGTATGAAATTCCTCATAGGCCTCTGAGCCTAAGATTCTAGGGTATTTCATTCCCTTTAGAACCTTGGAGATCAGCCAGATCTGCCTTGAGATTGAGATCAACAGATCAGGAGACCAACAAGTCCAACAAGTGGTTCCAGAGCCAGTGACTCCCTGTGTGACTTGAAGGAAGCTTTGTTTCTATGGATTTACCTATGCTACGTATTTCATATGAAAGGAATCATATAACATGTGTGTGGCCTTTTGGATCTAGTTCCTTTCATTCAGCATAATGCTTCTTTGAGTTTCCTCCATGTTACAATGTCAATCCTTAGTTCCTTTTTATGGCTGAATGATATTCTATTATAGACTATAGTATGATTTTGAGCTCCTGCATTAGGATCCCCTTCCCTTTCCAAACATTTGTTCAACAAACACATAATGAGCACCAATTAAACACAAACGGGATGCTGAAGGGAACTGGTGGAGGAATCACGTGGCCTCAAGCTTCTTCGCTTAAATACATTTTTTTAATTGAAGCATAACATTTAAAAGTGCCCAAATCATAAGTGCCCAAATCATGAAGCACAGCTTCATGAGTGTTTACAAAGTAAATGCAACTATTAACTTTAACACAGGTCAACAAACAGAATATTATTTGTACCCCATTCTTGTCTCCTCACGACTTTCCCCCTAATCCCTTGTTCCTCAAGGTAGCCATCATTCTGCCTTCAAACACTGTATAGGTAACCTTTGCAGAATGCAGGGGTTTGGAGCATTGACACCTGCAAAGTCAAAAATCTGTGTCAAACTCTTCACTCCCCCAAAACCTAACTACTCATAGCCTGTTGACCAGAAGCCTTACAATAACATCAACAATTAACACATATTTTCTGTTACATGTGTTATTTACTGTGTTCTTACCATCAAGAAAGCTAGAGAAAGGAGTATGCTTTTTCAAATCATCATAAATCACTCTCTCTCAGCTTGCACCTAGTTGGTGGTGACATGGCAAAACACAATAAGGTTGGAATTGTCAGTAGGTACAGAACCTATTATGGTGCCTCCCTCAAGAAAATGGTGAAGAGAAAAGAAATGAGCCAGCACCCCAAGTACTTGCTCCTTTTGTGGCAAAAGTAAGATGAAGAGACGAGCTGTGGGGATCTGGCAGTATGGTTCCTGCATGAAAACACTAGCTGCTGATGCCAGGACCTACAACACCACTTCTGTCACATGGCCATCAGAAGACTGAAGGAATTGAAAGACCAGTAGAAGTGCCACCATTTGAAGCATTGCTAGATAATAATAAATGGCTTAATTTATGTAACCAAAAAATATTGTCACAATTCTCCAAAAAATTTTCCAACACATTTATTGAAAAAATATGCATATATAATAAGACAACACAAAGAGATAGATGGCATCCAAAGTGGTAAGGAAGAAGTTAAACTGTCACTGCAGACAACATGATATTATACATAGAAAACCCTGAAGACTCCACTGAAAAACTATTAGAACTAACAACTGAATTCAGCAAAGTTGCAGGATACCAAATTAATACACAGAGATCTGTCACATTCCTATATACTAACAATGAACTAGCAGAAAGAGAAATCAGGGAAACAACTCCATGTACAATTGCATCAAAAAGAATAAAATACCTAGGAATAAACCTGTCCAAAGAGGTGAAAGACCTTTACTCTGAAAACTATAAGACACTCATGAGAGAAATTAAAGAAGACACCAATAAATGGAAATCTATCCCATGCTCACAGATAGGAAGAATTAACATTGTCAAAATGGCCATCCTGCCTAAAGCAATTTATAAATTCAATGCAATCTCTATCAAAACACCAACAGCATTCTTCAGCGAACTAGAACAAATAGTTCTAAAATTCATGTGGAACCACAAAAAACCCCAAATAGCCAAAGCAATCCTGAGAAAGAAGAACAAAGCTGGGGGGATTACACTCCCTGAATTCAAGCTCTACTACAAAGCTACAGTAATCAAAACAAATTGGTACTGGTACAAGAACAGACCCATAGATCAATGAAACAGAATAGGGAGTCCAGATATAAAGCCACACATATATGGTCAATATACGATAAAGAAGCCATGGATATACAATGGGAAAAAGACAGTCTCTTCAACAACCAGTGCTGGGAAAACCGGACAGCTACATGTAAGAGAATGAAACTGGATTATTGCTTAACTCCATACACAAAAGTAAACTCAAAATGGATCAAAGACCTGAATGTAAGTCTGAAACCATAAAACTATTAGAAGAAAACATAGGCAAAAATCTCTTGAATATAAGCATGAGCAATTTTTTCCTGAACACATCTCCTTGGGCAAGGAAACAAAATGAAAAGTGAACAAGTAGGACGCTATCAAAATAAAAAGCTTCTGTACATCAAAGGACACCATCAGCAGAACAAAAAGGCATCCCACAGTATGGGAGAATATATTTGTAAATGTATTAAGATGTTACAGAGTCATTAGCTATATGACTTATATGATTAAGGATTAGCATCCAAAATATATAAAGAACTCACATGTCTCAACACCCGAAAAACAAATAACCTGATTAAAAAATGAGTGGAGGACCTGAACAGACACTTCTCCAAAGAAGAAATACAGATGGCCGACAGGTACATGAAAAGATGCTCCACATCTCTAATCATCAGGGAAATGCAAATTAAAACCACAGATATAACCTCACAGGATGATCACTATCCAAAAGACAATAACAAATGCTGGCAAGGATATACAGAGAAATGGAATCCTCCTACACTGCTGGTGGGAATGTAAATTGGTGCAGTCTCTGTGGAAAGCAGTTCCTCAAAAAATTAAAAATAGAAATACCATTTGACCCAGTATTCCATTCCTAGGAATTTACCCAAAGAAAACAAAATCCCTGATTCAAAAAGACACAGGCACCCCTATGTTTATTGCAGCACTATTTGCAATAGCCAAGATTTGGAAGCAACCTAAGTGTCCATCAGTAGATGACCGGATAAAGAAGAGGTGGTACTTATACACAGTGGTACATTATTCAGCCATAAAAAGAAAAGAAATCCTGACATTTGTAACAACATGGATGGATCTAGAGGGTATTATGTTCAGTGAAATAAGCCAAGTGGAGAAAGACAAATATCATGTGATTTATTTGTGGAGTATAAAAAAAAAGCAAAACAGAAGGAACAAAATAGCAGTGGACTCATAGACACCAAGAAAGGACTAGTGGTTACAAAGGGAGAGGGGCTGGGGCGGGTGAGGGGTGGGGAGGGTGCAGGAGATAAAGGGACACAATAATTTGCAGTCACAATGTAAGCTGGTCACAGGGATGGTAGTACAGCATGGAGAATATAGCTAATGACTCTGTAACATCTTACTACATTGATAGAGGGGTGAGGATTTAATAATATGAGGGTAACTGTTGAACCACTGTGTTGTATATTTGAAACTAACATAAGATTATATATCAATGGTACTTTAATAAAGAAATATGCACATAAATGGACCTGTGCTTTTCAAACCCGTGTTGTTCAGGGTCAACTGTACATTAGTTTTTCCTGTTTTTAAACTTCATATAAATGGAATCACACAGTGTCTACCTTTTCATCTCTGGATTCTTTTACTCAGTGTTACATTCAAGACTTCCCCACATTGTGGCAGCTCATTCATTCTTACTGCTGTACAGTGTTAACACTATTACAATTTCATCCATCAATGATTGATAGGCATTCAGATAGTTTCATCATTGTGCCACTATAATAGCATTTCTATGAACATTTTGGCCTCTTTTGATAAACTGAGGTACTCATATCTTTTGGGTATATACTTACAACTGGAATTCTTTGAGTCATATATTCATCTTTATATGCAGTTAAATACACAGAATTTTCCAAAATGGTCAGACTGCTTTATAGTCTCACCTGTTGCTTCTAAGGCAATTCTTCACAAAGCATGGGACTGGTAGGCAGGGCTGTCCTAGTGGTGATGGTAGGGAGTGAAATAACACCAAGTCCCCAAGTGAGAAAATTGTCATTTTAATGCTCTTTAAATCCTTCTGATAACATCAAAGAGAAGTCTCATGTAACACTAAGATGTTGCTAACCATCTCTTAGTCTCCCTTTTTAACAAAGTTTCAGACTTTCAACAATGTATCCAACTGATACTTAATAACACTGTTCTAGAGTAGTTTAATTGCTTTCTATTTACAGCAAGTCATAAGGTTTTTCCGTTTAAGTTAACATTGTCTTTCAAATAAATTAATGTAAGTTTTTACAACATGAATCAACAGAAAATAGTAAAGATAACATGCAGGTGATATGTAGACTCAAGAAACTGAGTTCGTAAGAAATGACTGGTATTTGGAGAATACTCTCGTCAAGGCTGTTTACTTTAAGGGCATAGGACCTTGCTTCAAAGTATTATGTTCACCTCTGAGCACATGGCTTTCTAGTCAACATAAAACAAACGTTAAACTTGTCCCAGTTCTCCCAATTTGGGGATGAGAGGCCAAAATGGAAGCCCACACACCATCCCAAAGGTTTTTAGGACACCGAAACCTTGATGCGTCTGACCCACAGTTTATTAACGAACTAAAATGACATTAAAATTAATTCCATCGCATGCAGAAGCCAGAAGGCTCCACCTGAGGCCGAAATAGGAAAGAGATCCTTTCACAGAACAGGTAGAAATAGTAATCCATATGGGTTAACAAAAGATCAGTAGCAAATAGAGAAATAAACAGTTAGCTCCCCACCTGGATTACTCCTCTTTAGTTTGTAGTGACATTGGAGACAGTGTTGCTGTCCCAAGCATTCAGCTACTCAGAAGCCATAACGGAAAATTCCCCCTCAGAATCCGGGCTGACGGACCCAAGAGGGACGGTTACAGCCTAGGGTCCCCAAAAGGCGGGAGGCTGCGGCTCTTCCAAGCCCCGCCCCGCCCCTCTCCGCCAGAGACCACGCCCCTTGCCACAGGCCCCGCCCCCTCGCTTTTCCGCGGCCCCGGCGACTACCGCGCGCACTGAAGATGGCGGTTGCGGCGGGAAGGTTGTTCCGGGCTTCGGTGAGTGGCTGCCGGCTGGGGACAGGAGTGGAGACACTGCGGTGGCTTCGAAAACGTGCTTCCCAGGCAGAGTCCCTCTCCCTGCAGTCTGGGGTCCTTTCGCCCTTCCTGGAGGCATCAGCGGGTAACAGGCGCCGTTCTCTAAGGAGGCCTCCCTGCGCCTGCGCAGAACCCGCTCTTTCCCCACGGCTCGCCGTCCCCTTTCCTGACCCTTATAAACCCCCAGTCTCGGGTCCCCGGCCCTCCCTTCACTTACGTACCTGGCCCTGGTTCTGTAACCGACTCTGAGACCTTGGACAAGTGACTTTCGCCTTTTTGAACCTGTTTACTTTTCTCACTTTAAGGTAGAAAAAATAAGGTAGAAAAAATGATGCCTACATCAAGGCATTGCTATGAGCATCCACTAAATGACGGTGGAAATCAAAGTGCTAAAGTGCAAAAGGCATTGTTCTCCTCCCACTCCCCAGATCTGTCCCCGCGTTTTTCTCCTGGCAAAGCCGCGTACCTCTTGCTACCCACCCTTCCCCTTTCTCCTGGCGGGATTCAACGCGGGCTCTTTCTTCTTCCTGAGTCATGCTGAATTCTATAGTTGAGCAAACATTTTCCTTGAGCACTGTCCAAACTTTCCCAGAGGCTGAACTTTGCTCTACTTGTTTTTTTGTCTGTGGGGCTGGAAGGGCCTTGTCTTTTCTAAGGAAACCTTGGCATAGTGGAACATGCTCAGCAGATGGTGCTGGTAAAGGGCTTAACTACGTGGCGCCTGGCCAAGGCCGCTTGGTTGTTGAACGTTTTGTGTTGCTCTTACGAGCATGGGGACTTTATGGCCATTTAATTCTCCACTTTGCAGTCCTTTAAAAAAACGATAATTTTAAATAAAAATTCTATTTAAGGTGTACAACGTGATAATTTGAGATACATATATGTGATAAATCATTACTACAGTCAAGCTAATTAATGTATCTCCTCACATAGTTACCTGTTTGTGTATGTAATGCGTGCCCCTGAAACCTATGTTCAGCATATTCCCAGTGTTCAATGTGGTATTACTATTAAGTATAGTTACCCCGCATGTACCTTAGATCCCTGGACTGGCTCATCCTATGTAACTGCAACACAGTAGCCTTGGACCAACGGTCTCCCCATACTCCTGCCCCCTGTAGTGGTGAAGGAGGAGGAAGCAGAAGGGAATGTTGAGAACATGGAGACTGAAACCATACTCCTAGAGTGTGGGGTCTGGAATTTGGTTCACAGGAGCAAGGAGAGCTGAGGCTGCCATTGGCTTGATGCCCTTTCAGCAGGGCAGCCTTTGTCTGCCATTCTGGGACTACTTTGTAATATATAATGTTTCTCTTTCCAGGTTGCCCGACATGTCAGCGCCTTTCCTTGGGGCATCTCTGCCTCTGCAACCCTTAGGCCTGCTGCTTCTCAAAGAACATGCTTGACCAATGTATTGTGGTCTGGTTATGGTCAAGCAAAATTCGCCTTTAGCACCAGTAAGTGTTATGCCTTGGTTTGACCTCAGTCACGGAAATATGAGTAATTATTTCTGGACAGGAGCTCTGAATCCTGCCTATGTATTAGGCTCACCTGGGGAGCTTTTAAAACTATACTGCCCCAATAACCCCCACCCAAGACAAATTAAGTCAATCTCTCAAGTGAGACCAAGACATCAGTATTTTTTTTTTTTAATTGAAGGGTAGTTGGCATAGAATATTATATTAGTTTTAGGTGTATGACATAATGATTTATATACAGTATGAAGTCATCATGATACATCTAGCTACCATCTGTCACCATACCAAGTTGTTACACTATTATTAACTATATTCCCTATGCTGTACATTGCATCCCCCTAGTGGTCCTTATTTACTTCAGAAGATTTTTTTTTTAATGAAGTATCATTGATACATAATCTTATGTTGGTTGCAAATGGACAACACAGTCGTTCAACAGTTACCCATGTAATTAAATCCTCACCCACTCTTGTGCCGTTACTATCTATCAACATAGAAAGATGTTACAGAATCACTGACTGTATTCTTCATGCTGTCCTGTCCCTGTGACCAACTTATTTTGTGATTGCTAATGATTGTGTCCTTCTATCTCCCTCATGCAACCCCCCCAAACCTGCCCCAACTCTTCCCCTTTGATAACCAGTAGTCACTTCTCAGTGTCTGAATCTGCTGCTATTTTGTTCCTTCTGTTTTGCTTTGTTTTTATACTCCACAAAGGAGCGAAATCATATGGTATTTGTCTTTCTCCACCTGGCTTATTTCACTGAGCATAATAGCCTCTAGATCCATCCATGTTGTTGCAAATGGCAAGATTTCTTTTTATGTCTGAGTAATATTCCATTGTGCATATGTACCACTTCTTTATCCATTCATCTACTGATGGACACTTAGGTTGTTTTCGTAACTTGGCTGTTGCAAATAGTGCAGGGATAAACATGGTGCATATATCTTTTTGAGTCAGGGATTTTGTATAACTAGAAGATTATAACTTTTAATACCTTTATTAGTGTTTTTTAAAAGCTCATGAAGTTTCTAGTGTGCAGCCAGGGTTGAGAATTACAGAGGCAGAGTGCCCTCTGTCACATTTCCTATTGGTTATTAGGGGGTTTCAGTCCTCTGTGTTGAGGAACAAGCTGCTTTCTGGGCCCACTGTGTATGAGCGGGTGTGAGATAACTGGGAGTGGCGGGCAGCCTGTCAGGAACTGAGGCTTTTGCATTTAGTCCTGTGTGCCAGCTCGTCTGCCATGTATGACGTAGGACTCGTCTGTGATCCAAATGAGCATAGCTGTTTCTTGAGATGTACACCTATTTTCTGGAATGTGGACTTTGCTACAATCAGCTGTAGATAAGGAATGGTATTTGAAAATGCCTCCTTTAGATTTGTCCCACCTTTCAAAAACCATGTATTTAACATGTAACGGTTTGGGGCATATACTTGAGCAAAACCTTTGTTTGTGGGTGAAATGTCCTAAAAAGTTGCAGTTTTTCTACCCTGGAGCTTTAAAAAAATTGTAAATAGTGATTTGATGCCACAAATTAAAAACTTCCTAGTCATCTATCTCAAACTTACACTCCCAGCAGCTCCTGTTCCTGAAGCCCAGGCATTTTGACACATGATCTCCTTTGTCCCGAGTTCTCGGGTAGAAGCGAGTTCTCGCCGGCTCTGACACATCCTGTATCCTTCCCTTCCTTCTTGTCCTCTTTCCTACTCCGCTCCCTTCCACACTATGCACTTAGCCAACCGAAATCCCTTCCTAGTATCAGTCTCCCCTCCTGCTCCGCACCCTCTGCTGCCAGACTGTCCTCCTTAAAAACAGCTGACTCATCATCGTCCAACTCTTACATGAAAACTTCCGGCGGCTCCTTTATCGCTTTACAACAAGCTCATCAGCCTCAGGTTGAAGGGCCCTCACCACATGGCCTTGGACCATTCTTCCTTTGTCTCCTGTTCTTCTGCCTCCCCCCACACACCAGCTCTCTCTGTTCTGATTAAACTGTGCCACGGGCTGTGCCCCACACCTGCCCTGTTCCTTCCTCCACATCTGTGCCCTGTCCCATCTGGACTTGGCAAGATCGGAACCATATTTAGAATCCACATCCAGTCTCACGTCTTCCTTCATTCCATCCCTACCATTTTCTGTCATCTTTTTAGTCACTATAATTTATGTGCAGGCTGGAACTGTAGAAGGAAAAAAAAATTAACCTAAGATGTACAATTGAACTGAACTTTTAATTTATACTACTAGTTAATTACTGGGAGAGATTTAAATGAGGTGAAACCGATGCCCGGCTTACCAGATGATGAACTGTGTGCGTGTGGGTTTTTCAGGCTCCTCATGCCGCGCCCCTGCCGTCACCCAGCACGCACCCTATTTTAAGGGTACAGCCGTCGTCAACGGAGAGTTCAAAGAAATAAACCTTGATGACTTTAAGGGGAAATATTTGGTGCTCTTCTTCTATCCTTTGGATTTGTAAGTGTAATTTCTACGATGCCTTGATGTCATTCTGAGAGCAAGCGAGGTTCCCTGCTTCACGCTGATAGTGCCTGTTTCCATGTGCTCTTCTCGCCAAGGGAAGGGTCTTTGAGGCCCTTCATCACTGATGCCCTTGTTGAGCACAGCTTGCATCTGTAGCTAATTTGCAAGTGATAAATTTAGAGGCTGGAGTGGCATTATTTTCAATGAGATGGGATTTGAATATGGCTGTGTTACCGGTCCAGGAGCAGTGGTTCCCGTGAGCCAGTCTAAGGAAGTTTTCACTGGTCAGGGTAAAAATGGGAGAAATAAAGAAAATGAGTTACCTCATAAAGCTATTCAGTTAAATAAATCTTTTATTTATTCTTAGAATGTGCCTCTTTTCCTTCCCCCGTCCACCCATTTTTTAATAAAGGTGAGTCCAGTAAGGATGGTTAACCATTTTGCCCTTTGCACCTGTAAGAAATGGAACTAGTTTTTAGATCACTTGTTGTTCATATTTCAAATCCTTGTTTTAAAATTCTCTGATGAGTATTTCTGCCCTTTTTTTCTAGCACCTTCGTGTGTCCTACAGAAATTGTTGCTTTTAGCAACAAAGCCAAGGAATTTCACGATGTGAACTGTGAAGTTGTTGCAGTTTCCGTGGATTCCCATTTCAGCCATCTTGCCTGGATAAACACACCAAGGAAGGTATAAGCATTCACCCTGCGTTTGTACTGAGGATTTAAAAAAACTGAAAAGATCCCATAAAAGGCTAATCAAGAAGTGGGTAAAGCATGATTAGTCTGGAAGAGGCTATTTATAGGTAAATCCTGTTCAACTCTGTCCACCTCTCTCTTGACATTGCCTGTATTTATGCTCCACTGACTTGTATTTTCCAAGGAGAGCAGGCTCGGCAGGGCAGGGGCACAGCTGGGTCCTCTGCCTCCCCTCTTGCCGTTATCCCGTAGACCCCACGTATCCCACATGGCTTGTGGGATGGCACTTAGATTCTCTGATTTCACTGTTTACATGGTCAGTGTTCTTGCCTAAAAATTTGCTTAGGAGAACCAAAATTTCTAGCTATGCTGCTGGACTATCAATATCAAATCATCTGATGTATTTTTAAAATTACTTTTCCATTTTTATGCTTCAGAAATTAATCTTCAACTAAAAGAATACTTCAGGAATTAGGAAAATAAAGGTATATAGTATTAGCTGGGTTTAAATCTTGTGTCTGTCGCTTTCTAGCTGTGACCTGGAGCAAGTTACTTAACCTTTGTGTGCCTCAGCTTCCTCTTCTGTAAAATGGTGACGATAACAGTGTCTACTCCAGGATGGTTGGGAGGAGGGAGGAAATGAGTGACTTAGAGCAGGGCTTGACCCATCATCGGAGCTCAGTTCCTGCTACCTAACTGCCACTAGTGTTTATCTCAAACATCAGGGCACCCAGCCAAGAAGGCTGTGAGAGCGCACAGTATGACAGCCCCTCATGTTTGCATTTTCATTAGACTGGCGGTTTGGGCCACATGAACATCGCACTCCTGTCAGACTTGACTAAGCAGATTTCCCGAGACTATGGTGTGCTGTTAGAAAGTCCTGGTGTTGCTCTGAGGTAAGATCCCTGTTCCTTGTGACCTTAAAATTGTTTTTCCTATTCAGCGTCATCCTGCTGCTTTGTAGTTTTATAGAGACCTTGGACAAAACATTTTGAAAACTCCAAATCGTTAAAGTTAGCCTCGTAGTAAGCACTGCTGAGTGCATCCTGTGAGGGTTGGCAGTCTTTCAGAAATGGCCAGGATGTGTCTGCCCGCTGCGCCACCGGTATCTCTTTCTGAAGGTGGATGTTGCATCTTTGCATCTCTGCACTGCCCTACTCCCTAACTGTCTGGGAGCCACTTTTATGGGGAACACACTCCTGGCATGTTGGAGAAGGGGGTACTAGCAGGGGAGGAGTTGGTATCGTAGAATAGGTGAGATCTTGTATAAATCAGACCAGAGTTTGATTTTTTTTTTTTCTTGGTAAATGCAGCTACCTAATAGCTGTATAATTTTGGGCATGTAATTTAACCTCTTTGTGTCCCAGGTTTTCTGTAACTAAAATGAGACCGTACCCCCCAAGTTGGTTGTGAGGACTCAGTATGGTGAGGCAGCTAACGTGTTTAGCACAGGTCCTGGTAGCTGCTAGGACCCGCTGTTCCAGAATTTCATACCTGTCCTCATTCATTTTGTGGTTAGACCTTTATTCCCTTGACTATGAAAACTTTCTGTCTGTGTTCCTGTGTCTGTGTAATATATTCAAATGCAACCTTCCTGGGAAGGATGAGATTTTAGACCTTAGAACTGGCATCTTGATGGCCACTGCCTGGAAGGATTGGGAAGCACTTTACCTCCAGAAGTAGGTGAGGACCTCACTTTGCTGTGCCTCACAGTTTTGCTGGAGCCAGCTTGAACCTGTTCACCTGCCCTGTCTTGTAACTGTCTTCTGTCCTTTCCTTTTGGGTTACACCTGAAGTTTTAGCTCTGGAAGTCACCTTAGGGCTTAGGCCTTTTTAACTCCAAGGAGATTACTGTTTTCCTTTAGTAAACTAAAGCCAAGCTTTGATGAGTTGACAGAAAAAGGAAAAGAAGAGTGTTGGCTTTTTCCTCCCAGGATTTCCTTCTCTGAAGAGTCCTACTAATTTTGCAGTTACCTCCCTGCTGGTTTCAGTATTAGGATTGACAAGGGCAAGGAGTATAGACTGACTTGTAAGATCAGGCTTTCTTTCCGGAGTCTGTGGGCCTGCTCCATCCTAGCTCTGTCTGCGTCTACACTGTGGACTCCAGTGTGGCCCCGCTCTCCAGGAGCATGCACCAGGACCCATCAAGCCATAGAGCCTAGACCCCCAAGGGCCAGGCCCAGGGAAGGAGAAGCACCTTTTTACCTTGTGAGTTTCCTCTAACTTACCTTTTTCCTGAGTGATTAGCCCTTGGAATGCCGCACCCTTTTAAGACAGACTGTTAGAGAAGACAAGTAGTGACTCTGGCATCTTACTACACTGATGGACAGTGACTTCAGTGAGGTATGGGGGGGACTTGATAATATGGGTGAATGTAGTTCACACTGTTTTTCAAATGAAACCTTCATAAGAGTATATATCAATGATACCTTAATAAAAATAAAATAATAATAATAATAATAATAATAAAGACTGCTAAACCTGTGGATTAAACATTATCTGAATTTGTCATAGTAACACCAATACTAGTACAGATGAAGGGCACAGACCACAGAGTGGGTCATCTCGTTACATTGCTGCCAAGTAATAAAGAGTGACAGCCTTGGTTTTTCCTTTAGCTTTGTGCTCTGCATACACTTAAGGCCAGTACATTCTTTATGCAAAGATTTTCCTATTGGATTTCCCCACATTTACCCAAGAATTCGCTCATTTCAAAAGTATTTACTAAATACAGGTAAAACACATCTCTGTCCCTTCCCAATTGCCTATGGTTTCTTTGCAAGATTTGATACAGCATCCCCCCAAAATGCTTGTTGAATCACTAATACATAAATAAGTCTTTACTCTCTGTGATACTCTCTGTAACTTTTAGATATTTTTAGGTTACATTTGTAAAGGTGACTATACTGCCTGTTTCCGTGGTGGCCTGATTTAGTCCCATCTTTGTTAAAGTATCAACCATTAATAAGAGATGAAAAGTTTTTTATATAATGATAACCTCACTTTTAAGCATGTGATAGAGCTTAATAAATGCTTTATTAAGGAGAATTAAAGACAGAAGCGGATAGAAGTTAGACTCTTGTCTAGTTCTGTACTGTTGTGGTACTAATGAGGATAAATTCTGACACAGAGGTCTCTTCATAATTGATCCCAATGGAGTCATCAAGCATTTGAGTGTCAATGATCTCCCAGTCGGCCGAAGTGTGGAAGAGACCCTCCGCCTGGTGAAGGCATTCCAGTTTGTGGAAACCCATGGAGAAGTCTGCCCAGCAAACTGGACTCCGGATTCTCCTACAGTAGGTTTCTTTTGCAAAAGTGGTAGGACCCCAGCAGTGCTGTGGAGGGTCCCAGGTCCTCAGCATGAAGGGCTGCTGGCCTGGAATGGCCACATAAGATGCCCACCCTTGGAGCAGGGGTGCAGACAGTGTGCAAATGGGTGAAGCAGCTAAGAGATGGTGGGTGGACCAGGCAGGCTTTGAAAGTAACTTTCATCCGTGTATCTTAAAGGAAACAGCCGAATCCTTAAAAAGTTAAAGGTTGAGAGCTTTCAACTTACTTTTGAGACTATTACCTTAAAGTTAGTTACCCAATGAAATGTTTTTATATTTTCAGATCAAGCCCAGTCCTGCTGCTTCCAAAGAATACTTTGAGAAAGTACATTAGTAGATCATCCCATGTGCACCTGCAGCTTCTCACACCAGAAAAGAACCACAGTTGGAACTCACTTTTAGCATTTCAAAGATGATTATTTATAGAAGGCAAAAACCCAATTATGTTTGTAGTCATAAATATCACAGATGTTTTGTTTTTGTAACATTGGCTAAGGCTATTTAAATGTGGCTCATTACTAATATAAGGAGTCCTTAATTGGTACACTTTTGATGGCTAGCTAGTTTATAAAATGCCTAGCTCACCTATTTCTTGGATCATGTCTTTAATTGAAAAAGGAAACACTCTTCTTTCTTAGCCTTACTTGAACCTTTCTGTATACAAGAGTAGCACAACAAACGTTGAAAGCTTCTGATCAAGGGTCCTGAAATGTTCTTATGTTTCTTTGCATCAAACTGAATTTTCTTGTAACAGATCAGTTTTAAGTTGTTAGCATCAGTAGGCTAACTCTTGCACTTGATGTATATGTGATTGAAAAAGTGAGAATCATGTTTTTAAAAAAAAAATAGTGGCAAAGTGACAACTGTGCATGTTTATCATCCCTGAGATTTATAGTTTATGTAGTTCTTACATTATTTGTTAGCTGACTTGATGTATGCATACATTTCTAGATACTGATTTTGTGTAATTATAAAGGATATTTATTGAGTCCAGGGATTGCATTTTGAAATCATTTTAATTCTTTTTCTGAAGTGCTCCCTGCAAAGTGTATAACAAAAATAAATAAACATTTAAAAATATTTGCATTTTTAACATCATTAATTGCTGGTTCAGCTTATGTTGTGTGGCTCTGGTTTTCCTTCTGATTATATCAACAAGCGTTTATTGAGTATTTAACTCAGGGCCCACGAAGATGAGTAAGATGCTGGCTCCACACCCAAGGAACTCCACAGCCCAAGCAAAAGAGATTTGGAAGCATTCATTCATCATTTCAATAAATCTTTGAATGCCTACCATATGCCAGCTGCTGTTTTTGAAGCACAAGAATGAACAAAAAAGACAGACTCCTTCCTTCACATACCTACATTCTAGAGGGGGGAATCAAAAAACATAAAATACATAGACTGGGAGGAAAATGAAGTGGAACAAGGAACTAGAGCAGAGAATTGCAGGTGTTCTAGATATGGTTGCCAGAGAAGGCCTTAAGAGAGAGTCAGTCTTTCTAGGTCTATTTTCCCACCTGTAAAGTAAAAGCAATAATTGTACGTGTCTCAGGGTTTTGATGAGGATCAAAGGAGATGAAATGTATTGAAAGTGAAGTTCAGGGGATAAAGTTCTAGGCATGGTCCTGGCAAGTGCAAAGGCCCTGAGGTATGAGTGGGCTTGGAGTGGATCAAAAATTGGGCTTGGACTGGAATAGGGAAGGAGAACAGGGAGCCCAGAGTGTCTTATGGCTAAGCTAAGGACTTTGGATCCTATTCTGAGACGGGAAATGTTGGGAAGTTTTCGAGAAGAGTTGTGTCAACTTGTTCTGAGAGGATCACTGGCTCCTTAGTTAAGACTAGACTAAACATCTAGAGTGGTCAGCTGGGCTGGATTTGTGACATACTTGAGCCAACAGAGTATCACAGCTGTGCTAAATACTATGGTGCAATAAATGCATTCCTGGGACATAAGGGTGACAACTGAGGAGGGCACATTACCCAGCTGTGGGCATCAGAGAAGGCTTCCTGGAAGAGGAGATGAACTCTTTGTTTTTTGTTTTGTTTTACATTCTTTCTGACTTTATAAGAGGCCCTAGTCCAAGCCCAGTCCCATCCAACCCAAGTTCAAGAGGAGATGAACCCAAAGGCTGTAGAAGAGTGAGGCAGGTGAGCTGAGCAAAAGGAGTGGCAGAGTCACATGGGCCTGAAGAAAACCGTGAACTGGTTTCATGTTCCTGGAGGGGAAGGCAAAAGAGGGAGTAGGCCAGCTGGGTGTTAATGGCCCAAACAGCACTCCAGTGGACCCAGCATTATATATCATTTAATCCTCAACAAAACCCTGATAGAGTTATTGTCATCATTTTACAGTAAATATACCTATTGATATTGACCAGGGTCACACAACTAAGTACTTGGTGACACTGGGTCCCCAACTCAGGACCCCTGAGGACCTCATGCACACCCTAAACAAGGAACACGCATACCCCCTCATCCCCACTAATGCGGGTCAGGGGTGGTGGGGTGGAAGGGTGGCAGCAGGAAGAAGGAAGGCACATTTTTTTCCTTACAATGGACCCTACTTGAGCTGTTTAACAGAAAACTGGATTTGCCCCAGTGCTGGAGAAAAACTGTCAGGCTGGGAGATAGCGCACAGTACAAAGTGCCAGCTGCACGGGCTGGTGGCAGGACCCCACACTTAGAGGGCTTGGTTTAATGCTCTGATGCAGACTTTGGAATTCTCTATCTTTTTAATAATAAAGGGAACCACATTTTCATTTTTCGCTGGGCCATGAAGATTATGTCCTGGCAATCTCCTATTCCATGTACAATGGACTTAAAGGCAATTAAGGGGATTTTCGAGGGTACTGTCCAAAAGCTTGGACACACCAGCGCTGCGTAAAATGGGGGTTCTCTGTGGATACTGTGATATGGGGGTTCCGATAGCTGATCCCTCCGGACCTGGAAGCGGACGGGCAACCCGAAGGGGCGGAACAGGTCTGGGAAGACCTGGTCTGTTGGGCATGCGGGGGTCGGAGTGCGGGCGGTGGAGGCGTGGGACCTGCAGGCGCTGGCACGTGGTGACACCGAGCAGCGGGCGCGCGCGACTCCGGGAGCAGGAACAGAGGGCGCGCGCGCGCGGGGCGGAGCTCGGCGCCCGGCTCCTCCTCCGCGCCCGGTGGCGGCGGGCCGTCCAGCCAGTCCGCAGGGCCCGGGAGGAGGAGCAGGGCGAGAAGGTAGGGCGGCATCACAGCCCTCATGGAGCCCAACGTGCGCTTCTGGATCACCGAACGCCAAGTACGGCCCGGGCCCGCGCGGCTGGGGCGGGAGGGCGGGGGCCGCGCCGAGTGGACTCGCCGGCCGGCCCGGGTGACCTTGGGCGGGCCATGCGGCCGCACCCCCGGAAGGGGACAACGGGCAAACCCAGGCCTGCCGGATGCGGACGGCCAAGGCTGTCCCGTGTGTCACTTCTGCCCCACGCCTGGCTAGGGAGGGTCGCCACAAGGTCACTCCTTCCATCATCCAGAGGAGGCAGCCCCCACCCCCCCGGTGCCTGCCCTCTGCTGCCGAGCTGTTGAGCATCAGGTTTGGGGACGCACAGCTGTCCCCAGGAGGACCCTGCCTGCAACCCGGTGGCTCAGCCACTCAGGAAGTGAGACCGCCGCGGCGGGTCGGCGGTAGCAGAGGCCCCGCCTGCAGGCCTTGTCTGGCGCGGGCCAATAGAAATAGCACGGGAGCCGTGTCTAATTTAAAGTTTTCTAGTAGCCATATTGAAAAAGGTAAAATGAAACAGCTGAAATTAATTTTAATAATGTATTTGGTTAACAATACTAACATTTCAACACATAATCAGTATAAAAATTATTAATGAGCTATTTTATTGTCCATCTCTTTTTTCTACAAAGTCTTCAAAAGATTTGGCGTATCTTTTAGCACCTCTTGATTTGGCCTAGCCACATTTCAAGGGCTCCGTAGCCACATGTGGCTAAGTGGACAGTACAGTTCTAGAGGGTTCTTTCTCAGCCCTTACCTAAAGTAGGACCTATCCCAGTTTTTTTTAGGTGGAAAGGTTGAAAAGGGACAGGGTGCCCAGATTGTCTCAGAGCCAAGACTCAAAGCCAGAGCTACAGAGTTTAGGGCTTTGGGGATTAAGAAGCGTGAACCGGGCTGCCTTTATCGAGGCCTTGCTGGCATGTGGGTTCTTTGTGATTTCAGGTAAGCCTTAGAACAACTCTAAAGAGGGTGAAGAAACAGATTCTGAGACCTTTCTGGGTAGTTGCTTAAAGGTCGTACGTGGGATGTGAGCATAGGCCCATTTGAGCCCAAAGTCTGGGCTTTTAACCCTCAAAAGCAATTTGATAGTGGAGTTATGAGCACGGGCTGCCGTGCCAAGTCTTTTTCTGGCTGGGTTTCCCTGAATGCATTCATGATCCCTTCTAAGCGTCAGTTTCTTCTGAGAGACCTGTAAGGTGGGGGTGTCATGAAGATTCCAGGAGGTGCTGCAGAAGGCCCTGTTAGCTGCATAAAAATGATGTCATCCATCCTTATTAACATATATCTCTGTTTTTCTGCTGCTGTTAACCACTCTGTGGTACTTTTCCCCTCTTAAGTCTTTTTTTCAAAGATTTCTTCAGTGGACAGAATTATTGGATCCTACAAATTTGGTCATTTCAGTTGTAAGTATTTTCTTGTTTTCAGAGATAATGAATTTCATATTTTATTCTGAAATATGAACACTGTATGTCACTTTTGAAAGCAGTTGAAATAACAGAATCCATGTCTTTATTATGTTTTGATTCCTTCTGAATGAGCTTGTTAGATTGGAAGGGTGCTAAATAAAATCGTCCATTTAATAGGTAATACCAAGCCCTAGGTCAGATGCTGGTGGTTCAGAGGGGATCAAGGTAAACTTCCCTGGTAATGGAGGACAAGCTAGTCACAGACCTCAACCTAGGGTGGGGCATAGCAGGGAAATGGGGAGGGTGTTGAGGGAAGACTGAGAGGGAGGGGCTAAGAAGGACCTGTCACGGATTGGGGACTGTAAGCAAAGCCTAGGGGAGGAGAGTACACCGCCCAGTCACTGGGGCTTTAATGGGAGAAACCAGGCAGTTCTTGTGTTTCATTCAGATGAGAGGGGTTGTGTTTTGGAGGTTCTCCGTGGTCACCATGTGGCAAGTAACCAGTGGAGACCAGACTGTAGGTGAAGTGATCCATTCAGGGGATGGTTCAGCTGTCCAAGTGAAAGATGAGGGTTTGAACCAGATGTCACTGGGGGATGAAGAGGAGGAGATTCCCTGTCATTGGCAATGGCCCTACAGGGCCAGGCCCAAAGGGACACTCCCATCCTTGTACTGAAAATGTTCTGTATAGCCTTGCTTATAATAGAGAAAAAACAACAAACAAGCTGAATGCCATCAGAGAAATAAAGAAATACAATGTGATAAATACTGATTAGCTATTGGAAGTGCTGACCTATGTATCAACATATGATAGTAAGTGGAAACATGATATATATGATGGTAAATGGAAAAATGTGATATCTGTTCAGTGGAAAAAGCAAGATGCATTAAGTACAGCATTTATGCAAATAATAACGTAAAAAAACAATACTATGTATTTGTTTATAGATACACATATGTATCTATAAGTATAAAAAAATGGCCTGGAAGTTTATGCCTTTAACTCATAACTCTGACAGAATGGGGATGGAAATAAGACTGGGGGGTGATGGCTCTTTCTGGAAAAAGGAAAATTAGAAGCAAATAAAACCACAAATGTTTACAGTTAATCCTGGGTGAGGGGCTTTATGAGTATGTAATCACTCCTTGTATTTTCTGTATTTAATTTTTTTTCTCAAATTAAGAGAGAGATTGAATAACTGTGGGAGGGTGAATGAGAGAGGAGGGGCTTCCAGGTTTCTGATTTGCATAGCCAAGCAGACGGTGGCGTCATTCACGGAGAAAGTGGCATCAGAGGACGGCTGGGAGAGGGCACACCAGTGGGGTGAGGTGCTGGAGCTCCCTGGAGAACTGGGTGGTCTGGCTGAGAGTCACACAGGGCACTCCCCTAGTGGGAATTCTCAGGGCACAGGGAGCCTTGGCTACACTACAGGTGTGAGTGAACATGCGATTCCTAAATTTGTGGAGGAAGCTGAACAATCTGGAGACCATTGCTTGATTTCTTACTATCTGATTATAGGAAAAAATCGAAAAATCGAGGCAGCTGTTGTTAACAAATGAAGATGCATTCGGATCTTTGGAGGACCAAAGGGTATGTCTGTGTGCCTGGCTCAAGGCTGGGTGTGATTGCCTTCAGGTGATTCTGCTTGCATGGTCTGAAATTAAGTGGAATTTTGTCATTGTAAACACTGTCCAGGGGATCCACTTTTCAAAACTGGGTTACTTTTTAAAATGTAGTTAGAATTCCTTCTCATAAACCAGATTAGTATTAGGTATTAATAGGAGGAACTAGTATTAAGGAGAAAAAGGCAGAGGGTTCCTTCCGTATAACATACTTGTGAGGATTCTCTGTACTTGTTCTTGGAGCCCCATGGCAAGATCCAGAATTTAGGCAGGCCTCCAAAATCAGAATCTATTTCCCATTAGAGGCATTATTCCTGGGCAGAGTTACACTCTTACCGGAAAATTCAAACCGAGTATTTACTTTGCAATGTATGCGGCCGTCAGAGCCCACAGACATCAGTCCTGTGAAGCAGCCTGTGGAAAATTCACATATTTGACTTGGGTTTTTCTAGGAACTGGATGGGGCCCTGCGCTTACAGCCTGGCTCTATTGCAGGTGACTTGGCTAGTGGCATGGTGTGTCATCTGCACATAGCTTACTGTGAGCCAGAGCAGGTTGGACTCAGAGACTCACCTGCAGGATCAGATAGGGTGGCCTTGAGTCCTCTCCAACGTCAGAGACTAGGACATTTTAATGTTCTGGTTGATCTCTCTGTGTGGATTATTTCTTTGCTTGTTGTAGTTCTTTGTTTGTTTGATTTATTTGATTCATTTATTTTGATTTGTTCTGTCCATGTGGTTTTGAACAGTTCTGGCCTTCACTCTCTGAAAAGCGGAGCAAAGGTGTCACCAGAAATGAGACTGAAGAGACTTTTTTGCTGCCAAGCCACCTTTAAAAGCTGTTGCTTTTTTTTTTCTTTTTAGATACAGGAGGCTTGGAAGAGAAGTCTTGTAAGTTTCAGCACCTTCCTAGTTTTTGACCACCTTATATAACAAAATCAAACATCAAATAACCTTTGTGTTCACCCTTTTAAAGTCAACAGTACATCCCGACAACAGCAAATTGATCCCTGTTCCTTTTCGACCTGCAGGTGAGCTGATTCTCATTCTTGAATGTGGGTTGGGAAGATGTGATTTGTAACAGTTACCAAACTCTGCCTGCCTTATTTGATTTTTTCCAAGAAGGATTTCTGACCAGGAGTCTGGGAACCATAGCTTAAATGGGATATTTGAAAGGTCTGGGGTTGATAGGGGGGAAGAGCAGGTTTGGGACCCAGAGTTGGGTCCAGTCTTAAGAGAATATCTGGGCTCTGTGGGGAGGGCACAGTCCTGCGGCTGAATCCTGCCCTGCTCCACCGTGCCCCAAAGAACCTACCACTTCCTGCACTGATGGTGCCAGAATTTGTAGCTCTTTAAGTGCTAATGTTAGGAATTCTGTTTAGTATTCTCTGTCTTTCATATCTTAACTATGATGAGGGAAATATAACCCACGATGTCATAGGGTCCTTCCAACTATAAAATTCTCTCTCTATTCTAAACAAGAAACTAGGAACACCATAAATATCAAATAATTCAGACTGCAGTTAAATAATTCATTTAAAAAAATGAGGTGTGTGCTAAAGTGGAGGAGTGGATCTCGAGGAACTATATTAAGGAGAAAAAAGAAGTATAAGACAGCATATAGTGATCCTGTCTGTATGAATAAGTGTTGTGTGTACGTGAGAGCTAGCACAGGAGAGTGAGAATTTGCATATGTCCTGATAGATGTGGTGAAGGAAAAACACTCTTGTTTTTCCTCCCAACGCTTTCAGTACTCCTGTACCAGATGTGGAGGCTTTTCTCCACGCCTGTCAGTTCTGTGGCACCAGCTGAGCATTCTATAATTTTCCTCAATTTGGGTACTATCTACCTGGAGGTAGTGTCAGGTCCCACAAGTTAAGGGCTCCACCCCATAGGGCTGTTTCAGGTACCAGTGGGAAGTGCAGGTTGTCATCTGCTTCTGATCAACCTACTATAAATCAGAGGTTCCTATGCCTCCCAACTTGGGTTTGAAATTGCTAGAATGGTTCACAAACTCAGGAAAACAGTTTGCTTACCAGATTACAGGCTCATTATAAAAGGGTGCAGCTCAGGAACAGCCTGATGGAAGAGGTGCCTAGGGCAAGGGATGGAGGAAGGGCAGCGCTTCCGTGCCCTCTCTAGCCTGCCGACCCCCAGCCCTCCTGTGCTCACTCCCCAGAGGCTCTCCTGACTGCCTGGGTTAGCGGTTTGACATGAAGGTATTATTTGTAGGCACAGTTGATTAAATCATCGCCCACTGGTGATTAGCCCAACCTCTGGCTCCCTTCTTCCCTGGACACGGAGATTGGGGGTGTTCTGGTTGGTCCCCCTGGCAGCCAGCCCCTGGCCGCAGGGCTTTCCACAAGTCACCCATTCGTAGAACCTCAGGTGTGGTTCAGAGGGGCTTATGAGGAAAGATGCTCCTCTCACTTGATGCCCTTCTTGCTCAGGAACTTCCAAGGCTTATAGGATGCCTGTGCTAGGAACGGGGACAGAGAGCCCATACACTTTTCTTCTTATAAATCTCAGGATCACAGGTGTATTACATGCATGTGGAGGAATGACCACAGCTGGCCTGTGGGGGCTGGGAAGGCTAGAGACGGCCTTGGAGGCCTTTCCGTGCTTCCTACACTGCTGATTTAAACTTTTGCCAGACACACAACTATTTTTATTATGGAGAAAAAAAATGAGCAAAAAGTGTCAACTGTGCCTCCTGGAGGCCAGGGAAGAGGTTTCCAGGTGGGTGTGTACGTCCTGGCCTCTTTGCCTCGGCTGCCTGGTCACTGACCCTCTTCTCTTTTTTGCCAGCGCTCCTGCCTTTCACAGCACCCATGGTGAGTCAGCTGCTGCGCCAGGGCTTTAGGAAGAGGGCCGTCCATCTCTTAACCTCGCGACCCATGTCCTCCACCTCTGGACCCCTGTCCCGTGACTGCCTGATAGATGGTTATGGATCCCCTACATCTGACCCTTGCCTGCCACTCATGTAGTCCCACTCCCCTTCCCCACCCCCACTTACCCCGTTGGTCACTTAGGCTCTTTTGAAGATCCATAGTATCACCAAGTAATCCTTTCTTTGGCCACCTACTATGTGCCAAGCACTTCAGAGCAGATGGAGGAGATCCATGAATTAAGATGATCCCCTGGCCGCAGCTCACATACTTGCCCATTACCTTCTCTCCCCAAGTCCCCCTGCCTTTGTACACGCCGTCACCTGGGGCCTGGAATTGCCCCCCAGCGAGGCTATTCTCCAACTTGGCTCTCACAGAGGTGCTCTCACAAAGTGACAGCACTCATCTGTCACTTCTTCCACACCTGCCCTGTGTCCACATCTCTTTGCAAGTGCATACCTGCCAGCTGCCCTGCTCTGTTGCATGTCTTGGAGACGGGGACCACTGTGAGACTCCCGGGTGTCCTCGGTGCCCCTTAGGTGCTCACTGGACATCACTTGTCCACTGACCAGTAGCCCCCTGCATCCACACCTTCCTCTTCTGCTTAGCTCCCCATTTCCCCAGGCAAATTCTTTGCCCCTGCAGGCTCTCCCTCTCCCGAAACTTATAACTCTGCTTTGTTTTCTTACAAGGTATTTTTGTCTCTGGTGTCAGCAAAAAGTCTCAAGGCCATGGTTTTACCTCAGGTAGCAATCATTTCTGTTCCATAATTACTGAATTCTGTTGTGCTTGAAACCAAAATGTAACCTATTTGTCTCTTTCTACAGTTATCCTTCTTCACCTATACTACAACATTCAATGTCATCAATGGAAACGCAAGTTACGTGAGTATTAGGAGGCCAGAGGGTATACAGTTCTCTATTATTTATTTTGGAGTTGTTTGTTTGCTTTAATGATCCTTGTGGGGTGAAACTGGTGTTTGCTAAATACGTGCTTTTGTGTTTCCTTAGGATTGTCGTCCATATGAGAGTATATTACTAGGGGCAGGAGTAATTGCTTCTTCAACCTTTCTTGGAGTGGGTATTTTAAAAATCTGTTGACTTTTTTGTATTCCTCAGAGTCAAAAACTATTTATTCTGAATTATTAATTTATGTTCTAACTTAAACAGTTCAGAAAACATAAAGAAGACATAAAAAAGAAAACAGTCACCTATAATCTTGGCACCCTCAAATAATCATATAAATATCCCAAGTTTCTAGGCATATACTCAGTATTGTAATCTTTTAAAAAAATTAATTTATGCTACATAAACATGTTATACAAGTTGTATATTGCTTTGGCTGTCAGGACACTCTCATGGTTACAAAGGTAGGCTTTAGAGTCTGATAAGCCTGGGGACCCATCCTGGCTCAAGTCTTTAAGCACTCAGTGATTCTGGATAAGTACGTAAACTCTCTAAGCCTCCCTGTGTTCCTCTAAAGGTCAGAGAACACCTCAGTGTTGCAAAAATTAGAAAATACATGGAGTCCACTGCAGTGGTCTGACCTGCGATGGGGGCCAGGTTGATGCTAGCTCTCTGCCTGTTGAGTATGTTCAGCTGACATTTGGTCCCTTGATGATATTTCTGTCTTTTCTAGTTATTGCCTCGTTTGTTCCAAGTGAGGTATTCACTGAATAACGTTTTGGTGAGAAGAGCCCTTCCTGTCATCGTTCTCAGTAAGCAGAAAGCACGCAGTCTCTGTTGTTTCAGACGCCTCCTCCGTCTTCAGAGACGCCTGGGTCCCTTGGCCACACTGTGGCTGATGACAGCTTCTGTTTACCCGCGGATAAACTTGCTGGGACCCCAGACCCACATTAGGTCTCTGGTTTGAGAGGTGACACTTTCTTTGTAGACATCCCTTTACTTGTCAAAGAATGAACACAAATGGACACACAAATGATATCTTAACGATTCTCTGTACAAGCTTCCTACATGTGTTATTTTACTTGATCCTGACAGTAACTTATGGGTAGGTAAGTTATTAATACTTATATAATATATTAATAATATATAATAATTAATAGTAGTATTCCCATTTACAGATAAGGAGACTGAGGCAGGGGAAGATTAAGTATCCTTCCTAGTGTCACACAGGGCAGAAGTTGTATATAGGGGATTTCAAGCCAGTAGTCTTACTCCAGAGCGAGTGAAAGAGGTATTTACCAACTGTTTAAAAGTTTGCCAACCTGCAGCTTCACTAGTTCATGTTCCATATTTGAGTTTGAGAATCACAGCAGTTTGAAGAGTTGGTAGAATGATGTCAGTAGCAAAATTTGGGCAGTAATGTTACAGAAACCTGGTCAAACCAGCTTAAGAAAAGGAGGAAGGGAGTATTTCAAGGATCCTGGGGTTTCTCTTGGAATCCTGTCAGGGAGCCCGGCTGTACTTCCAGGGGTGCGGGAGCCGAGTGCTGGGTGTTAATCAGGATCTAAGACTGAGAGGCCAGCAGCTCTGACCCCAGCCCATGGCCCTAGGAGAGAGCTTACTTGGCTAGCACATGTCAAGTGACCACCCAAGGGTCAGGGAAGTGCAGGCACCAGAGAAAGAGTCTTAATACCAGAAAAGATGTTCCTTTGCTGGTCTGAAACTTATTCCTCAGTTTCATGTTCTCCTCTTTACATCCACAGCTCAAGTCAGCGCAATGAATGTTGTTGTATCCCGAGGTTTAGAGCCCATGCGGGGGATTGAGGTCATGGACAAGGAAGGCAATGTCATAGGCTATTCCAGAAAAGCTGGGACGAAGGTAGGGGACACAATGGAGCCATAGCTGCTTGCCTTTGGGGCAAAGAACTGAGTTTTCTGTTTGAGAGCTGCTAAGAAATTCATGTCTCCCCTTCAACCTTTCCTTATCCTGTCTTCCCTCATGACACCAAGAGGGAGATTTTACATTTTCCACCCTGATCTTTAAAAGATAGTAAAACAGAATCAATTTTAAGTAACTGACTCCTGCAGTTCCAGGGCTGGTGAGGTAGTGATGTGTAGGACAGGCCAGCAGGCTGGGAACTCAGGAGCCGACGCTGCATGCAGTCTTCAGGCAGAATTTTTCTTAGAGAAGCTTCAGGTTTTGCTCTTGAGTCATTCCAGCATATTAGATGAGGCCCATCCACACCATGAAGGGTAATCTTTATTTTCAACTGATTGTAGTTGTTGGCCACACCTACAGAATAGCCCCACGGCAGCATCTAGGTTAGTATTTGATTAAATAGCCTAGCCATGTTGACCCATAAGAATGGCCGTCACACATGAGCCTCTGCCAAATGCTAGGCCCCCTCTGAGTGAGATCTTGTTGTTCACGCTCAGCGTCCACCCTCCCAGTCTGCTCTGTATTCGTGGAACTCAGATGCCCTCTCTGAGTCTAAAAACTGCCCTCCCTCTCCACCTCCCAGCAGATTTTCTTACAGTCTTCATCTTTAAGGACCATTTTTCTGTCAAGGATGGCCTAAGGAAATCCAATGCTCTGACCGGAACTCTCCTAAAAGGCCTCAATTTTTAACAGGTTTTATTATTAAACAGTTTATTCTTTTGTTCAATTCAGTACGGTGGCTTCTGTGGACATTCAGCTCAACCTCAAATAGCTCATGGTAGTCTCGTTTTGGGTGTGGACTTCTTAAAAAATAATTTTCAGCAGGTGAGATCTATTTTGGTTTCTGTGAAGCGACTTTAGCTAAAGAATTAAAATGTGAGGCAGTTGTTTGCAACTGGCACAAAGAGCACTGGGGAGCAGCCCAATACAGCCGAAGATAGTAGCTGGGCTTCGCAGTGTTCCTGTTCCAGGGGACAGCCTGCTGGACGGCCTTCTGTCCCGAATGTCGGTAGAAGAGGTCAGGAAAGGTGGCTGCTCGTTTCATCAGTAAATGCTTCATTTTCTGCTCACGAAACATAATGCTCTAAATCCTATCAATGATTTCCAAAACTGAATGATAAACTATCAGATACATGCACCTGTATTTCTACCAGACTATTTAAGAGTGTGTCTAAATATAATGGCCACCTTTCTAAATGAATTACAGTGGGAATATGATAATTATAAACAAGGGGAGAAATTGCTTAGAAATAAAATACCCCATTTTTGAAATAAAGGTTCTGTGCCTAAGAAAACTCCCCAAGGGACATTTTTAACAGCTTTATTGTGATGTCATTTACATACTACAATATGAGAATAGAATTTGATGAATTTTAGTAAATTTAAACAGTTGTGCACCACCAGCACAGTCCAGTTGTAGAACATTTTCAGGACCCTAAAAATTTCCCTCATGCCCATTTATAGTCACTGCCCCCTCCCACCCCAGCCCAGGGAAACACTGATCTGCCTTAGGTCTTAATAGTTTTGCTTTTTTAGAAAATTCATATAAATGAATAGTATAATAGTTTTTTGTGTCTGGCTTCTTTCCCTTTGAGATTCATCCGTCTTTACCATGTATCCATAGTGTGTTGCCTTTCCTTGCTGAGTGACATTCCATTGTATGCATGTACACATACTGCTTATCCATTCCCAGGCGATGGATATTTGGATGTGTCCAGTTTTGGGGCTACTGTGAATCATGCTGCTTTGAATGTTCATGTGTAGTTCTTTATGTGGACATATGTTTCCATTACTCTTGAACTCAATTTAACTGCAGAGCGTGAGTGTTGCTGTCAACTGTCCATACGGCCAAAGAGAAGAGTGTGCACTTATTTAATCCACAAGCTGCTCCTCAGCACCTTCTGCCCACCAGACACTGTGCTAGGCCCTGGACACCCAAACCACAGCCAGTCAGAATCCCTTCTCTCTGGAACCAGGAGCGCTTAGCCTCAGGCCCTGCTAGCTATGTAGATACCTAGTCCATCTCACCTGGAGGAACTTCATTTTTTGCCTCAAGGCCATTTTAGGGTAAAAGAAAGGTTTGATGGTCCACTTTTTAAAAAAAAAAAAAGTTTATCTTCCTCAAGAACAAAGTGTCTGCAACTGTGCGTAAGCATAAGCATTCTTTTTTCATTTCCCTGTCACCAAAGGTTTATTTTCTTTGGCTAAAATTTCAGAAACTGCGTAACCAGCAATATCTGATTGTAATAGGGCACCTCTGATCAGATTTCCGGAGCCCCGTCCGTGTCATTTTCCCTTGACTGGTCTTGTAAGCCACTCAGTAGAACCGGAACGTGTCCCCCAGTGCTTCTTCATGACGGTGCTTGGAATGTCCTTCCCTTGCACATGAGACACATGGAGAGAGGCTGGCCTTACCTCACTGGTGTTGAAACACCATGCTCAGCAAGCCACTTTTCTCTGCCTGAAGTGGAGCAACTTTATTTTATATTCCTGAAAGTTTGTTTTAAAAGCCACCCTCCTTGGCTTCCTCTGTCCACGATGGGGGAAGGGCATGAGGGATCGGATGAGCTGAGCATCTTTGGGGTAAAGGAGAGGAGCCCGGCAGATTGCTTAGCTATGTCCTGGGAAGCCGAAGTGGAGGGAGGAGAGCTGGGGAAAGAAGTGGTGGGGTGTGTGCCTGCTCATCTTGTGTAGAGCAGAGCTGTATGTGCAGCCGGGTCTTTCTGAGGGGTCAGATTCTGCTGTTAACACACAAGCATCATCTATGGTCAAAATGTGCCTTGACCGTCTTCCATTGCCCTTGCGTGCACATGATTTTGTGCTTATAACCCATACAGCAAATTATCTGTTTAAATGTTCAACATAAAGAGTGATGTCTATTGGAAAAAAGATAACAAAATATTATAAACTATACATACATGTTTGTATAAAGTAAAGTCATAGCACACTTTTAATGGCACAAGCAGCAGGTGGGCGCCTGCAGGTGGCCTCATGCATGTTGCACATGGGTGTGTGCCCTGAGCCGGGCTTTCTGCAGGATTCCTGCACGGCAAGGGGTGGAAATCAGTGGGGAGCTGTTCAGGATTGGGAGGCCAGTGGCTGAGTCCTGGACTGGAAGGAAAATGTGGAGCTGTCCTCAGGGGCAAATTGAGCATTTCCGCCAAGGGCATTGCCCTGTGGTTCTAAGTGAGGTTTTGTCTATAAGCTGCCTTTACTGCCACTCAGTATTTTATTTGGGCTGGCTGACGGACTGGTGGAGACCACTGTGCGGTCGGGGAGGGAGGCCCATCCCCAGTCACTCCCGGCTGGAATGCCAGCCGCCCCATATGTCACGGGCAGGGGCTGCCTCCAACCTCTTTCCACGGGCATTACTTTTCTAGTGAGGAACTGTCACCAGTTGCAGGATCCCTGACATGACTCCTGCCATGTGCTGAATGGCTTCCTTTCCACTTCCACTAGGCTGTTAAAGACACAGCAGCCACCAGAGCAGTGCTGTTTGGGACCTCAGCTGCCATCCCTGAAGTCTTCTCATACTTTTTTAAAAGGTCAGTAGTACACTCATCTTTCCTAGTAGGAATAAACACTTCGACAGTAAAAATCCTTATAAAACTTGTCAGACACTGAGCCTGGTGGGAGGGGTGGGAGGAAGTTGCCTCAGTAACCTCCCTGCTGCCCATTCTTCCTCGCAGTAAGAGGGGAGCCTCTAGAACACCCTGTAACATCTTCTCTCCCAGGACCCAGTTCTTCCTGCAATACCCGTGGTCCCTGTGGTCCTTTAAGCTCTCCTGTACTATCCTTGTGATGGGGCTGATGGTGCCAGTCTCTCTCAGCATTTTCCCACAGATTGGACGGGTAAGTGACCCCTGTTTGACTTTCTCTCAAAAAAATAACATCTTTTTCCCCTCGTTATAAGAATAAAATAATTCTTCTAAAACAATCCGTGAAGTCTACAAAAATAAAAAACAAAATAACATGATTTACACATAATCCCATCCCCCAGATCCCTTCTGAGGTTTCCCATTCTGTTTTTCTTAACCATGTATCAGAAGTATTTTTCTGGGACAGGAAAAAAAAAAAAAGCCTTGGGGATATTAAAATACTCCATAATCGACAATGACTCCCCATCCAGTGGAACTTTCTGCAGTGATGGGCATGTGCTGCATCTGGTCTGTCCAGTGTGGTCACCACTAGCCACACGTTGAGCATGTGAAATGTGGCTAATGTGACAGAGGAACTGAATTTTTAATTTAGTCTGATTTTAACTTAAGTACTCACATGGGCTATTGGGTACTTAGTATATCGGACAGCACAGTTCTACAGGCTAGAATATATTGATTTATAAAGAATCAGACTGCTTGGATTCAAATTCTCCACTCTTCCATGCCCTAGTCAGTTTGCTCAAACTCTCTGAGATTCACTGTAAAGGGAGATGAAGACAATAGGGTGTGTGTCTACAAAGGGCTGTTGATAGTATCAGGGACATTATTGATGTAGATATTACCGATTTCTGGCATTTCTTGGCTGAAAATTAAAAATAATTGTTTCTGTCACTGAAGTTAAAAATCAGTCATGTCCTCAAAAGCATTATATTTATGGAACTATTTTGTTCAAAACTGTGACTCTATAAGTTTAAATATGTAGAATCATTAATTAGGGAGCTTTGCCAGCACATGGTATAGAAGATTTAAATCATTTTAGGTAGCTGCCATACTCACTATGAGGGCAGTGAGGGGCGGGGGTGCGCAGGAGATGGGGCAGTTTCACATTCAACTACAATTCTAGAAAAGAAATATTTTTATTGTCACAGGCCCACCTATTAGAACACAGTTTGCTACAGTAAGATTGCAATAAAAGTGAACCCTTTTGCAAATAATTACTTCTGGTTATATGGTACTCAGAGCGAGCAGGTGGCTTATCTTCAGGTTAGGTCACTTACAAGGGTGTTTCAGTCTTGCGGGATTTCCCACTACCACGATCTGCTGTCCTCCAGGCTGTCACATTTATTCCACAAACTGACTGAGGGCGTCCCTGGTGCTGGGGTGAGCGGTGAGTGGGTAAACGGGGTCCTGCCCTCCAGCGGTAGCTGTGGCTGAGCAGCTGTGCAAACAGTGATGTGCGGCCACCACGGGCTTTGATAGGGGAAGTGGGGAGCAGGGGGCGCCCAGGAGCCCAGGGACGCTGACCTGGCTGAGCGCGGAGCACAGGGGGCTTCAGGAGGTCCAAGGAGCAGAATCTTTGGTGGAGCTCCTTTGCTGGCATGGGGGAGTCAGAATCCAGGATCAGCGAGTTTGTTAGATAACCAGCTGTCTCTTTCACTTTGTCTTGTATGGATTCAAGTCATTGTGGGCCACGGGATTCAGTTTTCGGATGTCAGGAGTAATTTGGTTTCTTGCTGTATGGTATCATTTTGGTCCTTGGCTTGTGGTCCCTGTGTGGCTGGGGCCCTTTGGGCGCAAGGTCGCCCCTCTTCTGGAGAGGCTGGACCCAGGACAGCCTGCTGTGGTCAGGACAAGAGGCGGCCCTCCCCCCTTCACTGTTCACACTCCTCTGTTCACCACCCCCTGGCCTCGAGTCAGGGGCCACCAGACTTGCAGCCACAGGGCTGCACGGGCCTGCCTGGGCCCTGAGGCCCGAAGGGAGAGACTCCCGTACAGAGGCAACTGCAGACGCAGTGGGACTGTGCTGGAGGACAGACACACGCTGGCCATGTGGACACCAGAGGCAGTGTCACCACTGCCAGGGAGGGGCTGCGCTGGGGAAGGGCAGTGGGGGCAAGGGGACCAGCTCGCACCGGGTGTGGAGATCTGCTCTGGCGTGACCCCCGCCGACCCTCTGCTCCCAGAGGGCTGGGGTGTGACAGATGGAGCTGCAGGGCATTGCCATCTCCAGCAAGTGAGGCTTCTGTTTATCCAGCACCTTCTGTGTCCTGGGACTGTGCCGGTCAGTTAGTCTCACCTCAGGGTAGTTTGTTTTCCTGTTTTACAGATGAAGAGCCTGAGGCTCGGGGCTGGAGGAAGTTCCCCTAGAGGTTATTCAGCGTGGAGGGCAGGGCCCGGCATGCCTGGGCTCTGGCCAGACGGTAATGGGGCTCACAGGTCCTGGAAGGTGGTGGAACTCAGGAGGCAATGAGGGAGACGTTCCAAGGGGGATGTGGTGCAGTCAGGTTGTATTTTAGGCGTCCTGTTCTCTGGAGCCCATGTTGTAGGTGGTGGCGGTCCTGGAGGTGGGGAGGGCCGTTGGGGGGCCATAGAAGTGTTCCGGCTGGAGGTGATGGGGTCTGTGGTGGTAGGTTGGAGGGAAATACTTGAATTGGACAAGTCAGAACTTGTGAGCATTCAGATTGGGGATAAAAATGGTAAAGAGAATGGGACCCAGGGGCCACTCACATTTCTGGCTTGGGCGTGATGCCAGTAGCCAGGGTGGAGAACCGGAAGGCAGGGCTCTCTGTTACCTAGGATTACATCTGGTTGTCAGCAAGATCCAAAATTACAGGGCTTTGAACAAGGTAGAAGTTTATTTTCATTCAGATGAAGTGTGAGGTGGCCAGAGAAGTGTGTCGTGAAGTCCGCAGGGACTGGATTGCCCCCAGCCCAGCACGCCGCCGTTCCTAGGGTCTGGCCCTCATCCCCCAGGTGGGCACTGTTCTCATTCCCCACTGCATGGTGCTTCTGCCTCCATCCTGTTGGCCAGAACTCAGTTATGTGGCTAAGCTTTACTGCAAGGGCATCTGGACAGTGAGCGCTTTATTCTGGACCTTTTTAAAATTCTGCCACGGAAGAAGAGCATAGGTGTTAGGGGCAGATGGCAGTTTATGCCACAGGCTTTTGTGGGAAGGGTAATGGGTCTCATATGGAAACGATCGTTACGTGATAGAAAGTAGACATGACTGAAAGGCCCTAGGGAAATTATGGAAAGAAGAGAGTTGCCAGCTGATCCAGAAAGGCTGCAGGAGAGAGACAGACTTTGGACGCGGATGCATCTGAGCAGGCAGAGATGGGGAAGGGAAGCGGGCATTCCCAGTGGAGGGCACGGGGGAGCTGAGTCCAGCGTGCCTGAGCGTGCATGACTGGATGTGCCAGCAGGACAATTGGAGCCAGGTGTGGGGCCTGCTCTGCCAGGCCAAGGATGCAGGTATGAAGGCAGCAGGTGGGCCATGCAAGGGGCGTGGCTTTCAGAGGCCCGAGTAGAGGCAGGAAATGGAGTCTGTCACCCCTCGGGACAGCCCCTTCCCAACCCCCTCAAGCAAGTCTCGGCTTTTGCTGGACCTTGAAAATACCCTGTTGGTTCAAGGTGGGTACAAAGGTAGCTGAATGGTGGTCTTGGGTTGGTGGGGGCCCTGCCTCCCTGTTCTGCCTTGCAGAGAAAGCCCAATGCCAAGAGGGACCCCTGCCCAGGACACAGCAGATGTACTGCAGGCTGCAGCCGCTTCTGGGTCTAGAACTTCAAGGACCCTGACAGTAAAACTGGTCCCTCGCAAAGCCCCTTCTCCATGAGCTGCCTCTGTCTGCCAGGGTCAGCGAGTACTCTGCCGCCCTTGCTGGACTGGAAATGCTGCTGTGGGGGGGGGGGATTTTTGTTCCATTTTGTGATACGTGATAATAGTGTAGTAGTTATGTGGCAAAGTCTTTAGCATTTGGAATTTCATAGTGAAGTATTTATAGGTGAAACAACACATCTGAGAATTGCCTTCATACACTCAGGAAAATGCCCCACACCTGGGAATGGGGGAGGCTTGATGAAATGAGGTGGGCCAGTTGTTAATAGTTAACAGTGAGTCATGAGTATATGAGGGTTCATGATGTTCTTTCTGCATTTGCTTATGTTTGACATTTTCCATAAGAAAGTCTTCAAGAAGTTGTTTTTGCTTTAGATGTCACAGAAAAGGCTGGACTGTGAAATAGGTGTTCTCTGAAAATTTTTTAAAACTTGGTTTCGTAAGCAAGAAAAGCTCTCAATATAAAGAACTTAACTTTGTTTTTCAGATACAATGCAGTAAGCTTGAAAAGGAAATTCAGTCTGCAACAGAGGAAACGGAGCTCTTCTATAACAGAGGGATATAGGGATGTTTTAGGTGGATCTGTTTGGCTCCTGCTTGGAAACCTTCCTGTCCTCAAGGTTTCAGTTTCAAGAACTCTACCAGAATTCTGGAAAGGCCAGAGGGGTCTGGCTGACAGGACGGCTCCCAGGCACACATCCAAGGCTGTGTGGTGCAGGGGTTTTAAGCCTGGATGAAGAGAGAAATGTGAGGCTGCCTGACCCACCCCCACGCGGTTGCCGACTGGTGGGTGATGTAAGACTCAGTTGTCTGTCAGCCTCTGAAAGGATACAGTGAAATGACTAATAAACTTGTCTAATGTTGAGTATTTGAGAAAATAAAGGAGGAAAGTCCATCAGGCCCAGGGCACAAGCTTTAAACTGATGGCCCCTCTCCAAGTACTCGTGAACCTCTGGTGAGCTAGTGAAGGCCTCCAACCCCCAGAGCAATCCTGTTTCCCCGCTCAGCTTCCTTCCCATTTTGGACAAGTACTTAAAGTCTTTGCCCCCTGCTGCGCAGCTCCTTCTTTCTCCTCACTGGCATGAGACCCTGCCTCTTCCGTCCCAGTGAAACCCAGAGCTATTGGCCAGCAACGAACACCTGGTACCAAATTGCTGGCCTCCCTTGGCCCACAGCCAGCCTCCCGTCCTCCCTTCAGGGGCAGCTGCTGTGCCTCTGCTCTGGGTCCAGCCCCCGCGTCCCCTCTGGCTCCAGCCTCATCTACTGCTTCGCAGTATGTTTAAGCTGTTTGAATCACCTGGCTCATTAAAGAAGCAAAACCTGCTGTTCGTGGCCTAACTTTTAAAGCTTGTCTACCTGTTTAACCCCACCCTCTAATCTGCTGAGGCTGCTCTCATCCATGCCCCACCCAAATGCTACAGTGCCACTGCTGGGTGCTCACACTGGGCATGAGACTTGCTCTCTCCTCAGCAATAGGCCCACATTCAACTGCCCCCTGCATTTGGCCATTTAAATGTCCATTGAAGAACCAGGCTCAGGAAATGGTACCATCACTTACCCAGGAGCGTTAAGATGGGATCCCTGGCAGCACCCTTACTCTGCCCTCCCCCTCCCCCTACTTAGTGGACTGAACTCAGTAGTGTCTCCTCTAGAACTCACGCCTCCACTTCCACGACTGTCCCAGCTCAGTCCAACAGCATCCCCTGCTGGTATTACTCTCTCCGTTTGGCTCTCTCCAATCCTCCAATCCATGCTCTCACCTGCTATTCTAAACCGCACCTGCTTAAAAACCTTAAATGGCTTCCCAGGACATCAGGATCAAGTTCAAATTCCTTGCCCTGCAGTCAGGAGCCTTTACCCTGCTTGTCTCTTGCCGCTGCCTTTTCTGGCTCTGGACCGACATGCAGTTCCTCAGTCGGGCTGTGGTCTCTCCTTTGCCTTCACACCTGTCGTTCCCTCTGCTCTGGGCTAACTCCTGCTTACGCTTCAGGTCTGACTTGGACATCACTCTTCCAGGAAAGCTAGGTGCCCCTCCTGTGTTCCCATACCACTCAGTTTAGAACTCCATACACTGCAGTGCAGCAGTGGCCCTTCAATCTGTAGATTGTGTGCCTTGAGAACAGGAACTGTGTCTTGTACATCAAGGAAGGCCCAAGACACAACCCAGTGCACGGTACAGAGTAGGAACCCAACCATTTGCACACCAGGGGAATGTTAGCAACAGACCCTGCCCCAAATCATCATCTACCTGTGGCTTTCAGTTTTCCCTAGGCCAGATTGATGGTTATCTCCGAATTTTGTAAAAGGGTTTCTCGAGTGCCCAAAAGGATAAGTTTACTAAAAAACCCCTAGATGGCTCCGTATAGCCCATAGGCTTACTCTAAACAAAATTAAAGAACTAAGTGTGCAAAGAATCCAGGTGAAGACTTAGTGGCTAACATGACAGAGTAGAAATGTGAGGGCAACTTCTCAAAGCAGAAGATAGACTGAAGTTACAGTCAACTCTGGGAAGCGGGGAATGGAGGAGGGCCAGAGCAGGAGAGAAGGGGCCTGGACCCCATAACTTTCAAATCAGTCTTCTAATAATTCCTCAGAGCATTTGCAGCTGATAAAGGTTTTTCCCTTTTGTTTGGAGTGGGAAGCATCAGAGAAAGAGGGCACAATTTTTCATATACCTGAAGCTTTGTTGAATATCAAAATATTTCCATTTTATTTCTGTATCATATTTGTAATTTTAACAACTTTGATCATTAGCTAATACGGTAATACAAAAAATGGAGAAAAAAGATGTTAGTATTCATTTTCATAAAGTGCAGATTTAATTTTTAATTGTTTGCCTTAGTAAACATCATCTCATTTCAGATCCTCACCTGCCCCCATCCAAGGAGGGAGGGAAAAGGCTATTTTTGATTTTTACTTTACAAATATCTAACACCAAGAATAAATGAAAGATCGGATAAAGACAAGATATTTTTGCAAACATTTTTCTGAGTATGATTTCTAAGGACAACAGTACTGAGTGTAAAATAAACTTTCATAATTAATATGAATACATACAATAAAATTAAAAGTTCAGAATTTAGGCCTCCCTGCTTGTGATTTTTAGGTCTCCAATTACGAAAAAGGTACGTAACTGAACTGGAGTGGTTCTCTTCCTGTGTGGGCAAATTACTTTTACTGAAATTGTTTGAAGACATTCTGTGGTTCTGGCCATTGCAAGAAGTTAATTCTCAAATTCCCTTCCCATTGACACAGAGTTGCTGTTTCTGTCACACAAACATTTATATTCAAAATGGACTGCTTTTTTTACTCTATCCTAAAGAGTGACAGCTTGTTCAAAACAATATTGCTAGCAACATTAAGTGGAGAGTACTAATGGCTTAAGTTTGCCAAATGCTTACCTCTGCAACAATATAAATATGGATTATTAAAGTTGTCTACTCAAGTATAAAATTTATGCAAAACCCTCATAATATAGGCAAAATGTTCAAAGGCCAAGAAAAAAAATTTTTGTTTTCTTTTACAAGAAAGTGCAACTGCAGGGTCTTTTGAATGATCTTCTAGACAGTTGTGCAGAAAACTTAGTAGTTTGGCTCAGAAAGTAGAGTTCCTCATGAGGAATCAAAGTTCTTCCTCGAAGAATAGAAAGCAAAATTTCAGGCAGCTTTCTGAAAATAAACTATTAGTTTGTGGCAACACAATGAGACAAACTGGAACTTAATAATAATGAAGGCTTCAGATTTGCTGTAATTGCATAAGAACTTGACAGAGCTTGCTTTCACTTACTCCAGGACACCAGGCCGTTTTACAATGTTATACATGGTAGTTACAGCACTTTGTCTGACATTGATAGGAGGCATGAACTAACCAGATAGAAAATCACAAGTGTTCCCATGTATGTTTCAGTGCTCTTTCAGGTCAAACCTCAACTTTCAAATAAATCATTAAAAATATAACATTTTCTTTGTTATTTCCAGTATTTTACATAGTTAATGGATAATCACGGTAAAATAGCTCTATATCAGTCGTCAGTGATAAATTGTCACACAGTCAGATTTTCAGCATTTGTTCAGCTGCTGCTAGATGGTAAAGGAAGTTTTCTGTTGCTGGTGGGAATCGTCTTTGCTTTAGTGCCTCAAAGTTGAGAACACGCTTTTCTCCTTCACCTGAAACTTCTGAAAAAGGAGCCAGGCTGGAGAAGATTTCTCTTGTTTTTAGGGAAATATCCTTTAAAGAAACAGGAAAATATGCATTATGTTAGTATCAAAAAATCCAAACAGTTGTTGCATTTGAATTATTCTTGCTTTTTAAAAAGTTTATCAGATTAACTTTATTTATAAAATTAGAAAAAATGAAACAAAATGACTTTGAAAAATCAATGTCATGTTTACATTCTTTTTTTTTTTTTTTTTACCATTTTTAAGTGTACAGTTCAGTGGCATTAAGTACATTCAGTGTTGTATGACAATTGCTACTGTCCATTTCCAGAACTTCCCATCATCCCAAACTGAAATTCTATACCCAATGAACAATAACTCCCCATCCCCCTCTCATCCCCTGGTAACCACCATTGTATATTCTGCCTCTATGAATTTGATCATTCTAGGTACCTCGTATAAGTGGTATCATACAATACTTGTCCTTTTATGTCTGTCTTATTTCATTTAGCATGTTTTCAAGGTTCATCCATATTATGGCAAAAGTTAAACCTCACTCCTTTTCAAGGCTGAATAATATTCCACTGTATATACACACCTACCCAACACATTTGGTTTATCCATTCATCCATTGATGGATTTGGGTTGTTTCCACCTTTTGGCTATTGTGAACAGTGTTGTCAACATGGATGTGCAAATATCTATTTGAGTCCCTGCTGTAACTCCTACTGACATATAACCACAAGCAGAATTGCTGTATCTATAGTAATCGTATTAACTTTTTGAGGAATCCTGCTATTGTTCTTAGAACAAAGTTCTCTTCTGCCTGGGATAAGTAACCCAGCACCTGCCACGTGTGCTTGATTCCTCTTCAGTGACCAACATTCCTCTGGATGGCTTAAGACTCACTGGAGTTCACATTAAAGTCAGGTCTTTTTCTTGGTATGCTGACATGATTAATTAATGCAAGTATTCTCAAACCCCTAAAACATGCTAGGCACTTTTATCATGTTATAGTGAGCCAAATAAATGTGTATCACTTTTAATAATAAATTGTGTATTACTTTTTAGTCCATGAGAAACAAAAATTCAAAACTCAAATTTACATATTTCACCAACATTGTAAGGAGCCAGTTTTGACTCTAATGTTGACAGAGGGATGGATGGGCAATGATGATCACATGGTAGGAAAGGAGTCTCAGTGTTTAGGCCCTTGGGACAAGACCCACACCCCTCCTGGCCACAGCTGGACAGGCCACCAGCAGTGAACAGTGCTGCTGGCAGGTCCCTATCCAACCCTGTGGTCCCTAGCAGCCTTCAACTCACATGTCACCTCCTCAGAGAGCTGTCTGATCTCATCTCAAATTCTCTGCCTCAACCCCTTCTTTCTGTCACAGCATTCATTTATCATGGCTCACAACGACCTTGTTTACATTATTTTCTGTTGACCTACTCCACTAAATGCCAGCCATGAGGTCAGGAACTTTGCTCCCCGTGCAGTGCCTGACATATAGTCAGTGCTCAATAAGTATTATCTAGGTAAATGAATGTAGAAGTGAAGAGAAGAGCCAGGTCCAGCCAGGTGAGTAGGGCCTGCTTATCAGAGGTGCCCCCAGGTGGCAAAGGTACACACAGTGGGAGACAATCCTTCTGGGCCCCCGGCCCCCAGGAGATGAGACAAGTCTAGATGAGGCAGGGCCCCGGACAGCTAGGCTGGAAGTGCATTCCTGCAGGAGAGGAGCAAGGAGCTGGGAACAGGCCTGGAGCAGACAGACAGCAGCCACACACAGAGGAGACCAGGCAAGGGGTGGTGCTTGGCACCCTTGAGGGGCTTAGCACCACCTAGAGAGGCAGGAATAAAACCCATCTGCCATCCTGTCTAGCAAGGGGATGGCAGGGTCCACATGGACACTGGTCAGCTTGACAGGTGGACCACGTAGAGAAGCCAGCCCTGCAGGCTGTGACACTAGAGTCTGCTAAGCTTTGTAGGGGTCTGATGCTAACGCTTACTGATGTCCTGAAGCAATACATCAAAGGTAGATTAAGATGTTCTATCTAGTTCCCCAAGCTCAGAAGCAACCTTCTCTTACTAGGAGGAGAGAAGGCACTGGCCAGCCCAGAATAGCATTCCAAACCTTGTGGCAATTACATTTTTCACTATAAGTGCTTGGCTTTAGCACCAGCGCTTTGTGTGTATCTGTCCCCAGGGCCCGAAAACTTATCTGCCATGGTAGCCCCACCTGCTCCTCACCAGGACCATCCCCTTCTTAGTATCTGCCCACTCGTGTCCCCACACTTCACTCTGTTTTCATGAACAGCAGACAATAAGCAGCTGTGCTACATGCCACCCAGTGATGCGCTTCCAGGATTCTCAGGAAGTTAGAAGATTGGGGAGTTACCTGGATAACCTGGCTGTCTGATTTCTCTGGATCTTCTGCAGACTGAACAATTAGCTGACCAATTTCTTTGTGCAGTTTGCCCATTGTCATGGCTTCTGGTTGAGATCAAGAAGAGTATGTTGTGAATATTTAGAGGTTTACATAATAAAAATAATCACGCCATCTCTCTGAAAACATGAAAGATCATACAGAGGGAATTTCCAAAATGCAACTGATGACTCCCCCATTTCCATTTTATCATTAAACACAAATATGACAGCATGTTAGCAGACAAGGCATAATCACGATTTATATATTTCATGTCCAAGATAAAAATGCGCCAATACCGAACCAAATTTCTCCACACCTACCTGATACGAGTTTTTACTTTTCTTTCTACATAACACTTAATAAAAACTTCTAACTATAGATAAACTGTGATTTTAAGCGAAGAGCCTGACTTTCCTGTCAGTCCTGCAGAAGCCATTGCTACTACCTGCAGCAAAATTAATAGAAATTTCTGTCTGTCACTCCAAGGGCCAAACTCCCCTCTAATGGTGCTGACTAGGATGAGCCCATTTTATAGACTCAGAGTACTAGATGGCAGCAGGGAGACAGCCACACTTGCTGGTTTTAACACCTCAGGGCCTTAACTGGCTCTGGACACAGTCAGGTTTCTATCACTTTGTCTTTACAAAAAGCAGTTGTCTCCTAAAGGTCTGATTCTGTAGTTTGAATTTTTCACCATGAACATGCATTATGTTTTGACTTTAAAACCAAATTGAAAGAAAACTAGCTCCAGTTCTATTAATATGGAGTTGTAGATAGCCTCACATAATCAGAATCTACCTAACAAAAATCCCTTATGAGCCTGTATTCAGCTGCTCCCACTTTCAGAAGAAAGATAAACGACACTGCCAAAACTCTTATCAGTAATTCCCATTTAAAACCAATACCTCAGTAGTGCCCTGAGCTCAGCATGTATTTAACCCAATCTTTACCACTTTATGCAGCTGTAATTTAGGACACTTTTAAATCGCTAGAGACAACACTATGATCCTAGAACACCCTTTCTACATCACTAACTCCAACAATACTTTCACTCCTTTGTGTTTACTGAAATATCTTTTGAAAAGATTTTCGGCAAAGGAGTTGTGTTCAACCCTTGTGTAGTAATAAACGTCTACACATTCTTTGTCAAAGGAAGTCTACACATACTTAATGACTTGCTTCTAACAAAAAGAATATGGAGCAAGTGAGGGTTTATGACCTCTGAGACTAGGTCATGAAAGACACTGTGGTCTCCTCCCTCTTGGATCGCTCACTCTTGTCATGTCATGAGAACAGTCACCCACGTGGTGAGGCCTCCTGCCAACAGCCATGTGAGTTAGCTTAGAGGTGGGGCCTCTAATGATTGTAGCCCTGTCAATACCTTGACTGAAACCTCATGAGAGCCAGAACCTCCCAGCTAAGTTGATCTTGAATTCCAGATGTACCAAAACTATGAGATAATAAATCTGTTGTTTTAAATCACTAAGTTTAGAAGTGATTTGTTATGCAGCAACAGATAACTAATACACCCTGTTTAAGCAGAGAAGTGGAGAAACAAGGTGAATATGTTATTTTATTAACACATATTATGTAGCATACACACTCAGAATGTATCACTAACATGGCAGACCTGTAAGAATAAATGCTATGTTCTAGACCCAGAAAAATCCCTCCAGCTTCAACACAGCAGGTTACGCAGGCCCTCAAACATTGGTTTTAGAGAATCAGCCTAAGAAATATAATTGCTTGGCTTACATCTTGATTCAACAACAAAACAGAGTAAAGAACTAACCTTTTGCAAGTGGAGCAATGATAATCTCACTTTCTGCCAGATTCACAAATACATCATAGAGGTCTGATCTATTGCTCACCTCCAAGTCTACAAATCCAGCGATGTAACCTGCATGACAAAAATGACCAACATTACTGGAGTAGAAAGAAATCAGATAGTGAACATATAAAAAAACTGAGTCTAAAAGCTCATCAGCTGCTTTTCACTGCTTTATGTAGGAAGGGTACATTAGCTGTACCCTGTGGCATTTATTATGACAACATTATTGTCAATTGCCTGAAGAAACTCACACAATTCAAAATGTTCCAAAACTAGACTTCAGTGTCAAGGAAGAAGGATGGAGTAAAGCACGTACTTTTAAGCTGTTACTGGGTCAAGAATGACAGGTGAGGCAGGAGGCAGAAAGGATTCTCGTGACCTGTGCTCTCCCTTTGGGTCTCTGTCTTCAAGAAATAAATCAGAACCAAACACCTGGTTTCTCAGAGACAGCATGGCAACACAGCCCTATCTTTCCCCAATTTCAGATAAATGCTAAAGGAGTCAGGGCAACTCAAGAATTAGTGGACTTCCGGAATTGGTGTTAAGATAACAGTTCCCAGACTTTAGATATCACAGAGCAGTACAATTAAAAACTTGAGGATCAATTATCACTGCTGAAGTTTTACTTGACCGCAGAGCAGCCAGTCACAGACTCATTAATATGTGAGAAAATGTGATGCAAGGGAGAAATACTGCTGACTACTGGAGAAAAGAGGCCACGCTATTCAATAAATGCTCTGGGGTCAAGTGGCTATCCAAATGGAAGAAAATGAAATCAGGTCCCAAACTCAGACACTACACAAGAAGTAACTCAGGTAGATTAAAGACTTAAATGGGAAAGAAAAAACTATTTTACAAGAAATTTTTGTAAGAAAATACAGGAGAATATCCTTCTATCTGAGGGCCATAAATTTTCTTCAAATATAAAAACTAATATAAAAGTCTAATGAATTCCAACACATTAAAATGAAGATACCTGTCGATGAAAAGATACCATGAAAATGAAAAGAAAATCCACAAACTCAGATTTTTGAAGCATATATAATCAACAATGGGTTTATATCCTAAATACATAAAGAAATTCTATGAATTGTTAAGAAAAATCCAATAGAAAAATGAGTAATAGACAGTTATTTTGCAGAAGAGGAAACACAAATGACAAGAACACAGAAATATGCTTAAACTCATTAGGAATCAGGAAAATGCGTATTAAAATCATAGTGAAATACCATTGTACACCCACCAAGTTGGCAAACATTTTAAAGTTTGACAATAACTAAGTGTTGTGGAAGCCATGAAGTGATGGGACTGCTTCTATACTACTAGTGGGAGGGTAAATTGTTACAGTCTCTGAGGAGAACATGGCATTATCCAACAGCTTGCGGATTTGCATACCTTGTAACTCAGAATCTACTCCCCGATGTGTACCCTAGAGAAAGTCTTGCAGATGTGCACCAAGAGACCCATAATAAGAATGCTTATAGCAGCACTGTTTTAAAAGTGAATAACGAGAAAAGGCCAAATTAAGTAACTATGGTTTATCATGTAATGGAATTCTATACAGCACTGAAAACGAACAGGACTACAAACATCCATGTGAACATGGAGGAATCACACAAAAATATTAAGTTTTAAAGGCAAAAAAAAACAAAAGGAAAAATAGACTACAGAAGATTCATCCATTGTGAGTCCATATATGTACAAAATTAGCTTAGTAAAATTAAACATTATGTTGTTTAATGATATGTGTTCATGTGTATGTGGCTAGAGGAAAGGAGTGAGGAAAAAGGTTCAATGGGATAGGAATGCATATGCACTGCTTCCCAGATGAGCCCATGAGTGTTCCTTTTATTTTTTTATAATTTACACAAATATTACATATTATTTTATGTGTGTAAGAAATATTTCATAATTGGGAAAGCAACAAAAACTAGCATCATCGTTACTGTTTTACGAAAGGATTTTTTAAGACCATGAAAGTATAAAGGGCACAATAGCTTTAAATGTAAATAAAGGAAAAGAAAAAAGTGTTACTACAAAGTTAGGATTTCTGTAAACTAAATACTGTATTATTAATTTATTCCCAGAATCGTATTATTACAGATTATTATACTTGTAAAATAACATCATTTAAAAATAATATAAATTTTTCCTTTGAGAAATATGGAAAGGCTCAAAATAAAGTCTAAGTCAAATCACTGATAGGGAAGCTATAAAGACGAGAACTTTACAAGTTAAAAATAAGTTGTATTTTGGTGATGGTTGCACAACAAGAATGCCCTTAATGCCACTGAACTAAACACTTACAAATGATTAAGATGGTAAATTTTATGTTATGTGTACCTCCTCACAATATTTTTAAAATTAAAAAAAAATTTAAGGGTAAAAAAATTGGTTGCATTTACCATAGAAATAATAAATCATCAGGCTTCCCCTTTGGAATGCATGCAAAAGCCAACACACAAACCCCAAACCAAAGCAAAGCCCTAGACAAGCGGAGCCTCTCCTCCCTAGGGACCCTGTTGCCTACCTGTGCACATCTGCAGAGCTTCCAGCTCATCAGCTCTGAGGTGCACGTAGGAATGAAGTATGGTCCAGTCCTGTCGATGCCACACCAAGGCGGGCAGAGTCCTGGGGAATCAAGGTGAGAATGCACATGGTTGCCGGCCCGCACCCCAGACTCAGCCTCCCCTTCCCTCTTCTTCCCGTGGAGGAAACTGGCTATCAAGCAGAGGGCAGGACAAAGCCTAAACACGCCAACACCTCCAGGCTTCAACTTAAAGTAATGCAGTGTTTTCTTTTTTTTTTTTAATTATGGTATCATTGATATATACTCTTATGAAGATTTCCCATGAACAACATTGTGGTTTCAACATTCACCCATATTATCAAGTCCCACCCCCTACCCCTGCAATCACTGTCTATTGGTGTAGTAAGATGCTATAGAGTCATTACTTGTCTTCTCTGAATAATGCAGTGTTTTCAACTCTTCTTTTTGGGTCAGATTAGCTACAAAAAGCTCAAGGGGAAGTTTCAAAAGGTCTCCAGGGTGGCAAGGAGTGACACTTCTCCAAGTTCCCTCTGGACACCCCACTCTCGGAGTGCTACAGAGAAGTCTGAGTCTGAGGGTGACATCCAAAGTGGGCCCTGCAAGCAAGACTTTTTTTTTAAGTTTCTCATTTAGTATTTACAATTCCAGTCAAACTTTGCAAACCACTTTGTGTTTGTTTTTATATAAAATAGGTTTCCTTAAAAAAATAATAACTTCTAGTAAAATAGATAAGTGGGAAGATGTGCCCAACTTATATGTGGTTGTGTAAGCCCCCTGGGGCCCTGGTACCTATCTCAGAAGCTGTGGACATCCCTGGTTTCAGAAGTAAAAATGTAGAGGAATAGGGTAATTGGGTGGAAAAACACAGGGTTTTGGAATCAGAGCAGGGTAAAAATTCTTGTCTTCTCACCTACAATCTGAGGCAGTCACAAAACAGTTATCATTTCTGGAGTGCACACTATGAGCAAGGTACATGCTAAGCACTTTAATACAAATTATTTCCAATCCTAAAAACAAGCTTATGATGTATTATCTTCATTTTACAAATGAAGAAGGCTTAGAAACATTAAGGATCCTTTATGTGACCACAGAGCTAGTAGCTTCTTATGTATGATTATCTTCATTTTACAAATAAAGAAAGGCAGGCTTAGAAACATTAAGTATCCTTTATGTGACCACAGAGCTAGTAAGTTGCCCTCCCACAAATTTAAACCCAGATCTTTCTAGCTATCAAGCTTTTCTTCTTTCCATTATCTAACCATTTAGCCTCCCTGAGCCTCAATTTTCTAACCTATAAAACAGGCTAGTAATACTTCCTTGCAGGGTTCTTGTCACGAGTAAGTTTAATAAATTAAGGTGCCTGGCACCCAGTAAACACAGCATAAATGCAGTTCTCCCTGCTTTTAAAAAGGAATCTAAGAGCCAGTTAGATTTGGCAAAGAAAAAAACTTAAAAGATCTGTATTTATTATAAAAATAAAAGGAGTATAGTAAAATTGAAGAAACAACTTACAGTATCATTGATATATACTCTTATGAAGATCTGTAGCATCAAAATGTAAAACAGGGTTCAGGAAACTATGCCCCAAGGCCAGCTGCCTGTCACTGTACATAAAGTTTTACTGGAACACAGCCATGCTCATTCATTTACGTGTATGTACTGTCTTTGACTGCTTTTACACTACCCACGGCAATTGAGTATTTGGGACAGAGACCATAGGGCCATCAAGCCTAAAATATTTACTCTCTGGCAAGAAAAAATTGCACACTCCCTTCTCTAAAATATTCTTATTTCTAAATTTAAAGAGGAATTTGTCCAAGTTCAGTGACCTTGAACTACTCAATCTAAACTGAAACACTAGACCAAAATGGCATTTCACCCCCAGCCTAACACATTCTATTTATAATAAATGCGCAACACGACAGAGCACACAGTAACACTGAGTGCCCAAACTGGCTGCCCACAAAGTCTATGCTTTTTAATGATTAGAGACAATACCTGGTGAACTCCTGCACGGCTTCTATTCTGGGGTGATAAACGATGATTCTTTTCTTTAGCATCAGTGCTGTGTGTAAGATAACAGTTTCCATTCCAAACTGAGATACAATGTCTTAAAACAAAAGAAATAATAATGTTACTGCATTATATATTATATAAAGAAATAGTTTTTATAGGTCATAATTCTTGTCATAGAATGCAAAATTTTCAATATAGAGAATAAATCTAGGTAAATGTAAGTACAGAAGCACCTTATTTGGCCAGGAGGGGTGTTACAGAAGCCTACGCCTGCCTCCCGAGGTCTCTATGCCAGAGGCATCAGGTGAAGCCAAACTCACAAGAGTGGAATAAATGATACAAAGGGAACCAGCATCTTTCTGTGTCATTAAAACTTAAGTTTTAAAAAATGTTCACTGACCTGCCCCCCTCACATCATTATTTAAGTCCTTTTGAGACAGTCAGATGAACATCTAATGCCTCAACAGGGATGCTCTGAAACCATACATGACAGTGGGATCAGAAGCGAAGAACAAGAATGAAGGCCAGCGTCCCCCCTGAAGTTGCCCCCTCTCTCATAAGGACACGGAAGTCTGTGTTTAGCCCTGGGCTGTCTCTGCCATTTTGGATTTCCCAGATAGGAGAGAAAGGCAGGGAGTCATGTTAGGAACTCGGGGCCAGAGGCAAGAGCTCTCCGGGTGGAAGAGAGAACTGCTAAGATCTAAGGAAAGAAAAACTATGAAGTGAGTGGGGACCTTGAACCGTGAAAGTCAGCTTACTGGTGATAGGATATTTCTACAGTAACAATTGGAATCCTATGCAAAGGAAAAAATCACACCACCAAAATCTGCTTCCATATGACAAGTCTCTAACCAAGTATGGAAATGGAGAAGTTGAACTACCCTCCTGTAGGTAAACCTTTATTGTATAGATGAAAATATACAGGAAGATGAGATAACATTAAGTATCCTTTATGGATACTTTGTCCTTGGTTTGGAGATTTGTTGTGAAAGATGGGATGGGACCATCTGGAATGGGTTTTTGTTTCTCCCCCTTTTTTGACACCCCCACCCCTTTTTTTACCTTTGATGGAGCCTGCAAGGTATGCTTTTCGGGCATCAAAGTCCTTGCTAAGGAAAGAGCCATTTTCTTCACTCTGGCATATCCCTTTTGTGAGAACTGCGATGTAGCTCTCCATCATTTTAACTGGGCTCCCGTGTTTCAGGTATATTCTGGAAGACAGGACAAAGGCAAACATGCTATTATGTAGCATGAACCAATGGCAGAAATGCACCAAGGCTAAGCATGGATACTTTCTAAAGAATCTAAGCCAACTTGCTAGTATGTTTTTGAGTGCCTGAATCTTTTCGTGTTGTGGTTACTTCACCATTTAATTTCAAAATGTATACACATAAAAAAAACTACTTGAAAGACCTTCAATAATTCTTTGAAGTTGGCTCTCTCCTTACATGTGGGTAAGGCTGCTATAGTCCACTGGGGCAGGAGAATGAACTACAGAGAAACCCCATTACTCTCAAGCATGTTGTATACTGATCTTGTTTTGTCTTACATTCACAACTGGTGTTTAGTCATAACGACCCTGTTTATTGCTGGAATTTCCTTTGACAAGAGAGGTGTTTTATGCATTGTTCACAAAGAAAGCAGTAATTAGCTCAGAGCCTGTATTTATTATCGGTGTTCCTAGAGGTTGCTATATTTAGATAATTAAGAAATCAACTCTTTTAAGTTTCTGGTGATAAATGCATCACTAAGTTAAGACTTCCAGAAAATGCTGACAGAGAACTAGCTACATTTATAGCTCACATGTGAACTCAATCCGTTCCCCTCAAATCTTCCTGTGAGGAACTAGATCTCAAGTTTGTTTGAGAAGCAGGACTGTGACTACTTGGGTCTTTTGGTAGCTGAAGGGATGGAAAATTGGGAAGAAAGTAATTGTTCAAGAGAGAGCATTTGAAAATTATAATTATTGTAAATTAAGTAAAAAGTGAATGTCTGAACTGCTTACCAAATTTTGTCAATCATCACTGTTTTTTAATTCTTTTTCTCAACACAAATTGAGGGAAAAAAAGGTACAGAACAGTAAATATGGTAAGCTATCGAATATACAAGATACAGCCAAACCCATGAACTCATACACAAACTTACATATGGAGAAATTATCTCAGGCAGGCTATGAAAAAAACAGACCCAGGAGCTGCCCTGGGGTGGGGTCAGCAGGCAGAAGCGCTGGCTGGGAACTGGGGAAGGGAGGAGCTCAGTTTTCACTGTATACCCCTTGGGTGTCTGGTTTCTTTTACTATGAGCTTACATTACCACCACTAAAAAAACAAAACCAAACAAAAACTGCCATTAAATTATAAAATAGAAACCACTTTAAGTAATGGAGAAGAGAAACCTAAGAAGGGTAGGAGGATAAGATGACACTCTGTGTGACAACCCTGGGCCACGCACGAGAGGCTGAACAGAGGGAGGAATCCCCAGCACCACCCATGGGAAACCCACAAAGTGCAGCCCAGCGGACCTTATTCATTGTTCAGATAGACACCCACAGGTGTCACACCTGTCCTGGACAACTGACTCCACGTGTGCATGACACCCTGGTTCTCTACCAGGGCCACTAGCTGGAGGGACTGGGAGATGAAGGGGGTCATGGCAGCTGATGGACCCCACATAGGGATTGAACCGCTCCATGCAGGCTTCCACTGCCACCACGAGCAACACACTGGAAGGCACGTCTGCCTGCTTCTCTCACCATAAACGGAAGGAGCACTTCCACAGTAACCTCATCATCCCCAAAAAGTGTCTATCTAGGTGAACTCAGACCCAAGGTCATGGGGAGAGTGTGTGCCTGGTGTGTACACAAGTGGAGGTGTACACGTACAAGGGCAAACATGAAGTGTGGCAAGGGATGGGGGCAGAGGAGGTGGCTGGCAATGGCTCTGAGTCTTCTTATCTCCTCCACTGTGAGAGAAGAGAATGCAGAATGGCACAATGCTGAGCCCTGCAGAAGCTGAGAAGCCCTCTGGGCTCCCTCTTGGGCAGGAAGTGGAATCTAAAGCAACCCTGTCTTCCAGTCCCCAGAATGTTTCCCAATGAATTCAGTGGAGTAACCTAACCCTGACTCAATCAAATGAAACGGGAGTCCAATGTTTGTTCAGGACACCCTTTGTAGTGTTTTCAGTTCACAGTGTCTAGATAGTGTCCCTTCTCCCTTTTAGCAATAAGCATCTCCTTTTGTGTCAGTGCCATTATTAGCAGATAATTGTTTATATCACACAGTGGGCCATACACCTGGAATTTATCTTGAGAGCAAGAAGTCTTTATCATCATAGCTGGCTGCAAAAATAGTATAACTTCATTTCATCAAAATACAACCTAACTGAAACCTGTAAGTAATGAAAAAGTATTCTTATGCCATATTGTGAGTGTGAGTGTGAGTGTGTGTGTGTGTGTGTGTGTGTATGTGTGTAAAACTGGCAAAAGAACAGCCATTTACCAGGCTTATAGTGAGGAAAAAACAACTCCCCTTGTTCCCCCCAAAAAAACCACTTATTGGGCATAAGCCTGAGGGCAATACATGACACCTACAATTACAATTTTCTATTTAGTGACAATATTAAAAACAAAGTATAACTTAAAACCCTGTAAAAGCCTTAATCAAAGAAAAAGCCAATGTCTCTAATATTTAGACTTTATTAATTCACTAGATATACTTATCATGGCAAGAAAGTAGACTGGTATTATTTAGAAAAAATTTTTCAACAGCGAGGATGAACCTAAAGGAGTCTACTTGAATCGTGATTAACCAATTAATCAGTTTCTCAGCCCCTCAGCATTGCAGCTAACAAGTATTTTCCTGTGCTTTAGCCTAATTCAAAATACTAAAATGACTCTCTCCAAAATGACTTCCACACACACACCTTCACACATATGAACCAGCTTACTATTTAATAAAGACTTAACTTATCCATCTTGCTCAAGAAAGTTCTAGATTGGAAGTGAGCAGAAAAACAGACCAAAAATGGCAAGTGACTCAAAAACCCCAGGAGCTCCAATAGTTGTACAAACTGCTTTTTCTCCCCCACCCCACTATTCCCTTAAATAGGAGGAACAGTATCATTGAAGCATCAGAGAAAGTTCCTCTTTACCAACAGTCTCTGAAGGGCCAGTAAAGGTTAAGCTGGGGAGACAGAGGGCTGAAATTTGCTTCCTCAGTGTAGAAATCTGCTATGTAACTATTGAGTAAGACCTTCCTTTTTATGCATTAGAATTTAATAGTTTTCATACAGACCTACACAATATCCTAGTGAAGGCGGCATATTTCTCTGGGTTAAAATCTTTGGCGGTCAGAACAATAGAAAAATGAGTCACCTGTCCAAAAGAAAAAAGGTACACTTTTTAAAGATAATTTAACAGAATTAATTTTATTAGTATATTCTAACAAACCTCTTGTACAAGATATACCAGCATTAAAAGGAAAAGACCAAAATGTAACACAGTCCTCACTTGGCTTTTTAATACTTTTATGTGTATATACACACATATTAAAGGACATATATTTATAATACATGTATATTTAATTTCCTACATAAGAATGTACAGAACTTAGTTACAATGCTTTTTCAAAAATGCAAAAGTATTTTAAATATCAAAAATGTGAATTTTCACTTCAAGTCCCTTACCCTCACTCATCACAGCAGGACTGGGAATGCTATAGCAGACCCACCAATTTAGCAACTATTTTTCATTAATGAAATCAAAGAATGAAAAACAACAAAAATACATTTCAGTAAAATCCAAATAGTACAAATAAATCACACAGTTCCTGAAAGAGCCAAATCTCTATAGAATGCTATATAATCTAAAGGATGTTATAATAAACTTTATTTATGTATATGCCTCAATTACTACAAATTTCTGATAACCATATACCTATTATTCCCACTGAGACAAAATTCAGAACTTTTGTTAATAACAAAGCATTTAAGAAATACATCTTTTTAAAGCCATATTTTGAAATATAAGAACTATCTCTAAATCTAAATCTGAAAAACAGAGATTTGAAATAAACATTATAATTTGGCAGTCTGTCGTACAAAACATGGATAAATCTACTTGAGGGTATGTCAAGCTTTTTCAGCAAGAATTTAATGAGCACAAACTAAAGACTTTATAACAAGGTTTATTGAAAGCTATCTTTTTGCAAATTTACATTTTCTAATTATGAATCTGTTCTGTCTTAAACCTCTAACGTTTCTAAATTGTTGCTTTCCTGTTATTTTTAAGTAATTCTTTAAATTTAATCTGGTATCTTAGACATGCTTCAGACAGTCTGGTTATTGGCTACAAAATTAGCCATAAATGATAAAAGAAGTGCCAGGACCACAGCTGCTTCTTTCTGATATTCTTTTCTTTGAAAAAACCTGCTGGTTGCCTGGGATTAGGAAAGTCCACAATGACCATATACAGGTTTTCAAAATGCCACATTGATCCTGTTCATATCAAATGATACAGCAAAAGGCTACTGAATACATGAGTTTAATTTTCCTTTCTATCCTTATATCCTTACCATCCACAAACAAATGGGAAGAAAAAGTTTTCTTAACTATGCCAAAAATAACTATATCCTTTGAAATAGTTTTCAATTATGGAAAAATATTTTTTACTCTTAATCAGAGTCGTGACTTTGACACTACTTCTACTCCATCAGTGTAAAACCTGGAAAAGGCTTCACTACACCAACCACAGAGTCAGTCACATAATATACACCAATAAATACAGAATGAATGAAAGTGAAACATTTCCCAAGAAAATCGTATTTAATATTTTTTAAAAGCATACAGTGATGATAAAGTCTAAAGCTAAGAGTTATTGGAATGTTACATCACTGTGTTTTTGGGTTTTTTTTGACCTTTGTGTAGTCATACCTTTTTCAAGACTGAAGAATCTGGAACTTCAATTGTTGTGATATAAAACCATGTTCTTCTGTACTGGCCAAAGACGAAGGGGTGGAGAAGTTTGTTTTCATCTGAAAGGCAGCATTTTCTCAGCAGCAGTTTCCTTAAAGTAGCTGTTGTGGAAGGATAGCACCACACCCACAGAACTTCTCCATTTGTGTCCTTTTCTACGGTGGAAAGATGGTCACTGTGAGAATGTCAAACAGCAGCAAGGAAGTAAATTGATTGGTTACTCAAAAGCACTAAATGGAATCAGTTTTAATATCCCATTTTACAAAACGACGCAAAGCACATGGGACCCTAAATTCCTACTTACCTCTGCTGGTCAAATTATCTAGCTCTCCTTATCTTGAGCTTTAGGCCAACTGAGTAAAAAGCTTTTATAATAAATCATGAATGAAAGTTTAGCCTCATAGGTTTGGTAGAAGTCTTCCCTATCTCCTCCCACACAAATTCTCAAAAGTGTTCTTACTTTACATCTGTATCTAGACAAATCTTTAGTAAGTACATAGAAAGTGGTTGTTGAAAGCAAAACTGGAGATCAAGAAAATGGTGAAATCTCTTTGAAATCACATTATGTACTGATTGTGCAAATTCTATATTTAAAATTTTAAGGTTATCCAGTCAAGTAATTTCATCATCAAAGTCAACACCTCAATAACAAAATAGGAGCAATTTGCTAATAATAAAAACTCCAGGCAAAAGTAGCCTAAACTATAGAGAAACAGTTACTGCACATAGAACAGTCAGAATCCAGGTTTTGATCTACAAACTCAAAAACAAAACCTTTTATTATGGAAAATACCAACTATATAAAAAAAGAATAATAATATGAATTTCCCATCTTCACTGCTTAGCCTCAGCAATTATCAACACCAAGCCCTCCTTGCTTCATGAGGGAGAGTTACCCTTCCTCCCTTTATTTTGAAGCAGATCCCTTTTAAACACATGCCAATATAAAAAGTAAAAAACCTGCTGAATTGAAAACCTGTTTTGTCTTCGCTGTTACCAGGTAAAGTCAGAGTTTAACTCAGCCTTAATTCAGAAGTACATTCAAGCAGGACTAAGATGCCTGAGGTATTTAGGTTTTGTTTTGCAGCAGTTTAAAAATCACATTAGAAATGAATACAGAAAGCAGTTCCTAGATAAATGCACTTCTTTAAGACACTGAAAAATAATCAGCACATTTCGCCAGTTTTGATAAACCCAAGTAACGCTCTTGTACACTAGGGGAATAGAGCTTTTAAGGGGTTGTAAAAACCTCAACGTAAGAATACGTTTTCAAAGGACTATGGCGCGCAGAGAACCGGCAGGTGTTCATTCTCGCAACCCCGCGCTCCCTGTCGCCTACCGGATGAATGGTTCCTTGAAAGCCCCAACCCTGCAACACTGCACACGGCTCAGGCGCACATTCGGGGCTGCCCAGTGATCCCAACAGACTTCCTCATCTGTGAACTCCTCTAAACGAACAGGGATCCCCCCACTGTGACTGTGTAGACACTCGTTACAGACACGTGTTCTATCGTGTGATGCAGGAGTCCCCCACTGATATGAGTTGACGCTTTGGGGCTAGAAAGAAAGGGTCCCAAACCTGGCTCCGCCACTTCCTAGCGTGCGTCAGCGCACAAATGACACCAAGTCTACATCTGCCCCTCCGTAAAGTGGGCATCAAACATCACGCACACCCCTGAAGCCCTAGTAGGGGCTAAACGGGAGGCGATCCATGCACAATGAGCAGCACCCGGGCCGGCACAGCTGGCCACCATGCTCGGACTGCTCGATCACATGATCGGGGCAAGCCCGGCGCCTGGCGGGTCCTCACGCGCCGCTCCCGCACACTCCGAGGGGCCCCACCCTGTCGCCTCCCAGCCGAACGGTCCCGGAGCGGCCCGCCGTGCAGCCTCGGCTGGCCGGGCGACGGCCCCTCACGGCCGCCGGAGCTCGGGCCCCTCCTCGTCCGGGCTTTTCTGCAGCTCCGGGCATCCGGGAGGAGCTCCCTCCCGGGACTTGGGAGGTCCCGGGGATTCTGCCACCCCGCCGCCCCGCCGCCCGGCCAGAGCGGGGTCCACGCAAGGCCGCGGGCAGGGCGCCCAAAGCTGCTGGCCCGATCCCGGCGCGGAGGAGGCCGGGCCCCACAGCCCCTCGCCCAGGCCCAACATGGAAGGGCCGCGCTCTCCCACCGCGGCCGCGCCGGGCGAGCGGGAGCAGGGGCTGCCCCGGGCCCTGGCGGAGGCGGAAGCAGGGTGCGGGCCTGCGGGAGACAACGCCTGCATCCTCACCGATCAGACCGACTCCGAGCATCAGCTGAGTGTCCACAGCCTCAGCCGCAGCCATCTTCCGCGCCGCCGCCGCCGCCCCCACGCCCCTCCTCCAGGCCCCGCCCCTCCTCCAGGGACCGCCCACTCAGGGCCCCGGTCCCTCCTCTCTCCACAGGCCCCGCCCCATCGGTGGAGGCCCCGCCCTCGCTACGTTCACCCGGGATTCCATTCTGCTCCTCCGCTCATCTTCAGCTCACGGTTCTTCATTCTTAGAAACCTTTCTCAGCCTCCGCAACGTCGCTCAGTTTCTCAAATCCAAATCTTCATTCGCCTCTTCCTCAACCCACTTCGCTCCTCACTACCCCCCTCAGGCTTTCATCATTCTACCTCTGCCTTGCACTCCGTCTAAAAAGAGGCGTCCTACGAAAGGGTCTCCACTCATTCACTCATTAATCCATACATCCCAAAGACAAAAGAATAATTGAGGACTTAAAATGGTTTGGGGAATATGGTGTTCACCAAGACAGAGCGTTCCAGTTGGGGGAGACGGACAAGTAAAATAATAATAGTATTGGAATAGCGCAGTGTGTTAGAGAGCAGACGGGGTGTGCTTTACAGTGGGCGACCCGCAAGGCTTCTTTGAGGAATGTGTATTTGAACCGAGATCTCAGTGGTGGGAAGGAGCCAGTCTGGGTGGCTCCAGAATCCCTCCCTTTGGATCCTCTGTGCCTCGAACCCCAAATCACACGAAACTAATTCGGGAGGGTCCTTGGTTTCTACAGGAATACAATCCCACTCCCATCTCATTGATTTTCTTTAAGTGTTTAATATGAAATATTAAGAAAAACATGAGGGTACCACCCAGCTTAAGAAATAAAGTACTATAAATGTAGTTGAATCACTTTTCTTCTTTTCTCTAATCTCCTTCCTTCCCCTATCCCACAGAAGGAATGATTATTCTGAATTTGGCAATTGTCATTTTCCTATATGTTTTTAAACTTTGGTATGTGTATATGCTTCGCTCAACAAAATATTGTATTCTTTTTTTTTATACCGATGCAACCATAGCTGACATTTGTTGAGTGGAAGGCACTGTTTTAAGTATTTCACTCATACTACTCCCTTAAATCCTCACAATAGCCCTGTGTATAAGTCCTATTAGGAGCCTCAATTCACAAGTGAGAAAGCTGAACGGTAGCACAATTTGCTCGTGATCACACAGCTCGCAAAGGACGGTGCCAGGATATAGACCCAAGCAGTAGGACTCTAGCCACACATCAGACAACTGTGCTACAAAGCCTCCTATTCTGTAGCATACTGTTTGTATTTGTTTATAAACTGTTTTTTTTGTTTCTACTTTTAGGAAATATGCACATACACAAATATGCGTGTGTAAGGATGCTCATGCAATGCGTCTAGCAATAAAATTGACCATAATATCAGTTAATGAAGAAACTAAAAAATTGCATATTCCATACTACAGAATGCTATGATGTTATTAAGGAGAGGGAGGTAGATATATTTGTACTAACTCACTATGATCCCATCTGTGTGTAAAAGTCCAAGCTGATGTGTGTGTGTGTGTGTGTGTGTGTGTATGTGTATAATTGGAAGGATGCATACCAAGCTGCTGAGAGTGGTTACTTCAAAGAAGGGATATGGGGAAATGGAAGGAAGGTTTGGGACGGTGTACCACAAACTTTATGAATTGTATAATAAAAATGAAAATATAACTATTTAGAAATGTATGATATAAATGTATACATTTGCAAATACTTGTAAGTGTACATATTTAGTACATAAATGTATTAAACTATTTAGAAATGTATGATATCAATGTACACATTTGCAAATACTTGTAAGTGTACGTATTTAGTACATAAATGTATTAAATGTACCCTATATAAGGTCCATAACTGTAAAAATGTCATAGAAAAATACTGAAAAATACCCAAGTGCCAATAACAGTAGTTTTCTTTTGGTGGGTAAGACTTCATTTTCCTCCTCCTTTTACTTTTATTCACAACTTAAAAGATACTATGTTCATTGCTTCCAATAGCTGAAAATTTTAAATTTCTGAAATTAGAATGCATCCTACAATGACAGTTAGGGTGGTGTTTTTCTTTGTAAATGATACATAAAATTATGTGCTTAATCATTGATGACATTTTCAGATTTGATGAAAACTGGTAAACAGATAAAATGAGAAAATATGTTAGATCCATAGATCCCAGATCTCTTGTCCTTCCCACTTCACCAAGGTCATTTGCTGAAACTTACAGAGACACATTTATCCACAAATACATAATATAATTTTCTGTGCTATTTGGGCTTGGGAACTATTAAATGAGCAACAATGTAGAATCAGTAAAACTCGATTACCCTTGCAAGGTGTGCAAGCATTTGCTGAACAGACTGTGCCTGGGATAAAGGCTGGGCAGATGGACACAGGTAAGTATGGTAGAATTCTTGCTTGTGACTGCCTTACAATCGGTGGGGTGGGGGAATGGAAACAAGGAGAGGAAAATATAACCAGATCTATTGCTTTTGGAATTTCAGACCTAGAGATCCGAACTGGAGGAAAGAGAAGAAGCTGCAAAATCTCAGAGGTGGAACAGAATGAAAGTGTCTTCCATGTACTGTCTCTCCTTGCACCTGGTTGGTGGTTCATGCTGTGTCTCCTGCAGTCCCTGACCCATTGAGGGCACTCTGAGTACTTCCTCAATGAATGAGTTAGGGAGCAGTCCCATGTGGCCAGGGCCTGTGGGTGTCACTTTTGTTTCTGGCACATAGGAGGTGTTCAGAAAATAAAAGAGGATGAAGTTGATGATGAATAGAGCTGAAACAGGATTTGAGTTAGGTGGTGGTGGGTGTAGGGAGGGAAAGATAATGAAGTCTGTGGCCAGGCTGGACCCAGGGTGAGGGCTGGAGAGGTTATCTATGGAAAAGTGGGGGGTTGACTGGAATTGATGCCTCCCTCCCATTTCACCACTTGGTGCTGTCAGACCTGCCAGACAGGTTCACAGAGTTAAGGGGAAGAAAGTCGAGGGTGGACAGAGGGGAGGCATTTCTAACCTTTAGCAATAAGACTGGCGCATTGTCACAGACAGAAGGAGCTGGGGTGTGTAAACAGACAAACATGAGTTTTGGAGCCAGCTCTGCTCATCTTCATTACGAGACCTCACTCATGTTGCCTGTCTTCTGTGCTTGTTTGCTCAGTGACCAAGTGGAGTAATCATACTATCTTCTGCCCCCTCCCCATAAAGTTTTGAATCAGGAAAAATCTCTATGCTAATTTTATAGATAAGGATAACTTTGTGTAGGGAATCCCCAAGACCATCCCCAGATCTGATGATTTAAGAGGACTCACAGAATTCAGCTTACAGCTGTATTTATGGTTATAGTTTATTACAGCTAGAGGACACAAAAGGAAAAAGGCAAAGAGAAAAAGCACATGGCATCATGTCCAGAGGAAAGTAGGACCAAGCTTCCTGGAGTCCTGTCCTAGGGTAGTCACACAGGGCAAGCAAGAAGTTGTGACAACACATGTGAAATGTTGTTGGCCAGCGCTTGTTAGAGAGTCAGGTTTTTATTGGGGACCAGTCACGTGGCACCTTCTTTCTGTCTAGCATGTGCCCAAATTCCAGACTCTCAGAAGGCAACAGGGGTTCAGTGTGAACCCTCCTGTTTGTATGAATAGTTTAGGTACACTCTTCTCAATTATGGGAATGCCAGGAGCACCCCCAAAATCCAAGCTCCTGGACACCAGCCAGGAGCTTACCTTACCAGTAGGCTTTTCAAGGATAGTAGTCTCAGGCCTGCTATGTCTTGGTTGCACAGCCTGCTTGCTCCCCAGGAAAAGAGTAAGTTGTTGGCACTGCTGTGGATTTGGAAAATGCCCAAACAGTATGGACATGTGGGTAAGGGACCCCAACATCATCTATAGATGTTCCAATTCCCAGGTCCTTGTGAGCTCAAATAAAAAAATGATTTTTTTCCATAGTTGGATTTTAATCAAAGGTTAGGCATATACCAGCCAAGAGAGCCATTGGAATGGCCCTTCTTTTAAGGGTTTCCAGGCTCACTTGGGGACCAAGAAGTCATCTCTGGAAGGGGCTTCAGTCAACTGCCTTGCCATTCTATCCTGATGGTTGACTGGCTTCTGGCCTAGGTGAGGCTTCCAGAACATTCCCAAGAGAAAGTCTTCTTGTGTTTTCCAAAGTTTCAGTGTGCTGATATCAGAACCTGAGTAGATCTCAGGACCTAAGAAACCCAGCTTTCGAGCTGTAGTGAATTTTTAAAAATTGCATGAAAATGTACTTAAAATGAATTCTAGTTCTTATTTCTATTTTCTAAAGAATATTAGAGATGATAGAATTCATTACCTATTGTGATATGTCTTAAGATTCTCTTCCCCTCATCTTTTAAATAAATGTTTTATTTTACCTTGTTATTTCTTATTCTTTTGGTGCTGGAACCCAGGATAAACATTTTATTTTAGAATAGTTTTAGATTTATAAAAAAGCTGCAAGAATAGTACTGAGAAATGCATATACCTTTAGCTGGTTTCCTCTTTTATTAACATCTAACATCAGTTTGGTACATCTGTCACAAGTAATGAACCAAGATTTGTACATTAGTAACTGAAGTCCATAGTTTATCCAGATTTCCTTGGTTTTTACTTAATGTATTTTTCTGTTCTAGGATCCTATTTAGGATAACATATCACAGTCAACCTACTTCCTTAGGGTCCTCTTGGCTGTAGTTTCTCAGACTTTCCTTGTTTTTGATTACCTTGATAGTTTAGAGGAATACTGGCCAGGTATTTCAGAGACTGTCCTTCAATGAGGATTTGTTTGATGTGTTTCTCATGATTAGATTGGGTCATGAGTTTTGGGAAGGAAGACAGAGCTAAAGTGCAGTTCTCTTCACATCATATGAAGGGAACATAAAGGTGTTATCCTTGTTCACCTGGCTGAGGTAGAGGCAGTCAGGTTTCCCTCTTGTAAAGTCACTCTTCTTCCCCGCCCCCCCTCCAGCTTTCTATACTGTCATTTTTGGATGGAAGTCACTATGCTCAGCTCACATCTACAGAGTGAAAGGTTATGCTCCACCTCCTTGACGGCAAAGCATCTACATAAATTATTTGGAATTCTTCTCCATGGGAAATTTACCCATTCTTTCCCATGTGTTTGCTTCGTCAATCACTTGCTTATATCAGTATAAACTCTTTCCATATTTTTGTGAACTCTCTTATTCATCTGCACAGATTCTGAAACCTCTCCCCTCTTCTTACAAATGACTCCTCTGTTGCAGAATCTTCTCTTTCCTTTTCTTCCCCAATAGCCTTTCCCTGCAACCCTCTGTTCTTCCCTTTCTCTTATCTCAGCATTTTCCTACTTGAATCTCCTACCTGGCTTCTCCAGTTGTCCTCCCAACTGATTGCCTCATGTACCTAACATAGTACAAGTGGAAAAAAGGGTGAGAGAAAGGGATAAATGCCAATTAGTCAATAGAATATTTCAGCAGTTGATGGGGCAGAACGAGGCTGTGAATTTTTCACGTGTTGATTATATTGTCCCCCTTACATGCACCTATGTGAAACCCATTAAAGCTTACTCTCTAGTGTGGTGAAACAGACCATGAAACAAAGAAACCAAGGAAACAAAGAAAACTAGCAAGCTTGCGTCAGGGACTGAGTTAAGAGGGCTACAGGAGTATCTCACTTAAACCTAAAACAACCTCATCATGCCTGTTTCACAACTAACAGAACTGTGACTCAGAGAGATTATTTGCCCAATGTCATAGTGACAGTAAATGGCAAAGTTGGGGTCTGAAGCAATGTCTGACTCCAAATCTGGCATGATTATGGGGTGAACTGAGATGTATTTATACTCCTACTTCCCTTAGAAATGAAACATACTCTCTAGTTCTAAAAACAGCCATGTGGAGTACCATACCATGTTCCTTGTCTCAGGTTCCTGATACAGGGCTTTGCTTGAATGGACTGAATTTGTGTACTTAGAACTGACACAGTCTTGTCCTTTCCTCCATTGAGGTGAGCCTTCATTTTTATTTCATGCAAGACAAAGTTGCTTTAGAATTTTAGATTCCATTAGAGTTTCATTCTCCTTTCTTTACGAGTTGATATGGAGAAAATTGTGAAGGTCTCTGTATTAATTTTCTATTGCTGCATGACAAGTTACCACAAACTTAGTGGCTTCAAAACACACTCCTTTACTAGCTCACAGCTCCGTGATCAGAAGTCCAGGTGTGGCATGACTGCTCAGGGTCTTTCCAGGCTGGAGTCTAGGTAATGGCCAGTCTGCATTCCTTTCTGTAGACTCTGGGGAAGAATTAAGAATTTGTCTCTAAGCTCATCCAAGTTGTTGATGGAATTCAGTTCCTAGGAGTTACAGGACTGAGGCCCCCGTTCCCTGGCTAGCTATTGGCTGGGGGCTGCTCTCAGTTCCTAGAGGCCACCTGCATTTTCTTGCCATGTGGCTCCCTCCATATGCCCTCTCATGCTTTGGATCTTTCTCTGCCTATGATCTCCAGGTCCAGATTTAAAGGTTCCCATATGACTGCTTAGGCCCATACAGATAAACTCCTCTTCTTAAAATTATATATGTGACATATAACCTAGTCACAGGAGTAATACCCAGTAATATTTATAGTTCCAGGTATTATACAAGGTGTGTACATCAAGGAGTGGGAATCTTGGAGACATCTTAGAATCTGCCTACCACAGTCCCCACTCCCTTAATTATTCACACATCAAGTATTTATGGAGTGCCTGCCCTGTGCTGGGCACCTCCCAGGAGTTGAAGATACAATGGTGAACAAGACAAACTTGGCCCCTTCAAGCATACTGTCTAGTGTGGTGAAACAGACCAAGGGACAAAGAAACCAAGAAAACAAAGAAAACTATCAGTTAGTGATGGATGTTCTGCTGCTAATGCAAATAGGGTGGTAAAACAGATCCAGATTGGGTAGTAAGGAAAGGGCCATCTGAGGAGGTGCCATTTTAGCTGCTCCAAGAGAAGATAACACAGTGAAAAGGTTCATGTGAAGATTGTCTAATATCCATAAACCCAAGAGGAAAGCCCACACCCTGTGGTTCCAGGGCTCCTTCTAATAATGTTTAACACATTAAAAGAGAAGCCTGCTTTCAAACCACACCCAAAAACACTGTGCACAGTGCCTTACTCATTCTGCTTCCTTGGTCCTAGTTGGTCTGTGCAGCTTTGGGTAATCTCCTAAATTCCTGAGCAGGAGCTGGGCTTTGTGGCATGCCAACAATGGTATGTGTATGTGTGTCAGTTCCCACAAACATACCCCTCTTCTTCCCCTCAGCCTTCTCTTAAAGTCAAGCAGAATATTAGTGGGTAACATGCATTACTCAATATCCTGAGTGTAACATGCATTTCTCCTAATAAATAATAAATACTGCCGAAACATGTTGTTGCTAAAGGTATACTCAACCATCTGCATTCCAATTTCCTGCTTTAAATTTATAGAACCCAAAGGTTTGAGTGAGAACTGCCTGGCACAGGCATAGTGCAGCCCACCTTTGCCCTTGCTACACCACTGCTGAAAACGTTTCCAACCCTAGTTGGACACTTTCATGGTTAAGAGTGTAAGGCTGTGAGATTTCAGACCTTATTTATTATTATGCAGTTGAAACCATCACGGTGTTCTGAAATCCCCACCGAATAAACACTTTCTGGGTGTTGATCATATTCCAGGCACTGTCCACACACAAAGATGAACTGTCCCAGTCACCACCAGCAAGGACTTCCAGTGTAACAGAGGAGACTAACATGTAGGTGGCAATTATAACATAGGGAGCTTGCTTTAATCAGTTAAATCATTTTTTTCAACAAATATTTTTTGAGTGCTTACTCTGTGCCAGACACTGTTACAGATGCTAGAGATTCAGCAGTTGAACAAAAAACAGACACAAACCTCTGCCCACATCAAACTTATTACATTCTAGAGGGGTGGACAATAAAGAAAGAAACTCATTTGAATATACTGGGAATCATGTGGAGATAAGTAAATAAATGCTATGGAGGAAAATAAAGGAGAGAAGGGTGCTTGCAAGCATGGAGGAGAGGAGATTATTATTACTTTAATGAAGTAAGGGAAGGCATCACTGGAAAGGTGACATTGGCATCATGACATGGAGGGACAAGGATGGGGGTAGGAGTTGTGTAGGGCCTTGCAGACCATTATGAGGACTTTGCCTTTCACTGCATGGGCTGGGAGCTCATGATCAAGATGGTCTTGATCAGGGGGATGATGAGATCATCTCACTTTTGTTTTGAAAGGACCTCTCTGCTTGCTATGTGGAGAATAAAGGGAAGGGAGCCAAGGACAGACAGAAAGACAGGTTATTGTGCACTTCAGATGAGAAATGATGATGACTTGGGCCAGGCGTTGGCTGTAGAAGTGGTGGATATGGGACTTTCAGATGGATTAACTGGATGTGGGGATGTGACGGGAAAAGTAGAGTCAAGGATGTCGCCAATATTTTTGACTTGAGAAACTGGAAGGATGGGGTTGCCATTATTTACATGGGAAAGATGACAGGAGGAGAAGCAGGTTGGATAGAGAAGGGCCCAGGAGTCTGGTTTGGGGCAGGCTGGGTGTATGTGATGTATTAAACATTTAATAGATGTCAAATAGGCATCTGGGTGTGAGTATGGCTTTCAGATCAGAGGTCAAGTGCAGCTGATGCAATTCTGTAATTTATAAGCATAAAGATGGTGTCTAAAGACATGAGTTAAAACCAGGGGATGAATAGTTAGAGCCAGGAAGAGGTCCAGGGGCTAGACCCTGGGACTTTACAAACCACAGAGGTCAGAGAGATGAGATCCCAGCAAAGGAGACTGAAGAGTAGTCAAGAGAGGTTGGAAGAAAATCAGGACAGGGTGATCCTGGAAGTCATGTGAAGAAAGCATTTCAGGGAGGATGGAATGATTTGCTGTGTGTGTTAAGAGGAGATGGAATCCAGTGCATTTGTATATAAGGGCTGGCTTTAGGTACAAGTATGAAGCGAAGAGTAATAGGAGGGAAGGCAGATTGTATGAGTTTGCAGGTGGGTGGGTAGATGGCACAGGGCCAAGTTTCTCCTAATTGCTCCTAAGTGTTTGCAGTGCTATAGAAAATGAGGCCATTAGCAAGAGTAGAGGATTGGAAAGAGGACAGAGTATGAAATGGCTATTTGGGAGAAGAGGGACATGGCTGAGAGAGGTAGTAGGATGGCTGAACAGCAACATGGTTCTTACTGAGGCCTGTAGTTGTGAGTTTAAAGTGCTACTTATCAACATGGTCATGCATTTTTCTCCAATCATATAAGACTGCAGGCAGGGAGTATATAGAAGGTTGGATTGACCAGCACTGGGGTTTTACCAGGGTTTGGGGTAGAATAAAGGGGAGCTGAGTGAGAAAAGAACTAAATGATGAAATCCAAGTTGGGTATGGAGGAAAAAGAGGATGTGGGGGATGAGGAGCAGTGAAAAGTAGGACTGATGAATGGATTTGCAGGTCCCAGCCAAGCAGCAGGGTAAGTTGGAGTTGGGATAGGACAGAATTAACCACAGGAGGTGAAGGCCAGGAAGTGAGATACCTGAAATCAAAATCCGGGAACTGAGATTATGGGTATGACAAGGTCTAGGGTCAGCAATCTAAGGTCTGTGGGTCAAATTCAGCCTGCTGTCTGCACTTATACAGCCTTGAGCTAGGAATGGTCTTTATTTTTAAATGTAACATGTAACAACAAAAAGACTCATCCTTTTCAGCAAGAGCAGGTGCTCCAGTAATAGAAAATATTGCCTCCTGGCCCTCAAAGCCTAAAATAATTACTATTAGGCCCTTTGCAGAAGAAGTTTGCCAACTCCTAGTCTAAATTGTAGGGTTTACCTGGTGTATGAGTGAGTGGCTGAGGTAAGGTAAAGGACATATTCGTGAAGGCCAGGTGGCTAGGTATTGGCAGGATTATCTACATGGGTATAGAAACCACAGATAACTATGACAGTAGTGTTGGAGAGAGTGACAGGGAACTAGAATAGTCAAGGAACAAGGGGGTGCGACTGGGATCTGTTAATGCCCATAGAGGATCTGGAGGAACCACACGTGGTCTAGCTCAATAGCATGAGCTTCAAAGTTCAGAGTTTAAGGGAGGAGAGAGAATGCTCTGGAAATAGCTAGTGGGAAGAGCTGGTTGGTCACCAATTCACATCCAGGTGCTAATGGTTTGAGGGAGGAATACAGCCACCCCATAACAGGGCTGCGGGGGCAGCAGAGTGCTCAGGGATGGCTGGGTAATGGGGTTAATGGTGGCCTGAGGAATGCGCACCAGCAAAGGGGCAGTTAAGTCAGCCCCTCTGGGCAGGGAAGGCTCTGCTAAGGAAACCTTTGAGCTGAGGCTTGAAGTATTAGCAGGTGTTAGTCAGGTAACAGTGGTGGGATGAGGAGGAGGGGATATATATATCAAGCCAATATCAAATGGTTTGAAAGTATGGTATTTTTAAACACTGGCCTCAGAAAATCACAAATGAACTTCAGTACAGCCGGAGGTTCAGAATCAGTGCAACCAGGAGCTTTGGGTGAAGAAATTACTGTTTCTTCTTTAATATTTGTATGCTGGGGCTTAGGTATATGGAGAGCTCCCTTGTAGTTGGGTAGATGCTGTATGAATCAAAGAAGACAAACATCAGACTTTTAAACTTGTTACTTCCCCACAGGTATAGTAAGAAAGTGTTTTATATAAATATTTACGTGGGGATTAATTCATTTCGCTCCAGCATTTTTTGAGAGTATCCTATCTGCCTGATGATCTGGCAGGCATTGGGGATACAACGGTGAACACACAAATGCAGTTCTCTGAGTTTACAGTCTGCAAGTACAGTGGTTACATTCACGTACGAACAGTGCTGAGAGATGTTATGGGTGCTCACTGCCTTGGCATCTAAACTAGTCTGGGGGCCAGGGAGTGACTTTAATCTGAAGGAGAAATAGGTTACTGTCAGAGCAAGGAATGAGTGGTGGTGAACAATGTTCCAGGAGAGGTGATGGCGTGCATTGGGTTAGAGGTGGGAGCGGGCTATTTAAAGCACTAAAAGACATTGAGTGTGGTGAGAGATGGGCCTGGAGAGGTGATGGGGGCCTGGACTGGAGTAGTGTCTGTTTTCCCGGAGTTTCCTGTGAGTGTTCCTAGTCTTTTCCTAGGCTGCAATCCAAGAGGCAGGAACCAAGTCTGTTGTTCACTGCTTTGGCCCTACCTATCTGGTGCTTATTTCTCATGCCTGCAACATAGTATACGTTTGACAGTGGTTTGATGAAGGAATATATAACTGTGAATTTTAGTTTCTCTGAAATTTGTTTTGTTCATCAGTATAAATACCTTTATTACAGTTTTTCTATAAACAGATGAATGTGAAAGCATTTTTGTAAACCATAAAACATGATACTTGATTTAAAGCTTTAAGATATTACATTGCAAATATGTATAATGAGGTATCTCTGTTGTGCCCCTAACATCTATTTTTTTGAGAATCTTATTTACTCAAGTTGGAAATCCGCCTCCCCCAAATATTGTATTAAAGAAATTATCCAGTCATTTATAGCACACAAACTGCTTGGTTAGGGAAAAAAGCCTTAATCAGCCTGATCACTTCCTTTTACCAATTTTTAAAGTGGCTTCTACCATATTCAAGCTGCTTGTTTTCTACTAAGTGAGAATTAATCAAAAGCAAGTAATTATGCTTTTCTATTGGTTCCAGAATAGCTCCTATCTTGTCCCTCATTGTGTACTCATCTATCTTCACCAGTGAATCATCTTGAAAGTAGGCATCTTGCATCTTTTAATCTTGAGCATCTAACATTATGGCTGATAGCTGGTACGGAGTATCTGTCCATTGAAGTTAATATGTAAATTTATCTTGGAAATTGACATTATACCTTTACTCATTCACAAATATGGTACCTAACTCTAAACGATTTTATTTAGTGCACCTAAATGGTCATTGGCTATTATTTTACCACTTTAAGTAACTTGAAATAACAAAAGATGAAGATGTAGAGATACTGGATTTCATTTTACATCCCAATTTTCTGGTGTTTGTCTTGTTTTAGGTCTACCAAATAATGAGTAATAATCACTGAGGTCCTTTTACCATTTTCTTTGAGATATGATAATGAAAAGGTAAGAATGTTGGAAAGCTTTTCCTGATATTTAGGTGAAGGTTTCTTTCATTATTACATCTTTCTTTGGCCTACTAAATAGTTTTCTATCTACAGCATTTACAAGCTGTATTTACTCTTATGTTTAGCTCTTTAATTTTGACTTAATTATTGTATACACAAAGAGTCTCTTGATCCTGCCCCATAAAACAGTTTCTACAGCTTCTTAGCTCCTGTTGCTCAACCCCCTCTGCCTTTTATTTTTTTGGGAGTAAACTTAGACATTTAGAGTGGTCTAAGCATTTTGGAGGAACTCTCTTTTTTAAAATTAAGCCATTAATTTAAAAATAAACTTTTTGAAATTTGAAATTTATTTTTTGCCTATGTCTACATTTCCCAATTTTTTCCCCCTTTATAATGATATATTTAAATAAAAAAACCTTTAGGCTGAGGCAGAAGGAATGAGGGAGAAATGCTTTTTGTGTGTACTGTGGTTTCCTCCTCTATTAATTAGTACTTGTCTCATTAATTCACTTTTACCATCCATTACTATGAAATGTGTAGTAAATTTGCATCAATTAATTTCACTGCTAACTTCTGAATTTTTCTTCGGAACTCACCTTAATTTCATCCAAAAGGCTTGAGTGATCAGGTTCCGTTCATATGGCTTTCCAGTTTTAGGTGTAACAGTTAATGTTTGAACATTAAAATCGTTAATAGAAGACTGTAGCAAAGGGCCTGTTAAAAATGTTTTTTTCACAAACACTCATTTTTTTCTTATGTTTGTGATGTGTACTGAATGTAAAGGCTACAACGCTCCTGTATATTTTCAAACATCATGCAAGTCTGTTTCCTTCACTCAAAACTGCCTTCTCTGAGAGTCCCCATTCTCCAGGCAAACGCTGTGTCACCAACTTTTAAATTTTATCTAAATATAAATAAGCCAGCTTAGTTGTTTACGTATTGCATCCCTCCTCATGTCATGTGACAGGTCACCACTATTTCCCAGAGGTCAGCAGCTAATGATACCTGCTCAATGCATTTCCGTTACACTGATAAATTAGGCATTTTCACTCAGCCAAGACAGGAAGAAGGGACCTGATAATTTTATACGACTCCTTACAAATCATGTTGAAAATAAATCTGTGCAGACAGAAACTCTGACCCCACCCCAATTCTCATGTTTCCCACCCCAATTCTCGCTTGAGGGGTCAGAGATCCTGAGAACCGCCTTCCCAAACACTCTCCGCGAGTCTTGCACGAGCACCAGGGCGCGGAGCACGCCGGCTACGGTCACGTCATTGGGCGCGAGTGACGCAAGCGCGCTTGCGCACGGGAAAGGGGCGGTGCGCTTGGAGGCCCTCCCTTACATCCGGGGCTTGGGCGGCGGCGGCGCCGCCGCCGCGCGGGGGTCACGTGGCTCTTTCCTTCCCGTCTCTGGCCGATTGGGCGCGGGCGACTGCTGGCGAGGCGTGTGGAGCCCCGCGCTGGTCTCCTTTCGTGTCCTCTCCTAGCCCGGACCACTAAGGAGTTCGCGACGCCGTGTGAGCTGAGCCTGCCGCCAAGATGCCGGCCTATTTCCAGAGGCCGGAAAATGCCCTCAAACGCGCCAACGGTGAGTAGGGAATCGGGGTGCGCCGGGCTGGGGCGACTTGAGGCCTCGGGGGTCGAGGGCCTGGGCCTGTTTCTCGCTGTTCTGCCGCCCAGCGAGGAGGCGGATGCGGCCAGCCCGCCGCTGTCCCAACCCGTGGTGGGGGCATGGTTTTTCTTCTCGCTTCAACCGGCTGGGGGTGGGTGGGAGGCGCGGAGCCGGGAACGGTCTCTCTGGGAGCCCTAAGTTTCCCTCGTCCTTGTGCTCTCGGAGGCCGCGGCTGCAGAGACGGGCTTACCCGCGCCCGAGCTCCTCCCCCTGTCCGCCTCCGCCTGGCTCTCCAGGCCCCGGGGCTTTCGTCTGCTTGGGCTCCGCGTCCCCAGCCGCCATCTGGGAGTGCCGGGGAAGAAGAAACATGGCTCCCTCCCGGGGACAATGCACGCGAGAACCTCGACTCCACCTCCCGCCGGGGCCCGGAGCTGGGCAGTCCCACCTCAGGCCTTCCCCACAGACACCTCCGTTCCCAAGTCCGGCGCAGTGCTTTGCTGGGTCAGGGTCCACTTAACCCTTCTCACCACTATATATGTATTTCTGTCTCGGGACCCTGACCCATTTTATCTGGTTCCTTTTTTTTTCTGACATTTGAGTATTGGCAGCTCAAAAGACTGTTTCGAATCGCAGGAAGTTGGAACAGAGTTAATACTGCAAGAGCGAGACTTCAGCTTAGAGATAACCGAACAGACCTGGAGAGAGAGAATGGTTTAAACCCAAGGTTACTGCGGGGTTAGTTGTTAAGCTAGGAGGTAAAACCAAGGTCTTCTGACTTCCAGATCAGTCGTTTTCTCGCCAAAGAGCTACTGCCTTCCATTTTTATCTCCACATGTGTACTTAAGCCACGGGTGCTTTTGGGAAAACTTGGGCCTGTCCCGCTCTGTTCAAGAGGCATTTATTACATTGGTAATATAGGGGTGCAAATATATTTTTTTGTATTTGTATACATTTTTTGCAAATGTATTACATGTCTCTGGTCTTTAAAAAATTTTTTTTTGTTTAGGGTGTTTTTACACTGACAATTTTTAAGTGTTAGGGCGTTCATAGCTGTTGTTTTCACTCTCCATCCAAACAAGTTTTGGGTCTTACCCATGTCGTAAATGGGTATAGCATTTCTGTAACTGTTTTATGTTTGTGGAGTTTATTTTGTTACCTTGTTGGAATATTCCTTTTGTGAAAAGGTCAATTTCAGTCATTATGTAAAATTAATACTACTGATAATCTGTCAGGGCCAGAGATGTGTTTGTCACTTGCTTGCTATTTTAATTAAAAGAAACAACTTGGGCCGGAGGTAACAGGCTGTAGAATAGGATAATTCCACATTCTGTGGAATAATTGTTTTAAAAAAACAATTAAAACTACAACTTAGAACTGATCACTCATTCTACCAGCGATCTACTGGTTAGAATAGGCAAGAAGTTTTAAGGGTGTTAATTGATAGGAAAGAAATAGATTGAAATGGAAATTTATCACTACTGAATAAACTGCAGCAAAATTAGTATGATTTTTTTGACTCTTTGAAACTTAGAATTACGGCATACAAAATGTCTTGAATGAAATTACTACTGTAATTGCTAATGTGGATCTGTTATTCAGTCATTTGCTTCAACAGGCATTTTTTTCCCACACTAATAGGCTGAAGCACTTATAATCTTGATGGTCTAAATATTACATATTTGATCTACTCATTTCTTCCTTCATCACTTCTCCCTTATGAATCTTCATACAAACAATATTTTAGTAACTTTAAAATTAGAAGGGGCAAATGATGTGTAATATCTTAGATCTTTTTTCACATTTTCTGAGTTGAAATAGGTTTGATTCACGAAGCACAAGTTGGGGAAAACATCCGAAATTAAAGTGGGCAAGATGAGATTAAATTTTACCTGTGTAGTTTTTTTTTTTTATGGTTGTATTGACTCCTTGCTGCTACCCCGCGGTGGGTGTTTCTGTGGTAGAGTTGACTTACCTTTCAAGTAATTATTGTACCTTTGAACTTGTGAATGGGAGATCCCATCTCAAACTGTCAAAGTGAGCAGAATATGGATGGCATTTAGCACTGCCTACAAAATTTTAAATAGGATGATAAAAGCACATTTCATTCAGTGTAGATAATCTCACTTTAAAGTTTTATCTATAACATTTGTAACCTCAAACATATTTAGCTCTAATCCATTGCAATATTGTAATAAAATGTGGAAAAATTTCAAGTAACCCTGAGTCTGTATCAGCAGCATTTTTGGAAACAATTATAGTAATCATTCAGGAAGATGAGAACTTGGCTCAGCAGTTACAGGCAAGAAATTTATACTTGAAATCATTTGGAAAAGCCCTTTTTCCAGATTATGTTGTTAATAGTGCCAAATTAGTTAGTTCTGATCCTGTAAGTTTTGTAACTTAGACTTTACAGCTAGTGACTTAAAAATAAACTTATTAAACCCACAAATTGTGTAATAATGTAGCTTATCTACTTGGTCTGTTGCACAAATTACCTAGTAAAATTGAAGGGCTGACCTAAATTCTTTATGGGGAGAGGTATGTAGTTTCAGTCACTGTGTTTGAAAGGCAAACTCAGAATGCCCACTCTTCTAGTTATAGCTCGTAATTCCAGATTTCATTTTTATATCAATCTGGAAATGAACAATTTTTTAAACATGCAATAGTGCCTTTAGTGTGTGATGGCTCTTTCCAGCCTCAAATGCTTTTTTCCCCTAATTTGAAATTTAGAGGAACTAAATCTTCCTTGTGTATAAATTAGTGTAAAGACAGGAACGCACATGGATTATCATGGTAAATGTGTTTCCATTCCAGTTTTTTTAAAAAACATCCTTGCCTGCTGTCCATGTTTTCTTTATTTATTGGTGTTGGTGGGGTGTCTGTCCTATAAAAAATTACTCTTTAATGTGTTTGCTTTGCTTGTCTGAACCTATGGGATTTGGAATGGTAAATTTTGATTGGCTGGTTAGGAAGTGAAAAGCACTTTTAGTTTTATCCCTAAACAAGACATTCTATTTTTTTGAATGACACTGAAGAAACGACTTCCCCATTTAAATAGAAGAGACTGGGAAAATGAAAGTTTTGTCATCACATCACACCATGTGGGGCCAGCTCTCAGCTTTGACTCTCTTTGTGCCTTTTCCATGTTACAAGCATATTGGCAATTCTTACATACAGTAGTGTAAGATTTAAATTTCCAATATACAAATGAAAATTGGGTGTGATAGGTCATTTTAGTGCTGTTGCTGTGATACTCTTAATGTAAAGGATTAATTTAACTTAAAACATTAATTTCCAGATTTTTGGCTGATAGAGACTGTGTTAAATAGTTGTGAAAAACACCTAAGATATTGTTGGATTTTAGAACATAACTTTGTATGCTGCATGCTCCAGAAAGAAGATAGGTAGGTCTTCTCAAAAATAGGAAAGGCTTGTTCTGACAAGGTATCTAGCTGTATTACATTTTTGTTTCATTCAGTAGGGTGTTGGTAGTGTTTGGGTAATAAAATGGACTCATCTGAAAATGGATTTCTCTCATAATGGCAGGGTTACTACTGAGATTATTAACTTCAAGTATTGAAGAGGAGTTTGTATTCTTTTGCGTGTGAGGAATGTGATTTGATATAATATGGGATGTTGTAGGATATTCAGTATGTTTCGTGATTTATCCTTTTGCAACCTTTTTAACGTACTGGGGAGCTGGAATATTGTTTGTAGTTTTCCTGGAGGATGGAATGTTTGGAAGCAACATTCCTGAAAGATTTGATAACTGGAAGAAGAAATATTAGAGAATTACTAAATCTGTAGCTCTAGTAAGACCTCCAAATGAAGGGTTTGCATCATTTGTTTGCCTGGTACAGTTTTATGTGGTAGATAACTTACAATGCTATACATTGTAGGTTAATTCTTTATTTTTTTATTTTGTTATCATTAATCTACAATTACATGAAGAACATTATGTTTACTAGGCTCCCCCCTTCACCAAGTCCCCCCCCCACACCCATTACAGTCACTGTCCATCAGCGTAAGATGCTGTAGAATCACAACTTGTCTTCACTGTGTTGCACAGCCCCCCATGCCTCCCCCCCACATGCTAATTATACATGCTAATTGTAATTGTAGGTTAATTCTTAAATGAAAGAATTATCCAAAATTCTTTTCCTTAGGAAAATGTGATTTTTAAAAATGGGGATGTAGTGTTTTAAGACATTTTTTGTAGTGTTAAAGTAGTGTTTAGTTCACCCTAATTGCTTTGATGGAATTTCAAAACAAGTAATATACATAAAATCAAACATTGAAACTGTATTTTGAAATAGTACCTCATAAAGAATGCCTTCAGGTTTAGAAGGTAGTACAAGAGTAAACGTTTCTTTGCTCTACATTCTAAATTTTTTCCCCCCAGTTTTTAAAAATAAACATAATTTTAGAAAGTTGTGATTTACAGAATTATTGCAAGGATAGTATGGAAAGTTACTATATGCATCACACAGTTTCCCATATTAATTAACTTAAATCATTATGGTACATTTGTCACAACTCATGAAGCAACACTGATACATTATTATTAACGGAAGGCCGTACTTATTCAAAATTCTTCAGCTTTATCTACTGTCCTTTTTGTATTCCAGGATCCCATCCAGGATATCATATTATATTCAGTTGTGCCTGTTTAGGCTCCCTTGGTTTTGCCAGTTTACTTGATGACCGTGATGGTTTTGAGGAGTGCTGGTCAGATGTATTGTGGAATGTCTCTTAAATGGGGTTTGTCCTGATATTTTTCTTATGTTTAGACTGGGATAAATCAGTGGAGAGAGATTCTGTGCTCATGGATTGGAAGACTAAATATTATTGTCAATTCTTCCAAACTTAATAGGTGACCCTTGAACAACATTGGAGTTAGGGTCTCCCATGAATAACTTCTGACTCCCTAAAAACTTAACTGAAGATAGCCTACTGTTGACTGGAAGCCTTCTCTAATGTATTTATTGAAGAAAAAAGCCTGCACGTAAGTAGACCCACACAGTTCAGATATGTGTGGTTCAAAGGTCTACTGTGTATGGATTCAATGAAATCCCAGTGAAAATCCCAGTGAGTTATTTTGTGGATGGTTACAATCTAATTATAAATTTTATATGGAAAAGCAGAAGACCTAGTATAGCTAACACAATACTGAAGAACAGAGTGGGAGCACCCTTATTATCTGATTTCAAGACTTGACTGTAACAAAGACAGTGAGGTACTGACAAAAGATAGATACATAGGTCAGTAGACAGTGATCTGAATAAAGCGCCCTAAATAGAGCCACATAGAGTCAGTTGATCTTAAAGAAACCTAATATCAACCGAAGTCAATCTAATGTTTTTCTGCCTGAAGTCCTAGAATGAACTAGCAAAAATTTCATCAGCCAGGTCACTGTGACAGAAGTCATACTTTCTGGCATTTGGGGTGGGGAGTGTTTTCTCCCCTTGTGACTTCAATTTCGGGAACATTAAAATCACTTAGAGAAACATTTTTGGTACAGTGAAATTGAGTGAAATACAATTTTACCTGTAGACTATTGAAATAATGGTAGGTTTTGGGTTTTTTTTAACTGGATAATTTTGGCATAGCATTAGAAGTAAAAAATAAATGTGATCTACAAAAGGACAAATGCTGTATGATTCCACTTACATGGGGTCTCTAGAGTAGCCAAATTCAGAGACAGAGAGGAGAAGTGTGGGTGCACCAGGGGCTGAGGGAAGCGGGGATGGGGCTGTTATTTGATGGAGACAGTTTCAGTTTCACTAGATGAACAAGTTCTGGACATTGGTTGCACAACAATGTGAATGTACTTGGCACTACTGAACTTGTACACTTAAAAGGGTAGACTTTGTTTTATTTATTTCACCATAATTAAAAAAAATTTAGCAGCCAAAAAAAAAAAAGAGGCTCCAGGGTTTGTGAACACGTGGAGGTACAGGGAGAGCAGCCCTGCAGAGGGCGTGGGGTCCCACCTGTTCTCCATTCCTTGCCCCATGTGTCCCTCCCACCAGGGTGGTCCTGAGCTATATCCTTTACAATAAATTGTTAATCTAGTAAAAAAATAAATAAATAAATAAATGTGACCTAAAAACAAATGGGTAATGAGTTCAGAAATTAAACAGTTGATTTAAAAAAGCAAGATCTAGATTTTTGCATGGTATACATATCTGATTTTAATTCTGAATTACTTTTCCAGAATTTCTTGAGGTTGGCAAAAAGCAACCTGCTTTGGATGTTCTGTATGATGTTATGAAAAGTAAGAAACATAGAACATGGCAAAAGATACATGAGCCAATTATGTTGAAATACTTGGAACTTTGTGTGGATCTTCGCAAGAGCCACTTGGCTAAAGAGGGATTATACCAGTATAAGAACATCTGTCAGCAGGTATGTATGAACAGAGCTGGGTTTTATATGTTTAATAAGTGATTTTAGTAATTTTCAGAGTTTACCTTTCAAAGTTAATATATCTTACATCTCATAAAATTTGCTTCTAAAATATTTTATGGTTTGTTGGGAAAAGTGTTTTGAGTTTTTGTTTTTGTTGATTAGGTGAACATCAAATCTCTAGAGGATGTTGTTAGGGCGTACTTGAAATTGGCAGAAGACAAAACTGAAGCTGCTAAAGAAGAGTCCCAGCAGATGGTCTTAGACATAGAAGATCTGGATAATATTCAAACTCCTGAGAGGTATGTGGTTTAAACTGCTATTACATTTTTCTTAAGTGTTTTTCTTCACATGTATCTCCATCCCCATTTGAAGTAGATGTTTATTAGAAAGAAATAGCTGAAATTTTATATTTACAGTAACAGAAATATCATGTATTTAAAATTGATAAAAGTGGAAAATGACAACCTTCAGATAGGAGGTGTGTACTAATTTAAATGGTTGTAATACAAATTGGTAATTCAAATACTTGGACACTAAGTGACAGCTTTACAGTGTGTCCAAAGTTGTAGGAAGAATTTGTACTATTTTATAAGGTCTCTGTTAGTTTTGTTTAATTTTTTTTGTTGAAGTATAGTTATAGTTGATATACAGTTACGTATTGGTGTCGTGAATAGGTTTTGTTTTTTTAATCACGGCAAAGTAGTAAACCATGTCTAAAATTGTTTTCAATGTGTTTTATGCTTTCATAGTGTTCTCCTGAGTGCTGTAAGTGGTGAAGACACTCAAGATCGTACTGACAGATTACTTTTAACTCCGTGGGTTAAATTCCTTTGGGAATCATACAGACAGTGTTTGGACCTTCTTCGAAACAATTCTAGAGTAGAGCGTCTCTATCATGATATTGCCCAACAAGGTAAAATGAGAACTTTTTTAAAGAGTTGACTTAAGAATAGATTTTGCAGAAGATTATTAAAGTTAACCACTTTTTCTCCATAGTACTTATTTTGCATAGTTTTTATTCTTACTGAAAGATGACTGGCATTCATTTAAATATTTGACTGTAAGAATTTTGTTTTACTAGTTAAGGTAATTCTACATAAAATGTATTCCATTGATGTCTGAAAGGCCTTTAGAGTTATTTTGGAATTTTCCAGGTGACTTAAAAAAAATAGAGATAACTTTTTGATTGCTTTCTGGTAAATTTTTCTACTTTGAACTCCACTTCTACATATTCTTGGGCAAATGACTTAACTGTGCACTGGGATTTTAAGGTGTTTTAAAGCTCCAGACTTAATATGAGTCCATGAAAAATGCATACTTTTTTCTTTCTTTAACAGTACTGCTAAATGCAGAATTAATTAAGCCTTCTGGATGACTCATCCACTTTTAATCTGAAGAACTGGATTAAGTCTGTTTTCTTAATCTTGTGCCTTTCCTTTGTGTCACTTGTCACGCTGTTAATGCACCTTTTAACTATATGTAACTATATATGTGACTTGAGAGTGGCTCTTGGCTTTCTTTGCCCTTATGATGATTGTGTCAACATTTTAAAATACGGGGATGAATGGTATTTGTTTACTCAAGTTATAAGTGACTTAGTGATCAAGAATATTTTACTGTAGTTCTTTTTTGCTTACATGGCTAACATTTGTGAAGTTTCACTTAACACAAGTAAAATTGTGTTTTTTTTTGGTAACTGTGGCTATAAAAACTCGAAGTTAAATTGCATTCCTTTATTTTAGTTCTGTTGGAGTGGAAATACTCTTTTTTTTTTTTAAAGAAGGGCAAAAGGGTACCAAAAATGCTACTGTAGTATTGCAGTAAGAAATTACTGTGTATTTTTAATGGCAGAGCATATTTATGAGCATATGAGCATATTGATGTGCACAATTGCTGAAATTAAGTTACCAAAGGCCCCCAGTTTTTATTAATGCAGTTTTAATTAGTACAAAAGCTTATTGCTTTCTGTGTTAGATAACAAAGTTCATTGTATTTCAGACTAGAATTTAAAAAATTTTTAGTATTTGAAAGGTTAGTGTTTCCTAGTCCTAACTTTGAATAGTTTCCATTTGTAAACTATCCCAGAAGCATATTTTAGTCTTAGCCAGGACTGGTGACTATGTCCAAAAGGTGGTTTGTTCACATGAAGTAACTTAAGACTGACTATTTCTAAAGTTGATGAGTTTGGTAAGTCTTAGGATAACTGATTTTAGTATAAGAAATAAAACTTATTCAAGCAACTACCTAATATATTTTACAATTATGCTTATAGCTTTCAAATTCTGCCTCCAATACACCCGCAAGGCTGAATTCCGTAAGCTGTGTGACAATTTGAGAATGCACTTGTCACAGATTCAACGCCACCATAACCAAAGTACAGCAATCAATCTTAATAATCCAGAGAGCCAGTCCATGCATTTGGAAACCAGGCTTGTTCAGTTGGACAGTGCTATCAGCATGGAATTGTGGCAGGTATGTTGTGAATGGTTAACTTTTCTTCATAGTACTGATAGCCCATATTACTTTTTTCCCCTCTTACTGAGTGTCTTCATCTTAATACCTGTTGGTTAATTTCGATAGATAGGTAAGGAATTTAAGATTTTCTGGTGGAGTAGGAAGAGTTCTAGGCAGAAGACTCAAGACCATTTTGATCCTTAGATGCCTGCTATGAAATCTTGGCCAAATCATGTAATCTGTTTTGGACCCAGTTTCTTTCCATATAGAACAGTTTATCCTCAGTGCTGTTCAGAGTGTTGTCCAGCTCCTGGTACCAGTCTGTGAATTGTTTACTGGTCAGTGATGCAATAAGTAGAGAAGATAATATGCATTCACAAAGATTTTCTAAGTAGCAATTTTATAGTAATTTTCTGACTGTTTACTCAGATTTTTAAAAACTGAGCTTGTCTTGCCATTTTATTTTTGTAGGAGTTTTACTGTACTTTATAAAGGTTTTGGTGATGACACATTGAAAGTTAAAACTTGGCCTTCACTGAAAATAATTGGAGAAGTGTTGCACTAGATTGTCTCCTAGATTTCTTAGTTCTACTTTGGCTTAGTAAGCATGCATGGTGAATCTTTCCTGTATTGGAGATCACAGTGGTACTGGAAATCTCTATGTGGCCTTTTTACTCTAAGAACTCTACAAAGACATTTTCATATGATTTTGTAGTTATAACTAGAAGCTTTCCTATATTTGATCCAAAAAAATCTAACTAGAATTACAGAGGAAAAAACTAAAAGTTGGTAGTTTTTCAACAAAGTGAAAATGTGATTTGATATCCCCCTCTCTCCCCACAATGTTTTCCTTTTCTGTAGGGACGCTTTTAAAATACTACCTGATGAACTAAAGAGAGAGAAAAGTTCTACAGAAGACAAGTAAACATGCTCAAAGAAAAAATGGGAAAGTAAAAAGAAGAAAATATTCATCCATTAACTTATCGCTCAGAAATAATCTCTGCATTATGTATTATGTCCTTCCAGGTTTTTTAAAGTAGTGTTTTATCAACTTTAAAGTTTAAGGATTTAGAATTTTTGTAATTATGACAGTTTTCTGAATTACATCAGATATTATAGATGAGTAAAAGTCACCGCACATGAAGGCATTTTATTCGTCACTTTTCTTATGTGTTCTGGTGTTTAGGTTTCATAAAGGGATTTAAGTTAGATTTTTTTTTTGTCTAGAATATGACTGTACTTTATACTACTAATTTCAGGAAGCATTCAAAGCCGTGGAAGATATTCATGGACTATTCTCCTTGTCTAAAAAACCACCTAAACCTCAGTTGATGGCAAATTACTATAATAAAGTCTCAACTGTGTTTTGGAAATCTGGAAATGCTCTTTTTCACGCATCTACACTCCATCGTCTCTACCATCTATCTAGAGAAATGAGAAAGAATCTCACACAAGAAGAGATGCAAAGGTAAGAATGTTATAGTCAAGTAATACTGGAATTTTGAAGTGAATATCTTAAATGGCGTGGTAGTATGTTCTAGATTAGCTTTCCTCAGCCTTTGCACTACTGGCAGTTGGAGTTGGATACCTCTTTTTAAGGTATGATTTATGATTATTAGCAGCATCTCTAGTCTGTACTCACTGGATTCCAGTACCAGTCCCTCCAGTTGTGACTACCAAAAATGTCTCCATATGTTTGTGGGCAGCGTTCTTGAGCTTCAGGAGCTGTCATTTGTCAGATAACTCTTATCAAAAGCCTGATTTAGAAAGTTGAATATTAGGAAAAACAGTGTTGAGGTATGAGCTTTCTATTCACTTAACAGTATATTAGAACAAACTAGACAATTAAAAAAAATACTTCCATCAAGTCACTTTTTTTTCTGACTTAAAATATTAACTGTGTAGCATATTTGGGGTACATATATATAGATTAATATAAAGAATAGATCTATTGCATAACAATCTGAAGATACTTTTAAAAGAAACATTACTTTTTTCTTTCAGTCATGTTTGTTTTTTATACATTTTAGTTTGGATTTAGGCAACTCACATACTATCCTTTTTCTCATATTGGTAGACCACATTATTTTGTGTCTAGAATTGCATATACTATTGTACACTAAATTGTTTTCTTACAGCTTTACAGCAGTACATTGAACCAACTAAATGTTTCTAGTAATTTTCTTTGAAAATGTTGAGGACAGTGTTCATTATGTGGTTCACTGTTCTTATGTTACCCACATTTGAGATAAGGAAAAAACTTGTTTTCCTTAAAGTACTTCTATACTCTCCTTTTAGAGAGTACTATAATAACAGACATTAGGCTGTTCAGCTCTGTGTACGTTATTTTACTAATCGTCACAATAGTCTTGTGATTCAGAAAATTGAGTATCTTGCCTAAGGTTCCATTCTTGGAAATGTTGAAGCTGAGAGTCCAGTCCTTCACTCTTGGGCTCCAGAGCCCACAATCTGTAATGTCCTATGGTGCTCTGAATTCAACCTGATTTTCATCTTGTATTTTATATTTTAAGGAAACTAAAATTTAGCTTTGGTCCTCTACCCCCATGGTTGTATTCACTTAACTTTTTCCTTATTGTAATTTTTTTCCTTATTGTCATTTTTCCCTTAGTTTTTAAAGCTGTCTTAGTTACTTCTAGGAAAGCATGTAATACATAAATGTGTCTATTCTGCCATTTAACTGACAACCTTTTTCTGTAGCTAGAAAATGTTAACAATTGGAAGTGGGTGGGTGAAGTTCTGATTCTCCAAATAGTCATTTTAGCATGGTTCATTTCTCTCTTAATTTCAAGCTTTGATGAATAACAGAAGTACAGTTCACTGTGGTAGTGTATGTATTCTGTCACTGGCATATCTTATTAAACAATGAGATGTTGTCTTGCTGCTTACCAAGTAACATTTATGAATTTAATGGATTTGTGATTTTGTTCTCCAGAATGTCTACAAGAGTCCTTTTGGCCACTCTTTCCATCCCTATTACCCCTGAGCGTACTGATATTGCTCGGCTTCTGGATATGGATGGCATTATAGTTGAAAAGCAACGTCGCCTTGCAACACTGCTAGGTCTTCAAGCCCCACCAACACGAATTGGCCTTATTAATGATATGGTTGGTAAAAGTTTGAGCGTTACTAGAGCTTTGAACAGAAAACTTTATGGTCAGGTTGTATAATTCATGATTAAGTATTAGGAATTCTGAATCTTTGCCAGGGGATTCTGATGCATGGACAAGTCTGAGAACCACTAATGTAAGTCCAGCACTGTGTTGAGTTGAGGTGATTCATCTCTACTGGGTTAGCTGGAGTTAAATTTGATGTAGCAGAGGAGTGTTAGACTAGCTCTGAGGAGTAATATGGATCACTCAGTAAGAGAAAAGGTAATGATGGGCAAGAAGGTTTATGGTTTATTTCAGGAGCTATAGGAAAATTCATCAGGCTGACAGGTGTTGAAAATAAGATGATGAGGCTAGGAAAGAATGTGAAGTAGCTTAGGCCTGGTTCTGCGTAACTAAAATATATCCAACTCTTCTCTTTTAAAATTCCCATTTTAAGTTACTCAAGCAGTGGTTCTTAAACAGGGCTATAGTGAAATTGTATGTGAAGCACTTCCCAAAATGCAGGTTTCTTAGATTTCACCCATCCCATACACTAAATCAGTTCCAGAATATAGAGCCCAAGATTTGTGTATCTTTACAATGTTTTACATTAATGGAATTTTTCAGTGGAATTTATCATGTGAGTGTATACTATATGCCTGGCCAAGTGCTACTTGAATGGAATTTGTACTCCAGAGGAGTTTAGATTTTAGGGATTCTGATCGACAGTAGTCTTAGTGGTTATTGTAGTATACCTTCAACTGATTACTTTGGGATGAAAATAGAGGGACAGGTGCCAGAGAAAAAAGGCCTTCCTTGCTTTTGTGTCAGAATCACTCAATTTATATAAGAATATTAAATTTTCTGTATAGCAGCAGTTTTTTCTTGTGACATACTTATCTGTTACAGTTGTAAGGCAAGTTCCCTTTGTAGTCACCTTTTCAAAATAACTTAATCTATATATACATTTATCTTTCTCTGCCTCTATATTTTACTTTGTGCTACTGCCCACAAAAATCAACTTTTGTCAATTCTGATGCAACCGACAGGATTAAATGTAATTAAACAACAATATTGTCTTTAGGAGGAGGTCTTACTAGCAAATAGTTTTTTAAAAAAATTAAGTATACGATCTTGAGGTTTCACGTGAGCAACACTATATTCACCCATATCAGCAAGTCCCCCCCTACAGCCATTGCAGTCACAGTCCATCGTAAGATGCTATCAAGTCATTACTTATCTTTGTGCTATACTGCCTTCCCCATAACTTCCCTACATTATGTGTGTTAATCATAATGCCCTTTAATCCCCTTCTGCATCTCTCCCCACCCGCTTCCCTTTGGTAACCGCTAGTCTCTTTTTGGAGTCTCTGAGTCTGCTGCTGTTTTGTTCCTTCAGTTAGGAAATACGTTTTTGACTTTTTCTCATTTTTGATGATGCAGAAGTGTGCCAAACTGCAAGTATAGTCTGTATCTCTTGAGTCTGTACCTGCACACATCGTATCTTGATACTAAAATTGGTCTGTTAAGATACTGCTTTAGAGATCATTTTTGAAGAACCTTGGCCCAGCCATTGGGACATACAGATTTGAGTCCTTTTATGACCATAAAGAAGGGTATCAGGTGAACAGATTAGCTGGCTGCCAAGAGGCATTTGCAAATCTTGGTGAGTTCACTGTACATTCAAGGTTGAAAACTGAGCTTTGGGCTCATATAACTGAATTTGTAAGCACAAAGAGAATGATTCCACTATCTTGGGAACATACTCAAATTATAAGTGACCGATTGTTAGAAAGGCAGTCATTAGTTTTAAGAGAAATGTACTTTAATAGATAATGATAGCCTACCTTAACATATTCTTTATTTGTAGGGGGTGTTGAATGAAAAATCCAGAATAATTTCTTTGTAGGAATGAAATAAGAGCTGGGATAATTTTATTTGTATGGCTTATACCATACCCTATTCCTTTTGACCATTTCTGTATATTAGCCTATTTCCATTTTTCTGAGTTTTTTTTCCTGCTTTGGGGCTATTGTGAATAATGCAGCCATAATAGTTTTTGTGTGAAACAGTTAATTTGTAAACTGTTGTTTTACTTGTTATTGATAATAAATTAGTCTGTGTTAGCCACATGAGTTGTCTTTGTAAATACTTGATTGATTGTATAGATGAAGAGTTTTTAGCTCCTTTTTAAATTTTTGTGGGACTTCTGACTGTAGGTAGATGTATAATTTGGGGCAAGAGACTCAACATAATTGTCCTTTGTATTCCTTTTTGGTAAATTTAAAGGGTGTTGAGGCTAGACAGTATTTTAATCATTTTCCAGATTTCTAATCCTACATTATAATTTGTGCTCAATTCAGAGTCCAGTTGGAAAAATCCCTTCAGCAATTAAACATTTTGTTTTGCTTACTGTAGGTCAGATTCAATGTGCTGCAATATGTTGTCCCAGAAGTAAAAGACCTTTACAATTGGCTGGAAGTAGAATTTAATCCACTAAAACTCTGTGAGAGAGTCACAAAGGTAAGCCTTCATATTTAAGTTTTGGTTATATTATGATACAGCCTGCCCTGTTGCAGTTTGTACTTACATTTGTTAAAAGAGACGTATTCTCCTAGGCATTTGAGTTCAGTGCACATTTCACTGTCTTTTTTCTTGATGTCAAGAGAAAAGATACTTCTGATGTGCTAAACAGACCTTTGGAGGTAAATTAGCAACATGTCTAATTTAGCCATTGCTGTCAGTCACCTTCAGACAAGTATCAATAGCTTCATAGTACATTTTGTATTTCCTTGCATCGTGTGCTGTTTCTTATGTTAAAAAATTGAAAAAGTTTCACTGATGTTTTTAGTGTCTGTTAGGAGTATAATTATTTTTCAATATAATGGATTTTATAGGTTCTAAATTGGGTTAGGGAACAACCTGAAAAGGAACCAGAGTTGCAACAATATGTCCCACAGCTGCAGAACAACACCATTCTTCGTCTCCTGCAGCAGGTAAAAATAAAATGAATGTGTTATATAAGATCTGGAATTTCTCCCTTTGATTGTTTTGATTGCAAAACTAAAAAACTTAGGAGTGGCCTAGGAAGTGAATGCCTCCCCACATTCTACCCTTGCCAGAATTAGTCCTATTATTTATTTATTTGAATTGAAGACAATTTTATATAATTCGTAACTGGTTTTCTCCTTTTTTGTTGAACACTATGTACATTTCCTCTGGTTACCAATGTAGATCTGTTATCATTTTAATATGTAACATGGTTTTTTCATTGTCTCAAATTACCATGATTTATTCATTCAGATGCTATTGATGGAAATTTGTATTTCTAGGTTTTTTGCTATTAGAAAATGTTGCAGCAGTGACCATCTTCCATATATGTGTATCTTTGCATACTTCAGTGACTTTCTTTAGCATAAGAAGTGGAATTAGTCATAGAGTTTGCATATTTAAAGCTTTAATAGCGCCTCAAAAAGATTCAATTAATGGACCCTCCCACCAGTAGTGAATGAGAAAGCTTTTTCTCCTGCTAACACTAGGTATTATTACCAGTCTTCTAATATTACTGTTTTCTAGTCTGACTTACCTAAGTTTGAATATTATGGCTTTAATGTTTCTGTTTTGTCTTCCATTGTTTCATTGGTGGTGGTGGTATTATATGTTCTCTTCAGTATGTGTGCACATTTCATTGACCTGCTTTCTCTTATATGTGAGCAGTGTTATTTCTTATGTGCTATATAAATAGTTGAAGGCTAATTAGCAGTATAACTAAATAGTAATGCTGCCAGTCTCCTTCAGACAAGTGAACCATGCTATTAAAAGTGTTCACATAAATTAGGTAAGTAGCAGGTCTTTATCTACAAATACATGAGCATTTAGGGTTTTTTTGTGTTACGAAACTAGGATTTGAGAGGATTATGTTTTTGAGGAATGGTGTGGTTCAAAGCATAGAGTTTGGGGTTGATAGCCTTGAATTGGAATTCTAGCTCCCATAGTGAACTGTTGATGTTAATGTAGATACTCTGAGTTTCAATTTATTTTTTCTAAAAAAAAAGACGTAATTTCTACTTACTATGGTTGTCATGAGAATGCACATAAAGAATGCTAAATGAATGATAGGTGTTATTACTAACCTTGTATTTTTTATGCAGGTGGCACAGATTTATCAGAGCATTGAGTTTTCTCGTTTGACTTCTCTGGTTCCTTTTGTTGATGCTTTCCAACTGGAACGGGCTATAGTAGATGCAGCCAGACACTGTGACCTGCAGGTACGTGATGTAATGGGACTCTGAGGCGGCCTTTGAGGACTCAAAACATGTATTTTTTGTTTTTAAGCCTTCGGTATGGTGGCACCATTATAAAGCTTTACTGAGTGAATCTTCTGTCTTTGTATTTAACATTGTTCTGATAATTTCTCACTCAGTTGCTTTTTTTACCAAAAATCATTCATTTGTAGAATAAATTCTTGTTTGCATATGTATTTAACTTGATAATATCACTTACTTTTCAAAGGTTCGTATTGACCACACTTCTCGGACCCTTAGTTTTGGATCTGATTTGAATTATGCCACTCGAGAAGATGCTCCAATTGGTCCTCATTTGCAAAGCATGCCTTCAGAACAGATAAGAAATCAGCTAACAGCCATGTCCTCAGTACTTGCAAAAGCACTTGAAGTCATTAAGCCAGCTCATATACTGGTATGCAAATTGGGAGAAATGAACCACAGAATTTTTGAGGGCTGTTTTTTGTCTTTCACAGAAAGGTTTGAGATGATGTCTGAAAGAAGGGATTTATTATACATTTCCTATTCAATTGTGTTTGGTAGTTTTGGTATTTTATCAGTGTCTTTATCAGATATACAGATCACTGAACTGCCTTCCATGGCGTAAATACGGTATCCGGGTAATAAAATAATGGGAGTATTATTACATAAAACAACGGGCCACACACAGATGATTATCCCCCAGGTAGGGAGTACTGTGATGGGACTTCTTCCTGCTTAAATTAGTTCTCTTCTTTGTGTGCTCTCCCTGGCTTGAACACTTTGAGGTAAATTTTGTGCAGAAATAAGTTGACCTAGCAAATAAGGGTTCTGCAGCTTTGTCTTTGCTAATAAAGACTCCATATAGGAGTAGTGCCATAGTATTTGATACTGGGAATTAGTATCTGAAATAATGTCATCTTCTGTTAGTAAACATAAGCACATAGAAGGATAATGCATAAGGATTGTTTAATGATTTTTTTTTTTTGCTGCCTAGTACCCTAGCATGTCACTTAAAATTTTTTTCAATGCATTTGTTTTTGAAGCAAGAGAAAGAAGAACAACATCAGTTGGCTGTTACTGCATACCTTAAAAATTCACGGAAAGAGCATCAGCGTATCCTGGCTCGCCGTCAGACAATTGAGGAAAGGAAAGAGCGGCTCGAGAGTCTGAACATTCAGCGTGAGAAAGAAGAATTGGAGCAGAGGGAAGCTGAACTCCAGAAAGTACGGAAGGCTGAGGAAGAGAGGCTGCGACAGGAGGCAAAGGAAAGAGAGAAGGAGCGTATTTTACAAGAACATGAACAAATCAAAAAGAAAACTGTTCGTGAGCGTTTGGAGCAGATCAAGAAAACAGAACTGGGTGCCAAAGCATTCAAAGATATTGATATTGAAGTATGTAGCACATTAATCATTAAAAACTTAGTTTTATCCAGTTCTCTTAGAAGCAGTCCTTTATCATTTATAGGTTTATTTTGGGTTATTTGGTTGTTTCACTCATTTAGATACACCTGATGCTTTAACTGTATCTATGAGGTAAACATGTTGTTGTTAATGGTTCTGTGCAGTTTTTAACCACTGTTAAAATAGAATTAGTGTACATGCAGATTGGAGGAGTGAGAAATAGATGTTAAGCTTATGTTTTTTTCTCTCCCTGGGTGGCTGCGCTGGAGGGAGGCCAAGGTGGCAGATGAGATTGCCAAGGCTCAGGCCGCCCAGCCTGGTGGCTTTACGATCTTCAGCAATACCATTTTCAGGGAAGTCTCAGCCAAAATAATTTTTGAGGATGACCAGTGTCTTTCCATGACATTTTCCCTCAAGCACCAACACATTTTCTGGTGATACCCAAGAAACGTATCCCAGATTGCTGTAGCAGAAGATGATCATGAAAGTCTTGGACATTTAATGATTGTTAACAGGAAATATGCTGATCGGGGCCTGAAGAAGGGTTATTGAATGGCGGGTGAATGAAGGTTCAGGTGGGGGACAGTCTGTGTACCATGTTCATCTCCGTGTTCTTTGAGGTTGGCAGATGAATTGGCCACCTGGTTAAGCATGTTTTAGGGATAATTTTCCCTTCAGGCAATCAGCAAGTTTGTAAGTTCCAATATGTTAAAATAGTACACCTGTTTTTGCCTGTGTATGGACAGATTGAGGAATATTTTTAAAAAATCATACATAATAAAAGATAATGTATGGTTTTAAGAAAATTGCTTTTCCCCCCCTACAATCAAGTGGAAGTATAGCTATTGTAAACATTTTTATGTTGCCTAAATTTACCCATTGTAAACGTTTACCTATTATAAAAAATAATTTAGTATTTGATTCTAGAAAGCAGTGCTCCATATCGACTGTTAGACACTTTTTTTGTGTTGTTATTAATGACTGTGCATTTGTAATACTTTCCAGGACCTTGAAGAATTGGATCCAGATTTCATCATGGCTAAGCAGGTTGAACAACTGGAGAAAGAAAAGAAGGAACTTCAGGAACGCCTCAAGAATCAAGAAAAGAAGGTAAACAAAATGACTGGTAAAAATTTAACATGCAAGGTTAAAAGAGATACTTTCTTTAAAATACATTTGTTTTCATGTCATTCAGATTGACTATTTTGAAAGAGCTAAACGTTTGGAAGAAATCCCTTTGATAAAGAGTGCTTATGAAGAACAGAGAATTAAAGACATGGATCTGTGGGAACAACAGGAAGAAGAAAGAGTAAGTTTTTCAATTAATTGTAATATTTTAAGACTAAGCCATAATTAAATATGCCAGTAGTGGGACCAGGGTTTCAAAAATGTTTTATTTATTTATTTATTTATTTTGCCAGAAATGGTGCTTTAATGGTTCCATAATAACATGGGTGGACAGATACAAATTTTCACAATAGAGATTTTAAAGTGAAGCTTGTGAAATATAGAGGACAGAAGAAAAGTTTATTTTTAAAAAAGAACTTTATGCAGATAAGATTCATCCACTTAAAGTGTACAGTTGATGGTTTTTAGTATATTTACTGAATTGTGCAGCCATTTAATTTTAGAACATAATTCAAAAGAAACTGTACCCATTAGCAGTCATTCCTTAATTCTTTACTACATCAGCCATAGGCAACCATTGTCCCTGGATTTGCATATTTTTTGATATTTTATATAAATAACATCATACAATATGTGGTCTTTTATGACTTAACAGTTCCTCCTATAGTTTTGTTAGTCTGTACTGTATTTGCCTGATAAAAAAGCAAGGTTTGCAAATGCTTGTAGTGACTAAATTTGTGATTAAAAACTTGGCCTTGTTTCTGGTTAAAGTAACCATAGACAGACAACATACATCTGAGGGACTCAGTATGGAGAATGCAGCTTCCTCTTGGTTCCATTGTATCATTATAATTCTGGGTTTCGTGTTGCCAGTTCTTCCAGTTTTTTTAGAAGTTGGAATTTTTGTTACTCTTTTAATACATAAAATGAGAGGGGAAAAAAGGTGCTGCAGACCAAATAAAATACTGGAGATGATTTACTGTACACTGTTAGCCCTTAAGCCTTCCATTTTTTGACTTGGAGCACAAAGGGAAAAGCCTTCTTAAATCAGTTGTTTAACCTCCAGTTTTTCAAGTAGAAAGCACTTATAATAAATAGACCATAGTGCTTGTTACGATGAGGTATTTACTGTTTTGTTTTACCGTTAACATTATAGTTTATCCTTCATAAACATTTGTGGTACCATGGGCCTAAATAAAAATGTTGCTTACACATGCCCAAGAACTACTTGATCCATCTGTCCCTGATTACCTTCCTAGGGATATGTTGGCATGGATGATGACTACCCTACTTTTTTATGGCAAGATGGGAGGGGCAAAGCAGCTGCTTGTTCTTCTTCAAGAGTATTTGTCAGGAATTGGGGAAAATAATCAGGTAATGAATGCTTTGAAATTTAACTTTGTATTATGTATTTGCAGATTACTACAATGCAGCTAGAACGTGAAAAGGCTCTTGAACATAAGAATCGAATGTCACGAATGCTTGCAGATAGAGATTTATTTGTGATGCGACTCAAGGCTGCCCGACAGTCTGTGTATGAGGTGAGCTTACTGGTTTCAGGGAAATGTTCATTCACGAGCTTTTTAGTTTTGCCTTAAGTGTTTTTCTTTAACACAGGTACATTGTGTCTTGAGCTAACATTTATAATCATTCAAGTAATACTTTTAATAGAAATTTTCTTGAAAATATCTTACTGGCTACTAACCAACCAATTTTTTAAACAACTTTCTGAAGGTGAAAGTAGACTGTCTTAACTTTTACTGTTGGTACAAGCTTTTGTTTTCTGTTTGATTCAGAAAGGAAAAACCTAGATTGGCATTTCCTGTTAAATTCTAAATCATTCAGTTTCTGAAAGCCCCACTGGATGTAGAAAGTAATGTCAACAATTCCAAGTTTTAAAAATTGAGGAAATTTTTAAAATGTGAGGAAAACAAGTCATTTGGAAATTCTGGTTTTTATACTTGAAGGTTGTTCTCTATGGTTCTAAAAAAACTTGGCAATTCTTTTATAAACTTAAAACTTACTGCTGGTTTGTAACTCTTCAAACAATTTGATTTTTTTCGTAACCATTCAACTTTCAGGAAAAACTTAAACAGTTTGAGGAGCGATTAGCAGAAGAAAGGCATAATCGCTTGGAGGAACGTAAAAGGCAGCGTAAAGAAGAACGCAGAATAACCTACCACAGAGAAAAGGAAGAGGAGGAGCAGAGGAGGGCAGAAGAACAGATGCTAAAAGGTGATATGTAGACAAGATTGGAGGTGTGATAGGGCAAGTTGATATTTGGTCCAGTTTCCAGCTATCTTACTTAGAAAATACAGGAATGAGGAATCAGGATCATTGCTTTCTTGACTGTAAGTAACTAGTTGACAGGTTCTGAGAACCTGACATTTAATTATTATCCACAATTTGTCATATGTGAGAATGTTATATCTTGCATCATTTTATCTCTGCATTTTTGGTGTTATTTTAAAAATTAATGCTGCCTTTTAATTTTTATCTTTTAATTTTAAGTATTTTGTGTAGTATTAACATTTAATGGGGAACACACGCCAGATGAAATCTGTCACATGATCTTTATCTGGAATCCCAGATGCTCAGGAGTTGGGGAGGGTTTCCAGTATTTTAAAGTCATCACAAAACTGTTAACATTGAGCGGCATAATCTTGTTTGCCTGAGTACTTTATGCCCCACATCTGCTTGTAAACTATTATAAAGTTACTGAAAAGAATTATTCTACATTATACTACCAAAAAAGTAGACCTAGCACTAGAGGGAAGATGTGGGTAGGGGGCACACTTTATAACCAAATGCATTCTGTAGAGCGTGAAGAGAGAGAGCGTGCTGAACGGGCAAAACGTGAGGAAGAGCTACGAGAGTATCAGGAGCGGGTCAAGAAATTAGAAGAAGTAGAAAGGAAAAAACGCCAAAGGGAGTTGGAAATTGAAGAAAGGGAACGTCGTCGAGAGGAAGAGAGAAGACTTGGTGAAGATCCACTTTATAGAAAGGTGAGTGTAGAAATTATTGTTGTGTTTATGTAATGTGTGTATATCAGCTAATTCTCTTCTGTGATCTGTATGTCAGTGTATTTGGTCAGTTGTAAATTGGTGATTTTGTGTCTCTTTAAAGTCCAGTATTTTAGCAAAGCTGGGATTTTTAGACTTCAATTTAGAAAAATAATTTCAAGTAAGAATGAACCTCATACAACTGAGTATTTGAGAAAACAAAACTCATTGGTACTGGAAGAGGGACTGTCTACATTCCTTGAAAGGGGTTACTATGAATTTTAAGAATGAAGTGAGTTCTCTAATGTTATCCCTGGTACCCAGAGAAGGGTCTGGTGCACAGCATGCCCTGGGAGCTTATTAGAAATGCAGAATCTCAGGCCCAATGCCAAATCTTCTGAATCAGAACCTTTATTTAATGAGATTCCTAAGTGATTCAGATACTGCTGTCAGTATTTATTTTTGGTATCCACTCATGTCCAAAACTGACCTGTGTTTCCCCCTGTCCAGCTTATCTTTAATTCCCTCTCCTGATTGGTGGCCCCATTACCCACTTAATCACAGAATTTTGAATGCACGTACCCTCCCTCTCCTTTCTGTCCCTACATTCCCGTCTTAATTCGGATTTTTCTACTGCCTGTATTCTTGGTCCCCATAGTGTTCACCTTGATCATAGTCTTCCCCTAGCATCAGCCCTTGCTCTATATCATGATCCACTTGATTTTTTGTAATGCTTATTTGATTGCTTCACCTGCTGTTGGGTTTCAAACCTTCCTTTGGTTGATACTTAGAGCCAGAGGTAAAACATGCCTTGAGCAGTCTAGGCCTTTCATGTTTCTGCTTTTTTTGTTAGCTTCATTGTCACCGTTTTCTTCTTAGTCACCTATATACTCTAGCTATTCTGAACTAGCTTTCTTCCTTATCACTTATCATGTGGCTGTGGTATCACCTGCTTGCTCTTTGTTTGCTCTGGGATTTCCCATCCTCTTAAACAAAATATTCTTTATTTTCTAAGGTTAAGAGGTAAATAACTGGAGGATATCTTGCCTGCTTTTTCTCCACTCCTTTATCTGTGTGCCACACCTGTATCAAAGCTTATCTTTATTGGAGGATGAACTACTAAGTTATATATGTAGTCTTTGATTTCTTTTTGTGTAATGTATGTGGCTATATTTTTGGTTTGTTACTTTTGTTTATAATTGGTCTTTATTCTCTTGCTCTCAGTGAATGTGGCTTGTATGGTTCCTAATATTTTGGGATTTCATGCATTTTTCCCTTGTGTCCTAAAACATCAGATTTTTATGATGTTTCTTTTCCTTTTGGGCATAAAGTTGTATGTATGAAATCAGAACTGTTGTATTATTTCATTTAATTTGTTATATTCTGTTAATTTTTGGGAACTTCATCCTCTGAAGAAAGGTAACTTAACCTGCTGTGGTTATGGGTTTCCCTTTTTTTTTCCTTTTAGTTATTTATCTTTCTCTTCATTTTCAACCTTCTTTTTTTCCACCTTGTACCTCCACCTTCCCTTCCACTTTAAGAGTCTTTAGTTGTATAAATTCATATTTAACAAGGTAGCTATGATATTGGGTTTTATTCCCAACATTTGGTTTGGAGCTTTTTATTTGCTTTCAGTTCCTGCCATCCCTTTCTTTAAGTCAAACTTAGGTTTTATTGTAATAAGGTGAATATTTCTGTCTCCAGATCACTAAAACATGTTGTCTTCCTACTTAGGACTTTTAAAAGTTTTATGGCCACATTGCAAAGATGACTTAGTTTCAGAAGATGTTTACAATTGTATCGCATTTTCCCATTTGCAGACGTTTTGTCGTTTTGCAGGTTGTCACTTTCTTTAGAATGTCTTTGTGTATGTCTCAGAAGTTTTGTTTTTTCTCACAGTTTAATAATGGTTCAGTGGTTTAGCCAGTTAAGAATCCTCCTCTCTCAGAAGTTGAGAGACCTGTACTGTCCTGGTACACGGTGAATGGGGTGGTGTCTTGTTAATAGTCTAGGTCTTGTTACTTCTATAGATGCTATTTTATTCTTGGAAGTTTTTAGAATTTTCTCTATCCTGGGAAAAAGGGTGAAGGGAGTTTCTCTACCAGGAGTAGGTTTGAGTGCCTATGTATTTGGTCTCCATTAGCCATCCATTCAGCCCTGTGCACTTACAGTCAGAGGATTCCATTTTCATAGAGAAGATAGGAGTTCTCTAACTTTGGGAAATTTTTTCTCCCTCTGTTCTTTTCAAAGGCCTTTTTCTCCTAATGTTTTACTTTTTTTCATCTCTGCCCTTTTGTAGCTGGTTCTCTGAAATGCTTGTTCAGTTTATATATTTGTGAACAGGGCCCTCTGCTGTTTGGTTTACCAACTGGCTTAAGATTTTTTAAGTTAATCATGTTAATTTTTTAGAATTTGTTTAATGGCTATCATAGCCACTCCTAAAAATCTCTTGACGTTCTAATATTTGTACTAAAACTTCTAGTAACTTGAATTATTTGTTGATTTAATTTGCAGGGTGAGTGTGAATGGTGGTAGAAACTTGGTCTTCTGGGTGTGAATTGTAGTGTCCGTAAGTTTACATGGATAGTTGAGTTCATATTTTCTCCCACAGTGGTCACTTAGGAAAGTCTTTTATAGAACAACCCCACCTTAATACATGGCCAGATAACAAGGCATCACAGCTACTGACTCTGGGCCCTTTTTTTTTCCTTTTTGGTACCGAAAGTTAAATTTTTTAGCAGTGTGTATCCAGATTATTTTACAAAATACAATTACCACAAAGAAAAAGACTGACTACATAACTTAGAATTAAATAATGCTCAACTATCTTAACTTTGGCCCTGCAGATAGTGCTGTGAAGTTATGATGTGTTCTGGATGTTTTCAAGTTGCAGATGCTTCTGGTTAGCTAGAGAAATAGAGAAGTCAGAGCTGATAATCTAATGAAAACATTTTTTGCTAGCTCATATGAATCTCAGATTTTTTTTTTTTACTTATCAGTAAATTTAAATTGTACTTCTTTGGGAAGAATTCTTAAGTATCTATGACTCTTACCGCAAAGGAATTCTTAGAGCCATCTTTGAAATATAGGTGCATGGCCTGCATGATCACGGTTTGGAAGTCAACAGGAAAAAATGATACGTGATCCTAGAAATGTCATTCATTCATTCATCCACCGAAAAATTTTACAAAATGCTATGTGTGCACTGTCCTAGGAACCAGATTTAGCAGTGGAAAAAACATAGTAAAAAAAACCTTGCCCTCAAAAAGCTTACATTCTAGTGATACTACTATGATAAAAATGCTGGGTCCATTTTTGTCTTAGCACTAGTAGTTATTGGAAGGTTTGTTGCCAAGACACGTTTAAAAGTTTAAATAATGGTCATCTTATTTACCTACTTGGGATTGTAGTTTTCTCAGCTTTGTTAGATTTTTATTTTAGTCCTCTCAGCCCACCCTTAGATCTTGTTTTTATCTCCCAGGGTGATCTTATTTGTCTGATTGTGGCCTTAGGTTACCTCTGTAGGAGCAGTCAGGCTGTGTCAGAGGTGTTTGTCATTAAAATTGTGTGCATTGTTCTGTACAAAGGATTGTACCACATTTACATTTTCACTGTAAGGGTGTTGAGTATTTCCCTACACCCTTTCGATAACTTCTAATTATGGCATAATAATTGAATGCTTTTTATTGAACCATTCCTAATTAGACATTTCATTTACTTCATCTCTGTTTAGTAGGCATTATGATGTATGTTTTTTCACATAATCTCAAAAGAATTTTTAGGTTTATGGAAATCTGTGGACATTTTAACGGTTCTGGGGGATGCCACCAGATTGCTTTCTGATGGTGTTTTATAAATTTATAAAGCCACCTACAATATGTGAGAATACCAAGTCACTGTACTGCCAGGCTGATTTCAGGTTAAAAAACAGAATTTTAAAACATGCTTATATTTAAAGACTTAGTATTATTTAAACTTTGAATGATAATAACAGTAGTAGTAATAAGTATTGCCAATGGAGTGCCTCTCATATACTTTGGTGAATGTAGGACTCTCGTTGGGGAGATAGAGATTCAGAAGGCACATGGAGAAAAGGACCTGAAGTAGACTCTGAGTGGAGAAGAGGCCCACCGGAGAAGTAAGTAGAGCAAAGGGAAATAATTAGTCGTGGGCCCTGTAGGGCCCTGTGGAGGGGTGCAGAAAGGAGAGCCATGAAGAATTTTATGCATGTCTGTTACTGAAATGTTTCTGGTAGTTTTACTTTAACACTGCTATAATTACTGACTTGTAAACATCTTGAAGAATAAGTGCTTCAGATTTTTTATTCCCTAATCAAATAGTATTAAGGTTAGAGTAAGAACGAACAATTCCATAACATAATTTTTTTTCCTTTAAATTTCTCAAGTAGATTGAACCGTCCTTTAAAATAACCGCTAATGAGAGGCAAGATTGCCGGTCAAACTCCTATGCAGAAATTAAGTTTTGAAAGCTCATAATAATAGATGTAGTTTTTTGCCAAGGTACTCCTGGTGAAGGGCAGATAGCTTTTTTTAAGCAGATGTCTGCTTATTGGTTTATTTGTTTTTTTTTTTTTTATCAGGAGAACATACTCTTTTAGAACTAGGATTAATGTAGTTAGACTGAAGTGATTTTTTTTTAAAGCAAGTGAAATAATTGCCAAAAAGATAATGTGCTTTTTAGAATATGTACTCTTAAAATGATTGGCTTGTTGAACTGTAGGGATTGGAGACGTGGAGAAGGGCGGGATGAGGAGAGGCCTCACAGAAGAGATGAAGATCGACCAAGGCATTTGGGGGACGATGAAGACAGAGAGTCTTCTCTTAAACCAGATGATGAGCGGACTCCCCGGCGTGGCGTGGATGATGATAGAGGCCCTAGACGTGGTCCCGATGAAGATAGGTTCTCTCGTCGTGGGATGGATGATGACCGGCCTTCCTGGCGTAGTGCAGATGATGACAGACCTCCCCGACGAACTGGCGATGAGGACAGGGGAAGTTGGCGTCATATGGATGATGATAGACCACCCAGACGAGGACTGGATGAGGACAGAGGAAGCTGGCGGACAGCTGATGAGGACAGAGGACCGAGACGTGGAATGGACGAGGACCGGGGGCCACGGCGAGGAGGTGCTGATGATGAGCGGTCTTCTTGGCGTAATGCAGACGACGATCGGGGTCCCAGGCGGGGCATGGATGATGACCGGGGTCCCAGGCGGGGCTTGGATGATGACCGGGGTCCCAGGCGGGGCATGGATGATGACCGGGGTCCCAGGCGTGGGTTGGATGATGATCGAGGACCTTGGAGGAATACCGATGATGACAGAATTTCCAGGCGCAGTGCAGATGACGACAGGGGGCCTTGGAGAAACGTGGAGGATGATCGGATTTCAAGACGGGCTGACGACGATCGGATTCCCAGACGGGGCGATGATTCAAGACCTGGTCCCTGGAGACCATTTGTCAAACCAGGTAAAATTCTAGTATCCAGAAAATCAGACTGGAAACCTTACAGAATCTGCTCAATGTGTTTGCAAATAGAAAGTGACATTTTACGTGAGCTTAATCTGCACTGTTTTGTAGATGATGATAGGCTATTTCAAACAAGGAACATCTTGAATGACTAATTACATTTTGATTTTTTAATTAAAAATCATTACTTTTCAGCTGAAAAATAAATTTTAGTGGCTGAATGACAGAGATTGGGCTGTATTACTAGTTTCTTGATAAGGTGGCTTTTTTTTCTTTCCTTGAATAACTCTGTAGTGATTTGCATGTCAAGAACTTGTCTTCGACAACCCACATACCAAAACAAATTAAGTAACTTCACCTCTTTTTCTGGTTTGGTGATATCACATGCTTTGTTTTCTTTCTGCCTTGTTGACTGCTTCTTTGCGGTCTCTTCTTGGGCATGTCCCTTAATGGGATGTTCTTCAGGTTTCTGTCCTGGACCAGCCTCCTCAGATAAATAATGAAATACAAAATATAGTTCCCAAACATTTGTCTGTACTTATACCAGCTGTGGGATTTTGCTTATGGGTAGAGCTCATTTCCTTATTTTCTCATTTCTCAGTCTTGGGCCTATACTCATCTTTCCATACTTTATTATTCTTGAGCAAAAGTATACAAATTTTTGACTTCCATTCACGTCTTCTCCAGATGACTTTTCCTTACCCTCAGACCTGGGTTCCTAGCTGCATATAGTGCATCTTTACCTTGAAGTGTTACACATTGAAACTATGAAAAATGAATTCACACACAACATGCCTCCTGCTCTTTAGGGCCACCACTATCCATCTAATTGTACAAGCTAAAAATCTTTGAGTTCTGTGTTCTCTTTTCCTGCTTTGTGTTAAATCTTTCATTTAGTTCAGTTCTGTTTTTTTTCAGTGTTCCCTAAATCTACCCACTTCTCTGTTTCCCTTGCATGTACATGGGTCTGGGCCCATTCTTTCTTTGAAGTCTTGCTTCTGGTCTCTGCTTTCCCACTCACAATTCTAGTTTTTGTGCAATAACCAGAGTAATCCATTCTAAATGCAAGTTTAAGTGAGCAGCTTCTTTGCCTTTAACCTTAGTGGTTCCTGTTGCATACTTTGTTCTCTTCTAGTCTCATTTCACTTCACTGACTAACTGTGTGACTTTGGGTAAGCCACTTAGCTTTTTAGTACCTTGTGCAAAGTGGGGATAACAGTATAGTAGACTCATTAATTCACCAAAGTTAAGTTTTATAAAGTCCCTGTGAATACTGATCCATTGCTCCTAGGGGAAGTGAAAGGCTAGGTTCCTGTGAGCCTTCAGGTCACAGCATTTTTGTCAACCAATCAATACATAACCTTGTTTTATGCGTTTCTGTTGAAAGATAACCTTATTTAATATAATTATCAATTCAGTAACATTGACCCATGGCCAGCAGCACTGTAACTCATTCCTGAATGAAGCTTATCTAACACATGTATAGCCTCTAAGGCACATCCATTGCCTTGTGCTTGGGAACAATAGGCAGCACTTCAGCACAATGCTTGGGGACAATTTTAAACAGTGAAATCACCCCCCAAAAAATGTGAAAATGTGGCAGTAAATAAGACCACCAAAAGTACACTTTAGTTTATAAAGTGTGACTGAAGCAATAAGACAGAGCATTGCCTTATTCAACCTCAGCTGAGAACATGCTTGTAGGCAACTCGTATTTCACCTCTCTGCATGTGTCTGGAGTGACAGTAAAAGTGCTTGAGTATTAATCTTAGGGTTACAGATCAATTTTAGCAAGTAGACAAATCAGTCTACTTAGGATATAACTGAATGAGTCACACAATACACAGATGGTTTAGAATATGCTGTGGCACATGGTAAAATAAATGTTAGTGATGGTAATAATTAGCCTTGCAGCTGTAATACATTTTCATCGAATCTCTGCTCCTTTGGCCTCTTTGTATGTGTATGTGTGTACACATTCACATCCAGTCCTAGATTGGATATCCCATGGCTAAATGAGATATTGGGTAGGGTCAAAGGATTTATCCTTGTGTCATGACTGCATGGACTGTAAGTGGTGGAGGGCAGAAATAGAGTCGTTTGGGTTATAAAGGTTTTGAAAATGTAAGCTATAAATGAGCTCATAATTGGGGCTCTGTCTTGCAGAGCTCTAGCTCCTGCCTGTTGACCTTTAAGTGTATTGCTTAAAATGAGTTTTTTTCCATAGCATTTTTAAACCCCAAACCTCTGCATATGGAACACACAACCCAGGCTTTAATTAGTTGCCTACATGTTTGGAAAACAGTGATAGGTAGTCATGTAGTGTACTGGTGATTCTCTGAGATGAGGTAAACAGGTTTAGTTTTTTTTTTTTTTTAATATGGTTGGAGTGTCCTAAATTAGCATTTAGAGTGGTGGTGGATTAATACCTACACAAAGATACCAGTTTATCCTTATCTGTTTCTTGAGGGAAATGTTTTTTTGCTTCTTTAAAAAAATAGGTGGATGGAGAGAGAAAGAAAAAGCCAGAGAAGAGAGTTGGGGTCCACCTCGAGAATCAAGACCATCTGAAGAACGTGAATGGGATAGAGAAAAAGAGAGAGAGAGAGAAAATCAAGAACACGAGGAGAATGACAAGGACCCGGAGAGAGAAAGAGACAGAGAGAGAGAGCGGGATAGAGAGAGAGATGGGGATCGAGACGATCGCTTCAGACGACCTAGGTTTGATATTCTGATTAAAGCTATTTGTAAAAGAGGTGCAGCTAGGATTTGCATAACTACTCTCCTGTGTATTCCCAATAACTTTTGAGAAACAGTTCTCTGCATTCCTCCCCACTGCCCAAATTTATTTGTTAGAACTGTTGTGTAGTACATGTTTTAAAGAATTTTAGGGGTTCTCTAATTGAATGTTCCTTCTTAACAAAGTGAGAAACTGGAGGCTGGAGCAGTGTGACTGTCCAATGATTGTGTAATTCTTTGGTAATAGAACTAGTCCAGGTATCTTTACCAGTCCTTTGCCTTTTCCTTGTGGTTAGTCAGTCAGTTTTATAATTACAAAATGCCGCTTAACCTTTATTAGTGGTAACGGTTTCTAGCTTGCTCCCTCTGGCCAGAGTGGTTTTGTACTAAGTGTAGACCAGCACTGTTCAATTTGTACAAGGATGAAATGTCCTCTATCTATCTGTAATGTCCAGTATGGTAGTCAGCAGTCCCATGTGGCTATTGTGCATTTGGAACATGGTTAGTATTGCTGAAGGAATGTCTTGGTTTTTAGTTCAAATTTAAGTAGTTAACATATAGGTAGTGGCTACTGTGTTGGACGGCACAGATCCAGGTGTTCATTTGACCCATGCCTGAGGCATCCGATAAGAGGTCAAGTTAAGAATTTAAACTTGATACCTGTTCCAGTACTAAACACTCTGAGCACCAACTTGAACATGATATATTCACTTAAAATTACCCATGTAGTCTTCACAGATCTTAACAGGGCATTTTGATGGCTGCAGGGATGAAGGTGGCTGGAGAAGAGGACCAGCTGAGGAATCTTCGAGCTGGAGAGATTCAGCTCGCCGAGATGATCGGGATAGGGATGACCGTCGCCGTGACAGGGATGATCGCCGTGATCTGAGAGAAAGACGAGATGACAGAGACCGAAGAGGGCCTCCTCTCAGATCTGAACGCGAAGAAGGTATAGGTGCTCCACACAACTGCTGAACTATCCCATAATTTCTTGGGGGGATTTGGAGTTTTACTTAATCCTCTCATAAATTTGTACAGATAACAAAAAATAGGGGATATGTATTCAGTTTGGAATTTACAGTTCTCAGTGGTCACTCTAAAGTTAGCTCATCCCTAAGTTCAAAGTATAGTAGTAGACAAATTGGAATAGTGAGCAGTATAGAGAGAGATTAAAAACAAGGGTACAATTTATCGTTTGTTTAAGAGTAAGGTCCTTGTAGACAAGCACAAGGTGCAAACATTCTTTCTCTAAAAGTGTAATAATTGAAACTTTACTAAAAAACACTTTTCATGTTTAAATGACTGTTGGCCTTCAGTAGTTGTTATACAACCTGTTAATATTTCATTTGTGCAACTAGATTATAAGATTATTTCTTAGTACTAATAAAAAATATTCTTATGGTAATCTGTTAAAATTTAAACCTTTAAAAATTTTCACTCAGCCAGCTTTTGTCATGTCTTAAATTAATAGTTAGGACTCTTCCTACAGTAATTTCTTATTGTTTGCAAACCTTAGTTACATCTGTAAGTCTGTATATTTTATGGGTTTTGTCAGAAGTTGTATCAAAATCATGTTAAAATATATTTAGTTCTCATTGGTTTTTAATGGAGAGTCTGTTTTATCTTCAGGGGATTTCTGAGGCATTCCTTCTGCTGAAGTTGTGTTTGGTCTAAGCCAATAGAATACAGTACATACTTACCCTTTTTCTTAAACTTTTTAGTAAGTTCATGGAGACGTACTGATGAAAGGAAAGATGACAGGGGAGAAGAACGGGATGCCCCTCGTCGTGTTCCTCCCCCAGCTCTTTCAAGAGACCGAGACAGAGATCGAGACCGAGAAAGAGAAGGTGAGAAGGAGAAGGCCTCATGGAGAGCTGAGAAAGATAAGGAAGCTCTTCGTCGTACTAAAAATGAGACTGATGAAGATGGATGGACCACAGTACGACGTTAAGCCTCAAGTAATGGATTCAGACGTCTTACATAGGTTTGATCACATCCAAGGATTATTATATGTGTGCTTCAACCAGTCTAAATTGGATTCTTTAATGTTGTCTCACCATAACAAAAAGCATGAACTGTATTAATCCTATATAATAGATTGATCAAGCACCACATCCACAGAAGGTTAGAAAACCATGCCATTTTCTGGAATTGGTGTTGCATTATTTCATCAATCATTTGTTTACAAAAAAAACCCTAAAAAATAAATTTTAAATGTGAACCCTTCAGGTATTGAGTAATATCTGTATCTTGGTATAGAACTGATCTTTTTTCTTTTGATTTTAAAATACTATATTTGGAATGAGGTAAGGTTCTGTTACAGAAAAAAAATGTATTTGAAGACTCTGAAGCAGGGAGCTGAAACAATTTTCACTATTAGCAGTTGAGACATACCTCTATAGGTATTTTGAGGTATTTACTATTAACTAAATTTAGAAAGTTTTTAGGTTCATCATAAGTTCAGTAAACACCTTACAAACATTGGATACAATGGGAGAGTTCTGTTGATTTTACTTGCGAGAAGGTGAGTATAAAGCAATTTGCAGTTGTACTGAAAAGAAAGAACACTGCTCAAGCGTGAATCCAAAACAGTTAAAGCTTTTTTAAGTTTTAAAGCATTTGGTAAACTGTTGCTGAGTTTTTTGTGCTGCCAATAGCAAACTGCTTTTCCATTATTGGAGACTTCATGCCTTTCAAGCATTTTAAATATGACAATATTTATAAATGTGTGGTTTGGAGGAATTGTTTAAATTCTTTTTCCTAATTTTCTTCAGGATAGATCCTTTCAACAAATAATTTGTAGTAATGACTGTGTTGACTTCAATTTTGGAATGTAGTAGCTATGTTAAAGATGAACTATTTGGTCTTATTGAAGCCAACACAGAACTTGCTGCTGTGTTTTTTCTTCATTGATAAATAAAATACTTACAGAATTTGTTTAGTGTTGATGTGTGGTTATAGTCAAAGTGTTTTGTTTATAATGGCAAGTTTGCATATTCAGTTGAGTTTGTTATTTTACTTGAACTTTACCAGTACCAGTAAATATCTCAGTGTTTAGTAGCAAAGAAAATAATCTAAATATAGCAGAAAGCAAATGTGCTAGGATGTCTTTCCTAATACGTCCTCTTTCATTAACTGAGGGCCCCTTCGCTTCTTGGTGATGCTGTTCTCTGAGCTTGTGTGCCTGTGTGTGCGTGCATGTGTGTGTGTGTGTGTGTGTGTGTGTTGCATTGCATCATCTTGGTTTTTCCCCTGAAGTTAGAAAAATGATAACTTCAGAGAATGTTGCAAATTTATAGTGGTTGTTGACATTTAACATTACTTCAGTTACTGAATAGTAGTGAGAATTCCCATTGGTACAGCTGTAACGCCAGAAGAGGGAGTGTTGATGCCTTCATACTTTGTTAAATAAGCAGATGCAGCCTTCTCTATTATTTACCTATGATGGCAACTATTTTTGTAAACATTTAATATATTTCAGAATGGAGTCTTAAAAGGTCTTTTGTGGGGAGAGAGCCTTTTCATATGTGACAAAGAACTTGGGGCAGTGACCTGCTCTGAGTGTTAAATTACTAGAGCAGGGCATCAGAGATTGGCCCCAACAGACAGTTCATTTAAGTTGATTAAATTGTTTATATGAGTTAAGAGTGCATGTCTGATAGGTTTCCAGGCTAGTCGGTAAACCCACACTTCTGCCAGGAACCTTTCCCAGACCTACTGTTCTCCCATGTTCTTTGTCCTGTGAGTCAGAATCCAGATCTTTGTCCTCGGGGTCAAAATGCAGAGGACAGGATGAAGGCAGGAGTCTGCCGCTGCTCTGTGGTCCTGCACTTAACTTTTCACTCCTGATACCTCATAGCCTTCCCCTACTCCCCCAGTATTTATTCACAGGTGTCAAAGGAGAACTGAACAACATGTTAATGCATGTTGAGCTGAGCCTACATGTTAATGCATAGAATGTATTCCATGTTCCCAGTGGCTTCTGCATTTTTAAGTGAGAATACCACTTCTATTAATACAGGTGGATCTGAGGATGGAAGACATTGGCCTCCAAAAAGACTATATACCAGTAGTTGTCTGTAGTGGCTACCAGGAAGAAGGAGGCTTCAATATATGTGGTTGTCTTTATGTCAAGGACTACCTGTGTTTTTTTACCAGAGATATTTTGGCTGTTGATCAATTTATAATTTTGCACATCTAATTGATACAATGGGACACTATGGAAGGAACGCTTCTCATGTTGTGGCTAACAACAGACTAGAAAATTAGGACTAACACTGAAACTTTTCTTTCCTTGAAGTACATGTATTTGTTGTACAGTTTTGAAATATGTAATTTTGGCTTTCTCGTAGTAAATCTATGTCAAAAGTTGTAATCAAAGTTAGTAATTATGCAGCTTCCAAAAAGGACTTCATAAGAAAGAACAAAGTAAGAGGAAATTAAGCTACTGGGAATGTCTCTATAGAAAAGGACATTAAGGCAATCTATGCCTCCACAGTTGGTAAAAGCTCTTTGAGGATTTCATATATTGTTTTGGATTTAGCCAAATACATGCAGCATGTATGAAAAGAAGTAATTGTCACACCGATCACACTGATTATTTTATGCTTTTACACTTCTAAAAATGGGTTTCATTTGCCCTAACTTTTGTAATTGTTTCAAGTTTGTTTCAGATTGAGTTCTAAAGTTGCTTTTAAATGTATTAGATTGTGGTTAGTATATTTTTCATAAGCGATGACTAGAAAATTAACTGTAGTAATAGTCTGTGCTCATGCTTTAACTCCCAGCATTTTGCTAACTGAGAAAGGGGTAAATTTGAGGGGTAATGGTTAGAGTATCAAGCTCATATTAGGGGCATCCTATCACCAAGGGCTTCTCATATTGAAGATACATTAAAACCACATGCCTGAGACCTGGACACACAGAGTCTATAATTCAGCTCTTTAAAAATGCTGTGTAGCTGCCTGCCTAGTCCTAGTCTGGAGAATGCACTCCTCTGTTTATGGTGACTCTTGAAAATGTAGAATGGAGCAGTGGGAGAGGTGACATGAATTCACACTGACTTGAAAGCTACCCCAAAAGCAAAACTGAACTGGTGTATTTTCTAGCATTAAACAAAATAATAATAATGTGGTTTTATTAAGGTACTTGAATTTCCAATCTGAAGGTCTCTGGGCTGGGGCCAGACTAGTGGCAGTGGATTTCTTCTGGCCAAGAAACCATTTCCCCACATGCCTCCCTCCCCCTTCATAGTGATGCACCTCCTTTGACCAAAAAGGCTTACAGCTACCTAATGTTATTACACCAGCTTCAATTATACCTTCAAAAGAGTGTTCAGATCTAGCCAACTTGCTGCGGAGGAACTTAGCTGTGTAATGTGAAAGCAGTCTAATTTCCAGTAACTTCCTACTGGGGTCTTGCAGACTAAATCTCTTGCTGGTATTTTCAGATAGTGGTGCATTTTGTACATTCCAGGTGAATTCAGCTTAATTTTCTTCTCTGTTTGCCTTCTGTATCTTTCTTGATGGTAGATAGCTATGCCAAGTGGTGTGGCATCCATCAATATATATTTAAAAATTAGGGTGGGAGGTGAAAAAGGGGCTAAGAACCTTTGCTTAAGGATCAGGTTTTAGTCTCTTTATGGGTAACTGGTGTGGGGTTCCAGAAAGAGGGTCTTAGCATGGGAATATGAAGGGGACTGTATTCCTCCTCTCCAACTCCACAATTAGTGCTTATTTCTGGTTTGACGACTGCCTATGCCAACAGTTAGACACAACCCCAGAGTGGAACATTTTTGAATACAGGTTATTACACTAACCTTACAGAGCGCAAAGGATTGTGTCTTCCAGCTGTTGCTTCTCAAACTAAACGGAATGAACTTTCCACTACTGAGGAACCCTGAACCTGAGCAGTTCAGGGTGAATTAATACTGCTCCCTTTTAATACCACAAATATTTTTAAATAACTGGAAATGGGGGGTGGGTGCATAGACAAAAGGCAAAGTTATAGGCAAGATTATAATGAATTCATGTACTATTAACTGTATAAATACACACGTCAAATTCTTTAAACAGCACCATTTCCAAGTGTATACACAATAGGATTATAAGTTGGCACAATTTTTAAAGGTGAAAAATGCTAGTTGCTAGTTCATTAATAAAAGATCCTGGTACACAAAAGGATAGAGAGCTTCTACCTGCTACAGATTGTGCATTTTACACCTCCAGTTAGGACAGAAACAAGCCACAAGGAGGAACTACCCATCCAGATTAATACTGGAAAGTATTTACTAAATCTTCACTTTTCAAAACAGTGATGCTACCAGGGGCTTGCCTCACTTGGAATTAGAATAACTTTTTAGGACAACTAAAATATTCTTTCAAACAATAAAATTCATTTTACCGACATTCCATAAAATCGCCAGTTTTAGATGGAGGCTTTTAAAAAAATATTCTAGACCTAGTAAAGTGCCTCCATTCATAAAATTAAACATCCAAGATTAGATTGAGACAATTTCATACTGATGCACATCTAAAACAGGCCGATGTATACAGTAAACAGCTCCTCTAAATTGTATTTCAGTTAATGCAGTAAAACATCCAGCCTTCATCGTTTGGATGTGCACAAACTAGGAACGCGAGAGAAGATATCTAGCGTGTAGTCTCAACTGATCTTCAACAGGAAAGTACTCCGTACGGCCGACTTGCTTCGGAAAAACGAAGACGGCGACTCAAGTTGAGCCAACTGCTGAGCTCCACGCCTCCTCGACAGCGGCGGAAAGATAGTGCGAAGACCACGAGAGTGGCCGGGCGGTGGCCCTGGTGGCCATAGACCGGCGCCGAGGCTCTCAGCGCAGCTTCTTGCCGGGCAGGCCGTCTCTGGCGCTGCGCGGCGGCGGGCGGGCGGCGGGCGGCGGTGGCACTTTGGAGAGCGGGCAGTACTTGATGGTGTGCGCGTTGTCGCCGCTGGCGCCGCACAGGGGACACGTGTAGCGGCGCAGCACGGGGCACAGTACTCGCCCGTCGGGTCCCTTCAGGATGTGGGTGGTGTAGAGCGCCACCGCCTCCCTGTTATTCCGGCAGAACACGCACACCTGCAGGTCGGGCTTGAGCAGTCGGGTGGCGGCCGCGCCGGAGGCGGCGTGCAGCCGAGGCTCGGCCACCCACGCCGGGGCCCGCTCTTCGCGCTGCGCCACCTCGGCGGTGGCAGCGGGCGCGCAGCCCAGCAGCACGGCTGCAGCGCGCCCAGCGAACGGGCTCAGCTCGGCGAAGCGCTCCTCCAGCAGCCCGGCCTCGGCGGGGCCAGCGCACAGCTCTAGTGCGCGCAGCTCCAGCGTGCCCCCCAGGTAGCGGCCTCGGGACCCCGGCTCGTCGCTGTCGTCGTCGTCGTCGTCATAGTCGGGCGGCCCCAGCGCCGGCCCCAGCGCCCCGGGCCCGGCCCCCGCGTGGGGGGAGCAGCAGGACGAGGAGGGGGAGGAGGGCGGGGAGCCACCGCCTCCGCCGCCGTCTCCGCTGCGGGCGCAGTCGAAGCGCGGCTCGCTGTCCACTGCCTTAGTGATGAGTGTGGCGAGCCCCAGGTAGTCGTTCCACGAGCTGAAGGGCTGAGGGTGCGCCGGGCCCTGGGCGCTCACGTAGCGGGCACTGGGCACGAGCGCCATGGGCGCGGGGGCGCGGCCGCGGCGGGACGAGCGGGGCGCCCACGGGAAAGCCTCCATGGGCGGGCCGCGGGCCGCGAGCGCCGCCTCCCCGCCGCCGGCGCGGGCCAGACGGGAGGTACACGCCGAGCCTGCCCGCCGGCCTGCCGCGGGGTGGGGCCGCCTCGCCGCCTTTTATTGGGCCCGCCCCCGCCGGCCTCGCCGCCGCGCTCCTGCCCCGTGCGTCCCCCCGCCCCGGCCACCTCGCCCGCGCCCTGGACGGAGGCAGAGCGGAGGCGGGCGCGCCGGGGGCGGGCGGGCAGGCAGTGCGCGCGCTCCGCTCCGGCCCGCGCGGCTCCGTGCCCGCCGCGCTGCGCCAGCCTTGCCAGCTGCGGAGCGGCTTGCTTTCTGGGAGGGGAAGGCGCGGCACCGCCTCAGGTCCCGGCGCTAATTGGCTGCGACCAGAGGCCCCTGCGCCATGGACGCCGCTCCGGACGCTGATTGGTGAATCTGGAGGAGGGGGGTGTGCCCTGCCCAAGCAGCTGGGAAGGGCGGGGAGGGGAAAGTAGGAGAGAGGGGGTAAGGGAGGGGTGGTTTTCTGGACCCGCCGGAGCCTCCATGAGTGCGAGCGCTGTGCTCCGGGTTTGGAACAGGTGACCAGGCCTGGGTATCCCTTGACCTGGTGGTGAAATTCGTGAACGACAGGTGTAGGCAAAGTGATGGAGGAATGTCCCAAGGTTCACGCACCCACCCCCCAACCTTTAATGCCCCGGGCCAACCTTCTGAGAAGCCCCTTCTCTCCTTCCTCTTCACCAGCATCCGCAAGAAAAGCTGTGGGGAGACAGGGCTTGGCGCAATCTAAGGATGTAGTTTTCAAGTCAGAGCTGTCCTCCTATCAAGTCACTTCGTTTTCATAGTGCTCTGGAGAGCTTTCAGCTGGGTGAAATCTTCGCACAAACCTCTGCGGTTCAGGGGTTATGGTTCTTGCCACGTAAGTAGTGGAGGGACGCGGGATTTTCCGCAGCACGCAGCAGCTTTCCAACAGGTGTTCAGAGACTAGGTGGCCATTAGCTGGTGACTCAGATAGGAATGGGGCCTGGGCGAGAAAATCTTCAGTTCCAGGACTGTGATTGGTGTGTGAGGGTGTGTCCGTGAAGCTCCTTAACTTCCAGCGGGCTGTATAAAAATCTGGGCTCTATGTGCAGTTTGAAAAACGAAGCATATTCACCACAATTTAATGCTTTGAAATGCATAAAATATTTTGTAAAAACAATGGGAAATAAATCGGGTTTTGATTAGGAGGGTACAAGGTAGTCATGCCCTTCCTTAGAAAAGGGGCAACACTTAAAAAAAAGGAAAGAAGGAAAGGTTTTAGGTTCTGGGAGGGCTTCCTTTAGGGGTCTGTGGGACCTGGAAAATGCCACCTCTGGTGGCTTGACTGGCAGGCAAGGTGGGCTTCATAGGGCAGAGTAGGGTTTTCCTTACCCTCTGTGGACATGCTGTGGCTATTGTAACAAGGAGACAAGGTGGTTGGTGCTGGCAGCCCTCATTAGGCGGGAGGCTATGCTCTTGCAGGTTTAGAATGGCCCAATCGGGGCTACCTAGAACCTAGTGCTGGCACTAGTTAACATTAGAATGAATGAGTGAACCAGATGTCGGCAGTGGAAAGGACCTTTGAGATCATTCAACCCAATCTTAATTTCAGATGAAAATAATGAGACTCAGAGAAGAGAAAGAAGGACTCCTTTAAGCTCACATGGTGAATATGTCATAGCCAGACCCAGAGCTCAAGCACCTTCATGACTGGCTTGGTGACCTTACTACATGGACCCTGAAGGTATTTCAGACCAAGTCTCCACATACATCAGCAGAAATCAAGTGTAGAACATGTGGGAAGCTGGAAAAGAAGTGAGGTTTGGCTTGAGCCCCTGCCCTCAGAAAGCATCTCAGGGAGGGACCAGGTGGCAGGCGCAGGGAAGGCCTCGGGACAGTACGTGATGCCTGTATGGGCCTCCTGTCCTCCTGAGGAGTTGGAAATACGTATTTCAGTCTCTTCCTCACCTCCTACTCCCTAATGGTTGATTTAAGTCCTGAAACCAGACTGTATTGTTTTACCCTGGCCAACCCAATTACTTTTTCAGGTTTGTGTTGGCACTCAAGTTAAAAAGTCATTCCTTTATTTCCTCCCCATCTTCCCCCAAAATAAATAAAAGAGCCCGAATGGCCTGGGGCTCCCGCAGAAGTGTGGCAGGTTTGCTGACACTGACCTCTGAGCTCTTACCACAAGAACGCTGGCCCCCAGAGTGGTATGAAGATGATTATTCTATAAATGGAAAATTCTGCTCTGTTCAGGCAGCCCTGCAGCCTGCATACTTTCAAGGTATGTAGACTTCTCAAGCTCTGAGGAGTGGGAGCCCCAGTTCTGAGAAAAACTTTTGCAAGGGAAGTTTAAAACTACCAGCTGCTGTATCTGATCCCCCTTGGTCAGGCCAAAGAGGGGATGGCAAGTAAGTGAGGCCTCCTTTCTTCTCCCACATGATTTTTTTAGCCCTTGTGGTTTTACCAGGGGGAATAAAAACTTAAGCGAATGTCAAGAACAAATGCCTTGATTTTGAGTTGCAGGCTATGTAGGTGGGTTGCAACAAATGGCAAGGAACTGCCCTGGAAAGAGGTGGAAGGGAGCTCATGTGTCCTGGGAGTCTAACTGTGTGCTGTTTCCCCAGGCTGCTCACCTTGATTGCGATCAGCCTTGCCCACAGTAGGTGTTTGATTCAGAAAGAATGACTGTAAGTGGAGGCAAAGTGCATGAAGGCTTTTGTTTCCTGGCACATGCTGGCCTTAATACACTGGGGACCTTTGCTGTTAGTGACCAAAAAGGGCCAGGGTGGGTGCCTGATCCAGCTCTGGGTTAAATAAACGGTTAGTTTTGTCACTCAGCACAGGCCTCCGGCTGGCCATGAGCTCTCCAGCAATTTTTGAGGTGGCAGAACTGACGTCAGAGATGTTCTCAGCACCTTAATGAAGTCTGGTAGTCTTTTTTTCCCCTTTCTGGAAGTTTGGAATGAAACGAATAGCCAAAGTATGAAAGTTTCTTCAAGGGATACCTTCAAATTGGTGGAGACAGGAAGACAGGTCAGGACAGGCCTCATCTCAGAGGTTAGAGGGTGTTCAGTTTCTTCTGAAATGGGGCCTGCGTGGCACAGACAGAAGGCTCTGGCAGAGCTGGGGTGGGTGGTGGGGAGGGCTGTTGGGGCTCTGCATTCCCATTTCTCTGAATGGCCCCAGCCCCCAGGCGTCTTGAGGCTCTTCAGAAACATGAGGTCAGCCCTGGGGAATGAGGCAGCTTGGCAGGCGTCCAGGCAGCTACAGAGATGCTGTTTGTCAGGCTCTGGGTTCCTGCTGGCTTGCCTGCCAAACTCGGGCAGGAAGTGCTGGGCCTTGGAAGTGGGTGAGGTGCTTTTGGACATGTCAGGGCTCTCTGCTCTAACGGCATTGACTTTGTCCATATTATGCCTCCGGCCAAGGTCAGAGACTGCGGATGGGGCTCCTGCCCTTTGGGAGCTTTGAGTCAGTTGGCTGTAGGTGGTTGAGAAGCCACGTGCCGAGTGGCTCGAGCTTGCCGAGTTTTAATCCAAGCCCTTCTGCAGTTGCGTGTGGCCTTCCACGAGGGACTTAGCCACTCTGGGCCCCCAGCTCCTTCCTCTCTCTGGCAGGAGTCTCACCATGAAAAGCCACATCTCCCTTCTTGCTTGCTTACTCTCATTCTGGAGGAGTCCATCCTTCGGCCTCAGGCTGAGCTGTGCTAGGTATGAACCAGCAGAAACCTCCCATTTCCACCGAACGAGATTTGGGTAGGAGAGTTCTGGTGACCCAGTTCTGGTCCCTGAAAAATAAGGAGGACTCGGGGAAGGTGGTTGCTCCCTTATTTAAGAGGCAAAAAAAAAAAAAAAGGAAGAGTGGGAGCCTCACCATTTTTTGGCCAATAGCAGGTTGCAGGGCCGAGGCAGCCCTAAGAAGACAAATCTGAAGGACAGAGCTGGTTCGGTGGTGAGGGCTGACCGGGAGAGTTATTGAAAAAGCCTCAGTGACATTGTTGATGACTTGGTGACTTGGTGACTTGTTACACAGGATAATTAAATGTCTTCATGTTTCAGCCCCTGCCCTCACATATTCTTTTACTTGCAGCTGAGTCCATTCTAACTGAAACATGTAGTAATATGGGAAAAGTGCATTTGGTAATTCTGTCAAGGTGGTAGGTGACAAAGTCTGGCCAGATGGAGGTGACAGTCACATCGTGTGTGTGTGTGTACAGGGTAGGAAGGAAATACAGAGAACGGAGAACAGGGGCTTTGCAGTGTCCTCCTCACCCACCCTGCCTTGTGCTGGTCTCCCAGTGAGGAGTAATACCACCTTCACACCAGGTGTTCACAGCACCGGCTCACATGTCCCACGTGCTGCACAACTGCCCCCTCCCCTGCCCCGAGGCAGGTACTGTGGTACCCGCGTGTGATGGGTGAAGTGAAGGCTCAGTCGGTCGGGCACCCATCCTGCATGGTCCACAGCCAGCAGGGCTCAGGTTTAAGCCTGTTTCCGTCACTTCAGAGCTGGGCTTGCGCCTACTCTGGTGCACCTGGCCGTCCTCTAGCCGTGGGCTTCTGGGACCCACATAGGGGAGAATGGCTGGGAGCATAGGTGCTGGGGAGACAGAAGGAGACCATGCAAGAAGCTGTCTGGGGCAAGACTGGACACATTCCTCTCTGTGTCAGAGATGTCTCCAAACAAAGGCAATTCCATTTAAAAGTGGTCTGAAGTTTTCTACTTATCCATGGCGGATTTTTTGGTATAGTGAGTAATCCTTTCTCTCTTCCACCTCCCAGCTCTGTGGTTTCTTTTAGAAATCTGGGTTGTCCCAATTTTGTGTAAAGCAGGATATGCCTAGAGGCTGACAGCCTGAAGGGCAGATGGCCCCGGATTGATGGTGCTAATAATAGTAGTAATGAAAACTGGAAGGTAGGAGCTGGTGTAAGGCACCGAGCAGGAACTCACATCATTTCTTAAGTCCTCCGTGCATTCCTACAAAGATACGCATTTCACAAAAAGGAAAATGAGGTTTTGGGAGGCCAAAAGAGGGCACTCAGCATCTCCCAGCTAGTTAGTGAGGGGGATTTCTCCAGGGCCCGTGCTGTGAGCCACCATACGTCTCAACCATCTCCTAGTCCATAGACATTCATTCGTTCGAATTCCCCACATCACACCTCCCCACCTCGTCCTGTGCTTCCCTGAATGGGACCATCAGCCTTCTCTTGCTCATCTTCAACTCCTGCTGTCTTCAAGAGAGCAGGAAAAATGGAGGCCCCTGGTAGAAGAGTTATACATAAAAGGGTAAACTGTAAGGTCAGGGCTGTTCTCCAGGGGGCCTGAGGGCTGGGGCGGGGGAAGATGAGGTCAGTGAAGGGGATGAGCCCAAGCAGGGCTGCTGTGTATGGTTTGCAGGTTGTGCACTGCACAAGGGTTTCCCATCTGAGGAGGTGCCTCTTGCTTCTTAGATGTGGTAATACATAGGTGAGTGGATCTTCAATAGTTTTCTGGTGATTCTGGAGTGAAGTGCCTTTTTTTTTAATGGAATCAGTCTATTACAACAATTTTCTTACAGATGTAAAAAGATGTCTTGTGAAAGAAATACCTTCTCCTCATTTGCCCAAAGCCCAGAGCTTTGGCTCTGGCCAGGCATGGCATGCTGAACTCTTTGAAAGCAGGCCTCAAGTTTGTCATCAGCTAGGTGCCCACAGGCCCTTTTAAAGCTCCAGGTGGATCATCTCCCTAACTGAGCTGATCTGGTGGGTGCCAGGCACTGTTCTGCCCTTGAGGTTACACGTAGATCAATGGCTCTGGGGGGATTAACACTTTTTTTAAAACAATTTTTTGAAATTAAGGTATCATTGATATACATTCTTATGAAGGTTTCACATGAAAAACAATGTGCTTACTACATTCACCCACATTATCGAGTTCCCTCCCCATGCCCCATTGCAGTCACTGCCCATCAGTGTAGTAAGATACCACAGAGTCACTACTTGTCTTCGTGCTACACTCTCTTCTCCATGATCCCCCCAACACCATGTGCACTAATCATAATGCCCCTCAATCCCCTTCTTCCTCCCTACCTGCCCTCCCACACCCCTACCTCCCTGCCCTCTCTTCCCCACCCCTCTCCTTTGGTAACCATTAGTCCCTTCTTGGAATTTGTGAGTCTGCTGCTGTTTTGTTCCTTCAGTTTTGCTTCGTTGTTATACTCCACAAATGAGGGAAATCATTTGGCACTTGTCTTTCTCCGCCTGGCTTATTTCACTGAACATAATTCCTCCAGCTCCATCCATGTTGTTGCAAATGGTAGGATTTGTTTCTTTCTTATGGCTGAATAGTATTCCATTGTGTATATGTACCACATCTTCTTTATCCATTCATCTACTGATGGACACTTAGGTTGATTCCATATCTTTGCTACTGTAAATAGTGCTGCAATAAACATAGGGGTGCATATGTCTTTTTGAATCTGAGAACTTGTATTCTTTGAGTAAATTCCTAGAAGTGGAATTACTATGTCAAATGGTATTTCTATTTTTAATTTTTTGAGGAACCTCCATATTGCTTTCCACAATGGTTGAACTATTTTATATTCCCACCAGCAGTGTAGGAGGGTTCCCCTTTCTCTGCATCCTCGCCAGCATTTGTTGTTCTTAGTCTTTTAGATGATGGCCATCCTAACTGGTGTGAGGTGATATCTCATTGTGGTTTTAATTTGCATTTCCATGATAATTAGTGATGTAGAGCATCTTTTCATGTATCTGTTGGCCATCTGAATTTCTTCTTTGGAGAATTGTCTGTTCATATCCTCCGCCATTTTTTAATCGGGTTATTTGATTTTTGGATGTTGAGGCATGTGAGTTCTTTATATATTTTGGATGTTAACCCCTTGTCAGGTAAGTCATTTACACATATATTATCCCATATTGTAGGGTGCCTTTTTGTTCTGATGATGGTGTCCTTTGCTGTACAGAAGCTTTTTAGTTTGATGTAGTCCATCTGTTCATTTTTATTTTTGTTTCCCTTGCCCGAGGAGATGCGTTCAGGAAAAAGTTGCTTATGTTTATATTCAAGAGATTTTTGCATATGTGTTCTTCTAAGAGTTTTATGGTTTCATGACTTACATTCAGGTCTTTGATCCATTTCCAGTATACTTTTGTGTGTGGGGTTAGACAACAGGGATTAACACCTTTAAGATCCCTCAGGTCATTTTCGACATCTCCTGGTCTCACCTGATGCCCATTATGCCTTCCCAGTTGTCCTGAGTTGCTTAGGGATTTCTTGTGCCCTCTCGGGGCCTGTCCATGACAGGGGGATGGCTGCTGTTTTGGTCCTGGGGCATCCAGGCCTAGTGACAGAGGCAGGATGATATGAAGTGAGTAGCCTCAAGCCGTTTCCCTCCTCTGAACCTCCGTTTCCTCTCATCTAAAGTGGGTGGTCCAAGTGATTTCTTGATCCTCTCCAGCCCTAAAGTTTATTTGTTCACCATCAGGGCTTGGGACTGAGTGGTGAATAAGGTGGACCTGCTCTGACCTCGTGGTGTTTCCTCTCTGACTGGCCAGACACACAGGCAAACAGGTGATGATGCTTTGCTGGGGGCATATCAGTTTCCTCTTGCTGCTGTAGCATTTTACCACCAACATTGTGGCTTAAAACCACACAAACTTATTTTCTTACCGTTCCGGAGGTCAGGAGTCTCCCTGGGCTAAAATAAAGGTGTCAGCAGAGCTGTGCTCCCTTCTGGAGGCTCCAGGGGAGAATCTGATTCTAGTTTTTAGGGGCCTCACGGTCCCTTTTCTTCTTCAAAGCCAGCAAAGCAGGTGAGGCCATGCAGTAGTGTATGTGTGGGATACTCTAAACACATTTAAAATAATGATGGTTATAATGTTATTTAATCTGTGGTTAAAACAAACAGCTAAGCACAATAGTACCAGTAACAACAGGGTGTGCATGGTCGGCAGCTGGAGTGAAGTGCTGTACAATCCTTACATTGCTCAGGAGGACAGTAAAGATACCGACTTGAGTATTTTTTAACTCATGGGAAGTTGCAAGCATTACAAAAGCAGGGTTCATGTCTAAAGAGCCCTAGCCCAATTTACCCTTCAGCTTACTTCTTATCTCCACACCTGTTTTTCCCTCCATCTCCCACACTATGGATCATTTTTTTTAATTAAAAAAATTTTTTTTAAATTTTGGTATCATTAATATATACACTTACGTGAATGACATTGTGGTTACTAGATTCCCCCCATTATCAAGTCCACACCACTTACTCCATTACAGTCACAGTCCATCAGTGTAGTAAGATGCTATAGAATCACTACTTGTCTTCTCTGTGTTTATACTGCCTTCCCCGTGACCCCCTACATTATGTGTGCTGATCATAATACCCACTCTTCCCCTTATCCCTCCCCTCCCACCCACCCTCCCCAGTCCCTTTCCCTTTGGTAACTGTTAGTCCATTCTTGGGTTCTGTGATTCTGCTGCTGTTTTGTTCCTTCAGTTTTTTCTTTGTTCTTATACTCCACGTATGAGTGAAATCTTTTGGTACTTGTCTCTCTCCACTTGGCTTATTTCACTGAGCATAATACCCTCTAGCTCCATCCATGTTGTTGCAAACGGTCGGATTTGTTTTCTTCTTATGGCTGAATAATATTCCAGTGTGTATATGTACCACCTCTTCTTTATCCATTCATCTACTGATGGGCACTTAGGTTGCTTCCAATTCTTGGCTATTGTAAATAGTGCTGCAATAAACATAGGGGTGCATCTGTCTTTTTCAAACTGGGCTCCTGCATTCACACACTGTGGGTCATTTTAAAGAAAATCCTGCACATCACTGTTAATTAAATTTAGATTTTCATAGGTTAAGTATGTCTATTAAAATATGTAGGGAACCCACTAAAAAAAAAAGAAAATAGAGGATATAACTTTCAAAGCCTTAGATGTAAAGAAATGGAATGAATAAAAAATAATCATTATAAAAGAGAGCATGACAGAAGGAAAAAGAATCATGGGACAGGTAGAACAAATGGGAAGTGTGCAATAAGATGGAAGAAATAAATCCAAACATTAATTGCTTATAATAAATGGAAATGGACTAAATGGTTCTGTTAAAATACAAAATTTCAGATGGACTTAAAAAATGGCTCTCTCTCTCCTATGTAAGAAACGCATCTGAAAGATAAGGCTGCAGAAAGTTTAAAGGTAAAAGGGTGGAAGTAAATGGGCCTCGACACTAACACAGGAAAGCTGGCCTCATGCCTATGGCAGATGGAAAAGGCTTCATGGCAAAGAGCGGCAATTGAGACAAAAGGGTGGCTACGCAATGTAAGAGGTTCAGGTAGCCAGGAAAATATAACAGCTCTCAACTAGTACATACCTAATAATTTAGCTGCAAAGTGTGTGAATAAAAAGCTGTGGAAGCTGCAAGGAGAAATAGGCAAATCCACCATTTTAGTGGGAGATGTAGCAACTGTCTCCTAGGTAAAGCAAAGTATCAAGGATTTAGGGGATTTGAATAACAGTGAATTTGATTTTATAAATACATGTGTGTGTGTGTGTGTGTGTATGTGTGTGTATATGTATATGTATATATACACACACACACCATGGGTATGTGGGGTGCTGATCCCCCATGCAATTGAAAATCCACATAACTTTTGACTCCACCAAAACTTAACTACTAATAGCTTATTGTTGATCCCAGGCTTTACCAATAGCATCAACAGCTGATTATGTATATGTATGATTTTGTATGTGTATTATGTACTGTATTCTTACAATAAAGTAAGCTAGAGAAAAAAGTGTTTTTTCAAATTGTCTCAGATCTCCAAAAAATTTTCCAATGTATTTATTAAAAATAATCCCTGAATAATTATATGACCTGTGCTATTCAAACCCATGTTGTTCAAGGGTCGACTGCATCTATATGCACAAACATATGTATATACTTATATATGCACATATATATACATATCTATGCATAATTAAATAAAATTAAACACTGCTCTAAGTAACTGCAAATTTTATATTCTTTTCAAACAGTCATAGGGCATTTGTAAAAGTTGATTGGAATCTGCCATCAATGAAGTATTACCAAATTTGGTAGGATTGGTATCACATAGGATTCTCTGGCACAATCCCATTTCATCAGAAATCAACAACGGAAGTTAACTAGAAAAGGATGTAATATGGAAAAATGAAGGAACGAATGAAAGATATGATAGATGGTTGAAAGAGCTGAAAAGTTGATTCTTATAAAAGACAAAATTAACTTTTGGCAGGGTTTAACAAGAATAAAAGACATGACACAAATGAACAATTTTTTCTTACTCTACATGCTTCATAAGTTTAAAAATGTACACAAAATGGACAAATTGCCAGAAAACAAAAACTCAGGTAGAATTTAAAAATCTCAGTAGTCCTGTAACATTTCATGAATTAAATCAGCGTTTAAAGTCTCACAAAGAAAGCACAAGATGCAGTCAATTTAAAGATAAATTCTGTTATTCAAGGAACAAAAACTCAATCCTACACAAACCTTCTAGAGCCTAGAAAAAGAACCATTTTCTAATTCATTTCACAAGGCTACGGTGATCTGATACAAAACATAACAAAACAAGTATAAGAAAGGAAAATGACAAGCAAACTAAACTATGAACATGCATGCAGAAATCTGAAACAAAATACTAACAAACCCAGTTCAGTAATGAAAAAAAATTTTTATCAGGTCCAAGATGGATTTACTTCAGGAATAGAATGTTGGCTTAACATTAGAAGTCAATTAATGTAAGTTACCACATTAACATATTGAAAGAAAAAATACGACCACCTCAAAAGATACAGAAGACGCATTTGATAAAATTCAACATACAGTTATGATCCAAACACTTAGAAAACTAGAAAAAAATTTCCTTAACGATAAAGCATGTCTACAAAACTCTGTAGCCAATGTTGTATTTACCATTTCTATTCAGTATGGTATACTGGAGGGCTTGGAGGTTCTAGCCAGTGTGTTTTGGCAAGAAACAGAATTAACATTATAAGGATCAGGAAGGAAGAAACAAAACTGCCATTATTCACAGACTCATGATTTTTCTGTGTAGAAAATAGAAGCTGAAATAAACTGTTAGAATGAATAAGAGTTTAGTAAGGTTGCTGGATATAAAATCAACATGCAAAAATCAATTGCATTTCAGTATACCAACAGAAGCAGATAATGCTTGTTGTTATATTGCCAAAGACATATTACCAAATATGGTAATTTGGTATATTACCAAAGACCTTACCTTATTAAGGCCAAGAAAACCAACACACTCTTGAAGAAAAAGAACTAAGTGGGTAGGGGTGGGGGCTTGTCTTGCCAAATATAAAAATTATTAAGCTTTAGTAATTTAAGTGATGTGCTATTGAGGCAGCCATAGATTGAGTGGTTGAAAAGCAGACCCACATGTATAAAGAAATTTTCTGTGTGGGAAGCTTGGTCTGTAATGGACTTCACAGTAATATCGTATGGATAATGGAAGATCTATGTGGGGGAAAAAAAAGATCCCTACATCACACTGAGATATAAATCAATTTCAGATGGATTAAATACATGTGAAAGGGAAAACTCCAGTTTTTAAAAGAATATATGTAACAACAATAACAACAGAAAGAAATGGGACATTTGACTGGTAATGTATAGATATAAATGATTTCTGGAAATTACAACTTAAAGATAATAAGGAAAATATTCTTATGCCTTCATGGCAGGAAAAGATTTCTTAAACAAGATACACACATGCACACAAACCCACTGACTGTAATATTGATATATGTTACTTAAAATTAAGAACCTCTGTTCCTCAGAAGACACCTGTAGTAAGTAAAAAGGTCACAAATTGAGAGGAGCTATTTGCAATATATGTGATTGATGAGGATCTTAGCACCCAGATATTTAAAAGAACCCCTAAAAATTTGGTATGAGAATACAGCTCAGTAGAAAGATTGGTGAAAAGTGTGAAAACTTACTGACAGAAGAAATTTGAATAGCCAATAAACAAGATTTAGTCATAAATCATAAAACAAGATTTAATTTAATTATTAAATTAAAAATAAGGAAATGTACATTAAAAATAAATGAGATACCACTTTACACCACCAAACTGGCAAATCAAATTTGTCCATATCAACTGTTGACAAGAATGTGGTGGAACTGGAATTCTTAGACACTGCTTGAGTGAGTGAAATTAGCACAATCTATTTGGAAAATAATTTGGCAGTGTCTAGTAAAATTGAAATCACAAGAACTATGGGCAGTCAACCAAATATATACACTTGAGAAACTCTTGCATAGGTGTACCAGGAAACATGATTCAGAATGTTCACATGCTATCTACCAAACTAAGTGTTTGCAGTAAGACAGATGGGCAAAACTGAGTGCCAGTTAGGACGTGGAGAAACTGGAACCCTCATACACTCAGGCGCAAGTACAAAATGGCTCAGCCACTTTAAAGCAGTTTCATTGTTTTCTTTAAAGTTAAATATAAATTTATCATATGACCCAGCCATTCTCTTAGATATCTAGCTATCTATAGATACTCCTAGGTATCTACCCAAGAGAAAGAAAACATGGGTCCACACAAAGACTTAAACACAAGTACTCTTAGCAGCATTATTGATAACAGCCAAAACCTGGAAATAATCCAAATAGCCACCAACTGGTGAGTGGATAAACAAGGGTAGAATAGTACTCAGCAATAAAAAGGAGCAGGCTACTTTATTAATGTAGCAAGATAAAGGAATCTCAAAAACATCATGCTAAATGAAAGAAGACAGACACAAAAGATTGTACATTGTATGATTCTACTTGTATGAAACTTCTCAAAAAGGCAACGCTGTAGAGGTAGAAAGCAGATCAGTGGTTGCCAAGAGCCAAGAGCCGGGGCGGACGAGTGGGTGGGATTGACTGCAATCAGGCCCGAGGGGATTGTGGTGTCACAGGTGTCCTAAAACTGGATTGTGGTGATAGTTGCACAATTTTGTAAATTGATAGGATACTTACAATGGGTAAATGTTGTCGTATAAATTATGCTTCAATAAAGTTAAAAAAAAGTTCACTGCAGCATTAATCCTAATTGCCCCAAACTGGAAACAAACCCAAATGTTCATCAGCAGTAGAATGGATAAATAAATTGTGGTATGTCCGTTCAGTGAAACTCATTAAGCAGTATTAATGAGTGAATTATAGCTCCATAAGAAAACATGGTGTCAGTCAGGAACATAATATTGAAAGAAAAAATACTTGGCAAAAGAATACAATTTAGATAAAGCTAGAAAGCATGCAAAACAAAATATTGCTTAAGGATACAGTTATATGGTCCAAACCATATATTGCTTATGGATACAAAAATATTGCTTAAGGATACAAACTTATATGGGAAGAGCAAGGGGATGACCGCAAAATTTAGGACAGTCTTATGAGGGGCCTGGTGATGGCATGAGACTGGGAGGGAAATTGAATGGTGATGGCAAAGTATATGGTTTATACTCAGTTGCTCTTATTATTACTCTTTATACCTTACCCTTTATTTATTTATTTACTTACTTACTTATTTTGGTATCATTAATCTACAACTACATGAGGAACATTATTTACTAGGCTCCCCCCATCACCAAGTCCCTCCCCACAAACCCCATTACAGTCACTGTCCATCAGCATAGTAAGATGCTATAGAATCACTACTTGTCTTCTCTGTGCAGCACAGCCCTCCCTATGCTCCCCCCCACATTATACATGCTAATCGTAATGCCCCCTTTCTTTTTCCCCACCCTTATCCCTCCCTTCCCACCCACTCTCCCCAGTCCCTTTCCCTTTGGTAACTGTTAGTCCATTCTTGGGTTCTGTGATTCTGCTGCTGTTTTGTACCTTCAGTTTTTTCTTTGTTCTTATACTCCACAGATGAGTGAAATCATTTGTCCTTACCCTTATTTTTGAGATAGTCTTTTGAATCTACTCAATACTTAATAAAAACAAAAAAAATGGTAATAGTGTGTAATGTGGTCTTTCAGCTCTGCAGCTGAGAGCTACTGAGAATTACTGCCCCAGGCTCCGCCATCACCTCTGATGATTAGGCTGCTCACCCAGGCAGACGTCAGTCACCACCGAGAGTGGGTTCCAGGGCTTTCCATCCATCTCTTGGTGGCAGAGTATGGATAGGGAGGTGGGGCACTGGGAGCCCCAGGCTAGGACCCTTGGTTCTTAGGCTGAACCTGGTGTGGTAAATGAAGTCCAGGAAAACCATCAGCATCTACTCTGATGAGATACAATGAAGAATCTTGGAGTGAGTGGTAATTGGACTCTGTTTACAACTTTTAAAAGTTGTAGGGAACTCTGCCTTTATGGTCAGCATCTAATAATCATAATGAATGAATGAATTAAATAATGAATAAATGAATGAATTAAGTTTAAGAAATTGCACACACACACACACAATCCAGAAGGAAATGCATGTAAACACTTACCCGATCTCTGCATTGGGAGGGTCTTTCTAAGCATTTAGATGATGGATGAAAACCCAAAGGAAAAAGCTGTAATGTCTTATATATTATGAAAGTATATGTGACATTAACAACAACGATTGCTGAAAGGCAACACAAATAACTCTTTATGGCAAATATTTTCCCAAAATAAATACTTATAGCAAGTATTTTCCCCAAACAGAAATGTAAGGCAATTATGGCAATTATTTTTCAATATATATTTTCCAAAATGTATTTGTCACATGAGAATACCGAGTCACTGTTTTAATGTTTGTATTGATATATATAACACAAATTAATCATAAAATTATTAACAAATTGAAGTGAGAAAAGGACATGAACAAATGATTCATAGATGACATAGAATTATCTATAAATACATGAGAAAAAGGTTCAACTCCAGTAACAATGAAAGGAATGCAAATTAAAACAAGATATTATTTTTACCTATCAAATGAGTTTTAAATGCCTTCAGGTTTTCAAGAATTGGAAGTGGCTCCTTTCCTGCACTCACCTTTTTTGGAGAATCATTATCTATTTGGAGAGGTAGTATCTATTAAGAGGCTAAAAATGTTCAGACCCATCGGGTCAGTACTTTGACCTCTAGGAATCTATTCAAAGGAAATAACCCAAGATTCATCAGATATTCAAGCGAGGATATTTTTTACAGGGTTGTTTGTAATAGTACAGAATTGAAAACAACAGTCAAAAGAAAGGAGCAGTTATGTAATGGTGTGTAGATATGGTTCATGATTATGTTCTTGATTATTTTTAATGACATCGGCGAATGTGCATGATATAAAACTAACTATGGTATAATATCAAAGTATTAACAATGGTTCTCCCTGGGCTGTGGGATTAGGGAGGGGTTCCTGCCTCCCAGCACACTGCTGAGAGTTGGGCTTTGGAGTCAAAAGGGACCTTCCATCTTCAAAGCCAGCAATGGCTGGTCGTGTGTGTCTCACATCATGTCTCCGATGCTGACTCTCCTTCCTCCCCCCTTCCACTTATAAGGACTCTTCAGATGACTTTGGGTCACGTGGAAATCCAGGATCATCTCCTTATGTTAAGACCAGCTGACCAGAAACTTTAATTCCTTTTGCCATATAAGGGAGCATTTCACCATTTGGGGGCCATTATTCTGCCTGCCACACTAGCTGTGTGACCTGGGGCAAATTATTCTCTCAAACGCCAGTCTCTTCATCTCTAACAGGGTTTCTCAGCCTCAGCATGATTGACATTTTGGGATGGATAATTCTTTGCTGTATGGGGCTGTCCTGTATACTGTGGGGTGTTTAGCTGTTACTGGTGCTAGACACCAGTAGCAGCTAGATGCCAGTAGTGGCCATCGCCCACCCACCCCAACTCCCCCACCATGTGACAACCAGAAATGTCCCCCGACTTTGCCACATGTCCTCTGCTGGCAAAATTGCTCCTGGTTGAGAACTGACCTGTAAAATGGTTGTGCAGTAGCTCTTACTTCATAGTGTAGTTTACTATGAATGCACATTACTGTTATAGTAATTAAAACAAAATTATTGCGTTTTGGATAATTCCAAAACACTTCCAAAACAAAATCAATAAACTGAGCAGTTGGGCAGTAGAATTAAAGATTAAACGCCCCCAAAAGCAAAGGTACGTTTTCAATGAAAATGTTGCAAATAAATTTTAATTATTCAAATAGTGGGTTCATTCTTTTTATGAAAAATGCAAACAATAGACAAAGCTAATATTTTCCTTCCCCTCCTCAACCCATTCCCTCTATCATTTCCTTCCCAGAGGTGACCCCGTCACCCAAGTGCCAGGAGGGTAGGGGCTTCATTTGCATTTTTCTTCATGTTATCTCCAGAGGTTGAAGTAGTTCCTAACACACTGTAGACATACAATTCATGTTTGTTGAGTGAATGATGGATGAATGAGTTTAGTGTGTATGATTCCAGCTCTTTTAAAAAATGTGCTTGTAAATCCTAGCGGTTGTTAAGATTATATTCTAGTTTCATGGTTTACTAGCCATCTGGTCAAATTACGTAACATCACAGAACCTTAATAATTTTATATGCAAAATGTGTTTAGTAATACTACCGCGTGGGGTTGTGGTGAGGGTATTTCAGTTCTCTGGCCTTGCATTTATATGGATGCACTCTTTTATATTTAGTATATCTGAGATTCTAAGTACTGTTCTGCAACTTGCCTTTTTCAGGAGGTTTCCAGGCCAGTATATATAGAGCCACCTCATTCTTTTTAGCTGCTCTACAGATGAACCATGTTTTATTTAAGGGATGGTGTCAAACTCCCTGCTCTCCTCCTCCTGATATCTGGCAGGTGCTCCATGAACAAAAATCTCTTGCTGAACTATTGACTGAGCAGAGTGCTCTGCAAGCTGGAGGAGCCTGTAGATATTTTAGTTTTTATTGTGCAAATCTCTTGAGTCTTTCTGGTTTGAATGCATCAGAGTCTGGAAAGCTACCTGAAATTGTTTTTAGCCCGTTTAGCCAGGGGAGTTGCCCATGAAAACATGCACTCAGGGCCGGGGGCCTCTCTGCATGTGTTCCCTGTAGCAGGAGGTCCAAGCCTTTGAAGATATGCCTGGCCTAGAGTGGACCTGGCTTGGAATCTGATTCAGGGCCTTGAGTTACTGAATCTTAAAGCAGGAATGGGGGTGTCCTGAGGTTGGCTCCAGCCAAGGTAAGGACCTTTGGGGGTGCCAGGGAACCTAGAGATGCCTGGGGACCTGTGGGGGTGCCTTGGGACCTGGGGATGCCTGGGGACCTGTGGAGGTGCCTGGGGACCTGGGGATGGCTGGGGACCTGAGGGAATGCCTGGTGACCTGTGGGGTGTTTGTTTACCTGGGGATGCCTGGCGACCTGTGGGGATGCCTGGGGACCTGGGGGTGTGCCTGGGAACCTGTGGGGATGCCTCGGGACCTATGTATGTGCCTGGGGACCTCTGGTGGCATGTGGGGACCTGGCTGTGCCTGGGGACCTATGGGGATGCCTGGAGACCTGTGGGGGTACCTGGTGACCTGTGGGGGTGCCAGGGGACCTGTGGGGATGGCAGGGGACCTGGGGATGCCTGTGGACCTGGGGATGCCTGATCAGACTGTCTTTTTCATGGTGGTTGGATGCTGATGGGGCATTTACACTCAGGCTCTGCCCCAGCTCCCCCTCAGCTCCAAACACGGTGAATGTACACACCTGTGTGCCTTTGCACAAGCTGTTCCTGTCAGGAATACCTTTCCTTTCTCTTTTTTGGCATCAGCTCAAATGTCCCCTCTTCAATGTAACCTCTTCATCCTTTCCCACCAGAGAAGAGCTGTCACTTTCTTCTCTGAGTGCCTGGGGCCTTTGTACCTGCTGCGTCCTGGTCACACGGCAGGACTGACCTCTGCTACCTGTCAGCTCCCCTCACCAGGTGGGGTCTTCTGCAGGCCTGGACCTCAGTGCCCATCCTTGTGCCTGGCACATCCTGGGGCTTTACAAATGTCTCCTGGGTGAGGGAAGCTCAGTGACTAGCAGAACATAGGTGCCAAGGAGCAAGCAGGAGTGGCAGCCCAGAGAGCTGGCGTAGCAAGCATCTTGAGGTACTCTCCTTGTTGGAAGTCATGTCAGCTGAGCATAATAATGGTCCCTTTTCTAGGGGTCTGACTCCCCAAACCCCAACAATCCAACCTCAGCCATCTTCTGAGCTGAGAAACGGGAAGTGAGTAAAAGGCCTTGGCTAATTCTGTGAGAGAGTTCTACTGAAGCATTTTTGCTGTGCCAAGAGTCAGTTTCTCTCTTAGAACCTATTAATTCGTACTTTACCTACAGTTGTAACAGGCCGCTGTGTTTGGTTTCTCAGTTCAGACCGTAAGGTGGTGGTGGTGATGGGCTGAGCAAGTCCTGCTGAAATCAGCATAAGCAGTTACTGAGAACCTGGCACTGAGGGGGGTGACCGGCAACCTGGAAGAAAGCTGATGTGGCACTACTAGGGCAGAGCCACCTTGCATTGGGCCACTTGGCACTTGGATAAATAGCCCAGCTTGCATCCAATCACCTCTATAGATGTTACTCTGTGATGGCAGGATATAGTCAATTGGTAATGTTAATTCTGAATTATTGGGGAAATACTAAATTTTAGTTATTTTCTTTAAGAAGACAGGAAGTGTGTAGTACAATTTCGAATATGATTTACACATAGTTTAGAGTATCTGTCATGCGCCTATAGTCACTTAAGTGGCATCTATCTCAGAACCACCAGGTAAATAATAATAATAATAAATGTAACTGTTATTTGGTTGTTTAATCTCCAGCAACCCAGAGAGTTAGGTATTATGGGTGATCTCATTTTATAGATGTGGAGGGTGAGGCTCAGAGAGGGAATGCAATACATCCAAGGCCACACAGCCAGCACGAGCTGGAAAAGATGCTGATCGCAGTTAACGGACCCCAAAGCTGGCACTCTTAACCCATCAGCCCTGTCTCACTGTGATTTTCCTCTCTTGCATCAGCAGACTGCAGCCCGGTGGGTGTGTCTTCTGCTGTCCTTCAGTCTCTCCACTTGTCCCCACTCTCAGGGAGGGTTCATGGTATTGGAGTTGCCTCCCAGGAGGCTGGATGCTTTGTCCGGGGCCCTGAGGCCCACTGATGGGACATCTGCTGATGAATAGTTCCCTTCCTGGAGCCAAAGAGCATTCATTGTCTGGCCACAGGAAAAACAGACCACGTGTCACTTGACAGCTCAAAGGTGAATCCTGTCTGGACAGGCTTGGGGTGTACCCACAGCGTTTGGTGGAATGGACCACACTTTGTCTCTTGGCCAGAGGTAAAGTCTGGGGTCATCTCTCTGCCTAGCGACCCAGTCCAGCTAGAGGGCACGCGAGAGGTGGCAGCCCCTGGAGTGCAGGGTTCAGCGTCCTGGCCAGGAAACTATAGCAGCAGGCTGCTGTGAGTGTGAGGGTCTGTGCACCCTGCAATCTGCTGGGGGTGTCTGGGGCACAATGACAGTACCTCCCCCTGTCTGATGCCTGCAGCCAGAGGTCACAGTCCCCCAAGTTGAACACAAGTGTCACCTTCAGAAGGGACTCACCAGCCAGTAGCCTCATGGGCTGGGAAGGGCCCTGAGTTAACCAGAGCTGGGGGAGCTTTCTGACCCGCCAGCAACGTGCTATGTGACGACAGCAAGTGCCGCTCCCCTAGGCCTCACTGTCAGAGGGCAGCAGGCAGGGGTTATAAAATGTTAATACATGTCACTGTTAAAGCTGTGAAACAGTATGACCTCCTCCCTTTTCTTGCTAAATCAAGCAATTGGTACGTATATGTGCTTCTATATGTTTTGTGTAAAAAACATAGAAACTTGTAAGAAAATATGTGTAGAAGTATGGAAGGATATACCTAAAATTGCTAACAGTGATCATCTCCAGGTGGTGGAATTAGGGATGATTTTTTTTGGTATAATTATATATTTACTTCTTTTTTAAAAGTACAAAAAATTCAAACCCAGGATATCAGATTCTAAATCTTGTCTCATCAGCACAGCTGCCTTTGCTGTTAAAGCCCAACAGTGATGACCCCTCTTGTCCAGGAAACTATGGCCAGCACACTGCAGGGACCAGGCCCACCTGCCGGAACGGTCTTGGTAGTTGCACCTGTCCGTTCTGCCTCCTGCCCCCAGGTTCCCTGCACTGCCTACCCACCTGTGCTTTCAGCTGGGATTTTGTGGTTCCAAAGCCCATTTTCAAAACAGCCCAAGTAGAATGTTTTAACGGTTCTGTCTGTTTTCTCACCTCTCACCACTGCACCCATTGCCCCCACCCCCAGGGGCAAATGGCAGGATGGCCCTGGAGGGATGAGTTGAAGCAGAAGGAGGAGGTGTGTGGTGCTCTTTGGGCTCTCTGCTTTCCTCTCTGCCTTAGCTCAGGCTGCTATAACAGGAGAGCAGGGATGGGGTGGCTTATAAATAACAGAACTTTATCACTCAGTTCCGGAGTCTGGAAGTCCAAGATCAAGACCCAGCAGATTTGATGTCAGGTGGGGGCTTGCTTCCTAGTTCACAGACTCCCATCTTCTCCCTGCATCCTCACTGTGGCCTCTTAAAAGAAGGAATCCATTCAGTGAGGGCTCCAGCCTCGGTACCTAAGCACTTCCCAAAGGCCCCACCTGCACATACCATCACACACTGGTGATTAGGCTTCAACACATGAATTTGATTGTGGGGGAGGGGACACAAATATTCAGTCTGTAGCCCTCTCCTCAGCCACTCCCTGGGCCTGAACCACACCTGTTCCCTTTGCTCTTCTCACCCTCCCTTAGTAAATTGCGCCTGGCCACCGAGGCCAGCTCACATGCTGCCTCCGCAGTGAAGCCTTCAGCAGGTGACTGGGCCAGCGAGTTTCATCTGCCCAACGTGCTTTCCCATCCTCTTCTGTGGGTTACTTTGGAGAACTCCCTCATGTCATGTGATCTTGGTAGTGCAGTCAGTCACAGCTCTGCCCCTGCCACAGGGGTGACATATGACACAGGCTGACCAACCAGAGGATCCAAAGAGATTGGTTTGCAAATGGACATGTGACTCAAACAAGACCAATCAGTCTGTTCCCTGAGATCGCAAGAGACAAGTGCTCTTTTCACTGTCACTGCTCACCCGGAATGCTCTGAGTCTGCAGCTGCCAGTGACCATCTTGCCTGCGTAGGAAGAGCACCTCTGTGCAAAAGAAAACCATACACAGAGTCCAAATGACATCAATCCTGCAGCTTCTGGATCCAGCTGTACCTGAAGCAGGTACTTCTGGACTTCCCAGTTAGGTGAGCCAGTAAATCTCCCTGTTTTTTTGGAGCCGGTTTGATAGGGGTTCTGTTCCTTGTATCAGCGGGAGAACCTGACCAGTACACCTTCCCTGACCGCCTAGGCTTCCGCAGTGTACCTCCTTGGAATTAGTAACTCCTGTTTATGCTTCCTCTTACATTGCTGCCACTTGCTACTGTCCCCCCCCTCAGGAGAACCTCCCTGCTTCTCTTTCAGCTCGCAGCGTTGAGACCATAGGTCATAAAAATTAGTGAAAGGTGATTGAGTGAACTGGGGAAGGGATGAGTGCAGATGGCCACCTTGAGACACCTTTTCTGCAGCTGCTAACACTTCTATTCAAGGACAAGCTGAATCTGAACTTACCTTGCAAAGAGACTTTTTAAGAAAACAAACAGATCTAGCTCCACTGGCCAACATTCCTACTTCAGGAATGAGGCTGGGCTTGGTCAGTGCCTCGGTGATCTGGTTCTGACCTGCTGCCGGCTGAGAGGACAGACAGAAGAGCTCCCGGAGGAATGGGACAGCCCAAAGCCATCACACTGGCACCTGCCAGGGACGGACCTGACATTGGAGCACATGGTGGCCCCTTGGAGGGCAGCCAGGAGCCAGCTGGGAGGTCGGTGGCGGGTGGTAGTGGGGCCGTGGTCCTGACAGAGGTCTGTTAGGAATGGATGGAAAGCTGACTTCCTGCCAGGAATCTCGATCATGCATAGCTTCAGCTCCCGGGGAAAGGCTCAGAGTCACTCAGTATGACGCAGCTCTGGGACCCAGGCGCTGTTTTCAGTGCGGCTACAAGAATAAAAGCCCTGACAGATTTTTTAAAAAATGGAATCCAGTGATCAACATGTTTTCATGTCTGCAACTTGTAGAAAGCTTGGCAGATGGCTGAAGAAATGTTTTCCTATAATAAATTAGAAAGTGTTTTATTTTTCTTTCATCTAATCTTTCATAATGAATTGGATTGTGGTGCAGTGGGGTAAGATTCTTTTAAATAAGTCTTCCCTGAAACATAACATTTGCTGGTCTCAAATTGCCAGAAAGGATCCTTGATAAATCTGAAATTGATGATGATAAAATATGCTACAATTTATACTTTTTTTTTTTTTTTTGATTTGGGGAAGTCACCCTCTCCCTTTGACACTGGCTTTCAAGTAAATACCATGACTGTGACTTAGGTATTCAGGAAGTCCACGGATGGCGGCTTCAGCAGAGGCATAGACAGCAGAGAAGACAAGCCCATAATGAAATCTTCTGTTCCAATGAGAAAAAAGTACTGCCTTGATGGAAGCAATCCAATGTAATCAACTTGCCGTGAGATCACTGGCCAGTCACCTTGGGGAGTGGTGATGCATCTGCAGCCAGATGAGCCGTGAGAAGGGCACGTGCATGTTGGTGGGCTCATGCATAACCTCCATGCATCAAAGTGTCATGGTCACTTTGGTGTAGGTTCAGATTCAGTGAATGCAGATGACAGTGCCCAGTAATCCCTAAAAAGTCTAGTTATTTCCCTTTCTCCAGTGTACAAGAATATGGTAACGTGGTGGAGTTCATTCTCAAGGGGACTGGGCCAGAATGTATTTTCCAAACATGACTATACTGAATGTACTTCTCACATATTCTTATAATATGAATTTAAGACTCCTCTACTGAGGGGTAGGGTCTTTGATCTCTTCCCTTGAACATGGGCTAGGCTTAGTTTTAAAATAGAGGACATGGCTGTGATGGTTAATTTTATGTGCCAGTGTTACTGGGCTGCGGACTGCCAGGGAAGCTGGTAAAACTATTTCTGGTTATGTCTGTGAGGGTGTCCCCGGAAGCGATTAGCATTTGAATTGGTGAACAGAGTAAAGCCGCGGGGTGGAGCAAAGAAGCAGAAGAAGGGCTGACTCACGCAGCTGGAGCGGGACGTCCAGCTTCTCCTGCCCTGGGTCACGGGCACTTCTGGTCCCTGGGCCTTCCGGCTCCTGTCAGGACTCACGCAAACAGCTCTCCCTGCTCCCTCCGTGGCCCTGCTCTTGGGCCTTTGGACCGGGACTGAATTACACCACTGGCTTTCTTGGTCTTCAGTCTGCAGAAGGCAGGCCATGAGCCTTTTCGGCTTCCATAACCATGTGAGACAGTTCCTATAAGAAATCTCCTCTTGTATCTATTTATAGCCTCTTGGTTCCAATCCTCTGGAGAAGCGTGGCTTATCTGTCTCCATCCTCTGGTTCCGAGGATGTGAAAAAGACATGTTCAGAAAAAAAAAAAAAGGATGTGCTTCATTAAGGTAGAATTTAAGCCCAGAGGAAAGTAAAAGGTAGGATGTAAGAAGTAATTGTGATTGGTAATTATGCACATACGTCTAAATTAAGCATCGAGCGTTTAAAAACCAGTAACTAAATAGCAACCAGTTTTGGGGATTCAAGAACAGGTGGAATTAAGCAGCTGGTGCGATTGGAGGTAAAGTGTGCCAAGGTCTTTGTGTCACACTGAGGTGGAGGATTAGTGATGTTGCTTAGTGTGGACCCTTGCTAAGTATTCCTATTAAAATGTGATAGAAACTAGCTACAATAATGTAGATAGAATGTTCAACTTTTAATTCAGTAGAAAAGGAATCTTTCACAAAAAAGAACCTGATTAACTCAATAGAAAGCAGGAAAGGATGAAAAACAGCAAAGAAAAACCAGAGTAAATAGAAAACACAAAATAGGATGAGAGAAGGGAATATTGGTACTCCAGTCATCTCATCACAATACCTGTAAATGGAATGTCCTGTATTTATCATTTAAATACTTATTTTTCAAGCTTATGTGGAACATTTACAAAAACCGATCACTTACTAGCCAGTCTCAACAAATACCATAGAGACTATATTCTCAAACCACAATGCAAGAAAATTACCAATCAGTAGTAAAAGTCAGCCAACAAAGGAAAAAGGTTATTCTTAGGATTTTGAACCACACTCAGAACATCATGATGTCAGGCGCGGGAGCCAGGGTGGGAGTAGATACCCTCTGTTATTAGGGGGCCAGCCATCCCTTCCTGGGCCCGTGTGGGGTCTATGACAGAGAAGGCATTGTAGCATAGCAGCAGGCATGGTAACTGGTGTGTTAGACCCTCAGGCTGAAACCCCAGCGGCACCAGCTGGGTCAACGGGCAGACTGCAGATGGCACCTTAGGGCTCTCGTCTTTGGCTTTCTCCCTGGTTCCCCACTGACTCTGGACTCACATCTGGATGAAAACCCACCTTCAGCTGAAAGCAGCTGCTGCCCTGAGTGCTATGGGGGTGGCTCTGTTTTCACCTTTGCTTGTCTGTGGTCTGGACCCTGCCTGGCCCTGGGAATGGGCCGGCAGTGTTGCTGAATGAACAGCCCAGTCCGTGTGTTGGCTGTAGGGTGGCTCTGGGTTTGGTCCAGTGCTGGACCCCCAGAAGCCTGAGTTCTGGTGTCAGCCTTCTCAGTAAGCAGCTCCGTGCCCTCCAGGCACCACTTTCCTGTACCCAGTATGCGCCCCTTTAAGGAACTCAGTAAATTGGGGGGAAGTTAGGAATCTGGGAGTTTAATACAGGAATCTTGGTTGCAAGTGACAGAAAAGCATCTTAAACTGGCTCAGATAAAAGGGAATTGATTGGCTGATGAGACTTGGAAGCTCAAGGGTGGCACTGGCTTTGGACGTGCCTGGATCCAGAGCTTCAAGCAAGGTCATCAGGACTTTGCCTCTGTCTCCGTTGTCACTGAGCACTGCTGTCACGTGTTCCCTGCCCACAGCTGGGACGGACCTCTGCAGACCTGGCCTTCCATCCAGCCTGCTTCAGAGCCCCAGCGGGAAGGTACTGCCTCCTTTCTGACAGTTTCAGCGCAAATCCTGGGATGGAATCTCACTGGTCTGACTTAGGTCATATGCCCATCCGGAACAGATCCCTGTGGCCAGACAATTGGATGATCTGATTGACTAGGGCTTGATCATGGGCCCTTGGCTGGAGCTGAGGGGGAAAGACTTCCCAAGACAGCCCAGAAGCAAGTGTGATACTCTCGTGCCCTCCACACCATGGTTACTGGGCCTCTGGCCTGGTACTCAGGGATGAATTTGGATTTTAAATTGCTCGCACTCTGGGGAAGGCAGATAAGCACACAGGAACCATAATACCAGCCAGACCCTCTCGAAGGCTGTCATAGCAGGCCACATGAAGTGCTGCTAGAGACCATAGGAAGCAGGAATTAATTGTGCCTGGGGGTCTGGGAGGGCTTCTTGGAGTTGGTATATCCATCTGTCCTGCATCTCTCTATACTTTGTGCCTAAACTCGTGGGCCACCAAGACCTGTGGGGACTCAGGGCTGACCTGGGAGCAGGACTTGAACCTTCACTGCACCTGAGGAACAATGCTGTGAATCAGCCGCACTAGCACGAATACGATTACCAGAAACTAAACAGCTTTGAAGGATTCTTTGAGGACCTTGGCTTTGCTCATGTGAATATGGAAATTTAATAACATACTTGATGTAACATCTCTGTCTGTACCACCGCAGATAGAAACTTTTAAAGACATTAGGAAACTGGTGCAAAAAATACTAGTTCCTGAGTTTACAGGTAGGTGTGACAGCAAGGGCTACATTTCCTGGTTACATTTGTTGATTGAATCATAGAACATGAGAGATGGAGGGCCAGAGGTGATTCAGGCCAGAATTCTTCATGTGGATCGGTGAAGAGTCCAAAATTGGAGACAAAATTGTGCCTCGTGTGTGTGTGTGTGTGTGTGTGTGTGTGTGTGTGTGTGTTGCCTAGGGAGAGTCTTCATTGCTTTCATCAGATTCACAGAGGGATCTGTGACCACCAAAATACTAAGTGCCCTGAACTGGGGCAAAGCCCCTCATTTGGTGATGGAGGAGAGTGAAGCCTGGAGGGAAGAATATTCCTGAGAGAGCCCCTCGGGTCAGTATCTGAATGGGTGCTGCACCTCGGATGTCCAGCTCCAGGGCTGGGGGGCCTTGCTCTAAACAGGGCTCCCAAGGCTGACTAGGCTTGTCAACCACCCAGTTTCTTCGGCCGGCTCCAGATGCACTGAATAGGGGAGGGTGAGCGCCCAGAGCCTGAAAGGTTATCAGGCTTCCTGGGTGGGTCTCATGCAGGCCTCTGAAACCTGGTGCTGGGACAGAAGTCTGGGCCCATCGCTTTACGAGAACATGCCCTGAATTAGTGGAGGGTCAGGGGTCATCTTTGATGGGGGGTAGGTGAGCATGTTGGGGGTTTCCAAGACCACACTCAGGCTTAGTGATCCAATAAAAGGTCTCACAGGACTCAGCATATGGTCATTCTCATGGCTAAGATCTTTCCAGCAAGAGGATACAAGGAAAAGCAGCAAAGGAAAAAGCTTGTGGGACAAAGTCCAGAGGAAACCAAGCACAAATTTCCGAGCTGTGTCCCAGTGGAGTCACACAGGACCTCGGCATCAGCCTGTGACAGTGGGTGTGAGTGTTGTCTAGTAGGGAAGCTGTTCTGGGCCTCAGAGTCCAGGGTTTTTATTGAGGGTCAGTTTCATAAGTACCTTCTGCCGAGCATGTACTCAAACCCCCAGTGGGAAGGCTGGTATTCAGCATAAACTACATAGTTTGTACAAAGATGTACAAAACCTATCTTTGTACACAATTTTCCCTAATTGATAAGCTGGTAAGACCCTCTTCTCAGTAGGGAGTGGTGGGAACACTACTGAAATCTGAGTTCCCAGATGCCTTTCTAAGGGTGGCAGTTTCAGGCCTGCTGGGTGGGCTTTTTTCTGCACCATTGGGAAACCAGCTGACTTGAACTCAATGAGACACCATGTCATCTTTGCTCTCAGGGAAGCGCCCTTGGGTGGCCTGGAGCATCAACACACCTGTGTCCACTGCAGACAGGTGGTCCCAGTGGCTGTATGTTGTGCAGTCCCTGGGAACATGCTGTTTTTGTGACCCCATCCAACTGGATCCTCTGCTTCCCTGGGTCATCAGCCCCCACTCAAAGTCCCAGGGGATGCATCTGTTTGGCCAAATCTGGGTATCTGGCATAGTTTGCTTCGGTAGGGGCTGGTTTCTGCCCCTCACCAAGGCTCCCAAGTGGGCGGGTTTTTGCTCGGTCTGCCATCACGGTGTGCAACAGGCTGCATGGCTCAGACCACGGAAATGACTTGCCTCACTGTTACGGAGCCTGGAAGTCTGAGATCAAGGTGTTGGCAGGGTTGATTTCTTCTGTGGCCTCTCTCCTGGGCTTGTACAGATGGTCCCCAAGCCACGATGGTCCGACTTTAGATTTTTCTTTGCCATGGTGTGAAAGCAATATTCGTTCATCAGAAACCATACTTTGGGGTTTGGGTCTTCCTGGGCTGGTGACATGTGGTCCTATCCGCTCTGTGATGCTGGGCAGTGCTGAGCTACTGAGATTGGGGCCAGTATAAGGCCTTCATCTTCTTAAAGTCTCCTTCTCGGACTTGGGGTGGGGAACAGACTTGCCCTGTGGCGTGTGAGCTTAGGAGCCGCACCCACAGCCCTTAGAGACACTCCTTTTTGAGGAGGAGGAGGGAAAACACATAATTCAAGTGGATTTTAAGTCTGCGGCTGCATTTCTCCTTGTTTGGCTTCTAACGCTTACAGCATGCCTGTGATTATTTTTATTAAGACTTTTTCAGAGCAGTTTTAGGTTCACAACAAGATTGAGAGGAAGCTGCAGAATATTACATCCTGTCCCCCTGCCCCACAGCCGCCCCCATTATCAACATTCCTCACCAGAGGGGTACGTTTGTTACAACTGATGAACCCACACTGGCAGCCACCGTCCACTGCTTACGGTGTGGTTCGCTCGTGGTGGTGTGCCTTCTGTGGTTTTGGACCGACACAGGATGACATGGTCCATAACATAGTATCCTGCCCACTCCAGGAGCCCATGTCGGCCCATGCTTGCATCTGTAAGTGATGTAATAATGCTCCCAAAGAGCCTTGTGGCAGCTGGGGTGTAGTGAGTTGCCTGAGCAAAGGTGACAGGGCAGTAAGGTGGCAGGAGGTGGCAGGCCGGGCCTCCCGGGCACCAGGTCCAGGAGCTTTGTTGTCCACTTGCTGAGAGGCCTCAGAAGTTTCGTTTTACTGTCACCGACCCTCAGCTGCATTATCAATGACATGGGGCAGGAGCTCCCCACCAGGGGGTGTGAAAATACGGTGATGGGATTCTGGAAACCGTGGGGTGCTGTGGGCGGTGCAGTGGCCCCTCGGCCTTTCCTCTTCGTTGCTGACTTCTCCAGGGAGTTCTGGTCCTTTGTCACCTCGCTGCCAGAGACAAGCTGGGACAGGGACATTGAGAAACATGTGGCCTGACGTACTCTCGCCAGAGCTGCCGGCCGGGGCTGGAGGCACTGTCGGAAGGGCGCCCCCTGGTGTCCATCATTCCGGATCAGCCGGCTTCGTTCGGAAACGACACGGTGATGGATTTCCTTTCCCCGAGTTTACAAACTTCTCTTTCCAGAGGAGTTCCGAACTAGTCTAAAGTAGGACTTCATATACTGAGCAAATTCTGTGTGCCATCCTCCTCTTTCCCTAGGTCCCAGGACAGAATATGCACAGGAGTCAGGGGAAGGCCACACCACTGTTGTTTTAAAGTCCTGGAAGCTTACACTCCCTGTGTCCTGCTTATGAAAATTTCACGTTCCCCAAGGTCATGAAGATATTCTCCCACTTACTTTCTAGAGATTTTATCCTACTTTTCAAGGCCAGTACTTAAACAAACAACCCAAACCTAAAATTTGCTTAAAGATTAGAGATTGCTTGCTGTGGTGTGAAATTTGGGGCAGAAATAGTAACAACTAAGCTTTAGTTTCCTTAGCTGGGAAATGGGGTAATAGCTGTCCCAGGGTTGTTATGACGTTACATGAGGTAACATGTGTGAAGTGCTGGGAGTAGGGGTGCACACACAGGAAGGAAAACTCAGTGTAGGCTCTGTTCTTATTGTTTTGGACCCACCCAATTGTTTTTATGGCCATTCGTATTCTATTTGACAATCCATGTTGCATAAATAGGTTTATAAACACAGATGGTTGTTTAGTATTTGTGCAGGATAGATTCTGTTTATTCTCAATGATTCCCTGTGCCTCCATCAAATGTCCCCACCAAGTGAAGTGAAACGGAGGAGAGGACTATGAAGGTTCTCCCAGGTTCCCAGCCCATCCACGGGGAAGGGTGGGCGAGGAGCTATTAGCTGAAGCTGCTGGAGGAAGGCCAGGAGGAAGGCAGATCTGCAAGACTTGCCCTCAGAAACGGGGAATGGTCAGGGCGCAGGTGTGGAAGAGCGTTTGCTACAAATGGTGAGAAAAATAGCTTGTGGGAGCCTTTGTTCCTTCAGAGGTGTAATTGCCTTTGATGGGCTGTTAATAGGAGTCATTATGCAGTTATTAGGAAGAACCAGGATGAGCTTAGCTCTGAAGAGCTACGTTCAGCAGTCTTCCTGGTTTAACGTGGCTTTTGCCTTTGCAAATAAGAAGCCAGGCCCCTTCCTTGGAACCCAGTGGAATCAGAGGTTTTAACTTTTTTAGCCCAGCGGGTTGGGACAATACCTGAGGGAACCAGTTCCCTCCTGGGGTAGCTAATAGGAGGGCAGGGGTGTGGAATGCACAGGCAGTGAGAGAGAGGTAGGAGAGGACACCAAGAGATGGATGATGGAGACGGGAAGAAAGGGCAAGGGGGAGAAAGACGGAGGGAGGCAGGGACAGAGAGAAGGCAAAGAGAGGGGAAGGGGAAAAGGGGCAGAGAGGGAGGGAGAAGGAGGGGGAGGGAGAAGAGGGAAAGGAAAGAACAGCTGCCCTTAGGCTAAATTCTAGAGACTGAATCCTGGTCTCTGGCCAGAATCACCAGCAACACCTGGGAATATAATCCAAATGCCCATTCTCAGGCCCATCCAGCCCTGCTGATTCAATTTCTGCATTTAACGAGATTCCCCCAGCCCCCAACCATGATTGCTCTGCAAGTTCAAGTTTGAGAAGCACTGGTTAGGAGCTCACCAGGGAAGGGACACAAATTGGTCCAACAGCCCTGAGGCTAGGAGTGTCTACGTATGGCCAGGCAAGCTGGGTCTGATATTTTGAGAGAATATGCTGAGAAGTGTAGTCAATGGAGGAATGTGCTCAGGAGAGAAAAAAGCAGAAGGGAGAACTGGAGAGTGCCGGGGACACAGTCCACCTGCCTGCAGACATCCTTCCTCCTTGAGGCCATGGGGCTGCTTGCTTGCTCAGCACCTCTCGTTTCTTCCAGACTGTGCACTGCCTCAGTGAGGAAGGGAAAGCACCGACTTCTCCCTAAAGTGAAAGGGTTCCCTATGTTTGCTTTCCAGAATTAATTCCTCTCCTTACAGTCTGTGCTCCTGCTTTCCACTAAAATGTCAAGGAGTTCCCATTTCCTCTGGAGGAAACTAAATTTATCTAGGGTTTGTTTTGCATGAACAGCATGGAGCCAAATTTTATGAAACTAACCCTATCAAATGAGATCTGGTTGAAATTTTTCTCCTCCTGACCTTTCTCCTTCTCCAGTTCCATCCTTGCAGGGTTGCTCCACCCCAGACCAAGTGAATCATAATCTCTTGGTGATGGGAGCATGCTTGAGTGGTTTTTTTTTTTTTTTTTTAGGTGCCAAGGGTGAATTTAATGGGCAGTCAGAGCTGAGAACAACTTGTCATTAGGACCAGAAATCCTAGAGGCCACTGACAGGGAGACGGAACAGCAGTAGCTACAGTGATATCACCAGGATGTGGCATGTCTCTCTTTCCTTTTTTCTATTGTTCTTTACATTGAACTCCTGTTTAAAGCCCTAACCTCTGAGTCACAGGGTGGGTGCAACAGCTCCAAGCTCCGCATCCCCTCAGCTTCAGGCCCTCTGGAAACAATGTCCATTGCATCTCATTAGTGCTTGCCCTCTCTATCCCTGGCTGGCTTCTTTCTGCTTGTTTTCTTTCTATATAAGCTTTCTCTAACAGGTGGATTGGTGCAATTTAAATTTGGGGGACTATGCGTGTGGATAGTTATAACGGGACTGTGAGGTGCTATGGGAACACAGATTCAGGTTATTTGCTGCGAGAGGGATCAGTAACAGCTAAGGGGGGGCCTACAGAAAAGAGTGTTCCCAGCAGAGGAGCCAGAATGTACAAAGGCTGGAGGTGAACCTGGCAGGGTTTCGGAGCCATGTAGATGCTGTGGTCATCAGTCGGGGCTGGGGAGGTGATGTTATGGTCATAGTAAGAAATATAAATTGATCTTCCTTCCACTCGTGGCACCTTCTAAAACCCTTGGAATTTCCTAAATAGTAACGGACAAAGGTGTCTTTTGTTATTATAACAAATCCCTTTCAACCATACCTAAGTTGATGCTGGTAAGAGGCCTTTTGGAAGACCCCAAGGCTGGGGGCTGGTTGCCAGGAGACCCAACGGTAGGATTAGAGGAGGCCCTTTCAGTCCCCACCCCCGCCCCACCTTAGGGAAGGTGAGCTGGAGGTCGAATCACTCACCTACTGCCGATGATTCAATCAATCATGCCTATGTAATGAAGTCTCCATGGAAACCCAAAAGGCGAGGGTTCTCAGAGCCTCTGGGCTGGTGAACACGGGTACATGTGTGTGCTAGAGCGGCGGGCTGCCCCAGACCCCCACGTAAGGAGCTCCTGTGCTCAGGTCTCTTCCGGACGTGGTCCTTTGTATCTCTTTATGTGATGTGCACTTCACTTGTATCTTTCATATCCTTTGTGATAGACCAGAAATCTTAACCTAGGAAGAAAACCTTTTTCTAAATCCCTAGCCGCTCTAGTGTGAACACCTCCAGTTTAGAGCTGGTTGGTCAGAAGCGCTGGTGACTGGCTGGACTTGCAATTGGTGTCTGCAGCGTGGGGGGCAGGCTTGTGGGACTGAGCCCTTAGTCTTTGGATCTGGTGCTCTCTCCAGGTCAATAGCAGCAGAACTGGGTTGAATTGTAGGGTGTCTAGCTGGTGTCAGAAAATTGCTTGGTGGTATTGGAATCACTTCCCACATTGGGTGACCAGAAGGGTCAGAAGTAAAATATTCTTTGAGTAGCGAGAGAGAGCGGACAGAGCAGGAGTGTTTCCTTTGCAGGAGGTAAACATGTACATAATTAAAAAAAAAAAAAAAAGGAAAGAATTTAAAAATTAAAAATAATGCCCTATGAGGCCTGGTGTAAAAACAGCAAAACCCTGTACCCACTCCTACCCTGCTGCTCAGTGATGATATTTTGCTTTTTGGAAATGTCTTCTGGTTTGTGCTTCCATAGTCCAGTGTTTATGCTGCTCTGTCTTGACTTTCCCATTTTAGACACTGCTGATTTCCTATCGTGGAAGATGGGGATTTAAGAATGCCCCTGCCCCCGGGTGTCCCTGCCCCAAACCCCCAAACCTGTGAACGTGCTACCTTATGTGGCAGAGAGACTTTGCTGCCGTGATTCAAGTTAAGAACCTTAACAATGGGGTGTAACTCCAGGCAGGAGGGGGTTCCCAGATGCAGGCAAGTTCACTATGAATTCACTGAGACCAAATAAAGACAACGGAAGGTTGGGGGCAAAAAAGGGGTTCATACCAAGCTTTATTCTCATGACAGTCACACAGCTGTCTACAAGTGGCAAGCCCGTCTCTGTCCTGGCCCTGGCCTCAGCCTCTGCCCCAGGCACTCCGTCCGCTCTAGGCTCCCCAGTCTCTGCTTTCTCCTCTGGGCCCTGCTCCCCCACTTCCCTTCTATCTTAGCACCAGGCAGAACTCATGGCTTCATGCCAACGGGAATACATGCATGCATCTGTGCAGTAGGCTAAGTGTTACCTCATTGCACAGTACACAGTGGGTGAGATTAGGATCAGGTGAGAATCCTGGCCATGGAATTTCCATTTTACCTACAGGGGTTTATCCTGGAATATCTGGGTGGGCTCAATCTACTCACCTGAGTCCTGAAAAGTGAAAGGCATACACACTGATTTTAGCCCAGCAAGACCCATTTCAGACTTGTGGCTTCCAGAATGGTAAGAAAAGAAGTTGGTATTTTTTAAGCCACTATATTGGTGGTAGTTGGTTATAGCAACAATAGAAAGCTAATATACCTCCCACCCTGATACACGCACTTGCCCTATCTTCTGATACGTTATAACTTTATATGACATTACAATGTTTTCATTAATAAGGTCAAACATTGTTCCCAACCAATGCATGTAGTGTACCATAATTACATTTATTTCTTATATAGTGTGTTCCTTGGAATTAATAGTTGCCTTTTCTGTTTACTATATTTATTTTCTGTATATTTAGGAATTCAGCCCTAAATATTTGGTCACAGTTTATCCATCACATGCCTAGTTGCAAAAAACAACACACTCTAGTTAGAAGAGGAATTTGTTACAGGATGTTGACAAGCTCCAGAATCTCCAGGAGGGAGAGTGGTCTGGCTTGGACACCTTGCAGCCAGGGACAGTGGGAAGACCCAGTTGGCTAGATGTCAGGCATCTCTCCTGTCTTCCTCTGCTGCTATCCCTGAAGGCGAGCTGCCTCCCCCTCTAGCCTCTCCTGGCAAGCAAATCTCTCTCACTGACATGTTTCTTCATTTTCTCTAGAAGTGAACTCTCATGTGGATCCACTGTTTGGAGGATTGAGGTCACATGTTCACACCCTAGCTGCAAGGGAAGCTGGGAAAGCTCTAGCTTCATCGGGATTAGCTGCTCTCTGGATCTGCTTCACACTGCTCATCCTGGGGATCTGTTGTCAACATCTTTCTGGATTTTTTTCTTTTCCTCTTTCTGTGCTGGACTGTTTGCTTCCTGGATTCAATGTCTTCCTCTTCCCTATTTTAGTGGAACATCTCCAGTAACATTCTGAAGAAGGGTACAATAGAACATTTTTGACTTGCAAGTCTGAAAAATGTCTATTTTATTCTTACAGTTAATTGACAGTTCATCTAAATGCTAGATGCAGCATTCTAGATAGAAAATTATTTCAGCATTTTGAGCTATTCTTTTGTCTTTTAACCTCTCAGGGGGACAAAATCAATACCACTTTTTAAAAAATCCTTTGCATGTAGACATTTTTTCCTTTTTCTCTGGAAGCTTGTAGAATCTTCTCTCTGTCTGAAATTTAATTGTCATGTGTTTTCATGTAGGTTTGTTTTCATCCATTATGCTGGTACTTGGCAAGCCTTTTTAGTCTGGAAATGTGGGGCTTTCATCTTGAATTATTTGATATTTCCCCTCCCCCCTCCATTTTCTCTGTTCTCTCTGGGATGTCTATTATTTTGATGTTGGACCTCTTGAAGTTAACCTCTACCCTTCTCTTCAGGTTTTCTTTTCTTTGCATTTACTGCTTTTGGGAAGATTTCTCATCTTTAACTTCCAAACTCTTATTGAGGTTTATAGTTCTACATCACAAAATATATTCAGTTATGAGTATTTTTTTTAAAGCTTCCTGTTATGATTTCCTGGATTTAATAATTTTCCTAATTTCTCTGAGGACCTTTAAGATTTGATAAATTAATGACTCTCCTCTTCTCTCAAAGATTTTTCTCTTCCTGCATAGTTTGTTTCCTCCAAGTTGCTTTTATATACTTAATTATTTTAGTCTGTCTTTCACATTAGAAGTTTTACTCAGATGTCTGGTGACCCTTGCCTGTCTAGTCATATTTAAAGGTAGATACTAAAATGCTGATTGGATGTTTGGATTGCATGCATGGCTTATTAATTGCAAGCTTCACTGGGAGACAGTAGTTATCAACTTTCACTGCACATTTAGAACCACTGCAATGCTTTTACAACTAGGGTGCTAGCTGGGGAGGAGCAGGCACAGCTGTAGTCAAGTTGAGGACCAGGTCACTTAAGTAAGACTCCAGACAGCAGGTGGGGAAGGAGGCATCTGGAAATCTGTATTCTTGGCTACAGGCAGGTTGCCAACTCCAGTGAACTTTTGACAGACATTTCTATGTGTTATCCTCCCAAAGTGAAGGCAGCCCATGGGGAATAGAAAGGGGCCGTGTTGCAAGGCAGGACCCCAGACCTTTTAGTTAAGAGAGCCCTCTCCCACTAACTCTGTTCAGGGGTTGGCAACCTTTTCCTGTGCAGGGTCAAATAGCAAACATCTTAGGCTTTGTGGGCCGTGCATCTCTCTTGCATATTCTTTTTCTTTTTGTTTTGTTTTTTACCACCCTTTAAAAATGTAAAACCATTCTTACTTGCTGGTATACATAGAACCGAGGGCAGGATTTGGCCTGAGGGTCATAGTTTGCCTGGCCTGCATCACATCCCTCTGTTTATTTCCCTCATAAAACCTCCCACAACCTGAATTATCTTACTTTGTTTATTTTACACTTCCTCTACTAGCATGTGAGCTCCACAAGGGTCAAGGCCTTGACTGTTTTATTCTTTCCTCTGTCCTATGGCTGGCACAGAGGGGGCACTCCAATATGGGCTGAATGATTGAATGTGTTATTAGTTCTAATTTCATCTCTGGTAACTCATCTGTTAAACAAGGGATGTGAACTGGGTAGTCTCTGAGGGACCTTAAAGAGCTCAAGTTCTGAGGTTCTAATTCACCGAGCAATGTGGGACTGGTTCATGTTACAGCTGTGTGTGGATTCTGCAGACATCCCAGCCTGTGCTGTGTGCAGTGCAGAGGCCACACAAATAGGCCTGAAGGGTTGAGGGCTGCCTCTTGTCTCTCACCAGCATCCCAACAGGCATAAGGCCTGTCTGTCCTGCCTGCGCTCAAAGAGAGATTTTTCTGTAAAAAGGAATCCAATCCTATCAATCCTCTGTTGATTGTTTGCAGTTACAGCCCCTACCCAAACAGGCATGAAGGTCGCATTGTTTAACAACCGGTACAAGCACAGGTGCTGACCAGTTAGGACAGGTGGTGGCTGCAAACAACTGGAGCTGTCGTGGTGACACCTAGACTGTTTTCTTTGCTCGCTTCTTCAGCCCTTCCCAGGCTGCTCTCCTCTACCTGGGCAGGAGCATTCCATTCCTCCCTTCTTTGTTCATGCTGTTTCTTCCACCTGGAATATTATTCTCCCCAAGCTTCTTTTCCTTTCCCTGGAAAACTCCTATGCATCCGGAAGACCCAACTCAGCTATCATCTACTCTGTCCCCTGGCACACTCAGTTGCTCCCTTATCTGCATTCCCATTAGAACTTTAGCTCTTCTTGGTCATCACACTTCTACGGTATTGTCATTGTCTTGGGTTTGTCTCCCCTCTGGATTTGGTCCTCAATGCCTGGCTCCTAAAAGCCTCAATAAATGTTTACAAAATGAAAGGGATTTAAATCAGAAGAATGAGACTCACATGGCAGATTTCAGGGACCATGAGTCTAGGATCAGTATGACATATCCTCTCCTGGGCTTTGACACTTGGCTTCATCACAGCTGCAAGTGGGCATTTTTGTGCAGCTCTTACATACTGAGAAAATTGGATGGCAGCACTGGACAGCTGGTCCTTTAAGGATTGGCACCTGTCCTAATGGTGTCCCAGGCCACTGCAGCCCTGGGCTGGGAGGCAGGGCTGGGAGGCTGCAGAGATGGGCTGGGCTTGGCCTGGAGCCATCTCACCTTGGCTGCCTGAATTTTCTTCTGAAATCATTAGATTCCCTCTGAGGTCCCTTCCAGAAGTAAAGCATCAGTGATTCCATGAAAAGAAGTGTTGCCAGGCCAGATTCTTTCTCCACTGATCAGATAGTACCCAGTCTATGAATGCCGCCTCCTCTGTGAAGTGCCCCGGGCTCCAAGTTAGAGTCCCTCTGTGGGACCTCCATGCTCCATGGCACACTGTGCACACAGCGCTGCTGTAATTCTAGAACAAGGCCATGTATATAGTCCCCTTGCAGATGCTGAGACATGCCTGGTGCTTTCTGCTGCTCAGCCATCCCAACACTCTTGTGCTCATTTCACAGTGAGGTTCAGAGAGGCAAAGGGAATGGCTGTGCTCTTTGGCCCACCCCTGAGGTCATCTGTAGACAGTTCCTACACTGGTGACTCCCTACCTCTCGTCCTGAGGGTGCTCTCTGGCTGGAGGAGTGTGCTGGCCGGTATGCACAGGTAGTCTGAAATGCCAGGGACTTGACCCCCTGGCACATTCCCTAAATCCCAGTGTAACTCCGGTGAGGAAAATATGTTCCCAGCCCAGGGCAAATAACCTTTGAAAATGAAATCAGTCAAAGGTAGAAATAAAGTGGGAGAATCTCATTTATTGTTTACAAGCAGTTGTCTACTTCTGCTTGCCTGTGTCTGTAGTGACCCAGCTGCAAAATGACCCCAGAAATACCTCTCTAGTGCAGGTGGCTGTTCACTCTTCACCCACTTTGTAATCACCTATTGATATGGAGATAGACTACTTCTCTCTACCCCTTGGAAACACCTGTTGATATGGAGATGCACTAAGGCCAGGTGAGAGAGTCTGGAAATATTGCAATTTTACCCACAGCCCACCCTTCTAGAAACCTCACCTCACAATATACTTGCTCCCCATCTTCCGCAGTGGCCCCTGGGCAAGAAAACTGGGGCACTGTAGCCAGACTAATAACATACAATAACAACAGCAATAAAATCATGATAAAAGCTAGAGGATTCAGCTAGGTTCAGAGACCTACGCAGAGTAAGCCCGTAGCTCACCCACTCCACAGGAGGCCAGTGGATGAACCGGTAGGGAGTGCAGTGCACTTATAATGCGGCAACTGCAGCCTCGGAGTGGGTCCAGGCCACAGGGACTGTAGAAGAAAATAACTTAAGGGTGATAAGACGCATGTTTTAATGACATCAGCATAGACAAATCTTGTCCATCAGGTAGGATGCATGCAAGAGAGTGGTCCTGGGATAGGACAGTGGCAGAAATGGGATCTCTCTGGTCTAGTATACCAGACCTTCACCTCCCTCCCTGTGGGAGCTGCAGATGGGTTGATATATAGGGCTGCGGGGGGTACATTCACTGGCCATAAAAATAAAACAAAACTTCCCTGTAAGATGCTCTTACCTCCTGGACGTTTTGGGCACACTACACTACCATGATCTTTGGGGGCCACTCTGCTGTTACTCCAGGAACACACAGGAGGCCAGCTTCCAGACCTTTTCCCCAAGGAGCCGGAAGGGCCAGCCATCACTGGTCCATGTGTTGAAATGTCCAGGACCACGTCCACTCAACAGAGTTTCCAGGGTTTAACGCAGTTGGCGCTGGCAGCAGGATGTTGCTCTGCTGGCCATATCCTGGCTTCAATAGCTCCTCTTCAGTTTGCACATATAGTTGTACAGGAGCAGCAGCAATGTGTGTTAGCATGTCCACAGGTCTTAAGGCTCCTTTATGGGGTTTCTCATGCAAATGCTGTAGCACTGTCCATAAGCAAACTGACCAGCTCCATAGACTATTAGTGTCCAACTTCAGCCAGATTTCAACAAACATTGTATCTCTCTATCATGCGTGCCCCAGTAGGGCTATATGGTACATGAAACTTCTACATTATTCCTAATTGCTGCACCCATTCTTGTAATGCATGCCCAGTAAAGTGGGTGCCTTAATTGCTCTCAATCACCTGCAGCCGGCCATAGGCTGCAAAGAGACCATCTAGGCCCCTTTTGGTCATTTGCTGATCTGTACAACATGCAGAAAAATCAATGAACAGTCCAGTAGCTGTGTACACACAAGTCAGAGCATACTGATATCCTTCTGATATGGGCAGAGACCCAGTATAGTCTATCTGCCTCCTGAAAAGAGGTATCGGCCTCTTTACTATTGTCCCATGTTGCTGTGGTACTCGGTTTAAGTTCCTCTTAGAGCACACAAGACACTCCTTCCAGGCTCTGCTGACTTCTTTAAAGGTCAACTGCAAGCCCCACCAATGGGCTATGGCCCACATTGTCTTTTGCCCCATCAGCCTAACGTAACCATCAGGCTACATCAGGGGCAGGCTTTCCTTCTAGCCAATGCACCTGGGATGATGTGTCTGCTTTATTATTTTCTGGGGATGCCAAAGGCAAATGGCCAGTCACATGATATGCAGTAACTGTCTTAGTCTGACCAGAGGCCCATAGGTCTTGCCACAACTCTTGTCCCTAAAGGGGCTGGTGACCAACCATCCAGTTGGCATGTTACCATGTCAGTAGCCACAGGGTGAAGCCCTGATAGATGACCCAGCTCTTGGTGCAGACAACTATGGGGGAGGGCTTCTGGGTGATCATGAACCATACTGCCTACAACTCAGCCACTGACTGCTCTTCCCCTCTCTGTCCTCCATCCATATTGTCTCAGTCTTTGGATGGAAAGCCACAGACCTCCACTCTGGGGGCTGCCCATGACTGGAGCTGTCTGTATACCAAGGATCTTCAGGTATAGGGGCTTTTCCCTCTTGATAAGGGCTCTCAGCTACCAATAGCTTGGTAAAGAAAAAGCAAGTTCTTTCTGCTTTCCACTGGTATATGTCACTGGCCCCAATAAGCATTGGAGTTCTCTACTTAAGGGGCTAGTGGAAAGGGCACTACACTGCTCTAAATATGCGCCCCATTTGGTCAGTGTAGACATCTGTTCCATGCCACTCCATGGCCTTTGGGTCCAGTTTTCACCCACCCTATGATGGAATAGGTGGTTATAACCTTGGTTGGAGCTGTTCCGGTGATGGGCTCTATAACCAGCGAGGTGTGGTACACAGCAGCCAGTTGCTTCTCTATCAAGGTGTACCAGACCTCTGCTCCTTTCCATAGTTGTGACCAGAATCCAATAGGTTGTTGTGTCCATTCAAGCTGCTGCCAAAGGCCCCATCCATAACCATGTTTGGTTGCATGAACATCTAGCTCACAGAGCCTTGAGGAGTCCATTACGCTCACTTAGCAGCAGTAAAAGTGGCTGCAATAAATCAGAGAACATTCAGCTCCTGTATCCGCTAGTACCAGGACACATTGTACATTTACGAGGGACCAATGAATTTTATATGTGACCTCCAGTCCCCTACCATGTCCCCTAAGATGGAGGCCTTGACTGCACCCAGTCAAACTGCAATGTCCAATCATCCTCCTTTGGGGATGAAGGCCCAGGCAGAGCCTGAGTACTGTCCCCCAGGAAGTCTTGCAGGGACACAGGCCAGACATGGGGCTTTGCATCTGGCTTCTGTGTCCTGGATCTCAGTAGCTGAAAAGAGGCTTTAATTGGTGCCACAGTTCTGACAAGATCTTGTTGGGCTGCCCATCAAGTTTTTCTGTCACTACCCCCGCCTTTATCAAATCAACCCACATCTGGGTCCTCGAGACCTTCATGGGGCCCTTTTCACCTCTTCTTTCAGTTGTGGTCCATGCTTCCTTCCATGCTCTTATTGTTTCAACTTCCCCCAGATCTGCTACAGTATGCGTAGCCTCACTTATGGGTTGCTCTATGCTGGGGGCAAGAATAGTCACTAGGGACCCAAAGAGAGACGGGGAAGCTGTATGCAGCACCAGATTTCTCATTCCTGCAGTGAACAGCTCCTCACTGGGGCCCTGGGGGTCCATATTTTAGATGATATTTTTCATGCCCCATGCCTGTAACACCTGCTGGAGCACTGCATACGTTTTCCAACTAGTGGGTAAGTATGGTAAATCACCCTGGTTAGGCCAAACTACCCTGTTGGCTGCTGTCAGCCAATCCAGAAGCACCTGATTCCCTGAGGTGTGATGGGCACTTTGCCATGACTGCTGGAGGGAAGGGTGAGTCATCAGGGAAGCCAGTCTACCCATTTCAGAACCCAACATAACAATGTTTTCCACTCCCACGTCCCAAAGATGCAAAAGTCATGTAGGCAGAGGATCTGACGGCTTCTGCTGAAACTGGATGTTTGTGTCTACCAGCTCATCTGGGTATAGGGGCAGAGCATGGGGTGCTCCACAGCTTAGGGGGAGGGCAGCTCCTCCACCTGAGGAGCGCTGCCCACTGTGAGTGGCTGGGGCTCAGTCCACGGGAGCCCTGTGGTGACTGGAGAGAGCAGCCTGGAGCTGTCCCACTGAGGGCGTGAAAACTGGGCATTTATCTACCTCCCCCCACAGAAGCTGAGTGTGGATAAAACTACAATCTTTATAGAATCTTTCGCCTGGCCTTAGTGCATGTCCATATCAATAGGTGTTTCCAAGGGCTGGAGAGAAGTAGTCTATCTCCGAATCAATAGGTGATTACAAACTGGTTGGAGAGTGAATAGGCACCTGCACTAGAGAGGTATTTTGGGGGTCCTTTTGCAGCTGGGTCTCAAGAGACATGGGCAAGCAGAAGTAGACGACTGTTTGTAGGCAATAAATGAGTTTCTCCCACTTTATTTTTCCCTTTGACTGATTTTGACTTCAAAGGTTATTTACCCCAGACTGGGAACATATTTCCCCCACAGAGTTACACCTGGAAGTAGTTGGCGGAAACTATGAACCCTAAATCTGTCTTCATGGGTATGACCCTTGGGCAGGCTGCCCCTAGAGATTGTGGGGACCTACCTGGAAGCCCCCTGTTGATAGTGGGAAGGTCCTGGTGGCTGTTGCAGTGGGGAGTGACAACTCATCCTCCCTCTGGCAACAGCGGAGGGTGTGGTTTCACCCAGTAACCCCCCATCCATGGGACTACCACTTGGGGAGCTCCTAGTGGGGAATTGGTCTAAGGTAAAGCACCTCCCAGATGGGTGAGCCCTTCCCCAGAATTGGGGGAGGGTGGAGACATGAGAATCTGTGAAATTAGCCTTCCATGAGATAGAAGACTGTTTAGAGGCCCTGAGTGGCTGTGTGGCAGCCAGGATTGTGGGATATTTGTTTCTTGAGATGGTGGAAAGGATAACTGAGGACACCTCGGCATCACTTGGAGGAGCTGGGCAATGACCTATGGGATGCCCTCGAGAAAGAGAGACAGTTATTGAGAAGATGGGTTGTGCTCCTGGAAGATCCGTTCGTGGGGAGGGAGGAGGCAGCAGGAGAACCTGCATCGCAGGGGGCTGTGGGGGCGGGGGCCGAGGGAGCGGGGCCTTCAGCCCTGGAGATGGTAGAGGAGACGGCAGGGGGGGTGAGGGAGTGAGGCAGAGGGCCGAACTGTTGCTGAGGCCACCGCCGAGGCACCAGCCCCAACCCTATTAAAGGCCCACCTGGTTGTAATTAAGAAAATAAAAATGAAACACTATTGATATGGACACGCACTAAGGCCAGGAGAAAGATTCTATAAAGACTGTAGTTTTAGTGTTGTACACCTGAAACTAATGTAATACTGTGTGCCAACTACCCTTCAATAAAAAATAATTATCTACAAAAAAAAAAAAAAAGACTGTAGTTTTATCCACACTCAGCTTCTGTGGGGGGAGGTAGATAAATGCCCGGTTTTCACGCCCTCAGTGGGACAGCTCCAGGCTGCCCTCTCCGGTCACCCCAGGGCTCCCGTGGACTGAGCCCCAGCCACTCACAGTGGGCAGCGCTCCTCAAGGCACCTTTTGTTGGCATTGGGCTGACACACCTCCGGCTTCCAGGAAACGGTGCTTCCTGGAGTCATGTCCGGGATAAACTACCGGCACCCAAATCCTCACAGCATAGTTAGCTTTTGGGGAGTCCACCGCTGCTAAATGGGTAAGCCAACCTTTGGCCAGGTCAGGCTGACTCCGAATCCCCTCCCCCTATGGGTGGTGTGGGGGTCTGTGGAAGCTTTAAGGTTGAGGACAGAAGCCTAGCCAGGGCCCAGGTCCTGCTTGTTTATGGCCTAGAAAGCCTTTCAGTAGGTGTTTGCTGAATGGATGTTTTCTTTCTTCCCGGAAGAAGCCAGAACTAGAGGAGAGCCGTGCCTCGTGCCAGGGGCGGGCTGTCAGCCATCGTGGGGAGGGTGGGTAATGGGGAGAAGCCCTGGGCAGATTGTCTCTGGTCACTCATACCCGTGTTTTTCTTTCTCTGGTTGCACCTGGCATCTTGGCCACTGCCCTCCGGTTCTGTGAACTTGGAAGGAAAAAGCAGGGGAGGTGGTCTTCTGCTGAAGGGGTGACCAGCTCAAGCAGACAGCCACTTAGCTGTTACTGAGTGGATGTGACTGGTGTGCACAGTCTGGTCCCTGCCTGGGAGGCCCAAAACTGGCTTGGCAAACGACACCAGCACGAAGAACAATTGTGTTGATGGCAGCTCAAGGAAGGAGGCTGGAATAATCCGGGGTGAATTTCAAGAAGGTGGGAAGATCAGTTAGGTCCTGTCAGGGAACAGAGGGGCCGTGCAAGTGGGGACCCTGAGGAGAGAGTTCGGGGACTTCTCACAAAGGGGAGGCTGAGGAAGACATCCAGCCAGTGGGGCTCCCGCCATCCTAGCCTGCAGTTTCATCTGTGCAACGTCTGGTACAAAATGCAACAGTCTGTTTTCCTGATCATTCTGCTCCTATTCCAGTTCCGGAACTTGCCAATTCCGGAACTCTGCATGTGGCTTTATTTCCAACTAGATGCCTCCTTTTCTCCAAACATAAAGCATCTGAACAGTCTTCAGTTTGGAGTAACTGCTTCTCTGCTCCTTTGCTTGTACTTCCCTGACCTTGAAGGAGCCATTTCCCAGGATCGTCACTAAGGACCTTCACATGATGACAGTAAAATATCCTGGTGCCTGGGGACAAGAAAGGAGAAGCTGCCTTGAGCCAGTCTTCCCATTCTCCGATGTCTTCTTGTGAAAAGGCCAAGGTGACATTCCCCTAGTCAAGCTGCTGAATGAGGAGGATCCTGCCACTGGGTGCATTTGGAATCATAAGTGAGTTTTCTGAGACCTGAAAGATGCCTTGAACTAGGAAGCTGGATTTTTGGGCTTTCAGTAATATTTGCCCATTCCCTCCACTTCCAGCACTAGCTCACATCAGAGCTTGTTGCCTGTCCAGTGGCCTGATGTTCAGATCCCCAGTGGGACCTGCTATTCCCTCCTGGCTGCAGGGTGGAAACAAGTATGTGTGCAGGACAAGCCTCTCTGACCCGACCTGGGAATGAGTGACAGCTTCGCTGGTGGCCTTGGCTGGCCGGCAGCTGTAGGAGGACCCCTTGGGATGGGAGCTGCCCCCTGGATATGCCTAGTGGGCCTGTGAGCTGCCTCTGAGCTAGGTCTCCAGAGCAGGTGAGCGAGGGATGCAGAGTTTTTGTGGAGTCTGAGATCTATGCGTTGGCAGAAAACCTCACTCAGAAAGCCAAGCTGTGAACTGGGGAGCCGCAGCATTGCCAAGAAGATCCCCAACTTCCAGTCTGGCTGTTAGGACACCCTGGTTCTCATCTGGCTCCGGCATCTAACTTCCTGTGGGGTCCTTTCACCTTCAGTTTCCTCATCAGCAAAGCCAGGAGTAGACCAGTGACGTGAGGTCCCTTCTGCCTCTGACAGCCCCGCATTGCTGTCATCTGGGGTCCCTTTGCTCATGTCCCGGCCCAGACCAGTAAACTCAACTCTGAGTACTGGAGGCCTCCTGCATCCTGAGCTCATTTCTCCTGCTGTCCTGCAGTGTGGCTGGGACGAGCTCCTCAGTCTCTGGATGAGACACTCTGGGGACCTTTGACCTTGTTTAAGGTCCCCTACTTGGAGGGTGGGGAGTAAGGTCGGCACCTCTGACAGTAAACCTCACACCTCATTTCCTTAGACCCCTGTCTGCGCCTGTCCCTTCTAGGGGACCAAAGGGCACAGTCCCACCTGTGTTGGTTTTCTGGTGCTGCCATGCAAATCACCACAAATGTAGTACTTAGAACAATACACATTTATTTCCTTAATGGTGCTGTAGGTCAGCAGTTTGCCACAGTCTCAGTGGGCTAAAATCAGAGTGTGGGCAGGCCTCCTTTCCTTCTGGAAGCTCTAACTCAATGCCCTGGGCTGTATCCTTTGGCTCAGGGCCCCTTCCTGCATCTTCAAAGCCAGTGGGTGAGTCTGTCACACTTGGCACCTCTCCTGTGTCTTCCTTTATTACACCTCTGACCCACTCGGCCTCGTCAACCACTCGTAAGGACTTGTGTGATAGATTGGGTCCATCTGGCTCATTCAGGCTAATGTCCTTATCTCAAGATTCTCCACCTTATCCACATCTGGGGATCCCGTGGCCATGTAAGCTAACACATCCACGGGTTCTGGGCATCTTTGGGAGGCCCACTAGTCTGTCTCCCACCCCACCCTACTCTGAGGCTTGGGGCTTGAGCCGTGACAGTGTTCCTCTGGGGCTCAGGTCAGGTGCCGGGGATCACTTCCTCACTTGCACCAGGTGGAGGGAACATGTAGGTGCCCAGTGTCTGGCAGTGGTGAGTGAGCACCTACGACTGACCTTGGGAGCCACTTCATAAGCTGCTGGCGGTTTCTCCAGAGGCCCAGCTTTGCAGACAGGGCCTGCCCTCAGCACACTTCTGCTGATCTTTTCTTTGATCCTTGGGGAAGCTTAGTGCTTCTCCAAGGCAGGGCAAAGCATGCACCCTAATCCGTCTTTTATGGGGGAGAAAAAGAGGCACTGAGAGGTTAGGTGACTGCTTGGGCTCCCAGGAGAAGTGACAGGAGAGACACCTAACTCGGGCCTGCTCCCATCCTGCTCCCATCTTGCCCAGTTAGTCTTTATCCCTTAAACTGCCTTATGCAGCCCAGCTGAGCTGGTTCCTCCTGGGCATCCAGCCTCATCCCCCATCCTTCTCGCTGCACCCTCCCGCCCTCCATGTGCCCCAGCCACACCAGCCTTCTACATATTCATTCCTCTACAGCTTTATTGAGGTATAACAGATGTATGATATGCCGGATGTAGTGTACAATTTGACAAGTTTTGACACGTGTACGCCCATGCAACCATCACCACTATCAGGATAATGAGCAGATCAGTCACCCTTGGTAATCTCTCCCCACCCCACCTCCCAGCTCGAGCAACCCCGCCACTATAGATTAGTTTGCATTTTCTAGAATTTTATATAAATGGAATCTTGCAGTGAGTGTTCCTTTTTGGACTGGGTGTTTTCCAGTTTCTCAGAAGTCCCACTGCCCTCCTATCACTGACCTTCCTTTTTCTATTCTCCTCACCCCTGGTTGACATCCTTCGGCTTCTTATCAGTTCCTCAGAGAAGCCTTCCCTGATGCCCACCCCCCACCCCCCTGTGCCCAGACCAGAAGGGGCCCCCCATTTAACCCACTTTGCCAGCTCTGCAGCCCCTTGCAGACACTTACCACAGGTGCATTTACACCATCTGTGTGAATGCCTTATGCCCATCTTGCCCACCAGCCTCTGCAATCAGCAGGCCTGTGTGGAGTCTGCTCACCATTATCCCTGGCACCTGGCAAGTAGGTGGCACAGAGGAGCAAGCACACCTGTGGTGGGAGTGGCAAAAGCATGGGGCCTTAGAGCTGGGTCTCAGCTGTCAGCCTGCCCAGCGTCTTAGACAAGATCTTCAAGCCTCAAGATCATTATGCCTCTGATTTCCCATCATCAGTATGGGTGCAGTAACTGCCCACCTCAGTGCATTGTGTGAGGTCTAAGGGAGGTGATACATGGAAGGAATTTCAAAATACTAATGCATAGTTAGCCCTCAGTTAATGATGGTCAGACATTTGGGGGGCTGTCAAGGAATATAAGATAGCTCTGTAGTTGAACCAAACTTTTCTTCTAACAAATGGTGGGTTTACAGGGCAATTTGTCTCCCTTCTTGCTAACAAGCCCCCTAGTTAACAAGCCTCCTGTTGGATCAGTAATGCTGAAGAAGGAGCTGAGCAGGGGTAAATCACTGGTGTGAGCCGGGTTCCAGTCCAAGGCTAGGATTGGATTCGCTGCCGACGTGTGGTGCTCTCCTCAAGTCCTCTTCCTGGGCACTCAGGCTGGATTTATCTGGTGCAGATGTTTATGTAACGGACACTGAATAATGGCCCTGCAGGCCCATTGGGAGGTAGAGCTGATGGGCAGGCGGGCAGGTGGGCAGGCGAGATGCAGCTGTGGCTGCGCTGGGCTCATTTCCCACCACCTGGCATCAGTAAAGCCCCACAGGCTTAGAAGCCCCTCAGTCTTCCTGAGCCAGTCCCTGGGGGTCATGCCCTGGCATCAGGCAGACCTTGGTTTAGCGTGAGATCGGGTTGGGATGACAGGCTCTTGAGTGTGATGCCTGTCGAGGCTGTAAGGCCATGCCCAACTGAAGGAGCCCTAAAGACAAGAGCCAGGGGCTTGTCCCGGGAGAGGCAGTGCAGTCCATGTGAATGGCACCCCCTGGAGTTGTGCAGTACGCAACCCAAGGGGCTGCACAGGGCTGCTCTGTCCAAGGTACTGGTTTGTAGATTAGTGTTTCAAGGCAAGTGTTCAGCCTCTTGAGAGCACCAGGGAAAGCAGAAAAGAGTGGAAGGAGAAAGCTGGCAAGGTGTGGGCAGAGCAGATGGCACAGCCAGATCTCGCATCAAAGCTTAGGATGTCAGGCAGAGCCTTCTCGGGGCCTCTGCTGCTTCCTCTGTAACACCAGGATTGTCTGACATGCTCCGCTCATTGCACATGGTTATGGGGAGGATTATGTGAGCTGGGCTTGTAGAATTCCTGTAAGCTGCCGAGGGGGACCGGCAAGTGATTGCTTAGCTTTTTGTGCTGTGGTGTGTGGTCCGAGTGTGGGCTACAGGCCCCCTGAATTTCAGCTGTCCCTGGAGAGGCACCAGAGAGGTCACCACTTCTACATGACAGTTTGATTTTCTGGGGCTTCTGGGGACTGGAGCCAGCATGAGAGGGCCAGAGCCCTACGAGGCAGGGTGTGGGGCCTACCAGTGCGGCCAAGGGAGCTGCAAGGCAGTGCCTCCTCCCACACAGATTCCTGTCCTGGGGACTGCAGCTGAGGGTGGCCCAGGGAAAGTCGGCCGAGCAGGCTCCGAGCAGCCAGGCTTGGAGACCCATCTGGCTGAGGTCCAGGCAGTGCCCTGGAGGGTGGCTCTATGCAGCATCAGGGCACCCTGGCAGCAGGCCCCAGTCCTGAGGTACCTGAAGCAGGTCTGCTCCCGTCTCCTATGGTATCGGGTAGAGGTGAAGGTGCTCTGGGACCAGCCGGAGTGTGGTTTGAATCCCTATTCCATCTCATCACTCTGTGGCCTTGGGTGAGCTGTTCTACCTCCCCGGGCCTCGGTTTCTCCACCTGTAAAATGGGGATAGTAAAAGCATCTCCCTCTCAGAGTCTACGGTGAGAATTCAGAGCTCAGAGCTAAGTTGCTCTGTACAGGCTAAGCGTCCAGGGGTGGCAAGAATGGAAAAGTGCCAATAGAAATGACCTGCTTGGGGACAGGCACAAATGGATTTGTTGTGCCAGGCCCTGTGCTGGGGCCCTATTGCCCAAGGGGGGTCACTGGTTCCTGAGAGCACAGAACTGGGAGTGGTGCCCTGGGGGCTTTGGGCTGACAGGCTGCCTCTGTGTGTGTGGTACATTCTTACCCCTCACAACCTGGGTGGGAGGTGGGGCTGACCTTATCTGCCCACTGCCCCAGGAACTGCTAGGATACTTTTTGGAGGGAAAAATAACAGCAGTAAAAGGCCCCAAACAAAACTCAATGAATCTCAAAGACTCACATATATGAGGTGGCTCCAAAATACCTACCTGCCGTCACACACCCTGGGACGGTCACATGTAAAGAAAGTCCCAGATACACAGGACACACCCACAGTAGCTCAAGCTGCATTCCTGGTGGTTCCACTTCTTTCTTCCAAATTCTCAAAGAGCCACATGGAGGAAAAAGGTAGCATTTCTCTGAATTGTGACCAGCTGGACCTGAGTGTCCAGGTTATTTGGAGATATAGCAGGGCAGCAGTCATTCTAAGTCATTTCTGCTCCCTGGGATGAATCGCATGGCTTGAGGCTGCACCTGGACTCCTGGCAGATGAGAGCTGGTGTCCATCAGCATTCTGGAACCTTCCACTGCTGCCCATGGCTCACACATACTGGGGGTCTAATGGGCCAACCACTCTCTTGTGGGTGTCATGGCCTGGCCAGGAGGCACCTTCTGGATGGGCATCTGATCTCCAGAGACATGGAAGCTCAAAGAAAAGAGGCACCAAAGATTGAGCTGGGTTTCTACGTGGGAAGGAGGCCAGGGACTGAGGCCTTTGAGGCTTATATTGGACCCCCCTCCTCAGATCCAACAGTCTGAGGTTAGTAATAATAATGGGCAAAAGAAAGATAATTTATTTAGCGTTTACTCCGTCAGATGCTGAGCTTAAAGTGCCTCATACCCGTAACCTGGTTGGACTGGGTCCCATGTGCCCCAGCCTCTGTGGGGAGCCGCTCTCAAGGAGTATGCTGTGGCACCTCTGAAGCAATCCAAGGTGGCTCAGGTGCCGACTCCCTCTCTTGAGGAACCCCGGAGGCAGGGCAGGACACGCTCTGTGCCGCGTGTGAATCTCTTCAGCAGCTCTTCTCTCCGCACTCCTGCTTCCAGCGCCCTTCACGCAGTGGCCCTCCCAGCTCTCCCTCCCTCCATCCTCACCACCGCCAAGGGCACTCGCCAAGGGGTGTCGTCACTACTGTGTGCGGGAGGCCGGCCATCAGGAAAGGAGAACTTTAGAGGGGGCAGGACCTGCTCAATCAGCTCGGGAAAGTGCCGGAGAGGACCCGGTTTCTGTGGCCTCGGGCCACCCTGCCCTTAGGTGCCTTGACCTAAGGACAGCCTTGTGCTTGGGACTTAACCCCTCTGAGCCTCTGTTTCCTCATCTGAAAAATGGGAATAATAATAGTATCTGATTCATCAGGCGGTTTAGGGGTTAAGATTAGGTAATCTATCTACAGGGCTTGCTACTGTCCCAGGCACTTGGTAAATGGTCAGTAAACACAGGGTATGGGGAGACCCAGATGGTGGTGGGCCCCTAAAGCAGGTGCCCTTGAATGCCAGCGTGAGGCAGTAGTTGGGGAGGTGAGCAGCCCTTACTTTCTAGGAATTAATTTCAAGATGGGATAAAGGGGAAGAGGCTGCTGCCCTAAGCCAGGTGAGGGGTGCTGGGGCCTGAACGAGGGGCCCTGAGGTGGACAGGAGGGCCTAGAGATGAGACTCATCTTAGGGTCCCTCAAAGTCAAGGAGACGCAGGGTCTGGTAGGCAAATAAGGCAAGCATCCAGGGAGCTGTTGCGGTTGCAGGACAAGCCCTTGTTGGGGTATCAGGGGCTAGAGCGAGGGGGCTGGGGGCCCCAGTCTCATGGCCCTCACTGGGCACATACCATCTTTCACCTCAGTGTCCCGTCCCTTCTCTTCTGACAGGCAGGGTGTGGTGCTACCACGTATACCTGGCGGCATTCATGACTTGGTGAGTCATTTTTTTTAAAGCATCAGTGTGGTTCAGCAGTTCCCCTCCCTCCTCCCTCCTGCCCCTGCGCACTCCCCTCCCCCTTGGGGAATGATACTTTGTTCTTTCTGTTTTGCTTTGCTTTTGTATTCCACAAATAAGTGAAGTCATATGGTGTTTGTCTTTCTCCACCTGCTTATTTCACTGAGCATAATACCCTGTAGATCCATCCATGTTGTTGCAAATGGCAGGATTTCTTTTCTTTTTATGGCTAAGTAATATTCCATTGTGTTTATGTACCACATCATCTTTATCCAGTCATCTATTGATGGACACTTAGATTGCTTCCATGTCTTGGCTATTGCAAACAGTGTGGTGATAAACACAGGGGTGCATATATCTTTTTGAATTAGGGATTTTGTTTTCTTTGAGTAAACTCCTAGGAGTGAAATTACTGGGCCAAATGGTATTTCTATTTTAGTTTCTTTGAGGAACCTCCATACTGTTTTCCATAGGGGTTGTACCAATTTGCAGTCCCACCAGTAGTGTAGGAGGGTTCCCCTTTCTCCGCATCCTTGCCAGCATTTGCTTTTCTTAGTCTTTTTGATGTTGGCCATCCTAACTGGTGTGAGGTGATATCTCATTGTGGTTTTAATGTGCTTTTTCATGATGATTAGTAATGTGGAGCATCTTTTTTTTTTCATATTTATAAATGAATTTATTTGTAAAACATGTATAAAATATAAAATAAAATATAAATATCACATTACCTTACATATATCACTTAGTAACAGTCGAGATTCATTTTACTTATATATGTGGAGCATCTTTATATGTGCCTGTTGGCCATTTGTATTTCTTCAGAAAAGTGTCTGTTCAGGCCCTCTGCTCATTGTTGGATTGGGTTATTATTACTTTTTTGGTGTTGAGGCATGTGAGTTCTTTACATATTTTGAATGTTAACCCCTTATCAGTGAGTTGTTTACGAATATATTCTCCCATATTGTAGGATGCCTTTTGTTCTATTGATGGTGTCCTTTGCTATACAAAAGCTTCTTAGTTTGATATAGTCCCACTTGTTCATTTTTTATTTTGTTTTCCTTACCCAAGGAGATGTGTTCAGGAAAAAGTTGTTCATGTTTATATTCAAGAGACTTTTGCCTATGTTTTCTTCTAAGAGTTTTATGGTTTCATGACTTACATTCAGGTCTTTGATCCATTCTGAATTTACTTTTGCATATAGAGTTAGACAATAATCCAGTTTCATTTTCTTACATGTAGTTGTCCAGTTTTCCCAACACCAGTTGTTAAAGAGGCTGTCTTTTCCCCATTGTATATGCATGGCTCCTTTATCATATATTAATTGACCATATATGTGTGGGTTTATATCTGGGCACTCTATTCTGTTCCATTGATCTATGGGTCTGTTCTTGTGCCTGTACCAGTTTGTTTTGGTTACTGTTGCTCTGTTGTAGAGCTTGAAGTCAGGGAGCATAATCCCCCCAGCTTTATTCTTTCTCAGGATTGCTTTGGCCATTTGGGGTCTTGGTGAGTCTTTTTTTTTTTAATAAGTGATATTAAAATGCTTTTTTTTTTGGCAATTCTCTATGATTTATTGTAACCAGGGTCATTTTAAAGGATGGGGGCTTGGAAGCTGAAGCACCAGAGTGTTCCACAAATCAGAATAATACATGTTTCTTTGTGTGGTGACCCACACTTACCTGAAAGCCACAGTGACTGTCTGAAAAGCCAAGAGAACATAGACATCAAGGGCCAAGGAGTGGTAGTCCCAGCATCAGATGCAGGATGGCAGGTAGTCACTCTGGGAACCAGGCACTAGCTCAGGGTGGCCAAACGTCCACCTGAACAGTTGCTTGTGAGGGTTCCACTGGGTTCATGGGACATGACTGAGGTGCAGCTGGATCTGTCTGGTTATTTTTATCCTTTTTCTTTTGTCTGGTTATTTTTAATGGGCTGAATCAACTGGATCCCTTCCAAATACACAAGGCCTGGGGAGAGGATACACTTGTCACACCTCCCTCTGCCTTTAGCCTACTCGCCAGTGCAAGATAATGTCCCTAAGCTAGCGGATACATGTGCAACTCCTGCCATCTCACCCAGGGTCACACCTGGCTTCATGAAGAGGCAGGCATGGTGGTGTTTTCCCATGCCAGGCAGGTTTCATGCTGGGGAGAAAATAAACAAGTTCTGGGTTTTCTCTTGTGCTGTGTATTTCTGTTTAGGATTGGGAGAAACTCAAAGTAAGCTTTGTTGGAATTTCAGTGGAATTTCTTGGCAGAGCCTTATCTTGGGAAGGAAGAGAAACCTGGGGGTTCAGATCAGTGGTGGGAGGGTGGGTTTCCTACCGGGATCTTTGGATTGAAGACTCCTTCTTCTTCTGCTCTGTGGGGACCCAGGCCCGTTTTTGTGCTTAGTTGGATCCTGTCTACAGGGCTGTGTGTAGCTCTGTGCTTTGCACAGCTTCTGGCTGACTCCTACCAGCCAATGGTGATGACACGCTTAGAGCTCCCTCTGTACAGCTCAAGTGCTTGATACACAGTAGCTTGTTTCACCCTCACAACAGACCTCTGTTCCTTTCTGCATGTTCCAGATGTTGAGGTTGAGGCCCAGAGAGGTTGTTTAACTTACATAAGGTCACACAGCTCAAGATAGGTGGAGTCAGGATTCGAATCCAGACTTGCCACCTTGACGTGTGGCTGTGGGTCAGAGAGCCACAGCCTGGGATGTAGCTGGCTTTAGTTTCTTCTTGCTCCTCCTCCTCCCAAGTTCCCCCAAAGGCCCTCAGTGTCCTCTGGCCTCTAATCTGTGATACATGTGCTTCCTCAGGCTAGAATGTCCTTCTACTCAACCAATTTCCACTCATTTTTAGTAGCTGGTTCTGCGGCTGCTTCCTCCAGGAAGCTCTCCCTGAATACCCCACCCTCAAGGTCTCAGCTGTGTGGCTCTTATGGTGCTCCTATGGCATCCTGGGCTTCCTCCCAGCAGACTGTTGTCCATCCACTGTTACAGTTGGGGCTCTTTGTCCATCTCCTCAACCAATGCAAACATCATGAGGGTAGGGCCTGCTCCCTAAATGTTGATGAATGAATGAATGAATGAGTGAAATGGCTAACTTGTACCTTTTGCTGTGCTCTCTGGGATTATCATTGTTCCTGGTTAGAAGTGCCTCCTGGCTGCTGAGTTTCCACCCCTCTTCTTCCTGTGCCTCAGTTTCTCATCTGGAAAGTGGGGAAAATCACTGTTTATCCTTGTAGAGTAGTTGTGAGTGAGGCTCAAATGAGTGCCCTGGCCATCTGTGAGCTGTGTTTTCTGCAGGGCTCCTTTTCATCCTGGCAGTGGTAGGTGTGACCCAGGCTGCCCTGCTCCTTCTCCCTCAGGCAGTTCTCCCTGGGGCGAAGTGACTCAGCATTTGGAAATTTGACTTTTTAAGGATCCAGATAGTTCCCCCATCACACCAAAGATAGTAGGCAAGGTTAAAGGTCACCTGCCAGGTGGGAGGGGTGTTCTGGTGGGAGGGGGTGGTGGGGTGTGAAGTGGGGAATGGATAGCAAGAAAATTGTCCAGATAAAACCAGCAGGCCAAAAGCAAAATAATACAACCTTCCTATATGCCCTCATGCATTTTCATGTTATGCCTTATGTGCCTGTGGTGCATTTATCAGAACTAAGGAATTGACATGGCTATGTTACTCTTAGCTAAACTACAGACTTTATTCTGTTTTTTCCACTGATGTCCCTTTTCTGTTTCAGGATCAAATCCAAGATGCTATGTTGTTTTCAGTTGCCATGTGTCCTTAGTTTGGTCTCTGTGTCTCTAGTCTGTGACAGTGTTCTCCATCTTTCCCTACTTTTCATTGCCTAGACTCTTGAAGAGAAGTAGTCAGATACTCCATAGAACGTCCCTCTGTTTGGGCTTACCTGATGTTTTCTTATGAGAAGACTGAGGTTATGGATTTGGGAAGAAGATCACAGAGGGGCCGTCTCCTGAGTGCCTCATATCAGGGGGTACAGGATACCAACCTGGCTTATTGCTGCTGTGGTTGACCAGGTGGCCACTCTCTTGGTTTAGGCGCTACCTGCCAGGTCTCTCTAATGTAAAGTTAGTGTTTTCCCCTTTCCCTACTTTATTTGGAATGCAGTTGTTTTGGACCACTTTTGTTCTAGGAAGGGAGAGCAAACACTCTGTGCTCCTGCAGGTTCTCACTCCTCTCAAGCCAGGCCTTCACTTACATCTGCTGCCAAGCGCTGGAGCGGATGCCAGCCCTGTGTTCTCTGTCACTCTCTGAGAAGGCTGGCGATGGCTTCTTCTCCAGGGCTTTGAATCATATGGCCGTCCTGTCTGTGGGTTCATAGAACCGTTGTTACTTCTTTCCGAGGCAGCTGGTTTGGAGCTCTGATTATGTACATCTGGATTCTAATTGGGAAACCAGGCCAACACCAGGTGCGGTTTGCTCATGCTTCCACGAGAAAGCTGGTGTTTTCTCAGGAATGGCAAGGGTGTCCTCCAAGGAAAGGGGACAGTCTGCTTCCAGAGCTGAGAATGACTGAGTTACCTAGGTGGGCAGCGTGGCCTCTCACGTGCGGGGAGGAGATGGATGTCCCTATGGGAACGAGGAGGGTGGAGGTGGGGGTGCTCCTGGTGACCTGAGTGGTGGGCTCACTGGGTGGGTGGGGGGTCATTGGCGCCCACGACATCAACTCTGGCCCAACTAAAGAAGCTGTTTGTGACAGCCTGTTTGCCAGGGTATCCCTGACCTGCGGCTGCTCTCTGGAAGGAAACCGTTTGCAGATTCACTCATTTGGCGTCTGTTGGCAGTTATGTTCTAAAAGATAATCAGTTGTTGGAACAGGTAAGACCCTGGGCTTTTAAAGGAAGTGGAGCCTGTAAAAGTAACTGTCGTCGGTGACCCGGAAAATTGGATGTTTGTATTCACTTATTACGCTCTTATGGAATTTAGGCATTGAAAATTTTACCAGCATTGAGGGACAGGCGCAGAAGACATTGGATTTGGGATTGGTGTCAGCCCCATGGGGTTTGGGACTTGGCTGCACCCTGCATTAGTTTAGTGTGGCCTTGGGCCAGCCACCTGGGCACCTGAGCCTGGGTCTCCTTTGAGGAATGGGGATAATGAGAGTGCAGCCGTCTAGTCTTGCAGCTTAGGGTCTGTTTGGATTTGAGGTCATTAGGCAGGCAGGAAATTTTTAAAATATACGCGTGAAGGGTATTTTCTGTTTGGCCCAAGGAGGAGGAACAGGATTTAGGCCCAGTACCTGGGGCCGTGGGGCACTGGGGAGGGAGTATGGTGTCTGTTTCCCCTGTAGTCCCTGGCTGCAGGGACTGCCTTCGAGCCTCCCTATAAAGAGGAAACACAAGTAGCTACTTTGGGGAAACTTTGCAAAACTTGGGGCTCCAGCAGTGCTGCTTGGGACCCTGCGGACAGCATAGGACTCTGACCAGGAGAGCCCCTGCGCCATCTGAACCTGAAATACAGTGAGGGCAAAGGAATTAAGGCTGGCTGGCACCTCATGGGTTCTGGTGTCTGAACATCAGCACAAGGGCAGCAGGAGACACGTCCCCAGAGAGACTTGTGGGCGGCAGTGAGGAGGCCGGAGTGGAGAAGGTGCTAAATGTGTCTGAGTCCTTGGGAACCCTAGCAGTGTCAGGGGACCTGGGCAGAGGTTCACAGTGGGGCTTAGCCCCTGTGGGGGGTGTCTGTGAGCCGGTGAGATGCAGGCTCAGCTTTCCCAGGGCCGCAGATGGGGCCCACCTGCAGGAGTGACCAGAGACACTCGGATCACTGTGATACCTGCCCTGTAAGGTCGGCCAAGTGCAAGCACCTGGGGAAGGCGTTCTGACAGCTCACAGTGCTGTGACAAACTCCCTCGGCCCCATTCAGCCGCTGTTCCATTGCTCTGAGGCTCAGTTTTCTTATTTGTGAAATGGGGATGATGAAAATGATCCCCTTCACTCACCTTGTTATGAGGATCAGATGTCATAAGTACTGCTTCTCAGAGATATTGAAAGACACGCACAAAGTCCCACAGCTAAATGTGTCAGTGCCAGCTCTGTTTGACCTTGTCCTATTCAGCGTTGCATCCCTACCCAGTCAATGCTCAGGGAATGTGGTCGAAGGAATAAGTAAATGCCATTTCCATGATTTCGTAGTGTCTCGTCAGAGCTCACAAGCACTGTTTGGACAAGTACTGCTGTGAACACACCCTCATGGAAATAGGAATGAGAACCTCAACCCTGAGCAATGAAGGCTGCTAACAGTCACTGAGGGCTGGCCCTGCCACCTATTGCTTTTCTCAGTCCTCACATGATCCTATGAAGTGGGTACTATACGAGGACCCAATTCCCTTTGTATATGATTTCCACTCTGTAGAAAAGGAAACCACGTCCGGGAGGGACTGGGTAATTTGCCAAAGGTCACAAGGAGGTAAGAGAGAAACCCAATATTTGAAGCAGGTGGTTTACTAGAGAGTCCAATTTCTACAGCCCTTCTTCATTTTGCGGCTGATGAGCGCATGGAACTTGGTTCCCCTTATCGGTGGGTGAGCTGTGCCTGGACACCATCTCTGATTAACCAACCCAAGACCCCACTGGACCACACTGCTAATGACCCCAGGCTTCCTCCAGGAATTACGTTAGGGATAAGAGACAGAGATTGTTTCAGAATAGCTGTTGGAGCCAATAGTTATTATTAATTTTTGGTACAATGGACAAAATTTTCCTCTCTATTCTTACTGCCCTGCTAAAAGACTCAACTGAATAAGAGAAACAGCAGCATGTGTTATTTGAAAACTGTTTAGTGCAATTACCTCTGCAGACTTTACTGAATTTGAAAATGATAGATGGCAAATCTTAATTTCCCAAGCTCTCCATCCCAGCAAGCAGTTTGTTAAAGACTAGTGGTGCGGGTAATAGCCAGTGCATAATGCCCACAAATACACGTTTTTCCTTTTTATATAACACATTATGCTAATCACCCTCTATTCCATTTTTCAATAAAAGGTCAGCAGAGCACTGTTTGTTCAGAATGTGCAATTTAAACTTCATGTCTGTCATTAGAGATAATCTAGGTTTGCTGTATCAAGTAGGGTTGTCATAGAAACCAGACCTGCAAGCTCTGTTTATGGCCTTTGGAGAATAAACACTTTGCATTTATTTCTCTGGAAAGGGAGAAAAAACCCATCAGAAATCATCGAACAATTAGGTAAGGTTTGAAAACAAAGCGGTAATAGCCCAGAAGAGAGAGAGAGAGCTTTGCCATTCATCAAAAATCAATAACTGTCATGCAGTTGGTGTACTGGGGCATTCAAGCAGGTAACTGATGGAAGTGGTCAAGAATTCCCCTGGGAAGAACAAGTAAGGGAGAGTGGATGCATTATTCTGCTGCGTACAGAATTAATTTAAGTGTGCTAATAGCTTTTATACAAGCTATTATGCCCTTGAAAAATATTTTGTGTAAATTGCATTGGGTGTTTGATCAGGCTTTTTATGCCATATATTTGGATATTCATTTGTGAACCCCAAATAGCCAAGAGGATGCCGTTTTCTGGTTTTCTGTCATTTATAGGGACCCTCCCTGGAAGCAGTTCAGGGGTCCTGAGTTTTCACATTTTAACATCCTGCCAAGTGGCATCACCATCTGTAGCAAGTAAAAATACAGGACACCCAGTCCATTTGAATAATTTTTTAGTATAAGTATGTCCCAAATATTGCATGGGTTGTGCTTATGCTGAAATTATTTGTTGCTTATCTGAGATTCAGATTTAACTGGGTGTTCTGTATTGAACCTATCACTCTGCATCTGAGAGGTCTGAGGGGATAAGGAGGTATGACCTCTCCCTCTGGCCTCAGGACATTGCTTCCTTTAATAGGGGAATGAGAAGTATGTGCACAGGATGTGTGTGTCTGACTAATCCTGTTGAGTTGCTGTGTAATTGTGGCTCTAATTTGCTGGAGGCACCAGCAAAGTCAAGTTAAAAAAAAGTCATCTGCTTGGAAACAAACACGGCTCAGCAGTCACTCCACAGGGGGAAGGCTTCTGACGGGTATTCAGCTGTAAGAGGGGTCATTGGACCTCATTTCCTGGGGGAGGAGCTAATGGTCCCCAGTTGTTTGTGAAGCTGGTCCCTAGTCATTTTTTGGAGCTGGATGGAGGGAAGGACCTGAGCTTATTTGTGGAGTGTGATGTTCACTATAGGACTGAAAGTGGGGGGTTCTGTGAACTGTGGCCCTGGCCAAGGGCAACGTCATTGTAACCTCCACCCACACAACACAATTCAGAGAAATCTGGTAATTGGCAATTTTTGGGAAAATTCCCAGCTGATCTTGGAAGTAGCTGTGTATCAGGTCAGATTAGTTAACACTAGAAAACTATGTCTCTTACAAGGACACTCACTGGACTTGGGGGCCACCCCCAATTCAGAATGATCTCATCTCTTTACCTGTTTACTTCTACAAAGACCCTATGTGCAGATAAGGTCACATGGTGACCAGGTGGACGTGACTTTTTGGAGGACGCTATTCAACCCTCTATGGTTGCCAATGATAAAAACTTGGTAGATTTCACAAAATATAGAGATTTCTGCCTTCTCTTGAACAGTCAGCAGGCCCTAGTGGGCCTCCAGTGGGCTGGGGTAGAGGGGCAGCTGGCCCTTTGCAGGCTTGTCTTCTCAGGCACCTGGTGCTCTACCCAGCTCTTCATCTGTCTAGGCCGCGTTTGAGTTCAGGTGGGCCAGTCACCAGGCCTCTGTGGGGCTGAAATATTCTTCCTGCTTTCCCATCTCCCTCCCAATGACTCCTTAGCAAAAGGGACTCATTTATTCAATGCATGACTTAACCATATTTATTTCCAGAGTCAGAAATATTTGATTCCAATTAGCAACCCCAAATTGAAACCCATGCAACATGGAAAATGCAGGTCAGGGAGAGATTGAGAGCTCTGTGACATAGGACAGGGAGGGAGAGGCTGGCTCCCAGGCCAGGCGAGCCTTGCAGCTCCTGCTCTGATCCTGTGTGGTCCTGGGTGAGTGACTCAGTCTTGGCTACCTTCAGTTTCACACCTGTGAAATGGGTATAATAACAGTTCCTTTCAATGTTGTGAGAACTTGAAATACTGTGTATAAAGTGTCTAGCATAGTCCTGGCATATAGTAGAGGCTTAATAGGTGTATGGTGAATAGATGATGAATGAATTAGTTGTTTGAACTTTGTATTACTTCTAGCTGAAATAGGAGAAATAGCTCAGATGCAATAATAGTCTCCAAACCACACTGATTAAATCAGAAAAGAAGGTGATGGAATGTTTCAGGAAAGATTCTCCTTGGCCCTGCAATGGAATAAACTATGCATTTTCAGTCAAAAGGGAATTCACTCCAAGATCAAGATGTAGTAATTCTGGAAGTAATAATAATGACAAACACCAGTGGTTATCCCAACAGATGTGAAGTTTACATAATAGGGAGCAAAATATTTTTCAAGCATCTAGGATAGCATATTCAATTAGAAGTTAATAGATGTTCTATAAGGAAAGGGTTGCAGGCTAAATAATTTGGAAAAATATTCAAGTATAAATTTTCTTTACTGCAGGACTTTTCAGAGCCTTTAATATATTAATATGCAGTGTGAATTTCCTAAATGAGGCTAGAACATAGAGTGCTTCCCAAATACATTTGGCCATAGGAAACACTCTGCACCCCAATCCCTTTTTTGGAACTAATATTGCATGGGACACAGCACTGGAAAAATTCACCATGGTTTTGGATGAATATTGTTCCCCACCAAATAGGCATCCTTGTAGGTTTCAGGAGGGCTCTAATCCTGGGTGAAACTGTCTGGTTGCACAGTCCTGTGATTTTGGTTATTAAATGACAGGTTGATCAAATGACAGAAAGGAAAGACACCAGGCATTGAGCCTGTCTGAGAGATGTCACCTTTAGGGCAACTGGCAAAAGATTCCTGAAGGTCGTCACAGACAGCTCAAAGAGGAGGGTTGGGGAAAGCCAGGGTAGGGGTCTAGTTGCTCCAGTCAGGCTCTCATCTCCCCCCGCTTCCAGGCCCCCCAGGAACAAATATAATCTTCAGAGGAGCTTCCAGCCATGCCTCTGAACATCCTTGAACACAGATGGGGACCCCTGGAGCCTGGGGCCTGGGGCCTGGGGTTGCCTGTTCTTATCTCTCTGTCACCAATCCCTACCAGCTGACTGCCCAACAAGCTCCCTCTCATCCAGACCCAGGGACCCAGGCAAAACTCATTAGCCTTAAACCCCTTGACTTGTACGTCATCCTTTACCATTCCTCTGCTCCTATCTCTTGGCAGTTCAGTCACATGACTCTCCTAGTTGCAAGGGAGGCAGGGAAATGAGTCTTTTACTTGGGTGTCCTTGTGCTCATCTAAAAATCAGGACTCTCTTAAGAAGGCAGAAGAGGATACTGGGAGGTAACTAGCTGTCTGCTGTAACATCCCTTACTCTAGGTTGGACAAGACACTCCTCTGTTTCATTTTTTTAAATTACAAATTCCATACAAACTAATTGCTTAAAATCTGCAGAATATCAGCAATTTTCAAAAAGAGAAGAATATCAATGACCACTACTATTGCTTCCTAGAGATAACCATTATTAGCACTGTATTATAAATGTTTTCCTTACCCCCCACTATTTGGTTTTTCTATCCTGCTTTTTCACTGTATTTTTGCATGTTATTGAAAGCTCTTCAATATTTTTAACAATGACATGAGATTCTATCATAGGGCTGTGATTATATGTATCATAATTTACTTAGTCATTCCTCTAGTGGGTATTGAAATTGTTAGCAATTTTTTGTTATTAACAGTAAAGAACATTTCCTGGGCTTTGACCTCATTTTGTATTATTTCCTCAGGCTTGATTCCTAGAAGTGAAATTATTGGTTCATATGGGCTGGCATTTGAAAGTTTGATATACAATGCCAAATTGCTTTCCTGAAAGCTGATTCACGTCATTCTTTCCAAGATTAAGAAGAAATACAGATTTTAAGAAATCATCTGTGGCGGTGGTGGTCAATGGGTTGTTGAAATATTCTCCTCTGTGCCCCTTTAGCTGGCTCGTGTCCTACCACACAGCTGATGTCATCATGCTGTTGAGAGGAAGGGGGTCATGGCACTGGAGCCCACATACGGGACAGCCCCCAGGGCCTCATTAACAGTCTAGCAAGAACAGTTTGTCTCCTGTGTTGGGTGATGCTGACTATTTTATCATTAATAATGTTTCCACCCTTCTCAATGTTTTTCTACTTCTTTCTGCCCTGGGCTGGTTCTTTGAGAACTCTGATCATCAGAGAAGGGGTAAAAACTGCCGCTGCAGTCCAGCCTGTCCATTCTGAAGGGTCAGTTCTACTGTCATCTTGGTGATGATGGCACCAACTTTTAGGACCTGGGCTAGGGGCCGTGGCAGACAAAGGGTCAGATCCCCATCCACGGCAGCAGCCACAGCTGGGGTCAAATAAACCCGGATATGAATAGATCAAAGGACATTGACACTTTTTAAAAACATGTCCTGAATGATTTCAGTTCTTCTAAATTTGTTGAGATTTGTCTATGGTCCAAAGTATGCTCTATCTTGCTATATGTTTTGTGGACTCTTGAAAAAAAAAAATATTCTGCTGTTTGATGGAGAGTTCTATAAATGTCAATTATATCCTGTTTTTGTTGAGTTTTATGTCCTTGTTGACTTTCTGTCCAGTTGTTCTATCAGTTGTTGAGAAGAGGGATCCTGAAATCTGTTACTTTAACTGTTTGTCATTTCTTCTTCCAGTTTATCAGTTTTTGTTTCATACATTTTGGGGCTCTGTTGTGTGGTACATACACATTTAGGATTGTTTTGTCCTTGTATTATGTTCCTCTTTGTCTCTAGTAATTTGCTTGATGTCTACTTTATCTGATAGTAATATAGACACTCCTGTTTCCTTTTGATTAATGTTTGCATGATATATTTTTTCCATCCTTTTACTTTCAATCTGTCTATATTATTAATGCTTGAAATGAATTTCATGTAGATAGCATATAGTGGGTAACATTTTTAATCTACTTTGCCAATCTTTCTTTTCATTGGTATATTAGATCGTTTATATTTAATGCAATTAGTGCTATGCTAGGGCTAAGTATGACATTTTATTTTTGTTCTCTGTTTGTTCCTTTTTTTCATTTCTCTATTTTCTTTTTCTGCATTCCTGCAAGTTACTTGAACATCTTTTAGAATTCCATTTTTATTTATCTGCAGTGTTGAGTATATCTCTTTGTTTAGTTTTTTAGTGATTTTTCTTTCTACAGGTATTACGTTATATATCACACTTATCACAGTGTATTATTATTGTCATTTTACTAGTTACCAGGTAAGATATAGATACCTCATTTCCTTTTATGCTCCTTTATCCTCTCTCATTTATAACTGTTTTAAATATTCCTTCTATATACATTTAGAACCACATCAGACATGTTAAAATTTTTGCTTCAACATTCAGAAGGAATTTAGATAACTTGAGAGAAGGAAAGTTTATTGTATTTTCCCATATTTTTGCTTATATTCTTTCTTCCTTCCTGATGTTACAAGGTTTTTTCTTTTATTTTCTTTTTGTTTAGAGATCTTCCATTAGACATTCATTTAGAGCAGGTCTGTGGGGGACAAATTCTTTTAGTTTTCTGTGGCTGAGAATGTCTTTACTTCCCCTTCATTCCTTAGGGATATTTTTACTGTTTATGAGATTTTAGGTTAACAGTTCTTTCTCTCACCACCGAAAAATACTGTGCCACTTCCTCCTGGCCTCCATGGTTTCTGATGAGAAATCCACGGTAATTCTAATTGTTTTCCCCCAAAGGTAAGGTGTCAGTTTTCTCTGTCTGCTTTTAAGATATTTTGTCTTCAGTTTTTAGAATTTTACCTGTGATGTGTCTACATGTGCATTTCTTGGGGTTTATTCTATTTGAAATTCATTCCACCTTCTCAAATTGATAGGTTTATACCTCTTGCTGAATTGGGCATTTTTCTTTTTTCTTTTTTCTTTTTTTTGAGAGGGCATCTCTCATATTTATTGATCAAGTGGTTGTTAACAACAATAAAATTCTGTATAGGGGAGTCAATGCTCAATGCACAATCATTAATCCACCCCAAGCCTAATTCTCAACAGTCTCCCATCTTCTAAAGCATAAAGAACAAGTTCTTACATGGTGAACAATGAATTGGGCATTTTTCAATGATTTTTTTTTTTTTTTAAGTACCTTTTCAGCTCCACCCTCTTTCTCTTCTCCTTTGAGACTCTGGTGACATGAATGTAAAATCTTTTATTGTAGTATTCTAGGTCCTAAGGCTCTCTCTTTTTAGCAGCCAATCACTTCTACAGTCCTCTCTATCAGCTGAGCCATCAAAGGGCACAAGGCTCTCTCTCTCCTTTTTTTTTTTTTTTAGATAATTATTTTTTATTGAAGGGTAGTTGACACACAGTATTACATTACATTAGTTTCAGGTGCACAACACAGTGATTCAACATTTATATACATGATAATTCTAGGTACCAGCTATCACCACACCAAGTTGTTACAATATTTTGACTATATTCCTTATGCTATACATTACATCTTGGTTACTTATTTATTTTACAATTGGAAGTGTGTACTTTTTTGTTGTTGTTGTGAGGGCATCTCTCATATTTATTGATCAAATGGTTGTTAACAACAATAAAATTCTGTATAGGGGAGTCAATGCTCAATGCACAATCATTAATCCACCCCAAGGGCTCTCTCTTTTTTAAAGAAAGTCTATTTTCTTTTTGTTGTTCAAATTAGGTAATTTCTATTGTTCTGTCATTGAGTTCACTGGTTCTTTGCTCTCACTTGACTATTGAGTTTATCTACTGACATTTTATTTCAGTTACTGTATTTTTCAGTTCCAAATTTCTGGTTCTTTCTCATATATTCTATTTCTTTGCTGAGGCTTTCTATCTTTTCATTTGCTTTGGGTGCATTTGTAATTGCTTGTTGAAGCATTGTTATCATGGCTACTTTGAAATCTTTGTCATGTAATTCTAACAGTCCTGTCCTTTTGGTGTTGGCATCTTTTGATTGTCTTTCTTCATTTAGTTTGAGCTCTTCATGGGTCTTGGTATGATGAGTGCTTTTTGACTGAAACCTGGACATTTTTGTATCATGTTATGGATCTTAAACCTTTTGTTTTAGCTGAACTTGTCTGAAACCACTTCGGGAGGGCAAGTTGTAGTGCTGCTTTGTTATAACCAGGTGGAAGTACAAGTCCAGGTGTCCTACTTGGCATTTGTTGGCATTTTGAGGTTGGGTTCCCCGTTACTGCTGGTTGGGTGTTCTGGCTCCCCAAGTGGTCTTCACTGACACTGCAGGGGTTGGGGTGGGGGTTCACTAGCAACATGCAGGGATGGGAAAAAGCCCTGGCTCCCTGCTCCTTGTCTGGGTGTGGGTGTTGGGGCACCCTGTATAGCCTTGAGAGGGTGGAATCCAGGCTCCGCATTTGGCCTTTACTATCCTGGGTAGAGGTGGGGACCGCAGTTTTTACGGTGCTGTTTGACTGGAGTAGAATGGTTACTGGCTAAAGGTGTTCTCTCTTGCTAGGCTGGTGCTTTCATGGCCCTTGGGCTAGAGGGAGCCGGCTTTTGCTGGGGCTTTTGTTTATTTATTTACTTATTTTGGTGTGTGTGTGTTGGCGTTTCTGGGTTGTTGGCTTCTTCTACCTCATGAACGTAAACCCAGGGAGCTCATAATGTCATTTCTTGAATACTGAGACCCTAGCAGGTCTGCCTTCCTCCCTTTACCTTTCTGTCTCCTTATGTGTGTTTTATATAGAATGTTTAGGATTTTTAGTTGTACATAGTGGCAGAAACAGGGAGAAGTATGTCTATTCTATTTTCCTAGCACTGAAAGTATCTTCTGGACTCATGGATATTTATTTTGTACTTCAAGTGCTAATCCAATACTACTTTGTTTCTCTTGCCAAACATTTCCAGCTCTAGTCACTGGGAGCACCTTTCCTTTTTGCATCAGAAGGCACCTGAGTGGCCCCAATGGCCAGAGAAGGAAGGAACGTCCTGGAAGGGCCAGGCCTCTGTTTCAGTCTAGAAGGAGAAGCTTGGTATCTTTCAAAACCTTCTTCCATCTGACAGTTTGAATAGAGGCCTAACTTGAAGCCATTTCTGTGGCTCCTCGATAGCTGTCCTATGTAAATTGGAGGCAGGCTAATTAACTGATTGCAGGGCACAGGCCCCAGACCCCTGCCTCTCTTCCTGAGATCTTTGATCCTGCCCGTTTGATTATGACAGTTCTTCCTCCTACCTCAGCTTGTGAGGAAATGGGATACAGCCAAGGGGATCACTTATCTGGGGTGACAGCAGGTAAACATGAAAAATGTGCTGGGGACCCAAAAGGACAGCGATCAGAAAGGCTTTTTCTTTCAACGCAAATCATGATGTTTGGGGCATCGGCTAGAGTTTCCCAAGTTATTTATAACTGTCCATCCCTGTTAGGGGGTATATGTTTTATTTAAAAATAGGTAATCTTTCCTAATCCAATGATAAATGTGTGTGTCCCAAATGGAAGCCCCGTGGTCAGCCGCCTCGTTACTGAAGTTCAGGTGAATAATGGAAATATTCCAGGCATGACACTGTATCAGATGCTTCAAGGTACTTGCTGTTTGGATGTTAGGGCTTCCTGAGTTTTTTGGTGGAAGACCCTTCATGTCAGCAGGGGCAGCCCTCACAAGCCAAGTCCTTTCAGAATGATATTCAAGGTATTTCTTATTCCTAGCAGCTAATGATTGTATGTGTAGGAGGTTACGTTATGTCCCTTTGGAGTTTATGTTGCGTACAGTTAGCATCTGGCTCTTTTATCTTCAGTTCTTCTTGAGGGATCCCAATGGGGCATCTCAGTCCCAGACTTAGTGGGTGTCTAATTCTCATTTCCTCTTCACATAGAGGGAAATTCACAGAGTATTAGAATTAGCAGGAACCTAATTATTGCTTATCAACCCTGGTTGCTACTTGGAAGCATCTGGATAAGTGAAAAAACCCTAATGCCTGGGCCCTACCTCTAGAGAGTCTAACGTTTTATGCCAGCCTGATAAAGTAGTTAATATTATTGTCTCATTTTAATAGGTTGAGACCCTGAGCCTAGGTGGAGTTACTCTCAGACCCCATAGTTGCTTGTGGTGAAGCAGGATTTGAACCTGGATGATCTGATTCTGGGGCCCCAGGTCTTCATCAGCACTACCTGGAGGTGGGCCTTGACATGCTTTGTTTCCTTTTCCTACACCAGTGATTCTGCCTCCTGGATGAATGTCAGAATCACCTAGAAACATGGATACCTGGACCCTATCCCCTGACAGTAATCAGTCGGTCTGGGGTGGGGTCAGTGCATCGGTGGGCTTTCAGATGTCCTCAGGTGGTTCAGATGGGCGTCCAGGGTCAAGAACCACCATTTAAACTCAATCATATGGACCACCCCCCACTTTCCAGAAACATATTCCACTGCCCAAGGTGAACATGAACCAGAGGTGGTGCCAGGATGCAGATGCTGCCCAGTTTTCTACACAGAAGGGACATCTGGTTGAATAAGGTCCTCAATCTTTTTTAAAATTTACTTATGGAGTTTACATTGTTTTTTAAAGTATTTTGTAACTGGTTGAGAACATTAAAAGATCGGGGAACTTCATACATAAGTCAAGATTTCAGAACTCAAGAGAAATGTCAGAGCAATTGTTAACGTTTGGCTGGAGCTGAGCAGTAGCTGCTGGCTTGCGGCAGGACTGCCTCTCCAGTCGGACACTGTCTTCCTGGCTTTCCCACTGCCAGCCCCCAGGAGCACTGGGGTTTGCAACCACCATGTTCCTCTGATGATGTCCTTATCATAAAGATTTGTGTAGTTGTCTTAGTAGCTCTTCAAGACTGCAGACACCTTACACCTTAAGGTTTTCAACCTGGGGACAACTCTACCATCTAGAGATAATCTGGCAATGTCTGGAGGTCTTTTTAGTTGTCACTCCGGGAGTGGGGGCAGTACTACTAATTGCTAGTAGGTAGAGGTCAGACATGCTGCCAGACACCCTACAATGCATGCATAGGACAGCCCCACAACTAAGAATTATTTGGCCCAGAAGGCCAGTAGTGCTGAGGTTGAGAAACTCTACCTAAAAGGTAGTACTTGTGCCTCTTGCTCATCTCTGAATCCCTCAGTCCCTGGGCCTAGTTAGAGGCACATAGTACATGGTCAATTAAATGCTAGCTGGTGGCCTGACTGATGTCAGACTCTGCAGGCTCTTCCTTTGCTCCTACTGGGTTTTGGCTGAATGCATTGTTGCTTTGCACCATATGGCCCAGCAATAAACGCGTGAGTCAATAAAAAGCCTGCCATAGGCGAAGTAAGTGATCTTATGAATGAAATCCAGAGCAGGGACACAATTGTTTCATCTGAAGAAACAGACTAATTAAAGACAAGATTGCAGCAAGTGCACTTGTTGGGAACCAAAGGCGTTGCTGTGGGAAGGCTCATTGCTCATTCCTACAGAAGGGTGATAGGGAGGAAGTCTTCATCATGCTTTTAATGATCAAAGTTGTCTGTAAAATCAATCCTTTCATTAATTGAGTGAAGAACTATACTGACCTACTGGGACATTTTAGATGGCATAAATTAATTATGAAACACTGCAAACAATCTGCCTGGGATCTAGCTCCCATGATCTTGCAGGAAAGGGCAGAGCAAAATCAGTTATGACCCCTGAGGGAACTGATATTAAATAACCCATGCTGGGACATGGTGAACTAAGGCTTCATGTCATCCTTTTGGCTACCACCTGGGAATGGGGACCATGCTAGACTCAGCCAGGCCAGCACTCTGGCTTTGCAGCTCTGTCCACAATGAGGTGGTGAAGTTAGGGTGACCAACCATCTGGGTTTGCCTAGGACTGTCCCAGTTATAAGTACTGAAAGTCCTATGTCCTGGGAAGTTCCTCTCCATGGTGTGAAAAGTCCTGTGTTTCGGTGATGAGCACTGAAGTGTGGGGGAGAAGTACAAAACTCATAGCACAGCTCTAAATATAGGGCTGAAAGCAACACTGGAATAAGTCGTTTGCCTTCTGTCATTGCTGTGGCAGTTTTTGGCCCTGACTGCTGATGTTGGCCATGGTGGGCAGCCTTTTGAGGGTGCCCTTTGCTCACCCTTGCTCAGGATATGGCCTGAACTGAGTGACTGAAGTGTAGCCTCTAGGCAGGTGTCTATACCTGCCTAGAGGCTACAAGAGCTCGTTTTAACTATGAGGCCTTGGGAAAGGTCCCTACAAGAGTTCATTTTAACTATGAAGCCTTGGGAAAGCTGCTGAACCTCCCTAAGACTTACTTTCCCCATGTATTCAATAGGGATAATAAGAGCACCCCCAGAGATTTGTAATGAGTATCAAATGAGACAATGCCATAAAATGTCTGCGGAACGGCTTGGTTCAGAGTAAGCACAGGTGCAGAAGCACGATAGACTCACTCACTTTCTCCCTAGGGGGCTCCCTTCCGTGGGTTGGGATTTGGGTGTCATACACACTGTAAAACCACAATCAAGCAGGTGGACATACCACATACCCATCACACCCCAAGGTCTCTCACTCCCTAACGTAAGACTGCAAAGATTCATCCAGATGTTCATTGCTTTACCTTTTATGTTTAGATCTATATTCCATTTCAAACTGAATTGCAAGGTGTGGATCAGGTTCATGTCTTTGCAATGGATGTCCAGTTGTCCCAGCCCCATCTGTCATTTCTGTCCTTTCTCTTCCACACTGCCTTAGTTGTCTGTACATGGGTGGTCTTTTTCTCACCTCTATTCTATTCCATTGATCTCTTTGTCTTAACCTGAACACAACACTGTCTGGATTCATGTAGCTTCATAATAAGTCTCCAGCATTGTTCCTCCATTTCAAAGTACCCTGCAGTACAATAGTAAACAGAAGTAATGAGCATAGACATCCTTGCCCTGTTCCTGATCTTAGGGGGAAAGGCAACAGTTTGTTTTTTATCAGGTATGATGTCGGTTGTAGGATTTTTGTAGATGCCCTTCGTAAGACCGAGGAAGTTCCCTCTAGTTTACTGAGTTTTTATGCAGAATGCATGTTGAATTGTGTCAAATACTTTTCAGAGTCTGTGGAGATAATCACATGGTGTTTCTCTTTTTAATTTATTACTATGGTGAATCACATTGATTGATGTTTGTTAAGCCAACCTTGCATTTCTAGGGTAAATCCCACTTGGTCATGATGTATGTAATTTTTATATATTGTTGGATTTGACTTGATAAAATTCTGTTTAGAATTTTTGCATCTATGTTCATAAGGGATATTGCTCTGTAGTTTATTTTGTATCTGTCAGGCTTTGGTATCAGGGTACTGCTGCTTTCAGAGGAGTTGGGAAGTATTTTCTCCTTTTTACTTTGCTGAAAGAGTTTGCGTGGAGTTGGTATTATTTCTTCCTTAAATATTTGGTAGAATTCACCAGTAAAGCCATTTGGGAGAGGAGCTTTCTTTGTTTGGAGCTTTTAAACTATGAATTCAATTTCTTTAATAAATAGAGGGCTATTCCAGGTATTTACTACTTCTTGAGTGAGCTTTGGTAGTTTGTGTTTTTCAAGGTATTTTTTCCCTTTGTTTAAGTGCCAAATTTAGTGGTATGACATTGATCAAAATTCTTCTTTACTATTATTTTATTATCTGTAGAATCTCTAATGATGCTCTCATTCCTGGTGTTTGTAATTTGTGTCTACTCTCTTCTTTTTCCCAATCAGTCTGGCTCAGATTTATCAATTTTATTAATGTTCTTTTGGGTTTCATCAGTTTTCTCTTTCACTGATTTCTGATCTTTCTGATTTCCATTCTTTTACTTACTTTAGGTTTAATTTCCTCTTCTTTGTCTAGTTTCTTAAGGTAGAAAGTGATTTGAGACCTTTCTTCTTTTCTAACATAATTGTTTAGTACTATAAATTTCCCCTATGTTCAACTTTAGTGACATCTAACAAATTTTACATGTTGTATTTCATTTTGATTCATTTCAGAATACTTTGTATTTCCCTTATTATATTTTCTTTGACCTATGGGTTATTTAGAAATATGTCATTTAGTCTCCAGACATCTGAAGCTTCTCCAGAGATCTTTCTGTTATTGATTTCTAATTAAATTCTGTTGTGGGAGAATATACTTTGTATGACTCGAATTTTCAATGTGGTGAGACTTATTTTATGGACCAGAATCTTGGTAAATGTTCTGTTTGCACATGAAAAGAATATTTGTTCTGCTGTTATGAAGTTTTCTTTATATCAGTTAGGTCAACTTGATTGTGTTCAGTCTCCTATATCCTTACTGATTTTCTGCACACCTGTTTTATCAATTAGTCAGAGGGGTGTTTAAATATTTGACTATATTTGTGGATTTCTCTATTTTTCCTTTTGGTTCTATTTTTTATTTTTGAACTCCATTATTAGGGGTGTAAACATTTAGGATGGTTATATCATCCTGATGGGTTGATGCCTTTATCATTATGAAATAAATGGTGTTCTTCATTCCTGGTAAAATTATTTGTTCTTAAATGTAATATGTCTGATGTGAATATAGGCAACCTGATCCATGGAAACTGTGAGATAATAATTTATTTTTTGTTATAAGATTCTAGGTTTGTGATAATTAGTTATGCAACAATAGAAAACCAATATACAGGGTATAAAGTTTTAGGTTGAAGATTTTTCTTTCTGTACTTTGAATATGTAATACCCTTCTCGCATTGTTTCTGAGAAGAAATCTGCTGTCATCTTCCTCTTTTTTTCTGTGTATGTAATGTGTCTTTCTAAACTTTGGCTACTTTCAAGATTTTTTTCTTTAGAAAAGCACACCACAGTGTGTCTTGGAATCATTTTGTTCATATGTCCTGTGTTTAGATGTGTTGAGTTTCTTGGATCTGTGGGTTTTTTGTTTTCATTAAATTTGAAAAATTTTCAGCCATGAATTGTTAACAATTTTTTTCTGTGGTCCTTGCTCACCTTTCCCTTTTCCTTTGGGGGATCAACTATACATAAATTAGGTTGCTCAGTGTTGTTCCACAGCTCTTTGATGCTTTTCTCTTCATTTTTGAAAATTCTTTTCCTCTTTCTATTTGTCATTTTGAAGAGATTTTATTGCTATGTCTTTAAGTTTAAGTTTACAAATCTTCTCTGATGTTTAGTTCGCTATGAATCCCACTGAGTGTATTTTTAATCTCAGATACTATAGTTCTAGTCTCTTGATTTGGGTCTTTTTTTAATCTTCCATGTCTCTACTTAATTTTTCAAACATATGAAAAATGCTCTTTTAATGTTCTCGTCTGTTCAGTTCTAATGTCTGTGTCAGTTCTGGGTAAGTGTCAAGTGATTGTCTCTTTTCCTCATCAGGGCTGTTATTTTTATACTTTGCATGCCTGGTAAGTTTTCACTGAATTCCAGACATTTGACGTTAACCTCTGTGCTGCATGTTTTTGTCTTTCTGTAAATATTAGTGAGCATTTTTCTGGAATGTACTCACATTATTTGGAAACACTTGATTCTTTAGAGTCTTGCCTTTAAGATTTGTTAGGCAGGACCAGAGTGGTGTTGAGTCTGGGGTTAATTATTTCCCACCACTGAAGCAAGGCTCTTGCACTGGGGATTATGAGGTTTCCAGTTGGATGGTATAAGCACTATTCCCACTCCTGTTGAGTGTTGTGCATGGTTCCCTTTTACCCTTTTGGGTTATTCCTTCCCCAGTTTGGGGTTGTTTCCTCACACTGCGCGTTCATCAGTGTCTTCCCAAGCTCCTAGGGGACACTCTGCAACTCTCTGGAGTCTTCTCTCCATGAAGTTCTCTCCTCTCTGGTACTTCATCCTGTGAACCCCTAGGTGCTCTGTCCACTGGGCTCAGTTCTGTTTCTTCAACTCAGGATTTCTCTGGGTGCTCCCTAGATTCTGCCTCTGAATACCAGTCTGGAAACTGCCCAGGCAGCAAGCTGGGCCACTGGGAGTTTACCTGCTCTGTTTTCTGACTCTCTGGGACTGCTGTCTTTCATTCTAATGATCAGTCTCTTGAGAGCTGTTGTTTCAAACATTTTTGTCCAGGTTTTCGGTTTCAGGCAGGAGGGGAAATCTGATACCTCTTTTTCCATGTTGGCTGGAAACAGAAGAACAAACCTTATGTTTCATGTGGTCAGGTTCCACCTATATTCTGGTTTAAACTCAGTGGTGTGATTGCAAGCATTAGAACAATTAGCTATCTTCCTCTTCTTGTGTAATCTGTTTTCCCATAATGTTTTGATGGTCTCTAGGCTTTTCCCTGAATTCTGTGACTTGATATGTTTTATTTACTCACAATCTTGATTGACTTTTATCATCTAATGCAATAAATTTCTTCTATTGACCAATTATATCTGACATGCACTTCATTTCTTCTTCACCCTCCCATCCATCGACAAAGGAGTGGCAGTATTTCCCTGCTGCCATGGACTGAATTGTGTCTCCCCTCAATCATATACTGAAGCCCTAAACCCCAGTGTGATAGCATTTGGAGATGGGGACTTTGGGAGGTGATTAGAGTTAGATGAGGTCATGAGACTGGGACCCCATGATGGGATTAGTGTCTTGTAAGAAGAGCTCTTTTTTTATAAGAGACACACCTTTTCATATGCACATACTCAGGAAAGGCTGTGTGAGTACATAGTAGGAAGTGACTGTCTGCAAGCCAGGAAGAGCTCTCACCAGAAAGCAAGCTGAGCTGGACCTTGGTCTTAGAATTTCCAGCCTTCAGAACTGTGCAAAAATAAATTTCTGTTGTTGAAGCCACCCAGTCTGCGATAGTTTTTTTTTTGAGACCGTTTGGTCCTTTTTTTTTTTTTTTTTTAGATAATTATTTTTTATTGAAGGGTAGTTGATGCACAGTATTACATTACATTAGTTTCAAGTGTACAACACAGTGATAAAACATTTATATACATAATTCTAGGTTACAGCTATCACCCTACCAAGCTGTTACAATATCTTGACTATATTCCTTATGCTATACATTACATCCTGGTTACTTATTTATTTTACCATTGGAAGTCTGTCCTTTTTTTTTTTTTTTTTGTGAGGGCATCTCTCATATTTATTGATCAAATGGTTGTTAACGACAATAAAATTCTGTATAGGGGAGTCAATGCTCAATGCACAATCATTAATCCACCCCAAGCCTAATTTTCGTCAGTCTCCAATCTTCTGAGGCATAACAAACAAGTTCTTACATGTAGAACAAATTCTTACACAATGAATAAGTTACATAGTGAACAGTACAAGGGCAGTCATCACAGAAACTTTCGGTTTTGCTCATGCATTATGAACTATAAACAGTCAGTTCAAATATGAATACTCATTTGGTTTTTATACTTGATTTACATGTGGATACCACATTTCTCTCTTTATTATTATTATTTTTAATAAAATGCTGAAGTGGTAGGTAGATACAAGATAAAGGTAGAAAAACATAGTTTAGTGTTGTAAGAGAGCAAATGTAGATGATCAGGTGTGTGCCTGTAGACTATGTGTTAATCCAAGCTAGACAAGGGCAATAAAACATCCACGTATGCAGAAGATTTCTCTCAGAACAGGGGGGGTGAGGTTCTAAGCCTCACCTCTGTTGGTCCCCAATTTCTCACCTGATGGCCCCCCTGCGACTGTGCCTGTCTTAGGTTGTTCCTCCCTTGAGGAATCTTACCCGTCTCTGGCTAACCAGTCATCTTCCGGGGCCATACAGGGAAATGTAAAGTTGGTAAGTGAGAGGGAAGCCTTATTGTTTGAAAAGGTTAGCTTTTTACTTCTTTGCATATTTATGCCCTGTGGCTTCTATGCCCAGCATTTGTCTTGAGGTATCTTTACCACTTGGAAGAATTATGATACTCGGTAAATTTGATATGAGGCACGAATTCTATTTAAGGGTTGTAATTAGGAAGGAAGAAGAAAAGCTATAGAAGTAGCAGGCGGCAGAAAACCTGGGAAGATTGATTATTTCTTTGACATATCTTCTTGTAGAGTAACTTCAGCATGTATAGGTTTTAAGCTACTACTTAAATTGTGCACACACATTAACATAATAGGAGTATAGTTACATAACCAAAACATACCTGTAATTACCAGCCATCTCCAGTGAAACCAAGAAAACCAGTTAGGCACCTTAGGCATTTGTGAAAACTTATCTATGATATGGTGGATATTGTCCAACTGAACTTGAACAGTCTGAGAGAAATCAGACAAATTAAAACAACCCATTCCTGGGGACTGTTCACATCCCTTATGTTCTTTTAACAGTAAATAGTCTGTAGTTGTAAGATTTTGGAGCGCTACAATTTGCACTTCTCCAAATTCTTGGTTGAGTTCCAACAGTACAGACCCAGTCAAATTTGTTGTTTTACTGTATGCACAGGCCAGCTTAGATATCTCCTTCATTCCCATGGCAAGTCCAGGAGCTGGTGGGATGAGTGCATCTACAGCTGTAGCAGTGCGTGGATCTCTGTTGGGATTTCTTGATGACCATCTTCTGGCATGAGTCTTCCCGAGAGTGCAGATGTTGGAAGTTCTCTTTCATATCGTATCTTAGTTCATTTTCGGGGTAGCCCAATTAGGCTTTGATCTTCTGTATAAACGCAAACAGACCCTTTGCCTATACTTGTATATGCCCTTTATACCCTTGTGTAGAACTCATTGGAGGTTACCACACAGGAACTGCCCTTTTTTTTTTTGTTTTGTTTTTGGTATCACTAATCTACACTTACATGATGAATATTATGTTTACTAGGCTCTCCCCTGTATCAGGTCTCCCCTATAAACCCCTTTACAGTCACTGTCCATCAGCATAGCAAAATGTTGTAGAATCACTACTTGCCTTCTCTGTGTTGTACAGCTCTCCCTTTTCTCCTACCCCCCCATGCATGCTAATCTTAATACCCCCCTACTTCTCCCCCCCTTCTCCCTCCCTACCCACCCATCCTCCCCAGTCCCTTTCCCTTTGGTACCTGTTAGTCCATTCTTGAGTTCTGTGATTCTGCTGCTGTTTTGTTCCTTCAGTTTTTCCTTTGTTCTTATACTCCACAGATGAGTGAAATCATTTGGTATTTCTCTTTCTCCGCTTGGCTTGTTTCACTGAGCATAATACCCTCCAGCTCCATCCATGTTGCTGCAAATGGTTGGATTTGCCCTTTTCTTATGACTGAGTAGTATTCCATTGTGTATATGTACCACCTCTTCTTTATCCATTCATCTATCGATGGACATTTAGGTTGCTTCCAATTCTTGGCTATTGTAAATAGTGCTGCGATAAACATAGGGGTGCACTGATCTTTCTCATACTTGATTGCTGCATTCTTAGGGTAAATTCCTAGGAGTGGAATTCCTGGGTCAAATGGTAAGTCTGTTTTGAGCATTTTGATGTACCTCCATACTGCTTTCCACAATGGTTGAACTAACTTACATTCCCACCAGCAGTGTAGGAGGGTTCCCCTTTCACCACAGCCTCGCCAACATTTGTTGTTGTTTGTCTTTTGGATGGCAGCCATCCTTACTGGTGTGAGGTGATACCTCATTGTAGTTTTAATTTGCATTTCTCTGATAATTAGCGATGTGGAGCATCTTTTCATGTGTCTGTTGGCCATCTGTATTTCTTTTTTGGAGAACTGTCTGTTCAGTTCCTCTGCCCATTTTTTAATTGGGTTATTTGTTTTTTGTTTGTTGAGGCGTGTGAGCTCTTTATATATTCTGGACGTCAAGCCTTTATCGGATGTGTCATTTTCAAATACATTCTCCCATACTGTAGGGATCCTTTTTGTTCTATTGATGGTGTCTTTTGCTGTACAGAAGCTTTTCAGCTTAATATAGTCCCACTTACTCATTTTTGCTGTTGTTTTCCTTGCCCGGGGAGATGTGTTCAAGAAGAGGTCACTCATGTTTATGTCTAAGAGGTTTTTGCCTATGTTTTCTTCCAAGAGTTTAATGGTTTCATGACTTACATTCAGGTCTTTGATCCATTTTGAGTTTACTTTTGTATATGGGGTTAGACAATGGTCCAGTTTCATTCTCCTACATGTAGCTGTCCAGTTTTGCCAGCACCATCTGTTGAAGAGACTGTCATTTCGCCATTGTATGTCCATGGCTCCTTTATCAAATATTAATTGACCATATATGTCTGGGTTAATGTCTGGATTCTCTAGTCTGTTCCATTGGTCTGTGGCTCTGCTCTTGTGCCAGTACCAAATTGTCTTGATTACTATGGCTTTATAGTAGAGCTTGAAGTTGGGGAGTGAGATGCCCCCTACTTTATTCTTCTTTCTCAGGATTGCTTTGGCTATTCGGGGTCTTTGGTGTTTCCATATGAATTTTAGAATTATTTGTTCCAGTTCATTGAAGAATGTTGCTGGAAGTCTCATAGGGATTGCATCAAATCTGTATATTGCTTTGGGCAGGATGGCCATTTTGATGATATTAATTCTTCCTAGCCACGAGCATGGGATGAGTTTCCACCTGTTAGTGTCCCCTTTAATTTCTCTTAAGAGTGACTTGTAGTTTTCAGAGTATAAGTCTTTCACTTCTTTGGTTAGGTTTATTCCTAGGTATTTTATTTTTTTTGATGCAATTGTGAACGGAGTTGTTTTCCTGATTTCTCTTTCTGTTGGTTTTTTGTTAGTATATAGGAAAGCCACAGATTTCTGTGTGTTGATTTTGTATCCTGCAACTTTGCTGTATTCCGATATCAGTTCTAGTAGTTTTGGGGTGGAGTCTTTAGGGTTTTTTATGTACAGTATCATGTCATCTGCAAATAGTGACAGTTTAACTTCTTCTTTACCAATCTGGATTCCTTGTATTTCTTTGTTTTGTCTGATTGCCGTGGCTAGGACCTCCAGTACTATGTTAAATAACAGTGGGGAGAGTGGGCATCCCTGTCTAGTTCCCGATCTCAGAGGAAATGCTTTCAGCTTCTCACTGTTCAATATAATGTTGGCTGTGGGTTTATCATAGATGGCCTTTATTATGTTGAGATACTTGCCCTCTATTCCCATTTTGCTGAGAGTTTTTATCATGAATGGATGTTGAACTTTGTCAAATGCTTTTTCAGCATCTATGGAGATGATCATGTGGTTTTTGTCTTTCTTTTTGTTGATGTGGTGGATGATGTTGATGGACTTTCGAATGTTGTACCATCCTTGCATCCCTGGGATGAATCCCACTTGGTCATGGTGTATGATCCTTTTGATGTATTTTTGAATTCGGTTTGCTAAAATTTTGTTGAGTATTTTTGCATCTACGTTCATCAGGGATATTGGTCTGTAGTTTTCTTTTTTGGTGGGGTCTTTGCCTGGTTTTGGTATTAGGGTGATGTTAGCTTCGTAGAATGAGTTTGGGAGTATCCCCTCCTCCTCTATTTTTTGGAAAACTTTAAGGAGAATGGGTATTATGTCTTCCCTGTATGTCTGATAAAATTCCGAGGTAAATCCATCTGGCCCGGGGGTTTTGTTCTTTGGTAGTTTTTTGATTACCGCTTCAATTTCGTTGCTGGTAATTGGTCTGTTTAGATTTTCTGTTTCTTCCTGGGTCAATCTTGGAAGGTTGTATTTTTCTAGGAAGTTGTCCATTTCTCCTAGGTTTCCCAGCTTGTTAGCATATAGGTTTTCATAGTATTCTCTAATAATTCTTTGTATTTCTGTGGGGTCCGTCGTAATTTTTCCTTTCTTGTTTCTGATACTGTTGATTTGTGTTGACTCTCTTTTCTTCTTAATAAGTCTGGCTAGAGGCTTATCTATTTTGTTTATTTTCTTGAAGAACCAGCTCTTGGTTTCATTGATTTTTGCTATTGTTTTATTCTTCTCAATTTTATTTATTTCTTCTCTGATCTTTATTATGTCCCTCCTTCTGCTGATCTTAGGCCTCATCTGTTCTTCTTTTTCCAATTTCGATAATTGTGACATTAGACCATTCATTTGGGATTGTTCTTACTTTTTTAAATATGCTTGGATTGCTATATACTTTCCTCTTAAGACTGCTTTTGCTGTGTCCCACAGAAGTTGGGGCTTAGTGTTGTTGTTGTCATTTGTTTCCATATATTGCTGGATCTCCATTTTGATTTGGTCATTGATCCATTGATTATTTAGGAGCGTGTTGTTAAGCCTCCATGTGTTTGTGAGCCTCTTTGCTTTCTTTGTACAGTTTATTTCTAATTTTATGCCTTTGTGGTCTGAAAAGTTGGTTGGTAGGATTTCAATCTTTTGGAATTTTCTGAGGCTCTTTTTGTGGCCTAGTATGTGGTCTATTCTGGAGAATGTTCCATGTGCACTTGAGAAGAATGTATATCCTGTTGCTTTTGGATGTAGAGTTCTATAGATGTCTATTAGGTCCATCTGCTCTACTGTGTTGTTCAGTGCTTCCGGGTCCTTACTTATTTTCTGCCCAGTGGATCTATCCTTTGGGGTGAGTGGTGTGTTGAAGTCTCCTAGAATGAATGCATTGCAGTCTATATCCCCCTTTAGTTCTGTTAGTATTTGTTTCACATATGCTGGTGCTCCTGTGTTGGGTGCATATATATTTAGAATGGTTATATCCTCTTGTTTGACTGAGCCCTTTATCATTATGTAGTGTCCTTCTCTATCTCTTGTTACTTTCTTTGTTTTGAAGTCTATTTTGTCTGATATTAGTACTGCAACCCCTGCTTTCTTCTCACTGTTGTTTGCTTGAAATATATTTTTCCATCCCTTGACTTTTAGTCTGTACATGTCTTTGGGTTTGAGGTGAGTTTCTTGTAAGCAGCATATAGATGGGTCTTGCTTTTTTATCCATTCTGTTACTCTGTGTCTTTTGATTGGTGCATTCAACCCATTAACATTTAGGGTGACTATTGAAAGATATGTACTTATTGCCATTGCAGGCTTTAAATTCGTGGTTACCAAAGGTTCAAGGTTACCTTCTTTAGTATCTTACTGCCTAACTTAGCTCGCTTATTGAGCTGTTATATACCCTATCTGGAGATTCTTTTCTTCTCTCCCTTCTTGTTCCTCCTCCTCGATTCTTCATATGTTGGGCGTTTTGTGCTGTGCTCTTTCTAGGAGTGCTCCCATCTAGAGCAGTCCCTGTAAGATGTTCTGTAGAGGTGGTTTGTGGAAAGCAAATTCCCTCAGCTTTTGTTTGTCTGGGAATTGTTTAATCCCACCATCATATTTGAATGATAGTCATGCTGGATACAGTATCCTTGGTTCAAGGCCCTTCTGTTTCATTGTATTAAATATATCATGCCATTCTCTTCTGGCCTGTAGGGTTTCTGTTGAGAAATCTGATGTTAGCCTGATGTGTTTCCCTTTATAGGTGACCTTTTTCTCTCTAGCTGCCTTTAACACTCTTTCCTTGTCCTTGATCTTTGCCATTTTAATTATTATGTGTCTTGGTGTTGTCCTTCTTGGATCCTTTCTGTTGGGGGTTCTGTGTATTTCCGTGGTCTGTTCGATTATTTCCTCCCCCGGTTTGGGGAAGTTTTCAGCAATTATTTCTTCTAAGATACTTTCCATCTCTTTTCCTGTCTCTTCTTCTTCTGGGACCCCTATAATACGGATATTGTTCCTTTTGGATTGGTCACACAGTTCTCTTAATATTGTTTCATTCCTGGAGATCCTTTTGTCTCTCTCTCTGTCAGCTTCTATGCGTTCCTGTTCTCTGATTTCAATTCCATCAATGGCCTCTTGCATTCTATCCATTCTGCTTATAAACCCTTCCAGAGTTTTTTTCTTTTCTGCGATCTCCTTTCTGGCATCTGTGATCTCCCTCCGGACTTCATCCCATTTCTCTTGCGTATTTCTCTGCATCTCTGTCAGCATGTTTATGATTCTTATTTTGAATTCTTTGTCAGGAAGACTGGTTAGGTGTGTCTCCTTCTCTGGTGTTGTCTCTGTGATCTTTGTCTGCCTGTAGCTTTGCCTTTTCATGGTGATAGGAATAGTTTGCAGAGCTGGGATGAGTGACAGCTGGAAGGACTTCCTTTCTTGTTGGTTTGTGGCCCTCCTCTCCTGGGAGAACAGCGACCTCTAGTGGCTTGTGCTGCGCAGCTGCGCGCAGACAGGGTTTCTGCTTCCTGCCCGGCTGCTATGGAGTTAATCTCCGCTGTTGCTGTGGGCGTGGCCTGGCTCGGGCAGCTGCTCCAAAATGGTGGAGTCGCGTTGGAGCAGGAGCTGCTGGGAGGCTATTTATCTCCGTAAGGGGCCTCCCTGCTCCCTGCAGCCCAGGGGTTAGGGTGCCGAGAGATCCCCGGATTCCCTACCTCTAGATTAAGTGACCCGCCCTGCCCCTTTAAGACTTCCAAAAAGCACCCGCCAAAACAAAACAACGACCACCAAAAAAAAAAAAAGAAAAAAAAATTTTAAATTAAAAAAAAAAAAAATTTTTTTTTAATTAAAAAAAAAAGGTGGTCGCTCGTTTGTCTTTATTCTCCGGTGCCAGCCTCGGGCCTCTGCTCACCGGTCTTGCTGCCCTGTTTCCCTAGTATTGGGGTCCCTATCCCTTTAAGACTTCCAAAAAGCGCTCGCCAAAACAAAACAGCAAAAAAGCAAAAAAAAAAAAAAAGAAAATAGTCGCGCGCTTTTCTTATGTCCTCCGACACCCAGCCTCCAGTGCCCGCTCACTGTTCTTGCTGCCCTGTTTTCCTAGTATCGAGCGCCCTGCACTCTGGCCCTGATGGCGGGGCTGGGTGCTCGGCAGTCCTGGGCTCCGTCTCCCTCCCGCTCTGCCTGCTCTTCTCCCGCCGGGAGCTGGGGGGAGGGGCGCTCGGCTCCCGCGGGGCCGGGGCTTGTATCTCACCCCCTTCGCGAGGCGCTGGGTTCTCTCAGGTGCGGATGTGGTCTGGATATTGTCCTGTGTCCTCTGGTCTTTATTCTAGGAAGGCTTGTCTTTGTTATATTTTCATAGATATATGTTGTTTTGGGAGGAGATTTCCGCTGCTCTACTCACGCCGCCATCTTCCACCCCTCCCTCTGCGATAGTTTTTATGACAGCCCAAGGGGACTAGCAGAGCTGCCATCTTTACGCAGGCATTTGCTCTCCCTCCCTGTCTTCTTGCTCAGCCTGCCAGGTTGGGTATTTTTTCTCCTTCAAACTACGCTATTCTGCATAGTTGTATTTCTTCCTCTTCTCTTTTTAACCCTGGAACTATCCTATGCTAAACCTTCTTCATTTAGTCTATAATAGCGTTGTTCTTTCTTGGCCCTCTATCCCACACATAATGCCATGACATTTCTATAAAGCACAGTCCTGAGAGTGGCACACCTCTTTTCATACTCTTTCGGTGACTCACATCTTCCTCAGGAAGGGTGTTCAGAATGTTTGAGTAGTTCCTCCATAATGACTTCTTCAATCTGCCAATTAGATAGATTTTTTCCTCTGTGCCCCCATAGGGGGTTTGTTTTCTCCTCCAGTCATTGCATATATCACTTTCTCCCTTATAATGAACTGTGAATTGCCATCTCCTTATTAGCCTGCGAATTCTTGGGTAGTGGCTCAGGATCAGGGCACCTCACAGAGCCTTGCAAATTTCCAAATTTCTCTTAATGGTCTGGATTTTAAAATGACATTAACAGACATTTTTAGAAAGGATTAGAAAACCACCATGATCCCCCTACCCTCACATAGCTCATGTTGTCTTTGCACTTCACCTCTCAGTTTTCTGTCTGCCTTTCCAGAGCTATATTCATAATGAACATACAAATCAAAGTTCTGAATGTATTACCTTGCACACAAACCTTTGGCTCCAAATTGGTAAGTCTCAAGGGGAGACTTTTTGGTCTAGTTTAGGAATCGTGGATGTGGACCAACCCACACAGAATTGGATACTATGATGGGTCACAAGTCCCAGAAGTGAAGGTAGATAGCAGAAGAGGAGAGATTGGAGAGCTTGTGCATCAGATAACAATCCTGTTCTATAGCACTGGGGCCTGCTCCCTCTTGCATCTAGGAAATGGCTGCTCAGACTGTTGACTTGGTTTTGAACTGTTGACTTCATGGACTCTGCACCTGATTCCAGATCATGAAGTCTCACTTATGTTGCTGAAGCTCAGATGTGATTCTAGCCATATTGAAACTCTCTGCTAGACATCATATTGAAGTGACTGTGATTATGTGATACATCACATATTAACACAAACTAACACCTGCCTAGTTGTATACAGGTGTATAAAGGTGTTAAATCTCTAGGTATACATTTTGTGGGATGGGCAGTCTGAATTAGAAAAACATCTGAATTCTATTTATATTTTAAATAATTCAAGTTTCCACATTACTGATTAGGGTTCTACCTACAGACAAACAAAATCTACTCCCAAAACCTATTGCAGAACTCAGCTGCCAAGGGAGCTGCTGCCTCTCCATGGTCAGAAAGCTGCTGGACAAGGATGCTGCCTGCCCCATCTCCTGGCTCCAGATCTGTACCATCTCTGCTAGGATCTGTCAGCAAAATGGATGCATTTCAACTCTCTTTTCCCATGTAATTCCTTCCCAAGTCAAGGTCTCATACATGCACCCTTTCCTCCATCAACTTAGTTCTCCATCAAGGTCTTGTGCAAGTACATGTGACTATTGGACCTACCATACCTGGAACTCTAGCTACAAGGGAGTTTAAGTAAGTGCTTGCATCAGCTCTCTAGCCTCTGTGCAGTGGAAGGGGGCTGGGAACTGGAACTGATGTTGAATGAGCATTTCTTGGTTTGGATTCCCCATAGTGCCTCACACAGAGAAGATGCTTGAGAAATGCTGGCAAATGTGTTTGTGTGTGTGTTTGCACATGCATGCACACTATGGACTGAATGTTTGTGCTCCCCCCAAATTCATATGTTAAATCCTTATGCCCAATGTGATGGTATCTAGAGGTGAGCCTTTGGGAGGTGATTAGGTCATGAGGGTGGGCCCTCATGAATGGGGCTTTATAAAAGGGACCCCAGAGAGCTCCCTCGCCATATGAAGACCCAGTAAGAAGATGGCCATCTATGAACCAAGAAGCAGGCCAGACACTGAATCTACTGTCACCTTGATCTTGGAATTCCCAGCCCCAACACTGTGAGAAATAAATGTCTGTTGTTTATAAGCCATCCAGTCTGTGGTATTTTTGCTACAGCAGCCTGAATGGACTAAGCATGTAAGTGAGAACAGAAAGCCGTAGCCTGAGAGTCAGCTGACCCTAAGTATGAATAAGCGCCCTTCTCTATCTGGACATCACTTTCATTATCTATTAGGCCATGGCGTTTGACTAAAGAGTCTTGAAGTTCCTTACTGTTTGAATAGTCCATGATCCTCTGAATTGTTTCATGATAACTGAGTCCAGATAAGGAAATCAATGAAGTTAATAGATGTTTTTGATTTATTAATACCTCCTAGATCCCTAAAAGGATGTGAGGAAATGAGCAATCTTAAGATATTTTCACATTATATATACATACCCTGCACATCTTTAACTAAGGGCAAGTGGCTGTTCTTTTAAAAGCATAAACTCATTAGTACCATAGTAAAGCCAGGGAAATTCCTCTCTATCACTGCTGCTATCTATTATAGAACAAGTGTGGCTTTGGGGGTCAGAATATCTTGTGCCTTTAAGTTGGATAAAATATGTAAGGAAAATAAGACTTAGGGGCATGGTGTAACATGCACCCCAAATGATCTCTAGCTAGAAATTTAATTTTGTTTCTAGTTATTTGGGGTTATGGATAGGATTATATCTCTCAGGCAGAGAAAGTCATTAATCAGGAGAGGGACCTCTTAATCCTCCTGCTAATTTCAATGAGGCACTGGAAAATGCCTTATGCTGGCAAAGGGCAGGTGTCAGCTGGGTGTGATTAGCAGGCTTTTGAGGCAGGTCTGCCATGGAACTGTGAACCCAGTTATTTACCAGCCTAATCCTGCCTGACTGTCCCAGGGGCGGAGGTGGGCAAAGGTGGCTTTATGGCCTCCCACAAATGGCAGGCTGACAAGTGAGGACCTGGACAATGGCGTATGACATAGGTCCTTAGGTATCATCCCTGAAATGTTAGAGTAGTCCCTAAGCACAATTTCCAAAGTATATATTATGTACCAGAAACAGGCTGGGCACAGCTGGGGCAGGGTCTGTTGTTCTCCCAGGACCAGGAGCCCAGCCAGGGCATGTCCTTCTCATAGTACAGGGAGCAGTTTACCAGGACAAGCCGAAACATGCCAAATTTCCTAAGGCACAGGCTTGGATGGGCACACCGTCACGTCCGCCTCATCCTGTCAGTCAAAGCCAGTACATGACTCAGCTTTGAAAAAGCAAAGGTGGGGAGATATGCTGTGCCTTGATGGGGAGAACTCCAAAGTCATATGGCAAACGATGTTGATACAGAGAAGGGATAAAGAACTGGGGGCAATGATGAACTGATCACAGTCACATACATTAACCAGTTAGGGTGATAAAACATTTGTATTCACACACTTTCTGCTGCAGGTTTCAGAAACACTCCTCAAACAAGCCCAGGCTCACATAGCTGGCAAGCAGAGGGGCTGCAAGGCTCAGGTGACGGTGTCAGTGCTGTCTCTTACATCCTCTTGGCCTGGCTTTCTGGTGTGTTGGCTTCATCGTGCAGATGGCTTCTTTAATGCAGTTAAGATAAGATGGCTCCAGCAGTTCCAGGCTTTCTCAGTCTTTATTGCTGCCATTGGAGGAAGAGAGTCCTCTTCCCACCTCATAAGCATATACCAGTCTTAGAGAAGCCTTTGATTGGCTGAGGTTAGGCCGTGTGCTCATCTCTGACCCAATCATGCTATCAAGAGAGATAGCATATCTGATTGGCTAGTCGGTGTCCCATGTCTAGCCCTGTTTTGAAGGAAAGGAGGACCTGGGAAAGGCAAGCCAGGCACAAATGAAGTGGGAGAGGTAGTTCTCGCAGAGGAACAGCAGGGTGCTTTTACCAGATGGCAGAGGAAGGGGTGCTGAGCACAAGCAAGCACCAGATGTCACTTCAGTACAGGGTCAGGGGCAGAAAGGAAGGAGTGGAGTGACTACTGTTTGCCTGTCTATAGCAAACACATTCCGTTGCCTTCGTGGTGTTTAGAATTAACACAAGGGTCAGTGATGTGTTTGGGGCAACAGGTCATCTACAGGACAGTGCACTGGTCTGGTAGGTGAAAGACAGGGGTTTATGACCCAGCACCACCACCCAGTTAGGATTAATGATGGACTGTGCCAGCCAGGCCAGGGCAGATGCCAAGCAGCATCTCTAGTTCTGTGAGGTCTCTTCCTGCTCCTGAGCTCTGTGACTCTGTCATGGATCTTGATCACAGGAAAGGCTGGAACATCTCAAGGGTGATTTTCCCACCTCAGCCATGTGGATAGAGATCAGGCAGTGGGCTGCCAAGGCTGGTGATGGGACTTGTGTGGGTGCCCATTCTGATGCAGCGTTTGGCTTTCAGAGGAGGCAGTGGGATTTGCTGGAGGCCATGGGATGCAAATGCTTAAACTCCAAGTTTTATTGAGCACCACCATCTGTGTGCCTGGCACTGGGCAGGAGGCTGGCATCATGAAAGCACAAGCCAAATATGGTGCCTGCTTTCAGAAAGAAGTCGAGTTTCAGTCCTGGGCAGGTCATTTAGCCTCTTTGAGCCTCAGTTTCCTCATCCGTAAAGTGGGGATGACATCCACCCTGCTTACATCACAGAGCTGTTATTGGGATCAGTTTATAGAAGAGCAAATGTGTGGAGGTATTTTATAAAGGCATTGCACACCGGTCAGGGGTTATATTAAGACAGGATTGTTATCTAATCAAGAGCAGTAATTCCATTTGTTCTTCAGTGACACTGTCAGGATTCCCAGAAAGCACCTACCAAATGACTGACGTGGGGAAGCCGGGGCACAGAGAAGCAGCGTGTCACAGGCAGGCCGCATGGCACGTCCAAGAGAGGACATGGCATCCCAGATCTCTGAGCCTTACCTGGAGCCCCTTTAGTAGAAAACCTTTGGCCTGAAGATAAGACTAGGCCCCTGAGTGGCATTACAAGGCACTCCTGGCATCTCTAGGGCATTAGCCGCCTCAGCTTCCCTGCAGCGAGTGTGTGATGAGGGAAGAGAAGCCGTGATACGTGATGCTGCTCTCCTCAGGTGGATGCTCCTGCCTGACTTTAAGCTCCGTGTGGGCAGCCCAGTGGGCCGTCTCATCACCCCTGAAGCCCCTGATGTTGCAGTTTGAGAGGGAGCCTGGTAGTTTTCCATTCCCTGCCCCCCCAGGTCTGATCCAATTGAGAAAGGGTTCAGAAGGGTCAGTAGATGGAAGACAAAATATTCTCATTATTCTTGTACAGAGGAGGACAGGTATAAAGGCATTTGCAAATGGGACTACCTGTCAGAGTTCCCCCAGACAGGTGGTGCGGGTGGCGATGAATGGGAGCAGGCCCCTTAAAAACTCCGGTGGAGGGACCCGAGCAGACCAGGAAGGGAGGGCAGGGCTGTGCATGGCCTGTTTCTCTCTCCAAACCCACAGATCAGGTCGGTTCTTTCCTCCTCCCTGAAGAGGATCCAGGAAGCCCGGGAGAGTTTGCTCGTGGAGCACCTTCCACAGGGAAGGGGACATCATGGGCTAGGAGAAAAGCATCACCCTGACATCCAGCACGGTCCTTGGCATGTCATAGGCGCTCAGTAAATTCTTACTGAATGACTGGCTGGCTGTACGGCAGATTGAAGAAAGCTCTTGTCCTTTGCCTACCCGATTATCAGAAGGTGGTCTTGTCCTCTGTGTTTGACCTGCCCTCCCTTTGCCCCCACTGCCAGACCAATGCTTGCTCTCCCCTCTGTCCCTGGGAGGCCATCTGCCCTCCACCCCTGGCTCTGCAGCTCTTTGGCCTCTGGCTTCCCCTGCCCCGCCTGCCTCCTGGGAGGCGGTGATGCCAGGGCTCCCGCTTCCGTCTCTGCAGCAGCTGGTCTGCTGTGACCCACGAGTCACCTGCCTTGTCACCCCACAGGTGTGTGTGTGTGTGCTGAGGGCTGCCAGCTGTCAAAACTGGCCCCTGGGATGCATGTGAGCCTGACAGGAAGGAGACAGAAGGCAGCCAGCTCAGGTTCTGGTGGCTGGAAAATATCCCCTGGCCAGCGGGTTTGCAGGCGGGAGTGGACTCATCAATATTCATGTCCTTGAATTAATCTCTGAACTGAAATCCCTGAATCCAATCCAAAGTTTTCTTTTCCATTCTCTCCAAAATAGGACATTGAGAAAAGAGAAGAGAGAAAAAGCCCTTCAAATCAGTAAAGGACTAAACCCTAGGGGGCAGGGACTAAAGTTGTGTGTCTCAGGGCCTTGGGAGGACCGGTGCCGGGAGGTTCCCCACTGAGTTAACCACCTGCCAGGAGCTGGGCAGCCCCTGGCTCTTCCCGGCCTGGCTTGCAGCAGGCGTTGCCTGTGCAAGGCGGGACAGGGCGGCTCTGATTAGATAGGTTCTGATGTCACGTTTCCTATTGATTGGTTAGCGGGAGAGGAGAGGGGCTGCGGGGAGGTGAATCCTCTCGGGATCACTTCTCTCTGCACAGGATTATAGATGGTGAGAATTATCAGTTTCCTCCTGCCATTGCAGCGAATTCCCACAACCCGAGAAGCTTAAGGCAACACAAACGCATCCTCTTATAGCCCTGGAGGTCAGAAGTTCTAAAACCAAGGTGTGGGCAGGGCTGCGTTCCTTCTGGGGGCTGTAGGGGAGAATTTGTTTCCTTGCTGTTTCCAGCTTCTAGAGGCCACAGGTGTTCCCTGGCTCATGGCCCCTTCCTCCACCTTCCAGGTCAGCAGTGTAGTATCTGCAAACCTGCCTTTCAGATTCCATCCCCGGGCTGCCTTCTCTTTTCTCCCTGTCCTGCCTCCTTTTTAGAAGCCCCTTGTGATTACACTGGGCCCAGCTGGATAGATCTTCCATCTCAGAATTCTTAATCACATCTGCAGAGTCCCTTTGGCCCTGTAAGGTAACACGCACAGCGTTGGGCGGGTAGGACAGGGACATGTGTGCAGGGCCCTTATTCAGCCTACACAGTGGGTGTCTGGCTCAGGGTTTTCCCAAGGAGGCATGCACGGCATCCTGGCACCTCGTGGGGGTTTATGGGGTGGGGGAGGAGGAGCCAGCTCTGAAGCCCACCGCCTCCAACCATGAGAAGCTCTATTTTATGTCTTTGGTTTCTACTGGGGTTCCATGGAAGGTTCTACTTGAAGAAAATTAGAAAACTACTGGTTTAGTCCAATCCCTTTAGAATAAAGCCTAGAGAGGGAAATGATTCACTCATTAGTGAGCAGCTAGAAATGCACATCCAATGCTGACCTCACCTGACTCCCAGCCAAGCAGCTTTTCTGCAGGCCCCTCTGATGCATAAAACAACCCCCAAGTTAAGAAGGTGTGTGTGTGTGTGTGTGTGTGTGTGTGTTGTGTGTCTTCATTTATAGGCACAGTGATCTCAATCTCAAGGGAAAGAAGGGATTTATGGGGAGAAGGGCCTTGCCTGCAGAGGACAGGTGCAGTTCCTGGAGTGTCCCCAGGAAGGGACCAGAACCTGGCCGAGGCCTTCAGACAGGCCTGCAGCCCCACCCAGCCGCCTCTCTCCTACTCCTGTGCCCTGATCTGGCTCTGGCAAATTGAAATTGGTGGCGAGTCAGACACTCAGCCGCATTCCCGCTCTGGGGCTTCTGGGCCACAGATTGTCATTAAATTAACTGTGAAGATTTTCCGCACAGGCTGGGAGACAGTGATGCAGGGGACGTGGTGGGACTCGGGAGCTGTCGTTTTCTCCTCTGGCCTGGCTGCCCTGAGCGCCTGGAGATGCGATAATTCAATCGGGGCAGTGCTGCCTCCCCAAGCCAGGGCTGGGCCCAGACACACGGTCCAGCCGCCCGGCAGCCAGATGGATTTGTGAAATGGAACAATTAAATCTAAAGCGAGCTGTCTGAACTGATTTTTCCCCTTCATCCTCAGCCAGTTCTGCAGCCCTTTCTCCCAGCATTGTCTTCATTAGCGGCTGGACAGCCTGGACAGGACTCAAATGGCTGGTTGCAAACTGTGTGCTCTGCGCCCTGAAATTCAGGCTTCTGTTCTGCCTACCACCTGCCTGCACTGTTTGGATGTCCTCTTCTGGAGTCCCCAGAGTCACAACTCGGGGGCATACCCTGTGACTTCAGGGGCTGGGCTGACCGGTCCTGCCACCTACAGTACAGGACCCGACTCTGGGGGTGGCATTTCCTTAGAGCCCAGTGAGCATGATGCCGCCATTCAGGGCTTCTCTCTGCCCCGCAAGAAGGGATCGTTCATGGGCTGGGGCTTGTGTTCTGACTCCTCTGTGTCTAGTGCTAGTGGTGATGGGGTGGAAGAGGGAAGGGCTTCTCCCTCCACCAGGGGAACAGTCCCACTTTGTCAGTCCCTTCCATCTAACCGGATAAATGGACCCTGGGCTGCTGCCCCTGTCGTGAAGGCCTGTCACGTTTGTCTGGATTGAAAGCCCAGGGGGTGAAGGAACAGAGAAAAGAGAGTCTGTGAGAAGCTCTGGGTAACATTCTGATAAAGCTTCTTAGAAAAATCGTGTGTCAATACTCAGGATGGGGAAACTGAGGCCCAGGGGGACGAGGAGGGCTCCCAGGTACACAGTGGAGGGAGCTGGTTCAGGCCTAGTCTCTGAGCCCCTGGGCACACAGCTCTTGGGCCCAAGCACAGTACCTGGCACACAGTGGGTGCTAAATTCCTCGGTTGACTGAATTAATGGGGGTGACAGTGATGTATCTTAGAAGAAATGGTGACTAGTCCCCTAGTTCTTCAAAGTCAGGGCCATGTTGTCTTCATCTCTATATTCCCAGAGCCCAGAACAGGCCTGGCAGGCAGTAGACACTCAGTGAAAGCGTCTTAAATAAGCCAGTCTCCCTGGGGGCAAGGTGACTGGGTCTTAAAACAAAGAGACCACCCGTCCCCCATTTAGTAGTCATTTTGGGAAACCAAAGAGCAGCATCCTCCCCAGGTGCAGCCAAGGGAGGCTCTGGGAGAAGGCACGCTTCGGTGCCGGACTTTCAGGAAACGTTGTGTGTTGATGGTTGAGGCCCTTCTCTGGGCCTCGGTTTCCCCTTCAGTAAGACAAGGGGGTTGGGCCAGGTGGTCCACGTGGCCCCACCCAGCTCTGACGGCTTGAGTAAGCTTAGGGGACTCTAACGACCCCCAGGGCCCAGGGAACATGGGGCTGTGCTGCTGGCTTCTCACCCTGATCATATGAGGAAGGTGGAGAATGTCCATTTCTTTTTTTTTTTTTTTTACAATAATAAATCCAACATTTATTCAGTGTTTATTATATACTAAGCATTGTAAAATGGTTTGCATGTATTATCTCATTTAATCTTATAACAATCCAAAGAGATGGGTAGTATTATTCTCCTTATTTTACAGATGAAGGAACTGAAGAAGAAAGAGGTTAAGACACTTACCAAGGTCATACAGCTACTCATCCACAAAGGAAAACAGAGAATGTCCATTTTCTTCCCAAAGATTTCCAGGCGGTAGAGTGGAGTCTGGAGTAGCCTGGGCCTCAGGGACAGGAATCTGGGAGAAGGAAGGTGAGGTCAGGTCCTGAGTAGCTAGGGACCAACTCTCCAGCTGCTGGAGGAAGCAGGACCTCTGGCTGGGGGTGGGACCAAGTCATCAACGGGACCTTGATGGCCCTGAGACCAGTGACCTCCCAACTCCACCTGGGCCATGTTGCTGACCTTGGGACATGACATGGCAAAGTTGCCATTTCAAATGCTGCTGTTGCCGGTCCTGTGGCAGGGGGCACTTCTGGGGAAAGGAGTGGAGCCCTATGAAACATTGATGGGCTGCTTAGTGTCCACCGCAGCCCTGAGAAGGGCTTTGGCTATTTGGCATTTCTGGGATAGCCCCACAGTGCTCTGGAAATGCTGAGAGAGGGCAGGTAACCCCAGTGGCGCCTTAAAGGTTTGGCCCTGGAATTGTTAAGTGACCCAAATGACCTGCCATTTATACATGGAACCAGGTCATATGTGGTGACCCTTCCATCTTCCCTAGTAATCTTAGGGTCTGTTTTTCTCCTTTAACTAATGCTTGGGCCATATTTCAACCTTTGTTTTGTTACATCTGGGCTCTCTTAATAGTATCACCTCATAGCTGCAAATGCCAAAATTTTAAATAATTTATAGTATATACCCACATACAAATATGTGTATGTGTATATAACATATGCAAGCTCTTAGTGCACATATGGATTATCTGGCATCATACAAGCCAGTTATTTGCAGAAGCTCAGGTAATATTCAATGAGGCTGCCTGTTCTCCCTATGTTCTCTGTCTCTGTGAATAGCACAATTCACTAAGACACTGAGTCCTCCGTCACTTAACACATACTTAACCATCAAGCCCTGTTAATTCTACTGCCCGGGTGGCTCTGGGAGCCCTCCCACCATCTCCTGCTCAGGGACACAGCTGCCTCTTGTGGTTTTCTGGGCCACTGGCCTCCTCTCTGCTTCAGCCGCATCTCTGACTCCTCCCCTCTGGCCTCCACGGCTCAGCCATTCCAAGACCTCCTGGTTCCCTGAATACGGCAGGCTTCTTCCTCTGCCTGTGTTCCTCAGCTTGAACACCCTTCTTATCCCCCTCTAGTCCTTCAGTATTTCTATAACAAAACTGGATTATTTTTTACTGATTCCTCCGGCTTCATCCCAGCACCCCTTCCTTCTTGCTGCCTTCCACCCCCCCATGTTGATATGCTATGTAGCCTTTGTTATAATCGGTGCCATGCCTGCACAGGAGTCTACCAGCTGGCATCCCCACAGGTCACCGTCATGTATTTTGGGCATAAACGTGTTTCTTCTGTTCCCCCATTGTAGGTAATGCTGCACAGAGTGTTCTTAATCTTTGAGAGGCAGTGTAGAGTAGTGATTAAGAAGACTGACTCAAGATTTGGATCTTGGCTCTATTGCTGTATAAAATGTCAATTTCTTAGTGCCTCAGTTTTGTCATCTGCAAAATGGGCATAAAAATAGTATCTATCTCATAGGGTTGTGAGAATTAGATGAGAAAGCACACATATAAGGTGCTTGGAATAGTGTCTGGCAAAGAGTAGGTGCTCATTTACTACAATCTATTATTTCCCTCCTTATTGTGGTTTTGAATTGATTCCTTACAGATATATTCTCAGAAATAAGATTACTGGATCAAGGGTTAGAAGGTTTTTATGGCTCTTGAAAGGTTCTGACAAATTGCTTTCAAAAAGGCTGTGCCTCCTGCGCTGCCATCAGCACTGCTCCAGCAATATCTGGTTGCTCTCTGCTGTCTTCCTGCAGAGCATATGTGATCATTCAAAGCACAGATCTTAGAAGATGAAAACCGCGATGGATGCCATCTCTGGGCTTTCCCCCCCCATCTACCGACTCGCACCCAGAGAGCCCTCTTTCCTGAGTGTGCTCCATGCTGCTTGGCACTGCATTTTTCTGTAATTGTTTTGAGCTACCGTGACTTCCTGAGATATTGACTTGTGTTTCGTTCTCACTGTGATTGCTCTTGTTCCCGCCCCATTTCAAGATGGCAGCCAAGCTTATTCCCTCCCATTCCTAGGTTTTGTTATAAGGCACTGGGGCCCGTGGGCAGCATGCAGGTGGGCAGAGTAAGGGCAAGGAGATGACTCGGGCACCAACCCGACCGCTGGGGCTGCTGTCAGGGTTCAAGCTGCAGCTGTGGAGGCTCTCAGAGATGAGCCCAGGACGACAGGTGGAGCTGCCCTGGGCCCCTGGGAGGGCAGGGGCTCTCTCTCATTGCCTGTTGGACCCTGAGTGCCCAGCACGGGTGGGCCCGGTTTGGCGGGAGCGGGGTAACCAGGTGGATCTCAGAGTAGGGGGTCAGAGTAGAAACTCACACCTAGGAGTTACCTATAGACATGGGAAGAGGGTAGGAGGAGATGGTGGGATTGGGGACCCAGGAAGGGTCCTGCCCCAGTCCCAGTCTGGCATGCTGGCAGGCTCTCACTCAAGGCCATGCTGGTTGGTGACGTGGAATCACCCCCAGTCGTGGTCACTGTGGTTCCGGCCCTGACCCTCACTGCAGGTGGTGGCGACCCAGCTGGAGAAGGAAAGGGCCCCAAGGCTGTCAGTCAGGATCCATAATACGGTGGGCCCGGCTGTGGTCCCCACAAGCTTGGGTGTGTAAGAAATGCCCCAAACCTCATTACAACCATATTGGCTCTACTCCAGGCTCCTTGTCCTGCTGGGCTGGTGAGGACTTTGGTCTTGATCTGCTCTCCTCCCCTGGCCCAGGGCTGTGTGCAGGTCCCAGGGGTCTCATGTTGAGCTGAGGCTTCTGAGTCTTTACTGATGCTTATCCTTGGCCTTAGGAATCCCAGGGCCTCGGCCAGTCCCTGGGCCAGCCCCTGGGTGATCTTCACAGTCACCTCCTCCAGTGGACCTCTGGGCTGCTTTGGGTCTGCGTCTAGACCTGTAGGCCTCTCTTCCTCACAGGCTCTGATAAGCAGCCTCCCCTTCCCCAGTTCCCGCTGTCCCCAGTCTGGCCCTCTTCTCACCTCCTGGATCCTGTAGCATCTGCCACTAATGAGCTGATGCTCTTGCAGAAGCCAGATTTTCTGCACGCTGCCTCTCTTTCAGGCCCTGGGTGTGCTAGCTGCCTTTGAACCAAGGGGCTACTTAGGACCTGGCCACCTTCTTGGAGGGTAGGGTGGGGTGTAAGGAAAGTGCCGCCAGGACAAAGTGCAGATGAGGATGTCAGTAAATTACCTTGTCACCCCAGCACCAGCCATTCTAGGAATATAGGAGGAGATTCAGAAATTTGTGCCAGTTCATCGATAATTCAAAAAAATCCTCTTGATATTGCAGAAAAAGAGTGCCTTTTGTGTTTTTTGGTTGTTTTGGTGAGCGGAACACCTGAGAGGGTCTGAAGCACAATTTACGGAGATCGAATTCAACTTGTGCTGCCCAGAACTGTCCTGGAGACTGCGGGCTGTTTAAAAGATTTATAATTAAGTTAATATTACATTGTCATTTCAGGTTCCAAAACTGGGAGATCTTTAACCCCCCCAAACCCTCAAATCCACCACTAAATTACAGCAACAGTGCACTGATTTAAAAGAACAGCATGAAATCATTCATCAGGCATTGGGCCCAACAAATCTGAGTCGTTTATTCCTAAATCATTTAATAGCTAATTACATGCTGCATAATGTAAAAATACAGCAAGGCCCCATTAAGAATAAATCCAAGTGTTTGCAAGGCACATTACAGAAATTCAGGTTTGGCATTCTCCCACTTTGAGCAACCAAGTACCCCAGTTTTTGGCAAGTGCAAGACCCGGAAATAGAACCACTGTTTTTATAACAACCCTGTTACCTTTAATGACCATTTTCTCCCCTAAGTGCAGCAAAGTATGGAAATATTGCCATGCTCTTTGGTGCAATTTTGCTACTGTCATTTATTTTTTTTCTGTTAAAAGCTCCAAGAGAGTGTATTTCTCTACCTACTTATTGCTACTGTCAAAAGATAGCAAAATTCACGAAAAAACTCAGCTGTCAATTCCCAAGAAATACGCAATTATTTCAGGCTGGTGTTTTAAGCAAAAATGGCTTTCATGGCAGAAACATGCTGCTATTTTCTGGACAGGGATGGCGGGGAGGGTTTTGCTTGGAGCTTTTCTACCTTCTCTGGGCACCTCCCAGAACACCTGTTCTAACAACCAGAGGTGAATTTCCACCAACAGGGCTCTGACATTCGGCTGAATTAGATGCTGGTCTTGGTGCCCTTTTGTGCATCCCTGGGCGAGGGGGGAGCATGAAGTAATTTCTCTTCTAGCCTCACACAGCTCCTCATTGCCAGGCATTATACTGAGATGCTGGGTAACGAGTGACGGACGGGCTTGGGAGGCAGGAGAAAATAGATGATCCTGTCTCCACAATAATACAGGGAAGATGTATAAAGGGAAGTAAGTGTTAATGTTCTTGAAAAGATAAACAATTGACTGCTTGTCACAAATAATTGATGACTGAGATCCTGAAGAATGGGGCCATGATAAAAAATACATATAGAAGCGTATACACACCACATCCTCCTGACACATCCTTGCTCCCCTCTTGGCAGGAATCTTTGAAGGATCAAATTAGAAGTACTATTTGCCGAGAGGCAATATTCTCCACTCTAGGCTTGTGAAAGCAGAGCTCCGTGTCTCCGGGGGAGGCTTCGTTTGACTTTTCATCGTGATACTGAATCTAAGCCTCGTATTTTATGATAAATGCACGTAGCCCTTGGCTCACCTGGTAATAACTACTGCACCTACACCTACAGTGGAAGTTTCATTCGGCAGAAGGACTAGGAGCAGACTTGTCTGATTGCTTGAACTTCGGTTTTAATTAACTAAAATCTTTCTCTGGCTTGAACAGCCCTTTGTGGGATTCTTCCTAAAGTGCATTCGCTTGCTTTGCTGTCTTGCCTGAGTTAAGAATACCACCGTGAACAGAATTGAATTCTGGAGGAAGAAGGCTTCCTGTGGCTCTGTACTGCTAGGAGGGCAATGCTGAGACCAGCAGGTGGCAGCTGTAGGGAGCCTGATGTCGGGCCCCTGGGGGCGACCTTCCTGCCCCAGAGAGCTCTCTGGGTATAGAAATGCTGGGCTGCCTTGGGACGCGGGTAGCGAGTGCCCTGTACTGGGGGAACCACTGGTGCAGCTGGAGGAACTCTTGGAAGGGCTGCTTGTCAACTAGCGTCACTGGTGACACCATGAGCCTCCCACACCCCCTCATCCTTACCGCATTAAGGCAAGAACACCCGGCTTCCAGTGGGCAGCACCTGAGGGCATTTCTGTGGTGCTGAAAGCATTTGTTGGTCCGTGTTTCTCATGCTGGAAATGCGGGTGATCTAATGCCCTTTCCTCCTGTGGCCCTCAGCCAGCACTGGTGGTACAAATACCCTAGTTCCCTCACCCTTCAGGTGAGCTAATTTGGGGATTCGGGTCTACACTGGCTCATACAGTTTCCCCAGGGGTTAAGCTTCAGTCGCCTCCAGGGCTCGCTGCGTGATGAGGCACCGTTTACTGGATCGGCCCTCCCTTCTCTGCCTTCTGTCCCTGCTCTTCCACTCGTTCGTCCTGTGCCTCCCAAAACACTCCATCTCCTTATCCCAGGATCTGCTTCTAGGGGAGCCCCAACTAAGATAATGACAGTCTTTTCCAGACAACACAGGGGCTCATGGCCTAACAATAGGGCGTATTGGAAGCCAGGGCTGGTGAACATGGTCCAGAACCCCCAGGCACTATACCATGAGAGGCTTCTCAGCATTGAGGAGAACAGAATTAATTCTCTGCTAACCCATACTCTCTGCCTTCACAGCGGGGTCCCCACTGGGCCTAACACCTGCCCTGTGGCAGGCTGCCCCGGCCATCATGCCTGTGTTCCTGGAGGTGGGGCCCTGGCTTTGCTTCTCATACGCCTGTTGCTCAGAACTGGGGATGCCACCCTCGGCACTACCATCCTTCCAGGTGCCCTGGGCCAACTTCCTGCTCTGGGACATTCCTGAGAATGGCTCTCTGCCCACTCTGGCCTTCCTCCACCTTCTCTTGAGACAGCTCTCCTCTCTGGCCGTCTTCTGTTTAGCTCCCAGGGTGTGATACTGAAGAGGTTGCTGTAGAGCCACCATTCTAAATATTGAATTTTATTGTAGATTTAAGGGCAGAAATAACAGGAGACTGAATGTGTCCTGGCATCAACTGGATAAGAATGCATTTAAATTTCATGGTTATTTGCCTCCTTATCTTAAAAAGGTGGGGTATGAGTCTTGGAATTCTGATTAATTGAAGCCCCCAGTACTGAACACCCATTAAGTTTCCAGGTTCTAAATTTTAGAGTGTTTCTGTGTTTTTGAATATTATGGGCAATGCTTGTCTCTGGTGTTTTCAGAGCACAAACAGCTTCTTGTTAAGGACCGGGGTAGAGATACTTGAATCAACACAGTAACTCGGCTGTGAATGTCGTCACAGAGACACTGTCACAGAGAGCTTCTGGGGCCTCCCCACTACAGTGTCCGGCCAGCACATTTCTGGCTGCTTCTGCCTTCTCTCCACATTGCCCAAAGTGGCCTCTTCTACTTTTGGTTCATCAGAATTGGAGGACCTGCTCATCTCATTGTGATTCATGGCCCTTAAATGGTGTTAAATGTTCCGCCTCGTTCTAGGCTGGAAGAGGAATGATTTTCCCCACGAACTAGTTAGTTTCTCTTGTATTAATGACCCGTGTGTCCCCGAGAGTCTTACCTGAAGCCCAGACTTCAGCATATCAACACTGTTGTAGTGAAGGAGACCCTCATGTCTGGTAGTTTGGACGGGGTTTTCTTTGGTTTCTGGTCATCTGCTAGGAAGTGTGCAGTAGGCTGGTCATTTTAAATCTGTAAACAGATTAAAAATTTCAAAAATCTGTAAAAACAGGCTAGCACTAAGATGAACACTAAAGAACATAAAAAAAAAATTCCCTTAACCTTCCCTCTCCCCAAGGCAACTCTTCCCATTTTTGGGTGTAAGGCTGACCCCACGGCAAACATAGCTGTTTCTCTTCACATTCTATCAGAAACGTTTTCCCATGTTTTTGCAGTCTTCACAGTGATTCTTTTAATGGTTGCAAAATCTCCATGTGCTCATTATTGGCAGTTGAGGGAGTTTCCAATCTTGGGCTACTGTGATGAAAATATCTTCACAGAGAAAACTTTTGGTTTCAGTCAATTACTCCTTAGCACACAGTCCACAAGCAGAATTCTTGGGCCAAAGACATTTCTTCTGGCTTTTGATAAATATTTCTACATTGCTTTCCAAAAGGGTGAGTCAGTGTATCTGTCATCCCCATGGTTCTACACAGCTGGTTAGATGTATGTGTGCGGAAAACACTTTACAAGCTCTCTCTTCTGTTCAGAGCCTCAAATTCATCTCCATACTCCTAAGAAGAGTTAGAAATGACATCTTCAAGCTAAACAAATAAGTAAGTAAGTAAATAAATAAATAAATAAAAAACAAAACCCCTGGCACTACATGCTACCTAACAAAGACCCTATGGGTCTCCAGAATGTTGACGACGATGGTTATAACGTGCACTTGGGTGCTAGGCAATGACTTTCTCTCTCTTGCATTAGTTTGTTTAGTTTTTAGGACAGCTCTCCAAGGCTGGTATTTTTTAAATCCCTGTTTAAAGATGAGAAAACTGAGGCTCAGAGATATGAAGTGACATGACTAGCATCAGAGCCAGGACTGGAATTTTGGTCTACCTTGTTTGATGTTAGGGTATTTAAATGTGCAGGTGAAGAAGTGCCAAGAAGTTACCATCAGCTTTAGTACATCTTTGAGGACAAGGACTATGGCTGCAGCTGTGGGGGTGAGACAGTCTGAGAGTCAGTCTGTACCAGATTCAGTCTAGATCAACAAGCCAATGTGGCAAAGACTCAGAGGCACACTCTTCAAGGGCATGGCTGACCAAGGGACCCCAATATCAGCTAATAACCGGCAAACACTGTAGTGCTAAGTGAGCCTCTAACTGGAGATGTTGATTTACTCTGGGGGATCAGGGAAGGTTTTCTGGAGGTGTTTTTTGAACTGAAATTCAAAGGATAATAATAACTAGAACAAGAGGGTGGTGGGTGAGGTGGGGAATAGTGCATGCAAAGGTACTGTGGCTGGGGAGAGCTTGGTGACTTTGAGAAACTGAAAAAAGGCTCGTGTGGCTGCAGTGGAGAGCAGACAGCCTGTGTTCTCATTGGTACCAGTTTCCATGGGCAAGCAGAGCAGGGACCACAGGTGTGCTTCCCCTCTGCAAGGGTCTCTGATGGTGATGGGAGCATAGGCTGAGGGTGCGTCATTAGAAAGTACCGTAGATTTGCTTCCCCAAACTTGTTTATCCTCCTGGTTTGGGTGGGTGGAAAGCTGACTCCCTGACAGCTAGCATTCTGGATGTGAATCAGGTCCTGTCAATCAGACACAGCCTGTGGCATTTGGGTGGGAAAGTGTGGCACAGGCTTCCTTCCTGCCCCCTTAGGCTGCTTTGTGATGATAAAACAAGGTCATGGAAGCATAAGGATTTCTGCCATGTTGCAGAGCCAACGCTGTAGCCCATGGGCTGATTCACGGTGGTGATGCAGCAGCTGAAGTGACTGAGCCGAACTTGTTCTCTCATTGGGCGTTTTCCTGCCCCTGAAACCCACTCCATTAAATGCAGGGCAATCTGGAGGGTGAAGGTGTTAATGTTCTGGGACAACTTTCAGCCAGTGGAGGATGGGATTTGGCAGGTAAACGCCCCCCTTTCTGTCCTGGTGGGACAATTTCAGGGCACGTTCTATGTGATCTCTTGGAGGCTCCCCAGTGAGAGTGAGCCCTGCTTGCCCACAGGAGTAACCCATCATCAGCACACCCTTTATTGGTTTTTCCCTGTGCCCTTTCACTTCCTCCACTTCCTCATTTCACTGCGTGGGGTCACCTTCCAAACAACCCAGTGGTACCTTAACCCTTGTTCCAAGGTCTGTCTGCTTTAGGGGAAATGCAAGGCAAATAAATGCCAATAGAAGTTTCTAATTTTTTTCATTCTAAATCTAACTAGGATAGAGAGGCACAGAAGACTAATTTGCAGATACAGATACTGACAGTTTTTAACCAAGTCAAATATATTCCAGGCAATCACATTACTGTGTTTTGAATTTACATCCCCAGGCTTTCAGCCTCTTACTAACAAGATTGGCATCCTGACACATTAAAATAAACCGCTAAAGGTACTTATCCATCTGTCCATCTGTCCACCCATCCATCCGTCCATCCATCTGTCCAGCCCACAAACATTGATCACAATCTGCTTATGCCCAGCGTTGTGCTAGCAGCTGAGAATAGAGAACCTAATTAGACTATCTGCCTGCAAGTTACTCACAGTGTGATTAGCTCCTATGGCAAATGTGGTTCTTCCATTTCGAGTGCCACTCTGATTTCTGCACATAATGGATTCAGCACAACCATATAAGCTCCACACTAATGCCAACTAGTGGTTTTATCACATAAACATTCTAATCATAACATTTCCATCTACCCTGAAAAATGTCTCCAGCATTCAAACTGTGTCTCTATTTTATTAAAACGCCCTGTATTAAGACACTGCTTCTAAGGAATTAAATTTAGTTTGAGAAACTGCTCTCAACTTTGGAGTCATTAAATGTAGCCTTTTTTGTGTGTGCATATGACAGAGAAAAATTACAGCCAGCAGTGTCTATATTGAAAATCCTGCATTAGATAGCCATCAGTTGCTACTAATACATCATAATTATTCTTATAGGGTTAAGCTTTTCTCTGCCTTCTTCCACCTGCCTTGCTGTGATAACCCCTAAGGATGTCCTGGAAGGCGGTAGGACTGGAATTCAAAAGCTTTCGTGATAGCTGAGCTCTCCATGCAATTCATTATGTTGAAAAGATGGGAAGGAGAGGGTTGTCTGCAAACATAATGACTGTGCAATTTCCAGTCTATTCTCTCTGCAGTCAGATCTTGGAGGCAGCCCATGGACCAGTTTCACCAAGCAGACCCTGCTCACCTCTCATCCATCTATATTGGAAAAGAGGTTCTGTCTGGCTCAAGCAGGAGCAGGCTGAAGTCCTGGTAGCGTGGGCCAGTGTCAGGGAGGTGGCTGGGGAAATGGAGCAGAGTTTGTCCTCAGGGTGCATGGCACTGGGATCTTAGATGTGGTCGTGGCTGACATCAGTGTCAAAGGGGCTCAATCCAGAGAGTGGGCTGAGAACAAGAGATTGTGTCCAAATCCAGGGTAGGGTTCTGTGCTTTTTCTGTTTTCCCAGCTTTGAGCCCAGAGCCAGGCAAAGCAGGAGTTCCATAAATGTTTGTTGTCTGAGAAAGCACTGGTATAGGATTATATGCAGCTAGGAAATTAGCTGCATGTGTTTCCCATGGAAAATAAAGTTCTTTAAGGTTTTTCTCCAATGCCTGCCTATGGAATGAGAGTCTCTCTATAAGAATTCTAGCCTGTTAGCAGTGTCAGCATTGGATTATCTGTTGAGGAGGATCTGTGTTTGTGGCAGACATTTCAGCACTGCCCAGGATGGGACTGAAGACTTCCAGGGCCCAGGAATGCTGCTATTGTTGTGTCTCTCATTACAGACTAAAACCAATGAAGTCCTGGGTGGCCTCCAACAGAAGCCAAGTCAAGCTTTAAACACAAAAGAGGTGGTTTATTCTAACTGGAAGGTGGCAGATGTCACACACGCTGTGTCTGCTGTGCAGGTTTTCATTCACACTTTCAAGGCTGTTTCATTTCCCTTCCCAGGCTCACTACCCTCCTTCCTTTGTCCCCCTCTCTGTTTGTCACCAGTGTGCCCTCAGCAGATTCTCAAGGTCATGGTCATCACTGCAGAAAGAGTGGCTTTGCCTGATTGCAGTAAGGAAGAGGAAGCACTGAAAAATTATAGGAAGTAGCACGACAGTAAAAAGTAGAGGTGGCAAAACTAGACAGTGAAATCTAAATATTCAAAATCTTCCTTGAGCCCCACTCCCTCAAAAGAAGCATCATTTGTTCCCTTGGCTGGCCAATGGCAGAGATAGTTAGTTGTCCCTCTAAATCAAGTCTCTGCTTCTGCAGTAAAAGAAATGCCAGATTTTAACTGACCAAGAGCTACTTGGAATAAAGACTACATTTCCTAGTCTCCCTTACAGCTAAGCATGGCCATGTGACAAAATTATAGTTTTTTGAGATCCAAGCAGAAGTGTTCAACTTCCTTTTTTCTTTTGTTATTTAAAAAAATTGTAGTTTGATTTAAATACAGATCTTAGACATACTATTAATGACATTTGACAAGTGTATACACTCCAGTCAAGATAAAGAACATTTGCAATACCAATGAAAGTTCCCCACATCTCCTTTTCCAATTAATCCTCTCTCCATGCCCCAGTCCAACCCTGGGCTAACCACTACTCTGATTTCTAGCACACAGGTCAGTTTTGTTCTTGAACTTCATATGAATGGAATTATATAGCAGGTACCCTTTTGTATCTGGCTTCTTTTTGCTCAGAACAATGTCTGTGATTCATCCATGCCATTACTTCTATTGGTTGTTCGTTCCTTTCTATTGCTGAGAAATGTTCTGTTGTATAGATGTATCACATTTTTATTATTCATTCTTCTGTTGATGGATATTTGGGGGGTTTCTTTTTTGACCCATTCCATTAAGGCTGCTATGAACATTCTTGTACAAGTCTTTTCTGTGGACGTATGTTTTCATTTGTCTTAGGAATTGCTGGATGAGGGGGTAGGGGAATGTTCAGCTTCCTAAAAAATTGCCAAAGAGTGTTCCAAAGTATTTTACACTTCCAGCAGTAACGTATGAGAGTTCCAGTTGCCTCATGTTCTCACCAACATTTCTCGCATAGAGTTCAGGGTTTTCACAAATGCATATACCTATATAGCCACCGCCACAAGCAAGATATAGAATATTTCCATCACATCACAAAGTCCACTAAATGCCTCTTTGAAGTCAATCTTTATCCTCTCTCCCCACTCCCAGCCCTCGGCAGCCACTGATGTGCTTTTGTCGTTATAGGTAAGTTTTTCATTTTATAAAATTCAAATGAATGGAGTCATATGATATGTACGTTCATGTGACTTACTTTTTTTCTCAGCATATTATTAAGTTTTGTCCATGTAATTCCATATTTCAGTATATTTTTCTTTTAATACCTGGGTAATGTTTCATTGTATGGACATGGCAGTTTTGTTTACATTTGCTAGTTGGTAAATGGTACATCAGCTGGAGATAAGTTTCTAGTTTTTGACCTTTATGAAAAACCTTCTATGAACATTTGTGCATAAGACTTTATGGATATATGCTTTCATTTCTCTTGTGTAAAAACCTAGGAATTGAATTACTAGGTTGTATGCTTAACTTTGTAAGAACCTACCACACTTTTTCTCAAAATGATGGCACCATTTTGCATTCCCACCGTAAATGTTTAAGAGTTCTAATTGCTCCATATTCTTGTCAGTCCTTGGTATTGTCAATTGTTTTAATTTTAGCCACTGTAGTGGGTATGTAGTGGCATCTAATTGTAGCTTTAATTTGCATTTTCCTGTGACTAGTAATGTTGAGCATATTTTCATCTATTTATTTGCCATTTATATATCTGATTTTATGCAATATTTGTTCAAATATTTGCCCCCACCCTTATTACTGGGTTGTCTCCTTATTGAGATGTTACAAAAGTTATTTATAATTCTGGACACAAGTCCTTTATCAGAAATATATTTTGCATGTATTTCATTCAGTCAGTGGTTTCTTAACAAGTGTTTTTCAAAAGAGCAGAACTTTTTGATGAAATGAAAGTTATCAGTTTTCTTTCCCAGGTGTTCTCTTTGAGACATCTTTGTACCACATTTGCGAAGCTCTTCTTGAGAGATTTCTCCTAGAAGCTTTATAATGTTAGCTTTTAGATAGGGTCTGTGACCCATCTCAAATTGAATTTTGTATATGGGGTAAGGGAAGGTCGAATATTCATTTTTCCTTCCTACCTGAATGCCTAGTTGTTCCAGTATAATTTCTTGAAAATGTCTCCCCCATGCATCAAACTGCATAGTGTCTGGTTAAAATAAGTTGTCAGTATATATTTGGATCTGGCCTTGGACTTTCTGTTATATTGTATTCATATTTGTCTTTATGCAAATACCACACTATCTTGATTACTGTGGTTTTATAGTAAGCCACTACATATACTGTGGAACCAAGTAGTGTGAGTTTTCAAATTTTTTTTCCAAAATTGCTTTGGCTAGTCTAAGGCCTTTGTGTTTATTTCTACATAAGTGTTAGAGCCAATTGTTCAATTTCTAAAATGGGATTTTTGTTAGGATTGTTTTGAATCTGAGAAGAATTGACATCCTAATAATACTGAGTCTCTATAATCCATGAACACTGTATATCATTTCATTTTTTTTTTTCAGGTCTCCTTTCTCTCTGCAGTGTGTGTAATTTTCATTTTAGAAGTCTTACATGTCTTTTGTTAAATTTACACTATTTTTAAAGGGGCTGTTGTAAGTATTATTTTTGAATTTTACTTTGCTATTACATATATATGCATATCCATATATGCTATGCTATATTGTTGCTAAATCCACTTATTAGTTTTAATAACTTTTTAGAAACTTCTTAGGTATTTTCATGTAAATAATCATGTCCCAAATAAAGAGAGGTTTACTTATTTCTTTCCAAATCTTATACTATTAATTTTTGCATTATTTTACTCTCTAGAATCTCCAATATACATTTGCAATGATTTTTCTAGTGATTCAGTATGTATCCTTAATTTATTATGGTTGACCTTGAATGAATGAATAATGTAAGAAATTTAACTCCCATCTTTTGTACTATTGTATCATATTTTACTTTTATATACATTATAAATCCTACAGTATATTGTTACTATTTTTCAGTTCTGGAGTTCCTACTTGGCTTTTAATTTTTTTACTTTTTATCTTGAAGTAACTCACATATTCATCCATCATATTAATCTTTTCCTATAACTTGTATCTAACATATTTATAATACTTAATTTAAATTTCTTATCAGTTCCAACTAGTTTGTCTATAGATTTGTTTCTGTTGACTGATTTTCCTGACTTTTGGTTACATGTTCCTTCTTCTTTGCCTGTTTCATAACCTTTTGTTGTGGAGATGAATGTATAATATTTTTGGCATTTGTTTGTTTGTTTTCTGGCACATGCAAACCAACTCCTCTGTCTTCCAGATAGAGTGAGGGGCTAATCAGTCAGATTCCGCATCAGATCTGATTGGGCTACAGCCTTAATTAGATTGAGTTCACCTGTAATTAGTTCACCCTGCTTCCTGACCCTTTTATCTCATCAGTATTTGATTGGGGAGGAGGTTGGATGGCAGTTTCAGATGTATTTGGTTCACTTTGCATTAAACTCAGCACCTCCAAATCCAGTCTCCATCATCACCATGCAGCTAAGTGGAACTGAGAGATTTCTCTCTGCTTACCTGCCCTTTCTTCATGACTCTTTTCTTGGCAAAATTTTTGACAGGCGTGGCTCTGTTGGACTGAATAATTTATTTTTGCATTTGGAGGCTCTTCCAGATGCCATCCCAATGTGCCAGCACACACAGCCTGTGATAGCTCTATATTTCATCAGTTTGGCTGAACAGGAACTATTTTTCCAAGAATTTCTGTCCCTGTGCTTCTGGGTTAGTTTAGGCCACAAGAAACATTTTGTACAAGGCTTGGGATAAATAGAAGTGAAGTTGCAGTTGTATTGTTTTATATCCTTGAAGGCAGCAGGGACACCAGGAAGGCTCACCTGGTTGGTGTGGGATATCTGACCTCTGACCTCTGACACCAGGCAGGAAGGCTCACCTGGTTGGTGTGGGATATTCGACCTCTGACACCAGGAAGGCTCACCTGGTTGGCGTGGGATATCTGACCTCTGACTCCTCTAGTTCCCATGGGGTCCCCTTTTTCTCCTCTGAGTTGTGGGTCAATGGTATATGTACCCCTGAGGCACAGGGTGTTAGCTTTTCCTGTACATCATCCACATCATTAAGTGCAAAGAGTGAGTGTCAGATGTGGATGCTAGTGGGTCTCCATAGGTCCTCGTTCATCCTGTGATACCAGTTTGTTCCGTGCCTCTGTCGACATTTAGCCTTCCTTTCTGACTGCCTATCTAGCTGGACTGTAGTGATTTCGGGCTTAATACTAGTTACAGAGGCAACAGCTTGTGGAGACTGTTGCAATAACTCCGCATATTGCATAAGGTTAAACCCATGAGATAAAGTCCTGATTCTGTGCTGTGGATAACAGTGCTGTTTCTCTGATTCACCCTGCCTGATAAACAGTCAGCTAAGGCTAGGCTTGCTCCTCCTCATTCCTGGAAAATCTCTCCCCTCACGGCATGCCACACATACCCAGAGCAGCTACCCATCCTTTCTCAGGTAGGGAAGCCACCTTGGCCCTCTGCTCACCTATGAAAGGTTCATCAAGGCTACCTTGCATTCTTTGCTCTTTGCTAGACCCATAGAAAAATAAGATTTTTTATTTTTGTTTTTCTTGTTCGTACCACAGGATCAAGTCTTTTATATCCTTCTATATCCAAAACACAGCAAAACTGAAAATGTCCTAAAAAGGTGGCCTTCTCATCCCCTTTTCTCCTTTCTGGAGCTGGGAACACATATCAGGGCTGGTGCTTCAGCCAGCTGTCTGATACCTGGAAGCAGAAACCACTCCCTGGTGGTGCAGGGCACAGTGGAAGGCATCAAAGAATTGCTATACAAGCCCTGGCCTGTTGCCTGCCAGGATTTTGATACGGGAAACTGAGACCTTGAGTATTTAAGCTACTGATAATTTTTCTTTCCTGATTCATGCAGAAAACTTATTTCTAGAGGTTAGAAACTAGGTTTCTACTGGGGTTTTTTTGGGGCTATTCTGGGTAGGTATTGGAGAGAATGATAGAAGCTGGGAGCAAGCCAGAAGGCTCCACCGAGGACAGGCTAGTGAGGGAGGGGACAGGAAGCAACGATAACTAGTGAGAAGGCTGCATTGGCTCCAGATGGGGGCTAGGAGGGGGCCTTGAGGAGAGGGCTGAGGGGGAAAGAATGTAAATTATTTTTATGCACCTTGCTATGTTATGTGATGTAGCTCCCCTTTAGCTGCATCTTAAGGATCCTTCTGTATGGACCTATGTTTCTTTCCAAAACTGTAAAGAGTCAGATTTGGGTTTCTTTGGCTGCAGCCTGGCATTGAGATGGGCCTGGAAGATGCCCAGTTTTATTTAGGTACCAGAAATTTGGATAATTTGAATAATTATTTGAAGAGAACACTAGAAGTGAGGATATTTTGGTGCCCGAGTGTCCCCTGAGGAGGAGTGGTTCAACAGTCTTGGAGTCATAGAATGTCCAACCTGGAAGCGTCTTGGGCAGCCACGTATCTCCGTCGCCCTGGTGTGGATGAAGGCAGCATCTGCCTTCCTGGAGACTTGCTCTCACTGCCCTTTTTCTCCTTTGCACCAGGGTATTTAATGGTGGGGCTTTCCACCCGGGCTTCTTGGTCCTCCTGGGTCTCAGGCAGCTAGGAGTTGGCAACAAACTCAATATTACCTATATTATCCCGTTTCCCAAATGGGAGTTCAGCCTTTGGAGGTTGATGAATGTGAATTTTGTCATGTCAAGTACCTTTCTTGGGTGAACAAAATGGAGGGGAACTCGTTTGGCTAACGCAGAAGAGGAATCTGAGGCCCATGGAGGGCAAGTGACTCACCCACAGGCATGTAGCCGATAGGGGCTGGGCTGGCATTGGAATACGCCTCTCACAGCTCAGGGCCCGGGGCATTTCCTGCTTCCCCTGACTTGAGGTGGCATGGTGCCACGGACATAACATGGGCTTGGAAGCCAGATAGACTGACTTCTTGTCTTGGCTTCTTTCTAAATTAGTGTTGACTTTCTTTCCATCCTTTGGAGGCTTTCCTTTCCTTGGTGGCAGCAGAGCTAGAATGCAACTGCCGCAGCAAGCTCCCCACTGACCACAGAAACGAACTCAACCACCCTGCAGTCCTGGGGGCTCCGTGCAGATGGTCCCAGGTAGAACAGATGAGGCAACATGACTTCATAAAAATGCTTTACCCATTGGAGGATGTTCTCTATGGAGGGATGAACACTCCCTCCTGTCTGTTTCCCTGGGGATATTTGGTAATGCCTGGAAACAGTTTTAGTTGCCACAAATAGTGGGGGAAGGCAAGGGATTGGAGAACACTGTTGGCATCTAGCAGGCCAGGGATGTTGTTAAGCATCCTAGAGTGTAAAAGACAGCCCCCGGTGACAAGGAATTATCCAGGTCAAATCGGCAATACCCTCATAGCCTACCTATGACCAAAGCAGTGGAAGCTACATCAGGTCCGTGGTACCTGAGAGGAGTAAGCACACAGGCTCAGCATAAGCCCTTTAAATGGTAGCTTAAATCCATCTCCATCTGATTTCCTCCTTCACCCACATCCAAATCATTTCCCCAACCTCCCCCAGTCCCAGGTATGGAACTGCAGAGACCAGAGCTTCCAAACTATATTGTGCATATGAATCATCCAGGGATCTTGTTAACATGCAGATTCTGTTTCAGTGGGTCTGGGATGGGATCTGAGATTCTACATTTCTAACAAGCTCCTGGGTAAGGCCAACACTGCTGGTCCACAAACCAGACTTGGAGGAGCAGAGAGTAAGACCACATGTTGCTCTTCCCCTAATTATGATGTACTTCTTGCATGCAGCTTTCCTCACTGCACCACTAACGCACTGGGGCGGCATGCGTTGTAACTGGGATGCCCTGGAGCGGGGCTGCTCCATTCGGTCTCAGGGGGGCCCTCTGCTCCACTGTCTGCATTCCTGTTTGGCTCACCTCCTTTCGAGACTGTAGGAACATGAACAGAAAGCTCAGGAGAGTTGGTGTAGTAAGACTGGCAGGTTCCCCCACTTATTTTGTCAGTTTTCCTCACTATCTCCTCTGAATAGACTCACTTAACATAGTTCGTTTTCACTAACTAGGCCTAGTACATTTCCCTCCCCAAATACAGCGTTTTAAATTTTTTATGAATTGTACCCATCCCTCCCTCCACATACTAATATCTTTAAAATTTCTTGTATCTCTATAAAAAGAAGTCTTTTCTAGCACCCTTAGATCATGAACAACATTCTCTGTCAACCAACATCAGCGAGTTTCTCAACCTTCTGAGCATCACTTTCCTCAACATGCAAAATGGAGCTAATAATTCCTACTTTGCCAGAATAATATGGTAAACATTACCTGAGTTAATGCTGTCTACCTCGTCCTATCTAATCTGTTTTATTCAGGTTGGTAAGAGGACAGACACAGAGACAATTGCCTTGAAAGAAGACTTTATTACTTAGAATTCCCAGGAGGAGAGGCCACACCACACTGCACAGGGCCACATGGGGAGGCACCCAGTGGGTTGAGAAGCAGGAGTGAGGGCCGGAGACCCAGGGAAGAGCTGATGTTGTAGCCTGAGTCCAAAAAACAATCTGGAGAATTCCTTTTTCCTTGGGGGACCTTGGTCTTCTTCCCTGAAGGCCTGCAACTGTTTGGATGAGGCCCACCCACATTATGGAGGGTAATGTGCTTTATTCAAAGAAAAATAGTGATGCTGGACTACTTAACTTCTAAGCTCCTTCTCAGCACTAGAGTTATAGGCATCTACGGGGAGGGTATTATTTAAAACAATATTCTCTGTTGCAGTTGGAAGGACTGTTGAGAGTATTTGTTCATGTCAGGCAAATGGTAAATGTGTCGACCACTCTAATGAAATGAGTACATTTTTGCTCTAAATGTCATGGATGTTTATTATCAGATTAAACTACAGCAGGCCTAATTTTAGCTCTTCCAATTCAAGTGGAGCAATGAAGATTAAATGTTAGGCATAATTAAAGATGCAGATGTAGTTATATTGAATTATAAACCTCATTAAGAGCAACGTCCCAGGAAGGCCCCTGAGACCAGTTACAAAGGACTTCCAGTTGCTATGCTGCAGTTATTAAAATATTGTAAAGTAATTCTCATTCCCAAAATATTATCACTTGGATGAAAGGTTTTTTTTTTTTTAACCGTGGTTGGAGTTGGTTTCATGGATAATTTCCATGCTCTGTTTACAGACGGCTGGGAAGGGAAACCTTTTCCTGGCGTGTTCACAGAAGCTTGGTGTTTGGGGCTTGGAGATCTCCCGCCCACCTCCCAGTGTGGGAACTGTTCTCCTGGGCCAGTGGAGAAGCAACCTCGAGGTCAGACAGATGCCATTCCAGGAGCTGGTAGTAGGAGGAGCTGGGGGAGAAGGCAGATATTTTTAAGGCCTGGAAGGCCCTGTTGTTATAGAGAAATTTTCTTAGTGATATTTCTCTTTTTTTCTCTGTCTGTAACAGTAATACATTGTTGTTTTACCAAGTTGTGCAATATGGAATAGGACAATGAAGTAAAAATCCAACTACTCCAAGATAATCAGTTAATATTTTGGTGCATGTCTTTCTCCCTCCCTCCAAATTGGACAAAAATAATAGATCATAGTTTAAAAGCTGTTTTTCTATTTTTAAAAAAATTTAATATGAAGTGGGCAACTTTCCATGTTAATAAATACTGACATTCCATTACCTTTCCTAATGGCTTACGACATTCCATTATATGGGCTTAGTTTTGTCAAACCAATTCCCCATTATAGATCATTTCAGAAAAAAATAAAAAATAAGCTATTGTACACAACACTGTAAGGGATACCCTTATTCACGTATCATGCATGTCTGTCTGATTAACTCCATAAGACAAATTCCTAGAAAAGGATTAGGCAGGGTCAGCTATCTATTTGTATAGTAATGCTGTATATCAAACAACCCACACTTAATAGCTTAAAAGAATAAGCATGTATTTAGTTTCTGGGCCTGTGGTTTGGCAGGTCATGTGGAGCTCGCCTGTTCTGGGCTTGGCTCGGCTCGGCTCACTCGCATGTCTGGGGCTTGGCTGCAGGTCGGGTGACCCTGGAGGGCCTCAGCTGGGACAGCTGGGGTGGCTCAGCTGTGTCCCATGGCCCACACGTGTTCTCAGAGCAAAAGCAGAAGAACAAAAGAGAAAGCAGAAACATGCAAGGGCTTTTCTCAGTCTCCACTTGAGTCAAGTCTACTAACATCCCATTAATCAAAGCACGTTATTTGGCTGAATTCAACATCGAGAGGTAAAGACAAGAAGAGCTATAAAGTCAGGTTTCAAAAGGCTTGGATACCAAGTGGGGTGTAGATTTGGGGGGCTTTCATGTAATCACTCTCCCATGGGTAGTCTAAGCATATGGACATTTAACATTTTGGTAGATATTTATAAGCTGTCTAGCAGATGGGACCAGTTTACACCGCTACCAGGGGTGCATGAGCAAACCATTTGTGGAGTTTTCAGCGATTGGGCCCTACTTCTGCTTCCGGCAGGCACACTCTGCTCAAGGGGCCCATCCCCTCACCTTCCCAAGAACATCTCATTCTGGTCTTCTTCCAAGCTCCTGCCGGAATGTTCTTCCTCATCCTACCCCCCATGTCCCTCCCACCATATGTTCAAATCCTGCCCATGTTTCAAGGCCCACCTCTGTCATCTCTGCAATGCCCATGGATCCTGCCATCCTCTGAACTTCGCTAGAGCAATAGGGTAGCCAACTTGCCCAGTTTGTCAGGATTTTACCAGTTTTAAAATATATAGTCTCACAAGATCAGGAACTCCCTCATTGCTGAGCAAACCCAGCCAATTGGTCACCATAAAAGAGGGCAAGCTTTAAAGGATCAGATGACGAATATTTTAGGCTTTGTGGACCACACTGACTCTGCCACAATTACTGTCATTGCAGTGTGAAATCAGCCATAGGCAATATGTAACAAATGGGTGTGGCTATGTCCCAATAAAACCTTATTTACAAGTACAGGCAGCGGACCGTCTTGTCCATGTGCTAGAGTTTTCTGACTCCTGCTTTAGAGCTTAACATTTCCGCTGAACAATTTAATCCTATGTCATATTTTCCTCTTATGCTTTTTCATGTGGATTAGTCTTGCTCCTTGGTTGGAATGTAGAGGAAATTTATTATCTTGACATGCTGCTCTGTTACTTAACAGCTGTGTGGACTTGAATAAGTTGCTTAACCTCTCTGGCCTCATTTTTCTCATCTGCCACAGCAATGAGGGAATAATAATTGTACTGACTGCATTGGAATTTGCGAAGATTAAATGAGTTAATCTTTGTACAACACCTGGCCCATAATGAATGCCCAATAAATGTTAGCTACCATCATCATCTTCCTCACCATCACCACCATCCTTCCTGTCTTTTTTAGTAGCTAGCGTAGTTCTGGTTACAGAAGAAACTTGACAAGTAGAATCATAAAGACAGATGGTGTTAAAATGGGACAAGTACTTAAAGAATGTTTAATTCAACATTCTCATTTTAAAAATGAGCATGATTGGAGTTATCCTTATACTAAGGAGGGTTCAGTGCTATCGATCACACCTGACAGTGGCCCCCTCAAATGTCGCAGACAGTCATTTGCATGGTTACCCATCAGCCCCTGCACGCCCAGAGGCCAAATCCTAGGTTCCATACCATGGGCGGTCGGTCTCTGGAGGCCGGCTTTTGTCACGTTTTCCATCTCTTAGTCTTACCCTTGGGATTATGTTCACCTGCCTGTGCAGGGGAGACTCAGGAAAAGACCAGCCTGAGGTGTGGATGGAAGGTCCTCTGCAGGTGGAGCCTGGTGCAGGGGCACATTGAGGAGAGTGGTCAGAACTAAGGTGTGGGTGCATGGGCATCCCGGGCTCGCCTCCAGCTGGTGCCTGGCATGTTCTGTGTGGGCAGACACTTAGCTCAGGCAGGCCGTGCGGGGTGCTGGACTACACCCTGCCCTTCTCTGAGGGTGAGAGGGGAGGGAGGGCAGGCCCCTTGCGAGATGCTGGTCCTGTGACCTCTCGGTCAGGGCCCCACCCCTTGGCTCTTCTTCTGGTGCGTCTCATCAGGGTACCTCCTCCATCTTGGTGCCACCTCAGCTTTGATCTGGGAAAATGAAAGGCCAGACTGCTGGGTCCCCTGCTGCCGAATTTTCCAGCAAGAGTGAGACTTCATGATCCTGCTGGCTCAAGCGCGCTTCACTTCCTGGTAATTAAACAAGTGGAGATCAAAGCTGACAAATCTCCCCCATCTCTTAGCACAGTAGATGAAAGGTAAATATTTCCAGCAACAGTTTTTTTTTCCTCATTAGAAGTGAGACGCGAAGTGTCTTCTCTTTACTTTGAAGACTACTGATAAGTTCAAGGTCATTCCAAATAAGATAACTGGGTCTCACTACCTTTATTATTCCACATCAATTTTTATCCTATTAGGCTAACTCGAGGGGATTGCAGAGGCTAAGTCACATCAGATAAGTCAGAAAACAAAGGAAAATAAAGAAATACACCAAAACAGTAACTCGTCAGTGCCGTGGAAACCTGCACCTCACATATCATCACACTGAACAAGACTTCTTTTTGCCGGGCACATCTCAGGGCTTCTGGGCTCAGTATCTAAAACAGGTCCTGGAGTCCCAGATACGGAACCTCAGGCAGGTGGCACAATGCTCTCTTGGCCGGTCTGGGAAGGCCGTTAGAGATCCGCCGTTTTCTTTGTAAGGAATGGCTCGCCAAAGAACCCGTGCCAACACATGCCAGCTGGGTGGGGTCATCAGGTTCTTTTTCGTGCAAAACACCAGAATTCAGTCAAAGGAGCTCAGGTGAAGGGCAGATGGTTACTGTAAGATACCACAGGGACTCGTGGGGACCTGAGACCGGGAATTCAAGTACAGCTCAGGGAGCCCACAGGCCGTTGGCAAGGAAGGAGGACGGCCTCTCTGTCGCCCGCTCTTTCCATTCTCCTTTGACCACCCTCCTTGGCTTTTATATCATTGCTGCTTCCTCCTGACTTCCGCCTGCTCACCTGCTCCAGCGGCGGCTCTGAACGCAGGCCTCCCTCACGTCGACTCTGCCCATCTCTCAAGCCTGACTCTGTCGTTCCTCGTCCCAGAGAGAGAGCTGACTGACCTAGGCTGCCATCTCAAGCCAGGCTGCTGCAGGTTTCTGGCCAGCCTGTGGGTGTTCCAAGGTACCCGCCTTGATGCAGTTAGGTGTGGGCATGGTGCCCCCTCCCCAGAGTAACATGGTAAAAATATGGCTGCTGCCCCCTCAGCAGCGGATATGGGTAGCAAAATTCCCCTCATGAGGGACTCTGGTTGTGTTAGGCTGCGATGGACATTGTGACAGGGGCCGGAGCAGGGGCAGGAGGCTGGTTGGTTGGGTTAGACTCTTGGGTGGCTTTGTATTTATTTATTTTTATTAAGGTATCACTGATATACACTCTTATGAAGGATTCACATGAAAAACACTGTGGTCACTACATTCACTCATATTATCAAGTCCCCTCACACTGCATTGCAGTCACTGTCCATCAGCGTAGTAAGATGCCACAGGGTCACTACTTGTCTTCTCTGTGCTACACTGTCTTCCCTGTGCCCTCACCACACCATGGGTAGCAATCATAATGCCCTCAATCCCCTTCTCCCTCCCTCCCTCCTTACCGTCCCTCCCTCACCCCTCCCCTTTGGTAACCACTAGTCCCTTCTTGGAGTCTGTGAGTCTGCTGCTATTTTGTTCCTTCAGTTTTGCTTCGTTGTTATACTCCACAAATGAGGGAAATCATTTGCTGCTTGTCTTTCTCCATCTTGGCTGGCTTTTTCTTACCTTTTTTTTTTGAGAGGTAATTCACGTATGATAATATTCACCATTTTAAAGTGCGCAAGTCAGTGGGTTTTTATGATATTCTTAAGGTTTTGCAACCATCACACCAATTATCTAATTCCAGAAAATTTTCATCACTCCCACAAGAAATTCAATACTCATAGTAGACGCTTCCCGTTTCCCTGCCCCCACCCCACTCTGCCTCCCAGCCCCAGGCAACTGCTGATCTATTTTCTGTCTTGATGGAGTTGCCTATTCTGGACATTTCATGTAAATGGAGTCATACATATGTGGCCTTTGTGTTTGTCTTCTTTTATTTAGCATAATGTTTTCAAGGTTCATCCATACTGTAGCACAAATCAGTACTTCATTCTTTATGCCTGAATGATATTTCATTTTATGGATATACATTTTATTTTTCCATTCGCAGTTGACAGACATGAGTATGTATAAAAGAATAACTTGCAAGTTTTCCTTCCCTTTCTGTGACACCAGCTGGTATTCTATGACTTAACACAATTCTGACATTATCTACCCAGAGATAGTGTCAGATCGCACAGGTTAAGGGCTCAGTCCCACAAGATGGCCCCTCTGGCCCCTCACCCATACATACATCAGATGTCAGTCACAAGCCCCGTGCTCGGCTGTGCTCCAGACCAACCTGCTGTAGATCGGGGGTTTCAAAGACCCCCTCCTTGGATTTGATTAATTTGCCAGAGCAGCTCACAGTACTCAACATTTATCAGTTTATTATAAAAGGATATGATAAAGGTTACAGATGAACATCCAGATGGAAGAGAGGCACAGGGCCAGGCACAGGGAAGGGGCTCGGGGCTTCCATGCCCTCTGCAGTGTGTGGTCTCCCAGGATCTCCACAGGCTTACCGACCCGGAAGTTCTGAACCCCGTCCTTTGGGATTTTGTGGTCTCTTCATCACATAGGCATGATCAGTCATTAACTCTGTTTCCAGCCTTTCTCCTTCTCAAGAGAATGGGGGGCAGGGCTGAAAATTCCAATCTTCTAATCTAGACCCCATCCGGGAACCCACCCAGTGTTGCCTCATTAGAACAAAAGATGCTCCTGTCACCCAGGAAGTTACAAGGGTTTCAGGAGCTCTGTGTCAGGAACCAGGGTCAGAGGCTGAGACCTATTTTCTATTATTTCACAGAGTGGTTCCCACCTTTTGGCCATTTTGAATAATACTGCTATGTATATCTGTGCACAGGTTTTTGTGTGAACATGTTTCCAGTTCTCTTGTGTATCTATGTAGAAGTGGAATTGTTGAGTTATGTGGTAATCCTCTATTTAACTTTTTGAGGAACTGACAGACTGTCAGAGTGGCTGCACCATTTTACATTCCCACCAGCAACGTAGCATATGAGAGTTCCACTTTTTCTGTATCTTCACCAAGACTTATTATCTGTCTTTCTTGATTATAGTCGTCCCAGTGGATGTGAAGTGGTATTTCATTGTGGTTTTGATTTGCTTTTTCCCAATGACTAATGATCTGAGTATATTTTCATATACCTATTGGCTACTTAATATCTTCTTTGGAGAAATGTCTATTCAGATCCTTGCCTGTTTAAAATAATTGGAATGCCTTTTATTCTTGATTTACTAGGTGTTTGATGTTGAGTTAATGGCTCAGTCTCTCAGGACTGAATTTTCTCATCTTAACAGTAGGGGTACCTACCTCACAAGGTTGTTGGGGGGCACTACATGAAGTAGTGGATGTTAGTACCTAACACGGTGCCTGAGTGATGGAAAAAATTCAAGTGATTATTCTTGTGCCATTGTGAAGACTGGCTGATTTTCTTGACAGCCTCATCTCTCCTTCAGCAAGACACATTTTTTTGTGGGGAGGGATTTATGGGGAGCATTTTGACAAGCAGCCTAGTAGCTTCGGGTATTGGTGGAGGATGAGGACCCTCATCCCCACTCAGGAACAAACTTTAGGTGTAAGAGATGGTTGATGCCTTTTTTGCTCAATAGGGTTCTAGGCTAAAGGCCAGAGCTGAGACAGAAGAAGAATGTGGGAAGTGATGAAAGGAGATGTTAGGGGGTGGTGGTTTATTTTCCTGGGTCCTTGTCCCCGCCACAACAAAGAACTGAAGGGCAGAGACAAGGTAGTGAAGCAGAGTGAAAGTTTTATTTAAAGTTACACACTTAAAGAGAGAGAAAGTGCAGGTGTCCTTAGAGAGGAGGCGCCCTGAAAGACTGGGGGTTGCTCCTTTTAAGGATTTTTCGGGATGTGACAAAGGGCTAGGGGATGTAGATTTGTTAAGTGGTCTCAACATGTTTATCTTTGGTGAGAAATACTAGGTCTTCTCTTTTCTATTATCAGTCCTCTAGGTAATTCTGCAAAATTAACACAAGAAATCTACTGATAGGGTTCCTTCCTAGGATAGCAGCTTACCTCTGGGAGCATGTTAATCAAGGCCACCTGCCCTGCCCCCAAGATGGGCTGAGTTATTGTCTGTTTGCTAAAGAATATGTTAGGAATCTTATTTCCTAACTTCCTGGCTTTTAAAATGGAATCTTAGCTTTAAGATGGAATCTTTATTGTTCTTACTATACTGTTTATATCTTGGCTTGTTTGGAAAATCAATCATGATGCTTGTCTCCTGCCCAGGTTGCAGATTTCTTGATTAGGGGCTGGAGGAGAAAAAACACAACATACAGGTTAAGTTAAAGAATAAGCTGGACTTTTTAGCAGGCTAAAGTAAATCTTACAATGGCATGGTATAATTGACACAATAAGGACATGGGCTGCGCTCGGATACTTTTCTTTATTTGGGGAATATCCGGATATTCCAAGTTACTCCTGGCCTTTGGAGCTTCAACGGATTAACTCATTAACTCTGAGAGTCTTTGCTGGCTCCCTAGTTTTATCTGGTTAACTCTTTGAGTCCCTTCTAGTGGGCTCTCCTGGCCTTATTCTCTCTCCACCCTGCTCATGTCTGTTTTTCTGCCTCACAGAAACAAGCTGGGTAGAGCCTGGGGAGGACATTTGCAGGGAACAAATAATTTTTAAAGGTGATTTTTATAAAGCTTCACCTTGGGGCATATGATATAAAATGCCTTCCTTGTCTTCCCGTCAAAGTGTTAATAAAATCTGCTTCTCACTAAGCATTGTAGAGTTGGATCTTTTTTGAGAGAACACCATGAAATGCTTCTGGTTGCAGGGGGTGGGGAATGAATGGGGTCAACCACATCCAGAATTGCACTATGATTAGTGTGAGATGTGTGTCCACGAAGGGCAGGAGGTCAGAGTCCCCTTCCTAGCTGCCCATGGGGGCTGTTTGATGTGGGTCAGGCTAGCCTGGTCTCCTCCCAGTTCAGGGTGGATATCTTCAGGGCAGAGACCTGCCAGCCCCGCTGTCTGTAGTGCTTTAGAGTCTGGCCCCCACTTCGACTGAAATGGGCATGCATCTCCTGTGTCACTTCCTGCTGGCTGGTGCATAAACCCCCTTGAGGCTGGGTCTGCCCGTCATGCAGCTCCTTGAGTGTGCCCTGAAAACATGATCCTTTCAGGTGTCAGGAGGCTGCAGATTTGTTTTGACTGGGCACCACCTGGAAGATTCCTATGAGCTATCACAGAGGCCCCGCCTCAATGGTGCCTGAAGTTAAAGCTATCTCCTTCTCCCCAAAGAAGTACTGCCTGGCTGGGGCTTGAATGTTACATGCCCTCAGTGTGCAATTCCATCTCAACGCTAGGACCATCTGGTCTGAGCATTCATGGTGGCTGGCATGAGTGCAAGTACCACCTGAAGAATTCGTGGAGAATAAGTTCTCCTCTTCCAAACACCCAAGAGGGCAATTTGTTTGATCAGTTGACAAACACAGATTCCGATTAAGCACCTACCTGAACCAGGTGTTACGGAAGACACAGAGGTGAGTGGGAGCTGCCATTTTTTTTTTTTTTGAAACAAGCTTCCATCTAGCAGGAAGGATAGAGTGAGACCACATGCACACAACAGCCAGAGTTCATGATAAAATGAAATAAATGTCATTCTAGAGTTTGAAATAACCCCGCTAGGGGTGGAGAGAGCAGTTCATTGTGATCGGTTCACCAGGGAAAGTGTTTGGTAAAGGGCGAGGAGGCCTCGGGAGTGGGAGGGCGTTCCTGGGTAAGGAGCCAGCAGCAGCCAAGGTGCAGCAGGGTAGGGGACGTGTGTGGTGGGCAGGGAAGGGTGGATAACTTCCGGGGGCTGGAGCAGAGGGGCGCTGACAGCTGACTAGGAGAGGAAGGTGACGAGGCCAGCTGGGGTAGGTGGTGGGGGCCTTTGGTGTCTGCCCAGGAGGTTTAGATTTTAGTCTGGCTGCAAAGAGGATCCCAGGGAGGATGTTCCACAGGGCTGTAGCATGGGCCTACCTCTTTTTAGGAAGGCAGTGAGACAGGAGGAAGAAAATGAGGAAAGATAGAGGCTGGGAAATGAATAAACCATTATTAATTATTTTTATGGATGATAATTCTATTATGGATATGTTTTTTACAAATAGAGTCCTTCTCTACTGCACCCTTATCTCAGATGCATACTGAAATATTTATTAACAACTCTGCCATTGAACCCCGAGTGGTGCTGGCCACTGGAAGACTTCAGGGGTGGGCTTCAGTGGTGCTGACTGTGAAGGCGAAATATTGGGATGATTCAGGGAAATGGGAAGGCTTGGTTGTTCAGGGCAGGGCTGGGTGAGGGCTGAGTGGAGGGTGGGCGTCGCAGCGGATGTGGAATGGAACTGTCAGACTGAGCCCCACTGGGGCAGGGCCACTGTCTTCTCTAGAGTGGGTGTTTCTCGCACATGGTCTGGGGCGCACAGCAGAGCCTGCTCCTTCCTCAGTGATCAGCCTTCCCAAGTCACATTTCTTGCCGGGGGGCCCGTCCTTCTTGGGTCCACAGGAAGTTAGAGCAGCTGGGTAGGTTGGAAGTCCCCACATCAGCTGGCAGGGCAGTGGGAAAGGGTCATGACCATCAGCTGGCCCTGCCCATGGCCTGTGATCTGGTCCCACTCCATGAATCTCCAGCACCATCAAGACACAGAGTGAGTACCTGCTTTACAGGACAGAGGCGTGGTGGTCTTGAATGTCCTGAGTTGGAACCAATGAGAAGGGGAGGCAGAAGTCTCTTTTTTTAAAAAAATTCTTTGAACCAGAAGAACAGCCTTTCCTAGAGGTCTAAGAGTTTGTTAAGATCCCCAGTTCCCTTAGACCCAGCCATAACAGTCTGGGGTGGTGCATGTCCCAGAAACTGTATTTTTAACAAGTGAATCTGATGCCTTCCAAAGTTTGAGCACTACTGGTTTGGAAAAAACCTGCTAGCATTTAAGATACTAGAGTTTAAATGACCTTGAACAGAGGAAGCCATTGAGTTCCTTCTTTTTGTGGAAAACTGCCAAGAAACATGAACATCTAGACAAAGTCCTTGCGGGTTTGTGCATGAAATTGTTACCTTTTTATAAGTAGTAAGTTACCTGACTTTCTGTAGACCTTACCAACCTGTCCATATAGGAGAGTCATGTTACACGTAACAATCCCAGTTAATCTGGTTCTATCCCCGCTGGTCATACAGGATCGCTAGTCTTACCCTTTGACACCATCCAAGCAATTTAGGAAGTTCCCTTGAAGTAACAAACATGCTAAAGATCAAGTCATTTTCCACCAGGTGGCACCATGGGCTGCCCAAGGTTCTGCTAGGCGGCCAGGCATCTCCTGGGAACCCCAGTGTTGGGCAGGCACTGTTACCCCCCACTGAAGTCCAGGCCCTGAGTTCTTCTGGTGGTCAACTCTACTCAGAGTTCAACTGTAGAACCTTGTAAATATTTTAGTATGCACCATAGATAAGGATGCATCAGATAAGGGCTCTATTTGTGAGAAATATATCCATAATAGAATTATCACCACCAAAAGAAATTAATAATGATTTCTTAATATCATCAAATATCAAGTCAGTGTACAGATTTCCATTTGTCTCATAGATGTCATCCTTTCTAAACAGTTTGTTTATTTGAATCTGGATCCACAAAAAGTCCATACATTGTGTCAGTTGATTTGTCCCTTAAGTTTCTTTCATAGTTTTCCCCTTCATCTCCTTTTTCCTTCTTGAAATTTAATTGTGTATGAAACCAGGCTGTTTGCCCTCGGGGCCTCCCCAGTCTGGGTTTTGCTGACTGCCTCCCCTTGGTGTCCTTTAACATGCTCCCCTGCTGTATTTCCTATACATTGGTAATTGAATCTAGAAGCTTGATCAGATTCAAGTTCATTTTTTTTGGTCAGTGCTACTTCACTGGTGATGTTGTGCTCTTCTATCAGAAGGCACCCAGTGTCTGGTTCTTTCTCTTTCTCTTTGTGATCTTAGAAACCTTTGAGGATTGATGCTTAGGTCCATTAATTTATTAAAGATTGAAAAATGGTGATATTCTAATTCTATCATTGTTCTTTTTATTAGCTGGGATACTTCTGTAGGAGAAATTTCCCTCTATCAACCCTTTGATGTTTTCATGGCACAGTCCTTTTTGGGAAGACAGACTAAATGCTTGATTCCTTTGCTTTGACTTAGTCAGCTTTCCAAACAGTGAACAGTTCTCTACCATCCACCAATGCTAACCAGTTCATTTGTTTTAGTAACATGGTGGACCTCATGGATTTAAGTGTATTCAGGGTGTTTTGATCCACAGCAGTTACTGCCTGTACTGATGCTCAGATTTTTCCAACTTTGGCCAGTGGGAACTTCCTCACTGGCCCCTGAGTCCTTTGTCATGACCCTAAGAGTCTTTGATAAGGTCCTGGCTAGTCTCATCTTATATATTTCCTGTGCCAGTCCCAGGACCAGTAATTTCTGTGAATAGCCCTGGTTCCTTACAGTAGGAAATGGTATTCAAAAGCACTATCAGTGTGTGCAGGATGCCTATTTCTCTTGGGTTGGTGATTGCTGCTAGGCCCTTTCAGTGTACAAATCTTGGCACCAGTTATTTTTTGTGTGTGTCAAAGATAAAATACTTTTTAATACTGATAACTTCCTATTCAAATTCAATTACAGGATTTTTGTCAGATTTCTTTTTTTTTTTTTTTTAAATAATTATTTTTTATTGAAGGGTAGTTGACGCACAGTATTACATTACATTAGTTTCAAGTGTACAACACAGTGATAAAACAATTATATACATACTTCTAGGTTCCAGCTATCACCCTACCAAGCTGTTACAATATCTTGACTATATTCCTTATGCTATACATTACATCCCGGTTACTTATTTATTTTACCATTGGAAGTCTGTCCTTTTTTTTTTTTTTTTTGTGAGGGCATCTCTCATATTTATTGATCAAATGGTTGTTAACGACAATAAAATTCTGTATAGGGGAGTCAATGCTCAATGCACAATCATTAATCCACCCCAAGCCTAATTTTCGTCAGTCTCCAATCTTCTGAGGCATAACAAACAAGTTCTTACATGGAGAACAAATTCTTACATAATGAATAAGTTACATAGTGAACAGTACAAGGGGAGTCATCACAGAAACTTTCGGTTTTGCTCATGCATTATGAACTCTAAACAGTCAGTTCAAATATGAATACTCATTTGGTTTTTATACTTGATTTATATGTGGATACCACATTTCTCTCTTTATTATTATTATTTTTAATAAAATGCTGAAGTGGTAGGTAGATACAAGATAAAGGTAGAAAACATAGTTTAGTGTTGTAAGAGAGCAAACGTAGATGATCAGGTGTGTGCCTGTAGACTATGTGTTAATCCAAGCTAGACCAGGGCAATAAAACATCCACGTATGCAGAAGATTTCTCTCAGAACAGGGGGGGTGAGGTTCTAAGCCTCACCTCTGTTGATCCCCAATTTCTCACCTGATGGCCCCCCTGCGACTGTGCCTGTCTTAGGTTGTTCCTCCCTTGAGGAGTCTTACCCGTCTCTGGCTAACCAGTCATCTTCCAGAGCCATACAGGGAAATGTGAAGTTGGTAAGTGAGAGGGAAGCCTTATTGTTTGAAAAGGTTAGCTTTTTACTTCTTTGCATATTTATGCCCTGTGGCTTCTATGCCCAGCATTTGTCTTGAGGTATCTTTACCACTTGGAGGAGTTATGATACTCGGTAAATTTGATATGAGGCACGATTTCTATTTAAGGGTTGTAATTAGGAAGGAAGAAGAAAAGCTATAGAAGTAGCAGGCGGAAGAAAACATGGGAAGATTGATTATTTCTTTGACATATCTTCTTGTAGAGTAACTTCAGCATGTATAGGTTTTAAACTACTAATTAAATTGCGCACACACATTAACATAATAGGAGTACAGTTACATAACCAAAGCATACCTGTAATTACCAGCCATCTCCAGTGAAACCAAGAAAACCAGTTAGGCACCTTAGGCATTTGTGAAAACTTATCTATGATATGGTGGATATTGTCCAACTGTACCTGAACAGTCTGAGAGAAATCAGACAAATTAAAACAGTCCATTCCTGGGAACTGTTCACATGCCATATGTTCTTTTAACAGTAAATAGTCTGTAGTTGTAAGACTTTGGAGCGCTACAATTTGCACTTCTCCAAATTCTTGGTTGAGTTCCAACAGTATAGATCCAGTCAAATTTGTTGTTTTACTGTATGCACAGGCCAGCTTAGATATCTCCTTCCTCATTCCCATGGCAAGTCCAGGAGCTGGTGGGATGAGTGCATCTACAGCTGTAGCAGTGTGTGGATCTTTGTTGGTGTTTTTTGATGATCATCTTCTGGCATGAGTCTTCCAGAGAGTGCAGATGTTGGAAGTTCTTTTTCATATCGTATCTTAGTTCATTTTCGGGGTAGCCCAATTAGGCTTTGATCCTTTGTATAAACACAAACAGACCCTTTGCCTACACTTTTATATGCCCTTTATACCCTTGTGTAGAACTCGTTGGAGGTTACCACACAGGAACTGCCCTTTTTTTTTTTTTTTGCTTTGTTTTTGGTATCACTAATCTACACTTACATGACGAATATTATGTTAACTAGGCTCTCCCCTATACCAGGTCTCCCCTATAAACCCCTTTACAGTCACTGTCCATCAGCATAGCAAAATGTTGTAGAATCACTACTTGCCTTCTCTGTGTTGTACAGCCCTCCCTTTTCTCCTACCCCCCCATGCATGTTAATCTTAATAGCCCCCTACTTCTCCCCCCCTTATCCCTCCCTACCCATCCATCCTCCCCAGTCCCTTTCCCTTTGGTACCTGTTAGTCCATTCTTGAGTTCTGTGATTCTGCTGCTGTTTTGTTCCTTCAGTTTTTCCTTTGTTCTTATATTCCACAGCTAAGTGAAATCATTTGGTATTTCTCTTTCTCCGCTTGGCTTGTTTCACTGAGCATAATACCCTCCAGCTCCATCCATGTTGCTGCAAATGATTGGATTTGCCCTTTTCTTATGGCTGAGTAGTATTCCATTGTGTATATGTACCACATCTTCTTTATCCATTCATCTATTGATGGACATTTAGGTTGCTTCCAATTCTTGGCTATTGTAAATAGTGCTGCAATAAACATAGGGGTGCATCTGTCTTTCTCAAACTTGATTGCTGCGTTCTTAGGGTAAATTCCTAGGAGTGCAATTCCTGGGTCAAATGGTAAGTCTGTTTTGAGCATTTTGATATACCTCCATACTGCTTTCCACAATGGTTGAACTAACTTACATTCCCACCAGCAGTGTAGGAGGGTTCCCCTTTCTCCACAGCCTCGCCAACATTTGTTGTTGTTTGTCTTTTGGATGGCAGCCATCCTTACTGGTGTGAGGTGATACCTCATTGTAGTTTTAATTTGCATCTCTCTGATAATTAGCGATGTGGAGCATCTTTTCATGTGTCTGTTGGCCATCTGTATTTCTTTTTTGGAGAACTGTCTGTTCAGTTCCTCTGCCCATTTTTTAATTGGGTTATTTGTTTTTTGTTTGTTGAGGTGTGTGAGCTCCTTATATATTCTGGACGTCAAGCCTTTATCGGATGTGTCATTTTCAAAGATATTCTCCCATACTGTAGGGATCCTTCTTGTTCTATTGATGGTGTCTTTTGCTGTACAGAAGCTTTTCAGCTTAATATAGTCCCACTTACTCATTTTTGCTGTTGTTTTCCTTGCCCGGGGAGATATGTTCAAGAAGAGGTCACTCATGTTTATGTCTAAGAGGTTTTCGCCTATGTTTTCTTCCAAGAGTTTAATGGTTTCATGGCTTACATTCAGGTCTTTGATCCATTTTGAGTTTACTTTTGTATATGGGGTTAGACAATGGTCCAGTTTCATTCTCCTACATGTAGCTGTCCAGTTTTGCCAGCACCACCTGTTGAAGAGACTGTCATTTCGCCATTGTATGTCCATGGCTCCTTTATCAAATATTAATTGACCATATATGTCTGGGTTAATGTCTGGATTCTCTAGTCTGTTCCATTGGTCTGTGGCTCTGTTCTTGTGCCAGTACCAAATTGTCTTGATTACTATGGCTTTATAGTAGAGCTTGAAGTTGGGGAGTGAGATCCCCCCTACTTTATTCTTCTTTCTCAGGATTGCTTTGGCTATTCGGGGTCTTTGGTGTTTCCATATGAATTTTTGAATTATTTGTTCCAGTTCATTGAAGAATGTTGCTGGTAGTTTCATAGGGATTGCATCAAATCTGTATATTGCTTTGGGCAGGATGGCCATTTTAACGATATTAATTCTTCCTAGCCACGAGCATGGGATGAGTTTCCATCTGTTAGTGTCCCCTTTAATTTCTCTTAAGAGTGACTTGTAGTTTTCAGAGTATAAGTCTTTCACTTCTTTGGTTAGGTTTATTCCTAGGTATTTTATTTTTTTTGATGCAATTGTGAATGGAGTTGTTTTCCTGATTTCTCTTTCTGTTGGTTCATTGTTAGTATATAGGAAAGCCACAGATTTCTGTGTGTTGATTTTGTATCCTGCAACTTTGCTGTATTCCGATATCAGTTCTAGTAGTTTTGGGGTGGAGTCTTTAGGGTTTTTTATGTACAGTATCATGTCATCTGCAAATAGTGACAGTTTAACTTCTTCTTTACCAATCTGGATTCCTTGTATTTCTTTGTTTTGTCTGATTGCCGTGGCTAGGACCTCCAGTACTATGTTAAATAACAGTGGAGAGAGTGGGCATCCCTGTCTAGTTCCCGATCTCAGAGGAAATGCTTTCAGCTTCTCGCTGTTCAATATAATGTTGGCTGTGGGTTTATCATAGATGGCCTTTATTATGTTGAGATACTTGCCCTCTATTCCCATTTTGCTGAGAGTTTTTAACATGAATGGATGTTGACCTTTGTCAAATGCTTTTTCAGCATCTATGGAGATGATCATGTGGTTTTTGTCTTTCTTTTTGTTGATGTGGTGGATGATGTTGATGGACTTTCGAATGTTGTACCATCCTTGCATCCCTGGGATGAATCCCACTTGGTCATGGTGTATGAGCTTTTTGATGTATTTTTGAATTCGGTTTGCTAAAATTTTGTTGAGTATTGTTGCGTCTACGTTCATCAGGGATATTGGTCTGTAGTTTTCTTTTTTGGTGGGGTCTTTGCCTGGTTTTGGTATTAGGGTGATGTTAGCTTCATAGAATGAGTTTGGGAGTATCCCCTCCTCCTCTATTTTTTGGAAAACTTTAAGGAGAATGGGTATTATGTCTTCCCTGTATGTCTGATAAAATTCCGAGGTAAATCCATCTGGCCCGGGGGTTTTGTTCTTTGGTAGTTTTTTGATTACCGCTTCAATTTCGTTGCTGGTAATTGGTCTGTTTAGATTTTCTGTTTCTTCCTGGGTCAATCTTGGAAGGTTATATTTTTCTAGGAAGTTGTCCATTTCTCCTAGGTTTCCCAGCTTGTTAGCATATAGGTTTTCATAGTATTCTCCAATAATTCTTTGCATTTCCGTGGGGTCCGTCGTGATTTTTCCTTTCTCGTTTCTGATACTGTTGATTTGTGTTGACTCTCTTTTCTTCTTAATAAGTCTGGCTAGAGGCTTATCTATTTTGTTTATTTTCTCGAAGAACCAGCTCTTGGTTTCATTGATTTTTGCTATTGTTTTATTCTTCTCAATTTTATTTATTTCTTCTCTGATCTTTATTATGTCCCTCCTTCTGCTGACCTTAGGCCTCATCTGTTCTTCTTTTTCCAATTTCGATAATTGTGACATTAGACCATTCATTTGGGATTGCTCTTCCTTTTTTAAATATGCTTGGATTGCTATATACTTTCCTCTTAAGACTGCTTTTGCTGTGTCCCACAGAAGTTGGGGCTTAGTGTTGTTGTTGTCATTTGTTTCCATATATTGCTGGATCTCCATTTTGATTTGGTCATTGATCCATTGATTATTTAGGAGCGTGTTGTTAAGCCTCCATGTGTTTGTGAGCCTCTTTGCTTTCTTTGTACAGTTTATTTCTAGTTTTATGCCTTTGTGGTCTGAAAAGTTGGTTGGTAGGATTTCAATCTTTTGGAATTTTCTGAGGCTCTTTTTGTGGCCTAGTATGTGGTCTATTCTGGAGAAGGTTCCATGTGCACTTGAGAAGAATGTATATCCCGCTGCTTTTGGATGTAGAGTTCTATAGATGTCTATTAGGTCCATCTGCTCTACTGTGTTGTTCAGTGCTTCCGTGTCCTTACTTATTTTCTGCCCAGTGGATCTATCCTTTGGGGTGAGTGGTGTGTTGAAGTCTCCTAGAATGAATGCATTGCAGTCTATATCCCCCTTTAGTTCTGTTAGTATTTGTTTCACATATGCTGGTGCTCCTGTGTTGGGTGCATATATATTTAGAATGGTTATATCCTCTTGTTTGACTGAGCCCTTTATCATTATGTAGTGTCCTTCTTTATCTCTTGTTACTTTCTTTGTTTTGAAGTCTATTTTGTCTGATATTAGTACTGCAACCCCTGCTTTCTTCTCACTGTTGTTTGCTTGAAATATGTTTTTCCATCCCTTGACTTTTAGTCTGTACATGTCTTTGGGTTTGAGGTGAGTTTCTTGTAAGCAGCATATAGATGGGTCTTGCTTTTTTATCCATTCTGTTACTCTGTGTCTTTTGATTGGTGCATTTAACCCATTAACATTTAGGGTGACTATTGAAAGATATGTACTTATTGCCATTGCAGGCTTTAAATTCGTGGTTACCAAAGGTTCAAGGTTAGCCTCTTTAGTATCTTACTGCCTAACTTAGCTCGCTTATTGAGCTGTTATATACACTGTCTGGAGATTCTTTTCTTCTCTCCCTTCTTGTTCCTCCTCCTCGATTCTTCATATGTTGGGTGTTTTGTGCTGTGCTCTTTCTAGGAGTGCTCCCATCTAGAGCAGTCCCTGTAAGATGTTCTGTAGAGGTGGTTTGTGGGAAGCAAATTCCCTCAGCTTTTGTTTGTCTGGGAATTGTTTAATCCCACCGTCATATTTGAATGATAGTCGTGCTGGATACAGTATCCTTGGTTCAAGGCCCTTCTGTTTCATTGTATTAAATATATCATGCCATTCTCTTCTGGCCTGTAGGGTTTCTGTTGAGAAATCTGACGTTAGCCTGATGGGTTTCCCTTTATAGGTGACCTTTTTCTCTCTAGCTGCCTTTAACACTCTTTCCTTGTCCTTGATCTTTGCCATTTTAATTATTATGTGTCTTGGTGTTGCCCTTCTTGGATCCTTTCTGTTGGGGGTTCTGTGTATTTCCGTGGTCTGTTCGATTACTTCCTCCCCCAGTTTGGGGAAGTTTTCAGCAATTATTTCTTCTAAGATACTTTCCATCTCTTTTCCTCTCTCTTCTTCTTCTGGGACCCCTATAATACGGATATTATTCCTTTTGGATTGGTCACACAGTTCTCTTAATATTGTTTCATTCCTGGAGATCCTTTTGTCTCTCTCTCTGTCAGCTTCTATGCGTTCCTGTTCTCTGATTTCAATTCCATCAATGGCCTCTTGCATTCTATCCATTCTGCTTATAAACCCTTCCAGAGTTTGTTTCATTTCTGCGATCTCCTTTCTGGCATCTGTGATCTCCCTCCGGACTTCATCCCATTTCTCTTGCGTATTTCTCTGCATCTCTGTCAGCATGTTTATGATTCTTATTTTGAATTCTTTGTCAGGAAGACTTGTTAGGTCTGTCTCCTTCTCTGGTGTTGTCTCTGTGATCTTTGTCTGCCTGTAGCTTTGCCTTTTCATGGTGATAGGAATAGTTTGCAGAGCTGGGACGAGTGACGGCTGGAAGAACTTCCCTTCTTGTTGGTTTGTGGCCCTCCTCTCCTGGGAGAACAGCGGCCTCTAGTGGCTTGTGCTGCGCAGCTGCGCGCAGACAGGGTTTCTGCTTCCTGCCCGGCTGTTATGGAGTTAACCTCCGCTGTTGCTGTGGGCATGGCCTGGCTCGGGCAGCTGCTCCAAAATGGTGGAGTCGCGTTGGAGCAGGAGCTGCTGGGAGGCTATTTATCTCCGTATGGGGCCTCCCTGCTCCCTGCAGCCCAGGGGTTAGGGTGCCCAGAGATCCCGGATTCCCTACCTCTGGATTAAGTGACCCGCCCTGCCCCTTTAAGGCTTCCAAAAAGCACCCGCCAAAACAAAACAACGCCCACCAAAAAAAAAAAGAAAAAAAAATTTTTTTAATTAAAAAAAAAAAAGTTTTTAATTAAAAAAAAAAAAAAAAAAGGTGGTCGTTCGTTTTTCTTTATTCTCCGGTGCCAGCCTCGGGCCTCTGCTCACCGGTCTTTCTGCCCTGTTTCCCTAGTATTGGGGTCCCTATCCCTTTAAGACTTCCAAGAAGTGCTCGCCAAAACGAAACAGCAAAAAAGCAAAAAAAAAATGGTCGCGCGCTTTTCTTATGTCCTCTGTCGCCCAGCCTCCAGTGCCCGCTCACTGTTCTTGCTGCCCTGTTTTCCTAGTATCGAGCGCCCTGCACTCTGGCCCGGATGGCTGGGGCTGGGTGCTCGGCAGTCCTGGGCTCCGTCTCCCTCCCGCTCTGCCTGCTCTTCTCCCGCCGGGAGCTGGGGGGAGGGGCGCTCGGCTCCCGCGTGGCCGGGGCTTGTATCTTACCCCCTTCGCGAGGCGCTGGGTTCTCTCAGGTGCGGATGTGGTCTGGATATTGTCCTGTGTCCTCTGGTCTTTATTCTAGGAAGGGTTGTCTTTGTTATATTTTCATAGATATATGTTGTTTTGGGAGGAGATTTCCGCTGCTCTACTCACGCCGCCATCTTCCGCCCCCTCTCAGATTTCTTATCTTACATATATGTCTCCTTTTCCACATACCAAGGATTTGAGAATGATAGAATTAGAAAATCACAATGAACATTCATTTTCTTTACCCCCCAATACATGCAGGGAAGTCATATAACTTACACGGGTCACATGGATATTAAGGGGAGGCTGCCTGGCCTCAGAACCTGACTCTAAACGAATACACACTAAACTACCTTTCTCCTACCAGCTCTGTAAAATTCCATCATGGATCTGTGGTCCGCCTGGTGGACCCACAAGTGCAAACAAATCCCACACCAAAATGAGAGTTTCTCCCCTTCAATGTATCTGCTAACTGGGCCAGTAGCTTCTACCTGGGCTCCTGTTCCCGTGGAATGAATGGGTTCACTCAAGATACAACTTGGCCATCAAGCAAATATACGTCTAGCAGAAGTCCCACGTGGGTTTCCCAGACATGCCCGTGCAGATCTGAGTGGGACACTGGTTGCTTGTATATGCTCCCCACCCATTTCCCCTTTTTTCTTTTTTGAGGGCAGTGCCACCCACTTCTCCAGCCTCAGTAAATCTTGACTTGACTGGAGAGATTGCTTGAGTTTGATGTGAGGGCTGAGCCTTGAGAGTATCTCAGGATACTGAGGGTCATATCACCATGGCAGAATGACAGGAGCACAGATTCAGAGTTAGCTGACTTGATTTCCAGCCCTTGCTCTGCCTTGGTAACCTCCTTAGCCTCTATTTTTTTCTACTATGAAATGGGATTCTCGGGTGTAAGGTGGGGTGATGATAAAACCTCCTGGCAGGGTGACTGGGGAGATTAAATAGGATCATATATAGGAATAGGGCTGTGACTTGGATCTGTTGACCCATTGTTTCCCTCGAGGACCTCTGCACCCTGGGGTGCGGAAGGAGTGGCTGGGGAGGGGTTTGGGTCCCAAACATCATTTGTTGCTGGTGGCAACTCAGGACCAGAGCAACTGGCTCACCAAGGCTGTCAGGGAATTAATTTTGCCTGTAACTGCCTCAATAAGCCAGCAGCCTGCGTGGGCCCCTGCGCAGTGGGTGTGCTCAGATAATTGCTCAAGTACTTTGTTAAAAGAGAAAAGCTCCCTCTGTTTCCATTAACTCCCTGCGTGGGGCAGTTCCAGCCCAGTGCTCCAGGTACCACTTGCAGTTCAATTTCTCCATCATGATGGACTGAGATACCTGAGCTCCTGCCCCTCCACTAACCACATGCATTTACAAACAGCCGAGATTAGCCAGCTGGTTCTTCACTGGTCCTTTTTTGTAATCATCTCCTCCTCCTGATCTTCCTCCCACCCTCTTCAACTGGTAGAGCCTTGAATGCATTTCACTTTGCATTTCAAATGTCGCAGGAAGGCTTTCAGCCACAGTGGGGCCTGGTGAATTAGTTTCTTAGAAGACAAACTGAGCACACAGGAGCTGTTATAATTCCCTGCCCCCACAGCCAACATGACAAAGAATAGCACAGTAGCATATAAATCTACTACTTGCATATGTTTACTTACTCACAATGGAATTCTCTTTCAACTTGACCCCAGGGGATAGAGATTACAGAATTGGCTGGTAGCTAAAATAACCCACTGAAAAAGAGTTTTATCTAAACAGCTATACTCATCCATTTACATAAGTTCTCATGAGAACTTTAGGATAAAATGAAGGAGGAGCTGCTTGTGAGAAGCATGAACCAAGGTGATTTCTACTCTATTCGATTCTGACAACAGGTTTGCTACCCAGGGCTGGGTGTGTTTCTCCACCTTAGACTGTGGGTTGCAAACTAGAAGGATATGATTTTCATTGAAAATAAATATGTGTCCCTACCTTGGAAAAAAGAATTTCCAAGTGGTATGTCACCTGAGTGTCTGGTTTTTGGGAAGTGCAATGGTCAGTGGGCTGCTGGGCTTGCCTCATTAAGGCAGGGTGGTGGAATGAATAGGGCTGACTGTGCTCCGGGAAAAGGGTAGGTGCAAATCTGGGTATCAAAGAGGTCAGGCCGGGCAGGTCCAAGGACAGGCAAGGACGAGCCCAGGGGAGTGAAGGGATGGGTATGAGACCAAAACTACCCACAGGGCCAGACACCCAGCTCGTTGCTATGGAGAGCTGCTTGCCTGATGAGTGGATGGATTAGTGCAGGGGCCGGCAAACTATGGCCTGTGGGCCAGTCTGCCCCAATGCCTGTTTTTGTACAGCCTGTGAGCTAAGCATGTTTTTAAATATTTTTTAATTGTTGGGAAAAAATCAAAGAAGAAAAATACTCCTTGACATTAAACTTATGGAGTTCAAGCTTATTATAAATAAAGTTTTATTGGAACACAGCCATACTTACCTGTTTACATAATGTCTGAGGCTGCTTTTGTGCTGTCATGGCAGAGTTAAGGAGCTGCAGCAGAGGCTGAGTAGACTGTAGCATCTAAAATACTTACCATTTGGCACTTCACAGAGTTTGCCAACCTGTTGATTTGTGTCATCTAGAAGCACAGGCTTGAGAAAGTTTGGGTTTTGGATAGAATTAAGACCAAGTGAAATGATCCATGACCTTGTTGGTGTCAGTGCGGACCAGTTTCCTAATCTGTGGAATGGGTGTATTAACATGACCCGTCTCATAGGTGGCTGCCCCCTAAGAACCTGCTGGAGGAAGTCCTGTGATATATTTCAAGGTATTTGCGTGGCTGGGAGAGGTCACAGAAATTCACTGGCAAATGTTTTGTTTTTAGACCTGGGTCATCATCTGAATCATTCACTGAACTTTTAAAACTGGGGAGCTCTGGACCACCATTCCTGGGAGAGAGTGATTTGGCAGGTCTGAGGTGGGGCTCAGAGTCGGTACTGTCAGCAAGCTGCTCAGGGATGGGGATGCAGTGATTGCACCCGTGCCCCCTGAGTCGCAGATGAAGACATGCAGGGTTTTACCAGTCCTCTGGGTCCATCTTCAATCTCCTCCACCTGCACCCTTTCCTTCTGAGATGTCATGGCCCCATGTTTCTCCTCTTGTCCCCACACTGAGCTCAGGTGTCCTGTGGCACCTTGGTTTGTGGGCAGCATTCTTGCTGCTCAAGGCTGGGAGCTTACTTATGGCCTGGCTCAGGGCCTGGTCTCCCTTTGAAAGCCCCCAGCTAAGGCCACCCTTGGTTCCATCCATGGCTGGAGGCAGGAGGTGTGGCTTTGACTTCCACTCAGCTGCTCCCCAAGTGGGGGCACCCAGGCAAACCATGTAACAGCCAGTCCCTCCCTCCAGCCAAGGCCTCAGTTTCCTCATCTGTACTCATGGCTGGTCCTCCCTGAGGCCTGAGGGGCCCAGAGAGACAGTAGTCACACAAGCACTTGGTAAGTGGAGAACAGCGTCCAGGTGCAGGTGGGGTTTGTAGATGCTCAGTGTGGGGGCTCCAGCCGGCCCAGAACCCGGAGATGTGCATTCAGCCCACTCTGGACACTTGGTCTCCACGTTCCAAGCTACGTGCCGAGGCTGTTGACCTACCCCAGTGAAGAAACATGGACGCTGGGTGCAGGTTGACCAGCACCAAAAGTCCTATATCCTGGGAAGCACCTTGATCCTGGGCAGGCTGAGTGGTTGTTCCCCCAGTTGGGCCAACCCAGGAACTGAACCGTTGCTGGCAGCACAAGGCAGAACAGCTGATATCAAGGGAAGGGCCTGGAAGGTGGTGAGTCAGAGGAGTGGACTTTTGGCTTACGGGCAAGGCCCCTTTCCTTCTGGACAGGACTTCCAACCCTACCCCCAGGGCCCCTCTTCTGGGCCCCCTCTGAGTTGACCTGGAGCCTAGGCGAAGCCTGCTTTAGAATTTGTCCACTTTTCTCCAACTTCCCCTCCCTCCCAAGTTTGAGCCATCCCATTATCATTTCTCGCCTGGAGGCGGCTTCTGAGCTTGTCCTCGTTTCCACTCTGGCTTGTGTCAAATGCACCCTCAACACGGTCTACTCAACCAGTACACTGAATGTCAGTCCAATCATGTGGTCCATACTTCAGTTCTTTAACGGCTCCCCAGTCCTCTCAGGCCTGGTCCCTCCTCCTCTCTAGTCTTCGCTCTTGCTCCTCTGCCTTGTTCACTCTGTGCACCTCCTTCCTGGCTGGGCATCTCTCTGATTCTTGAGATGCTATTTCCCTTCTTAGCCTGGCCAGCTTCTCTCCTTTCAGGCCCCAGCTCCAACACCATTTCCTCAAGGAAGCTTTCCTTAGCCTCCCTGATGGGACTGGTTTTACTGGTTTTACCTGTACTTCAGAGCACCTGATACAAATGTGATTCTAGTTTGTATGTGTGTGTAATCACTTTATGGCTGTCTCCTCTACAACGCTGTAAACTTCATGATGGCGGGGATCATATTTCTCTTGGCCCCAGCTGTATTCCCAGCAACTAGCACAGTGCCTGGGATATACTAGCTGCTCAATAGATGAATGTGTGGTTGAATGGCTTATTGGATGGAGAGATGGATGCAGGTGTAATGGGGTGGATTGTAGATAGATTATAGTTGGATGGTGGGTGGAAAGATAGATGGAAATGGATGAATGATTGGAACAATAAAGGATGAGACCAGAAGGATGGATGAGAAGGATGGTAGGATGAATGCACAGGTGGATAGGGGCTCCTGTGATCCTGGACTCCTTGTCCCTGGTCACCCCCAGTAACGAAGATTGTTTCCTGTCCCAGCCTCATTCCATCTGTGCTCTTGTTTTTTTCTCAATGGTAATAGCTACTGGCGTTACTGGCAAAGGGGCCATACATTTCCCCATCTCTTTGGGAAGACGGTTTGGCTGCAAGGAGGCAGCAGAGGGGTTCTGGTAGGTTCCAGTGAAGATGAGGCCCAATGACTTGTCTTCCTTTCCACAGAAGTCTACTACCTGTTAGAATCACTTGGATGTCACCTGGGAATATGACCCTGAGCAGCTGAGGCTCTGGGCCCTCCTTCCCTGGGCTGGGCCCTCTTTGGGCAGGTTCTGCACCGTGAGTGGCAGTGGCCAGCTGCTGCTGCTGGTATGAACTAGGAGGCAGCAAACCTTTTCTGTATAGGACCAGGTAGTAAATATTTTAGGCTTTACAGGCCATAGGGTCTCTGTTGTAATTATTCAACTCTGCTTTTGTAGCACAAAAGCAGCCATAGAGAATATGTAAATAAGTGTGACCCTGTTTCAATAAAACTTCACAAAAACAGGTAGATTTGCCCCACAGGCTATATAGTTTGCCAACTCCTGCCTTAAAACAGTAGCTCTTTAAAGTCTTTGGACCAAAAGTATTAATATTACCTGGGAACCAGTTAGCAATCCAAGTTCTTTTCCCTGACCTAGACATACTGAATCAGAAACAAATATTTTCTGTTCACACCCCCATTTCCTTCTGGGACTCCAATTACACATATTACTAGGGTGCTGGAAGTTGTCCCAGAGCTCTTAATTTTTAAAAAATCCTTTTTTCCCCTCTCTGATTCATTTTATCTTGAAGTTCACTAATCTTTTCTTTTGCAGTGTCTGATCTTCTGCTAATCCCATCCAGTATTGCTTTTCATCTGAGACACTGTAATTTCATGCCTTGAATTTTGATTTCAGTCTTTTAAAAATACCTTCCAGGTTTCTATGTAACTTTTCAACATATGGAATACAATGATAATAATTGTTTAATGTCCTTGTGTGCTAATACTAACATCTGTTGTCAGTTCTGGGCTGATTCCAGTTAGTTGACTTTTTCCCTCACTATTGTCATGTTTTTCTGCTTCAATGAATGGATTCTTTGATTGGATGTCAGATATTGTGATTTTTTTTTTTTTTACCTGTTTGGGTGCTGGATATTTTTGAGTTCTTGGAATTTTTTCTGAAGTGTAGTTAAATTACAGCTTGATTCCTTTGACTCTTGCTTTTAAGATTTGGTAGGCAGGACCAGAGCAGTGCTTTCTGGGGTTAATTATTCTCCACTCCTGAGGCAAGGCCTTCCTCAATACCCAATGTACATAAGGTTTTCCAGTCTGGCTGATGGGAATGGGCACTATTCTTGGTCCTCCTTTTGGGAGGTTTTTCATGACTATGGGTACTTTCCCCACATGCATGTGTTGATCAGTCTCTGCTAAACACTCAAAGGCTAACCGTCTGCAGGTCTCTGGAGTTCTCTCTATACAGCTCTCTCCTGTCCAGCACTCTGCCCACCAACTGCTAGTAGCACAGGTCTCCCCTACCTCTCAGCTCTGTCTCTTCAGCTCAGAGTCCGCTGAGCATCTCTTGGGTTTCCCTTTGCACCACATCTGGGAACTTTCGGAAGGCAGCAAGCTGGGGCAAGCATAGATCTTACCTTGTTATTTCCTGTATCTCAAGATCACTGTCCATCATTACCTGATGTCTACTGGTACTGAAAACCATTGCCCATCTTGGCCGAATGTGTTTCTGTAAGCAAATGCGCTGACATCTGGTGTTCTGATTGGTTAAAAGCAGTAACTCAGACTTTATAAATTTTAGGACATTTGATTCCTCAGAACTTCCATGAAGTAGTTATTTTCATTTTACAGCTGAGGAAACTGAGGTGCAGGCAGGGGAAGCGACCATTTGCCTGACCCCAAGCTCTCATATTTTCATGATGTGATGCTGCTCCCCTTATGCGTCTGCCAGTCCCTGCCGGAATGTCTCCTCTTCAAACCAGAGCACATCCTGGGCGTGCAGTGCACTGAGCTGAGCCAGACCCTCCTCCAACTCAAAGTGGGGGCTGGGAGCCGGGATCATCAGCATCCCCAGGGACTTGTTAGGGATGCAGAGGCTTGGCCCCGTCCCAGACCTCCTGGAGCAGACCCCGCATGTTAGCGAGATCTCAGGTGATTTTCTGTGCACATCACAGTTCACACATTAAGTTAGGAAAGAGTTCCTGAACCTCGAACTTCTGAGACCAGTCCTGGCTCCCAGGGAGCATAGAACTGAGCTGAACTGAGAGGAAGTACAGCCCGAAATGGGGTCCCACACCCAGGGTGAGCCTGAAGGTCCCCGCCTCTCTTCCAGTGGTAGTTTGTGTGCCTGGAACAGCCCATCCTGGACAAGGCTCCCAGAGAAGCTGGCTGAACCTGCCCTCTGCCCTCTGGGAGTTCGTCTAGATGCTGGTTTTCCAGGAAGCTGTGACTTACCTTGCCTTCATCTACCTGTCAGGTGCTGGCCTCCTGAGCACTGGGAGAAGGTGCCAGGAAAGCCTCCTGGGGAGGGGCTGCCAGCCAAGGTGCCTTCCCTGCAGGACTGGCCCAGGCTGGCTGGGGCCCACGGCAACACTGCCTGCCCCAGTCCCCAGCCCTCCTGCGTGTCCATAGCCAGGGACAGGTCATAAAACAGCTGGAGAGCTCACCTCCACACTTACTTTCTGAGGCTTTGTTTCTGCATTTTGGCAGAAATGTTTCTGAAAATGCTTCTGATTCCTTCTCAGGAGGAGAGGGACCTCTGAGGTGATGGTCCTCTTGCACCAAAGCCACAGAATAGGAGAAGGTACCGCTGTTAAAGGGGCTGTTTAGTTCTCATTTATTTCCCCTGAGGCCATTACTTTGTAACGCACATAAATTGCTCCCCAGGATAAGGGTGGCATCCGGAAGATCCTAAGGTCCAAAGAGCTGGGAGAAGCTTAACAGAGTTCTAGACCAGACCCCTCTCCCCAGGTAAGCATGATTTTTCTGTGAAGAGAGAGCTCCAGGCACAAGCAGAAGTTTTTTCCTAAACAGGAGCCTCCACTACCCAGTACCCACACCTGCACAGTATTTATGAACCGTGCTGCAGCCAGGTGCCAGGGAAACATGAATCAGCTCAGCTGTGAAGTCAGAGCGACCTGGCTTTGAATGTGAAATGCGCTGTGTGTTAGCTGTGTGGCTCTCAATGAGTTTAGAAGCTTTGGCCTTGAATACTTCATCTAGACAATAGGGCGATAATAAGACCTACCTGAAGAGTTTCATTAAGCAAGTAAATGTATGGACCAGGTGTGATGATTGACTGTATGTGTCAACTTGTCTGGGTCATGAAGCGCCCAGCTACTTATTAAACATTTTTTCTGGGTGTGTCTGGGAGGTTATTTTCAGATGAGGTTAGCACTTGAATTGGTAGACTCAAATAGCTACCTAATCCCGGCTACAATACCACCTGATCGAACTATGAATACGTCTAATTTATCTGGAATTTTGCTTCATGTCTCAGCTTTTGCTGTCGGGATGCATCTCACTGTTAAATCAGCCCTGCATCTTATTACAGTGACTGAAGCCACTTAGAAATAACTCCAGTGAGATATTTAGCATATTATTTTTAATCTGATGGGTAAACTCACATTAGTGCAGCTGTTCATGTCAAAGAGAAGGGAACAGAGCAAGGTTGTTTTGGGCGCCTGCTGGGCTCACGTCATAGAGGGTGGCTGGTTATCTTGCATTCTGTCTATTTCTGCTGCGGTAGCTGTCACTGCCTTGTCGCTGGTGGCAATAATAAAACTTGAAGAATGGGGAAATATCCTAATTGGGTTAGAAGGCCCTGACTAAACAAGGAAGGCAGTTTTCCAGATGAAGGAGGATCCTGGCCTTAATGTCATTTTCCCAAGCCTTGTGCTAGGCACGCTTCCTGCACACCCACTTCTTTAATGTGTTTGCTTCTTCTTTGGCAGAACTAACTCCCAGGACGGAGACCATCAGCTGCCTCGCTCACTGGCCAGCTAGGTTCACCTGCCCATGGGGCTTAGATCTCACAGTAGAGGTCCTTCTGGAATCATACTTTGGAATTGCTGTTCCCTCAGCTGGAGACAGGCTTTCCCTGGGCATTTGTATGGCTGTCTCCTTGCCATTCAGGCTAAAATGTCACCTCCTTAGAGGAGCCCTCCCTGACCAGCTGTCTAACGCAGCGTCCACCCTGCCAGTAGTCTCATCCAGTGTCAACCAGTGAGTGAGCCATTTCTGATGCGTGGTTCAGCCAAGCCTTCAGATAGCTTCAGCTCTAACTGGTATCTGACTGTGAGGACATGAGACTTAAAGCGAGAACAGCTTAGCTGAGTCTGGTCAACTCCCTGAACCTTGAGAGATGTTAGAAGCTGTTGTTGCAAGCTGCTGAGTGTTAGCTAATTTTATCCTCACTGCAACCCTACAAGAAGGGACATTCTTATTCCCTTTAGAAAGGAGAAAACGGAGCCATGGAGAGGCTGCTTAATCCCTGCTACTGTGCTATGAGGCTTTTTTAATGTCCTCCTTCTATAGAGGCTAAACTGAGGTTCAGAGGGACTAGAAAACGTGTCCAGGGTCCCTGCTGGTGGCTATGGGGTTGGCAAGAAGCCCAAAGGGCTTGAGGCCTGAGTTTCCAGCCTCACCCTCCCTGCCATGTGTGGCTCTTTTCCAGCTGTGCGTCCACATTTCTCACCCAACAGGCCCTTTCCTGGGAGCTGCTCTCGCCCCATGCCAGCACGAGGGGCTAACATTTTGAAAGCTCTGCTAGGAACAGTGCTGGGCAAAATAAATTCCAGATGAAGCAAAGAGCTAAACAAACAAAACACTAGAAGAGAATATTTTGCAGAATATATAGGAGAATATTTTTACAATCTTGGGGAGTGTAAGCCTTCCTCACAAGTCACCAAAACCAGATACCACTAATGGAAAGAGTGACATACTTGACTATATAAAAACAAAAAATTTGGATGGACAATTTAAAATACTTGATGACATTAAGTGGTACTTAGAAGGCAGGAGAAAAGGCATTCTCAGACCTGGCTGGTATTTGTCATCACATGTTTATGTCTGTAAAGGGTTTTGTAGTTTTTTTTTTGTGGGGGGGGTTATATTTTTAAGGATGTGAAGTTTTCTGGCTAATGTGCTGTACGTGTAAAATGCATGCCAGATTTTAAAGAATTAGTATGAAAAAGATGATGTAAAATATCTCGTTAATAATTTTTTAATATTGACAATAGTTTGAAATGATAATCTTTGATATACTAAATCAAACAAAATATATTACTAAAATTAAATTCACGTTTCCTTTTTAAAACAATGTAGTGAATAGAAAATTTAAAACCACATATGTGACATGCATTTTTTCTAGTGGACAGCACTATTTTAGATTGTGGCTGAGTGAACACTTTTTGTGGGCCTTACAGAAGTTTTTGATTCGGCCCGTCCTGGGTTTAATTCCCCACAATCCTTAGTGTACTAGGCCACATGGCTGAAGGTTTCCATCTTCCTAGCCTGGGCTGAGCAGTGGGTCAGCAGGGACTGGAGAAGCTGGCTTTGATGTCTGTCTTTGCCCCTCCTGGCCTCACTTTTCCCTTTGTGCATGACATGGAAGAGCTCAGAGGGAGAGCTGCCAAGCAGAGCTGGACGAGGGTGAAGTATAGGAAGCAAGACCCTGGTAGCCCAACTCCCGCCCAATTCCCAAGGCTATGCGGGTCCCGTTTACCTGAGCCCATAGGTAAAATGGGTTTGAACTCAAAGGCACCAGAATACTCCACATCAGTAAGAGCGGGGAGAGCAGGGTCAGTGTGCCTAAAGTGTGTGTGTGTATGGGGGCCATCAGATTTCTGCTCCCCGCTTTTACAGGCAATTCCTTCTTATAGTTCTTTCTTCTTCCAGCCTGACAAACTTTGAGTGAGTCGGAACGTTGGGGTTACCCACTGCCTATACCGAGACGGCCGCCATATTCCTCACTGAATGAGTTAGAAATAGTACTCAACTCTGAGCAGAGACACAGGAAAGACCCATCCTCCCCAGTAAAACCTGTAGCTCAAACACATCATCTCAGGTTTTGATTTTCCTCTCACACAGAATTCCAGAGGATGATGTTTCAGGCCTGGTGGGGGGCTCCTCAGCCACCAGGCACCTGCTCTTCTTTTGCCTTTCTGCTCTACCGCCGTTAGTGAGTGGCTTTCTCACTTAAGGCAGCCTTAAGTTTGCCTCTGCTCCAAAGTGATTGTTGGTGCTCTACTCCTCATATCTGCATTCCAGGCAGTAAAAGGAGAAAGGTGGGAAAGCAAAAACGTGCATCCCTGTTCTCAGATATTGTACCTAGAAACCTTTGCTCACCGTTCATTGACCAGAATTTAGTTACTCATGTGCAGGGGAGGCTGGGAAACGCATTTTTCTAGCCGTGTATATTGCCACCTTCAACTAAGTAAGAGTTCTCTTTCTAAGAGAGACCAGGAGAATGAATGTTGGTGGCCAGCTAGCAATCTCTGCCTCACTTAGAATAGCATTCAAGGCCTCATGGGCACTTTCACCAGTGAGCTCCTCTCCCTGCACTGCAGGCCTGGGTCTCTGATGGGAGGACACCGAGAGTAAGACATTCAGCTCTGTTAGGCTTGTCTGCCCTGCCTTTGATAACCAACTCATGACCAAGCTTGTGTGTTCTGCTTTTCCATTGCTTCCTGGGCAGCATCTGGAACCCACGGCAAGAGCAGAGCTGCTAACAGCTCTTATTTTGTTCCCCAGAGAGAAGGGTGGTTTCCATTCAGCTGCCCTGGAGTCCCGCTGAATGCCCTGCAATGGCCACTGAGAAGGCGCTGCTGACTTAGGGCCACGGGTTGCAGCCTACTCATCACCCCCACACACTGCATGTGCACACCCCCCATTCCTCCCCTCCAACTTTCACACTCACCTACATTTCTCCCACCTCTCTCTCACCCCCGCCTCCCCAAGGAAAGACACATCTTCTAGTGTTAATATCTTTTCACCTGGATCAGGTTACACAGGTAAGCAGTATGAGCAGATCTCCCACAATATGAGCAGATCCTTGTAAGACCTGAGCACAGTAGGGGGGTGCAGGTGATGGCAGCCTGGGATCCAAGCCCTGCAGGCCCCACCACGGCCACCACAGGCACCTTTGTCATTCATCCTTTCAACTGGGCAACCTCACAAGTCAAACATCAGGTCTAATTTTTAAAGCTGTTTTCATGACAGTGGTTTTCCATTTAATCCCCCAGAGCTAACAATATGTAATCAGTTTTCCTTAACAAATGACCTCCTTTAACTTCATTAGTTCATAATTAATTTGCTAGCGTGTAACCAAGATAATTAACACTCCTGATTAGAGACAGGCAAAAAAGAAACCTGTTTTTCATGGCCAAGGCAAATATTGATTAAAATCTGAGCTGTTTCCTAATTTTCCTTACAATTTAATTCATTGAAGGTGATGGTGATCTGTGGGTTTTGTCTAAAAAATTAAAATGGAGGCAAGACGAAGGGGTCTTGTTACAGAGCACTTTACTGCCAGCTCACGTTTTGGATAATTTTGCTTTCTTTTCCTTGGATACAAAGATAGGAAGCCTGAGAATCAAGTGGCAACTGAATGTGTTTAAAAGAGACTTGAAATACCTGGAGAGATTTTCAGCTTGTTAGGAGCTGATAGCAGGAGGGCCAGGGTAGGGACCAGGGAGAAAGCTGCGCAGGACTTGCAAGGCCTATCTGGTCATGAGACCAGCCTGTGGTTTACCAAGCTCTTCACTCCTGTATCTCATTTGGTCCCCATGCAGCTGTGTGGTGGGCCCCCAGCGAGCCTCAGCATTCCATCTGAGAAAACAGCCCCAGAGGAGTGAGATGGGGCAGGGAAGCTGAGCCAAACCAGGAACTGTGCCCTCTGCAGACGTGACCCTGCATCTCCTCGTCCTTCGTGAGGACAGATGTAATGTTGCCAGGCGTTGGGCTTCTGCTCTCTCTCAGCTTCACCTGCACTTGGATCAGAGAGTTAAGCAAGGTGCCAGGCCACGAACTTTAAGGAGCCCTCAGCATCAGGGTGGGCATTTGTGCCCTCGCCACCTCCTGGTGTCATGCTCACACAGGCCCTGCATGGGAGTTCCCTGAGTGCTGGCACTCATGCCCTGCCAGGCCCCATACTACTCATGCTTAATGCTTTTTTTGGTTGTTATCATTAATCTACAATTATAGGAGCAACATTATGGTTACTAGACTCCCCCCATCATGAAGTCCCCCACACACACCCCATTACACTCATCAGCGTAGTAAGATGCTATAGAATCACTACTTGTCTTCTCTGTGTTGTACAGACCTCCCCGTGTCCCCCACCTACATTATGTGTGCTAATCATAATGCCCCTTTCCCTCTTATCCCCTCGTTCCCACTCATCCTCTCCAGACCCTTCCCCTTTGGTAACTCTTAGTTCATTCTTGGGTTCTGTGAGTCTGCAGCTGTTCTGTTCCTTCAGTTTTTTCTTTGTTCTTATACTCCACAGATGAGTGAAATCATGATACTTGTCTTTCTCCACCTGGCTTATTTCACTGAGCACAATACCCTCTAGCTCCATCCATGTTGTTGGAAATGGTAGGATTTGTTTTCTTCTTATGGCTGAATAATATTCCATTGTGTATATGTACCACCTCTTCTTTATCCATTCATCGACTGATGGATACTTAGGTTGCTTCCATTTCTTAACTATTGTAAATAGTGCTGTGATAAACATAGGGGTGCATATGTCTTTATTAAACTGGGCTCCTGCATTCTTAGGGTAAATTCCTAGAAGTGGAATTCCTGGGTCAAATGGTATTTCTATTTTGAGTATTTTTAGGAACCTCCATACTACTTTCCACAATGGTTGAACTAATTTACATTCCCACCAGCAGTGTAGGAGGGTTCCCCTTTCTCCACAACCTTGCCAACATTTGTTGTCTGTCTTTTGGATGGTGGCAATTCTTACTGGTGTGAGGTGATGATATCTTATTGTGGTTTTAATTTGCATTTCTCTGATGACTAGAGATGTGGAGCATCTTTTCATGTGCCTGTTGGCCATCTGAATTTCTTCTTTGGAGAAGTGTCTGTTCAGATCCTCTGCCCATTTTTTAATTGGATTGCTTGCTTTTTGTTTGTTGAGATTCATGAGCTCTTTATATATTTTGGATGTCAACCCTTTATCAGATATGTTATTTTTTATGAATATATTCTCCCATACTGTAGGATGTCTTTTTGTTCTATTGATGGTGTCCTTTGCTGTACAGAGGATTTTCAGCTTGATATAGTCCCACTTGTTCATTTTTGCTTTTGTTTCCCTTGCCCAGGGAGATATGTTCATGAAGAAGTTGCCTATGTTTATGTCCAAGAGATTTTTATCTATGTTTTTTCTAAGAGTTTTATGGTTTCATGACTTACATTCAGGTCTTTGATCCATTTCTAATTTGCTTTTGTGTATGGGGCTAGACAACGATCCAGTTTCATTCTCTTACATGTACCTGTCCAGTTTTGCCAACACCATCTGTTGAAGAGGCTGTCATTTCCCCATTATATATCCATGGCTCCTTTATCATATATTAATTGACGTATATGTTTGGGTTGATATCTGGACTCTCTATTCTGTTCCACTGGTCTGTGGCTCTGTTCTTGTGCCAGTACCAAATTGTCTTGATTACTGTGGCTTTGTAGTAGAGCTTGAAGTTGGGAAGCAAGATCCCCCCTGCTTTATTCTTCCTTCTCAGGATTGATTTGAATACTCAGGGTCTTTTGTGGTTCCATATGAATTTTAGAACTACTTGTTCCAGTTTGTTGAAGAATGCTGTTGGTAATTTGATAGGGATTGGATTGAATCTGTAGATTGCTTTGGGCAGTATGGCCATTTTGACAATATTAATTCTTCCTAGCCAAAAGCATGGGATGAGTTTCCATTTGTTAGTGTCCTCTTTAATTTCTCTTAAGAGTGTCTGATAGTTTTCAGGGTATAGGTCTTTCACTTCCTTGGTTAGGTTTATTCCTAGGTATTTTATTCTTTCTGATGCAATTGTGAATGTAGTTGTTTTCCTGATTTCTCTTTCTGCTAGTTCATTGTTAGTGTATAGGAAAGCCACAGATTTCTGTGTGTTAATTTTGTATCCTGCAACTTTGCTGAATTCAGATATTAGTTCTAGTAGTTTTGGAGTTGAGTCTTTAGGGTTTTTTATGTACAATATCATGTCATCTGCAAATAGTGACAGTTTGACTTCTTCTTTACCAATCTGGATTCCTTGTATTTCTTTGTTTTGTCTGATTGCCATGGCTAAGACCTCCAATACTGTGTTAAATAACAGTGGGGAGAGTGGGCATCCCTGTCTTGTTCCTGATCTTAGGTGAAAAACTTTCAGCTTCTTGCTGTTAAGAATGATGTGGGCTGTGGGTTTATCATATACGGCCTTTATTATGTTGAGGTACGTGTCCTCTATTCCCATTTTATTGAGATTATTTTCATGAATGGATGTTGAATTTTGTTGAATGCTTTTTCAACATCTATGGAGATGATCATGTGGTTTTTGTCCTTTTTGTTGATGTGGTGGATGATGTTGATGGATTTCCAAATGTTGTACCATCCTTGCATCCCTGAGATGAATCCCACTTGATCGTGTTGTATGATCCTCTTGATGTATTTTTCAATTCAGTTTGCTAATATTTTGTTGAGTATTTTTGCATCTATGTTCATCAGGGATATTGGTCTGTAATTTTCTTTTTTTGTGGGGCCTTTGCTTGGTTTTGGTATTAGAGTGATGCTGGCTTCATAGAATGAGTTTGGAAGTATTCCCTGCTCTTCTATTTTTTTTGAAAACTTTAAGGAGAATGGGTATTATGTCTTCTCTGTATGTCTGATAAAATTCAGCGGTGAATCCATCTGGCCCGGGAGTTTTGTTCTTGGGTAGTGTTTTGATTACCAATTCAATTTCTTTGCTGGTAATTGGTCTGTTTAGATTTTCTGTTTCTTCCTTGGTCAGCCTTGAAAGGTTGTAGTTTTCTAGGAAGTTGTTCATTTCTTCTAGGTTTTCCAGCTTGTTAACATATAGATTCTCATAGTATTCTCTAATAATTCTTTGTATTTCTGTGGGGTCCATCATGATTTTTCCTTTTCATTTCTGATTCTGTTTGTGTGTGTAGATTCTCTTTTTCTCTTAATAACTCTGGCTAGGGGTTTATCTATTTTCTTTATTTTCTCAAAGAATCAGCTCTTGGTTTCATTGATTTTTTTCTATTGTTTTGTTCTTCTCAATTTCATTTATTTCTTCTCTGGTCTTTATTATGTCCGTCCTTCTGCTGACTTTGGGTCTCCTTTGTTCTTCTTTTTCCAGTTTCAATAGTTGTGACTTTACACTGTTCACTTGGCATTGTTCTTCCTTCTTTAAATAGGCCTAGATTGCTATATACTTTCCTCTTAGAACTGCCTTTGCTGCATCCCACAGAAGTTGGGGCTTTACGCTGTTGTTGTCGTTTGTCTCCATATATTGCTTGATCTCTGTTTTAATTTGGTCATTGATCCATTGATTATTTAGGAGCATGTTGTTAAGCCTCCATGTGTTTGTGAGCCTTTTGTTTTCTTTGTACTATTTATTTCTAGTTTTATACCTTTGTGATCTGAGAAGTTGGTTGGTAGAATTTCAATCTTTCTGAATTTACCGAAGTTCTTTTTGTGGCCTGCTATGTGTTCTATTCTGGAAAATGTTCCATGTGCACTTGAGAAGAATGTGTATCCTGCTGCTTTTGGGTGTAGATTTCTGTAGATGTCTGTTAGGTCCATCAGTTCTAGTGTGTTGTTCAGTGCCTCTGTGTCCTTACTTATTTTCTGTCTGGTGGATTTGTCCTTTGGAGTGCGTGGTGTGTTGAAGTCACCTAAAATGAATGCATTGCATTCTATTTCCTCTTTTAATTCTGTTAGTATTTGTTTCACATATGTAGGTGCTCCAGTGTTGGGTGCATAGATATTTATAATGATTATATCCTTTTGTTGGATGGACCCCTTTATCATTGTGTAATGTCCTTCTTTATTCTTGTTTCTTTCTTTGTTTTGTAGTCTATTTTGTCTGATACATGTACTGCAACACCTGCTTTTTTCTCTATTATTTGCATGAAATATCTTTTTCCATCCCTTCACTTTTAGTCTGTGTATATCTTTGGGTTTGAGGTGAGTCTCTTGTAAGCAGCATATAGATGGTCTTGCTTTTTTAAATTTTTAAATTTTAAAAAATTTTAGTATCATTAATCTACAATTACATGAGTGACATTGTGGTTACTAGACTCCCCCCATCATCAAGTCCCCACCACATACCCCATTACAGTCACTGTCCATCAGCATAATAAGATGCTATAGAATCACTACTTGTCTTCTCTGTGTTGTACAGCTGTCTCCGTGCCCCCCCACATTATGTCTGCTAATAGTAATGCCCCCCTTATTTTTCCCCTTATCCCTCCCTTCCCACCCATCTCCTCCCCAGTCCCTTTCCCTTTGGTAACTGTTAGTCCATTCTTGGCTTCTGTGAGTCTGCTGCTGTTTTGTTCCTTCAGTTTTTTCTTTGTTGTTTTACTCCACAGATGGGTGAAATCATTTGATACTTGTCTTTCTCTGCCTGACTTATTTCACTGAGCAGAATACCCTCTAGCTCCTTCCATATTGTTGCAAATGGTAGGATTTGTTTATGCCTTATGGCTGAATAATATTCCATTGTGTATATATATACCACCTCTTCTTTATCCATTCATCTACTGATGGACACTTAGGTTGCTTCCATTTCTTGGCTCTTGTAAATAGTGCTGCGATAAACATAGGAGTGCATATGTCTTTTTCAAACTGCACTGCTGCATTATTAGAGTAAAATCCTAGGAGTGGAATTCCTGGGTCAAATGGTATTTCTATTTTTAGTTTTTTGAGGAACCTCCATACTGCTTTCCAAAATGGTTTAACTAGTGGGTCTTTCTTTTTTATCCATTCTATTACTCTATGTCTTTTGATTTGTGCATTCAGTCCATTTACATTTAGGGTGATTAGGCATAGATATGTACTTATTGCCATTGCAGGCTTTGGATTCGTGGTTGCCAAAGGTTCAAGGGTAGCTTCTTTACTATCTAACCATCTCACTTAACTCTCTTATTAAGCTATTATAAACACTGTCTGATAATTCTTTATTTCTCTCCCTTCTTATTCTTACTCCTCCATTCTTTATATGTTAGGTGTTTTATTCTGTACTCTTTTTGTTTCCTTTGAGTGCTTTTGTGGATAGTTGATTTTATTTTTTGCCTTTAGTTAGTATTTGGTTGGTATGCTTTCTTTGCTGTGATTTTATTTTCTCTCTGACATCTCTTTAGCCTTAGGAGTGCTTCCATCTAGAGCAGTCCCTTTAAAATATCCTGTAGAGGTGGTTTCTGGGAGGCAAATTCCCTTAACTTTTGCTTGTCTGGGAATTGTTTAATCCCTCCTTCAAATTTAAATGATAATCGTGCTGGATACAGTATTCTTGGTTCAAGGCCCTTCTGTTTCCTTGCATTAAATATATCATGCCATTCTCTTCTGGCCTGTAAGGTTTCTGTTGAGAAGTCTGATGATAGCCTGATGGGTTTCCCTTTGTAGGTGATCTTTTTTCTCTCTCTGGCTGCCTTTAATACTCTGTCCTTGTCTTTGATCTTTGCCATTTTAATTATTATATGTCTTGGTGTTTTCCTCCATGGGTCCCTTGTGTTGGGAGATCTGTGGGCTTCCATGGTCTGAGAGACTATTTCCTTCCCTAGCTTGGGGAAGTTTTTAGCAATTATTTCTTCAAAGACACTTTCTATCCCTCTTTCTCTCTCTTCTTCTTCTGGTTCCCCTATAATGCAAATAATGTTCTGTTTGGATTGGTCACACAGTTTTCTTAATATTCTTTCATTCCTAGAGATCCTTTTATCTCTCTCTGCCTCAGCTTCTCTGTATTCCTGTTCTCTGAGTTCTATTCCATCAATAGTCTCTTGCACTTCATCCAGTCTGCTCTTAAGACTTTCTATCAATTGTTTCATTTCTGTTTTCTTCCTCCAGACCTCATCCCTTAGCTCTTGCAAATTTCTCTGCAGGTCTATCAACATGGTTATGAAATTATTTTTCAGGAAGATTGGTTTTATCTATCTCCCCAGGGCCTCTCTCTGGGGTTGTCTGAGTGTATTTTGACTGGACCAGATTCTTCTGCCTTTTCATGGCAATAGAAGTGTTCGCAGGCAGGTGGCACATGTGTCAGCTGGGAGAACAAAGTCCCTTCTTGCTTGTTGGTCACCTTGCCCTTCTCCACTGCCTGTGCCATTTACCCGCACACGAGGAGCAGTTTCTGGGATAATCTCCTGAGTTGCCATGGGTGGGGCTGTTCTCTGGCTGCTCTGCAGCTGTGGCGGGTCAGCCAGTTTGCTTGCAGCACTGGCTGAGGTGAATGAATGGCAGGCTGCTTATCGCCGTGAGGGGTTTTGGGACTGCTTTATTCCCCAGGGGGATAGGGGGCCTGAAGTTCCTCAAGATTCCCAGCCTGCTGGGCTGAGTGTGCTGGGACAATTGTCCTAGGGGAGCTGGCTGTGGGGACCGGCTTGCAGTCTCCGTCTCAGATTTTAGTTTTCTGTTTCTCTAATATCCAGTACACCATGCAATGTGTATCTGTGCTCCCAGTGTAGATTACTTGGGATGGTTATTTAGTAGTCCTGTGTTTACACTCCCTCCCCACTCTGATTCTTTTCCTCCCACCTGTGAGCTGGGGTCAGGGGAGTGCTCGGGTCCCACTGGATCATGGCTTTGTATCTTACCCTTTTTGTGAGATGCTGAGTTCTTGAAGATGTAGATGTAGCCTGGTTGTTGTACTGTATCTTCTGGTCTCTCTTTTAGGAATAGCTGTATTTGTTGTATTTTCAAAAATATATATGTTTTTGGGAGGAGATTTCCACTGCCCTACTTATACCACCATCTTGAGCCCCCTCTCATGTTTAATGCTTTATCTCATTTATCCATCACAACCCTGGTGGTATGGGTATTACTGCTATCTCCATTTTTACTGACAAGGACAAAGGGCTTAGAATGGGAGTAGCTTGTCAACCACGAGGCTGGAAAGGCAGAGCTTGGCTGCAGTCCTAGCTGTCCTGCTCCAGGGCCTGCGCTCTTCTAGCAGGATCAGATAGAGAAATGCTTGGACCTGGGCATCACTTCCCCCTGGGCTGCTTGCTCAGCCTGCCCTGTCTGGGGCTCCCTGGAGAGGGCCCAGGGAAGGGAGAGAAGTCCTAGTGGCTTGGGAACATGGCCAGGCTGTGTGGGTGGTGGTGGGGGGTGAGCACCACAGGAAGGGGGCCAGGAATCTGACTCGGTCCCCTCAGGTGGGCAGATGTGCTGGTGAAAACAGGGCTGCTTTGACTTGGCCTCTTGCAGCCTCCCAGTCTTCAACACAAAATTCCCTTGGGACACTGGGCTCCTCTTCTGAGTCTCCAGAGATCTAGGTCCCTGGGGATGCAGGATGAGCATGCTGGGAGGGCTGCGGTTTGGGGCTTCGGCTATGGCCAGCTCCATGCCCCAGAGTCCAGCAGGAGGGCAGCTTTCTGGTAGTCCTTCTGGGAAGCCCTTCAGCCTTGGCCCAGGAGCATTTGCTCTTTGGGGGAAGGAAAGCTGAGGGGAGGGTAGGCACTGCAGGGGTATCAGACATCCCCTGGGCTCTGCACAGCGCTCCGAGGGAGTTGGCCTAGACCCCTGCCTGCAGGGATGCGAGAACCAGAATAGCAACTGAAATGAGAGGCTGTGATCTATAATTTATACCCAGCTCCTCTGGAAGGGACTGGCGGCTGCCTGCCAGAGGATTTGTTAACTGCAGGGTTTGCTTTGATGAAACTGTGGGGATTTCAGGTGGTCCCTTGGGTTAGCGGGTATGGAGGCAAGAAGGACTGTGAAGCAGATTCCCACGTGTTAACTTCTCTCTTCTCACAGCACTGCTGCAAAGTTAAAATGGTTATCTCTATGTGACAGATGGGGAAAATTGAGGCTCAGGGATGATGTGACTTGCCCAGAGCCCTACACCTGGGGAAGGAAGGATTTATCTCCAGATCTGTTTGATCTGGGCAGCACCCAAGCCTGTTGCCTAGGAAGCAGATGGTGGGACCATTTAAAATCTCTGACTGGAATCTTTTGGTGCCTACAATCATTTTAGGCATGACCCAGCTCCCCATGTGCCCAGGTGGTTCTAGCTACCCACTGAACTCTGACCCATATTTCCCTGGGACCATGTCCACCTTAAACATGGGCCTTGACTAGTCCCATTGGACTATGTCTGGTTATGTAGAATAAGGTGGGAAGGGGGTGTGACCTGACAATCTGTGTACTTTAAAGCGCAGACCCAGCCATAAGATCAAAAGGTTGAATTGTGCATGATGGGGTGCTTAAGAACGTGGCTCTGAAGTCAGATTGCCTGGCTGCAATGTTCCTCTGCCAGGGAATGATGTATTAGTCAGCTAGACCTGCTAATACCAAACACCACAAACTTCATGGCCTAAGCAACAAAAATTTATTCTCATGGTTCTGGAGGCTAGAAGTCCAAGATCAAGTGTTAGTAGGACTGGTTTCTTCTGAGGCCCCTTTCCTTGGCTTGCAGATGGCCACCTTCTCGCTGTGTCCTCACATGGCCTTCTCTCCATGCACATCTCTTCTGTCCCTTCTTCTTCTTATAAGGATTCAAATCCTTGTGGGTTAGGGCTCCACCCTTATGATTGCATCTAATCTTAGTTACCCCGTTAAAGGCTCAATCTCCAAAGACAATCACAGTGAGGGTTCAGGCTTAAATGTAGGAATTTTGGAGGAACCCAATTCTGTCCATAATAGGTGAAGATGGGTAGGCGCCTAAGCCTGAGTTTTCTCATCTGTTACATGGGGTTAATAAAAGTATTCCACAGAGTTTTTGAGGGAATTAAATGAGGTAGAACATGAGGACAGTGCATGGCTTCTAAGCAGGTGCTATGTGCCATCACCATGGCATCATCTCCACCTGTCTAGACAGAGCTACCAGGAACCCAGAGAGCTGCTGGACTCAGATCTCTGGGTCTTGCTTTTCTTTTGTGGCTCAAAGTTATAGTCACAGAGGATCAGAGCTGCAAGGATCTTTGATCTCTAACAGCAGCTGCTGATTTTACAATGAGGAAAATGAGGAGGACCTAGAGGCTCATATAGGGTCACCTGTCTCCTGGCCTGGTGTTCCCATGACTTTCTGAACCATTTCAGTGACCAGTAAGGACTAGGAGAAGGCTCTCTTCCCTGTTGGGGTCACTCATGAAATATCTGGACAATCCAGTTAGTTTTTCCCTTAATATTTTATGGACTGTTTCATCTCAACAGAGTGCCTGGCACATAGTGAATGAATAAAAGCCACGGACAACCATATCTCTATATGTGGGTCCCCATCACAGCCCCTTTCCATAAACCCAGGGTCGCAGCTCCTGGTGTGATGACATCAAATCCTTCCAAGGGCAGCCTAGCATTCTCTTGCCTTACCCTATCCAGGCATCTGTGTCTCCCTGGGAATTTGGATGGAAGTCCAATAATCCACCAGGCTTCAGTCAGAAGGGCATGATGACTCACTTGTTTTGACAGTATAATATCTCTAGTTAAAAATAATGCAGAAGCTAAAACCCAAACGTCTCAACAAGGTCTGCCAGCTTGGTTGGTTTCCAATCAAACATCCTCTGCCATCCTCTTTCTTTAGAACCCCAACTGTGCTCCGGCGCTCAGGGCAGGGCCTTGAGTCCCACACCCTCTCCTTTGCTTTAGGGCTGGGCACGTGACCCAGTTCTGGCCAGTGGGACTTAGGGGGAGTCTCCTGGGGACTTTAGGCATGAAGCCCCCTCTTCCCACCCAAGGGTCTTGGGATGCAGCTGTCTGGGGAAGTGGGACCTGCTGCAGCTGTCTTGCAGCCAGTAAGGGGAAGGCCAGCACCAGAGACTGGGAACCCGGACGTTACAGAGCTGTGAACTCACCCTGGAGCCCCCTCTCCAGGCTTTTTGTCCATGAGATGTAAAGCTGTATTGTTTAAGCTGGAGTTACTCAGGTGTTTGTTGCAGCCAAAGCCACGCCAGCCAAAGCTAGGTGGGTGGTGCAGGCCCTGGCCAGGCGCAGCCAAGGGAAGGAGGAGGTTGTAGGCCACAGGCCTGATGTCTCACCTTGTGACAGGTCAGACGGTCCTCCCACACCTCCCACCTTCTTGTGTCCCCATCTTGTTCCCCAGCCCTGCCTTTGTACAGCATACCACTGGGCACTGCTCTGAAAAATGAGGCGTGTCATTCCCACCCTAGCCTTACATGTGCCCCCTCCTCAGCAGTTTTAGATCAGCCACCCTCTGCCTTCCCATGGCTGTTTCTCCACCACCATTTCCACAACGCATCCTATTTCTGGACTTCAGCTTTACATGTGGTTCCAATAAACAGCTACTGAGGACTGCACATGTTGCAGGCCATATGATGCCCTATGCTGGGCCCATCCACCTGCAGTGTCTGAGTCACAGGCACCCAGGCTTGGCACTGCAACCACCACATTTCACAGATGGGAAGGGGGAGCTGAGTGGGGTTCAGTGGCTGGCTCCAAAGTCCTGCAGCCAAGTGTCTAACCCAGGTTGCCTGGAGTCACACCCAGGCCTCTTTCTGCTAGTTTTCTCCTGCAAGATGGGGTGGGGTTAGTAATATAATGGAGTGTGAGGGTCCCAGCATGAGGCTATGTGGGTTTAGAGGTGCCCAGGTGTGGCCACTGGGGCCCACCAGAAGTACATTTGCCTGATGGGCTAAGAAGTTTGCCAGGAGAGGAGTCAACCAAGGGAAAGGGAGTCAAAGAGGACAGGCTCAGCCCCGTCCTGACCTGGCAGTACGAAAGGGGTTGTTAGGACTCCGGTGAGCCCGAGCACAGCTTGCGGCCTCAGTAATCTGGGGGGAGGGACAGTATTGTGAGTAAGGGTCATGAGATGTCCTTACTGCACACCCACTTACGGCCACACTGCAACTCAGGGGACTGTGGGCTTTCAAATGTGGAGGGAGGCCTCAGCATGGCATGGGTGGCAGGCCAGTGCTGGGGAGAGACTGAGACGTACATGGGTAGGTCCTGTCCCCAGGGCAGGTACCCGTGCGCAGGGGCTGTTTGAGCTCAGATAACCCCTGAGACTTCCATGGCGGACCCATTTGAGTGCTTTGCCTTGTAGGAGAGCTGTAGGCTGACTTTCCTGCTTGCTCCCTTTGCCAAGAGTTGGCAAATCTGGCCCACCACCTGTTTTTGTATGGCCTGTGAACTAAGAATGGTTATTACATTTTCAAGTGGTTAAATTTTAAATGTTCATGCAAGTACCTACACAGTATACTCACATTTGCCTCTTGGCCTGCAAAGCCTAAACAATTCATTGTCTAGGCCTTTACAAAGTTTGCTGGCCCCCGGTGTGGGCTGATTTTAGAGTCCAGCTTTGGGGACCACTGTCTGCTGGTGGAGGGGCCTGGCCTTGCTGGCCAGGCTTCCTTGGCTTTGGGCTCAGGGCGCCAACAGGCTCTTCACGGTTCCTGAAGGCCCCTGAGCTCAGAGGAGTAGGTCGGGGAGAGGGCGCCAGACTCTGAGAGCAAGTCCACAGTCCCAGTATCCCCACCAAAGTCCTCCCAGGGCCACTGGCACTTCTGGAGACAGCTCTTGCTGGGGGCAGCTTTGCTGGGGGCAGGTATGTTCCTGCCAACAAAGCAGCATCTTGCTGATAAAACCTAATGAGCTGCGTTTAACAACAACACAGTCCTGCCATGTGGCTTCCTCCAGGGCCGCCCATCTGTCAGCCCTGGGAGGCAACTCTTGGGGTAGCTGGCACCCTCCCTCATCATCGAGTCAGGAGACAGCCGAGGTCCCCAGAGCCAGGCCCAGTACCCAGGCCAGCAGATCTCCGAGCTTAGTCTGTGCCAGCTCCTGGCCACCCTCCAGGCTCTCAGTGACACCTCCAGATGGTAGCTAACGAAGGGTGAAAAGCTCCTGGGAAGGCTTGGGCACTGAGCAGTGGGGAGAGGCCAGCCAAACAGACGGCACCCTGACCGTGGCCCTGGGGAGGGCTCCAGGTGTGGCCTGTCATCGCTGGGCCAGCCTGACCCCTTGCCAGCTGCACTTCCTTCTCTCTCCTTGTCACTGTCCCCAGGGACGTGCCAGAGGGCTGCTTATACATCGCAAAGGATGTACAAAGCAAAGGCGAGGTATGGGTAGATGCGTGCAGTCTGGCCCAGCCAGGGTTCTGGAAGGGAGCTGCTCTGTGGCCCTTCTACCAGCAGATGGCTAAGGAGACTCCGCCTTTCCTTTATCCTGGAGTGAAGGACGGGGAATGTCAGACATCTGGGAGCTCGAGCTTCACCCAGCACTCGGGAGCTACATGCCTGGCTGAACAGGTGAAATCGTTCGACCTGACTTGTCAGGGCTCTGGATGGTCACTTTTCTCCCGCATGGTTTTAAGCATCATGCTAGAGGCCAGTCCACAAACAAGTCCCGTCCCCACCCAGGCCAGTGTCTTCTCCCCTCAGCCCCTGCCCCCATCCCCTTCTGGCTAGAGGACGAGGTGGGCAAGGCCAGATGAGAGAACAGGGCTGGGTCAGGGCAGACCCACCTCCACATAATGGAAAAAATATCACTGTAAAAAAATCCAAGCTGATTCTAGTATATCTGTCTTCCTGGGGAGAGTGTGGGGCATCCTTCTCATCAATGTGAGGAAGCGAATGTGTGTATGTGTCGCTGAGGGATGGAAGAAGGGAGGAGGCCCCAGGAGGGGCTGTGCTGTCACGGACGTGCCGTGGTGGACGCGCACAGGGGCTCCGGGCTGCGTGATGGTTGGGGCTGGAGAGAGCCGCAGGACTCTGCACAGTGAGGTGGGGCCATCTTTTTGAACTGCAGGGGAGCCAGTAACGAAAGAGAAGCCTGAGAGGCCTGGTAGGTGCGGGAACCCAGGCTGGTGAAATGGCTGAGGTTCTTTTTAGAGCCGGCACATCCATAATTTAATTTTAAATGTGTTTTGTGGATCCATCTGCCCTTTGTATTTTTAAATCAGCTGTGCAAACTGCTGCCCTCTCAAGGCCTGGGGTGGGCCTGTGCCCTGTGGTTAGGTGGGGGCCACGTGAGCACAAAGAACCATAGAACAGAGCACGGAAACCAGGGGAGGCCGGGATCAGAGCCAGGTGACCACGGGAGTGTAATACCTTGGGGAGGCCCGGCGCTGGGATGTAGGAGGGGCTTTGAGCCAATGTTGGAGTCAGAGAGGCCCCAGGTGACACCTCTGGTATATCCACTCTAGAAAAGTGACTTGAAGCCCTGGAACCAACAGTCAGTGGACAATGACTTTGCTTTGCTGGACACTGACGTGTGTTCCTGCCAATCCCACTGTCTATACTTCCCTGGCTTGTAAAGCAAAGAGATGAATCTGCAGCCCATGTGAGGTAGAGCTTTAAATGGGTACCAGCCAGCCCTTCTGGGGATGGGGAAAGAGCCGAAGCACTTGAATTTCATTTTATTCTGCTTATTTTAGCTCAAATGATGGGGTGTAAATGGCAGGCATGAAAAACCCAAAGAATTTTTTAGCTTTAAGACGATGGAGGATTAAGTCTGGCTCCTGTGGCCTCCGGCCTCTCCTTGACCCAGGCACCCTGCAGAGGTGGCACGGGCTCTGGAGAAGGCCTTCCCCGGGGGGCCTGGAAGCACTGCCCTCCCAGCCCTGCTCAGCCGTGCTCAGGTGAGGTGAGGTGGGGTGAGAGGCTGGCCCTGGCAGTCTTGGCTGCTCTGGGTTTGGCGCTTTCTGGCTGCTGAGAGACCTGCTTGACCAGGGCAGCCTCAAGAGCTAAAGAAGGTGGTGTATAAACTCCAGATGTGTCCTTTCTGCTTTGACTGGAGAGAGTGATCCAGGTCTCTGGGGGAGCCCAGACCCTAGAAGCAATTGTCATGAGGTTTCTGTCTAGGCTTCTAGGGGGGCAGGCATTGGCATGAACCATGCTAGATGGGTGTGGGGCAGACTGTATTTTCTGAAGATGGCCACACCAACATATACCCCACCTGACACTTTTCTTACAGTGTGACATTGACCTCCATCATGCAGGCCTATTTTCCCAGCCCTGAAACTGGGCAGACATTGGTAACTGCTTCTACCAATCAAATGTGCTGACGTGACTTCTGAGGCTAGGTCATAAAAGGCCACCTGGCTTTTGCCTGGTTCTCTCTCTTTTGGGAGATGCATCTGTGGAGCCCTGAGCCCCCAGGTTAGAGGTTTCAGTTATGCTGAAGCCGCCATGCTGGTCAGAGCATGTGGAGAGATCCCATAGAGACAGAGAGGGAAGCCCGAGGTGACTAGCGGCCACAGTTGTCCCAATGAGGCGTCAGACATGAGAGGGACTGAGCCTTCTAATGACTCCAGCCCCCAGCTATGCCAAATAGAGCAGAAGGAGCTGTCCTTGCTGAGCCCTGCCAAGACTGCAGCTTCACATGCAAAGGAGATGTGCTGCTGTTTGAAGCCACAAAGTTTGGGAGGTTTGTTACGCAGTCAAAACTGACTGATACAGGGGCACAGAGAATTTATTGAATTTGCCCAAATTTATCTGGCTAGAGAAGGTGGGTACCAGTATAGGAAACCCTTCAGTTTGGCAGAAGAATCTCACTGGAGGGACAGTAAAACAGCTTCATTCTCAGAGAGACTGGTCCAGTCAGATTCTATGCTGCATTTTCTCTCCTCTTCATATCCATTGTCCCTGGATCCTAATATCCTGGAGAAAGAAAACAGGGATATTGGGCTGCCACTAGAAAGGGGAAATGGAGCCTTCCTGGAAGCCCCTAGGATGTGCTCTGGGAGTAGCTTGCTCCTTTACAGTAAGGAGAGAGAGGTCTGAAGTGTCTCTGGAGAGCAGATTCCCATCTGAGCAGGCTCCACGTCTGCATAGTGCCTGTTGCCATGGCAAATGGTCATTTATGGAGAGCCAAGCAGTCATTCCAGAACCCCCTCCCTGTGGTTACCTGTGACCTAGCACAGTGACTGGGCAATGCTCTGAAGATGCTAAGTCTCTAACCCAGATCAGAGCTCAGTGTTTAGCCTCATCCTCGACAGGCACATGCCGATACACCTGCTTTATATCTGGTGGTAGCATACCCTTCACCCCCAGTTTTGGAGAAAGAAAGTTCAGTGTTCAGGCTCACAGTCCCTCAGCCTTAGAAAAGAGCGATTGCTCCCCATACTGAAGAGCTGGAATCTTTGTGTTTGAGCTGTCCTGATGATGTCGCTGAGCTCGTTTTCCTTCTGGGCCTTGCATGGCCCCACATCAAAGACTCAGGAAAATATTACCAGTCAGCAACTGACATTGGGTTATTCTTTTTTGGGTCAACAAGGATGTCTCCCTTTTTTGGACTGCTGGGTTGGGGGAATGAGGTATAGTGTATTAAGGAATGTAGCACAGGGTCTGGCCTTAGGGAGGGAAAAATGCATACTTCTATCTGTTCCTTATGTTTATCCTTCTGCCCTCTCCGTCCCCAAAACATACTCCAGAAACTTGAAAGAAAGCCTAGAGAGCTTTCTGGAGGTGGTGTTCCTATGCCCAAAGCAGGATGTTTATATTTTCCAATAAAGCAATGACCCCTATTTCTAGAGTATCTACTGTATGCCATGCACAGTCTATGTGCTGCCTCACCTGATCCTTAGTACAACCCTTCAAGGTTTCATTATCCCTATTTCTCAGATGAGACTCAGAGAAGTTAAGTAACTCACCCAAGATCACACAGGTTAATTGAACCTAGGAAGTCTTCTTCCAGAGCTTGGTCATTAACCCACATGCAATACTTTTTTTGTATCTTGTTCGTGTTTGTATTTGCACTGGGACTCTTCCCACTGCCCTTCACACCCTTCTTCCTGCTCTGGCGCCTCCGAGCAGCACTGCCTACTTCTCCGAGCGACACTGGGCCCTTCCTGCCTCTCTCCCTTCTGGCTCCTCTCTGCCCTCATGGTGAGGCAATGACCACTTGTCTAGCCACTGGACCACAACATCCAGTCTACCTGATGAGTATGGAAAAAGGAGAGAGAGAGAGAGAAGGCAAAGTGACTGACTGGGCCACAGCCATGCTGGCTGACAGGCTCCTGGGAAGAGAGAAGGCTCCAGCATCAAGGGAAAGGGGGCAGGTGTGGTCCTGGCAAGGCCAGCTGGATGGCCCCTGTCCAGGGTGTAATGGCGAGCTCTGGGCAGTCCGGGAAAACTCCAGCCTCTAGCGAAGGGGCTGGGAAAACCTCAAGCAGAGCTTTAGGTCTGCAACTAAACAGGGGAATCAGAGTGGGGCAACAGAGTGCTAGAAGGGGAAACTGCGGCAGGAACCTTGTCCTCATGCTGGGCTAACCAGGAGTCCATATCCAGGTTCTGTGGACCCATGGAGAGCTGGCCACATAACCTCAGTTTAGGCCTGTGGGCAGTAATACTTCATCCCAGCCCTGGGGATGTTGCCAGCCCTAAGGCTGATGAGGCACTTGCTGCCTGTTAGGATGCTCTCAGACCTGGGTGGTCCTGGATCTGCAGGTGGGCAGGGGCATTCCAGCTTGCAGAGCAGGAAGGGAGAATCAGGTGAGAAGGGGTGCAGTGGTACCTTTCAGCACCCCATCTCTCCCACCGTAGGAACCTAGCTGCATGGCACTCCCCCCTCCCCAACCTACCATCCAGCGTTCCCACCCCCCTAAGGCCTGCTCTCAAAGGACACTTTGGGTTGCTCTTACCTAAGTCTGAGGAGAGAATGACCTGTAACCTGCTTGCAGGACTTTATACTAAAGTGTCAGTGACTATTTATTTTTTAAAAAAGATTGGAGGATCTCAAAGAGGCCCTTCCTTAGTGTGATGTGGGGGTGGTGGGCTGACGGAGCTGGGAGATGCCGTATACACCTGGCCTAATCAGAGCCTACTGCTCCCTCCAGACAGACCTCCCGGGTCCTCAACTCTCCTTTCCTCAGTCCTGTTTTTACTCCACATTTTTCCATTCTTCCCTCTCCTCCACTTAACCACAGTGACAGCCAAACCCAGCCCCCACTCTTGTCTCTGGCACCCTGCTTGGGACATAACGTCCGGCATTTGCTGTCCACCCCAACCCATGTTGGGAGCACCAGTAAGAGAGGCCCCATCTCTGGCCCATGGCACCAAACGGCTGCACCCAACACGTCCAGCCTCCCCTGCTGGACCACCGAGGGGTAGAGGGATGGAGGAGGAAGTGACGAAAGCTCTGTGGCCCTTTGGGAGGCAGGAAGGTGCCTCTTCCCCCCCACCTGACCTCTCCTCTGAGGGAGAGGCCCTGAGCACCTCCTGGGTGCTTGCCCCGCATTTCAGGCCCGTTGCGAATGCACGCACTGTGGCTTTCCCAAACGGAGAGTCCGACCACAGAAAAAGCCACAGGGAGAGACGAAGGGGCCACTCCCCAGTGGCTCTTTGCTGTCCGACTCCGCCCGCGTGTGGTGCTCATTATTCCCAACACGCCCAGCACCCAGAGTCCTCCCTGCTGGCCCCTGCCGGCAGCCGTGGCCCCCTCTCTCTTCCACTGGCTTCATCCCACCTAATGACCGCTGGCCGCCTGCACAGGAAGAGAGATGCCTGCCGTCACCCAGGCAGGTGTGCACAGACCAGGAGCAGTAAAGGTGGTAGTGGCAGAGTGGCTGGGAGCTGGCTGGGGCTCTGGGGACACAGGGGCTGCAGCAGGCCCTCTTGTGGCAGTTGTCACTCTGGCCCCCTTATCTTGTCCTCTTCCCCTGAGTCCTGAAAGACAGCCAGCTCCCCCCTCTGCACGGCCCCGTGGGCTGTCCTGCAGCGCCCCTGCCCCCGGCCCCCTGCCCCCGCCCGTGGGTGTGAGGGGAGACTCCCCGCCGGTGCCCAGAGGGGAGGGGGAGGAGCCACTGACTCCCAGGGGACACTGTCATGGGGGATCTCCCCTCCCACTGAGCTGTGGAACCAGACTGACTGTTTCCGTCTGCCTGGGAGTTTGCCAAGGGGGTTCCCAGGAGGTGGGACTTGGAGTTTTAAAACTGAGAAAGTCCCTGGCAAACTGATCAGCCCAATGTGGAAAGCCAGGGTTGGATGGGGCCGGAGGCGGTGGCTTGCTCCTGGGAAGAACAGGGCCTGCCTGCCTGAGCCTCTCAGGGGCCTCAGCTCTGCAGCCACCTGGCTCTGGGAATGGGGTGTCACTTCTGAGGGATGAGGTCTCGTCTTCACTGGCCTCTGGTGCTCAGGGTCCCTCTGGTGACTTCCGCGGTCCAAGAACTGGTGCACTTGGAGCCTTGGCATTTCCTGAGAACTACATGGCCCCATTTCACTGGCACCATCTCATCCCGGGGGTGGGGGCCCAGAGCCTGCCCCTCAAAGCTGAGGATCCAAACCAGAGAAGCAGCTGAGTCCAAGGTGGTGGGAAGTGAGGGGCTCAAGGACATCTGAGAGCTTGAGGCCAAGCCAGGTCAGGAGCTGAGAATGTGCAGAATGAGAGTCAGCCAGGTGGGCCAGGAGAAGGTGAACTTTGCTAAGGGGCAAGAATAGACAGGCAGGCGGCCCTGGCCAGACATCACAAGTCACACCTTCACGAAGAGTAACACGGCTAGACTTTACAGAATGCACACCGACTAACAGATGATGGCGCGTGCTGGCTGTGCGTCAGCGCTGTGCTAGACAATGGGTAGGAAGCAAAAGTGAATTCCTTGAAGAGGAGCTTCATGAAGCAGAGAATCTGCTCATCTTTTTCATTTCTATTTTTCTAGCACCAAATAATACTAGCTAACACGTTTTAGTGCTTAGTATGTGCCAGGCATTGTTCTCAGACATTTTAACTAGTTTGATTGGGAAATGATTCACATCCCATACAATTAATGGATTTAAAGTGTATGGTTCAATGGTTTCTAGTATATTCACAGAGTTGTGCAGCCATCCCCACAATTTTAGAACATTTTCATTACCTCTCAAAAAAAAAAACCTGTACCCGCTAGGAGTCACTCCCATTCTCCTCTCCCCCAGCCCAGGAAAGTCCTAATCTACTTTCAGTTTCTGTATTTCCCTGTGCTGGACATTTCACACAAGTGGAATCATACAACAGGCAGTCCTTTGTGACTAGCTTCTTTTGCTGAGCATAATGTTCCCAAGGCTTACCCCTATTGCAGCAATTGTCAGTACTTCATTCTGTTTTAGTGCTGAATAATCTCATACTGTGTGAATGTACCACATTTTATTTATCCATTCATTAGTTGATGGACATTTGGGTTGTTTCTACTTTTTTGCGATTAGGAACATCTGTGTACAAGTTTTTGGTGGATGTATGTTCTCATTCTTTATTCTCAGAAATGTATATATATCATTGAATCCTTAAAACTGGATAAGGTAGGCAATATTATTATTGATAAGGCTCAGAGAGGTTGATTAACTTCCCCAAGGTCACACAACTTGTATGTACTGGAGCCCAGAGAGGATCTCAAGCGGTCCTCTGCCAGAGCCTGTGCCTGTAACCACTCTGCTGTATTACCTGGCAGAATGCCTGGCAGAGTCAGTGAGTAGTTATGGAATGAGAGGCTGAGTTAGACAGGGGCCCTGCTCTCTAGAGACCCATAATGTGGTTGCCTTCTTGCAGACAGCTTCTCTAATTAATCTCTGCAATACTCTTGGGACTGAAGACGGGGAGGGAGGAGGTTGGCTAGAATCAGCTCTTAAAAAGTTGAATGTGGCTTATGCTGACTGGATAAAGGGACCCTTTCAGCTAGGGCTGAGGCTGCGGGTTCCTAAGGAGAGAAGAGCCAGGATTGGGGCCTGAAAAGTTCGAGAAGTTAAAGAGAACTTCCTCTTCCAAGAGGCAAGCAGGAAATCTGCTTTTTTTGTTTTGTTTTGTTTTGTTTTGTTTTTAAAGTGAGTGATGTTGAAAGTCTTGTGTGTGCCTGGTCACATCTCTGCCTGAGGTTCTGGAGTGCCTTTCCCATGTGACCTGTCACAGGATGACCAGGGAGGGCTGATTCTGGGGTGGGCAGCAGTGCTGGGTCATCTAAAATGGCTACCAGTGGGCAAGTGCAGAGGTTCAAGGCCAGGGAGGCAGAAGCCCTCACCCCAGCTCCAGGCCAGCCAGCTGCCTACAGACAAAGGCCACGTCAGACTCCAGCAAACCACACCGCCCTGCTACAGCCTCAGCAAAGCATGTCCAGGACCTTGCTCACCAGGCTCTTCCCTGCCTTACTTACTCCAGACACACTTCCATGTTTTTGGAAGGTGATCCTGACTTTTACAAACCAGGTAGTCATTAACACAAGCCTCAAACAGCTCTGACCCTTTACCCCTGACTCAAAAACTTTCAGTCTGCACAGAATTAAGTGCAAACCTATCCTTATAGCACTCAGCACTCAGGCCCAGCTCCTGTCTCCTCTGTCAGCTCTAACTTCTAGGTTCCCCTGCCCACTTCCCCCTCTGCCCATCCCTCCACTCCAGCCTTCTGGGTCCCAGCCTCTCCTCTCTCCCTGCATAAACCCATTTTTCTTTTGCTTCCTAATCTTTGCACAAGCTGTTTGCCTGGTCTGGCATGGCCCCTCTGGACTGCCCCTGATCAATTCCCACCTCCTCCTGGAAGCCTTCCCAGTCCTTCTGGCCATAGAGAATCTCTCCCTCCTGAACCATGTTACTCCTCCCTCTCTTGGCACTTCCCCTTCATCTGCAGTTGTGAGAATTATGTTTGTCTTGTTCCTGGAGGGCAGGGACAAAATTGCATGTGTATGTGCTCTTTCCCTAGGCCTGGGATAGTGTCAGCACGTAGTAGGTGGTCAGTAGATGGGTTGCTGGACTGAGCTGCCAGTCTCTAATGAGAAGAGTAAGGCATGTGGCCTGAGTCCACAGACAGCCAGGTGTCCTAATGTCCTTTGTGTCTAATTCTGACACAAAGACACATCCACCACGGGGAATCTGGGTCTATTATAAATTCAATGTCAAAGAAAAAGAACAATATGAAAGAAAATGCTATAAATATTTGATTGGAATTAAAAAAAATTTTAATCTCTCAGGATCAGAATCCCTACTAGCTAATAATGGTGTTGGACAAGTCAGAAAAAGGGACTCCTTTTTTCCCGGATAAATACAACCCTGCACCAGGGCACAGAGCTGGATTTCAGTGCCTACTTACCCCTGGCCAGGTGCCCTTGTATAGTGCACAAACTGCCCAACTGTACAGTGCTATTTGGGATGGAACAGCCATTTACAATGTGTCAGTCTTCTGCTCCACTTCTATATAGTTACTTTCATATGCATTTTCATATTTATAAAAGCAGAGGACTGCCTATATACTGTATTTCCTATTCATTTTCTCTTTACATTAGACAACTTGTCCCAAATTTGAGACATTCCTAGGCAAGCTGAGAATGCAAGGTCATGAAATTGACAATGAAAATTGCCTGAAGGGTGGTGCTCAACCTCCAGGACCAGGGGTCATGCTTCCCTCCTTCAGCAATTCTACTAACTTATTTAGTGCAGGTGCCATTCTTCACCTCATTTCCTAGTTATTTCTATCATTTCTTCTTCCTTTTACTGGATTGTCAACTCTCTGAGAACAAGAGCTCTTTGTCTTATTTGCTTCTTTACTTTAGTGAACAGCAGAGACCTATGGGAGTTTGCTAGTTGTGCTTTGATAGAAATTGAAAACAATTGTTGGCATAATTATTGTTATAATGCAGGCGCATTGATATATTTTCTCCAGGTATTTTCCCCTTTGGATTCCTGTAGCTTTGGAGACATAAGTAATACTTGGCAGACTGATTTGCTTCCATTTCTTAGTTCCAGTGGCTACTGAGAAAACTTTCAGTGATACCAGCAGGGCTTGTGGCTCATGGAAGATTGTTCAGTTTTACTTAGGATTGAGTCATGCATTCTTAGAAGGATTGTATTCAGGGCTGGTAGGTTCTAGCACTTTCTGGAAATAGGGGCTCTGTATGTTTTCTTTAGCTGGTTCCTTTCTAGCTGTGCCTTGGAGCATGGGCGTCACTTTGGGATGAGCAAATGAGAGAAGCCAGGTGTGGGAAAGAAGTCGGACACACAGCGGCTGTAAATATGCTAGGCACCTGGGCAGAGGCAAAGATGGTGGGATGCAACTGATGCATCCTCTTCATTAAGGAATATCTCTGGATTATATTTAGGACAACTGTAGGCCATCTCAGTTTGCCACACAATGGAGCTGCACTATCCTGGATACCTCCCCAAAGATGAATGAGTTGTGTTTATTTCCCTAATGTTGGGAACCTGGTAATTGTCTTATGTTGGAAAGGCTATGACTATTCCTGCACACTCTCCCAATTTCCTGACAACATTGATTTTTAGGATATTAGGAGAAGAGTTAAAACCCACAGCTGCCCCTTCTAAGCTGTTTTCCACCACATCCCTGACGTAATGCTCTGCTCCTCCTCCAGTGGAACACCACTGGTTTTAGCCTAATGCCTTTGTTCTTGACATTGTCTGGCTCATTCCCTGTTCCTCCCTCTCAGAGTCAAGAATAAAGCCTACCTCGTTCACGAAGTGGAGTGTTGACTGTTGGGTGGGGGCAGCAAATTTGCAATGAATAAACTTCACATGGTTGTTTCTGAGGGGGATTGCTTTGAAAAGGGAATCTCCTTAATTCCACCAGGAGGACTGTGTTCTGTGTTCCTTTCTCAGCAGCTTTCTGGATCTCCTCGGACTAGGAGCAGCCCCTCTCAGGCCCCATCCTCCTCTTCTGTAAGGCAGGCAGGACCTCGGTGTCTCTTAGTGTGCTCTTCATAGTGCACGATGGGACCAGCAACATCTGCAACACCATGGACCTTTTAGGGAACTCACAAAAATCTCAGGCATTGCCCCAGGACGACTGAATCAGAACCTGCCTTTTGACAGGATCCCCAGGTGATACATTTGCACATTGAAGGTTGGGAAGAGCTACTGGAAGCCCCTTATGGCTGTAAAGCTTTATGATTCTGTAGGAAGGTAATCCCATTAACAACATCAGAATGTGCTGAGCCCTTAATCTGTGCCAGGGCCTATCATGTGAGTTGGTCTCATTCTTGGCACAAGCTCAAGGCAGGCAATCGTGATGCGTGTTTTACAGATGAGAAAACTGAGATTTTGTTCAGGAAAGTTGGGCTTTGCAACTGAGGTCATCTAGCTAATCGGGGACAGGGCTGAATCCAAAATCAGGTGGACTTGACTTCAACCACGCCTCATGCAGTGTTGCCTCAGGGGTCCAGGCAAGGCTTCAGAGAGGAATTGACATTAGAACTTTGCATTACCAGGCAGGCAAGTGGGGGAGAGACACTCGGGGGTGAGAGGTGGGGGACGAAAAGAGCAAGGGCAGTGGCCCAGGGTGTGAGAAAGCTTGGCACGTCCAGAGAGTGGCCTGAAGTTTTGTTTTAACAAAATGAACAATAATTTGGCATGAGCTGGTTTGTGCTGAGCGCAGTGTGTGAGGAGGGGAGAGAGTCAAGTTGCCTAAATCATCAGTAAGCTTAGATAAAATACGATGACATTTGATGTGTTTTCTAAAAGTGAAACCTACTTGAGTGAAGTGTACTATACTGAGCAAATGTATCATAGGCTCATTGTGCTGGGGAAAGTCATTGGGGAAAATCCTTAAGAAAGGATTGAATTTGCTTTTCTATAATTTAGATGCCACTACTTCAAAAAGGTCAATTTCACCCTGGCCATGTAAAGCACCACAAGGGTAATAGACCCTGGGAGTCTTTTGTGGAATGAGTGACTCTCATCAAAGAACCTTATGCCTGTTGAAATTCTTGCTGCATTTACCCATCAGCCCAGGGCTCAAAGTTGTCCTCAAAGGCTCCCCACATCGCTGGGTCAAGCGTCACAGAGTCGCAGCAGTGAGGTCAGATGTCATTTCATAACATGCTGTCACTGTGGTGAAAACCTCAAAGTCAAATCTCAGAGGCATCCACTGGAATGAACATTTTTATAGCCTCTCTTTAAAGATCTTGCAAAAGGCCTTGCCCCAGTGATGAATCACTTGTTAAAAACAAAAGAAAGAAAAGACAATCAACACATCCTTCTCTTTGGGATTTTCCCCTTCTGCGGAAGTAGCTGAGTCAGGAAGCACTGAGCTGAAAGAACAGAGACTGCTAGGAAACGCCGCCTAAATAACGAGGACACGTGACAGGTGGCGTCCAGTTGGGGCGGCTCTGAGGCTCGCTGTGCGATGGCTCCTCAGGGACCTCCCGGGCTCACCCTCCGCCCCACCAAGCCTCGGGAAGTTGGTTTCTTCTCCTTTGGGCTCCCCTCATGCTCCCAACATGGTGTCAGCAGTTCCAAAAGTCTGGTGACATAAAAAAAGGAAGCGTCATCTCATGGCTTTTTTAAAAGAAGAGAGAAGGCTTTTCAGAAAGCCCCTCAGCTGACTCCTCACATTTCACTGGCAGTAACTGTGTTAGATGCTCTTTTCTGAACCAAGTGCCAGCAAATTACAATTGGCTAAAATTAATCAATATTTGCCCTCTGGGTTGAAGGGGACACTTTCCTGGAGCCCTTGTCTGGGCTGAGCTGAGGGTGAACTCCTGAAAGAAAGAATCAAGGCTCTGCCAGCCGAAAGAATGGCAGGGGATGTGGATTTGGTAGCACCCAGTAGGATTTACTATTAATAAGCAGTTCTTTATGGTAAAGAAAGTTTCTTGATGTTCTGAAATCAAGGGGTGCGATAATCAACTAGTGGGACAAAAGCGTCATGTAACAAACAACCCCAAAATTCCAGAGGCATCAAAAAGTAACCGGTTATTTAGCCATTGGTCTGTGGGTCAGCTGGTTGCTGTCTAACCTATACTGTGCTTGGCTGAGGGCAGCTTAGCTCCACCTGCCCCTCATCTGCCTCCTGAGACCAGCCTGAGCATGATCTTCTCCTGGAGGTGGCAGGGGTGCAAGAGCCCAGGCCCCAGTGAGTAAGCCTGGTTCAAGCCTCTACTTGCATCATGTCTGCTAGTGTCCCATTGGCCAAATCAGGTCACATGGCCAAGTTCAACATCAAGGGAATCCAGCATTTAGTAGGAGGTGCCATGTTAAATGGCTGAATGTGTGGATACAGGGAAGGGGACAAATCAGAGTCAGTGATGCCGTCTGCCATAAGGGAAGCATAATATTAAATCAAAGAGAACATTAAGGATAACTAACAATACTATTGTTTTTAAGCTATACTTTAAAGGTTCAAAGACTTTCTTTATAAAAGAATTTGGGAATGTTCAGGTGAATATAAACATGAAGAGGTGTGTGTGTGTGTGTGTGTGTGTGTGTGTGTGTGTGTGTGTGTGTGTGTGTGTGAGTGTGTGTGCGCAGATTGCAAAGGGTCTCAAAAAGCATATTTTTCTCGCTCTGAATACTACCACTGTCTGTGTCCACATTAACACCATCTATCAGTATCAGTTTCTACTGAGCTAATACTTCTCTTGTCCCCTCTGCCTCTCTTAAAAAGCAGTACCGGCCGTCTACAGAGGAAATAAATGAAGACCACTTAAAGGAGGACAAACAAGCTAATTATTTAGAGCAGAAACAAAGGCAGGCGGGGAGAGGGGAAGCTTTACACTGAAGAGAAAGAAAAGCAGCAAGTGCTCTGATTGGAGGTTGTTGGCATGAGGAAGCTGGGGGCAGTGACGAGAGATGCGCTTTTTCTGTGATTGGTCCTGAGTTGGACCCCTGAGGGGCCAAAAATGGGGAAGCTGGCAGGTGCTGCAGAGGCTGTGGTTTGTCTTCCTGGGCAAGTTGCTGCAGAGGCTGTGGTCAGAGTTCTGCCATCTCTGGTCCAGCCAATGAATACACACCCATTTGTATATTCAGTTTCTCCAGACCCATCAGAGGAAGCCCCAACTCCGCAGCATGGCGTAAAGAGCCCTTTCAAACGCCACACCACCTTTCTGTCCTCACCTCCTGACATCAGTGCCGCCAGCACCCCCCACAGACCCATTCAGCCCCTGCCTCACCAGCCCTGCCGCAAGGAACCTCCACGTTCCCAGAACAGACCGTCTCTTCTTGTCACGCCTCCATTGCTTCACATCAGTCCATTGAGGCCAGACTCAAGAGGCCCCGCCCCTGCACCTTTTCCCAAGCGCTTTTCCTATTTTCCACCTCACCCAGCTCTACCCCATACAAATTAATTGGTCCTTCCTCTGTGTCCCCCAAACAATTTGAACGAATGTGTAGTAGGATGGGGATGCCCCACACTGTGTTAAAGGCATTCGTTACCAGTTTGCTGTCTCCCCTATGCTGTGAATACCTTCAAGGAAAGAATTATGCTTTATTTGTACCTAATAAAGGACTTTGTAGAGAGTGGGCTCAAAACAGACTCTTTGAAAGGAAGGAAGGGAGGAAGGGAAGGAGGGAGGGAGGAAGGAAAAAGGAAGGAAGGATGGGAGGAAGGAATGCAGAACACTTAGTTAAGTTTGAATTTCAGATAAGCAATGAACAATTAAAAAATATAGTATGCTCCAAAGATTACATTTTAAGTGATTTAAAAATATTGCATGGACATTCTTATACTAAAAAACTACTCAGTGTCTATCTGAAATACAAATTCATTTAGGCATCTCACATTCTTATTTGTGAAATATAAACCAGCAGCCCTGGTTGTAGAGCAAATAATCTAGTTAAACTTGAAAGGGCTTTGACTTGCAGGCCACGAGGAAATCCCCCAGGCCACTTCTCCCTGCCCTGTTAGGCCAGAACTCTGGCCTTGGGACTGACCAGGCTTTGCTGCCATTATGCCCACTGATAAAACCCCAGGTGGCTGTTTTTTTCCATGAAGATCAGAAACCAGTCTGCTAGTTTCCTAGAGAATGCTTTCCAGAGTCCTAGGAGAAGAAATGCGTGGAAATGGTAGTGGAAAGACAGGGGGAAGGAGCCTTAATGGTCCTTACAGGGCAGAAGTTGCTTTTCTAAGTGACAGTCATTTCCTTATACCGGCAAACATGAGTCAGTTGTGAACAACGAGGACTTGCTTGTTTGCACGGGGAAGCCTCCTGTGATGATGGTGTTCAAGGAGCCTGGCTCCCTCAGGATAAGGAAAAGAAAGAAGCTGGTCCATGCCATGCCCCAAAGTTCTGGGCCCCACTTCATCTGTTAAATTTGTGCAGAGGGTGCACGCAGTGCATTGAATGGTGAGCCCTCAAAGCCTGCAAATATGACCTTCCTTGGAGATGGGGAGTCTTTGCAGATGTAATCAAGTCAAAGTTTTGAGATGAGGAGCTCATCCTGAGTTATCTGGGTAGTTCCTAAACCCTGACAAATGTCCTGATAAAGGGTTCACAGAGAGGAGACAGACACACAGAGGAAAAGGCAATATGAAGGCAGAGCAGAGCAGCATGAGCGGAGGGATGCCGGCCACACTAGAGCCTGGAAGTCAAGGAAGGGTCCTCCCCAGGCCCTCTGAGGGAGCACGGCCAGCCCCAGGAGCTGGCGGCTTCTGACGCTGCTGACTGCGAGGGGAGCCAGAGCGCCCCTGCAGCTTGGGCTCACTGAAAATTAATTGATGCCAATTGCCTTCCCTGGGACCCAGGTGGAGCCCATTATGCAAAGGGACAAAGCCAGCTCTAGTGGAGGGTCTGTGCCAGGCAGGATCTGCAGCCAATAGCTTTCTCTGCTGGCAGTCTGTGTGAGGCCTTCTGTCTGTCCGTCCCCCCTCCGTGCTCAGCTGGACACAAAATGCAAAGATTGAACTGTCCTGGTGGGAGCTACGCACAAGCTGCGTGGGGAGGGGGGTGGCACTTGGGCTTTGTTAACAGCAGGTTCTCCGCTGAGGGGAGCCAGTCTGGCAGCCTCCAGGCAAGGGCTATCACAGTAACTGGCGACTGTGTTCAGCCTCACATAGGTTAATCTTTCAGTCCTTAGAGGGGATGATTTCCCAGTTTCTGGTGCTCCTACTGTTGGTCTCTGTTGCAGTTAACTGTTTATTGTGATTATTGTGTTTGCTCATTTTTTGCTTTTTAAAAAATCATCTCTCACTGGAGTCCAAGCCCTAAGAAGGTCAAGACCTTGTCTGTCTTTTTCTCCATCCTATTTCCAGCCTAAGGTCATGTAGACGGTAGATACAATAAAAATGTGTTAGGTGAACCCTTCAAGACAGACATTATTATTCTTATTTAATAAGACAGGAAAGTGAAGCTCAGAAACGTTGGGTAACTTACTCAAGTTTACACAGCTAGTGAATCTTAGCAAATTTCTACCTGCGTTCAAATGTCTTTGAGGTTTCTCTAAAGCATGAGCCAGGTACCACCTGTGGCAGGAGAGAGAATCCAAGTAGTGCCCAAAAACATTTAAATAACACTGAATCATGAAAAAGTCACTTCCTTTCCATGTATTCTTTAATCCTGATTATTTAGAGAAAATAATTTTTCCAAAAAGAGCGGGCCTCAAGTTTAAAGCCAGACTATCAGCATGAGGTTTGGCTACAAGAGGCAGAAAGCCTGAAATGATTGGTTGGACAAGACAAGGTATGTTTCCCTCTTATGTATATGAACCAGAGGCAAATAGCCCAGGGTTGGGAAGGCAGCTCCATGATTGTCAGGACCCCAGACTCTTCCTACTCTGTCGCTCTGACACCTTGAGCACGTAGAGTCTGCTCAATAGCCCAAGACGATTGCTGCGGCTCTTGCCATCATGCCCACCTTCTAGCCATCAGGAAGAAGGGAAGATCCTGCCCCCTTCTTTAAGCACCACATCATGGAAGTCATATGCTACAATTCTGTTTATATTCCTTTTGCCACTGGGGAATATTCCTATTGCTCTGTTAGGAATCTGGTTTTTACAAGGTCCATGGGTTCATTGCACTTGGCAGAGCTTCCAGGCCTGGAAGCTTTTATCAGACGACCAAGAAATGCTTGGTTGTTGGACAGGATGTACAATGGGACTTGTGCTATGCCTATGAGCCCAAGGTTGATGAGGACAGAGAGTCACTCTGTATTGGGCAATTTCCTTCCTCCTCAAGGTGTGTATGTGTAGGGGAGGGCCTCCTCCTCTCTGCTGCTCCCCTTGTGCCACCAAGCTCAACAAAGGGGGAAGGTTGCAAAAGAATCCCTTGTAGGGACTGGGGTGCCCACAGGACAGGTTACCTAGCCCTGCATCCCGATCAGATAGTGCTCATGCCATGGACATGCTGAGCAGGGGAAAAGAGGACTAGAGAGAGATGGCAGTGCTAGGCGGGCACCTGTCCACCCATGTGTGCCCCAGACAGACACTCACGTGTTTTTCCCAGGTGTCCAGGGGACATGGAGGAGGTGGCTGTCTCCAGGCAAAAGGACTCCAGCAGCAAGAGGCTGTGGGTGTAACTGCCAGTGGGGGCAGCTTAGGGCGTGGCGTAAAACTAGATTGTGCACTCAGGGAACCAGCAAGCTGAAGACCTCTTGAATCTGGTAAATTTGCACCTGCACTTGCATGGCACTGGCATCGACAAGCTGCCCCCGTAAGGATCAGGTGTGGCAAGTGGAACCTATCACCCAGAGAGGACTGCAGCTATACCAGAAGACCTCTGTCCTCTCTCCTGAATTGCTGGCTCCCAGCTCCCAACCCCTGAGAAGCTGGAGAAGAGGAGGGCTTTCTCAAAGGCAGGTCAAAGCTCCCCCTTGTCCCCAGGTGCTGGTGTTGGGAGGAGGGGGAAGCAGATTGCATGTCCCCACTCAAGCCCCAGGGCCCCAATCCCAGCCATGATGGGGAACGGGTGACCTTGGAGTCAGATAAGAGATTAGCATGGTAAACCTGGCTGGGCTGGGTTTTAATAAGGAACAGGATTGAAAGCTCTAAAATATGCCCAAGATCTTGTTAAGGGAGATCCAACAGAGGCTGGTTTATTCTTTTTTTTAAATTCACCACTATGTGCTTACTGCCTACTGTGTGCTACCCACTGTGAAGTGCATAGGTCTCCACATTCATCAAGTGGGGAGCAGACAGGTGATGGGAGATAAGCACACCTCCTGGGTTGTGGGGTGAATAGAGCTATAAAGGACTGGGAAGGAGATGGCGGGACGGTGCTGCCTCTCTGGGGAGGGGACCTCAAGGGGGCTTGACTGAGTAAGGGAAGAACTCATGTGAGGGGGACAAGATCTGCGTTTTCTATTTCCTGCTGCAGGTGGCCTTGCCAGCCTGGTGGGGCCTCCCTGAGGGTGTCAAAGCTGGTTGATTGTTAGATCTCAGGTTCCAAAGCCCAACCCCAGGACTGCGATCCAGTTGCATAGGGGAGGGGCCAGGAACCTGTCCAAAGGCTCCTTGTCTGATTCAGATCATCTGAAGATCAGAGAGCCAGACTGACTCAATGATTGCATCTGCTGCTCCCCAGGTGCTTGCTAGGCTGAGGAGGGAGTTAGAACCATGAGAAGTGAGAGCTCTCAGTGTGAATCAGGAACCCTTCTAAGCATTTTGCTTGCATTATATTTTAAATATATATATAAATAATATTTCCAATAATTATGAGGTAGGTACTGTTATTCTACCCATTTTGTAGATGAGGGAAATGAGGCTCAGAGATATTAAATCACTTGCTCGAGATCACAAGATGACATGTGGCAGTGCCAGGTTCTGACCCAGGTATGAATCTGTGGCCCTGCCTTCTCCCTGCAGAGTTGAAACATAAACCCTTCCTAAAAAGGGAACCAGCCACATGAGGCAATAATTCCAGGTGACAGATGGGAGTGGATCATACACAACTTAAGATTTCAAAGGTTACAAAGAGGCAGTGAGGTCTGGATATTCAGGAATAAGGGCAGGACTGTCTCCACAGTCATCCACGGAGAAGTATAGGTCAGAGACGACATGGGCGCTGGATGGGGAAGTGGAGATAATACTTGTCTTGGCTCCTAATGCCAATCTGGATCCTCATCCGAGCACAGAGGGAGATAAACAGAGTCTGGGGGCCAGAGCTTGTCTGGAAACGCATCTCAAGCACAGCAGAACTAGAGGTTTCATGCCTCTTCAACATATTCTAAAAATGGTAACTCGGTGCAAAACTGAAATAGAAAAAGCTATCTACCTGCATCTTTGTGGTGTCCCCATTGACTGGCACTCAGGGACTTCTGCCCTCCTTCACTTCTCTCCTCCCTTGCCATGCCCCTGATCATTTGCTTGAGGCTTAGATGTACTTTGTTTTCTGTCTCCAAAGTCCATGAGATCTCAATAGTTTTATAATAAAGCCTTCTGTTGCTTCAGCTAGTTTGAGTGTCCCTGCAATCAACATATTCCTGTCTAGAAAAGAAATGATGAATCTGGTTTCTGATACAGGCCAGTTGAGATGTGGGGGTGGATCATAAAGGTTGAACCACACTAGGAACCTGGAAATTAAGATATGGAATTTGATCAATATATTAGTTAAGATAATGTCAGCTGCTGTAACAGATAAACCCTGAAACCTTAGTGGTTTAATACAACAGAAATTTATTGCTTGTTTACACCATGGTGTGTCAGTTTTCCTGGTCAGGCAGCCTTCATCCACAGACCCAGATGCCTCCATCTTGGGGCTCTTCCCTTCCATACAACCTTAGAGTCCCCTGTGCTCAACCTCTGTGGGGAAACACTTCTGCCCAGGTGTGACAAAGATCCCTTCCACTCATTTGCCATTGATGAGAATGAGTCATCAGTCACATGATCCCAGTGAACTGCAAGGGGATTGACACTGTGGAAAACAGTATGGTGTTACTCAAAAAGTTAAGCAGAATTACCGTGTGGCCCAGCAATTCTGTTTGCAGGTATAGACCCTAAAGAACTGAAAACAGATGTTCAAACAAATACTTGTATACCAGTGTTCATAGCAGCTCGTTCACAACGGCCAAAAGGTAGAAACGGCACAAATGTCCATGGACAGATCAATGAATAAACAAATCGTGGTATATCCCGGCCACGATAGGATATTACTCAGCCACAAGAAGGAATGAAGTACTGATATTTACTACCAAATGGAAGAACCTGGAAAACATTATGCTCAGTGAGAGAAGGCAAACACAAGAGCCACATATTGAATGATTCCTTTTATAAGAAATATCCAGGATAGGTAAATCTATAAAGACAGAAAGCAGATCGGGGGTTGCCAGAAACTGGGAAGAGGGAAGAATGGGGAGTAATTGCTTGATAGGTACAGAATTTTCTTTTGCGGTGACAGAAATGGAACTTGACATAGGGGGTGGCTGCCCAACACTGTGAATGTACGAAGTGCCATTGAATGGTACACTTTAAAATGTTAAGGTTATGTGAATTTCACTTCAATTTAAAAAAATGTAAGGGGGCTGGAACATGTCCCTGGCAGGACAGCCGCTGTCGCCAGTGACAACTCCACACTCAGGAGGTCACGTATCCTTGGAGACCAGCTAAGTATCTGTGTGCACCTTCGACCTTCGTTCCTCCTTCCCCCCAGAACGCAACCATCTCCCACAGGAAGATAATCCAAAGACCTCTCAGGTCATTGTCCCAGCTCAAAGCCAAGGACGTGCTGTTGTCCCTCAAGTGTGGATGTAGCTGCTCTTGCTTTGGTGACACACAAACTAAAAGGACCAGTTGTCTGAATGCCCACACCTGTACACCCAATACCCAGAGGTGGAGCAGAAACAGCATGACTATGATACAAACTTGTATTCAGAAAGGGGAAGATGGGCAGACAGAGCAGCCATTAGCCTCTGGCATTCGTGAGCTCCTGTCGGGCAGGCACTGAGGAGGTGGGACCGTGGGTGGAGAAGGTCCTTCATTAGGCCCATTCTGATTCCTGGAAGGAACTCCCTGCTCCGTTGTTCTTTATGGCTCTGACTCTGTCCTCTGGGAGATTTCTCCTGGGCCACATCTAAAGTGAACGTTGGGGAGTTTGCCCTACTTAGAGGCTGTACAGCGTGCACAAAGTAACTTTCTGCCTGTGCAGTCTTGGGGCCCTGTGGGTTGTTTAAGGCTTGAACAGTCAAAATTTTTGCTAGTTTGGGCTCATCACTTCTTTGGCACTAAAATGCCTTAAAAATTTTAGTAGGCTTTTTGCTAGACACAAAAAAAGTGCATTGTGTATGATTGTCTTGCCAATGGGTTTCAGCCCCGGGCAAGTTCACTATGGATTCAGTGTGACCAAAGAAAATGACAGCAAAACATTCTTTGGGTGAAAGGGTTATACCCAACTTTACTTCCAGGTGGTAGGTCAGTCACTAGAATCCCATTCACTCAGAGCGAGTCTGCATGTAGCAAGCCGGTCTCTGCCTCTGGGCCCCTCTGTCTGCACAGCTGTCCCACACAGCCGTCCTCCGGGCCTCTCTGCACAGTCTTCCCACACAGCTGTCCTCTGGGCCTCTGTCCTCAGCGCTGACACCACTCCAGCCTCTGCTCTGCTCTCCTGCAGCCTTGCAGCCCTGCCACCATGTCGTGCCCAGAGCACTGGGCTGAGCTCTTTTTATAGAGTCAACAGCTATGTTTTGCCCACAGGTGTGCAGTGAGCTAGTCAACCACGGCCAGGTGAGAATCCTGGCTACAGGAATTCTTATTTTATCCACAATGATTTTAGTTATATGATGTTCAAAAACAGGCAAAATGAATCCATGATGCTTGTGTTTGACTGGAATCCTATAGACAAGATTCACAGGGGCTAAGTGACTCCTCTGACGTCACACAGCCCGTTTGAGCAGAGGCAGGACCAGAACTGAGGTCTCCAGATTTACCACCCAGGGGCTCACTTTTACATCTGGCTCTCACAGGGAGTGGACAGATACAGCAGTTTCCAAATGCAGCCTTTTCTTTTGGCGCTTTCAATTAGCATATATGAAATATACTGCCAATCTAATTTAATTATAATTGGGTAACCAGAAGGCTGATTATGTTGTAAATTTAGATTAAAGAGCTGTTGTTTCCAATTAGGTTTGATTGTAAAAGCTTTGACACTTTTCCCTGCCTCAAGGAAAGTGCATTATATATAACTTCCCACTTAATCCCTTGTGTTTTGCCCACAGGTTTGGGCTGGTAGAAACTGGACTCAGTTTCCCAGGGCACCTCAGACTGGTGCAGATTTGGTCCAGGTTACTATCTCATTGGTGGCCAGGGCCACCAGATACTGTTGTATTAGGGTGCTTTCAGCTGTGTGTAAGAGAGGATCCAACTGAAAATACTCAAACCTCAAGGGAGTTTAAGGCTCCACATATTAAGAAGTATGGATGTAAAGCAGTCCCAGGGGTGGTTTATTTGCTTTCAAAATATCTCTGAGGACCCAGGCTCATTCCATCTTCCTGCTCTACCAGTTTCATAATGTTGGCTTCTGTCCTCAGTCTCATCATCAAGTTGTAAATGATGGTTGCTGTAGCCCCAAGATTTCCCGTGCCCCAGAAGAGGACATTCCTTTCTTGCATCCGTTGAGCTTCCAGCAGACTTCTCATAACTCGTTGGCCAGCATTGCAGCACAGGCCCATTCCTACATTAGCCACTGTTCCTAAGGAATCACTGTGATTGACTTTGGCAAATCAAGATTCATCTTGTAGTCTTTTCTGGAGTCCCTGTGTGCCTGGTGCCTGCCAGCAAATTAGTACGGCTGCGGGGACAGCGAGTGGCTGTTGACTAGGCCACCCATGGTCTGTGCCCTCTGGCCACATCCTAGGCAGCTTGGGTCTGCGATATCAAGACCGAAAAAGGAGTCCAGCTGCAAATAACTGCTTCTTGATTCTCCATCAGCTAACCTGCCATCTCTCTATTCCCGAAGGCTAAGCTTTAGCACCATGTGTAGGTGGTGTTGGCAGTATAAGGCACAGCTGAGCAGGGGAAAAAGCTGGAAAAGAGAGGATCTTTTAGAAGATGATGAAGGAGGGAAGCTGCCTGGAAGATGAGGGGGAGCAGCACATGGCCATGGGAGTGGCCAGGCTGCCCTGGCTGTCTCTGGGGAATATGAGAGGTGTCTTGGAAAGAGGGTATCTGAGAGAATAGTCCTGGCCCTCAGAACCTTATGTAATGCTCTCAGCAGTCCTCTGAGGTCCATCTTATCTGGTCCAAACTCTGCCATTCTGCCATACCCAGCTGTCTCCAAAAATGACCATCCTCTTGCTGGCTGGCCACCTGAGGCTCCTGCTTCCGTCTGCTGCCATGTGGCCCACCTCTGGACAATGGAGTGGGGTGGACGTGTGACTACGTCCTGGGGTCAGACTTACATGCGCTTATGTTCCCGCTTGTCTCACCCCTGATCTTGGGAATTTCTTTAAGCTTTCTTAACTTCAGCCTCTTCATCTGTGAAAACTTCATAGGGTTTTTGTGAAGATGAAATGAGATAATCCATAGAAAATGCTTAGCACAGTGTCTAGCACTTAGTTAATTGGCAATGAATATTGCTATTTTTATCACTATTATCAGTAGCCTTAATATTATTATTATTCATGGTATTCTGGGCCCAGTGCTCTGGCCATCATGATCCCTGTAGCCCTTTTCAGCACCACTTTTAATAGTAGTTATGAGAGGAAAAGTAGCCTATACTGCATGGAAAAAGCCTCTGGTATGGGCCTGGCACATAGTAGGTGCACAACAACTATTAGTTGCCCTCCTTGCCTTAGAATTATACAACCAGCTCAATGGCCTTCCCATTTTCTCTCCTGTCAAACCTCCAGAGTGACGCTTAAACTGTCAGCTTGGAGACACTTTGTTTCAGGAGAGAAGTTTCCATTTTGAATCTCTGATGACCAAACGAGCAGCCTCCACTTCCTTACAGAATATGTCCCACAGGTGGGATGACTGAATGCATGGAAATTGAACAATGGACCCACATAGTTATAAGAGGCTGTTCCATTCTCAGAAAGCTAAATATATAAAATTCTCAATCACTATTGTCGTTTTTGACAGTCCTTGACAATATTTTATTGCCTTCTGAACTGAATTTCATTCTTTTATTTTGCAATTAAACATATGAGTAACTGGCTGAAGTCCAGTGAGTGGCCGATAAAGATTAGTGTGTCTGCAGCCTTCCTAATGGTTTCCATCTGGGTCTAAACGGGATTAACTTTACAGCTTTTTAAAAATCACTGGTATCAGTTCATCCAGTTTTTCATTTTCTACTCATTTTTGCAAAACAATAAGGCAAAAACATGCAGTTCTCATAAACACACACTGTTGACCAGATAATGAAAGGGAACTGCCAAAATTGACCAGTTAGTTGGCAGGAGGCACCACTGTGCCAAAGCTGGGAGGGCTTGGGGTTAGGGTATGGAAGGCGACATGGGGTGTAATATATCAAAGTGCTGATTATATGTGAAACAAATGGCATTGAGATCCATTTGTATCTGCCCCTTCTTAAATTTGACAAGACAGATACCAACTCCTACCAAATGATTGCTGTGGCCTCTAAAAGGCCCTGGCCTCTGCCCAGAGCTAATCTATGGAGAGTGTTGGCCTTGCAATCATGAAGCATCTTGGTCCAAACACCTAGAATGCCAATGAGAACTGCGTGGATTGACCGGCCATGAAGACCCAGGTGTTTTGTGCTCACTGCTGCCAACCACAGATATGCCTGTGGCACCTGCCAGTGCTGGCTGATGGTGGAGGGCCAGTCCTGGGTCTCAATCCCAGAAGCACCTCACTTCCAGGCCACAGCTGAGCTGCGTTAGGTCCAGGCAGTCCCTTCCCCTAGGGCTACACTGGGACTGGATGCACCGGCTCTTTCAAGGCTGTTTCATCACTCGAAGTGCAAACAATGACTTTTAATGATTTCCTGAATTTCATCTCTGCGATATTCTCTCCTGACACAATCTTTCACCCCTTTCTTCCTTCACAATCCCTTTCACTGCTCCATGATCGGCACATTCTTTCATGTATTTTTCGTCTTCAGATAGTCCCTCCAAGTCTTTGCCCTTCCTCAGCCTTAGCTATCCCCCTGAGCACAGCTTCCCTGCAACCTCTCAGGGGGCCCTTATTTCTCATACCCTGCATCACCCCGAAAGGAGGGGGCTGTTGGTGTCCCCCTTATTCCATTCTGTCCCTTCCCTTCCCCCAGTGAGCTCCACGAGGCTCACACCATTGGAGGTTTCTCACAGTGACCATCTCCTGGTCATTACCACCCCCTCACTTTCATTTCTGGATTGCCTTTATGTTCATGTCAATTCCTGCAGTCATTCCCATGAGGGGGACATCCACGTGCATGGCCCTTCCAGTTCTCTGAACTAAGTCCCTGGCTTCCTCCCAGGCACAATTCTAAGATGTGCAGCAAGTGCACAAAGGGAGGCTCATCTAGATGTCTAAATATTTAAATGTTATACATCCAGCTAACAAAGTTAAACAACACAAATCCTATCACCTTTCCTTGATAAATATGTCTTTATATGATGACAAAAAATATAGGCAAAGTTAAGGTAAAATATCAAAGATGAGTTAATGATTTTTTAATTGTGCATGTCTGAGTGCTCTTTCAATGAGCTTATTATTTAGATAATAAAATGAAGTCATACATAATTCATAAATTATTTATTCCATGAAAGTTAATTTTCTTGCCTTCATTTAAGTGAATTACTAATTATGTTGTTATAATCAAGGCTTTCATGTAATTTGTGTTCTATTGAGAGTAATGATTAATTAGACAACCTTCTGGAGACATTGTGGTTCTTAGGGTGTTTTCATTAATTTCAAAATGTATAAACTATGTTTGGCTGAGGTTGAGGCAACCGGAATTGCCAATTAAATTTTAAAGCAATACTTAGATTGGAAATGGACCATGAGTTCAATATGTTTATATGATCATGGATATATATTAAGTTTAATATGTAACATTTTGGTGGAGTTAGGTTGTATTTGATCAATTATTGTCACAGAAAATAGTACAAAATATTTTAATTTCATTATGTAAATTGCAATCACCAATATCATAAGTTTCACTGTCTTAAAAATGATCTCAAGATCCACATAGTATTTTATTTTTCTTTCAAATTCTTCAATGCCAGGAAAATAAGAAAATTGACAACAGTGGCATATTTTTAGTTTGTTAAAATCTTTCTCCAAATTACATTTTGATCTATAATGGCCCAAAATGAGAATTTTTGGCCATTTCTATTTCTCTATAGAAATTAGTTTTGGGAAATTTTGTGTGAATCTTCTTTATAGTCATGCAAACATTTTCCTTTAAAATTTTCTTTAAAAATTAAAAATACTTAGTTTTTATAAAGTGGAAATAGACAAACATAACTCTGTATGGTTTTCTTTTGTAAGCAATAGTTCATACCAAATAGCTGTGGATAGTACCAATACAAAAGTAATTTCATTTTCTACTAAACACAATAATTCACTTATATCTGAGGATCATCTGTTTCACTTAACTCTTTAAGGACATCTCATCTATCTTGTGTAAACTAAATTGCTTTAACACAGAAAGTAGTTCTAAGATCATGAATTAGAACATGAAAATGGACACTTGGCACAACTGGGAAATGATACTTTGTTATGCAAGAATCTATCTCATTAATGCCAAATGGAAAGGATTTCTTGGATGTAGGTGGTGGACACCACCCAGAAACCTTCATGGCATCTAGAAATGGTCACTTTTGTTTTGAGGACCTGGAGTGTAGAGAAGCAATACCAAATTGCTAACTTGAACATTCTGCCTTTTGGTTATGACCTCTTCTGTTGATTTCTTGACTAAGGACAGATGTCCTTCAATGGGTCTTCAACCTCATGGAGACTTCTGATCTGTCTTCAGCTTTACCTTATATCTAGCTGTCTCCTTTATCTGTCTTTATTTTCTTATTCAGTTTGGAGTCCATGGCTGATTCATCATTTCCATCATTCACCCACTCTCCTTCCATTGCACCCATCTGATAAACCCCAGCTATGGGTGTACGTGATCATCTCTCTAGGTCTATAGAGCTGCTGAGTTATCCTTGAAACCTGCATCAAGTCCAGTCCATCTTAACTCTTTAAATAAACGTGCAGGCTTCCATTTCTTTCTATGTCCACCACATCCCTCTAGTCCCAGCCACCATCATCTCTTGCCTCAAGTATTGCCCTCTCTAACTGGTCTCTCTTTTCACTCTTTCCTTTTGTACAGGCCACTCCCCTCAGGGCACTCAGATGCCCTTATAAAGCATGAGTCACATCTTTCAGCACTTCCTTTCTTTTCCATTTAAACAAAAACATAAAATTCTCACAGGACTTACAAGGACATGCATAACCTGGCTTTTTCCCACCTTTCCTCCATATGCCATACCCCTTTCTCTCTCCTTCACTCCACTCAGTCTTGGTACTTTTCTTTCAGTTCCTAGATGATGTCAAATGCCTTCTGTCATGTTTCTTTGGCCTGGAGTGTTCTCTTTCTAATTTGTCGATGGAATAACTTCTACCCATCCTTTCATCTTAGCAGAAATACAGTTTTTTTGGAAAGATTTTCCTTGATCAGCCAAAGTAAAATAATTGTCTATTATGTCCTCTCATGGCTCCTATATTTCTCCTCCTTGTGCTTGTCATGTTTTGGTGCATGTGGTTCAGTGTTTGATACTTGGCATCTCAGTGGAATGGAAAGTTCATGAGGGGCAGAAACCCTTTCTGTCTGTTTACTTTTGTAGTCCCAGCACAGTACCTGAATACAGAAATATTTGTGAATGACTGAGTGAAAGGCATAGGGCTGCAACAGAGTGCTGAGAGGAAAAGCTTATTTTCTACAGCCTTCTTCAGCCCAAAGTCATTTCTTCAGCTCCTAAATTCACTAGGTTTACAGAGAAAGTGTGCATTATTATCTATGTTCCCTAGCTATGCTGGAATTTAGGATTCAGATGCTTAACTGTAAAAGGAAGGAAGAAAATCTGAGATGGAAAGTAGTACTGTATAGAGAATACTCCCCTGAGTGGCTACACATCTTTGCTGTAAGCAGGAATCTCAGCGCATGAAGATTGAGGCTTGCGTTATTTGTATCTCTAATCCTCTTAACTTCTAATCGAGATCATTCCAATAGTTTTGCATTTAGACTGCCAATTGCATTATGTATTCTTAAGTCATTTCTTTGCCAAATGCTTTACTGGTAGAATTATAATCTCCCAGCGAATAAAAAAAGTATCTGTTGTTCTTTATCCTAATATAGTTTATCAAAGTTGTGTTTTTACATTTTCCATGCTAATGCCTCCATGAAGTTAATAAATTTAAAAAAAATAGCAATTAAATCATCCATCTGCCTCTGTATTTGTCTCCCACAATCTTCTTTGATCCAATTAGTTCTTACTTGACTACTGAGAAGAGGCATGTACAGTTCGTGGATTGTTCCACATAATTTTTCTTGTCTCCTTTCCTCTTCCTGCTCACCTCTGAGCAGTTTCATCCTCTACTAGCAATGAGAGAATTAGGAGGGCAGGATAGATGAAAAAATGTAAAAATGGCAATAACAAACTTTGCTTTCTCTTAGGGAAAAATGTATTTCATTGTCCAGGTTATGTTTTAAGAGTTGACTAAAGAAAAAAGGACTGTTGATAAAAGTTTTCAAGTAGATTTAAGCTAGTCATGCATTTATTCATTCAAAAATACTGAACTTCAATGAAATATTTGGTGGGGAAGGTGATATTAAGGTACTTAAAGCCATACAGAGAGTAATCTTGTGGCAAAGTCTCTGTGTCTGACCCCCTCCAAGTTTTAACTATTTTAAACAATTAGCTACATATTTATTTTGTAATTAAATAAACACAGGCTTTACCTTTTTTGATTCTAATCAGTATGTGCACAACTTTGCATACACATATTGATTAGGGAGGTATTTACTTCCCTAATTAGGGAGGGAGTAGAGAGATTGGGATGAGGTTATGTAATGGGCAGGCTCCGGGGATTAGGTCCCTGGGCCTATGACAGGTATTGTTGCTTACCTAGCACCCATTTAAAGCTCCCAACTTGATCCCAGTTTTTGTTCTTGTATCTACCCTTCAGTTCTCATCCAATGTACTTAAGGAGATGCTGAATTCACTCTGAGTTCCAGGGGTAGACCTTATTTTCCAGGAATAAATACATACCCTTTGTAGTAAATGGCTCTGGAATGCAGGTCTAAATGCCAAATGGATTAATTCAGAAATGGGCCAATGAGACACTGAGGGCTTCTTGGAAAGACCTTGCTTGCTCCTAACCGACAGCTACCAGAAGTCATGAGCCCTCATCTTCTCAACATTGTTGTCCATGTACTTGAAGCCTGGGGCTGTGGCAGCCATTTTGCCGGGAGCCTGAAGATGAAGCCTGTGAAAGAGGAGATGAGGAGAAAGAACAAGGCAGAGAGCAGAGTGACTGAACCACAACTCACCTTTGCCCTTCCTAGACTTTCAGTCTGTTAGCCAACAAATAGTCTTGATTTGTATGCAGTTTTTACATGAGATTTCTGTTTCTGGAAGCCAAAACGAACATTTGAATACATAAAATCCCAACTTGTACTTTGTTAACATTGTTTTGTTTGTTTTTCAGCCTTTAAGTTTTGGGATTTTTTCCTGATTAAAAAATAATATATGCTTATTTTAGAGGCAGATAACATTGAAAGACAAAAAAGATAAACCATCCATATGCTCATTATCACTAGATAACTGCCTTAATGTTTTTAATTAGTCTTCTCTTTATGTATACAAACTTACATATATATTTTACATTTATGTGTTTATGCTACTTGAATGAAATTCATAGCCTAGTGGGAAACAGAAACAAACCAAAGAGCCAAACAAATAGATTAGTATCTGTGACTACGGAAGGTTTTAGTAATTATTAACCTGTGTTATAACTGTCTAGCGTTGGACCGATGGTTGCTAGTAATGTTATCCCCCATCTCCACATCTCAGAACAAATCAGCAGAGGTTTGTTAATAACTATTAAGATATAATATGCTTTTAATGATAATGTAATCATGTCTCATAATGCCCATAAAATCAACCAGTTATCAAAGTGCTCATTTGGTTTCCCTTTAGTGGCTGGTGCTTCTTTTTCTTTGTTGTTTCTTGTCTTTAGGATGGTGGCCATCCTAACTGGTGTGAGGTGATATCTCATTGTGGTTTTAATTTGCATTTCCCTGATAATTAGCGATGTGGAGCATCTTTTCATGTGCCTGTTCACCATCTGAATTTCTTCTTTGGAGAAGTGTCTGTTCAGATCCACTGCACATTTTTTAATAGGGTTGTTTGCCTTTTGAGTGTTGAGGCATGAGTTGGGTGAGTTCTTTATATATTTTGGATGTTAACCCCTTGTTGGATATGTCATTTACAAATATATTCTCCCATACTGTAGGATGCCTTTTTGTTCTGATGATGGTGTCCTTTGCTGTACAGAAGCTTTTTAGCTTGATGTAGTCCCATTTGTTCATTTTGGCTTTTGTTTCCCTTGCCTGAGGAGATGATTTCAGGAAAAAGTTGCTCATGTTTATATTCAAGAGAGTTTTGCCTATGTTTTCTTCAGAGTTTTATGGTTTCATGACTTACATTCAGGTGTTTGATCCATTTCAGTTCACTTTTGTATATGGGGTTAGACAATAATCTTGCATGTAGCTGTCCAGTTTTGCCAACACCAGTTGTTGAAGAGGCTGTCATTTCTCCATAGTATGTCCATGGCTCCTTTATCCTACATTAATTGACCATATATGCTTGGGTTTATATCTGGGCTCTCTAGTCTGTTCCATTGGTCTATGGGTCTGTTCTTGTGCCAGTTCTAATGTATTATTAAATTGAGCTTGGTAATTGTGTTACTCAAATTTTCTAGTCCCAGATAATTTGGCCTCCTGGATTTAGGTATTAATTTCGTGTGGCTCTAACAAATTACCACAAACAGGGTGGCTTTAAATAGCAGAAATATATTCTTTTACAGTTCTGTAGTCTAGAAGTCTGAAATAGTTATTGGCAGGGTTGCATTCTTTCTGGAGGCTCTGCAGGAGAATCCATTCTTTGCCTTGTCCTGCTTTGGGTGACTATGGCAGTCATTTGTGTGGGAGTGTGGCTGCAGCACTCCAATCTCTGCCTCTGTGGTCACACTGCCTCCTCCTCTCTGTATTTCCTCTTCTGTTTTCTCAGTTTTCTCTCTGCCTTTCTTTTTTTTTTTTTTTCCTGCCTTTCTTTTATGAAGATACTTGTCATTGTTTTCATGGCTCACCTGGAAAATCCAGGAAGACCTCATCTCAAGATCTTTTAATTACATCTGCAAAGACCTTGTCTCCAAATAAAGTTAACATTCACAGGTTCCAGAGATTAGAACAGGGATGTACCTTTTTGGGGGACTACTATTCAACCCACTGCAATCTATTAGAGAGATATGTGAAAATCATCTACTCTGATGGCAGATTTCTTCTTTTACTTCTGTCAACTTTTGTTTTGTATATTTTGCAACCATGATATTACAGACACATTTGTGACTTGAATCTGCCTTGTGTTTGAATCTTTTATTATGTAATACAGACCACTTGTTATCTCCGGTCACACAAACACACCTAGAAAGTCTATTGATGACAAACTGTCAGTTGTTTGTCTATCTTCTTCAATCTCTTTTCTTTGGGGGGGGGGGCATAGAATTCTAAGGTTACATTTTTTTCCATCTAGCACTTCACTCGTCTTTTACTTAAAAGCTTTTGTTTTTGTTTTAAATTCCCAAAACATCACAGGGCCAGAGAATTAGAGTCAGAACAAGGGAATTAAATTTGCGTGCTTATTCAAAAAATATTTTCTGTTACTTAATATGAGGGAGCATTGTCTGAAATTAAGTCATTCTAAGTGACTGGTAAAAACGTTCCATTAAGTATAGTGTGGCATGTAATGGTAAAGTATATGTAGAGAAACTTTAAACATGTGCACACTCAAGTATGCATTAGAGACTGTTTCTAAGTGGCTGGAGCGAGCCTTCACTTTACACAAATTTTGTAATTGTGGAAATAAATACGTGTTATTTGCTAGCTTAAATAGATCGTTTTTCTAGACAACTTTCTTATCACCAGTAGCGAGAAAGAGCTCCACACAAATTATAACATGTTCTTATATAATACACAGCTAGCGCTATAATTTGAGAATGCACAAGAATGAAATCATAATGGAGTTACATAATTTTTCTTCTGTACCCCTTCAGACTTTCACACAATCTCAAATTTGTAGCCAGATTTGTGCAATAGTGTACGCAACTTGGCATTTTTAAGTTTAAATTTTTTGGCCTCAGTATATGGCGAACGAGTTAAGGAACCTTAAAAAAAAAATCCACGAAGAGTTCCAACTATTATGTTTTTTAGCGAGCCGGCTATGTTTCGGGTTTTATTCTTGGTTTTGAGATTTCGGTGGCTGTGCGCTGAAGCCCACGAGCAGTACACCCATCAAGGGCCGACCATCGCACTCCCACCCATTTATAATGTGCGTCGGGGAGCTGTCCTCAAGCGAAGGCCGGGTCTATGACGCCCTCTTTTGTGCGACGAACAGTAAATCCACAGACCGTAAGAAAAACACTGCCGAAACGCGAAAGCTGTGCTACGGAGACGAGCGCCCGAACTCGGTCGCTTAGGTAACCAGGCAGAACGCGCACGCGCAGCCAAACTCTATCGCGTGGAGCCGCGCCGGGGGCGGGGCCGAGGAACGATCTCTGACTTATATCTCTGCCGCACTCAGAGCTGGGCCAGCAGAAGCGGAGTAACCACCGCCCTTCTGCGTTGGGTGACTTACTGTTCCCGCCCCTTTTCGCTTTGCTGTCTCTCGGCCCGTTCCTCTCACCACGTGCCCTCCTGGCCGCTCCCCCAGCTGCCCTTTCCAACTGTTGGAAGCTGCTGTAAAATGTCGTGAGCGGCGCTGCCACTTTACGGCTGCCTCTCCCAGACTGGAACCCGGGAGCGCCCACCGCCGTCACTCCTGTCTCTCATTAAACAGTCGGCCCGGCGGAGAGGGAGAGACCCGGCGCACCGCTGCCCTCCCCGCCGCGCCCGTTCTGGTTTCCGGCGATGTGAGCTCGAAGAGGCCGCGGTGCCCCCCGGCCCGGGGTTGAGACGGCTGGCAGGTGCCTGTGAGGCGGGAGGGCGCTGGGGGCCTGCAGGATGGAGGAAAGCATGGAAGAGGAGGAGGGGGGCAGCTACGAGGCGATGATGGACGACCAGAACCACAACAACTGGGAGGCCGCGGTGGACGGCTTCCGGCAGCCCCCACCACCCCCACCGCCTCCCTCGTCGATCCCAGCCTCTGTTCGGGAGCCTCCGGGGGGGCAGCTGCTGGCGGTGCCCGCGGTCTCCGTGGACAGGAAGGGCCCCAAGGAGGGGCTCCCGATGGGGCCGTCGCCACCGCCGGAGGCCAATGGGGTGATCATGATGTTGAAGAGCTGCGACACGGCCGCCGCTGTGGCCAAGGCGGCCCCCGCCCCCACGCCCAGCTCCACCATCAACATCAACACTTCCACTTCCAAGTTCTGTGAGTCCAGCCTTTCCCCAGCAGCTTTGGCTTTTTCCCTCCCCACCCGCACGCCGAATCCACCCCTTTCGGCCAGCCCCGCTTCCTTTGTTTCAGGCCTGGGTCTCTCCCCCTCCCTGTTTCCCTCCCCTGTCGTTTGGTGTCTGCGGCCAGCGCCGGAGCGGCCCTAGCTTCTTGTATTACCTGGCGTAGAGGAGCAGCCTGGAACGCGCACAGCCCCAAATTGTACCGGAGCGATCTTTATCACAGCTGGCAGTCTCTCAACATTAGGAAGCTCTTTTCTTCTTTCCACCTTAAAGTTTCACCTTCAGACGTGAGGGAAAATAGGTTGGGTTTCGTTTAGCCAGAGAGGAAAGAAACGTAGCTACTTGTGTTCTTGTGCTTTTAACCAGTGTGCGTTAAACAACTCAGGAATTAGAAAGTTGACCTGTATGTATACCTCGTTATTTCTCTTTCCAGTGTACACCTTCTGCATCCTGCTAGGGAGAAATGTATGAGTTGCTTTTTGAGTAACATCAACGCAGTGGGAGCTGCGGCATCCGTTTTTAAGTTAATAATGTGTAAAGTTATTTTCAAAGCCTACACTCATAGGAATAAGCCATTCAGCAAGTGGCCAAATCCAAGATTCTGTTGAATGTTGAACTTTATGTTAGCTGACTTAACGCTCAGTTGCAGACGCAAAGATTTAAGACTAAAAATCTGTTTTGTAATCCGAAACTGCCCCCAACCAGGATGTATTCTTCTATAGATAGCTTGGGAAAAACGTGCTTTTGTTTAGAGTGGGTATTTTTTGGGGGCTGGGGGTGGTGGTGGTGAAAATTGACCATCAAAGATTTTTCTCTCCTATTAATAACTGCCAGTTTTGAATGGCATCTGGTAAAGCAACTGGAGATTTCATTTCTAGTTTACTAATTTTATCAAGTGGTACCAGTAATTGTCCAGTTAGCTTTGCAGAGAAAATAACTGCCTTGATTAAGATACATAGTTAACAGCCTAACTTTTTTTTTTTTTGAGTGGGAACAAGCATATAACTTTATTTGCCTTCAAGATAATTGCTTTAGTCAAAAACATTTTCATGTAGGTATAGTTGGTAGGATTTGTGTATAATTTTTTTTATTATGCATACATAAGAATAATGTTTATATTGTATATTTGTGTTTTGAAGTCTGTGTAGTTAAACCAGATCTTAGACAGAATGGCAGGGTGACTTATCTAAATGCTGAAGAAAGCTTGCTTAAGTGCTTGAACAGTTCATTGAAGAGTTCAAAAAACAGCATAAAGAGCAGAAATCAGTGAAATTAGGATCAAAGATTCCTAACCAAACCAAAAGGTTGTTCTTTGAAGGTTAATAATCTAGACAGAACTCTGATCAAAAACTGATGAAGAAAAAAAGATCCAAATAAAGTAAGTGAAAAATGGAAAGTAATTACAAACATGAGATTTAAAAAAAAGAATTTAATGAATTGCTATAGGTTAATGAATTTGAAAGCCTGGGTGAAATGTGTAAATTCTTAGAAAACTACAGACTGAAAGTTGGTTCCAGAAGAGAGAGGTAGCTTGAACATTATAATAAATATTTAACAACTGAGCTAGTGAAGACCTCCCTTTTTGAAAACTCTGGGCCAGGGTAGTCTTACGAGTTGCACTGAACTTTTATGTAACACTTAATTACTTGTTACAAGTAATTCTGGGAAATAGTGAAATCTTCATTCTAAAACTAGATGAGGACAATATAAGAAAATCTGTTTAAGTTATTAGCATAGATAGGAAAATTATACATAAAATACTAGTTCATCAAATCCAGCAATGTGTTAAAAGAATCATGATCCATAGAGTTTGTTTAAGGTTTGACATCTGTTTATTAATATAATTTATCTCATTAGTAGTCCTTCAGTCTGAAGGACAAAAATTATGATCATTCCCATACCATTAAGCCGTTTGATAAGATCCAGCACCTATGTATGATAAAAACTCTTGGTAAGCTACGAATACAAGATAAAGGTCATTATCAAAAACCTACAGCAAATAATAATACTTAATGGAGAAATTTTAGATGCATTCACTCTGAGATTGGTAACAAGTATGCTCTCTATCACTATTACAGTTTAGCACAGTAAGAAAGGTTCTGGCTAACAATAAAAAGGGAAAAAATAAATACAAGGATAAGAACAGAAGCAATAAAACTCATTGTTTGCTGATAATATCATTTATCTAGAAGAACCATTAGAATCAAGAGAGAAATTTAGTATTAATAAGTTTAGCAGGGTTACTGGATTTAAGATCAACCTACAAAAATTAATAGCACTTAATACACTAGTATTAACCAACTAGTAAAGGTAATCAAAAGTAAATATACAATAATAGCAACAACTATATAAAGTCTGTAGGAATTAACTGGAGAAGACACAAGAACTTTAAGCAGAACACTTCAGTAATGAAATATAGGAGGATCTAAATAAATGGAAAAATTTTCCATGCTCTTGGGATTAAACTACTTACTAAGAATGTCAGTTTTCTCCATTTTAATCTATAAACTCAATTAAACTGCTGTCAAAATTCCAATTGGTTTGTCTGACAAACTCAGCAACCTAAATCTAAAATTTATATGGCAGGTGGGGATAAAGTTTGTTAAAAGTTAGATAAGTCTTAAACATTAAAAAGCCTGAGTTTTTTTTTTTTTCCAAATGGACTGTCTCCTTGATAAATAGCTGCATGTTCTATTGGAAAAGGCTAGGAGGAAGACTTAAGTATACTCTTGATGCAATTTTATAGGGTCCTTCAATGGTACCCTTCCTTCTCCTTATTTCAGGGGCTCTGTGTCTGAGAACAGCCTCAGTCTGGGTATTAGCTGAGGTGCCATAACTCCATTGTGGCCACTAAAGTCAGGCTTCTGTTTGATATAGCTGGAGTCTTTTCTTTTTTTCCCTCATACAGATCAACTAATACCCTAGTATATAGCTCATCTTTTTCCTAAGCATACCATGGTTAGCTACCACCAGAGAGTCAATCCATTCTGATAACCAGTCTGGCACTGCTGCCTTTTATAATAACCATGACCACTATATCTGAGGATTAAGTGTTTCTACTTATCTTTTGTCTCTTCAGGGATCCCATTATCCCACTGAAATCAGGGAGCCCCTTTAAATGGCAGTATTGCCCATCTTTAACTTGGAGCTACAAGGACAGCCACCTCAGCATTTTGCAAGGATGTTAGTGCATCCTTCACCAATTTATTTCTCAATTGCTTCGTGAAGGGTCTTCTCAGGACAGTTGAGGAGTGTGTGAGTGGGTTGGCTTTGATAAAAACACTAACATTCTTGTCTTCATGAGTTTTTATTCATTCCTCTGCATAGTAAGGACTTTCTGGTGCCCTGACCTTCCCTCCCTCCCTCCCTTCCTCCCCCTTCTTCCTCACTCTCCTTCCTTTCTTCATTTCCTTCTTTCTTCTACACATTTTCTTTTTTTCTCCTCCTTTTGTATTCAATAAAGTATACCCATTTTATGTATGTAGTTTGCTGTTTTGACCCATGTAACTTTGATCTGGGATTTAGGCAACTCTAAAAGCTAGTCTGTTACTGTTATTACTGAATGCTGGCAGAAGCCAGGAGACTCCTGGGTCAGAGAAAGAAATTCATGGCACTGCATTATTCATGGCAAAACAAATAGCATGAGAATCAGCATATTTGCATAGGTTCCCCTTCCCCGCAAGTCTCCCAGGGACAGCACAGTATGGCTAAGGTGGAAACTTCCTCAAATGGGTTTGTGTTGTAGCTGAAGATTACTGAACTTGGAGAAACCACTGCTTTTATAGAAATTAGTAAGCAAGACTCCACTCCTTTTGTCTAGAAGATACTACTGCATCTTTCAAGGTTATTAGCTGTAGAATGGCCTAAGTTAAAGAGGGATTGGTCTGGGACTTCCAAGGCATGTAAGAGTGCAATGCAAGAGCCCAAAGAGGACCATCTTTCCAATAGTAACCACCACAACTATCGAGAGACGAGAGAGAGCATCTTCATCACTGAAATACTTCTTATGCCACTTTGCAGTCAGCATGTCTTTAATCCCCCCATAAAGTTATTGATTTTGCCTAAAACAATCATTGACCTTCTCAAGAAAAGATTGAGGTGAAATTCATTTACCACAAAACTCACCATTTTAAAGTGAACCATTCAGTGACATTAGTACATTCACTGTGTTGTACAACCACCCCTCTATTTCGAAAACATTTTCATCAACCCCCAGAATAACATCTGGTACCTATTAAGCAGTTACTTCCCATTCCTCCCTTCCCCCAGCCTGTGGCATCTACCAATCTGCTTTCTTTCTCTTTGTGTTTACTCTTCTGGCTATGTCATATGAATGGAATCATGTAATATATGAAATTTGCCTTAACTAATCAAAAACTGGAAAAAATTTTTTTTAAATATTCACCCAGATAATTATTTCTATCACTCTTTATTCATTTGTTTGGATCCAAGTTTCTACCTCTTATTTTTTTTCTATCTTAAGAACTTCATGTAACATTTCTTATAGTACAGTCCTTTTAGTCTTGTTTTTATTCAACTTTTGTTTGTCTGAAGAAGCATAGTACCTTCATTTTCTAAGGATATTTTTGCTGGATATAGAATAGTACCTTCATTTTCTACGGATATTTTTGCTGGATATAGAATTCTAGATTGACAATCCTTTTTTTTTCCTTCCAACGCTTAAAAGATGTCTTTCCATTGTCTTCTGGCCTGTATTCTTACAATAAATGTCTGTATTCCTTACCTTTGTTTGTCTCTATGTAATGTATCCTTTCTGGCTACTTATAAGATTTTCCGTTTATCTTAAGTTTTCAGTAATTTGGTGGTGATGTGCCTTGGGGTAGAGTTTTCTTTATATTTATTCTTTTTTAGTGTTCATTGAGCTTCTTGGAATTGTGGAGTTTTAGAATTTGTCAAATTTGGAACATTATATGTATGTATTTTCAGAATTACCTCCTTCTTCAGTCATACATACATTGGACCACTTGTCATTGTACCCTAAATTACTGGGGCTCTGTTCATTTTGTTTTTCATTACTTTTTTTCCTCACCTTTGTGCCTCAGTTGAGATCGTTTTTATTGCTACAACTTCTTTGGTTCTAACCTCCTGTGAATCCTGCTTTTAATCAGCAGGAATTCCAACTATATTTAAGGTAGGCTGTCGTTGAGTCCAGGTTTCAGTCAGTTAACCAAGCAAACTATTATAACCATGTCTAGCTTCTTGAGGGGGTACAATGAATAAAGACTGTTGTAAATGTGTTCTTTTTGATAACTTAAGTCTTATCTAAAGTTACTTGTATTCAGCACCCTCAGAATATGATCCCACGTCTCTAGGTTTGTCAATGTGAGTATTAAAATCTGTGGAAGTCTTAAAATTAAAGACTTCCAAAAGTCTATAGTTCTTTTGGAATGTAAGCTGGCTACATTTGTTTAGGTTTGGTACTAGTTTCCCTGGGAAATGGTTGAATTGGAGCTTTAGAGGTAGTAGGGCTGCTTGAAGATAAGACAGGAGGAGAATCTGCATCCCTTGCAAGGTTTCAGGTATGCCTTTGACAGGGTGTTCAGTCAAGCAGAGTAGCCTCATGTTGGGGAGGAAGGGTGCTGCTTACGCAGGGAATACACAGTGAGTTTTGTGAGGTCAGCATTCTCAGATTGATCCAGTGTCACCAAAGAGGCCCCATTTCAGGTTTCAAGGTCCTACTGTTTCATGCAGTGTCCTAACTTTCACTTAAGAGATCTGTCTAGGCTTGAATTATTTTGTATGATAATTCTATGACTTACAGGATAATTCTTTTTGATTTTTGCCTGCATCAACTCTGTGCCTAGAAAAATTAACAGACTCTTTTCTTGGCAGTGATGGATGCTCTTTGGTCCTCAGTTAGCTAATCATTTTCTTAAAGCTTTCACCTGATGTCAGAATTGACAATGCCCTCCACAGTCCTGGTATTTCTCATGTTCATCCTCACTGCCAGAGCAGTTGCTGTGTTGTTTTCTTCAAGAAGAGCTTTATTCCTGGTGTCTACAGATGGTAATTTAAGTAATTATTTGCTGCTGTTTGTCATGTACTATTAACATTGTTATCTAATGGTGACAGTGTCATCATTGCCTTTAAATCCAACTAGATTGGAAAACCAAAGTCAGCTACTTAGCTTTTAGAATCTGTGTCCTGTAGCTACTCTGGTACCAGATACTTCATCAGTCACAACTCAGTGCAAGAAACCACTCTGGGAATCCAAAGTGAGAGGTTTAATACCACAAATTAGGGCCTTTATCAGTTGTTGGAAAGGCTGGCAGTGTAGAAGTCAGTGAGGCTGCTTGGCTCACAGCTGCATTCCAGAGGGCAGGCTGCTGCTGCCTTTGCCACTGACACTCTGACACTGTCACGACTGCTACCCTCATTCCTCAAGTTGGGGCTGCCACAAACTCATGTCTCTAACCTTACTTGCCAGAACCACCAGTAGCAATAAGTAGTCCTTTGCCTCACTTTGGCCTTCCAGATCTCACTCAAATGTATCTCATTAGTGGAATCTAATTTGGAAAGTGTAGTTATTATTTCAGCTTCCCACTCTGCATTAGTCAGCTTTCTGTGATAATAACCCCCAAATCTCAGGAGCTTACGGAACAACCAGAGTATATTTCTTGCTCATGTTGTTAGTGGCTGACGGTTGGATGTGACTCGTCCTATATCCTCTCATTTTGAAGAACAGTTCTTTCCTAGATCCTGTCGTTCTTGGCAGAGGCAAAGAGAATAGAGTGGACAGAAATGAAATGGCTTTTAAAGCTTCTGCTCAGATGTAGCATATGTCATATATGCTCATATTTCAAGTACATTAACAGAATAAAGTGATTCCCTGTCAATGTGCTGGAGAAGGTAAGGCTGGGGTATGAGGATAAAAGGTGATGGATGGAGGGAGGATGGGTCTTGTACTGACTGTTGATACTTTACCATGCTATCAGGAGAGTTATTAACCCACTGCACCAAATGGTTCTCTCCTCCAAATGAACAAAAGCTTCATGGTATTTTAAGTTGAACTTAGTGACATTATTCCATTTTTAAAATTAATGATTCAGAATTGTATTAAAATTGACTTTTGAATTGAATGAAAGTGTTAACTGATTTTAGTGAATACTGACTATAAAGTTGCCATTTACTTGATCAGGTCCTATCCTATCTGCCATTTTCCAGATTAGTTCATCTTTTTCCAAGGTAATTGATTCAGGTCTTAACATATGCACTGTTTGCAGCATCAGTTGTGGTGACTTGGTATCTTCTTGCTTTCCACCTAAGTGTGGGTTGTGCTGCAGCAGGTATCACTATGGTATTGATCAATTGATCAAATTCCAGTGTCTGATTGGGCATCTTGTCTTGCCATTTTTTGACATGTATTGCACAAAGTGACATTGATAAAACTGTAAGAGAAAGCTATCGTAATGTTTACGTAAGGCCCAGTCCCAAATCCCTAAAGAAAATGAATGCTGTTTGCTTCCTCTCTGAACTGTAACCCTTGTAAGCTGTAGACCACATGTAGTCACATTGTAAATAGGTGTATAAAAATTTATTGTTGATTTCCTTTTTTAATATGTCTTGGCAGGGCAAAATAGCTTTCATTTTTCTTCTTATTTTTGTAAACATTTAGCTGTTAATCTTTCTACATAGAGTTATAGGTCCATAACTTGTAGCTGCAGGGGTGCTGACTAGACAGTGGAATGGCATTTTATTCAACAAATATTTATTGAAGTAGGGCCTCTGCATGCCAAGGTAATACTTTATAGTCTCTGGTGATGAATGAAACAGAGTTTAGTGTGGGAGATGATGGACAGATAGTTATGACAGATTATGATTAAATAAAAGTAAAGTTTTCTATGTATAAGGTAACAGAAGGAAAAGAGAATCCTTATGAAAATGAATAGAAGTTTGTCATTAGGATTGAGGAGATAGCACTGGGCTCAAAGACACTTTATTTGCAGCGCGGGCAGCCTGAGTCAAAGACCCAGAGTTGAAATTATTGTTGGAATAAAGAGGTGAGGAGGGTGTGGCACAAATTAAACCTGCATAAAGGTCTAGATAGTGAGGGGGGGTATGCCATGTTAGAGGCAGGATTTTCTTTGGTAAGAATAGGAGCCACTGAAAGATAACAAGGGAGTCAAGTTGGTAAGATTAGTCTTAATTTGTGAATTTTGATTAGAAAGGACAGAGAATGGAGGCCTAGCGACTAGTTAGGGGTTGTAATTATTGTAGTCTAGACAAAGCATTGGATAAGAGATTGTTTCAGATTTTGGAAATATTTGGGGACTGTTGGGGACTAGAGTCTACAGTTAGAGGCGAAAGAGGCAGGAATGTGAACATGGGAAGTATGTAGGGAGGGGTGTGTGTATGTCTCTTTTTAAGGTGTCTGGAACATTCAGGTAGAGAGGTTCAGAAGGCTGTTGGTAAACTAAGCATTCTCATTCCCTGTGCCTTAGAATAATGGAAATACTGAAATGAAAATTTAATTTCACTAGATTTGTTTTTCTCTTTTTGCGTATTTAAGATTCACCAAACTCTTTAGCCTTAAAACAACATGGGGGCAAGGCAGGGAGCCTGTGGGCAGCTAGGGAGGGAAGGGAAAAACAACAACAAAAACAGAGAACTTTGCTCCTATTAAAATTCAGCTTTATAATTTAAAAACTCAAACTTTATAAAAAGACACGTAATGAAAATCAGTGGTTTCTTCTGCCCCTTCCCATGTGGAGACCTGTGACCCAGAGTCAGTCACTTTTAATTCATTTAGCATTTGCTTCTGGTATTTATCCACACATTTCAGTGTGTTAATACTGTTATTGCTTGATTTATCACTTCTCTGTTATTTATGGACTTTCTGTTAGTAGCTTTTAGTTCTCATAGCTTTACATACCTTACATCTTTGTTCTTTTAATACCACAATTTTTGGTTCAGTCAGTAAACTGTATTTGCATCATGATTATGTGAATGTCTTTTCTCTGGAACTGTTCATTTTTCTAGGGAAGGATCTTCCATTCTGGGAGAATGGTGGGGATGGGTAGGTGGAGCAGGAAATAAAGTGCATTTCTGTGGGCCAGTGGCATTTTTTTTTTTTTTTTTAGATAATTGTTTTTTATTGAAGGGTAGTTGACACACAGTATTACATTAGTTTCAGGTGTACAACACAGTGATTCAACATGTATATACATGATAATTCTAGGTACCAGCTATCACCATACCAAGTTGTTACAATATTTTGACTATATTGCTTATGCTATTCATTACATCCCAGTTACTATATTTTTTTTTTTTTGTGGGGGCATCTCTCATATTTATTGATCAAATGGTTGTTAACAACAATAAAATTCTGTATGGGGGGGTCAATGCTCAATGCACAATCATTAATCCACCCCAAGCCTAATTTTCGTCAGTCTCCAATCTTCTGAAGCATAACGAACAAGTTCTTACATGGAGAACAAATTCTTACATAATGAATAAGTTACATAGTGAACAGTACAAGGGCAGTCATCACAGAAGCTTTCGGTTTTGCTCATGCATTATGAACTCTAAACAGTCAGTTCAAATATGAATACTCATTTGGTTTTTATACTTGATTTACATGTGGATATCACATTTCTCTCTTTATTATTATTATTTTTAATAAAATGCTGAAGAGGTAGGTAGATACAAGATAAAGGTAGAAAACATAGTTTAGTGTTGTAAGAGAGCAAATGTAGATGATCAGGTGTGTGCCTGTAGACTATGTGTTAATCCAAGCTAGACAAGGGCAATAAAACATCCACGTATGCAGAAGATTTCTCTCAGAACAGGTGGGGGGAGGTTCTAAGCCTCGCCTCTGCTGCTCCCCATTTTCTCACCAGATGGCCCCCTGCGACTGTGCCTGTCTTAGGTTGTTCCTCCCTTGAGGAATCTTACCCGTCTCTGGCTAACCAGTCATCTTCCAGGGCCATACGGGGAAATGTTAAGTTGGTAAGTGAGAGAGAAGCCTTATTGTTTGAAAAGGTTAGCTTTTTACTTCTTTGCATATTTATGCCCTGTGGCTTCTATGCCCAGCATTTGTCTTGAGGTATCTTTACCACTTGGAAGAATTATGATACTCGGTAAATTTGATATGAGGCACGAATTCTATTTAAGGGTTGTAATTAGGAAGGAAGAAGAAAAGCTATAGAAGTAGCAGGCGGAAGAAAACATGGGAAGATTGATTATTTCTTTGACATATCTTCTTGTAGAGTAACTTCAGCATGTATAGGTTTTAAGCTACTACTTAAATTGCGCACACACATTAATATAATAGGAGTACAGTTACATAACCAACGCATACCTGTAATTACCAGCCATCTCCAGTGAAACCAAGAAAACCAGTTAGGCACCTTAGGCATTTGTGACAACTTATCTATGATATGGTGGATATTGTCCAACTGAACTTGAACAGTCTGAGAGAAATCAGACAAATTAAAACAACCCATTCCTGGGGACTGTTCACATCCCTTATGTTCTTTTAACAGTAAATAGTCTGTAGTTGTAAGATTTTGGAGCACTACAATTTGCACTTCTCCTAATTCTTGGTTGAGTTCCAACAGTATAGATCCAGTCAAATTTGTTGTTTTACTGTATGCACAGGCCAGCTTAGATATCTCCTTCTTCATTCCCATGGCAAGTCCAGGAACTGGTGGGATGAGTGCATCTACACCTGTAGCAGTGCGTGGATCTTTGTTGGGGTTTTTTTGATGATCATCTTCTGGGCCAGTGGCATTTTAAATGAACTAAAGAGAAGGAGCAGGGTTAGATGTTTGAGCATTTCTTAGGTTGACTTTTGACTTTTACATAATCAGTTAGCCTTGTGCTTCAGACATACACTTAAGCATGTACACCCCATGTATTTATGTCTCAGAGTCTCAAGCTTTTGTCTTTCAGTTTCTGCATAGAATAACCCTTTTCTAACTGTTTAGTCTACAGACTTGGAACCAACCCTTACACCCAGGGACACAGACACAGACACACACACACACACACACACACACCTGCTACTTGTAACCCACACATGCTGTGTCCTGTCCTCAAGTCCTGAAACTTCTCAGACACACACACACACACACACACACACACCTGCTACTTGTAACCCACACATGCTGTGTCCTGTCCTTAAGTCCTGAAACTTCCTGCCTTAGCCGCTACTTCAAAGTTAAATTTTCCTGGTCTTAATGCCACAGAGAGATTGACCTGTTTAAATCTTGTAGAAAAATCACAGAATTTTAAAACTATGCAGAACTGCAATTAACATGGTTTACAACTGCTTAATCTCAGTTGGGCAGATACTGTTCATTTGAATATTATGAGAGTTTGGGTTAGTTGGAGTTAGAGCTGTAGTGGTCTTGGTTGCCCTTGACCTTTCATATGCACTATCATAACGTTCATTTTAGGAACTGTGTCACAGCCTCAAGTGTGATGTTGTAATTGTAGAATTACGTTGTGTAGTCAGTATTCTAAAGAAGGTAGATTTCAATCTTGACAGTAAGTCGCTGCAGTTGGTTTTCAATTTTTTGTAGTAGTAGTGATAAAGGAAATTTGTACTTCACATTTCTCCAAATTGAGGGAGGTATAGATTTCTAAGCAGTAAAACAATAATGGAATGTATTTCTCATTCAAGTTTTACAGAGTTTTGGGGGAAGAAACATGTTAATTGAAGGAAGGCAAAGCAGGTTATATAGTTTCATATAGTTAGAATGTTACAGTCTTTATCTGGACAGAAGTGTTTTCCTTTTGCAGGATAATGTATTAATGAGGACTTCTATGAAATAAAAATAAGACATCAGTCTTACCTAGTTATTTGTTTATGTAAATGTTTGTGTTTACATGGATGTAGTAATCTCTTAGGTATTTTATATTGTGCATAGTGTTTAGATTGATTAATGCTAACCACATATCCTAAAACTTAGAAGTTCCTCCCCAAATACTTAAGTCATGCAACTTTTCAAAGGCTTTTGCCTACTTTGGAAACAATGACTCCCTTAGGATTTAACCTTAGTTGTTCTTTATTGGCAAATCACAGTGCACCTGAGTAGGTGATGCAGGTTCGTTTTTTTCCTCCTAAAAAGGAAAAGGGTATTTAAAGCATTTGTAACTTCTTTGGCTATTATTTTTTTAAACTGGCCAGTTGCCTTAAGAGCAACTAAGTATTTCCTTGGCTAGGTCAAGTTATTTTTCTTTTGAGAGAAATAAATAACTTGGAATTTCTTTTTTAAAATAAAGATTAAAACCCCATTTATTTATTACACTGCAGTACCTGTTTCTCCTGTCCCACTCCATTACTTGTCTTTACTCCCAGAGGCTTCCCCCCATTGTGCAGGCTTTGTTCTTGGCCTTCAGCTTCTCTCAGTCCATTACTTGAAAGAGCTCTGTCATCCCCTTGTACTGGGGGAGCAGAACACCTACCAGGTGGTAATTAATGTTGTGGACAACACAGATTTACTAGACTGTTATGGATGGATGGGTATACTGGCAACAAGTGGTGTTTTTCTTTTTGGATCACATACACTAGCCAGAGTTAAATAGAAAACCCAGAGCTTTTTCTTCCAGGCCATTCTGTCAGATTATCCAGTTGTAATTAATTATAACTGATCTAAAAAGTCATTGTGTTTGAGACATAATTTAGCTTGTTAAATTTGGCTTAACTTACTTAAAAATTGCCATTACTATATTCTTGAGGAGTCAGTTCTAAATGAAAGCAGCTTTTTTTTTTTGGTAGGGGGAAAGGGACATGAAGAACTCGAATAGTCTTTGATATAAAAAACAGTTCCTAATGGCTCTTTTAAAAGTTTTCTTTGATACGTTTACACCTTTGTTTGACCTGAATTCAAGTTTTGTAGAACAGACAAAGCATGTGCTAGTAATTGAGAGCAGAAGAGCACCTGTGACAGCTGGCTGTCCTGAGCGCTGTGGTAGCATCAGGCAGTGGTTCTCACTTAGCAGGCCTACGAGCCACCTGGAAGGCTTGGTAAACAGATTTCTCTATTGTGTGTGATTCCCCCACTCACCCACTCCCACCAAGTTTCAGATGGAATAAATCCTCCTGGATTGGGACCTGGCAGTTTGCATTTACAAGTTTCCGGATGATGCTCATGCTGTTCTGGGTATTGCATCTTGAGAACCACTGATAGAAGGTAGACCAAGTTTGAATTATACTAATGCTTGATACAGTTTATTAATATATCCTCTCCTTGCAAAGAAGTAACAACAAAGAAGTTCAAAAGGAATATCTAGTAGACTTTATGTGGTTTGCTTTAGCTGGTGTGAAATAAAATATGCTTTAAACTTTAATTCCAGAACAACTCATAAATACTATTCCACCATGGACTGTGTTAGTATTAAGCATTTATTTTGACTTTTAATTAATTCATTTCAACCAGGCTGTTGAAGACCTACCACGTGGGAGGCACTGTTTGGAGTTGGGACTCCAGCAGTGAATTCCTCCTCCAGGGGGCTTCTGTCTAGTTGGAGGGAGAGTGATAGTAAACAAGTAGTTTGTTGAGTTTAATAAGTTACTTGGATAAAAAAGTATGAGAATTGAACATATTTATTCCTGTCTAGTATGAATTCATAGTTTCTTATTGATTAGCAACATTTCCTGCACCTTAGATTTCAGCTATTCCATGTGTTTTAGACCTTACTTCACTTTGAACAAAGGCCAGTTTAAACAGCTTCCTCAGGAGGACTTAAGCTGCTTGAACTTGTTATCTTATAATTATGTGTTTCTAGATGTATGCTTTGTGGCATGATGTTTTGAGGCTAACATGAGAGTTCTTAGATTTTCGAACCTGAATATCTCCAGAGGACGTATGCTCCTTGAAGAGTTCACTGCTTTTTTTATCCTAACACCAGATCTGCTTTATTCAACTTAGGTTACTGACCTGGGCGTTGGAGCCATTGGAGTTTGTAATGTCTTTTTAAACAGTTTAAAAGGTAGTGCATTATTTTCAAGCTGGAAAACCTAGCCTAGATAAAATGTAGTAATTTAATAATAATTTCATTTTTGTTTAGGTTCCATGCTTCATATTTGTTTTGGTCAGCCTGAACTTTTTTTCTGTGGGCATAGTTGAAAGCAATTGATTACATTTCTCTAACAAGAGGATCTACTTTTAAAATTCAAGACTATACAGACACACTCTGAGGATGTATGTTTCAAATGTTAAACTAAACAAATATTATTATTATTATTAGTTTTTAAAATGAGGGATTAGGTTTAGATTAGCAAGGAAATATTTTAAAGGTTCCTGGATTGTCATGTTAAGTGTTGACTGTAGATTGGTACGAAAAACCTTTCCAGTGTTTGGCTGAGACTGTATACCAAGTAGTGCTTTTTCTCTTCGGCCTACCTCTGGCTCTGCTGATGCTTGTCTGTATTCTGCTGTTCTTTTGCTGCCATGGTGAAGACTGGCTTGTCTCCTGAGAAGAAAGTTACATTAGCTAGTGTTTTAATCCATTCAGGCTGCTGTAACCGAATACCGGAATCTGGGTGGCTAATAACAACAAATCCATTTCTCACAGTCCTGAAGGCCAGGAAGTCCGAGATGAATCTGGTAAGGGCCTGCTTGCTAGTTCATAGAAGGCCCTCTTCTCACTGCTCCTCACGTGGTGGAAGAAGCAAGGGAGCGCGCTGGGGCCACGAATCCTGTTTCTGAGGGCTCCTCCACCATGTCCTAATCACTTCTAAAGGCCCCACCTCCTAGTACCATCGCATTGGGAGTTAAGATTTCAACATAAGAATTTTAGGGGACCAGATACTCTGTGTCCATAACAGCTAGCACGCAAGGTCAACTGAATTGGCTTCCTATTTATTTTTCAAGCAAAATATATGTATAAATAAATGTATATTACATTTATGTGTGGAAATATGTGTGGAAATATAGAACAGAAATAGATAAGGAGTTTTCGGATGTGGAAATGGGTGTTAAGATGTGTGTGACAGCACCTTTTTCTTTTCATTTCAGATATAAAGTCTCTTTCAGCTGCTTCTGTAGTGGGACTTCATTCTGTTCTTACAGATGCAGGAGTTCACATTTTAAGTTCTTTTCCTCCTTCATGTCTTTGACTTGGTGATTTGCTAGCCTGTGAAGCCTGAGCCTGAGAGCTAGGAGCGCTCCCCAGCGGCAGCCAGGGGTGCAGTTCCCTGGACTAAGCAGTTGAGGAGCCATGGCCTTCCGTCAATTCTTGGTTTTCCAGCTCTTGACATTTTCTTCTGAGTGTGGCACCTAACCTTTCAAATCTTAAATTGTGGTGTAAAGCAGCTATATGATAAGATTAAGTGGTACACTGATACGGGATTCACTAACCTAGATTCACATAGTGGGAAAGAGATTTCTTTCTTACTTAAAAAAATTTTCCCCCAACTTTCTTTGAATTCTTCTGAAAGCAGAAAGGTAGTATTTTGGAGCTATACATCTACCAACCTCTGTTTTTCACAGGGAAAGCAAGCTTCAGGTTCAGAATCTTTTAACAGGTAGTAGGACCTCACTAGAGTTTAATAATGTACTATATTAAATAAATTAATTAGATTATTAAATAAAGACCACGACATTGCCTTCTGTTTAATGATGAATGACACTGCTTTTTTACTTTTGATCCGTTTTCTTAAGTGCAAGTAGTTTTAAGCTCAAGGGGGTGATTCTAGGAAGCACCTGCAGAGGAGTGGAGACATGCGGCAGGGAAGGTAGGGGAGCCAATGAAGAAGTCACCACTGGACGGTGGGAGTGTAAGTGCAGGGGGATCTCTGGGAATCAGTGTGGTACGTGTGTCGTCTCCCCATCTCACCCTGGAGTGAAGGGAGCTACTGGAGTGTTTATACCGAATTCTTGTTAGCCACTACTTGAAGGTGGCTCCTGCGGGTGTTAGTTCTCCAGAACTTCCAAACTTCCCCTCTTTCAGGCAGAGCAATTCTGGCAGCCAGAGAGAACACTGAGGCAAATAATGATAGATTGACAGTGTGGACAGAGTAAACGAGTGGGACACAAACGGTGTCTGCAACACTCCCAGACATGCAAGCCCTCTTACATCTTAGTGAACAGCCACCCACCCCATCCTTTGATGCTCAAGCCAGGAACTTGGGAGTCATTCTTGACCCCTCTCTCATATCTCACATCCAAGCCATCAGCAAACCTACCTTGAAGATGCCCAGAATCTGACCTCCTCTCACCCTCCCCATCACCACCTGGTTTAACCTCAGTCATCTCATAGCCTCCTAACTTCATTTACTCCTAATACAGCAGCTGTAATGGTCCATAGAAAACCTGAGATCAGGTCACTTCTCTGCCCCAAACCCTCCAGGTGTCCCCATCTTACTCAGAGTAAAAGCTGAAATGTTTACAGAGTAAGGTACTTTGTGATCTGGCATCTTCCTGCTTTTGTGTGTGTGTGTGTGCATGTGCGTGTGTGTGTGTGCATGCCCGTGCACATGCACACGCTTTTATAGTGCTTGTTTTTAGCCTTATGTGTAGTCAGAACATTTCTTCCCCATTCTCTTCAGTGCAGGTTATGTGAGTCATTGGTAATTTGTCACAATTTGCATTCCATCTTTACTGCTACATCCTGGTTGATTAAAAAAATTTTTCATACAGCAAATTAACTTTTTATGGTGTACAGAGTTCTTGGTTTTCACAAATGCATGGGGTGATGTATCCACCACCATGATTCCACACAAAACAGTTATCCTAAATATCCCCCCGTGCTACCCCTTCTTAGACAATTCTTCCTACTTTCCAATCACTGTAGGACAATCACTGATCTGTTTTCCTCCCTATAGTTTTGCCTTTATTAGTTATCATATAAGTGAGAATCTTATCATTTGTAGCCTTTTGGGCTTGATTCTTTCACTTGGCAAAATGCATTTAAGATTATTCCTTGTTGTGAGAGTCAATAGTTAATTCCTCAAGTGTCCTTTAAAATAAATTTTTTAAGCAAAAAGAAAAAGTGAACTGATTTAAAGGAAATACTAAGAAGATAGAGGTGGTACATAGATAGGAGAAAATCTTGAACCTGAGTGACTAAGATTTGGAAATCAGTAATGTGGCAGAAAGATGTTAGGTAAAGGCTTTGCTTTACCTGGTACCTCTCCCAGTAATTAGTCATGTGCTCTTGGGGAAGCCAACACTTTACTCCGCAGTTTCTGGTAAAATGAACAGTAAAATACCTGATCTAGTAGTTGTTAACCCCTATCTCCTGAGGTAGCAGTGGTTCCTAAGACACAGTCCATCTGAGGGTATGTGGGTAGCTCCTTCTCACATTAGTATTTCACTGTTGTGAAGCAGCTCTCAACCCTTGGATTTCAAAGTTGTTAGGACCAGATGTTACAAAGGCCTTATTAAGCCTGTAGTGAAGGAATCAGAGCCAATAGGAATGAGGTAAGCCTTCAATCGAAGGCTCTAGTTCATCAACATTTTTTCTTACCAAATGTAAGATAGAGCCTGAGTCCGAGCTAGCGTAGTGCCCTGGAGGGGCTGGTGGAGCCTGCAAGTTTCTAGCAACCTCTTCTGTTACTGTGGCATTTGGACTTCAGTCCCCATAGCCCTTCCCTTAGTAGATTTTCCAGTAGGTGTCTATAGAGATTGATTGTTGGGGCCTCATAGTTTACCACGGATAGGCCATCTTGTCGCATCACTGACAATGTGTATTTGAGGATTGAGTGTATGTTTGTGAACTCTCCACTGATAATAGTATATGAAAACTCAAGAAAACCAATGACATTTGCTTGTTTGTATTTTTAAAGATGGACAGATTCATAATAATTCCTTTTCAATCATAATTAATGGCTGCTGAATATCCCTGACAAGGTTCTTGGTTTTTTTTTTTCTTTTTTTGAAAGGGAATTGTAACTGAGTTGTATTTAGGTGATACAGAGCCAATGTGAATTCAGAGTAAGTGAAAGGAATTTGAAAGCACAATATTGCTATCATTTGTGTTTATATGTGGCACATGGTAATATTTATCTTACTTTTTACTTTTAGTAATGAATGTTATAACTATTGAAGATTATAAGAGCACATACTGGCCAAAATTGGATGGTGCCATAGATCAGCTTTTAACTCAGAGTCCTGGTGACTATATCCCCATATCCTATGAACAGATATACAGGTAAGTCATGATTTAATTCACCTTGGTTTGAGGGTGTATTGGCTGAGGTTCCTGACAACTTGAATTACGACAATATGTGTGCATACAATATACATAAGATGAACTGAGTAATTTATATGTTCCATACTTGTGATTTAGAGGTTTGATTTATACTTTTACTTCAGAATTGGCTTTCAAGTCAAGATAGAATTAACCCTGTTTGATTCGACTTCCTCCTGCCTCCACCTGCACCCCTGCCATAATAATGCAGAAACTATGGAGGTCAACCAAAAAGACAATGACTGATGAATCTGGTGCAAAATAAGTATTTTTTATCTCACAGGGAGACCCTGGTCTCCTCTGTTGATGTTTATTCACACACAGTTTTAGCTATCTTTGGTTATTGTGTTTCCCAGCCTCTGGTAAATTGAAGCAGCAAATTGTGGAGGAACTTGGGTGGGATAGGAAATGAGCCCAGTCACAGAGGAGGGAGTGACAACGGTGTTGTTCTGTGCAAGTGATGCACAGAGAGGTTTCATTGCAAACGTTTTTGTGAGTTAGAAACTTTCTGCTGATTACCACTCTTCTTATTTTGACGTTCATTAAAATGAGAGAGAGCACTTAAGAGAAGCTGGTTTGTAAGTATAGACTCTTAGTATCACCCAATATTAGATACTTTGGTACTGATCATATGTGTAATAGAGTACTCAAAAGACATTTTGTAGCTGGTGGTAATAGCTCTTCCATCTCAACACTGATTCGGACAGCGTCAGTTCGTATTTAAAAGTATGATTGGTCATGTTTTTAAAGCCTGAATGAATTATTTGACAGTAGCTGTATGTCCAAAGTGTGCTTTAACCTTGGGTTAAATTAAGTGCTTCTTTATTAACTTGGGTTTTCTGGGTTTTTTTTGCCCCCACAGTTGTGTGTATAAATGTGTGTGCCAGCAGCATTCGGAACAGATGTATAGTGATCTGATTAAAAAGATAACTAATCACTTAGAGAGAGTCTCAAAGGAGCTGCAGGTAAAGACTGGTTGATTTTTTTGCTTCCTTGGAATTTTCTCAGTGGTTGGAATTAACCTGTATAATACATATTTGCATGCTTGTTAATTTGATTATAATAAAAATGTGTAAGTATTTTCTAGATGAATAGTTGACCACATCATCTAATCTTTGGAATAGATTACTAATTTGAAAATTTGACATAAATTGTGGAAATTTTTAGGTTGAATATATTGCAGGCTTGAACTAATTGCATTTATCATCATGTCAACATTTATTTAAAACATTTTTTCTGTTAACTTCAGTATTCAGTGACTTTTACAACACCAACATGTGTATTTTTATTTTTAAAATTTTTTACTGGAACTTTTTTTCTGTTGTTTTTGAAGAGTGATTTGCCTACTAGTTTCTGATACTTGCTAACATAAACAACTGAAGTCAGCATTTTGTTAAGAAACCCTCTAGAGATGGATATCATCCCAGCCGTAAAATCTGGGGCAAGTTGCAAAAAATATCTTGTTTAAGGAAGGACTGGCCTCTTGATCCCCACCCAACCCTCCCTGCCTCAGTAGTTTCCAGTGTTTGAAGGTCAGGACTATCTTTATGCCAGGGTCAGATCACATTTAAGTTCTTCTGCAGAAGTATCATGATGTGTAGAAGATTACATAGCAGTAGGTGACCAGGGCCCACACCACAACTAGGGAGTGCTCCAGTAATTCTGAAATGCCACAGTTTCTATCAAGTGCTGGGGCATGCTTTGGCCTTGAGATACTGGTCCTCATTTACCCTTGTGACCTGAGGATTTTAGTCTTATTTATCCTGAACAGTTGTTGCACTAGTTAACTTTTTTTTAAAAAATTACAATCAGAGCTATGTTTATCATAGTCAAATGTATACTTTTTCTGTTAGCATAAATTTTTCCCTTCATCTTTTTACCACTAAATGCTCATAATACTCTTTACTTGTTTAACAAATTTATTTTAGTGTCTAGGCTTTGTATATAAATTGTAGATGAAACCCAAGATCTGTGCATTATAGCTTGAAATTACTTGCTTACTAATTCTCGACTCGACTCTCTCTCCGGATTCCCACATCCAATTCACTGCCAAATCTTAATTACTTCCTGTTTCTCTCTTGGCTTCTGTCTACTTCTGTTCACTTGGTCCTACTTAGTCCAGGCCACTGTCATCTCAAGTGTTTTACTGAAATGCTCATCTTAGCTAGTTGCTCTGCCTCTAGTCTTTTAACTCTTCTTACTTATTCTTGCATTTTAGGCAGTGACTGTTTTCTAAAGCACAGTTTGATTATCATACTCCTGTCAGAGTAAAGTCTGAACTTCTTACTATGATTTGGGAGGCCTTTCATTATCTAACTCCTGCTTATTTCTGTAGCCTGATATATTATCTCTCTGCCCCTGCATATTGAACTAATTGCAGTTCTTGAACGTTTTATGTACTCTCACTTTTTGGCTTTTGCCATGCTAACCTGACTGCCTGGAACATACTTCCTCTTTGTCTGCCCTCAGCTTTTTGATCAGTGTGAATTTAACATTTCGGGTGCAGCTGAGACATCGTTTGTTTGGAAGTCCCTCATCTGTGCTTCTGTAACACCCAGTGCATTACTGTAATTTATTATGTATTGTAGTTTGTTGTTTTCACTGTGCCTCCCTACCACCACTTGCTCCAATACTATGTTCTGAGAGGTTCTAGAAAACTGAATTTAATTGTGTGTTTTAACCTGCAGTGTAGATGGTCTTTGGGGTGCAGGGATAACAGAGCTTTCATTAGATTAGTGAGAAGTCTGTGACCTCAAAAGGTATTTTTTTAATACTATTTTGATATTACTGAAATAATACTAAATATTCTTCTAATACAAAGCAAACCATTTCAGTTCAAATTAAAAGGACCATATATTGCTTGTCCTACTTATATCTACGAAATGTGAATTGAAAGTATTAGTATTTATACTTTACTTGGGCCCTGCCCCCACATGTAAATCATTAATTTGGCTGATAGAATTGTGATTTGCTAAATTCATTTGTTATATTGAACTTCTGCTTGAGAAGATTTTTCTTGTATTTAGTTTTGTCAAGCATTGTAAGACTTCTTTTTATTCTTACAGTTGGGATATTGAATATTATTGTAAAATACTTTGAAAGTCAGAGAACACTGTAGTATTACATTACCAAGCTCTGTCTAATTGGTAGTTTTGGAAGGCTAGTTGGCTACATTGTTTGCCATGAGTTTACTTGACCAGTTAGCAGTAATAGGAAGGTAACTTGTTTCTTGCCCAGGCTGGGCTGCACAGGGTACCGGTGCTTTGGAGTTACTGAGGTTCAGAGAGCAAGATGATGAGGTTTTCAAGAATGATCCCTGTTAGTGTGGGTGGAACTCCTCATTCCTTATCATAGATGTATGATAGTTCTTTATACCTTTGTTGATGTGCACTGATTTATTTATAAATAATTTATATAAATTATTTTTATATAAATGTTTAGGTTGCTTCTAATCTTTGGCAATTGCTGCAGAGAGTAACCAGTCTTGTAATGCCATTTACTATGTCCATATTGCAGTTTACAAAAGTGTACCAACTTACAGTCAAAGCAGTCACTTGTATATCAGAGTACCTGTTTTTCCCTCACCTTTACTAATACAGCATTTGAAAGACTAAATAATTTTTGCTTTACAATAATATAAGAATAATTCTTACTAAAAATTAAAACAAATAAGAATGATATCTCCTTCACTATTAGTATTTTGAAAACCCTATTGATAAAGGTAAAAGGTGATATATGATGTAAAACTGGGGACTTTATTTTTATAAACAGTACATGTCCTACTTAGAGTTCATCAGTAATGGCCTATAAAAAGTCTTACTTCAAAATGATCCCTTTTTGAGATTATAAAGTCTAACTGTTATTAAATAGCCTGGTGAAGGGGATAAAAATATGGGGACCTGGACTGTGGTCTCAGCTTTGCCACTCAGCAGCTGTGTGCCTCTTAATCAAACACTATAATATCATCTTGTAAATTTTCTCAACATTAAAATGAAGTGGCATTAGTGGAATACCTGGTTCCCTTAAGCTAAGTTTTAGATTTTTGTCTTTTGCTTCATGCTTGGCAAATGAGTCTTCATTCTTGTCTCAGGCTTAAGCTCATCAGTGATTACCTTCAAAACAAAACAATACAAAACAGATGATCAGAATTTCTTCTATGTACAGATAGCCTCTTGGCATTAACAACTCTTATTAGATGAGTGATTGTGTTAGAGTGTTTCTGCGCCCATGTCTGGCCACCTCACAGTCCTCCTTTGCTTTTTTATCTTTTGTGCCTGGCACAATTACAGCTGCAAACCAAATTTGATCTGTACCAGTGGAAAGAGTAGCATGTTAACTTCATATGACCACCAGTCTTTATGTTCTCTAGACACTTAGACGTTTTATTTATTCAGTGTTCAGTTTATTCAGTTTATTAATTCATTCAGTGTTACATGTATGTGGCATAACCCTGTGTAATCTCTACTTTATAGAAACTTTAAGGGCTGTTTTCGTGTGGAACAGAGCAAGAGTAGTATATGCCAGGCTCCGTAACCAGAAAAGTTTATTTGGGTAGAGTATTTTGTTTGCAGCTCTGATATTAGTAATGAAATATTGTTGTTATGAGCTGGAACAGAGTGGGATGAGTTGCATTTGGTAGGTAATCAGAAATGTAATGTTGGTGTTGATAAATCAATGAGTTGGACCTTCAGGGCATCAGCCTTTGTCTTTCGAGGGCATCTTAAAATAGTTGCTCATTTGTCTAGTTTACATAACAGTGATTTATTTATCTCTATCAAAAGGCATATATCCTGTTGGGAAGATTGAAGAATATGTGAAATAATTTTCCATACTCCCCATTTATTGACTTGAAAAACTAGAGAATACTGTTTTCAGAGATTAATAAGATTATTTTAATCTCTTGAACCTAAATTTTTATTGAACAGAATAATCTAACTTGCTGCCTCTTTAAAATAAATACTTCTTTCATTTTGGAAACAATGACTTTTCCACTACTTTAGTAACTAAAAAGTTTTTTTGTTGTTAAAATTAATAAAAGCACTTAAATAGGAAAACTCACTTAGTATTCTATTTTATTGCATATATATCTATACTTTCTTACCTACTACAAAATTGTTTGAACTGTGACAACATGTTTTGCTTTCGTTTTGTTTTAAGCCATTCTCCTCCTTGCACTTAATGCCTCTTTTTAAACAAGATGATGAAATTTTCTATTAATATATTTTCCTCTTTCCATGTCTCTAAAGCTTTAAAATGTGAATTTCCGGTTCTGATATTTTGATATACCCAATGAATGGAAGTAGATGACTATAGAAAGAAAATTGTTTCACTAGTTTAGTAAATGATACTCTGGTCAGTTTTGGATAATTGTGTTGAAATTTCTAGCAGTTGCCATATTTTAGGTGAGGGCTCAGACCATGTTCTCCAAATGCCTATTGAACTTAGGATTTCTTTTTATGAATACCTAATATTCATGTCTAAATATAAATTTCTCTTCACCCAGATCAGTTTCACCCTCAGACTTGAGATTTCATACCCATCTTCAAGTTTTTTTCTCCGTTACCTCTTGTTTCAAGGTTGATAGAATACTGTTAACTTCACTTGCTTTTGTCCTTCATTCTTGCTGCCTTCAACCCATTCGGTGTCATTATGCACTTGCACTAGTGCAGTATTTGCCTAACTGGTTTGCTTTTCTATAGTCTGTTCTTTTGGCTGAAGAATTTTCTAAAAACACTGTTTTGATTGGCATACTTTCTTGTTCAAACCCTTAAAGACTCACTGTCGACTTTCTCAATCACAGTTGATTTCTTGACAAAAAAGATTTCTAGTTTGTACCTTACTCCTACACCTTCCCTTAATCTCTCTTTTTTTTCCAGACTTATGTTACCTATTTCCTTAATCTTTTGACTCTCCCATTTAACTCCAGAGCAAAGACCATACTTCTTAACAAGGATTTCAAGGCTCTTCACAATCTGAAGATAGTGTAACTTTGATCATTTTTGTGTGTTTTCTCACTTGGTTTCTTCTGCCACGACTTCTTTCCTCCCCTCCCTTCCTGCAGAGGTGGCATTCTCCTCTCTGGTAGGGTACGCTCAGCTTCGACTTCTGAACGCAGCAAGCCTAATTAACCACTTTTTCTTCTTTGCTCCTGTAGCACTTTGGATTTATTGCTGCTCTAGGCCTTAGTTTAGCGCTTTGGCAAGCAGTTATTTCCCAAGCAGGATGTCACTTTTGCAGCACTGACTTAATAGTGTTGGTTAAATAATCGTGAGTTAAATATACTCGTCATAATGCTGCTGACGACCTGTTTCTAATTCTCTTCTGGGATGCATGGTAGGAGTATACTTTTCTATCCCATTGAAGTTAGACTTGGCCAAGTGACTTGCTTTGGCCTGTGAATTGTGAGTGAAGTGTGAGTGGTGAAGTGTGTACCCAGAGATCGGAAACCTTTAAGGTTGATTGTGCAGTTCTCTGAGTTGCTCTTTCTCTGCCAAGTGTTCCAGATGGCAGAAGCTTCCTTAATCTGGGTCCCTGAGTATGACATGGAGCAGATCCTTAAGACTGACATATAACATGAGTGAGAAAGAAAGCTTTGCTATATGTATATTTAAAATTTTTTTAACACATTTTTATATTTTTTAAAATTGAAATAACAATTCCCATACCCTAACATGCATCGTTTTAAATTGTACAAGCTCAGGTGTTTTTTAGGATAGTCACAAAGTTGTGCAGCCATCACCACTAATTTCAGAACCTTTTAGTCACCCTAGGAAGAAATGCAGTACTCATTCACAGTTAACTCCATTTTATCCCATCCTTTCAGCCACTGGTAACCACAAATCTATTGTTCTGTTTCAGTAGGTTTGCCTCTTCTGGACATGTCATAGAAGTGGAATTAGATGATATGTGGCCTTTGGTGCCTGGCTTAATTTAGCATAATGTTTTCAATAATTTATGTTTATAGCATGATTAATATTTCATTCCTTTTTATGGCTGAATAACATCCCATTGTATGTGCCACATAGTGTTTAGCCAGGCTTTGTAATTGTAAGTCCATGCAATTTTGGGAGTTGCTTTTTGACTGATAGAATAAGCATCTGATTTACCAATATTTAGTATATCCTGTGTTGCCTTACTATCACTTGGATAATTGTATTTAGTGGATGTAACATCCTTTACTGTTAAGTGGCACATCTACATTTAAAAAAATTTTTGTGTGTGTCTGAATCCAGAATCGACTAGAGCAGTTGTGAGGCATTTTTTTCAAACATAATGTTGATAAATTTATAGTATGTGTTAGTGCACCTTATCTAATTGAGAATGTATTTTGTTTCACCAAATAAAAATACTCTGATGTTTTGATTTATAGCTTTGCAGTCAGCAACCCACTAACAAGTATATTCCTTCTATCAGTTTCTTCGGTTTGGAACTTAGCCTGTACATTGTCCCCAGTAAGGAGTGTTTAAATAGAGATTTGGTTCCTGGGACAGGACAATGACCTGAGTGTTTGGAATACCACTGATAACACCTGAGTTGCAGGGTCCTGAGGAGGAGAAATCACTACGACAGAGGCAGAGAAGGAAAATGTAGCAGTTTTGGTTCTCAAATAGGACTGAATTTAGAGTAGTTTAAATTAGTATTTGTCAACTATTTTAATTAAAAGGAAGTTAATTACGTTTAAACCATTCATTTAAATAAAATTGAAGTTTTGATTAGCTTTAATATATCTTTGTTGAGATAAGTATAATTTGACTCTCAAACCAATTAATAATAGTGGAAATTAATAAAAACTAAACCATGATCGGTCAACATTACTTTTATACACACTTCACAGACACCAGATTACATAATAGAAGCTTTACTGCCAAGCTGCCAACACACTGAGCCAGATTCTCTTGGGGTATAAAATCAGAGCAAGGGTGGTTTTGCTATTTGTGCTTTGTCCGGTGGGTGGCAGCATAACTCAACTAGTTGTCTTGTATGGGGTCCTCTGAAATTTTACATGTTTTTAAAGGCTGTAATGTCTGTCTTAAACTACAAAGTGTGTTAAAAAAAAGAAACCTTTTAATACCCCAGATATGCTATTTACTACTTGATTAGAGTAAGGAAGATTTTAGATAGTAAGAAAATTGCCTGTTTTCCTTTGTCTGCATAGATTCCAAGTGAAATAAATATCATTGCCAACTGGTAAGTAGCTCATCATGTGTACTCTACTGAAAGGTTTTCTGAGTAAGTTATTTGGAAATTATTTTTTAATCTAAACTGCATCTTAAAACACTTGTTTTAACAGAGTTGTTCTTATCTCAGAGAATTTGCCAGTGGTATGCCTAACCCTCATTCAGTCTATAGGCTTTCATTCAGCCCATAATTCTAGTAAGTTTATTATCATCCTTTGAAGGCAGGAACTATGTTTTCTTATCATGTGTCCTCATAGGGCTTAACATGATGCCAGGCCCCAAAGAGAGACCCAGTAAAAGTACTTACTAGTTGGTAAAAAGCAGATGCTTGCTTTGCAGCTGAGATTACTAGAACCAATTCCTTGTTCCAGTTAAAGTAGCATCCTGAACTTGGAAAATGAAATTTGTGATGAGCAGGGGAGTCAAATCACTTTAATAACGAATAGTTGTTTGCAGTTTATCATCACAGTGTACAGAGTGTAATTATGAGTTGTACTCTTTAAAAATTTTTTTGTGACAGTTATGTATTTTAATTAGAAATGTGAGGAGAAAAGTTTCCTTTAAAAAATAAACAAATGGGGTATGTGGTAATTTTTGTCAAGTGTTAAAAGATGAGGTGCATAGGAGAGTGAGAAGTCACCCTAGTCCGTCTGGCTTCTTTGGATATTTTCTCTATTTAAAGTAATCCTTGAGCCTTTTGTAACTGCTTTGTCACCTGGCTAGTCAGTTTAAAAGCCAGGATTAGAACCTAGATTTATCTCATATGGATAAACTAAAGGAATCCAGTATCAGAGGCTAGACTTTAATTTAGTTTACTGTTCAAGCCCACATGATATTTGGAAAATGAGAAGTCTTATTTTGAAAATAAATCAAGAAGAAATTTCCTTATAATATAGTAGTAATAATAATAACAGTTGACTTTGTTAAGAGACCTAAGAGAGAAATGTCTTCTATCTTAATGTTATACTCACTTTGACTTCTTTATTGTTGCTTTTTCTTAGAGTTGATATTAGGAACATCTGATATGTACATTATAACTCCTAATAGCCCCTGATCATTTACCTTTTATATAAATTACCATATTTTGGATATTCTACTGTGGGAACAATATCTGCACTTCAGGAATGGGAATGTAATATATTTGTTTATTTGGGAAGAAATTTAATTTTTATGAAGCATCTATCAGTAATTGGTGTTGCTTCTGGAGCCTTGACAGGTCTGTCCGTTGTCAGTAAGGTATTGCTCTGGAAAGTTATGGAATAAGCTAGTTGGACTAAAAGCATATTATACACTGTTAGTTTTTGCTCAGGTTAGTCATGTAGAGGCAGATTTTTTTTTTTAAAAGAATTTCTCATTTGATTCAGAAAGTAATAATAGGGATCCTTGAGAGAGCATCCAAGTCCATTTGCGTGGTATGCAAAATGCTTGTCATACTTGGTAATATAGAAAGAAATGTTAAAATTATGAAGGAGGTGGAAAAAGAGGGCGGCCTGAGAAGTGAGGCAGAAGCCTCTTCCCCAAACTGCATATAACATGAAAATACAGCAAACACAACTAATCTTGAAAGAACAACCAGAAAGAAGACTGTAACACACAGCCTACATCTGGGGAAAAGAGAAGACCTCACGGAAAAGGGTAAAGTAGGAAAGCCGCAATCCGGTGGGACCCAAACCCTCCCCCAACCCCAGCTCACAGGCAGGAGAAAGAGAAACGGAATAGGGAGGGAGTAGAAGCCCAGGACTGCTAAACACCCACCCTTGGAGATCTGCTCTGGGAGTACAAACTCACATTACATGGTGCTCTGGAGATTAATGGGGTTGGAAAGCAAAGACAGGCAGAATACTCAGAGAGCCTGATTCCAGCTGCTTGTGAAGAACAGGTACCCACAGCCAGAGGCTCCAGGACAAAAGAAAGGCAAGCCTTTTTTAAAGACTCCCCAATACCTAGAAGGCTGCTAAAGGGACAAGGATTACACCAAGCTTGGTGCTCAGAAATAAGGACAGGTGAACAAAATCGTCGTGGCACACACAGCCCAGCAGGTTGGGAACATTCTGGAGCTTCAGGCGCTCCATCCTCTTGGCTGGCAATGCAGCACTGACGCCCCCCACTATGATACACAACTTGCTGCTCCTTCCTCCCGGCCTGCACTGGATTGCAAACCTGCTGCCCCTGCCATTGTGCCAGGCCATCTGGAGGGCAGCCCTGCCTAGAGCGTCTACAAGGGCGTAACGCAGAGGCTGCTCCCTGTGCTTTCTGCCCACTGGCCCTGGCGGCTCTGGCAGGCACTCGCACCACTCACCTGTGATCCCTGCCATTACTCCAGGTGCTGGGCAGCTCCAGAGAGTAGAGCTTCTGGGAACTAGAGGGCATCACCTACACAAAGTTATTATTCTATAGTAATCATTAGAAATATGAAACAGAAAAATAATCTTGTTTAAAACAAAATCACTCAAACACCAGAAAGAGGGCTAAGTGAAACTGAAATCACCAGTCTTCTTGATAAGGATATCAAAATAAAAACCATAAACATGCTCATAGAGCTACAGAAAAATGTTCAAGATCTCAGGAAGGACCTCAAGAAAGAGACAGAAACTTTGAAAAATATAGTATCTGAAATTAAACATACAATGGGGGAATTTAAAAGCAGATGAGGTAGAGGAGACAGCAAATGAGATAGAAATTAGAGACCAGGAATACAAAAAAGCTGACACATGGAAAAAAGGATCTCTAGGAATGAAAGATTAATAAGAGAACTGTGTGATCAATCCAAATGGAACAATATTTGCATTATAGGGTATCAGAAGAAGAAGAGAAAAAGGGATAGAAAGTCTCTTTGAGGAAATAATTGCTGAAAACTTCCCCAAGCTGGGGAAGGAAATAGTCTCTCAGACCATGGAAGTGCAGAGATCTTCCCAACACAAGGGACCTGAAGAAGGCAGCACCAAGACATATAATTAAAATGGCAAAGATCAAGGATAAGGACAGAGTATTAAAAGCAGCCAGAGAGAGAAAAAAGATCACATACAAAGGAAAATCCATCAGGCTATCATCAGACTTCTCAGCAGAAACCTTACAGGCCAGAAGGGAGTGGCATGATATATTTAATGCAGTGAAACAGAAGGGCCTCCAATCAAGAATACTCTACCCAGCAAGACTACCATTTAAATTTGAAAGAGGGATTAAACAATTTCCAGATAAGCAAAAGTTGAGAGAATTTACCTCCCACGAACTGTCTCTACAGTGTATTTTAAAGGGACTGCTCTAGAAGGAAGTGCTCCTAAGGCTAAATAGCTGTCACCAGAGTAAATAAAACCACAATAAAGGAAATAGACCAATAAATTGCTAACGAAATGCAAAATTAAATCAACTACCCACAAAGTCAGTCAAGGGATACACAAAGAGTACAGAATATGACACCTAATATAAAGAGTGGAGGAGAAAAGAAAACCCTTTAGATTGTGTTTGAAAAAGTGTAGTAAGTTAATTAAGTTAGACTGTTAGATAGTAAAGAAGCTGCCCTTGAACCTTTGGTAACCATGAATCTAAAGCCATTATTATTGCGATGGCAATAAGTACAAGTACATATCTATTGATAATCACCCTTAATGTAAATGGACTGAATGCACCAATCAAAAGACATAGAGTAATAGAATGGATAAAAAAGCAAGACCTGTCTATAGGCTGCCTACAAGAGACTCACTTCAAACCCAAAGACATACATAGACTAAAAGTGAAGGTATGAAAAAAGGTATTTAATGCAACTAATAGGGTGAAAAAAACAGGAGTTGCAGTGCTTGTATCAGACAAAATAGACTTCAAAACAAAGAATGTAACAAAGAGACAAAGGACATTACATAATGATAAAGGGGTCAGTCCAACAAGAGGATATAACCATTATAAATATCTATGTACCCAACATAGGAGCACTTACATAAGTGAAGCAAATACAAACAGAATTAGAGGAGGAAATAGAATGCAGTGCATTCATTTTAGGAGACTTCAACACACCACTCACTCCAAAGGACAGATCAACCAGACAGAAAATAAGTAAGGATACAGAGGCACTGAACAACACATTAGAACCGATGGACCTAACCAGCATCTACAGAACACTCCACCCAAAAGTAGCATGATACACATTCTTCTCAAGTGCACATGGAACATTTTCAAAAACAGATCACATACTAGGCCACAAAAAGAGCCTCAGTAAATTCAGAAGGATTGAAATTGTACCAAACAGCTTCTCAGACCACAAAGGTATGAAAACAGAAATAAATTATGCAAAGAAAACAAAAAAAGCCCACAAACACATGGAGGCTTAACAACATGCTCCTAAATATCAATGGATCAATGACCAAATTAAAACAGAGATCAAACAATATATGGAGACAAATGAAAACAACAACTCAACACCATAAAATCTGTGGGATGCAGCGAAGGCTGTTCTAAGAGGGAAGTATATTGCAATACAGGCTTATCTCAAAAAAGAACAATCCCAAATGAACAGTCTAAACTGAAAATTAATGAAACTAGAAAAAGAACAAATGAGGCCCTAAGTTAGTAGAAGGAGGGACATAATAAAGATTAGAGCATAAATAAATAAAACCAAGAAGAATAAGGCAATAGAAAGAATAAATAAAAGCAAGAGCTGGTTCTTTGAGAAAATAAACAAAATAGATAAACCCCTCGCCAGCCTTATCTAGAAAAAAAGAGAGTCTAACACACATAAACAGAATCAGAAGGGAGAAAGGAAAAATCACTATGGATACCACAGAAATACAAATAATTATTAGAGAACCCTATGAAAAATTACATGCTAAGAAATTGGATAACCTTGAAGAAATGGACAACTTTCTAGAAAAATACAACCTTCTAAGACTGACCCAGGAAGAAACAGAAAATCTGAACAGACCAATTACCAGCAATGAAATTAAATTGATAATCAAAAAACTACCTAAAAACAAAACCCATGGACCAGATGGTTTCACCACTGAATTTTATCAAACATTTAGAGAAGACCTAATATTCATCCTCCATAAAACTTTCCAAAAAGTAGAAGAGGAGGGAATACTCCCAAACTCTGTCTATAAGGCCAGCATCACTCTAATACCAAAACCAGGCGAAGATACCACACAAAAAAAGAAAATTGCAGACCATTTATCCCTTGATGAACGTAGGTGCAAAAATCCTCAATGGAATACTAGCAAACCAAATTCAAAAATACATCAAAAAGATCATCCATCATGATCAAGTAGGATTTATTCCAGGGGTTCAAGAATGGTACAATACTTGAAAACATCAACATCATACACCACATGAACAAAAAGAACAAAAATCACATGATCATCTCAGTAGGTGCTGAAAAAGCATTTGATAAAATTCAACATCCATTCATGATAAAACCTCTCAACAAAATGGGTATAGAGGGCAAGTACCTCAACATAATAAAGGCCATATACGACGAACTCACAGCCACTGTCATACTTAACACTGAAAAGCTGAAAGCTATTTTCTTAAGATTGGGAACAAGAAAAGGATGCCAACTCTCCCCACTTTTACTCAACATAGTACTGGAGGTTCATGGCAATTAGACAACACAAAGAAATACATTCAGATTGGTAAGGAACTTAAACTGTCATTGTTTGCAGATGACGGTGACATTGTACATAAAAAACCCTAAAGAATCCACCCCAAAACTACTAGAAGTAATAACTTAATTCAGCAAAGTAGCAGGATACAAAATTAATACACAGTAATCTGTTGTATTTCTATGTACTAATGATGAACTAGCAGAGAAATCAGGAAAGCAATTCGATTTACAGTTGCATCAAAAAGAATAAAACACGTAGGAATAAACTTAACCAAGGATGTGAAAAACCTATACCGTGAAAACTACAAGACACTCATGAGAGAAAATAAAGAAGACAATTAATGGAAATTTTCCCATGCTTATGGATAGGAAGTATTAATATTGTCAAAATGGCCATCCTGCCTAAAGCAATCTACAGATTCAATGCAGTCACTATTGGAATACCAACAGCATTCTTCAATGAACTAGAATAAATAGTTCTAAAATTCATATGGAACCACAAAAGACCCCGAATAGCTAAAGCAATCCTGAGAAGGAAGAACAAAGCTGGAGGAATTACACTCCCCAACTTAAAGCTCTACTACAATGCTACAGTAATCAAAACAACTTGTTACTGGCCCAAGAACCAGACCCATAGATCAGTGGAACAGACTAGAGAGCCCTGATAAAAACTCAAACATATACAGCCAATTAATATACAATAAAGGAGCCATGGATGTATAGTGGGGGAATGACAGCCTCTTCAGCAACTGGTGTTGGCAAAACTGGACAGCTACATGTAAGAGAATGAAATTGGATTATTGTCTAACTCTATACACAAAGGTAGACTGGAAATGTATCAGACCTGAATTTAAGTCATGAAAACCATATAACTCATAGGAGAAAAATAGGCAAAAATCTCTTGAATGTAAATATGAGCAACTTTTTCCTGAACACATCTCCTCAGGCAAGGGAAACAAAAGCAAAAATGAACAAATGGGACTACATCAAGCTAAAAAGCTTCTGTACAGCAAAGGACACCATCAGTAGAACAAAAAGGCACTCTACAGTATGGGAGAATATGTTCACAAATGACATATCTGATAAGGGGTTAACATGCAAAATATAAAAAGAGCTCACATGTGTCAACACCCCAAAAGCAAATAACCCAATTAAAAAATGAGTGGAGGATCTGAACAGACACTTCTGAAGAAATTCAGATGGCCAAGAGGCACATGAAAAGATGCTCCACATTGCTAATTATCAGGGAAATGCAAATCAAAACCACAATGAGATATCACCTGACACCAGTTAGGATGGCCAACATCCAAGACAACAAACAACAAATGCTGGTGAGAATGTGGAGAAAGGAGAACCCTTCTACACTGTTGGTGGGAGTGTAAATTAGTTCAACCATTGTGGAAAGCAATATAGAGGTTCCTCAAAAAACTAAAAATAGAAATACCATTTGACATAGTAATTCCACTCCTAGGAATTTACCCAAAGAAAACAGGATCCTAGATTTAAAAAGACATATGCACCCCTATTTTTATTGCAGCACTATTTACAGTAGCCAAGATATGGAGACAACCTAAGTCTCCATCAGTAGATGAATGGATAAAGAAGGTGTACACATACACAATGGAATGTTATTCAGCCATAAGAAAACAATCCTGCCATTTGCAACAACTTGGATGGAGCTAGAGGGTATTATGCTCAGTGAAATAAGCGAGGTGAAGAAAGACAATTATCAAATTATTTCACTCGTTTGTGGAATATAACAACAGCAGCAGCAGACTCACAGACTCCAAGAAGAGATTAGCGGTTGGGGAGGGTAGATGGGGAAGGAGGGAGAAGGGGATTTAAGGGGCATTATAATTAGCACTCACAGTATAGGTAGCTCACAGGGAACAGTACAGCACAGAGAAGACAAGCAATGACTGTTGGATCTTACTACACTGATGGATAGTGATTGCAGTGGGTTGGGGGGCTTGATAATATGGGTGAGTGTTGAAATCACAATGTTTCTCATGTAAAACTTTTATAAGATTGTATATCAGTGATACTTTAATTTAAAAAAAGAAGGAAAAAAACCTAGTGGAAACCTATAGTGGAGCTGGAGAGTAGGTATGGATTTGCCCTCATGTGGAGGCTTCAGGGATCCTATACTGGTAGTTCACACTGGCCTTTAATGAGTCATGACAACTTCTGTTGTTCTCTTACCAGCTTTTGTGGCTGCCATCACCAAAGGAGGGCTGTGTTTCCTTAGAAGAGCTTGGCACTGTCTGAAACTGGTTTCACTTGATTGGACATTGCAGATATAAAATACACAGACTTAGGTCTCTGATGAGCGCATGAATTGTTTATGTAGGTTAACCACTTTTTCTTAGTAGGATGAGAATGATGTTCTCTCTGGCTTTCTGCATTTTAGGTGGAGGTGGAACTTAACTGTCACATTTTAATAAATTTATAGTTACTGAGTTTGATAACAGTAAAGAAACTTAAGTTTAAAAGAAATTCATCTGTAGTTGAAACACTCATGTTAAAATATTAATATATCACGTTCTTATGAATTTCATTATGGTTTGCAGCTAAATTGTCATTGTTGTCATTCAGTAAATGCCTTGTGCTCCGTGGGCAATTACTGCTCAACCCTCTCTTGAATCTTCCAGACTTCCTTCCCATAGAGCTCCTTTCTTTCCTTTGAAGCAATCTAAGGTAGAGGTTTCTAAATGCTTAGCAGCTGCTGGACCAGCTGTTTAAAGAATCCCCTGAAGTTCTCATTAAAAATAGACATTTCTAGAAAGTTTCTGAGTCAGGACTTTGGAGTGTGACAAAAGAATCTGCATCTTTAACAAACCCTTCAGGCGATTTGGAGGGCAGCCTTCTTGGAGGTCCACTGGCCTATGGAAATGTACCATTCTTGCTGAACCAGGTTTCTCTTGAGCAAGGAGTAGTGTCATCTTATATTTAAGTACGAAATTGCATTGTTGCTGAAGCCACTCAGCACATCTGCACCATTGAAGTGCAAGTCTGAATTAGAAGTGTCTACTACAAACCTGGTTAATAAAAACAGCAAAGCAAAGTTTAAGTATCTCAGAAGGAGGGGCTTATGAAATAAACAATGGTGTGTCTAAGAAGTCAGTAAAATTATGTTGTAGAAGTATATTTGACCTGGGAGATATTTATGATATGTATAATTGAGTGATAAAAGCAGATTATAACATAATATAATTTCATATTATACATATAAAACATACACATTCACAGGAAGAGAAGAAAATGTTAATGATGGTTGTCTACCAGTGTTGGTAGTGGTTCTTTTTCTTTTTTTTTAAATTAAGTATTGTTAATATACAATCTTATGTTGGTTTCAAATGTACATCACAGTGGTTCAGTAGTCCCCGTGATCAACTTATATTGTGACTGCAAATTATTGTGCTCCGTTATCCCCCTCCTCCTTTGTAACCACTAATCACTTGACAGTGTCTATGAGTCTACTGCTGTTTTGCTTTGTTTTTATATTCCACAAATAAGTGAAATCATACAGTATTTGTCTTTTTCCAAGTAGTGGTTATTTTTTTATAAATGCATTTTTAGTTTTTTAAAATTTTAGTAAGTACATATTAATTTTGTGAAGATACATGTTAGTGGCCTTTCTGTTTATTTGATCCTTCCCTCCAACCCTTTCTTCCTCCCTGTTTCATTTTAACAAGCAAAAATCACTTCTTTATTCGAAGACAACCAGAATGTGAATGTGAACATAAGAGCACATACTCTTAAGCTTTTTTTGTGTTTCATTTTGGTAGGGTGGGGTACAGGTAGAAGAGGAGGGATGTAAATCTGAAATTGTGGAGCTTGTTTGTATTTTACATCTACAGTGTCTATTTTGGTAGCCACTAGCCATATGTAACTGTTGAAATTAAAATGAAATAAAAATTAGTTCCTTAGTTTCATTAATTACACTTCAAGTTCTCAGTAGCCACACACGGCTAGTTGCTACCATATTGGACAGCGCAAATTAGGACATTTCCATCATAGCAGCAAGTTCTTTTGACAATACTGACTAGGTCATAGTATATTTAAGTTTATTGAAAAGTAAAATTAACTCATGTTGTTCTAAAATTAATATTTTGTATTAGAGTAACTGACCAAGCTTCTTTATCTAACTTTCAAAATTAAGGATAACAAGCTTTTATTCCTTTACTTCCTGTGAAGGTTGGTATATATTTCAAATCTGACCTTCCTTTCTTGTTCTAAGGCATATCATACAATTTACTTACCAATAAACAGCAATTTTAGTGGCTAGTTTTGAAGACCCAACCTGTTAATATCACTATACATATTTTTTCAACCTGTTAATATCACTATACATATTTTTTGACTAAGTATATTCCTTTGTAAGTTTAACATATTGTTTTTGCAATGAACCTTTAAGAAACTATCACTTGTCAAATTTCAAAGAAAATATCCACAATTATCTGAGAAGGATATCAAAATACACCTTCCTTTTCTGTCTGCATTATCTGTGAGGCTAGATTCTCTTAATTTACTTCAACCAAAACAGCATGTCACAAATGATTCAGTACAAAAGCAGATACGAGAATCCACCTGTCTTCTATTAAACCAGAGTCTAAAGAGACTTGCAAAAATGTAAAAACAATACCATTCTTCTTTTACTTTTTTGGGGAAAATATACATCTGTAATTTATAATGTAAAATATATAACTTAACATTAAAATATGTTAAAAATTGATGAGTTTATTGTTGCCATTTTAGAATGGATTAATATATATTTTTACAACCCAGTTTTAATTTCTAACATGGTAAATATTAATAGAACCCAGCTTTTTGGAATCTTCAGTTATTTTTAAGAGTGTAAAGGGTTCCTGAGACTAAAATGTGGAGAACCACTAGAATAAAATAGTATGTTAGGAAAAGTGCAGATCAGTATTACTGTATGTTAGCATTTGTGTGAAAAGGGATCTAAATGGAATACTTATTTTCTTGTGTATGTGTAAAATTATTCTGGAAGGATATAAAGGAATTAAGTATTGGGTCAGTGAATTCATTTTAATTTTAAATTAAATGAATGCATTACTCATTTTTTTTTTAAAGCAGAAGAAATTAAAACATTCCTAGCAGCTATACTCAAAATCTCAGGGAGTCTGGGTCTGTTACAGAAAGTTAGAGCAACTTTGAAGTCATGGTTATTTTTCTGGTGGCTTGCTTTTACTTGTTCTATTTGAGAAGAAAATGAAAATTGCTTATTTAGGGCTAAAATATTTCAAATATTTCACTTAATGTCCAAGCCAGATACAGTCATGTTGAAGTAATGTAAATCAAATCGGTAGTAATGTCCCCAATGCAGCTCAGATATACTGAAGTTTTAAGGAGGAATAATTTGTTTTGTTTTGTTGAAATAGTGGTTATTTCTAGTTTGTTGTAAAGAAATTGGATTTATTTTAGAAGACTGTTATAATTTATAGTCCTGCCATTAAAAAGGTTTTGGATAAGTGCTGCATGAAATGTTTAAGTAAAAAGCTAAGTAAATATTCTGATGTTTGATTCAGTACAAAAATTGCTTTTTCATACTCACAGCCTTTGAGGCTTTGGGAATTCTTGAAAAGAATAACTAAGGAATTCACTTTTATTTATTCTGTCTGTTACTAAGGGTGCCTTTTGATTACTGTTCATACTTCTAACTTTTTGGATAGACAAAGTGACTTTTTATGAAAAGGAAAAATTATTTTGATGTTAAAATTGCTCAGATTTTTTTCCTCATATAATAGTTCTAAAATTTATTTCTTTGAATACTGAAATATCATTTCCAGAGTTCTTTGAAGCAGTTAAAAGAAAGGTGTTATGTGTGATTCTGTCCATTAGTCACATTTATATGTTTGTCCATAATTTTGAACCATTTCCCCCAATTTCTTTAGTTAACAATGAATGCCTTAAATAATGTAATGGGTTTTTCAAGTATTAGTTAAATGGGTAGTTAATTCAGAAGAGTTTACTTACTCTTATTGGTTAGTTGTATATGCATGTATAGTATTTGACATTTTTCAAAGCACTTACACATTATTTTCTTTGATTCTCAGCACATCTTGGAAGTAGGACAATTAGTATATTTCCTGTGGTAATTCAAATTCAGAGGGCTAAATAAATTGCCTAATGTCATGTAGCCTTGTTAAGTAGTAAAACAGCAATTTAGATTCAAACAAGCTTTGAACAAATTTAGGTTTAAATAGGACTGTCCTTGTAAAAGTGCATCTATCAATACCTATGTTCCAGGTTCTGTGGTCAGCAACTAGAGATATTGCCCAGTACAAAGATCTTGCCCTCCAGGGGCTTGAAGTTTAGTGGCACAGACCACTTAAAGTTCAAGTTCATTGGTGCCTTTGAAGGGCCATGTGTCTCATCTCAGGTAGTTTTGAGGAAGTGACACAAATCTTGAGGGGTGACTAGAAGTTAGCCAGGGTAAGTCTGTCTAGGGGGTGGAAACAAAGGCATTCAAGTAGAAAATAACAGTTAAGGAGGTCTAACAGCACACTGATATTGTTTGGGAACTGTTAGTAGTTCCATGTGAGTGCTGGGCTGGGCTGAGCTGCATGTGAGATGCGGCAGGATGTGAAAGCAGAGGTCAGCAGTATGCCCTTAACTGGAAGTTTGAACATTTTTCCAAAGGTTTCAGGGTTCTAGAAAAGTACAGTAAATAAATAGATGGGAAGACTCAGACTGACCAAGGTTTGAGCCTTAGTTCTTGGGCTTGTCAGCTGTTGTAGTCAAGGGACTAAATATTTCTGAGCCCCAGTTGTCTCACATGTAAAATGGAAATAATACTCATTTTGTAGGTAGTTAGAATTAAGAAAAATAAGTATAAAAAAAGCACCTAGTATGTGCCAAACCTGTATATACTCAGTAATAGAAGATGAATCAGAACTAAGGACAGTTCACTATGCATATCCTAAACTTCTACGTAGAGCTGAAAAAAAATTGTGAATTACATCTTATTTTGAAATAGTTAATTTTGCAATTTGCACATTTATGACAGTTTCACTGAAATGGTTTTAGAATTTCATTGTTTAAATGTAATATTTAGGAATCTTTCATTGTGGTATTTCCTTGTGCCCTTGTTTGCAAAAAGGACATTCTGTATAAGATACAGTGATTAAGTTTTCAGACTGCCTCAAGTTAGACTTCATGTGGAGTCAGTTGTACTTGTGTGATGTTGTATGTCATACCCATACCCCCAGCATCCTGGCCCAGGAATGAATTCTTGGCTGGAAGATCTGAATCTGTCATCTCCTAACACTAATTCTAGCAAATTACTTGCCCATCTGTGTGTGTGTTTCTTCAATATTAAAATGGTACCTAATTAATTCAGCTTTAAAGAATAAAATGAAATAGTACATGGCTACACTTTTGTAAAACACCATGTCTTAGGTTGGGTTGCTGTACCAGAATACCACAGACTGGGTGGTTTAAACAACAGAAATTTACTTCTCACAATTCTGGGAAGTCCAGGATTAATGTGGCAGCTGATTTGGTTCCAGATAAGAGCTCTGGGGCTCAGGGGAAGGAGGCATATAGAGAGGGGGCTAGAGAACAAGCTCTTGGTATCTTCTCTGATAAGGACGCTAATCTTACAGGATCAAGGCTCTACTCATATGACCTCATTTAGCCTTAACTACTACTTTACTCCAAATAACTCCACTAACCAGCTGCACGGGTTAGTGCTTCCGCATAGGAATTGGGGTGGGGGCAGGGGGAGAACATACATTCAGTGTACAACATGCAGTGAAATTGGAAGTGTTCTCTTTTGATGGCTTTATGACTTGGTAATATGAGTTAAATATTATGAGTTAAATGCCAGGCATGTAATGTATTAATTTTACTGCTTTCCAGAGCTGCAGATGTATATGGACTATTTAACTCCTGCTTTTTTAGCCTATAATATTTATGATGGTTAGTTGCAAAAGGTTTATAATCAAGTTAGTACAGAACTGAGAATATTACTGTATCTAAGGTAATTATAAAAATTCAACAGCAATTCTAATAGTGTATTAAGTCTGTGCCATTTCTTCTTTTCTCCCTATTCCAGGCCCAAATATAGTTTGGTTCCTATAGGAAATGTCTACGTAGTTCAGTGATAATTTTAAAATCGTATCATTTGTCTTAATTGTGAATGCACCCTTTTTACAACAGAGTGAGCCTTACAAACTAACATGGTAAGGTTAACACATATTTAAAGACAGCTAAACCAAACCTCAGGTTTGCATAGCAGATTTTGGAACAAAGATAGAAGTCTTCACTTTAGGATGTAAGCCTCTTCCTTTTCTTAATGATGAATTTCAATACGAATTTTGACTCAGACTTCTAAGTTTCTTTGTGTTTTAGATTGTTGTAGAAAGTCTTTATACCTGATTTCCCAGAATGATCACATTGATGTTCTTTCTTACAGGCCAGCCCCCCAGATCTCTATATTGAAAGATTTAATATAGCTCTTGGACAATATATGGGAGCATTGCAGAGCATTGTGCCTCTTTTCATATATATGGTAAGTTAGAGCTGATTTCCCCCTTTCCAAATACCTTGGTTTATTGGTCTAAGCGCAGACAGATGGAGAGAGTTAAGTATGTTTTACTTTAGAATGGAAATTAATCTCAGTAATGTTTGATAATGTTGACACAGAAGAATTATTTACCCTTGTACAGTTTAAAAATTCCATAAATAACATTGCTGAATAGATAATTAGGCATTAATAATCAGCAGTCACCCAGTTAATATTTATTTTATTTCTGCCATATGGAAGATACTATGCTTGGAAAACAAAGATATATAAGAGAGATTTCTTGTCCTCAGAAAATAGAGAGTTAAGACATGTATCTAAAAAACATGATATATGATAAGTGTCAAGTCATTTGACCATAAAAAAGTAGAATAATAAATTCCATTCTGATGATCTCTTTCATTTGGAGAATTATGCCATGAGTATCATTTATAGTGTTGACTAAATAATGGGTTGATTAACCCTCTCCCTCTTCAAAATACATGCTGTAGAATCTTAGTGTTCCTGTGGAAGGGAGGGGCCCTTAGAAACCATTTTTCCAGTCCCCTCTTTGTTTATTAGATTAGGGAATGGCAGTTGTGGTTGATCCTGCATTCTGTAACGTAGAGAGTGCTCTATGTGGGAATACCAATCTTTAAAATGATCGTTCTCCATAAGATATACTCTGCTGAAAAAACAGAACAATGGGAGAAATCTATATTACCATTAAGGAATTGTTACTTAAAAAATTTGTGGAAGATGCTTACAGTAGAAAAATATGCAGTTAAAAATGACATGTCTGTTATTTTAGAGAGAAATCTTCCTGATAACACATTAGGTGAGAAAAGCAAGATGCAACTCAGTGTATAATATTTCTATATTAGCAAGTGTTTTTCTTTATTAGAGGGGAGAAAAGTGCATATCCACATACATGCAAGCAGCGTTTTAGAAAGAATATATAAACGTTTTCCCCTGGTAGAACAGGACCTTGGAGAATGGGGCAGAGGCCTGCTGTGCTGTTCTTAATGCATACCCTTTTGCATAGTTTCATTTTGTATGTGCATATTACTTTTATAATTTTTTGAAGAGGAAAAAATTTGTGTTAAGAATTGAGAGAATCAGTGGACAACTTTTTAACATTCCTCTTTGTATTTTCCACTCCTATACACTGAATTAACACTTAAACATGAAAAAATTCCATCTTTTTTGACTTGCCAGTCATTCTAATCGGGATAGTTTTGGCTGCAAGAAACAGAAAACCTAATTCAAAAGTGATTTAAGTAAATAAGGAAAAGTTACCTCTTGTAATAAAACCCCAGAAGTAAGGCAGTCTCCGGAGTTGGTGGAATCTGTGGTTCAACAGCGTTACCAAAGACTCAGGTTCCTTTTTTGTCTCTGCTGTGCCCAACAGCTGTTTCATCTTGTTCTCAGGGTTATAAGGTGACTCTAAGATATTTTTCACTTAGGCCGAGGTTTCTCTCAGCCGTCTACATGTCTGCCTTTGAACCAAAGGCTGTTCCTATGGGATGACTTAAGCTGAATGACTTAGACTAATCACTGAAGTGGTATGTATATAGGGGAGTTAACCACTGCGTGTCTGCTGCCTGCTTTCAGCCCAGATCATTGATAAGTGGGGTACCTGGTGTTGCCTTTACGATGATGATGTATTTTTGAAAGGCACATTAAGTGCCTGTCACGCAGGGCCGTTATGTCCATACAGTCCTGTCTAGTTAATGTTGTGTATCTTCCTCATTCTTTTGGAGGTGTATGGTTCATAGCATTTCATAATTAAGTATAAACCTCATGTCAGAAAGACAGAAATCGAATGGTTAAGCCTCATGTCAGGAAGACATAAAATGAATGGTAGCAGGGCTTTGGTTGTGTGGTTGTGTTGTTGTTTTAACTGAGGACTTTAAGAATTGTTTCCTTAAAAAGTTTATTTTTTAGTGCTTCAGGTTCATTAACTTAATCATTTCCCCCTAATTGATGCACTGAAAAATAATTTATTTTTCAGAATAAGTTTTACATCGAAACCAAGCTTAACAGAGACTTAAAAGATGACCTTATAAAGCTGTTTACGGAACATGTTGCAGAAAAGCACATTTACAGCCTGATGCGTAAGTAATTCAACTTACAGAAATGAGAGAGCATTAGCAATGATTTTTTTTTTTAATTCGAGAGCACTGGTGTATAAGCCTCCATGTTGACATCTTCTCAGTCATATAGCAAGAAGTGTTGAAGTCCAGTTCTATGGAGAGAGACTCTGAGGAATTGAAAATGGGACTTGAAAGAGCCCCAAGGAGCTGGGAGCAGCTTAGTCAGGTCATTGGACGGTGCCTTCATACCTGGCCTGATACTTGGAGCCCATCCCTGCCTTTTTGTCCTGACAGTGGGGGAAATATTAAGGGGTTCACCCTTACTTTTGTTACCAGTAATTCTAGTAGAAATATAGTGTTACATCTTTGAATGGTAGCAGATAATCTTTCCTTATTTTTACTTTTTAGTGCAAAAACCCTTCTCTGTACTGGTTTTGTCATTTATTAACTATACCTTATGCAAACTTTGTTGCCTCTGCTCCTGTATTTTGTCCTCTGTGAACTGGGATTTGTAAAATGTTTAATGTGGCTCTGCAGATTAGTAACTAAGCTGATCAAAGTGCCAAATTCAGTTAGTTTTTTCTCTCCCTGTATTCCTGGGCCTCCTGCCTTTCACCGTAGGTGGAATCATGTCCTATCTTTCCTAAAAGAGTATACCTCTCTAAATGAGGTTTAGAAAGTCCCTACAACCTAATGTTTCAGCGTCCTTTAAAAGCTCGTATTTTATGCAATATATCATCTAAGTCATTTTTTAGAATTTGGTATATATTTAGATTTGCATTATGTATTTTTTGCTCTCCTTATAAGTTTCTATAACAATAAACATTTACCAGAATCTACACTAAAAAAAATTGTTCTAAGCTTTACTGTAAACTCTTTCATTTTTTAGTTTGAATTCAGAGAAGAAATTGCTGAACATTAGGCCAGTTCATTTTAGAAAGGCAGGGTTTTCAAGTAGTATTGTGGATGAAGATAACATGTTTCATTATGATGCACCTAAGGGATTCCAGGATAGAATAGAGACCTAGAATCTTGAGAGTATGACCTCTTTTTGAAAAGGCTGGACAGATGTTTACAAACATTATCTCATGAGATATCCAGTTATTAACTATAACCACTGAAGTACTATCCCTAATGTTGACATTGTTTTTGCTTTCACTGTAAAATAGAGCATAGCATTTTGGAGTCTTTAAAGTTAAAATTCTTCAGAGAAATGCTACCATTTGGTAGAAAAGCTTATTTACTATGTAAATATGTTTTTATATTTGTCATAAATTTGGAAATCAATTTATATTGGGCATATGCAAAGAGAATATATAGTAGTCCAGGTATGGTGAGAGAAATCTCTCTTCTATTCCGTGCAGCCTTTCATAGATATTTTATAAGGCTAGCCCTGGTGAAGGGTCTCCGTGTAAAGGCTTTGCCACATAAAGACATAAAGTTGGTGAAAAATGAAATTTTTTTTCTTAAGTCTTCAATTAACTTTGAACATTATTGGCCAATAAGACTGCATTTCCACCTTTAAAGGGGCGTGGACAGAAGAAAACAGCTTATGCAATTTTACAAGCTTGGTTTAGAGTAAAATTATGTCGTTTCAGGGGTTTTTTTGGTTAGTAAATTGTATGTCTGAGAAATAAGTTAAAAATGAACTGTTTTGTGTCAGTAGTATCTGTTCTGTCCAGTGAATAATGGAGGTCGTTTGTATCTACTAATGATGTTATTTAGAGGAATTATTCCTATCCATTTAAAAATACTTCCATAAAATTTTTGTTGGCAATAGGTAACTGAAAAGAAAATGGACTATGTTTTCATATTCAGTCAGGTCACATGGTTACCAGAGTCATGAAAGCGAGAAGAATGAGCCTGTGCGATCTCTTGCCTTTCTTTACCTGTATGTAGTAAGGAAAAAGGACGTGCAGCTGAAGCTTTTGGAAAAATGAGTTTCTGACTCTGATCACAGTTACTAAAATTAACATGTCTTTCAGAAAAATTCCAAGAGCCTCAAGTATTGTAATTTGGGCGAGAGAAATGTTTGAGGGAGTTGGAGAACATTTTATTCTCCAAATGTAATCTTTTGAATCATGAACTTAATGGGAAGCCCTATCATCTCACTATCATGAACAATACTGTTGCTTTTAGAAAGCTTTTACTTACTTTTAGAACCTCCACACATTGAATCATTTCCGTTAGTGTGTCAACAGACCTGTGCATATTTACTTGCTCTACCATATTTGATTTTTAAAAAATCTTTAGTGTATAAACTCTTGGCTTGTCCTCTTGGGCTGTGTTTCATTTGTTTACCCTTTATCTTTGGGAGAAATTGTAATAGAGAAACCTTGACAGTTAGTGTTACATCATTTTTATAACCCGTTTTTTTCTTCTTATTTCAGCTTTACTTTTAGAAGCCCAGTCAACACCATTTCAGGTCACACCTTCAACTATGGCAAATATTGTGAAAGGCCTGTACACTCTCAGACCAGGTAAATATTCATCATTTCTTTTGTGGCTGGACTTGTTTGTTATGGAAGTTTCAGCATTAGCTGAAAGGACAGTGTTTCTCTGTGTGTTTTCTGAGGCCTCATGGTATTTGGATTTGTTAGAGCAAAAAAAGTGAGTATTCATCATTGTGAAATGTAAACTCAGGACTCAGTTGGAATTCTTTCTATATTAGTGTAAACCAACTAGTTGGGGAAATATAAGAGAGAATTTGTAGGTGATACTTTAGATAAAGTAGAATCACGTTTGGCATTAATTCTCTCTTCTTTGTTAAGGAGTTTCTCCCTCACTTCTACCCCATACTGCAAACACATGCAGACAGACACATTCAGAGCTCCGTCTTCTTAGGCCTGTTATGTAACTTGCAAGGAATCTAGAATTATTGGTAAAGTTACAGTCACTTCGTAAGTATATTATAAGAAGAGCTAGAGATAGAATAGCAGAACCAAAAGTCAAAGATCACTATATCCAAAGCCATGGTTTATAAATTATCTTAGTGTATCCATCTTAGAATAAAAGCATTTTGAATTTGAAGGAATCTCAAGATGCTTTTGTAGATATTTTCCTGTTTGTAAGCCAGAGCCTCAAACTTGTCATACATCGTCTATTCAATTAAAAATGTCCATGGGAAAGGGATTGCAGAAATTCTCAGGGTTGAACATTGTTCTACAGTATAGAAACACGGGGCGCTTTTTTGACAGTGGTTACCTTTTTGTGAAATTCTTTTGTCATTTGAGGATTCAATGAAATAAAAGACGATCTAAAATGCTTAACACAGTACCTGATAATACAATAGCATGTTAATATTACCTGTTCTTATTACTACCCAGTTGGGTCAGTAGTTATTTTTTTTTTTTTTTTTTTTTTTGTGAGGGCATCTCTCATATTTATTGATCAAATGGTTGTTAACGACAATAAAATTCTGTATAGGGGAGTCAGTGCTCAATGCACAATCATTAATCCACCCCAAGCCTAATTTTCGTCAGTCTCCAATCTTCTGAGGCATAACAAACAAGTTCTTACATGGAGAACAAATTCTTACATAATGAATAAGTTACATAGTGAACATTACAAGGGCAGTCATCACAGAAACTTTCGGTTTTGCTCATGCATTATGAACTCTAAACAGTCAGTTCAAATATGAATACTCATTTGGTTTTTATACTTGATTTATATGTGGATACCACATTTCTCTCTTTATTATTATAATTATTTTTAATAAAATGCTGAAGTGGTAGGTAGATACAAGATAAAGGTAGAAAACATAGTTTAGTGTTGTAAGAGAGCAAATGTAGATGATCAGGTGTGTGCCTGTAGACTATGTGTTAATCCAAGCTAGACAAGGGCAATAAAACATCCACGGATGCAGAAGATTTCTCTCAGAACGGGGGGGTGAGGTTCTAAGCCTCACCTCTGTTGATCCCCAATTTCTCACCTGATGACCCCCCTGCGACTGTGCCTGTCTTAGGTTGTTCCTCCCTTGAGGAATCTTATCCGTCTCTGGCTAACCAGTCGTCTTCTGGGGCCATACAGGGAAATGTAAAGTTGGTAAGTGAGAGAGAAGCCTTATTGTTTGAAATGGTTCGCTTTTTATTTCTTTGCATATTTATGCCCTGTAGCTTCTATGCCCAGCATTTGTCTTGAGGTGTCTTTACCACTTGGAAGAATTATGATACTCGGTAAATTTGATATGAGGCACGAATTCTATTTAAGGGTTGTAATTAGGAAGGAAGAAGAAAAGCTATAGAAGTAGCAGGCGGAAGAAAACATGGGAAGATTGATTATTTCTTTGACCTATCTTCTTGTAGAGTAACTTCAGCATGTATAGGTTTTAAGCTACTACTTAAATTGCGCACACACATTAACATTATAGGAGTATAGTTACATAACCAAAGCATACCTGTAATTACCAGCCATCTCCAGTGAAACCAAGAAAACCAGTTAGGCACCTTAGGCATTTGTGAAAACTTATCTATGATATGGTGGATATTGTCCAACTGAACTTGAACAGTCTGAGAGAAATCAGACAAATTAAAACAACCCATTCCTGGGGACTGTTCACATCCCTTATGTTCTTTTAACAGTAAATAGTCTGTAGTTGTAAGATTTTGGAGCACTACAATTTGCACTTCTCCTAATTCTTGGTTGAGTTCCAACAGTACAGATCCAGTCAAATTTGTTGTTTTACTGTATGCAAAGGCCAGCTTAGATATCTCCTTCTTCATTCCAACGGAAAGTCCAGGAACCGGTGGGATGAATGCAGCTACAACTGCAGCATCGCCTGGAGCTTTGTTGAGGTGTTTTGATGATCATCTGCTGGTATGACTCTTCCAGAGAGTGCTGATGTTGGAAGTTTTTCTTCATATTGTATCTTAGTTCATTTTCTGGGTAGCCACATTGGGCTTTGATCCTCTGTATAAATACAAACAGACCCTTTGCCTACACTTTTATATGCCCTTTATACCCTTGTGTAGAACTCATTGGAGGTTACCACACAGGAGGGTCAGTAGTTATTTTAATTAATTGATGGCTTGCCTAATTAATTTAAAAGCTGTATTGGAAGTTAGCTTGCTACAATGGAGACCAAATGAAAACTGTGGTACAAGAGTGGACTGTGATGTCAGAAATCCCTTTTATTCCACGCTGCTTTAAATGATGAGTGACTGCTAGAGGGCTCCAGGTGAATGTTACTTAAATTTGGATCTGGTCTTGCTCTATTCTTCATAATTTTTAAACAAATTATTCACATAAACAATTACTTGCATAAAGTAGCAAAAATATTGTGTATATCCACTAAGCCCATGTTTTTCTTTCTTTAGTTTCTCTGAAATTTGAATTTCACTTTATTAAATGTGATAAAAATGGCTCATGAATTTTTCTTGTAGTGCTAGGTTATGAATGATTTTTTGGCTTTTTATTTTTGAAGGTATCCAAGTGTAGTTATGATGAATTTTAAATTTTGCTTCCCAAGTAGGCAGCTTTATCAGCTTTGGCTTTTATCATGAGTAATGAAATTGCAAATAAAGCTAATCATTAAGAGTGGAAAAACTTATAGGTACATGTTTATCTCAATGCTATTTTATCCAGGTGTGAGTTCTTGTAATAGGATTCATACTACTTGTGAGGAGAATTCTGTATTTGAGAATTGTCCTTTTCAAAAGGTGAATTTTATCACAGACTAACCTTTTGCTGCCCTGGGCATTTTCTGAAATACTATTAAACATTTTGACATCTACATGGCTTGCTAGTACCCATTATGTTTCTGGTTTATTAAAGCAGTTTTATTGACCTGACAGATTGTTAAAATATTTTAAAAGTTGAATTTTAAATGTAAAATTTTCTCATGCAGTGGTTCTCAAGTACTGATCTTTGTATAATCTAGGAAGTTTTTTAAACTATAGATTACTGGGCCCTAATCTTTGGGGATTCTGATGCCTATATCATTTTTGGTATATTTCCATTCAGTCTTCAGAAAATAAAGTTTAGAACAGTTCCAGCTGTCCCATCCTGCCTTTCTTCATTTAGAATACATGCTTTCTTCATTTCTTCAACATTAATGATTGCCTGGAGGTCTACAGTATGGCAGATCGGTTTGACTCCTGCCAGCTCTGACTCATGGGTTGTGGTTCCCCAGAGCACTGTATTGAGACTAAAGCCATATTTGAGTCGAGTAGAAAGGAGGGACATTTTTAAGAACATTCTGCCATGAGTTTGTATAAGGGGTACGTGGATTGGCCCTGGTGTCTTGTCTTTGCCATGCTTTGTGTTTTGGCCATATCTAACTTAGCTGTTGGACGGCTTTTTACTTCCCATGATCCAGCATTGCACAGCACTAAACATGTTTTTTTCAGAGTTAGAATTATTTACCCAGATTACAGTTTTTAAAGTGAGCTCAGTAGATTAAGTAGAGCAATGATATTTTATGGATTTTGATATATACTGCCAAGATGTTTCCCAAAAGTGAAAATTTTGTAGGGCTTGATTGAAGAATCCAAAAAGGGTAACAGTGCTAAATTGGGGCCACCAACAAGTAAGGAGAGAGCATGTTATTTTAGCTTCAGTTTTTTTGAATATTAACAAGGCTATTATTTTGTTTACATTTTTCTTGTAATTATTCAGTCCTATTTTTCATGCATTTATCTGGTTTTACTCATTTGTAAAGTGCTTTATAATAAAGATACTGAGTCATCTTTGTCATGTCTGATGCAGATATTTTCCTTAGACTTCTCTTTGCCTTTTTTGCTTTAATAGATGAGTTTTATCTTTCTATAGATTATTCTCTTGATCTTTCATCATTTCTTGATAATGTGATAACCATTTTCTTCTACTGTTATGTGTATTTAATTTGGTATAATTTAAAGTGGTCAAATTAGGTTTTTATTTCAAAAGTACTTACCAGTTACCTCCAGCCCATTTACTAGATGTTTGTTCAGTTTCCCTTCCCCCTCTTTTTGCAGTACTTCTTTTTTTGTGTATGCCTACTTACTACTACCTATACTATTATATTCTTGGGCCTGTGTGTTGTTTTCATTAATACTTAAATGGGCTAGTATTTCCATCATGTCCCTTCCCTCCAAGTCCCCTGCAACTCAAGAGATCTTTGGTTATCTCATTCATATTTCCTCCATATCCAGAATGTTTGATAAAGCTCTTTCAGGAATTCTCTAGAGATATTCATTAAGTTTCGTTACATCAGTAAAATGTAAAAATACCTGCTTTATACTGTACATTCTTTTTAGTAAGGAAATTTTAACCTCTTTATATGTTCTTTATTAGAATGGGATTGCACTAACTTTTTCCCCATTTTAAGTTTGGTTTAATATGTATTCTTGTTCTTTGAACAAAAGAGAACTTTCCCTTTTCCATTTAATTTAATTTGTTTATATGTTTTCCTTAATGAATCTTTTCTTCCCTCACAGAGTGGGTTCAGATGGCTCCAACTCTGTTTTCTAAATTTATTCCAAATATTCTTCCTCCGGCGGTGGAATCTGAACTTTCTGAGTATGCTGCTCAAGATCAGAAACTTCAAAGAGAACTTATACAGAATGGTTTCACAAGGCAAGTTTTTCTTCCTTCCATGACAAAATATGTCCATTTCTTTAGGCCCATTTGGCTGTCAGGGGAGGGACGCCGAAGTTCTCAGAGTGGGAAATAGCTGTCTGAGCGTCCGGGTGCTGGGAGAGGCAGTCAGCGCCCTGTCTGTGGGAGTGATGACGCTGGGCTTCGATGTGATGGAAGCTGCTCTTCACTAGAAATGGGTTTCGAAGAAGGGGCTTTTCATAGGTCAGCAGTTAGGCCCAGCGGCCTCTGGGTGCTCTTTCAACTCTGATACCTTCATGTTAGTTTTGAACATTTGGAAAAACATTGTAGAAACTTTATGATTAGCTGTAATGTACTTTTATGACTAAGCTAGCAAATGACTAGTTTTATGACTAAACTAGTAAAGGGGCTGTAGATTCTGTTTTTTCTATTTTTGTTATTGCCCTAAATTCTAGTTTACTACAACTTAAGAAGTAGGGTATCGCTTTATGGCCAGAAAATCTGCTTCCCTCTGTTTTGATGTATACACTTGGCTAATTTTCCTAAAATTTGCAATTTAGTATCATGGCAATGTCCCAGAAAATCTTGGAATATGAGTATTTTCAACTAAAATAAATTACATAAAAATTTTGTGATTCCCTGTGGGAAAACACCTGTTCTGTTGCCACATCGGTAAAGGGTACAGTGATACCCTTAGTTTTATAATCTTTACTCTTTCCTTAGCATTTTTACATATCTTTTTGAATCTCTGGCATTTAGGGAAGAAAGTTGGCATTTACTCCCCTTTTTTGTCCTGGTGGCATCTGTATTCATTCGTGGGGTGGGGCACTGAGCAGTTCACTGGTCATTTACCCCATTCACTGGCAACTCTCACTGGGAAGGCTTAGTGAAGCTGTTCATAGGCTTGGTAAACCTGACTTCCTTGTGGCATGTTAGGGAAGGAAAGGCCAATGGGAAATGCTGGACTGTAAACAGCTAAGTTTTTTCCTTGATGTCCAGTGGTCAGTGTTTCCTGACATTATGTAATATTTCTAACAGTATTATTTTCATACACAAAATGAGACTATTTAATGCTGTAGTAATTTTATTTACTCATAAACAGCTAATATGTTAATATGCTTCAAAAATCGGATGATATAAAAAATATACATTGAGAAGTTTTGCTTCTACCTATCTCCCTATCTACTTCCACCCCATTGGTAACTATTTTTATTAGTTTCTTATGATTTCTTCCAGTGCCTTTTTTATATACAGATACAAGCAAATGCCACATATGTCTTATTTTTATTCCTTTCTTACACATTGCATTGGGTAGATAAACTGTAACTTACTTAACCAATCCCCTATAGATGGCAACTTGAATTATTTCCAGTCTTCTGCTCTTACAGAGAATGCTGCAGTGAATAACCTTGCAGATGCATAATTTTGTACCTGTTGCAGGTATATCTGGAGAGTTGATTCCCATAAGGGAGATTGCTGGGTCAAGAGTGACTTACAATTATTTGTAATTTTGATTACTGATGGCCAGAATGCCCTCCATAGGGATTGTGCTGCTTTTGCACATCCACCAGCAAAGCCTGAAAGTGTCTGTTCATTATGGCCTGCCCTGCAGAGTATGTTGTTACACTTTTGGATTTTTGCCACTCTTGGAGGTAAAAAATAATTACTCAGATTTGGTTTAATTTGAATTTCTCTTAATTAGTGAAACTGAGCATATTTTCAAGTTTGTGTGTCTTTTTCTGTGAGCTGCCTGTTTATGTTCTTTGCTCATTTTCTTGGAGTGAGGAAACAGATTCTTTGCCCAAGATAAGACGGTTCATTTTCTCAGTCTGCCTTTTGACTTGACGTACAGAGGTTTTTTGTTTTAAGTCATGCAGAATTTTTTTGTTTTTGTGTAATTTTACCAGGTTTTCCCTTTATGGCTTATGTATTTTGAATTATACTTGAAAAGTTTTCCTTAAATATTTTTAAATAAATGCAAAATAATTTGAGTATACCTTTTATGTTTTTTTCTAGGCTCACCATAATTCTGAAGTCTTTTATGCTTTTATCCAGATTTTACTTGAATATATGCTTTTAATTTTATAGATGAGCTTATTGATACTCTTTAAAAATAAATAGCCTTCTGAAAATTTGTCTTTCTGTGAAGCAGTGTAGGAAGAGAGCTTTTGTGGATTTATCTGAACACCTTGAAGTCACCTTCCAGAACCCCATGTAGAACTATTTAAACTCATCCAGAGATATTTTCTTAATCCTAGTTTTGGAATTGGAATACAAGAATAGGGTGGTGTATGGTGTATAGCTTTTATGTAAAATTTGCTTGGGATGAATGAGTACCTGGTTCCTTAAATAGTCTTATGTAACGTTGCCTGTGTACATGGAGGATTGACATGGCACTGTTCTGCCAAGGTGAAGTTGATCATATTTAGGGAAATGCCTTAGATTTTTGGTGTAAATTGGAATTTTTGTTTCTGTTAACAGAATTCTTACATACAGCTTCTGCCTGAAATTTAAATGATAGTAGTGTAAGAGAAGATAAAATGTTTCATTCTACAGATGGAATTGAGTCATTTGTAGAGTTAAAAAAATAATTTACTATACCCTTACTATAAGGATTAAAGTCAGCCTCATAAATTATTCCTTTGGGTGATTTACATGGAGCAGGCCCTGCCTAAGCTGCTGTTTGGGGCTAGATCCTACCTCTGCTAAGCTGGCTCAGACCTGCCAGAAAGGATGTGCACACACCATATATCTAGCAGCTGAGAGGAAATCTGCATGTACTTCCAGCTCTTGTGTATGGACCTTCCATGTTCTTCCCTGCCAGACAGCCTTCATCGCTTCCTTGATCATTATTTGGCTGTGATTGTTTTGGACAAAATGGTGTCCACTGATACAGAAAAAGTTGAGAATAGTACAAGCTATCTTAACAAGAATTGTTACTGTTTACTCTGATATGAATGTTCATTTTATGGTTTATACCCGACCAGTCACAGGATTCCTATTCAGTTCTGCAAACCAGTTTTTCATTTAAGGCTATGTTCTATTTACATGATGTAAGGAGTCCTAAATAGGCAGCACACAGCTTTCATGTGGATGGTATAGAATAAAACGTTTTAAATAATGTGTGAATGTTGTAAAATACATCCTCTTTTGCAGCTAGTGGACAGATTCTCATTTGAGCTGGAGTTTCTGTGAAACATCTTTTGGTGCATGGAAACACAATATGGACTTATTTCAAAGCTAGCATTGACATATAAGCTAAGCATTATTTTCTTTTTATCTATTTGTATAATTGAATTAATTGTGGGGGAGGACAGGTTGGTGTCAAGGATCACATTATAGACATTATAGAAGATAAGCTTATTTGGGAACTTTTCCCATGCATGCCTCAAGATGGAGCAACCTCACGCAAACCAGCCCATGGGCCTCTTCAAAGCATGTACCAAATAGCTTTTAAAGGCAAGTAAAATGTTCTTGATGAAATTGTTACCTGTATTTCTACAACAGAATAGAACCTTCTAGGGTAATTGCTGGCCTTTTAGCTGAGAGGGTCACTGTAGAATTGGGGCTCTTTCATTTAGTAGCAGGAGCCTGGTTTTAAGGGCAGGTTATAGCTTTCCAGACTTGTCGCCTTAGGATTTGTGGCAGCCTCTCACATACATCACATTTACATTGTCTCTTTGTGCCTCCTGTTGTTTTCCCTTGTGTTTCTCCTGTTATTTTTGCATGTTCATTTTTTTTTAACCTTTTGGGGTGGTAATGATGGTTGTTTGTAGAAGTTGAGGTTCCAGATATAAAATTCTACATCGTCCTTTTCGATCAGCATTAACTTGTTTCAGAATATGTGGCGAATGCTACTTTGGTGATACTAGTGTAAATAACAATGTAAGACACTTAGCTGGCTTTGGCTAGGTATAGTGTTACCAACAGAGGTGTTTAGAAAGTGGCATTAGGGCAGATCTGTTTATATGTTTTTAGGCTGCCTAAAGCTAGTTCATCCTAAATGTGGTGCATGTGTTTCTCTAAATGCCCAGCATAGAGAAAAACCCTCAGAGGCCACTTTGTGTCTTCTCTTCCTGCCAGTCATTAGGACTCCTCACCCATCCCAGCTAGAGGTTTCTGTCCTGGTCTTGAGCATAACCAGAGAAAGAAAGTGGGAAACTTTGGTGATCTGGAAGATTACTCAAAAGCATGAAATAATTACTTGGACTAGCATTTTAATAATCCCTCTGTAGAGGCCATTTGTGAATTACTGAGTGATTTGTTAATCTATCAAATACTTTGTGCTATATGCTAGACACTGTTCTAGGTACTGAGTTTACAAGATAAGCAAAGTTTTTATGGTGCTTATGTTCTAATGTTGGGAGATA